>NC_045427.1:280739921-282096171 GCF_902635505.1 Sarcophilus harrisii
TTCCAATCCAGTAAATACCAATTAAGTATTGTTATGTCCAAGATGCTAGGTTAAGTTCAAGTCAGCCTTCCAGTATGAAGTCATCTCTGACAGATCTAACCACAGTGATCTCTCTTCTCTTGAGTCCTGAAGCATTAAAAGTGTGTATTATGTATTTTTGTCTTTGGTTATAATCAATTTAGTGCTTTGTCATACTGATCTCTCTGAATCCAGTTCAATAAACTTAGGTTTATTTCTTAAGTTTCTACTAATAATAATAATAGCTGTTTATGTAGTGTTTATTATGTACCTAGTGTTTGATAATTATTTTATTTGATCCTCACAATAACCCTATGAAACAGGTGCTATTATTATCCCCATTTTACAGAAAAGGAAAATGAGGTTACATGACTTGCCCGACACAGGTAGGAAATAGAAATGTCAGGATTTGAACCTAGAACTTCAGACTCCAAATCCACAAGACATTCTGTTTTCTGTTACATTTCCTGTGTACTTGTCTAATCAGTCAATTCTTAAGTATTTAAGATCTGGCTATAAGCAAAAAAAAAATCTCTTCCTTTAAAGAGTATACATTCTAATAAGGGATATAACATGTAAACCACTAAATAGATAGAAGATACATAGAGGGTAGAAGAAGAAAAAAGCAATTTCAGAAAGGAAGGCAACAAAGACTATTGGGAAAAGCTCTGTACTGAAGAATTTGTATGCTAATAACAAACTAGCATTCTATAGTCCTCAAACCCCCTAGACAGATAGAATTACTATGTTCATTTTAAAATAATAAAATGTATTTCTCTAAAAATGTTCTCTAATTTAAACATTTCATCAATTCCAACTGACTTTTTCCTCAATTGATTCAAATGAATGAGGACTTATTCTAATTAAGACAAGGGAATTCCAGTGCAAGAAAAGAATCTGAACAAATCCTTTAAAGTTTTATCTAATAGTTTTGCAAATAATCATTCTCTAGGACAAAACAATAAGGTATGCAAGGCAAGCAGAAAAGAATGTAAGTTTTATTTAATATTCTCTGTTCTCTGGAGAAAGAGGATTATGGGACAGGGAGGAAAAACACAAGTCAATTTTTTTTCAACTTTCAGCTATTCAGGGGAAGACTATCCAGGCCTCTTGCTTTCTCTGATTTGCCCAGTGCTATTGCCTTCCTTAGGATAATTGAGAACCTACTGAGTCACTGTTTTTTCTGCTCATTATCACTGTAGACAAGGAAATAAGAAGGAAGTAAATAGATCAGCTTTATATCTTGTTAGGAACTCTGATAAAAAGATTTAGTGGGAAATTTGTCTGGAACTAAGGAAAATGACATTTGGGATTCTTTGTGGATTTTGGTAATTCATAAACATTTGTCCCATGACCCTTTACCAGATATCCTTTAAGGCTGAATAATTATTAAATGATTTTATAACTTAAAAGATTGAATTGAAAAGACATCTTAGACTCTCAGTTACATTGTCAAGAAAGGAATGGAGTAAAGTGAAGATGATCACTCAGTCAATAAAATGAATTATATTGGATCTTTATTTCATTAAACCAATAATAACTCTTTCATGGCACCTTACAAGAGGAATTGGAAAGGGGATAGGTATTTGAAAGGAAGGGATCAAACTTGCTATAATATGCATCCAGATGGTAGAACTAAGATACAAAGAGATGGGTTGCTGTTAGTATTATGCTTTTAATCATGCTTCCACCACCATTTTCTTATTCAGAATGCCCTCTCCTCCTCTTTCCTACCTTTTTTCCAATCCAGTAAACACCAATTAAGTATAGTGGCCTAAACATAGAAAGGCCCCTATCAGACAACTAGATGGCATAGTGGATGGAGCATTGGGCATGGAGTCAGGAAGACCTGACTTCAAATCTAAACCCAGACCATTATTAATTAAATAACCCTTGGCAAGTCACTGAACCTTAGTTTCCTCCACTGTAAAATGGATATAATGGCTCTTACATGATTGTTGTGAAGATCAAATGAGATTTGTAAAGTGCTTAGCACAGTATCTGGCACATAGTAGGACCTTAATAAAGGCTTGTTGTCTTAATTGCTGTTGTCATAGTCAAGATCACTTAGTAGGATATTTGGTCATTCATTCAATACACATTTATTAAGCATCCACGAGAACACTGTTCACTAGACTAGGTAAAACATGTAATTATAGTCTGAAATAACCAGTGTATTAGAAAAATGAGAAATTAAGTGGTATGTATTGAGCTATTCTCCGACCTCCAAAAATACCCTGTGTTCTCATGCCTCCATAACTTTGCCTTGGAGGATACCACTCATCCTTGTTCTTGAATGCTCCCCTTTCCCAATCATATCTGGTGAATGCACACCCCTTTTTAATAGCTGGAATGAAATGCTCTTTGTCTTCCAAGAAGCCTTACATCAGCCCCCAGGGCCTTCTGGAAATCTCACAGAACTTGGTTTTGCATTTTTCTAGTGCACTAATCAAGTATTACTGTATTGCACCTTCTCCAATGTGAAATAGGTATTTAATAAGGTTTTGTTGGATGAATGAATGAATGAATGCATAGGGTAATAATTACCAAGTACCATATGCCAAATGTCAACCCTCCTGTGAATATTTTGTTAGTGCTTTTTCTCAACCTCACTCCTCATTCACACCCTTCTCTTTACCAGTTTGACTTCACATCTGTTTCCTAAGGATTTATGGCCTTACTGAGATATGCTAATAAACAAAAGTTATGCCAGAAGGTAGGAGGAAATATCCTCTCTCCAGGTCACAGATATTGAATGGGGGTCACCCTTCGGAAGGTCATTACCACTGCAGTGGACACCATCATCTTCAAGTTCATAGCCAGGGTCACAGCGGCAGATGAAAGAGCCAAATGTGTTGAGGCAGCTCTGTACACAGGGGTTCTCTGTCATACATTCATTCACATCTGAGGAAGGAAAGAAATCTCATTATCTCCTTTTTTCACAGCATGCTTTCTATGTCAACCTATACAAATGAAATGAAAATAGCTGGATTATTCATAGCCATCAGTGGCAAGCCTTTATTAAGTGCTAAGCATTGGGGATACAATTAATAAAAAAAAAAAAAAAAAAAAGTCCCTGCCCACAAAGAGCTTACAGTTTAAAGGGGAAGACTACATACAGAAGGAGGCAAGAAAGCAAACCTGAAATGGCCAAAGGGGACACCAGGGGGTACTCAATGCAAAGATATCTTTTCTCTATAGAAAGCATATAGGGCAGCAGATGCAAAGTCAGTGAGCTGAGTCTGTTTCTGTTCTCTATAAAAGAAGGTTCTGGGAGGAGGTTGGTACTCCATCATCCAGCTCCTCTGCCCTCCAATTAGAAGGAAGAAAAGGCTGAGGAAGATGGTGTTTAAACAAGGCTTAAGTTAGTCCCATGGTTGTTTTTTTCAGACACGTCCAACTCTTTGTGACTTCATGGCAGAGATGCTAGAATGATTTTCTGTTTCCTTCTCCAGATCATTTTACTGATGAGGAAACTGAGGCAAACAGGATTAAATAATTTGTCCAGGGTCATATCACTAGTTAGTATGAGAAGTCAATTTGAATTCAGGTCAGACCTGGCGTTCTACCCACTGCAAGTGATGAGTTTTTCCTGGGAAGACCATCTTGATCCATGGAATTGAAATCAAGCAGGATAGCAAATGAGAAACAAAGTATCATATCTGGCAACTAAGTAGTGCAGTGGATAGAGTACGGTACCTGGAATTAAGAAGACTGAATAAAAATCCTCTCAGAGATTTATTAACTACATGACCCTGGATAAATCACTTAATCTCTATTCTACCTCAGTCTCCTCATCTGTAAAATGAGGGTAACAGCACCTACTTCCCAGGATAAGTCACTTCATCTCTGTCCTGCCTCAGTTTCCTCATCTTTAATATGGGGATAATGACAGGGTTGCTGCAAATTTATCTGTCAAGCATTTTGCAAAACCTTGAGTGCTATATAAATATCAGCTATTATTATTATATCTCATACAAAATCATTTATTATTTTTATATCTCAGTATCCTTATCTATAAAATGAAGAGACTGGACTGATATGACCTCTAAGATTCCTCCCAGTTTTAAATCTATAACCCTTTGATACTATAATACCTTCCCAAGACATCAAACAAAGGTTCATTTTCTTTTGTCCCAGGTGGGATTAAACTAGCTCACCCCACAAGTCAGGAAAATTTCCATGATGCAAGTCTACTAGGTGGAGATTGAAGTTGACTAGGAGACCTGGAGACTAGAAGATATTCTAATGGGAGTCATTTAGGGACAGAGGAAGAAGAGTCCTAGGGCTAGGATGGCAGTGGAGAAAGTCCCTCCAGCTGTTCCTGTTCTAGAAAAATGAGATCGTCAAATAGCCCTCAAGAAAATGCTCCCAACACCCTTTGTGTACTCAAAAGTGATCCGAATCCTGACTCTGTCACATGACTTGGCAAGTAATAAAACCTGTCTTGCATCTCTCACTGACAGGTTATTGTGAAGAGCCAGTGATAACAGATAAGAAAGTACTCTGAAAAGCATAAGGTATTCTATAACACAGTCTTATTTTTACAAATCTTGGCAATGCATACAAGATTCAGCTGCTATCGGCAGGCACTGCTGATTTAAAAAAAAAAAAAGTTTCCATAGCATGTCTATGAATTCACATGTCTAAACCTACCCCCAATATACATAGTACCTTCCCTTTAAGAATATACTTGACCTTCTGTTTCTCAGAATCTTGGAGGACATATACACATTTTGGCCTTGAATCTGTATATTACATGGCTATCCAGGTTGGCAAAGAGATGGATTATATCCAAAATGACCTAATCTGATATCACACACCCTGAGCTGACAAATAGAATCCAGTCCCCTGGGAAACAGGCTCTGTTGGCTGTGAGACATTCCCTGTGCTAGCTTCCCAAGTATTACACTGGTTATTGTTATTTCAGTCACACTGACTTTTGTGACCCCATTTAGAATTGTCTTGGCAGAGACTTTGGAATGATTTGCCATTTTCTTCTCCAGCTTATTTTACAGATGAGGAAACTAAGGCAAAAAGGGTTAAATGACTTGGCCCAGGATTAGACAGCTAGTAAATGTCTGAAGTCCAATTTGAATTCAGAAAAATGAGTCTTCTCAACTCCAGGCCTAGCACTGTGCCACTTAGCTATCCTTTCACACTGATAGCAGTTTTCTTATTTTCACCACCATCATCACCACCTAAAGGAGCCAGGAACTCTGCCCCCTTGCACTGGGATGTGTGCACAGGTGTAAAAAGCCAGAATTTTGGAGAAGTATACTTGAAACAAGGATATTTACAACAAGGTGTTAACTCAGTGGACTTGATGAGATGATGGTTCTTTAGTTTACATATACTTAGTACTTAATATGGTGATGTAATGATTCTCTAGTTCACACATAATTAATATGCTGTAATGACATAATTACAATAAGGTATATAAGGGCTAAGGACTGAAAATGAGACATTCCATTTATGACCATCTTCCTAGTGGCTCTCCTGCCTCCTGCACTCCTCCACTAAGATCAAAGCTGGTCTAGAGATCCTCCAGAAAGCTAGTCTGAACATTACACACAGGGATGCTTAAATTTCTGCCTTTTCCTCTTTGGTTCCTTCAAAGGAAAAGTTCATCCTGCAGCTCTTAAGTCAAGAGAACTGAATTCTAGTCCTGATCTCACCATTTACTAATTATTAGGCAAATCACTTTGCATTTTTAGGTTTCAGTTTCTTCACCTGTAAAATTGGGATGCTGGACCAAATGAAGGAATCTTAACTTGGAGTCTGTGATCTTTTAAAAATGCTTTAATAACTATTTCAAATTTCTTGTGTGGTCATATATGTTTTTATTTCATGCATTTAAAAACATTGTTCTGAGAATTGTACTACCAAAGAGGTCAGTAACAAAAATGGTTAAGAACCCCTGGAATTAGATGATCTGAAATGTCCTTGTCAGCTATAATAGTCTAGGGCCTATACTGGCAATATGAATATAATAGAAATTTCCCAGAATCATTTGCAAGCACTGCCTTGGAGGGGTGACTAACAGAGAACATGGGATCAAACTCTTTCTGATACCTTCCTGTTTACCCAGCAATGTAGATATGATCCAACTGATTGAGTCATAATATCCTTCATCTAACATAGCCCAGCCAGGTCCAGAGCTCGCAGGCCAGGCCATTAATGGTGTAATGAGGAAACTGTCCCTGTGAAATCTGGTGACAGCCTCTAGACAAAGACCTCATTCTGTGTCTGCCACACTGGCTGACTGGGAAGGTGCCAAACCCCAGGACCCCCCACAGGACTTGCTCTAATTCCTGAGGTCTGAAGGCCACATTAACTTCCTGAGAAAAAGAAAAGATCAGATGGGAATTGTGCTGGCCAGTGGTGGTATTTGTTTTTCTGACTTATCAGCATTTGAATTGATTATGTGAAAACCAGGCTGTACTTTTGTTTCGTTATGCTTTTGTTGAGACTTGGGTGGAAAGGGAAATTATGCAGTAACCTCTGTTCTGAGTTTCATGCTCTGTAGTCCCAGATTTGGTGGGAAGGTTATAGACAAAGACATAAAAACAGTCCAAATGGTCTACGTTTGAAAGGAACACAACCTACCCTTCCCACTATAGAGACTATGAAGGCCTTATTCTGCCCTTAGATTGTAATAATTCACATTTCTATAGTATTTACTTTTGCACTTTCCTCACAAAACCCTATGAAATGTATAGTGCAAGTGTCATTTCCACTTCATACATGAGTCTCAACTAGGTGAACAGACCGTATCTAAGGTAATATAGTTTGGATTCACAAGAGTGGAGATTGAAGTAAACTTTGTGAGTTTCTCCTACACCAACAGACTCCTCTTTAAAGGAGGAGCAGCTATGTGGCTGACGTTATAGCACCCTAGATTTAAAACTGGAAAGGACCTTCAAGTCACTTAGTTCTATACCTTCATTTTACAGATGAGGTGACAGAGGCCCAGGGAAGCTGAGAGATTTACTGAATTTCTAAGGTAGAATTTTAATACAGGCATGATAAATGTGGAAACATGTATAAGAGAAATGCATATGTTTAACCTATACTGAATTATTTGCTATCTAGGGGAAAGGTATGAAAGGAAGGGAGGGAAAAAAGTTTGGAACACAAGATTTTGCAAGGGTGAATGTTGAAAACTATCTTTGTATGTATTTTGAAAATAAAAAGCTATTATTTAATTTTAAAATACTGCAAAATTTTAAAGAAAAGAATTTTTGTACAGGCAGATCTTCCAAATTCTAGGCCTAAGCTTAGAATTTGAACATAAGTACGCTCATAGTGACTCAAAAAGGAACAGCAACTCTGGAGAGATGAAGAAAGAAAATCTAGATATTAATCAGTTCACCAGGTATAAAAATAGCAGGCAAATCATTCTTCTGGTCCTGGTAATCAAGGAAATCCTAAGACTACTTAGAAACAGGCCCCTGGGTACATGGAATTGTAGTGCCACATTTATTGAGTGAGTACAGACAAAGAGGAGAATGACACACTATTGGCAAGAATGAAAATTAAACTAAAACAAGAGAACAAATGAAGGGAGAAAATGATGGAACTATATGGAAGCTGAGGAAATTTCAATCAATAGCAGTGGATTGTGAGCATGTTTGGGTACAGATCCATGACAGTTTATTGGTGAGTTCAAGAATGTGTGCTTGGAGATTGTAAGTGGAGGTCTGGGTGCAAATTCCCCAAGGATTTTGATGAGCATGGGGTGAGTCGCCATAGTCAGCAGTGGTCAGTCCCAGGCTTAGATCAGTCAAAAAAGTTTCAAGTCATCCTCACCTGTACAAAAGATCTCAGAGCCAAAGCATCAGAGCGTGGGTATTGATGAGTTCATTAGCACCCAGTATTAGTTCTGTTCCTCAAGAGATACTAAGATCTTTTGAGAATTTTAAGGAAACCTATGGGATCAACTATCTGTTCCCCTCTTTAGCAAGTAAGACCTATAAACCTGAGTCAATGCACTGAGGCATATTTATTTAGTAGGTACATGTGGAGAGAATAGAATGCCTAATGTACACTGGAACCTTATATAGAATCATTTTAAATTTTGCTAGTCAGTGTGGCAAATAGTATTAGAGCAGGCTTTGAAATTAGGATTTCACATTGCCCTTCTGATACATACTGGGTCTATTACCCCAGCTAGCTAGTCATTTAAATTTTCAGTGTTCTAGGTAACTCTCTAGGACTACAAGTTGTACAGCTGTAGTAGAAAGAGGTTTCTCACCCCAGGCCTTCCAAGATCAATGTAATCACAAGTACAATCTCTATCTCTTTGAAGAAAAAGAAATGAACCATAGATAAGGAAGCTCTTTCTGAAAAATTTGGTCTTGATTCTTGAATTTGATTGTTGACACAGCTTCAAATGAACAAAAAAAGTAAATAAGGCAATTCTCATATGAGACATCAAATACAGCTGTGTCTAAGAAACCTAGTCTTTCTATGGACAGCTGGCTGAAGTTCTTACCCCAGCAGCCCTCAGAAGGGTTTATATATTTGCTTAGTCACATAGCCTAACATCAATACTTGAGTTTCTAAAAGTATTCAAGATGAACAATGAGGAATAAAAATATTATTTTACTGTTTCCAACATTTCTAAAAAGTTCAGACTATGAATGTAAATTTAAAATCAAAATATAATTTAGATTTTCAGTTTTTTAAGGCTATTACTCAAAAAGAAATACCTTGGCAAGATCTTCCATCCTCATTGAGGGTAAAACCTGGGTTGCATGTACAAGAATAAGAGCCAGGGACATTAGCACATAGCTGCTGACAGTAGCCATAACGACACTCATCTATATCTGAAAATATAAAGAAAAAAAAAAACAGGTCAGGTTACTTATTTATTCATCTCCATCTTCATCCTCATTACCCATATTTCCTTCCTCCCATCAGGATCACCATCACTAACATTGCTGTCTCAGTCATGAATATCACCTTCACCACCCCTGCCATCATGGTACACTGGGAAGAGTCTAAACCAGTAGTCCTCAAACTTTAGTTCTCAGTATCTTTATGGCATTAAAAATTATTGAGGATCTGTCAAAAGAGTTTTTGTTTATGGGAGTTATAATTATAGATATTTACCCTATTAGAAATAAAAACTAATCTTGAATTTGTAAACCCTCTGAAAGGTTTTCAAAAACCTCCCAGGATTCTCTGAACTACACTTTGAGAACCACTGGTAAACCCAAGAGTTTTAGTCCAAGAGTCAAGGATTTGATTTTGAGTTCCAGCTTTGCCATCAGCATACTCCACATGTGAGCTTGGACAAATCATTTATTTGTGTGGGGGTGGGTTGTTTTTTGTTGTTTTTTTTTGTTTGTTTGTTTTAATGAGGAGGTTGGATTAAATGATTTTTAGTTCTAATGTTCTAGTCCTTCTATCATTATCCTAATGTTTGTAACATTACTTTGGCTGCAATAGAAAGTTCCTGTCCTAAACAAATGAATTTCATGAACAAGACTAAGATCACACAAAAATAACTAGAAACACATACGAGGCATTAAGGAATCCCCTAAATAACAATAACAATACATTAAAAGTATACAATAAGATTACAAGTACCATTTTAAATAAACTCCCAATAATAATGCAATGACCTAATATATCATTACATCTTGATACTTAATACCTTGTTTCTATAGAACTAACTGTTCCCAGTAAAATTATTTCACCTAATATGTTTTTGAGTGAAAAATGTCATATGACCAGGTATCAGTCTCCAGTGAATAAATGGTCAAAGTATAGAAACAGTTTTCAAAAGAAAAAATTTTAATGATTAACAACAATATAAAATATTGATCCAAAATCATTAATAATAAGAAAAATCCAAATAATTCATTTTATTTTACATTCATTAAATTGGCAACAATAACAACAAAAGACTAAGGTTATCTGTGTCTGAGGGGCTGAGCAGATTAAATATATAATTGATGGAGCTGTCAATTGGTTGAACAATTCTAGAAAACAATTTGAAAGTATGTTTTTCTTTAACTAAAATGTCAATACTCTTTTAAAGCTCAACAATTCTTGTAGGCATATGCTC
The DNA here is from genome assembly GCF_902635505.1 of Sarcophilus harrisii. NCBI lineage: Eukaryota > Metazoa > Chordata > Mammalia > Dasyuromorphia > Dasyuridae > Sarcophilus > Sarcophilus harrisii. The sequence continues at coordinate 280,750,018 of NC_045427.1, forward strand.
CATTGAAGCCAAAGGCAGGAAGAAAAAGCTCATATACACAGGAATGTGCTGGTTAATGTTTAATAACTGGCTCTCTTGGGAAGAATTGTAAACATGACACAATTTTAAGTTTAATTGGTGTTATTAACATTTTCTCCAAAACTTTGTCTAGACAGTCAACAAAACAATAAATCAAACATGGTTTGCTGATTTCTGAGATAAACAAATGCTCGTACTAAAAATTTAACAATCGCTTTCATGAAGGGCCATATGAGTTTATTCCAACATGTCACTGAATATACAATTATATGTATATTCAGCACTTTATGTAGTAGCAAAGAACTGAAAAAAATTGTAGTAGATGAATCAAATGAAATGTGGCTTTGCTATATAAGACATGATGACTACAAAGAATTCAAAAAAGGAATAGAAAGACATATTAGCTAATGCAAAATGAAATATACAGGAAAACAATACATGCAATAATTATGAGAGAAGTTATAGAAAAATGCTCTTTACTCCCTTATTTAAATAAAGACTTGAGGGACTATGGATGTGGGAACATTTATCATTAGTATTATACTAGTTGATGTATTAGTTTTGATTAAATGATTTTTCTCTTGTTTTACTCTGTGTTACAAAAGATAGTTGAGCAGAGAGGTATATATGTTCATAAATGAAATGAGATATGGAAGCAAAAGCTATTAGTAAAAAAAAAATTTAGGGAGCTTAATTATCAATCCTAATTAAGAGCAATCTATAAATCTATAAAAAGCAATTGTTCCAAGAAAAAAAATCAATGACCATCTATATATTTCATGATATGCTCTCTAGGCATTTCAGTTATGTCTTTGTGACCCCATTTGGGGTTTTCTTAGCAAAGATATTGGAGTGTTTTGCCATTTACTTCTCAGTCTATCTTATAGATGAGGAAGCTGAAGCAAATATAGTTAAGTAACTTGCCTAAGATCACATCACCAGTAAGTGTCTGAGGCCAGATTCAAACTCCAGGTCCAGCACCTTATTCACTGTGCTACTTAGCAGCTCTTAAATGATATAGTGGTCCCAGTACCCATACCCTTTTGAACATCTGTATATACAAGTAATGAAAAGGGAAAAAAAACTCATCACCACAATAAAAGGGCAGCAAATCAAATACTTAGATTGTATCAGACAGATATTTTCTTGGTACTTCTGTCACTATGCCTACTGATCTCTTTACTGAACTCCAATCTCAAAAGCTTCTGCTGCCCCCAGTATCCTATTACTATACCAGTTAGCTCTTGGCTTTGGTATTCCTAAGCAACTCCTTGTTCCTGACCTGAATTGGGTTTTGGTTTTTACTCAAGCATTGGCATCTTTTCTCCAAAAAAAAAAAGGATCTACCTTGGTCTGATGAATAATTATCTGCCTACCTGGAGCCTATCTACATATGTTAGCTTCCTTCTGAGAACTCAAAAATAAGCTTCTTGAGATTTAAGAATTGTATCTCATGTTTCATGGTACCCTCACCCCCATTCCAGGGGCAATCAATCCAAAACTAAATGCATGGCCAAGAAAAAAAAATCAATTGAATTTGATTAAAATAGACAGTTCCTCATTCCTAGAATTTATCCCTTTCTTTATTTACACTTCTTAGAATTCCTAAGTTCCTTCAACACTAAAATACCTCTCCCACAGGAAATTTTTAGTGATCCACCCACTCCCCACTCTAGATGTTGTCTTCTTTTGAAAACTTACCTTTTATTTATTTTTTTATATTTTTTTTATATACACAAGTGTACTTATTGTTTGCCTTGAGGTCCTTGAAGACAAGGACTATTTCATTTTTCTATTTCATCCTTCCTTTCCCAGTGGGGGTTAAATCAATGCTTGCTGATTGATCTAATAAGTTACATATGCTTTGCTAGTCTTCACTGATATCCTGTTCTGAAGCCTTATTATTGCATGAAAGGGACCTGATTTTGGCTTCTCTCCCAATTTCCACCAAGCTACAAAACCCTGTAGTAAGAGCGATGAATAGATATGTTCCTGATTATCCACCTAGATAACTATTCCAAATTCATAGAATCTTTTTATCAATTCACCAAAAGATAATGACTTTTTTTTCAGAATCATCACAACTCTTAAAACTTCTCTACCAAATTAGAGAGAGATTGTGATCTCTGTAGAGAATATACCCATGGACAAAATTAGTGACCCTTGATATTGAAATATGCTTTTCTACGACTTATTTATGAGGCAATGGATAGAACCCTAAACCTGGAGTCAAGAAGACCCAAATTTAAATGCTGCCTTCTGCACTTAAGTATCTGTATAAACCTGGAAGTCACTTAAACTTTCTAAGTCTCAGTTTTCTCATCTTTAAAAATGGAAATAATAATTGCATCTATTTCACAGGTTTAGTGTCAAGGCTGAGTGAGGTAATATAGGTAAAATACCTTGCAAGTCTTAAAGTTTTTTTTTTTTTAATAGATAGCTATTCTTAGAGAAATTAGTTATAACTTCTACCCAATAATAGAATTTATTTGTATTACCTAATTTATCATATTTATTTATTTTGTTCATGATTAATTATTTATATTTATAATTTATTTTATTTTTTATTTATTGCTTATATTTATTTATTTATATTACCTAACAACACACTAAAAGCTAGTAGTGAGGGATGATTTGAGGTAATATTCTGGGGCAAAATAGGAAACAGAACTGAGCTTCAAGAAAGACCATAGATCCAAAGTGGTTAATATACATTCAGACAAAAGAGTTGACTTCCCAACTAACAACAATGCAAGATCTTAATACCAAGCAACCATTTCTTTTCAACAATTTTTTTCCCTAAGGCACCTGATTAGTACCTGGAAAAACTATAATCTTGCAGTTTAATTCAATTTAACAAGCACTTATTAGGTTCCTACTATGTACCAGGCATTGTGCCAGATGGTTAAACAATTCTGATGCCCTCGATTCAAAGAACCACATTTATTAGGTAAATAACAAAAAAATGCTGTTAGATCAGAGACCACTTATATGGTCTAACCCTTTACTTAATGGGTAAGTTATGGCCATTGGAGCAGCCAAGGAAATATATAAATGATCACAGCATTTTGTTGGCTGAATTATAAAAATGTTGCTAATTTTATTCTCCCTCAGATTTTCCCTTCTGATTCCAAAGAACTTCTTTAAATAAACATGAGTGTCTAAATATATAACATATGTGTATATGCATATGTATATATAACTGTCAAGGGAGGGGATGGTTAGTCTAAAACAGAAAAGGAATCCCTAGCCTAGTTCCAATGGACTCCTGGCCAAGGTCATTAAGGATGAATGTGTTCAACTATCAAGAACACAAGATTGGTTTAAGAGGAGTATCGGGTAACAATTCAACTGGGAGACATGTGAATCCAATCAACACCAAGATGTGAGGGCAAAGGATGGAGTCACTCCCTGAAGCAGAACAGACAATAGATAAACTGACAAACACAACTCTTCTTCCTCTCTGTACTGTGCCTAGGTAAGCATCTGTTTTTTGAGGGTACAAAAGACTTGTAAATTGGCATTCAGTCAATGGTGTATATACTTACACACTTGCTTAGACATACCAGCTAATTTTTTAGAGTAGGAATCTGAATGACTGACATTTTCATTCTTCCCCCACCCCGCAGTGATTTCTCCAGTATATTACTGTGAGGTTTTAGAAAACATGTCACAAATGCTGTTGGAATTCTGATAAACGTGACTCTTTCCCACAACGAGATGATTCAGGCCAGTTCCAAAGGTCTGTGATGAGGAGAATCATCTACACCCAGAGAGAGGACCGGAGAAACTGAGTGTGAATCACAACATAACATTTTCACTCTTTTTGTTGTTGTTTGCTTAAATTTTGTTTTCTTTCTCATTTTTTTCCCTTTTTGGTGTGATTTTTCTTGTGCAGCAAGAGAATTATAGAAATATGTATAGAAGAATTGTACATGTTTAATATGTATTAGATTACCTACCATTTAGGGGAGAGGGTGGGGCAAAGAGGGGAAAAATTTGGAACACAAGATTTTGCAAGGGTCAATGTTGAAAAATTATCCATGCATATATTTTGAAAATTAAAAGCTTTAATAAACATTTTTAATGCTGTTGGAGCCATCCCTTATTCCCACTCCTCTATAATCTCATGCATAAAACCCATCTTCTGTATAAAATTCTTATCACCATTACTCAAAGAAAAAGAAAGATTCTTTTAAAAGTGATCTTTAAATATTTGGATTGTCACAGGGTTAAACTTTACTCTGATTAATCATACTAGCAAATCTTAGTTCTGGAGCACAGTTAATAAGACACACCTTCTTCCTCTTATTAGAGAAATAGAGAATTATGGTCAGTCAGTCAGTGGGTCAATAAGCATATATTAAGTACATACTGTCAACCAGGCACTATGTTAAGCAGAAAAAAGGGAGGGGGTGAATAAAGTCCCTGCCCCAAGAAGCTTACATTCTAATTGGGTAAACAATTTGAAATAACTAAATGTATACATCAGAGATATATACAGATTAGATGGAAAACAATCTGAGAAGGGAAGGTATTAGCAACTGAACCAGTATGAGCCTTGTATTACTATACAAGTTTTGAAAAAAGATGGAAAAGTTTAGAGATAGAGGTGAGGGGATAGAGCATTTCAGATATATGGTTCAGACAACATAAAAATCCACTAATCAAACATGGAGTGTCGCATTCAAGAAATGGCCCACATACATTGTGAGACATCAAATCACAGAATCTCAAAATTACAAAAGATCTTGGACATCATTTAGACCACCCCATATCTGAACAAGAATGCCTTCTGTAATATGTCCAAAGAGGAGTTCCAAAAGGGTGAGATTAGGAGAGAGGACATTTCAGTCATGGGGAACAATCTGTGACAAGGAATGGAGATGGGATGGATTGTCACGTATGAGGAAAGAAAGAAGGAAACAAGCACTTATTAAGCATCCAGTATCTGCCAGGAACTGTGCTAAGTGTTTTATAAATATTATCTTGTTTAATCTGCACAACTCTGGAAGATAAGCATTACTATTATCCCCAATCCATAATGGGGGAACTGGGGTAGATAAAGGTTAAGTGATTTGACTAGGACTATGCTGCTATAGTAAACATTCAAACTTAGGTCTTTTTGACTCCAGATCCAGAAATTTCTTCATATGCCATTCAGTTGCCTCTGGGCAAGAAGGACCAAAAAATACAAAGCAAAACGATACATAATAATATATAATAAGACTAGAAAAGTAGATGAAGGGCTTTAAATGCCAAACAGTGGAGTTTGTCTATCATCCTAACGGGAATAGGGAATCATTAGTGCTTCTTAAGGTGAGGAATAACATGATCTAACCTGCAGTTTAAGAATATCAATTTGGTAGTTGTGTGCAGGATGGAATAGAGAGGCAAAAAGCTGGATGCAGGGAGATCAGTTAAGAAGTTATTGTAGCAGTCTATGAAAAGAGGTATAAAATATATCAAATAGTAAAGGATTCAGATATCATGGATGTTAGCAGAGTAGGATGGATGAGTTAATAACATTTGGAAATTGTGATTGGAAATAGAAGGTAAGAATGAAAAGGCAAAATTGGATATGGAAGGTAAACAAGAATTAAAGTTGAGGATGATTCCCAGCTTGTGGTGCCCTAACCCTCCCCCTTTTCATTTGTGCAATTAGACTTGGGGAAATTTAGTTTAAAAAGAACCTTAAGGTTCCAATTCCTCTTCACATACCATTATGACACAATGAAGGATTAAAAAAATATATATATCCAGAGGCCCACACTCTGACTCCATCCTTGCCCAAAACTACCCTGGGAATAGAATTATTGTCAAGGACAAAGACACCAAGTTATGTTATCTTGTCACCTGCCTCAACTCAAAAACCTAAGTTATATCCTTGTTAAAGCTTCTATCTATCCAAGAATGGTCCTCCTGCCCTGTCTTACAGGACCTGAGCCATAATCCCCAAGATATAAATGTCAAGTTAACTCCTCTCTCCCTGCTTTCTCTTTGAAGTAAAGATAACAATAGCTGCCAGATATAAACAAACTAATGGTATTCTAGGCTTCTGTATCCTGCTTTTCATTTGTAGCTAAAAGCCTATATAGCTTTTATGTAGCTATATAGCCTCAGTTCCTCTGCACCAAATGCTTTGGAAGCATATTCCCATTTGGTCAACTAGCTTATTGAACTCTCCAGATTAAAATTATTAAATCTTTACTTGCCTCAGTTTCTCTGGTATTACTGTGGGTGATGGAAGAATGATGATACTCTCAACAAGAAATAGCAAGTTAGGAGAAGAAAAGGATTTAGGTGAAAAGATAATGAAATCTAGTTTGAACACATCGAATCTGAGGTACCTATGGGACATCAGGATGGAAGTATCTAGCAAATAGTTGGAGATGCTCTCAAGATAGAAATGAAGGTAGCATACATAGATTTGGAAACTACATGAAGGTGCTAGTTGAGTTCATAGGAACTGATACAATCAATGAGAGAGAATGTAAAAAGAAAAGGGGAAAAACCAAAATAAAACTGTGAGGTATACCTATGAATAGAGAATAAAATGAAGATGATGGTACTACAAAAAAGATTAAAAAAACTATTAGACAAAATTGTCATTCTTTGCAAATAATATGATGGTATATTTAGAGAATCCTATAGAATCAACTAAAAATTAATGACTTTAATTTTTTAATTTAAAAAGTTTTTCAATTAACTTTAGAAAAGTTGCAGGACACAAAATAAATCCATATAAATCATCTGTATTTCTATAGGTTACCAACAAAGTTCAGTAGCAAGAGATACAAAGTAAAATTCCATTTAAAATAACTGTAGATAATATAAAATATTTGGGAGTCTATCTGCCAAGAACAGAATTACAAAACACTTTCGATACCAATAAAATTAGATCTGAAAGAACTGTTAGAGAGGTAGAAAGAGAACTCTGACCAAAAATTTAGGGTAGAAAAAGTATCTATGGATAATTAGCTAACAATATCAAACATTGCTGAAAGATCAAAAAGGATGAAGACCAATAAAAAGCTATTGATTGGATTTAGAAAGAGAAGGAGAAGAAAAAAGAAGAGGAAAAAAGGAGGGAAAGAAGAAGGAGGAGGAGGAGGAGGAGAGGGAGAGGGAGAGGGAGAGGGAGAGGGAGAGGGAGAGGGAGAGGGAGAGGGAGAGGGAGAGGGAGAAGAAGAAAATAATCACTGGTGATCTTGGAGAAAGATGTTTCAATCAAGTAGTGGGGTCAGCAGAGAAGAAGCAATCAGGAGAGAACCAAGTGGGTGGTGACAAAGTGGAAAGAAACGGCCTTTTTTTCTGTGAAGGAAAGAAATATGTGGTATGATAACTTGAGAGGGTAATAGAATCTAATGTTTTTTGTTTTTTGGGTTTTTTTTTAAGGAAAAGAGAAATCTGAGCATACTTGTAGGCAACAGGGAAAGAACCAAATAATAAGAAGAGAATGGAGATAGGGACTAGACTCAATTTCATTAATTAAAAGGAACTCCCATGTAAGGAAACTCTTCTACCAATGCAAGTCAGCACCTTCTCTGCAACTTATAGTCTTGGAGAATTGCCTAGAAAACTGAGAAGTTAAGTGAATGACGTATAATATAATAATACAAAGATAGACTGGAGCTGGGTTATAAAAGGCCATGCAGGTCACACAAGGCCACACAATCAATATATGTCAGAATTGGGTTTCAACCCCAACTCTTGCCTACTTGAAGGCCAGCTCTCTGATATATGCTATATCTAGTATAATTCAAATTAAAAATTAGGGAAAGAGGGGAGAATTAAATATATGAGACCCTAGAGGGGACAGAGAATATCCTCACTCTTTGCTGCCTTTCTGAACCTTTCTCTTCCTTCAAAGGTAAGTGTGAATGCCATGACATCTAAAGAATTTCCCTTTAACTTTTAAACTAAAAGCTCTTTCTCCCTTCTTGTATTTTCCTAGAAGAATTTGTCTGAATCACTTTCATGCCCATCACACACTACCTTATCTTATACTTATTCTGCCCTCTATGTCCCAATCACTACAATATAGGCGTGTATGTTATCATTTATCTTTGCATCCTCAGCATCTAGTACAGGGTCTTTCACATAATAGGCACTTAAATATTCGATTACATTTAAATGAATTAATTTTAACTGACACTTGTAAGATGGTGCCACCTGCTGGAACAAGTGTGTCATCCAGCTTAGAAAACCATAAAGGGGGCAGCACACACAACTTTTATTTGATTTTCCCCATTAAGTGCTCTGTGATCCCATGATACTGGATTCCATTGTTCCTTGCAAAGATTCGGTGGATTTGTTATTTTTTTTCCTATGACTTTCATTGTCCTATACTTGTAACATTTTCCCCTCCTTATCCATCTCTTTGCTTCCCTGACTTCCCATCCCTGCTAAAATCCTATCTTTCTACAAGTAGTTTTTCCTAATCACCCTGAATGCCAGTTAATTTCTGTTGCTATTGGTTAGTAATGGTTTCACTTTCCTTCCCCAGCTGCCAACTCGATTGTGGGTTAGTTGAGTCATCAGTTGAGCAGATAAAAGAATAGAAAGCATGGTTATCAAATATGTAAATCACATATATCAGGAAGAGACAGTTAACATTGGATGACAGAATAGAAATTTAATAAAATTAGATTTAAAAAAAATAAATGTAAATTCCTACACTTAGATTCAAAAAATCAACAGCACAAGTTTAGGACAGGAAAATTATCTCTAAAAAACAGGACATTCAAAAATGAAGTGGGAGATTTATTTGACTGCTTGCCATGGCCAAAAAAAATCTATGCAATCTTGGGCTACATTAACAACAACATCTAAAAATGTGAGAAGTCATAGTTTTGCTATATACAATCCCAGTCAAATCTTACATGGAATATTATGTTCAGTTCTGGGCACTACATCATAAAAAGAATATTGAAAAAGTGAAAGTCATCCAGTGTATGGAACTTTAAAATTATAATATTAATTCATTTAATGCAAGGGTATTTATTTAGACTATAGTAGATAAAGCATCAGGTGGGGTAGGGAAGACTGATAGCTATCCTCAATACAAGGTGTCCCAGAATTCTAAGCTTTTTATAGCTGCATTAAGACTTTTGGGACCCTCTGTATTCAGACTTGTTAGAAATTTGTTCTTCAGAGGCAGCTGGATGGCGCAGTGGATAGAGCACCAATCCTGAAGTCAGGAGGACCTGAGTTCAAATTTGGTCTCAGACACTTAACACTTCCTAGCTGTGTGACCCTGGGCAAGTCACTTAACCCCTAGGAGCCATCATTCTATCCTATACTCAGCTGTCAAATTGCACTTTCTAAGGTGCAAATCTAACACTTCTACCACCATCCACCCTCACCCCCATTCAACAAACTCTGGCAGTTCTCTATGACCTCTAGAATATTTGAAATCTTCTCTGTGACTTTGAAAGCCTTTGATAGATAATCTATCACTCTTACATCTTACTCCCATGTGTAGCCCCATCATACTGGACTTCATATTTTCTTGCAAATATTCTATGGGTCTGTTTGTTTTTCTATGACAATAAAAGTACAGAAATGATTCTAGGTGAGTCAGACAGGATCTAAGAGAGATCATGTGCCTGCCCTTCAACTCAACACTTGCATGAGAGGGAAGACTGGGAAACAGAAATGGAATTAGTCCAAGGATTAATGGGCAGGGAATCCCATTCTCAATCCAGCCTGGGCTGTATGACAGGAAAGTCCAGGCTTGGAAAGGAGGGGGAAGGGTGTGGCAAAAAGCCTGTGTTAGAAAATAGAAGAAGATAAAGATAACTCCTCAAAATGGACATTAAAAGGCCCTTCCTCTGGAATTTCATGGTCTTTTTCGTTTGTTTTTTAGGATTAATCATGACCAATGAAGAGTTCAGCTGGGTATATTAACTAAAGTCCAGGAAGACAGCCTAGAGAGATGAGTCCATACTGTAAAACTTCCTGAAGGAAAGGCATACTTGACAGCATGTATTATCCATTACTGGTTACTTAGCATAAAAATAAATTCTTCCAAAGGTGTTATAGATCATAGAGGGTGTGATCTTGGAAGAAAGCAATCACTGTAGCGGAAGATGGCAAAACCATATACAAAAAAAAAAAAAATATATATATATATATATAAAAGGACCTCATTTTTATCATTCTCTTATCCTATTTTGATTCACTTGTCATGAAAGAGACATAATTGTCAGAGTCTAGGTGAAGTAAATTATCTCTGGTACTAATCTATTCATGCTCAAAGCAGAGGCACTAAATTTTGTGATAATGGGAGGGTTTTAAAAATGCCTATTAGCTTTCATACTATCATGTACTAGCATGTATGTCCCAGTGTGGCATATATATAAATTCAAACCTGACTCAAAATGTTAGACAGTTATAGATTCTTAGAACCATGGAACTTCAGAGTATAAAAGGACCTCAGAGACCATCCATTCTAACACCTCTCTGATACATTAACCTCTCTGCAATATTCCCAACGAATGTTTATCTGACCAATATTTGAAGAACTCCAGTGAAAGAGGAAATTCATTATATTTGATATATTTTTCTTACATATCTGTTTCTCTCCAAGACCCTCTGGAGTCAAGTAGAACAAATTTAATCCCTCTTCAAAATTATATCCCTTCAGATACTTGAAGACAATTATCCTATTCCCCCAAAGTCATCTCTTCTCCAAGATTGGAATGTTTGTTTTCAACTCATTCTTGTATGAAGCAGTCTTTAGACCTGGGAAAGCTCTGTGATCCATACCTCCTGACATCTTCACTAAAACTCAGCTTTATTCATCAAGAAAACCTTGGAAAGAGAAACACCCATCCCCTTCCTTCTGTGCCTTTAGGAACTCCTTTTGGATATGTTTCACAGTTCCTCTAGGAGAGACTTTCAAACAACATAATCTTGTCTTAGAAAATTCAAATTGACAGGGTTTTTTCCAGGAAAACACAGCACAGGAATCACACCCACAGAAACTGACGTGACAGCTGGACAGCACCATGAATTCATTTCCTTGCCTAAAATACAACCCAAAGAAAGGAAAAGGGGAACAAAACCCAAAAATAATAAAAATTTTAAAACATGTTGTAAATGCCAAATGTACGACACAAACGCTCAATTGGCAGTTTTTTATGGTAATCTTTTCTCATGTATCCTTGAGAATGCACATACAGCCCAAGGCTATTTTATATTATTTTATTTTATAAGGATATGTGAACTTGAATTATCCTGCCTTCAGGATAACAACTTCAATTGCTATATCTTAATTAAACTGGCCCCAGGAGATATGTTTATCTCTGGACAGATTCCTATGCCTGATTTGCTGCATTCCAACCTTAAAGGTCTCATTCCTAATTTTAGGTATACTCCCATAATGCCAAGAAATCAGGATTAGGTTTACATTGTTCTTATTAATACAACATAGAACATGTAACCATGAGATCTTAGTCAGTGAATTGCCTTTTTATAAAGATGACGTTAATAATGATGGGAGAGGACTTTCAGGAATTGGTGAAATTAAACCATATGTCATCAGGGCATTCCCCAAAACCCTTTCTGAAGCAATATAACCCTGATTACTGTTAACACCCTAGATAAACTAGGTTGTAAAAAAGAATTTTTTTTAAAAGGCATTACCTAAGCACTGGCCCTCCAGGAGCCAGTATCCATCTGTACAAGAACAGGTGTATCCTCCTTCAGTGTTGATGCAGATCTGGGTAGGGTTGCACTGATGAGAATCTGTTGCACACTCATCAACATCTGTAACAGAAACAGATACCAAGAGAGTTTATATCTATTGTCAATAATGGAATACTCACAGGCAGCAGATTTATATGGCCATGGATGACAGATCAGAAATTCTTAGAATGTAAGAGTTATAAAACACAGAGACCATTTCAAATAATATCCTCTAAAATATATCCAACAAGTGCTCACTCAACCTTTGCTTAAAGACCTCCAATAAGGAGGAACTCGTATTTTACCTGTCAGCTAAATCTATTTTTGAACAACTTTACTTGTTAGTAATTTTTTTCTTTGCACGGGGCCAAAATTAAATTCTCTAACTTCTACCTGTTGCAATACTATCTAGCATCAAGTCTAATGCTTCTTCCTCATGAAAGTCTTTCATATAATTGAAGAGAACTATCATAACCCCTCTAAAACTTCTTTTCTCCAGGTCAAACATCAGTCACCAGAGCCTTTTAAAAGTCTTCCATGTAACGTGTTCTTCACTCCTTTGCCACCCTCATCCATCCCTTCTAGACACTCAAGCTTGTCTATATTTCCTAAGGAAATATAGACAAGCTTGCCCCACTGAGAAAGTGAATACAGCAAAAAAAAAAAAAAAAAAAAAAAAAAAAAAAAAAAAAAAAAAAAATCAAATATGGGATCAGGAAAACCTATATTTGAATTTCACTTTATTAGCTGTGTGAACAGGGACAAATAACTTCATTTTTCAAACCTCAGTTTCCTTATCTGTAAAATAAAGACTATGATATTATGTAGGGTTTTTGTGAAAGATGGAGTGAATTACAATTAATATTAAACACAAAGTTCTCTGCAAAACTTAAAGCTTGTGTAAGATGGTATTTTTTCTTGTTACCTAATAGAGGTCACATAGAAGCTATCCAATAAATGTGTTTTGAATTCAGCCAGATTCCAGCACAGATAGGTTTTTTTATGGGACTTTGATTTCAAATGAAGAGGATAGCCCCTGGATAATAAATAATAATCATAATAAATAATTTTAAAATAACTAATATTTTTAAAGTCAATTACTTTAAAATTATCTCCTTTGTGAGGATGTCTTGTCAGTTGTTTTCAGTCATGTCCAACTCTATGATCCCATTTGTGGTTTTCTTGGGAAAGATACTAGTTTGCCTTATCCTTCTCCAGCTCATTTTACAGATGAGGAAACTGAGGCAAATAAGATTAAGTGACTTGCTGAGTCACAGAACTAGTAAGTGTCTGAGGCCACATTTGAACTTCCTAAGTCCCAGCCCAGCACTCTATCCTGTATCACTGTACCACTAACTCTAACAATAAGGATTGTAGCTTTCAGACATGACATCAAAAGTCTAGCCTGATTCTCTACTTATAAATGTCCCATGTTCATGCCCATTTCTGCTTTACAGCCACAATTGGATCTGCCCATTAAGCATGTTTCCCAGGGGAGCAGACTAATAATGCTTGGCAAGCAGCCTCTTCAGCAATAATCCATAGCTCAAGTATGTGATAATAAATAATACTATCGGCCAGCACATATTTATACTATTCAGGCACAGTGAGTGATGGATGGCAATTTTATCCTGGGAAAAACATTGTCTCAGGAATGTTCTCTCTATGCCTTACCCTATAATAAATGGAGAGTGAGGGTAGACATGAGGGGGCCAAAGGAAATGGGAGGAGAGTGGCTGAAGGAGGTTCCCAGCACTCATATTTATGCAACATACCATATGCAGGGTGTGCAACATAGATATCTAGATATATTTATATTTTAATGACTATAGTTAATATTTTCTCAAGTGTTTCAGTCATGTACAACTCTTCATGACCCATTTGGAGTTTTCTTGGCAAAGATACTAGAGTGGTTTGCCATTTCCTTCTCCAGCTCATTTTGTAGTTGAGCAAACTGAGGCAAATAGGATTAAGTGACTTGCCTAGAGTCACATAGCTAGATTTAATGCAAGATTCAAACTCAGGTCTTCCTGACTTTAAATCCAGCCCTCTATCTTTACCACCTAGCTGCCATAGATCACAACCCTCTTCTACTTAGTAGTTGTCTTCACGCATTGGTGAGATAGAAAAATCGCTTGATGAATGAATGAATGAATGAATGCACAAATATGCCTTTATTAAGCCCCATGTGTCAAGAACTGTATTAAGTACTGGAGGTACAAAATATAAAATGAGATTATAGTCTAGCCCTCAAGGAACTTCTAATCTAACAGGGAAACAACTCATATGTTTTGGTTTGGGATAATAGAGATGGTAAGAAGAGTTATAAGGCAATTGATTGGCGTGTCCTTTCTAAGTAGAAATGAAACTATTAACTTGATTATAGTTTCAGAAGTAGGAAAGGAAGAAGAGTAATGTTAAAGTAGATGACAGAAGATGCTCAAAGTGGAATATAAAGCACGGTTGGGACCAGGGAGATGGATCAAGTGATGAACCCTTAGCTATGCTAGTGCTGGAGAGGCAGTTCAGAGTTTTTTATCTGTTAACATAGTCTTTGAAAAGAACATAGGTCACTTCCCATGCCATAATAAAGATTGGAAAAATATTTTAATGGTAAAATATAATAATATAGGTATTATTAGTATAATCTCTCATGTATAGTGTTAGTGTACCTGACAAATATAAGACTGGAAATTGACCCTAGAGTAAGAAAACTATGTGCTTCCAAGTGGGGCAAAAATGACTCTTCACACATTCCATGTCACAGCCAAAATTGCCTATATTGGATATATTTGACTTAAATAACACAAGGAAAAGTACATTGAACCACTCCAAGGACATTCTTTGGCAGGGCTTCCTTTTTGGTTCAGTGTCAGTAAAAGGAACCTGAGTGTCATTATTTTTCATCTGCAAATTATAGCCTTAGTGGAGAGGTGAAGAGAAGCAGGGGAAGGGGTTAAAAGGGAAGACTGTATAAAACATGTGTGTGTGGTTTTTGAATTTAATTAGAAGGTTGTAACCTCCATCTGAAAGAAAAGGATGATAAATTAATATAGCAGACACTTAATTCATTCTTGCATTTTTCAGTATTGGCCCTGATGCTTCAGTCCCTCACACTATCAATGCAATCAATTCCATCTCTACATAACTGGGAATTTTTCATCCCTTTAAGTAGCTTGGGAAAACATTCAACCACAATTTCCTCCTACACTCCCTTTTCCTAATTAAGGCTTCTGTCCATCTGTCCATGGTAGGGAAAATTGACTCCCTTGAGGAAAATAAAAAACCAGTGGTTCTCTGATTGTCCAGAATGTGGCAGCAGATCAAAGCCTGACACTGAAGTAAATGAGCATCTCTACTGGTCTAAGGTATATTTCTTCCCTGACTCTTTTTCCAAAAGTTGCTGCCTTATAATAAGACTTCCCCAAAAGATCAGCTACTATGGTTTCACAATACCCACTTTAAAAAGTAACCATTCCTTAAGCATTACTTCTTCATTCTGAAGCCTTCCCTATCTCCCATAGGATGAAGTGATCTCAGAAATTCAAGGGATTTTACAACCAGATGAAAGTAATCTGATAAAGCCAACTAATGGAACCTCTCTTTTTACAGATGTGAAAACTGAACAAGAAGACAGTTGCCTAAGATCAGAGGGTTACTCAGTGGATAAAAGCAAGGATAAAAGCACAGAATTTCCTGGCTTGCTCTCCTGTGCTCTCTCTCCTCTGAACTCCTGTGGCATTTCTGCTTTATCAATTTCTTAGTATCTATTCGTATCTATTCATAGCTTTAGTTCATTCTTGTTTTATTGAGATATGTCTTGTTCCCAAGCTCAATCCTAAGTTTTCCTAGATCAATAATGTCTTCTAGTTCTTTAGTGTTCCTAGCACAGGACCTTCTTTATATATTAAATATCGATTGATTATTATTTCTCAACAAATGATCCAATTCCCCCAATCATTTTGCTCATTCTTACTTATCAACCTTTTACCTTTGGCAAATAGAATGATATTTGCCTTTACATCAATTATGCAAATCATGATGTGATTAAAATACAAGAAATTAAAACAAATTAGTTGAGTGTAAGGGACAATTTGTTATCATAATGACCTAATGGACAGACAGAGTTGGAAAGGGACGTTGTAAGTCTTCAAGTCTCATCTGTTGGAATTGAAGTCCCCTGCTCTTTTATTCCTCTAAGAAAGGCCTTACGCATGTTCCCTACTATACAATCTTTAAAAAGGAGTTAATAAAAAAAATAATAATTTTATGTAGCACCTTAAGGTTTTCAAAGCACTCTACAAATAATTGTCTCATTTTATTTTATTTTTCCTGGGAAGGATATGCTGTTATCATCACTATTTTATATTTAAGGAAAATGAGTTTAAGTGACTTGTCCATTATTCCACAGCTGAAAATGTATTTCAATCCAGGTCTTCCTATTTCCTGGTCCAGCTCCTATCCACTGATCTACCTAATTGCCTAGCAGAATTAGTATTGCCCTTGCAGAGGGTATTCAGGAAAAGGGTTGATTCAGTTGGAGGGAGAAAAAGGAAGAAAAAACTTTGGGAGGGAGAGGATTTAAGTCTTCTGAGGGATTTCATTTGGAAATGAAAGGAGAGAGAACCAAGGAGCGAATAGGGGACTGTCTACAATCCCCCTGGCCAGCAAGAATCTGAATTTCCTCTTTTCTGCTCCTTGGCTAGCCTTGAGCTCACACTCCCTTCACCTCCTTCTCCTCAAGGAATTCATGTGTCACATGAACTCTCTAAATTCCTTCCCTTCAGCCAAAGTCATGATATCTCTACACTGGTTACCATACTGTCTCCTCTACTGTTAGTGGCCTTTTCAATCTTTTTCTCTATTAGACCATACTCTAAAATTCCTTAAAGATCTGGCTTAGACTCAGTCCTTCTAGAAACCTTTCTTTCCGTCCACTTTGATCTCTCTTATTTCTTGATCTCTTGAATAAAGGAAATATGCATTTATTAAGTGCCTACTATATGCAGTCACTAGGCTAAGCATCTTATAAATATTATCGTATTTGATCCTCACAACAACCCTAGGAGGTAATGGGGGCAACTAACACCCTCATTTTACAAGTAAAGAAACTGAAGCACACAGAAGTTAAACACAATTTGTCCAAGTTTCAGAAGCCAGTAAGTGACTGAATTTAGATTTGAATTCAGGTCTTCCCAATTTGAATTCAAGTCCAGGAGTAGCCATCTATTGGCCTTGGAACTTGTTATAGTTGCTCTAAACAATCATGAACTCCTTTTACATTTATAACTGGTCCAAGCAGATATATCTGATCTCTCCAACTTTATAAGAAGTCCTGATTGAAGGCAGACATCACATCTATTTTGTGGTATCATCTCCATGAGATCTAGGACAGTGATCTTGGTTGTGATTATAATCACATAATCATTTTTCAATCATGACCAACTCTTCATGATTTTCTTGGCAAAGATCCTGGAGTGGTTTGCCATTTTTTTTTTCTCTAGCTCACTTTACAGATGAGGAAACTATAGGAGGCAACAATGAGGCAGCAATGAGAAACAGATGAGACAAACAGGGTTAAGTGACTTGCCCAGGGTCACATAGCTAGTAAGTGTCTGAGGCCAGATTTGAACTCAGGAAGATGCATCTTCCTGATGGCAGATCTGGCACTCCCCCCACTGTAACCCTAGCTGCCTGAGTATTTGATATATACTCAGTAAGTGATTTCTGAAAAAAACGAGTGCAGATACCATAGTCACTGGAAAGGTCTATTGCCCTGCCTCCAGATATTAACACTCATATTTAAGAAAGATAGGAATCTATTCCATTTTTTTTAAAGTCTAGACTTTGCAACTGCCTTTGGAAACATGTTGTAGTGTCTCACAGGCAGGAAGTTCCAAAAGGAAGAATTTAGCCAGGGAGGCTCTCCTTCCCATGTTACCCAGACATGCCCTGACCCCAGTGACATTAGAGCTGACCCAAGAGGAGACTAGAATAGAACAAGAAGAGAAATAAGTACTTAAGAGAGGGAGGGTGCATTTGTGTGTGTGCCTTTGCATTCCTCAACCAAATATGAATGATTCTTTGGCATAATTCTCTACTAAATTCCTCTCTAATGCCTAATTGAGACATTCAGATAACTTCGGGCTCTCCAAGACTGCTAGAGGAACACAGGCGGTCTGTCTATGAACCTGAAAAGTGTGGACCTGAGGGTGGACTATTTGCCCATCATCTGATCCTTACCATCCCAAAAAAGGCTTCTCTTTTAGCCAACAAGTAGTAAAATGTTTCAGTTATGATGATTCATAAAACTATCTAATTAGACCTAAGTCAGTGATCTATATAGAATAACGGGATCCCTATGCCAATGAAATCAAGTATCCTTGCAGTGAGAGAGGCAGGGTATTACTGTTGAGTCTATATTTTGAGCCAGATGGCCTGGGTTCAAACCTCAATTATGCCATTTAATTTCTCTGGGTTTTAATTTACATTTCTATAAAATGAAGGAATTGGATCAGGCGGCTGGTAAGGTTCCCCCCAACTCTAAATGTAAGATCCTATGATTCTTCTGCATTAAATATTAATTGATAATAATGAACAATAAATCAATAAAAAGTAAGCACTTATTATATATATATATATATCAGTTATTATGTTAGACACAAGGGATATAAAGACAGAAGTAAAACAATTCCTACCCTCAAAAAGCTTACATTCTAATGGAAAGTAGTTCACATGTGTAGATATAGAAAAAGCAGATATATGGTAATCTTGACAGAGAGGGCCCAAGCAGATGGGAAGGAGGGCTGGAATTTGGAAAAGGAAAGGCCTCATGTAAAAATTGGCACTTAAGCTGAATCTTGAAGGAAGCCATGGATTCCAAGAGTGAAGGACATGAGTGGGGAATAGTATTTCAGTGCAAAGACTCAGAGATGGGAGATCAGAGCATATGGGAGGAATAGCAGGAAGGCCAGATTTGCTAGACTACATCGTCTGAAGGGGAGTAGTATGGGATGAGAATAGATAGAATGGAGCCAAATTGCAATTTTCAGTGACAAACAAAACAGTTTAAATTTGACCTCAGAGGTAATCAGGAGACAGTTGAGTTCATTGGGAGTGGGAGATGCTGATATGGTCAGACCTGTGCTTTAAGAAAATTGTTTTGGTAGCCATGTGTAGGGTGAAATTTAAAAAGGGTAGACATTAGAAAAGGGATAAATGTTTAGCATGTATGTGACATATGAAAGTGGCTGACATGTGGATTAACTGAACTTTATATTCTAACACAACATAATTCTCTACACACAGTAGATATTTAATTTTATAAAATGAATGAATTATTCACATCTCTTCTGCCCTCAATTGCATGAATAAGTAAGAAAGAGTTACTATGACCTAGATTTCATCTTTTCTCTTTTATGAGAACACAGATCAGCCAAAGAGGACTATTTTAGCTAGGTGACATAGAAATAGAAGGTCCAAAATAAAGTGAAGGGTACTATGTTTCCCAGGTCTCTCCATTATTCCTTTTTTAGACACTAACAAAATTATTTCCTTGGTAGTAAATTTTTACCCAGTGAAATAACATATTTTCCCAGCTAAGATTTTTTTTCCCCTCTCCCCTCAAACTAATTGTACTCGATAAGAAAGTAGAAAATAACAATGGCACATTCCTCAGACTCAAACCAAAGCCAGTTCCAGGCCTGCTGCAGGGCTGGACGGTGCTATTTCCCAGGGAGAGTAGCTTAGCCAAGCTTGGAAGCTATTCAGGACCTACTCCCCAAACACCTGTTTAATTAAAGATCTCAATACTGCAGAACTAGCTTAGAGAATTCCCAGTACATCTGCAATCCATGTGTCTTTCAGTCTTCAGTGCTTGTTCATGAAGCAAACGCATCTAAAAAAGCTTTTCCTAAAGCCCGTTTTGTTTTTCTACCTTTAACTGCCGCAATGCACCTTTAGCTCAGGTACCTTTAAAAGGAGACATAATCACTTTTCTGGAATGTTGTAGGAGGGTTGGAGGGTCTTTGAGGTCCATTCCAACTATGGGATTCTGTTAGTCTATGAATTTTCCCACCCTGTTCCTGACCTCCAGATTTCCAAACCATGCTATCTCATCCCAGGACTTCCCTCAGCACTTCCAGAACTCCCCAGCCTTCAGAACTTACTTCCTTTCTTCTGTTCTTCCTTCCCTCCTTCTTTCCCTTTTTTCCCTCCCTACTTCCCTCCTTTCCTTTATTCCTTACCTCCTTCCTTCTTTCTCAATCAGAGTTTTGAATATTATATATATTTATCTTTCAAACCATGTTTTTTTGCACTTTCTAATTCAATCATTATAGTAACATTATAAATAGGCAGGACATACTTTGTTATCAATGGGTTTAAGCTAGAAATGAATTAAGTTGTCAATGGATTTAAGCTAGAAAAGACTTTACAGATAATCTAGTTCAGCTATTCTTTTTACAGATGAGAAAACTGAATCTGAAATTAATTAGTGACAAAGACAAGACTAAAACCCATCAGACCTCAGACACTTAGTAGCTGACCCTAAGCAAGACATCTTGCCTGTTTGCCTCAGTTTTCCTCAGCTGTAAAATGGGGTTAATACAGTATCTACTTTCCAGGAAAGTGGTGAGTATAAAATAAGATAATATTTGTAAAATCCTGACTCCCATAGTGCCTACATTTCAACTACCACAGGGGGAATATATATAGTAAAAATTATTTTAAAATTAAGATGGTTGGATGAAAAGGAGTTAAGAGAGTTAGTTCTAAGTTTTATTCTATTGACAGTTTTTTCTAAAAGTCAGTTTGATTTACAATAATATTTTTAAGGTAAATTGAGTTTATAGGTTAATAACATTGGTCATATAATATTTAAAAGATGAAGGTCATTTATAGCATTCTGCATCATTAGACCCTTGATAATATTTTAACGACTTTTTTTTTTATTGGACCTGTGATTTCATTAGTATACAGAACTCCTGATGGAGAAATCCCCTCTATCAAAGTGGTGCTTGTTCTGCAAATGACAGTCTCAATAGGTAGCCTAGGTCACTGGGAAGTTTAAGACTTGCCCAGAGTTCCATGGCCAGTATGTGTCCATGACTGGGCTTGAACCTATAGGTCTTCCTGATTCCAAGCTTGAATCTCTAACCAATCTGTCATGCTGACTTTCTTCATCTGTTGCTTCTCTGGAAAAAGGCAATCCAAACTGTATCCTAAAGGTCCTAAGGCAATTGCTTAATTCTTTTATGGGGGAATCCCCATGCCAATCACCAGTTTCTGGCTTCCTATTACCCTTTTGGAACTAAAAAATGTGATCTCTTTCTGACACCTTCATAGTAAGATTTGGCTATATTTCAACCTGGGTTTCAGAAGTTAGCTTCTGAATTGTTAAGAGTTTCTTTCTCTGGGATCCAACTTTTCAACCAGTGAATTATTAGGCCTTCATTCCAAGAATGAAGAACTTGGTTCAAAAATTTAAGGGGGCAACTTTGTGATTTTTTTCATTCTCTTATCTATTTAATTGCTTTAATTAAGAATGTCTTGGAGTTTTGTAATCACAAAAGATAGCAGCCCACCCAACCTTGGAGAGAAGGTTGACTTAAGCAGTTCTCAAAGAGCATAAATGAGTTTATTTATTCTTTTGTCTGCTTTAATATTGTGGAAAAAGCACTAAACCACAAGTTAAGACTGAGGTAAATTAACCAGTTGTTCGGATCTCTGTTTGTTTTGAGGTAAATCCCTTTAATAAAGAATCATAGAATTTTAACTCAAAGTAGTACCTTAGAAATCAATCAACAACTATATGAGTAGAGGCAACATAGTGGTACAGTGGATAGTACATTATGTTTGGACCAGGAAGAGCTGAATTCAAATTTGGACTCAGACACTTATTAGATATATTTCTGAAATGCTTAGCACAGTGCCTGGCACATGGTAGGCACAATATAAATGCTAGCTATTATTATTTAAGGGCCCAATAAGTGCCAGACATTGTACTAATAACTGGTGATTCAAGTGCAAAAATGAGACAAGAAATTTGTCTCCAGTTCCTTAAGATCTAAAGAAACTTGTTTCAAGTTTCTTCTTGAAAGCTCGAGAGAGAGAGAGAGAGAGAGAGAGACTTTATGAACCAACTTCTTCCAGTTCTAAAGTTCCCTGGCAATTCACAGCTTTGACATGTGGAGAACCAGGTGACATGGATAGTCCAAGTAAATGAACTCTATTTGGATGGACTGATAACTTGAAGAGGCAAGAACAAATGAAGATTCTGTGGATTCATTGAAGGAAGATTCATACAATCATAATGTTGGAAAGGTCTCAGAAGTCATCTAGACTGGGAAGTGGGAGAGTCTTAATCTTTTCTGTGACAGGAACCACTTTGGTAGTCTGTGAAATCTATAGATTCCCTTGTCAGAACAATGTTTTTAAAGTCACATGATCACAAAGGAAACCAATGATAGCAATTATATTAAAATATACTTAATTTGCTATAAATGACAAGATAATGTGTCTCCAGTAAAACAGCCTTCACTCAAAAATACAGCATTGTATATCATAGAAAAGACACTGAATTTAGAACAAGTGAACAAGTTCAAATCTTAGTTCTGCCACTTCCTATCTTAGACAAGCCACTTACCTTTCCAGGCTTCATTTTCCTCATCTGCAAAATGAGGGGATTGAATTAGGTGATTCTTAAGGTCTCTTTTAACTGTCATCATAAATTTCTATGACCACCAATGATCAAAAATCTACTCCTTTCTGAGATAATATGTTTAGAAGAATTCCTTGTGTCTAATTTATCTTGGATTGCTTGCTAACATAGGGGAGGAATGAGAGGGGAGAGAGGGAGAAAAATTTGGAACACAAGGTTTGGCAAAGGTGAATGTTGAAAACTGCCTTTGCATATATTTGGAAAAATAAAATACTATTAACATATATAGGTCAAAAACTTCATATTATTTCAAGTTCAATAAATATTTGTAGTTCCTCTTATGTGTAAGACACTGTATTTTATTATATAAGTAATAGGAAGCTGCTTCTCTAGGAAAATTGTTTCACATAATGTATTACAGCAGGGAAAGCCTGGAAGTAGAGAGACCAATTAGGGGGGCTATTGCAATTGTTCAAGCAAGACTTGAAACCAGCTCTTCTTAACTCCATGGTCAGTACTTCTGTCTATGTTGCTACTCTGCCTGTCAGGAAAGAGATTAGGGTGCTGAACATTTATACATTTAGGAGACATCTGGTCCTACTTATGACCTCTTGGGCCAAATAGAACCAAACAAGTCTATGTTTTTTCTCTGTGGCAGTCCTGCAAGTACTTGAAGAGAGCTATCCAGTCCCTCTGGGTTTTCTCTTCTCCAGAGATTCCTTCAAAAGATCTTCTATAATCTGTTCCCAATCATCTCAGCATCTTGGTCTCTCTTTCTGGACATGTTCTAGCTTGTCAATATCCTTCCAAAATTGTGGCATGAAGAACTGAACATAATATTGTAGATGTGGTCTGATGAGGATGAAGTATACTAAGATTAGCAGCTCACTCACCCTGGATACTACTGCTATTAAAATCTAACCAAAGATTGCTTAGGTTTTTAGTTGTCGCATCACATCATTCTGTTACATTACTAAAAACCCTTTTTACTCCCCCCCAAATCTGCCCCACTGAGTAGCTGAGCCCATGTAGAAAGCAAGAAAAGTGAAAAAGCATTTTTTAAGTCTCTACAATATGCCAAGGCACTGTTCTAAGCAAAGCATTTATCTCAACTTAAAATTTATTTGATTAGATTCCTCTGCTTGTTCTAGCCCATTAAAGGTCGTTTTGGATCCTAACAGCAAACACATTTGCCTTGCATTCATGATTCCAACATGGCAATATTGTCCAATCAGGATGCATCTGGAAACATGCAGGACATCACCGAGCCAAATGACCAAGAGAGAAACTTTTGAAGGCACTGTCTGGGGCAAGAGTATTTTTCTAATCCAATTTAAATGGATTGTTGATTGCTGAGTCGTTTCAGTTATGTCTGCCTCTCTGTGACCCTATTTGGAGTTTTCTTGGCAAAGATTCCAGACTGGTTGGCCATTTCTTTCTCCAGCTTTACAAATGGCAAACATAGTAAGTGACTTGCCAAGGGTCACACCATTGGTAAGTGTCTGAAACCAGATTTGATATCAGGCCTTCCTGAATCCAGGTCCAGAGCTCTATCCACCATGCCATGTGGTGGCTAGCTGCCACCAAATTAACTAGCATATCTAACTGAGCATTGTGAAAAAAAAGCATGTGTATTCAAGAGTAAACATACTGTAGCAGAGTCTAAGACAAAATTACCAAAGGACAGAGTGTGAGGACTAACGTGGAATTAGATCAGTCTTTTCACTTCTCTGATTTGTTTTCTTAGGTTATAGATGAGAAGGTTGGACATCTAATATTCCTTCTAGCTAAGTATCATAAGGGCCTATAATTTTTTACTCCTCACCTTGTGTCACACTAGGACCTCTTAATTCTATTGTCATAGATCATCTGTGATGTGTTAATGAATGAATAAAGAGGAGAAGGTGTTTTCATTCCCTACTGTCCCTAGCCTTCTCCTAGAATGACAACTAGTTCTGAGTTTTAAAAAAACAAGAATTAAAAGTGAAATGCAAACAAATGAGGGAAACAGAGGAGAAGCACTAGAAAAGACTTCAGAAGAAAGTAAATGTCAGGGGAGACTTACTTTCTAAGTGCTAATGAGAAGCTAGGCTGAAATGGAATTGAAACATAGACCTTTCAGCAGGTGAGACAGAAGGCTGAAACTGGGTATCGGTTCAAGGGTCACTAGATAAAATTTATCTCCAATCCAAACAAAACTGAACTCTGTATCTTTATCTGCTCAATAATTACCAATCTACATATAAGTCCTTTCCTCTTGTGATTGGTACATGGCAGTCACTTAATAAATGTTTATGGGATTAAGTTGTTGAATCATTGCCTCATTACTTATAAATAGGGTAATTTGTTGGAGGTCTATTGTCATCTTGATGACTTAATAAGAGGAAAAGGACAGGACATGGAAGATGGGGTACAGATTATGTTCTAGGGACTGTGGGCACAGAAAACAGCCCCATCCTATGGCATAGTAGTATTGGAGACTAGGATTCTGTCATACCAATAGTTAAATGTTTCATAGATCTATGAAATTCTCATTATGCCTTTTCACCCTAGAATTTGCCCCAGCACCTAAGGCCTTCTGAACCAGCACAGGCTAACCAGCCTTCTTTCCCCTTTCAACTATGCTCCTGATTCTCTAATTCTCTTTACTTTCCTATGTCCCTGCCCTTCTCCATCTCTCTTCCCAATCTCTCATTCCCCACCAGCTTTTAATTTCCCTTTTCATGTGTAATCTTACTTTCATTGAAATATAATTTCTTGCCGGCAAGGGCCCTGTCCTTTTTGCATAGTTTTTTGTTTTGTTTTTATCTCCAGCACTTTGCACAGTAAGTACTGATTCATAGTAAGCACTTGATAAAGGTTTGTTACCTATCTGATCATCACTACTATCCAGATTATAACTTGTCCATGATTTAGTTAGCAGATGGACTTCTGTGGTCTAAAATTCCATCATTTTACCTGAAGTCATACAGTCCTATTTTGTAGATGTGGAAAAGGAGGAAATGAGATCTCTAGTATCAGGCAGGTAATAAGTATAGGCTTGGTCCTCTACTTTAGAAATACTACTATAACTGAGCTAAATATTTTTGTTTGGGGGGGGGGGGGGGGGGGGGGGAAGAGAGAGATGGGGACACAATCAGAGAAAGAGAGAACAAGAGAGAGGTAAAGACACAGACAGAGACACACAGACAGACAGACAGAGGCGGAGGCAGAGACAGAGAGAATGAGTAGAAACACAAGTAGGAAAATGTGTTCCTGTTGATAAGGTGGGAAGGGAGGCAGAACAGGGAACTCACCTGAGTGCTGCTACTAAGGGAGAAAATAATGTCTTGAGATACCACACTATTTCTTATAATTATTGAAAGGCTAGCTTCTATACTAGCAGGGGTCCTCAAACTATGGCCTGCGGGCCAGATGCAGCAGCTGAGGACGATTATCCCTCTCACCCAGGGCTATGAAGTTTCTTTATTTAAAGGCCCACAAAACAAAGTTTTTGTTTTTACTATAGTCTGGCCCTCCCACAGTGTGAGGGACAATGAACTGGCCCCCTATTTAAAAAGTTTGAGGACCGCTGCATATAGACAATAAAGCTTCTATGATAAAAACAGGTAGAGAAACAAGGGGCCTGGAAGGGAGAGCTGCATACCCTGGCAAACTGTACACCCTACATTTTAAAGGACAAAGTCCTGGTTGCCCTACCTTAGGGCTCTGAGAATGAAAGAAACGCAGTTTAAATTACAGCATACTAAGAAGAATTTGCAGATTCTTAAAGCTTATAAACCACTGAAACATTATCCTAGGAAAGTCATAGAGTTGTCTCCTGAGGATGTTTCACAGAAAGTGCTAATAGCCATCTTTAAGGATTGTTGGAGCTCAAGCCAGTGTTCAAGGACAGGAAGAGTCTAAATAATGCTGTTATGCTCCTTCCACCCCTAAAACTCCAGGGCTTGATGATTCATACACAGTATCAGTGAAATGTAGATTCAATGTTGGATCAGCGAATGAGCACACATGCCAGGAGGTTGTTCAGAACACACTGGTCTCTTGTTTCAGTAATCCCTTCTTCCATCCAACTTCCATACATAGGAACTACTAGAAGGCAGTTCACTCCAACTACTTTACTAAACCATCAGGAACTGTCATAGGCGAAGTTTGGCAATCAAAAGTCAGGAACTCCAGCTCCCCAGTAGTAATCAAAGGTTGTATTTCTTTTTAAAGGATAGTATTGGGAAATTGGGTTTGTGTGCATACAAAGTAAATTGGACTAGCTTGAGCTCTTTTAAAGTAAGATCTGAGTGAGACTTCTCTTGGCAAGATCTGTAACTTCTTTTATCTGCTCTGTGCATTCCTCTTCTTCCCACACACCATTCTGTAGCAATGTGCTTTTAAATTATTATTATTGTTTTCAAAACCCCTTGCCAAAAAACAACTGTTTCTGCATGGTCAGGTTTTTATCAGCTGTGGGACTTGGGATTCATGGGAAGGACACCCAATGGTAGTAAAAAAAAAAAAAAAAAGCCTTTGCTTTTTACAGCACACATAGATATCCAGCCAAGAAATAAAGAGGCAGGAGGTCAGCAGATAGGGAAGGGGGAAGGTAAAGTGAAAGAAAGAGGGTGGATGTGAAACTACTGCAAAAAATTCTAATTATTTAAGAAATTATTGGAGTCTCCTCATCAAAACAAGCACAAAGGATCCAGAGACTTGAGAATACTCAGTGCCATGTTTCACTTGACAATTAGGGTTCAAAGATGTATAGGGGGAAAAGAGCTCTGAATTGGGATCCTGGTTCCACTAACTTTGTTACATTGAATAATTCCCTTAACCTCTCTGAACTTCATTTTCCTGCTCTGTGAAAGGAGGACTAGTTATTTAAATCCTATCCCTTTCTAGATCTGATGAATGGAAGTGAGGGCCAATTTCCTTATAAATTCAGTAGCTCAACGCTGTAGATAAGAAACTATCAACTCGGAGGAATGTCATGTTGTTTGTTTTTAATAACCTCATCACCCCTGCTTCCCCAAACCCTCCTACCCTACATTCTTGGCTTCATACACTTGGAACTCAGGCCTGAGAATGCTCATCACCAGAGTACAAGGGCCATGCTCTGTGTGCATTTTGGATTGTTCCAAAGACCTCTGTGGGTGGTTAATCAATACATGGATACCTGGCAGCTGCTATGCTACCTAGAGAGCAGCTATATGTATGGCACCAGCTAACAACACCATAACACAATGCATCCAAAATTCCAGAAAGAAAGTCGGTGGCTTCTTATCCATCACAGTTCCTTCAACCTCTACTCAGAGCCAGTGATTGAAGAGTTTCAGGGTACTTGTTGACGAGACCCTATTAACATGCCTGTGGCTTTCTGTTTGTTTCTGGAAGGAAACACTGTCTTCTTGACTATCAGGAAGCTGGACTGGAATTTGTCCTGGCAAAGATTTCTTCCTTAGGAGAATTTAAAGTCTAGTTCCTCTATCTCCTGTGGTCTTCACAACTTTCTAGTTTATTAACCCTTTTCCTGCCCTCAAAAGGATCCCATTAAAATTTTTCCATCTTTGATAAGTGACAGAATTAGCATCAGTTTCTACAAAGGGGAAGTAAAGCCTGAAGGATTATTAGTTTCTGAAAATGGGTACTTCTAGATGGTTGGTGGAGATGTACCCATTTATGAGAAAAATACTATTTCTAGGAAATTAAACTATGCTGAAAAATATATATATATATATAGCAGGGCCTTGAAGTATATAGTCAAATAAGTTTCTGGTTTTTCTACTTACTACTTGTGAAAAGTATTGGATAAGTCATTTAACTTTTATAATTATATGGGCCCTTATTTTTAAAATAGGAGGATTGGAATAGATGATCCCCAATTCAATTAAGTTGAACATTTATTAAGCGCCTACTATGTTCCAGGTATTATGCTGGGTCTTGGAGATACAAAGACACGTCATCAAAGCAAACCTTGACTTCAAGGAGTTTGAATTTGGGTGGAGGTATAATATGTCCAAAGAACCAGAAACCATATGGAAGGGAAGGGATATTCAGCAACTGGAGAATTGGGAGATGGTGCCTTAGTTTAGTTTTTAAAGAAGTCAAAGATCTTAAGAAGCACAGATGAAAAAAGAGAATTCTAAACACAGGCACAGAGAGGGGAGATGACCTCTGTATGGGGGAGAAAAAGGAGGCCACTTTGACTAGAATATAGAATCCCAAGGGAAGTAATGTAGATAGATAGAGAGAGAGATAGAGAGATAGAGAGATAGATGATAGATAGATAGATAGATAGATGATAGATAGATGGATAGATAGATGATAGATAGAAAGAAAAATAGATAGATAGATGATAGATGATTGATAGATAGATGATAGATAGATGGGTAGATAGATAGAGAGAGAGAGATGATATAGATATACACATTAGAGGTAATAGGAAGCTACTGAAGCTTCTTGAATAGGGAAGGAAGATTATCAGATTTGTGCTTTAGTGATATCAACTTGAAATTGTGTAGAGCCATGGTGTCAAACTCAAATAGAAATAGAGGCTACTCAACCATATATTAGGATCACTTGAAGAAAACCACATATTAATATTTTCTATGTTGTATTATGTTTTAATTTATTTTGTTCGATATTTCCTAATTATATTTTAATTAGTTTGGCTTACACTAAGGAATGTTGCCATTGTAATATGTGTTTAATACTTCTGGTAAAAGGAATGACTTGAGACTGGAAGAAGAAAAACACATTTAAGAGATAATTTCAATAGTCCAAGCAAGAAGTATAGGGACCTCAACTATAGTGGTAGCTCTACTGGGCTTATATCCCAAGGAGATACTAAAGAAGGGAAAGGGACCAATATGTGCCAAAATGTTTGTGGCAGCCCTGTTTGTAGTGGCTAGAAACTGGAAAATGAATGGATGCCCATCAATTGGAGAATGGTTGGGTAAATTGTGGTATATGAATGTTATGGAATATTATTGTTCTGTAAGAAATGACCAGCAGGATGAATACAGAGAGGATTGGCGAGACTTACATGAACTGATGCTAAGTGAAATGAGCAGAACCAAGAGATCATTATATACATCAACAACGATACTGTATGAGGATGTATTCTGATGGAAGTGGATTTCTTTGACAAAGAGACCTAATTCAGTCTCAATTGATCAATGTTGGACAGAAACAGCTACACCCAAAGAAAGAACACTGGGAAATGAGTGTAAACTGTTTGCATTTTTGTTTTTCTTCTTGGGTTATTTTTACCTTCTGAATCCAATTCCCCCTGTGCAACAAGAAAACTGTTTGGTTCTGCATCTAGAATGTATCTATTGTATCTAGGATATACTATGCCATATTCAACATATATAGGACTGCTTGCCATCTAGGGGAGGGGGTGGAGGGAGAGAGGGGAAAAATCGGAACAGAAGTGAGTACAAGGGATAATGTTGTAAAAAAAATTACCCTAGAATGGGTTCTGTCAATAAAAAGTTATTATAATAAAAAAATAAATTAATTAATAATAATTAAAAAAAACTATAGTGGTAGCTATGTGAATGGAGAAAAGGGCAGATGAAAGATATCTGTGGAGGCAGAAACAGCAATTGGCAATGAATTTGGATTGGGGATGGGGAGAAAGAAGAGTTTAGGATGGTTCTAAAGGGAGTCAGGACATGGGAAATTTCAACTGTAATTCAGATGGCAAGAGTCTGTGGTTATTAGGTCATAGCATCAAATGTTCACATCATTTCCATTAATACTACCACATCTATTTTTAATATTGAGCTATCTGAGGAGTACCAAGGATTTTGGTGGCTGTATTTAGAGCCATCTTCACAAAGATTTTTACCCTGGAAAATGCCTTTAGGGATCACAAGTGAAGGAGGGATGGTCGTCTAAGAGACACTTTTTTGAATTAGGGCTGTTGAATTTACTCAACAGCAGCTGGTGTTAATAGTGAAAAGAACAGCAAATCCCTGTATCTTAAAGTTTGCTCTTCTTAATGGCTATGAAACCTAGTAGGAAACAGACTGTCCTAGAAGCACTACTACTATTCCCAGAGACTGTTTGTGGGACTGGAGATAGAAAGACTAGTACTAAGTATATAGATATAATTGTTATCTGCATAGAAATGAATCTGAATCTATGGGAACTGATGAGATCACTGGGAAAGTGTGTTGGAAGAGAAAAGACAGCTCTGGGATAGAGACTGGTGGGAGATACCCACAATCAAAAGTGTGAGACTTGATGATCATCCAGCAAAACGACTAAGAAGGAACAGGCAGACAAAGGAATATAAAGAAAAGGTAGAGGCATATAGAATTCAGGGGAAAGAGCATCCAAAAGGAGATGATCAACAATATTAAATGCCCTGGAGAGCAGTAGGATGAATATTGAGAAAATTTACAGATTTAACCAGCTTTAGTTCAGTATGATCTTTTATATTACATTGTATATACTACAATGCTGTTCATAAAATATATCAGAAGCAAAATAAATCACCTAAGAGATGAGTGACTGGAAAAGAAGGGGACCTATTTAAATACCAGACTTGAAATTAGGAGACATGGGTATAAATTATGCCTTCTTAGATGTCATCATGCGTAAATTACTTAACCTCTCAAAGTTTTAGTTTCTTTATCTATAAAATCAGGTACTTGAATTATCTATCTCACACGGTTGAGATGGAAAAAGTGATTTTTAAGGTTACTACAAATGTAAAATTATTATAAGTATCAGAATCAAAGAATACCAGAACTAGATGAAGACTTAAAAATATACCAAAGTGCTTTTCAACAGTGCAGTGATTCAAGGTAATTGCAATAGATGGAAAATGCTATGGGCACCCAGAGAGAAAAGTATGGAAACTGAAGTGGATCAAAGCATAGTATTTTCACCTTTTGTTTGTTTGTTTTCTTGTAAAATATAGCAAATATGTAAATATGTTTTAAAAGACTGCAAATATTTAACCTATATCAGATTGCTTCCTGTCATAGAGGGAGGGGAGATAAGGGACAGAAGGAGAAAATTTTGAAACACAAACTTATACAAAAATGAATGTGTCTCTAGAAGTATCCTCAAAGAAGTTCTATCTTGATAGAACTAATCAGAATTTGGATTCCCCTGGCATGGACTTAAATCACCAAAGGTTACTTCATGCCACAGTGAACCAAGGAAGAAAACAAACATTTATCAATTATCTATCGTATGGCAGTCTGTACTAGGCATTTTACAAATATTGTCCTATTTGATCCTCACAACCACCCTAGGAAGTAGCTGTTATTATTAGTACCATTTTATAATTGAAGAAATTGAGGCAGACAGAGTTCAAGTTCTAGGTCATACAGCTCAAAAGTGTTAGAGACCAAATTTGAACTCAGGTCTTCCTGAATTCAGATCCAGAATTCTATCCATTGAGCTGCCATCAGATTAGTGTTACTATGGTATAGATGAAGGAAAAATCTTCCTAGTCTGTAAAGTATCACTCATCACTGGGTACTGGAAAAGGGTGGAGAGCAGGGGCTAAATGGTTTCCCAGATGGATCTCATTTTTATTCCATAAATCCCTTTTTCTCCATTGGCCCTCTCCATGGTTCTTGGCTTTCTAAATAATCTTGTGGGAGGCTCTAGTTGGTAAGCTTGGCCACTTGCATCATAAAGACAATGCCAGATGTCTCATGGAATTACATCAGGTTGCTAACAACCTAAATTCATCCCTGATCTCTGTGCCATCCACTGACAGCCTCTTTCCTACAGGAACATCTGATGCATTCATTCCTGGATCTGGCAAAAGAAAACATCATCTACCATTTGAACTGGTGACTTGGGAGCCAGGGACTCCTCCTTCTGGCACCAAGTAAGTCAACTGACATCTATCATGCTTTACTCTGCCTAAATTTTGGCCACATGTGAGGTAACATGATGTAATGGAAAGAATATTTATTGAACTTAGTCTCAAAAAACCTGAGTTCAAGTCTAACCTCTGATATTTAGATAGGTGATTTAGGGCAAATCTCTTAACATTTTTAAAATAAAATTGAGATGATAATATTTGTATTACCTAGCTCATTACATTATTGTGAAGGAAACACATTGTAACCATAAAGCACTACATAAAGTTGAGTACCCAGAGAGTACCATTCAGAAGGGCACCACTGATTCAGGGGAAAGCCCTCATCTCTTTATTATAGTTTGGGTAGGAATGACCTTTTATTATAATCATTATTATCAGAATCAAAGAATACCAGAGTTGGATAAAGCCTTAAAAGCATGCCAGAGAAAGTTAAAACATGAGACTTTTGTCAAATTTGGCAAATTTGTCACATTTGGCAAATGTGACTTCAAACTATAGTTTATAAAACATTAGAAACAGAAATGAACTTAGAACTCTCTCTATAATAATAATAATATTCAAGTCTCTCCACTCCAATCCATACTCTAAAAAATAGCCAAAGTGATTTTCCTTAAAGCATAGTTCTGACCAAGTCACACCTTTTAACTCAATAATCTCCAATGCCAAATTATCTCCTCTATGATCAAACAAACTTTTCTCTTTGGTTTTTAAAACCTACCACAATCTGGCCCCAATCTACTCTTACAGACTCATTACACATGACTCTTTTTCCTGTATCCTATGGTCCAACCAAACTGACTGTTGCTCATACATGACACTCCATCTACGATCTCTATGCTTTAATACTAGCTGTGACCATTATTTCTGGAACATACTTTTCCTCACTTCTGCCTGATAGAATAATCCTTTAATGAGCATTTATTTTCTTCAAGGCTTAGCTCAAAGGCTGATTTCAGGAAAGCCTGGAAAGACTTACATGAACTGATGCTAAGTGAAGTGAGCAGAACCAAAAGTACATTTTATACAGTAACACCAAATTACATGATGATCAACTACAATGGACTTGGCTCTTTTCAACAATGAGGTGATGCAAGGCAATTCCAGTACATTTGGGATGGAAAATGCCATCTACAGTTAGAGAAAAAAACATGGAGACTGAATGTGAATCAAAGCATAATATTTTCTCTTTTAGTTGTTATTGTTTTTATTTGTTTGTTTGTTTTTTCTCATTTTTTTCCCTTTAGGTCTGATTTTTGTTGCAATGTAAAGTCCAAGCTAGCTCCCTCAAGAGTCAAAATCAGTCAGAGTCAGGATAAGCAAAAGTATTTGGTCTTCAGGGGGAGAAGTGAAGGAGATGGACAAAACTGCCAGGAGTTTTGCCAAGGATTCTTCCTTGATTCTAGAGTCCAGAATCTCCATGAATCTCCATACTTTTCTCCTCCTCATCTTGAGACCAAGTGAAGTTCTTTTGCTTCTCTCACTCCACCCCCTAGTCCTTACCTACAATTCTCTTAACCCCATGCATCGAGCTAGCATCAACTGTGAGAAGAGAAATTCCAAACATATGCTAATAGAATTATTGTCCAATATGTAATTAGCCTTAAGTGCTTGGCTGTCTGATTTAAGCACAACTTTTAAGAGTTTCAGCCCTTTACATTGAAATATGACAAATATGGAAATATGTTTAGAAGAATTGCATATGTATAAACTACACTGGATTGCTTGCAATCTTAGGAAGAGGGAAGATTGGGAGAGAAGAAAAATTTGAAACACAAGATTTTGCAAAAGTGAATGTTAAAAACTATCTTTGCATGTATTTGGAAAAATAAAATACTATTTTAAAAAAAGACTCAAATCAGGCACATCAGACCTTTCTTGATGCTTTCTCTCTCTAAGGTCCTCAGACTCTCAGGTCCTCCCTCCCTAAAGTACCCTGTATTTCATCTGTATCTATATATATATTTTCATATGTTGTCTCTCCTAAAGGAATGTAAAATTTCCTTGAGATCAAGAACTGTTCTGTTTTTGTCTTTGTATTCTCAGAACCTAGCATAAGGACTGGTATATTTGTTGTTGCTGTTCACTCATTTCAGTCATGTTTTTCTTAGCAAAGATACTAGTTTGCCTTTTCTTTCTCCAGCTCATGTTACAGATGAGGATACTGAGTCAAATAGAATTAAGGGACTTGCTCAGCTTCACATATCCATTAAGTGTCTGAGATCAGATTTAAACTCTGGAAGAGTAGTGTTCCTGACTCCAGGCCTGTAATTCTATCCATTGTGCCACTTAGCACTTAATAAATATATGAGGATTGACTTGTTAATGTTGATGTTGATCTTTATTCTATTAGCTCTAGCACTAATCAATTGTCTACCCTCTCACAAATTTCCTGTCTTCTCTAAGTCTCAGCTCCTCATATGTCAAATGGAAGTAATTTCAGCCCTACATTCATTTCAAAATTGTTCTAAGGACACAACTAGACAGTCATATAAACATGCCTGTGTAGAGTGGTGATATGATAAGTGTGACGTAAAATATCAATAAGCCCCCATATATGTCACATTCAGTACCATGAATTTCTCCATCAGATCAGTGTAGTAGAAACAGCGTTGCAATTGGGAGTCAAATGGCTTAGGTACAAATCCCAGTATCACAGTTTCCTTCCCCATATAAAGTGTGTGACTGTGGATGAGTTATAAGAATGAGAGCTTAAAAAAGATCTCCAAAATCAATTAGTCTAACTCCCTAAAGAGAGAAAAAAGCTGAGTCTCAAAAAGGACACTAATTTCACACATGACGGAAGTTCTGACAACCTGTAACTAGCAGAGGAAAAACAGGGATTCTCCCTGTGGCTTTCCTCCCTGTCTCTACCATCTTACAATCTGTGCCTTACTTAGTGTTCCTCCAGAAACACTTGGTCCAGGGGCCCTCAGCTGTATCCACCGATGGTCCAGTTCTTGTAGTTCCTACTTCTGGTCTTCCCCACAACCTCCACTATATCTCTGTAGGATAGAACACACCTGGAAAGGTGAAAGCCTTTCCAATTGGATTATCTTCTGTATTACATACCAAAATATACCATAGCACCAAATTAGTTTATTTTAGACTTATTTTCAGATAGTTAGAATTCTGAGTCCAAGACCAAATGTTCTTTCTGCTACATCCCCTCACTATTCTTTGACTTTTACTTAATCCTAACTAAAACCCTACCTTCTACAAGAAGTCTTCCCTATTCTCCCTTAATTCTAGTACCTTACCTCTGTTAATTATGTCCTATCTACCCTGTATGGAGCTTGCTTTGTATTTATTTGTTTGCACATTGTCTCCCCAATTAAACTGTAAACTCCTTGCTGAAAGCTGGAACTTTTTTTTTTTTTTGATATTTCCAATACTTAATATAATGTCTGTTACATAGTAAGTTCTTAATGTTTATTGATTGGTTTTTTCTCATTTGTGGAATAGTGATGATATTTCAGGACCACCCCCCCCACAGAATTACTGTGAGGATCAAAGGAAATAATATGTATAAAGTTCTTTATAAACAAGAACAAACTATACATTTCTATACTAGTAATATACTAAACAATACATTCCTATACTAATGTGATCTCTGTAATATAAAAAAAAGAGCTCATGGAAGGATACAGGGGATTATGTTGTTATGATCTCATTTGATCAGCTCTGAGATAGAATAAATTTATTCTTGCCCATGTGAATCCTCTTTTGTCCCCCAGATTCTGAGCTCATCAGTTGAGCAAGATGCTTCGTGTTCCTTCAGTCTATCTTGGCCACACAATGCCACTCTACACTTACAAGAAGACAAGTTGATTTTCTTTGTCCATAGAAATGGGAGCTAGATAGGTTTTTAAAAGTCCACCTAATCCCTCTCAAGTGATGATGTGTTGCTTCATGGGAACTTCTGGAGATGCCAATTTCATGTTTATTCCAGATGCAAAGTCCATTCTCTCCAGACCTCAGTGAACTTGGGCGGAATTTTAAGGACTTGTGAAATATGTATAGTTAATTAGTCAGCCTTGGCAGCAGCTCTTGCCGTTATTCAAAGAGGATGCAGCAAATTCTGCCAAACCTGCAAAGAGAATAGCAGTGCGATGGGCACAAGATGGAGTTAGGAGGTTTGACTTTAGCCCCGGCTCTGCCATTTATTCCCTGCAAGACTCTGTATAGGGCACCTCTCTTCTTTGGGCCTCAGTGGGCTCATCTGTAAAAATCAGGGAGTTAAATGAGATAATCCCTGAATTCCCTTCCAGAGCTATGATTCCAACTAGAATTATATTACTGGTCCCTTTACTTTGTGCTTCTACCCCCACATAGTTTTCCCAGCCAGCCTTCAAACCTACATTGTGACAGAGCTTGTTGGACCAGGGGAAGGGGAAGTGGGAGTCAGAAGAGGTCAAGCCTATGTGCTTGGTGTCCTGAGCTCCCCTCCAGCTCCGCTTGGCAGCTAGAGGAGAGAGGAGGTCACTGACATGCATTCTGGTCTTAAAGGCATTGAGGAGGAAAAGAATCCCATGAATGTGAATCCTCTGCCAGCTCTCAAGGAAAGAGTCATCCCAGCGAGGGCTAGGACAGCTCCATATGCTTGCTCTTTTGATCCCAACACATCTAGAATCTTTGGGATTGCGGAGGAGGTAACAAATTACTGGGAGATGCAGATTCTCCCATTGGTGTAAAAACCAAATCCCTTATTTCTAAGGAGTATGAGATTTATGAGAGGCAGTATCCCAAAGTAGATGGAGCTGACCTTGTACCCAGAAAGGCTATCTCAAATCCTTCTTGACACATATAGGCTAATGTGAACCTGGGCAAGTAATTTAACTCATCAATGCTCTAGGAAATTCTCTGTTTACTAAAAAGGTATCCAAAAAGGAAGCTCCTCACCAGGAGCTTCTTATTCTAATGAAATCACAGATGTAGTCCCTATTCATATAGGAAGATATAAAGCTTTAATTATAGCTAAAGATATAGATGTAGATAAAAATACAGATACAGATTAAATGTAGATACACACAGATATAGATGTAGATATAGATATACAGGTACAGAGATAAATACATATACAGACATAGATGTAAATATAGACATAAATATATAAATAAGAAACACATAGACATAAAGAAATATAGACATAGATTAGATTGAGATAAACATAGAGATAGATCACTTTTTATTTATATTTACAAATGAGTAATTTGGAATCAATTCTGATTTTGTCAATAATTTTCACCATTTATTATCTGTGTGACCGGGCAAGTTAATCTGTCTCTTTGAGGATCACTTTATAATGGTGATTTTAATACATGTTACCAATTTCACAGGATATTAAAAGGAAAGATTTTGTTGACTCTAAAGCATCATATTAATCATGAGCCATTACTATTGGGAATAATTTTAGCTTTCTTGGAGAAAATCATTGACTTTCATTCACACCTTGGCAACCAGTGACGTCTTTGGGTTCTGAGTGCGTCAAACTAAATATGCAAAGCTTTCCCTTAGTGCACTAATGGGTATGTTTTCTAAGAGGCAGCACCATCAAAGTGAAGTGTGGAAAACATCCTGCTGAGGCTTAAGGATCTTCAGGATGTCCTAAATGTCCCAGGAAGTAACAACCCCTCAAAGAGAGAAACACACAATGTCATTGTATGGCTAAGCACAGTTCTGCCTCTCTACTAACAACATAGCATTACAATGAAGTGGAGAAATGGGAATTAAGCTGGAAAAGGGAAAGAATTTTCAGTTTTCAGTTAGTAACCCAGATAATATTCTTCCTTCACTAAAAGTCTAGATTAATCAGTAAAAATAATTACTCAAATAATAGCTAAAGTTTACAAAACTTTACAAAACAAAACTTACAAAACAAAACAACAATAGGTAGTGAAAGTAATATTTTCTGTATTTTATAGATAAAAAAATTGAGGTCTGGAGAGGGGAATTGACTTCTTCAGAATAACACAACTAATAAATTGAAGAGTTGAAATCTGAAGCCAGATCTTTTCCTTTTAAAATTTTTCCATAATATTCTACTATTTCAAAAGTCTATATTTAGTCCTGTACAAGGACACAGAAGAAATATAAAGTCATGGTCCTTGCCTCAAAAAGCCTACAATCTCGTTGAGAAAACACATG
Organism: Sarcophilus harrisii; assembly: GCF_902635505.1. Classification (NCBI taxonomy): domain Eukaryota; kingdom Metazoa; phylum Chordata; class Mammalia; order Dasyuromorphia; family Dasyuridae; genus Sarcophilus; species Sarcophilus harrisii. Next base: position 280,788,384 of record NC_045427.1, read on the forward strand.
AAATTAGTAAGTACCATATTTTGTTTCACAATCATACAATGTCAGAGTTATCAAGGCTCTTAGGACACAAAATAATATGGTGAAAGAAAGCCATAACTAAAATGGAACTCAGACTTTTAGCCTGTGTATGGAACACTTTAAAGTTCACAAAAAGTATACAACAACCCAGTGAGCTAGATAACAAAAGAATAATTATTTTCTTTTTACAGTTGAGGTAACTGAGACCCCCCCCAAAAAAAAGTAATTTGCCTGCAGTCACCCAGATAATTAATATCAGAGATGAAAGTAGGTATCAGCTTTATATGGGGTATCCCAAAATTCTAAGTTTCTAATAATTTAAGCAAGTTGCTTAAATTAGCAACACTTAGACTTTTGGGACATTGTATATTGAAGTAAACATAATAAAGCATTTAAAAAGAAGGAAATAAAAACCAAAGCAGTTCTGATTATGTAGTATTGCCAAGTCCAAAAAAAAAAAAAAAAGAAAATGGAAGAAATCAATGTGAGACATAAGGTTCTAGATCCCAGACTTCATACATAGAAGAGAATTTTTCATCATATTCATAAACTTGACATGATTTAGCATAGCATCCAACTGTAAACACCATGGTATTTGTTGCTTCGTCCCTTCCTGTGCACATCTGGAATATTCGGTTCTCCTATTCAGTGAAGCAGATAACTTTAGAGGCTGCAGGATTTTTCTGGCATCATTACATTCAGTTAATAACTATCATCAGTCTGCAGATCAAGAAATTGTCTCTGGGTTGACAGCGCTATTTTGACCCTTATTTACCAATCCAATGAAATATTCTAAGTATGAGAATTAATAGTGGCTGGCTTTGCAGACAGGGAGACCCAGATCTCCTCTATCCTGCCTCTAACGCAGAGACTATGTAATCCTGGGCAGCTCCTTTTATTACTCAGGGAAATTTTCTGAGACTGTAAGTTATGAAGCACTTTTTGACTTGCACAGAGAGTTCTAAGAATTGCTGATATCATAGATTGGGCCCCCCAAAAATAGTAAACTCATCCAAAGGCATATATTTTAAAGGCATACAATATTTTAAATTATTTATATATAATTTTCATTTGCAAAAGAGAAAACACAAATATAACTTAGCTTCCACTAAAATCATAAATATATATGCATATATATATACATATATCTGTACATGTGTATGTATATATATGTAATATAAGTACACATGCAAACATTTATACCCACACGTATATCTTCTTTAAGAAACACTGAAAAAATGGACTTCCAGCATGTGCTCTCTATTCTAAAATTTTGACATTCTCAAATGGTTGCACCTGGCTTGATATCCTCCTGAACTCCTGCCTTCCAGCAGCCAGACACCATAGGGTGCGTAATATATTCACCTTTGCCTGGACTGTCTGGCAAGGGAGAAGTTAGATATGACAGATCCAGTTGTTAAAAAAAAAAAAAGCATATTTCATCTATAGTTTGGCAACCCTCCTGCATTTGACACATAACTGGCTAATTTCAGAGTGGAACATAATAATAAAAAATATAAAAAATAAAAAAACCCAAGGCTGAACCAAGGAATATAAGGGAAAAGCCAAGAAAAACTTGTAGGTCATTGAGAAAACTTCCATTCCTAGGCACTAGAAAGGTTGCTAACTATATACAAAGACAAAAATGACTAAGAGCCACTTTTCTTATTCTTAGGTCTGGATCATTATCTAGCTGAAGGAAGTAGGGTGATCTTGACAATAAATGAATGAAATACTACATTGTACCGTTATGGTCTGACCCTACAGGTAAAAGGAAATCCTGACAAAAAGAGTGAAGCTTATAAGTTCTCAGCAGAAGCTAAAAGAAACCTTTCTAATGAACAGATTTTGCCATGTCATTCCCTGATTAAGAAGCCTTCAATGGCTCCCCATTACTTATAAGATTCACTAGTCTTGGCATTAAAGACCTATTGCAATCTGGTTCCAACCTAACATTTCAATCTTATTTCACTTCCATTTTATGTTCATTCTAACCAAACTGGACTACCAGTTTTTCCCCAATCTCACCTTGCCTTTGTTCAAGCTATCATTTTTTTTTATTCAAACAGGTTGTGAATCAATTTATTAATCACTATCATGAATGATTCTTTTTTTTAATTATAGCTTTTTATTTCCAAGTAATATGTATGGGTAATTTTACAGCATTGACAATTGCCAAACCTTTTGTTCCAATTTTTCCCCTCCTTCCCCTCATCCCCTCCCCCAGATGGCAGGTTGACCAATATATGTTAAATATTTTAAAGTATAAATTAAATATAATATAAGTATACATGTCCAAACAGTTATTTTTACAAGCTATCATATTAATCTAAAATACATTTCTTCATCTCTTCCATAAATTTTAATCCTTCTCTTCCTTCAGGCTATCCCTTCAATAAAATACGCTTTGATTCTACTCTCATGTCTTGGGTGAATATATACTCCTCCTCTTCATATTTCCCTAGAGCACTTTGACTATCTCTCTTTTGGCCTTGTTACATTGTGCTTTGTATAATAGGTATCTATGTCTAGGTTATATTCCTACTAATAGAGTATAAGCTTCTTGAGGGCAGGGTCTATATCACCTTTTAATCCTTATTGCCTTACAGATATCAGCTACTTCAAAAAATGTTTGCTAAATTGAACTGAATTGAGCTACCATTTATCAAGTGAGCAGACACCAACTAGAAACATAGAACAAAAGGGAACCATCTCACTTTGGACAGAGTGCATGAAAAAAGCTTAAAAAAATTTATTTGTAGGATCTATCACTGCCAAAGAGATACATTCTCTGGAGACTTGAAAGGAAATCTTATCTTTTGGAAATTTTAAAAGCATAGAATTTTAGACCTAGAAGAATCATTATTGCTTATCTAATCACAACCCATTTTTAGATGACTAAACTAAGGGCTAAAAAAGGTAAATTGTTTACCCAAAGCTACATATACAGCCAATAATATAACTCATATTAAACTCATGTCCTTATTCCAAACCCATTGCTCTTTTATCTTTATAAATCTGCCTCTCTGGATTCACTTGTAATTCCCCTATAAGTCTCTCCTCACCCTCATATACAATCAGTTATCACATCTTATAAATTCCATCTCCCAACATTTTTCATATTTTTTTTTATATCTTATAGACACCAGCCTAGTTGAGGTCCTCGTCATATCCTCCTAGGACTATTGAAATAGTTCAAAGACTATTTTCAGTTCTTCCTGTCTCTATTATTTCCCCTTTTCCAAACTTGGCTTTCAGATAGATTTTTTAAAAATCATATTATAATCCCTTTCTTCATTCAAAAACCTTCCAAGTTCCCCATGGCAGCCTCTAAGAGAAAGAACAAAATGGCTCTATTGGTTTTTAAGGCCCTTCACAATCTAGCTATCACCTAAATTTCTAGTCTCATTTCACATTACTCCTCTTCCCCAATTATCCCTTGCAGAAAAATTGGGCAATGAACTGCTTCCTGAACTCAGCCCTTCATAGGCTTCCATCCTTCTCTAGAAGGATTGTCTAATTTTCCCAGTTGCTTATCCTCTTTAATGTTCAAATTGATTAAGTCAATCAAGCATTTTGCTGCATTCCACTTAAATCAAGTGACAAGATGTTATGTACCCATCAATCAATGGTGTAAACTAAATATGAACAAGGCTTAGGTTCTTTATTGAATCAAACAATTAATTATAAGCGTTAGACTATTGTGATAAAAAATATTAGATAGATGTCCTTAAAAAACCCTTTGGAAGAATTGAGATGATGCTACACAGGAAATGTGTTTGGATTAGTTGCAAAGAATGTTTATAACTTGTATGTTTTGTGTAAGAGCCAAATCAGAACACAGACATTTGAGCATCTGGAAATTTAGCAGTACAAGTCCCCCGTCCTCCTCCCTGAGAAGGAATTACTTAATTGTAAAAGGAAAATTCTTCAATTCATCTCAGTCCCCTCCTCTTCTTCTTTACTGGAATGAGACCTTGTATACTTCAAAGGGTTTAGAGAATTCTGGACTTCCCTTTGGAGTCCTAACCCTAATCATGAAACATGTGATGGCAATATGTACCCTGAGAACTAAAATAAACTGGATGTGACACAGTAACACCAACATTATATGCTGATCAACTTTGGTAGACTTAGCTTTTCTCAGTAATACTATGATCTAAGACAATTCCAAAAGGCACACGATGGAAAATGATTGAAAATAATTCTCACGTCTTTTTTTGCTTTTTCTTTCTCATGGTCTTTCCTTTTTATTCTGAATCTTCTTTCACAATATGATTAATATGGAAATATATTTAATATGATTATACACGTATAACCTGTAAGAGATTGCTTGTCATCTTGGGGAGGGGAAGGAGAAAAAAACATCAAATTCAAAATCTTATAATAGGCAGCTAGGTGGTGCAGTGGATAGAGTACCAGCCCTGAAGTCGGGAGGACCTGAGTTCAAATCTGATCTCAGCCACTTAATACTTCCTAGCTGTGTGACCCTGGGCAAGTCACTTAACTCCAATTGCCTCAGCAAAAACAAAAAACAAACTAAAAAAACTTATAATAAGTGAATGTTAAAAACTATATATATAATTGGAAAAAATACTATTAAGTGGGGGGAATGATAATTTAAAAAATGGATATGATTAGGAAAGACAAATTCAAGACAAATTTGAATTTGTCTTACTGTAGTCAGTAAGACCTAGCCTCAGACACTTATTGGCTGTATCATCCTGGGCAAATAAATCCTAATCTTCAGTTTCCTCATCTGTAAAATTAGAAGGCTGAATGAAAGGGTCTCTAGAATCCTTTCTGGGACAGTTAGGTAGCACAGTGGATAGAATGAGTTCAGATCTGACCTCAGACCCTTACTAACTGTGTAACCCTGTTTGCCTTAGTTCCTCATCTATAAGCTGAGCTGAAGAAGAAAATAAGAAACTACTCTAGTATCTTTGCCAAGAAAACCCCAAATGGGGACACAAAAAGTCTGAAAAGACTGAACAATAACAGAATCAAATAGTTATTTCTAACTCAGAATCTATGATCCTACATACTGTACATTAATAGGATAAAGTTAAAATGCTCATAAAGAAATTATTATATTTAAAACTGCAATCTACTAATTCAGAAATGATTTTCATGTTGGTGCCAACTGGCTTCCTGTGTTATGAAAATATGGTAAATTTTATTTTTGTGAATTTATTCAGTGCTTGCTCTATCTGGTGACTGTTTGCCTCAGTTCCTCTCTGAAAATGAACTGAAGAAGAAAATGAAAAATCACTCCAGGATCTGTGCCAAGAAAACCCCAAAATGTGACCATGGAGAATTGTACATGACTGAAATGATTCAACAACAAAATGTGCAGTGCCTCCTTGCGCTTCTTAAAGTAACAATGATAGATAAAAAAATGACCGGCTGCTGGTCATGGATAAAATATACTTCACAAAAGTTTGTAGTAATGTATTACTACTTTACTAGAGTCTTGCAAACTTAACTAAAAGAGATTTTTTTTAAATTTTAAAAGAAAAAAATTCTGATCTAGTCAATAGCCAACTATGATTTTAGAAGACCAATAAGGAAGCAGACTATCAGACCTCCTGATAGAAAGGTAATGGGTTCAAGGTACAAAATAAAACACAATGTGAGACTTGATTTTATTTGATTATTCATATTTATTACAAAGGTTTGTATTTTATTTTTTTAAGGGAGTTCAAAAGGAGAGAAAATAAATGGCTATTAATTTTTTTAAGTTTTTTAAATTTTTGATTAGATAGCATTGATTAGAAAATGCAAATTAAAACAACTTGTAGTTATTACCTCACATCTATCAGATTGGTTAACATGACAGAAAGGGGAAATGACAAATATTGAAGAACACATGCAAAAATTGAAACACTAATGCATTGTGGGTGAAGTTGTATATTAATTCAATCATTCTATAGATCAATTTGGAACTATGCCCAAAGGGCTACAAAATTATACATACCTTTTGACCAAGCAATACCACTATTAAATTTGGGATTAAAGTATCCCAAAGAGATAATAAACAAAAAGAAAAAGGACTATATGTACAAAAATATTTGTAGCAGCAAAAAAATTGAAATTCAGGGGATGCCCATCAATTGGAGAATATCTGGACAAGTTTTTAGTATATGATTGCAATGGAATACTATTATATTATGAGGAATGAAAAACAGTGCTGTCTTGGGAAAGGAGAATGTAAGAGAGGGAAAAAATTCTGAATACAAAATCTTACAAAAATGAATGTTGAAAACTATCTTTACATATTTTTGAAAAAATAAAAACTATTGAGGGGAAAAAAGAAAGAAATGACAAGCAGGATGCTCTTAGAAAATCTTGGAAAGATTTACATGAACTGAGGCAAAGTGAAATGACCATAATCAGGAGAACATTTTATATAGTAATAGCAAAATTGTGTGATGATCATCTGTGAATAAGAGCTTTTTTCAGCAATATAATGATCCAAGACAATTCTGAAGAATATATGATGAGAAATGCTCTCCATCTCCATATAAAGAACTGATAGAGTCTGAAAGTGTACTGAAGTATACTTTCTCTTTATTTTTCTTGGGGTTTTTTGTCTCTTTTTTTCTTTCCCAATCTGACTTATCTGGAAATATGTTTTGCCTGACTGTATATGTATATGTATATATATATATATATATATATATATATATATGTGTGTGTGTGTGTGTGTGTGTGTGTGTGTGTGTGTGTGTATAAAATTGCTTGCCTTCTAGTGAGAAGTTCAAAAGGAGAGAAAATAAATGGCTATAATTTTTTTTTAAGTTTTCCTCAGTGAAAGGAGAGGGAAAAGGGAGAGAATTTGGAACTCAAAAAAAATTTTTGAACAAATATTAAAAATTGTTTTATATGCAATTGAGGGAAAAAATATTAACTTTTAAAAAATTAAAACTGCAGTATAAGGAATATATAGATATAAAGAGGGAAAGTATTAGAACAGGTGTCAGAAATTTTTAGTTTCAGTTCTGCCTCTGACATGATTCTAAGCCAGTCCTTTGTACTTTCTAGGCCTAAATTTCCTCTTCTGTAAAATGATGAGGTTAGTTTAGATGATCTCTAAGACCTCTTTCAGTTCTATACATTCTGTGAATATAAATAATAATAATAAGCCCCTTAAAGACTATTAAGAAGTTTGGACTCAAAGAAAAGTTGAGAAAATTTATTTTCCTCTGTTCTTTGCAGAATTGGGATGAAGAGGGGGTCAATGGGTACTGAAAATTTCTTGTACTTTCAGAACTGAGATATTGATTGGTTTTACTGAACTGTTTTTTTTTTATTACTTTTTTATTCTTTATTGCAAGAGATGGCTTATTGGAAAAGAAAGTAAGAGAAATATACTTGCAAATGAAAGTGATTTTTAAAAGGTACTAATAAAAAGCTTTAAATTTACTTTTTTACAAGATGTCAAAAGAGGTTACTGTTAATCATGTTAATGATGTCAAAATGTATTAATAAAGATGTAGCACCTCCTTCTTAGGAAACTAGATGCTCAGAACTTGAAATAATATATGACTAGGTTGGCCCTTATCATTTCTCACCTAGACTAATACCAATAGTTTCCTAATTGACTTCCTTTTCCTCAGTTCTCTCCCAATTCATCCTCCACTCAGTTGTCAATATGATCTTCCTAAGCACAAGTCTGACCATGTCAGTCTCTGTTCAATGTGCTCTTATGGCCCCCAATAGCTCTCAAATCAAATATAAACTCCTCTGACATTCAAAGAGCTTCACAATATGGCTCCAAATAACCTTTCCATCCTTATCATACATTTGTTCTTTCATGCATTATATGATCCTGCCAAGCTAGCCTTGCTAATCTTCACACATGACATTCCATCTCCCATCCCCTTACTTTGCCACAATCTGTCTTCCCCCATGCTCAGAATCATTGTCTTCTCACCTCTACCTCAAAGAATATCTAATTTCCTTCAAAGTATATTTTGAATTCCACATCCTGCATGAAATTTTTCCTGACCCCTACAACTGCAAATGTGTCCCCACCTCTACCCTACCATATTACATCATATTTATTTTGTGTCTAAATTGTATATATGTACCCCAGTTGTGGTTTTCCATCTGGTATAATGGACCACTCAAAGCCCAAAAGTTCAAATAAACTTTTATTTAAAAACACATTTGAACATCTCGCAAGCAATAGAAGCTCCCAAGGGGGTTCAAAAAAAGTTCAGAAAGATAAAAGCCACTAGCAAGGGGACTCCCAAGAACTCTGTACCAAAGTCCTAAAATCTGCTTTAATGTTCTTTTTGCCCAATGGACCACACACAGCTGGATCTCAGATCAGTCTACCCTAAATCCAACTGCCCCATGTATATACCATTGCTTCTGTATTCATAACAGTCCCAGCTAGTGTTGTAGGAGTATGTGGATGGATGGAAGCTGTAGAAGTAGATAGGTATTACATAAGTGGGTATGTGTGTGTGAATCTGAGAGAGGAGGGAGTATTAGCTCATGTCTCCCAGATTCTACCAGTATTCTGACCTACAACAATATTTGTATGTGTTACATGTTTATATCTAATATAGATAGCTATGTACATATTATATTATTATATATTATATAAATCACATACGTGTGTATATATTTTATCTCTCTTGGAATGTAATTGCGTTAAGGTCAGGAATTATTTCTTTGAATCTCAGTGCTCAGCTCAGTGCTTGAAGTATAAAAAGTATTCAATAAATGATTATCAATTGATTGGGCCATTACTGTTTCATTGACTTGCCCTGTTTCACTATATCTATTTTTCTGTCTATAGATAATCTTATATAGAATAATAGGATATAATGATGAGATTAGCCTAATAAAATTTAATTTAATTAGGGATAAATGTAACATCCTACATTTTGATTCAAAAAGTCAATTTCACAAGTACAGGAGGGGAAAACCTTGACTGAAAAACAGTTTGCACAAAAAAATCACAGTGGGGCAGAGAGGGGTTAGTGGAGTACAAGCTCAATATGAGTCAGTAGTATATCTGGTCAGTAATTAAAGTTAATGTGCTATTAGGCTGTATTCATCAGGCATAGTATCTAAACCAGGAAGATGAGCCCCACTATATTTTTCTGTGTTCAAACATATGGTCTATTTTATTCAGCTCAAACCATCACATGAATAAATCCAGAGGAGGACAACCAGGATGATGAGAGCTTTTAAGAATATGCCATATGAAAATCTGTTAAGTAATCTGGAAACGTTTAGCCTAAAGAAAAAATATTTAGGTGGAACATGATAGATGTCTTCAATTATTTGAAGAATAGTCATACAGAAAAAGGGTTAGATTTGTGCTGCTTGGATAAGAAAGGCAAAATTAGGAACAAAAAGATGGAAGTGACAAAAAGATCAGTTAAAGATTAGTATGAGGGAAATTTTCTAATAAGTAGAGTGATTTCAAAGTGGAATGGGTTGCCTTAAAAGGTAGTGAGTTTTTCATCCCAAGAAGTCTCTGAACAGAAACTGGATGGCCTCCCATTTGGGGGATGTGACAGTGGAATTTGCAGGCTAGGGATGGGTTGGCCAATGAGGCCTTGTGAAATCTCTTCTAACTTTGGGATTTTTCACTGCTTGGATTCAGCCTCTGATTAAAGAATAGTAAAGTATTTTGGTCTATGTATTTTTCTCTTTTCATTGCAGAGATTTGGTATCAGATTACATCCCACTTGAACTATCAACTTATTGCAAGTAAAGAAAAAGGATCTTCTCTAGTTTTCACTCACCACACAAAGTTACCACCTTGTATATTGTACATCATGTATGTTCTGAACTGTACAATACTCTTTCCTAATGAATGTCATGTTGAGTGAAAGAATAAACAAACATTTATTATACCTTTATTATTTTTGTGCCTGATAAGCCAAGCTATAGACTCATATTGCATTTGCAGGAATACGCTAAGTACTATTGGAAAATGGTAGGTAGTCCCTGATTTGAAAGTAACTAAAACTCTGATTGAGGAAGACAACACATCAAAGAAATTCTACTTCAGGACAGATGGGAAAGCCTGGGAGTTTTACAGGTGCCACAAAGGGGTAAATGGTAGGGCCCAGAGGTCCATAGATTACAGCAGCAGATCAGATGGTATAGAGGCAGAGGATGAAATGAATTGTGATTTTTTGGTGAATTTTTTAAGGAGTTCAGGCCACAGTAGTGTCTCTTGTAGTTTTGTTTTGTTTTGTTTCGTTTTAATTAATGAAGCCCATATACAGAACATAACACTATGTGTCTTATCATTCACAAATATTTCTGCTTTGACATAAAAACATCCCATTCTTATTTTAAAGTTATTTAGAGCAATGTATAGGATTAGGCCTTCAGCATATTGAAATATAATCACCATCCCAGGTATTATAAGAGTAAACAGAGATATAAGTGCATTACAGAATTACAAAACAATGTGCTGTGTTGGGTGATTGTTGATTGGAGAAATCAGAGAAGGTTTCATGGAGGCGTTTGAGTTGGGCTTCAAAGAATGAATAGGGATTTAACAGACATTCCAGATATTAGTAAAGTCATAAAAATCAGAAAGGCTTAAGTGTTTTGTTTTCAGAAAAGAGGGAATAGATCAGCATTTGGGATGAGATTTAACTGATTGGTAGAAAATCAAAGGTGAGAAGAAAATAAGGAAGGCATTCTAGGCTTGAAGAATTGAATGAGGAAAAACATGGAGAAAGAAAAGGGCAGGATGAAAACAAAGGATGCCTGAAGCATAGAGGAAGATAGTAAAAGATAAATTTGAAAAAGTAAAGTGACAATCGATTGTGGAAGGCCTTGAATTATAGGCAAAGGAAGTCTTCTCTGGTCATCTCAATCAAAAGTGACCTTTATTAAATTCTTATAGCACTACACAAAGGGCATTTTTTGAGTAGTATGTTGCATTTTAGCCTGTATATGTTGGCTACAGATTCGTAATACTCTGTTTTGCATCTGATATCCTGATTTCAACTCCTCAGAACAAGAGGCTCTTCCCAGATTAAGTTCATCATTTCTAAAATCGCCACCATGTTGCTTACTCAAGCCTTCATTGACACCACTTCCTTCAGTCTCTCTTCTCTTCTGATTGGAAGGCTGGAGAACAGAATATCAAATTCCTTCCTTAATAGAGGAAAGAAACTGGAAGCTTAATTTACTCCATTTAGAATGCTAATTTATGTCGATGCTGTAAAATTACCCATACATATAACTTGTAAATAAAAGTCTATAATAAAAAAAAATTCCTAAAGTGAAAAAAAAGAAGAGAAAAATGAAACAAACAAACAAAAAAAAAGAATGCTAATTTAATAAATACTATATAGATAAACAGTCCCCTGCCTTCCAGGAGCATACATTCTAATGAGGAAAGATAGTATATAAAGGAAAAGAAAAAAGGGGTAGTGGAAGAGGTACTCATGTTAAGACCTGGTAACAAAGTCTGGAAAGTGATGACTGGATGATATAAGCCTTTCTCAAAATGGAGATTCCAAGAACTCATTAATGAGAGAAGAGAGCCACAGGGTTATTGGTAAGGGCAGCTGAGTATGATGGCAACAAAGTCTAGGGAGAAGAAAGAACAGCAAGAAAACTTAGCTAGTGTGACTAAGCACTAGCTTCATCTAAGCAAGAATTCAGTTTACACCATTTATGACAAGTGATCATCTCAACTCTTAAAGACTTCCTTAAGGGCTCTACTTGTTAGGAAGTTATTTATTTACATTGATCAGAATTCTGTCTCCATGAAACTTTTATCCATCACTACTAATTCTGGCTCTGAGTAAAACATAACAAATCTAATCTAATCCTTCTTCCACATGACAACTCTTGAAACACTTGAAGACTGTTGTCTTGTCTCCATAAGTCTTCTCCATGTTAAACATCTCCAGATCCTTACAGATTTCAAATGTCATCATTGCTAGCCCTCTCACCACCTGGCTCACCCTCTTTGAGAAAAAAATGTAGGCCTTCAATGTTTATTGCCAATCATCTATATCCAAACAGACCACTATGGCAGAGAAAATGCAACCCAATGAATTCAGAAACGAAAAAGAAGGTGGGTAGAAAATGCTGCAAATATGAGTGACTGCTACATCATAGATTTAAAGCTGGAAGGGACCTTGGACATCAGAGTCCATTCCCTCATTTTTGCATAGAATAAAATTGAAACTCAAGAAAAGAGCATTATTGCCAGAATCACACATTCAGGTTCAGAACTGGAGTTGAAATCCAGCTCCTGTGACTGCAAATACAGTATGCCCTTCCCTCTATTCATAATGCTTCTCATTTTTACTTTGTTGCAGCTACTAAAAGTATTTGCCACAAGGTTATCAACTGTGCAGGCACTTTTATACATGGCAACATGTGAAACAACAAAGCAGGATGTTTTAGTGTTTTAGCAAAACCAGTGATGGTTTCTATAAGTTATAGGAATTTGGGGGGAGAAAATAGAACCAGAGAAGTTTCTGTACATAGCTGAATTAAGCTGCTAGTTGGGGACAAAGACAAATCCTTTATGTGTAGTCATGTGTCTTCCAATTTATGTGCCTTTGGGAAGAATCAGGGAAATAGTGGGTCTAAATCACCAGCATGCTGTAGAAAATCCAAACTAAGGATTCCTTTAGCTGGAACAAAAAAACAGTTGGGTGAGGAATATTGTGGTTCTATCCATTAGTGCAATTCTGCTGGGAAGAGGAGAAAGCAATCCCCCATAGATCCACTCCTATCCTTTGCAAAGGAAAGGTGTAGATACAATTGCAGCACAAGTGGTGTGGAATATGGGTAGACAAGATGGGGAGGGAGAAAGAGGGGAGATGGGAAAGGGAGAGGAAATTGGGCGGTGTCCAAGGGTTAGGTGGAAAGGAAATGAGCAAAATGGCCCTGAAACAAAACCCTTTTTACCCCATTCTAGTTGTGTCTCTCCTGTTATAGTTGAGCCCCTCTTTGAGATTCCTGACAACTATACCCTCTGAGCTCTGTCTCTGTTTCCAATCTGTGTCAGGGTTCTTGGAAAGGCAGCTCTAGAGAGATCCCTCCATTGTCAGAGGACCCGGTTTGAATCTCAGCCCAGCCTCTAATTCAGAATATAACCTTGATCAAACCACTAACTTTTGTGGGAAGGGCTTCTGTTCCCCTCATCTGTTTGAACTAGATGTTCTCTAAGTACTTTTTAGTTCTAAGATTCTGTGTGTATAACTAAAATGCTGCAAGCTCCATACCATGCTAATCGGAAATTATTTAGCAATATGTGGAGTTAAGAAAGTCCATTCTTGGGACAGATTCTCCCACTCATATGTGTCCCTCTGTTCTGTGCTTGGAGGCAAATCATCATGATTTACTAAAGGGGCTGATTAGGGACAGGTTCATACACACACACACACACACACACACACACACACATTACCCCACCTCAAAACACATGTTTGCTCTGTCTACTTGTATCGGGAACAGGGAAGAACAGAGGGAAAGAGATAGAATGAGAAAAGAAAAAGAAAGACAAAGAGAAAAGGGGGAGGGACAAGGAAAAGGAGGGAAAGAAAGAAAGAGAAGAGGGAGGAGGGAAGGGACAAGAAAAGGGACATTATTTACAGAGACAGTTCCTGTTACAAAAGATTTCTGAGTCTCAATCAGGTAAGCAATAAAGAAAGTTCTTTATATCCTATCCATTCCATAGGGAGGTGCTCTTCCAATAACTGCATATCCTTTAACTTAATTGGAAACCTCATCAAATTGATCAGGGACTGCCCTGATACATCTCTCCCTTTCCCTCTTACACATGAACAAAAAAGAGAAAGGAAATAGCACTTTGGGCTGGCCTTGGATCTTGATCTGGTGCCTGGAATGAAGTAAGGAACCAGTTCTCAAATAAAATGACAGACTCCAGGAAACAGGAATATCAAAACACACAGTGTGCTGGAGCAAGAGGAAAGGACAGCTGTGACTGCTTTGAGTAAAGGCTCTTCCCTTGGATGGGAGCCCAAGCCATTGCATTCTCGAATGATGGGATTATGGGGAGGGTTGAAATCTAAGATTCAAAACTGGAAGGGGCCTTAGGGATCACCTAGTCTCATTCCTTTCAAGGAGGATTCCTGGGTATGATTGACCCAGATAACCTTTGGATTGCCTCACAATTCTGAGGCTGGGATTCCAGGACTCCAAGACCAATATTCTTTCCACCATCCCATGATGCCTCCAGTTCCAGCTCTGCCACGAACTTGTTTTGCAGCTTTGAGCTAGTGATTTCCCCTCTGCGGGCCTCAGTTTTCTTCTCTTTTAAGTGAATTGGACCAGATGATCTCTAAGATCCTTTCCAGCTCTGCCGTTCACTAAGTCTGTCCTGCCTCTGCTTTCCTGAGCTATGTATTGGTGGCCAATCACTGTACCTTCCCCATTAAGGCACTATAGATTTATTTATCCTGAAGTTAACTAACACTTCAATTCATGGCCATAAATAGGTACAACCAAAATGTTCTCTTCAAAGCTACTTAAATTGCACAGAAAAACTTTTATGCCACCTAAGTGTAGCAAAGGTCCTGAATTTTTTTGTGTTTCAAGACTCCTTTGGATGGAGTGGTAAGATCTATGGATCTTTTGTCAGAATAATCAAGTCAAGTCAATAAATATTTAATAAATTTCTACTATATGCCAGACACTGTTCTAAGCAGAGACAAAAGAAAAATAAACACACAAAAAAAATCAGTATGATGGGGGAGAAAGCATGAACACCATCCAGAATATGAATTTGAAATAAACTAGGATGGAAGACACAAGATTTAAGAGCATTGGGAAAGGCATCTTACAAAAGTTGGGAGAATGTTTTAAGTAACTGAAGAAAATGCTAAATTTCAATTAGAATTTCAAATATTTAGAATTTCAATTGGAATTCAACTTAGAATTAAATTAATTTTATAATTTTTTATAATTTTACTGTCTTTTCCTTTGTTTTCTGTCAGCTAGCACTTCTAACAGCTATTGTACCTCACTGACAATTGTGTCACCTTGTTTTAATCTGTTTTTTCTAACATGATGTAGATAGAAAACCAGATCATCAATTTGGTTAGAGTTGTATGAAAAAGAAAAATAAATAGGTTCTGAGCAAGTTTCCCAATGAGTAAAGTTCATGAATGCATGTGAACCTATTTTTGATAACTTAAGAACCTTTTTTGTTCCCTTCCTCATTAGATAAAATGACTAGGGAACTAGGTTTTGAATAGATGAGGGGTCACTGTATGTAGGCTGAACTGAGGCAGTTCATTAAGATAAATCAAAAATCTGGTCATTATTCTACAATTCCCCAGGATCCTATATGATATATTATATTTTCATCAGTTCTAAAGGTCTACTACCTTCTGAGAGGCTGCCTTGGTTGCCATCTTGAGCCAAAATGCCAGTTTTCTTAGTAACATATAACTTTCTTGGCTCAAACATGATGTTTCTTGAGTCAGTGTCTAATCCTAATCTCCCTATATAAAGAACACAAATGACTCAGGTTTAAATTTATATGCTAAAGCACTTGAATCTGAAAAATACATAACCTTAAGCCCCCAACAGCTTGGAGCCAATGAGTCAATCCAGAACATTTGGAAAGAAAACTGTGTGGGATTTATTTAGTATGAGGGGACTGAACTTGATCATGTCTGATCAGGAGGAACTCTTGCCAAAAGAGAGTTGCAGGCTGATATTAAAAAAAAGTAATAAAAAAGTTTTCTTGAATAGTTCTCTAAAATCTAGGAGAAAAACAAGGAATGGGGAAAAGTTTCCATTTGTTCTATGAATGCTATTGCTGTGTTTTCTATCTTTAATACACAAAAGACTAAATACTACATATTTAGGGCCTATAAATACTATAAAATGAAACAATGTTAGAACAGAAATGGAACTAACAGCAAGTTTCTTGAGGGCAGAGGCTGCTTAATTTTTTCCTTTTGTTTCCCTAGCATCTAGTACAGTACCCATTACGTAACAGACACTTAAAAATGTTTGTCATATTTAATTAAATTGGATCAGAGTGAAATGAATGGAATGGAATGGAATTTCATATTTCAAAATAAAATATCACCTCTTTTCATTCCTTTATAGAGGTGGATATTTCCATGGATTATGGCTCATTGTGTTTATTGTCACATTTTTTTCCATTTATTTATTAGTTTTACTGATTTTCCTTTTAATTTTGTTAAGATTTTTTTCTTTTTTCTTTTAATTTTGTTACAATTATTAAAGAGAATGATTCTTTGGGAAGAAAATTTCTTTTAATTTTGTTACAATTATTAAAGAGAATGATTCTCTGGGAAGAAGGAAGCATACATACATACATACATACTTACACAAATATAAATATGAGAGTTCATCTACACAGAGATAATAGAGGTTATGAGAGTCTATGGGATCTTGAAGAGATGCTTGTACTTGATGTCAGAAGGATAACATGAGGATAAAGTGAGGATCTCAATTGAGAGGGTGAGGAAGGAGATGTTGTGCAAGGCTTTAGGAGAGAAAGTTTGAAAGAGCCTGTTAGAAAGTGAGGCAGGGCAAACAGTGATACCCAAAGAGGGTTTGATCTGGCTCCAAAAGGTATGTTAGAAAACATTAGAAGTTAAAAGTTAGGAGATATAAAAATAGGTTACATTCCACACTCTTGAAGAGAGTCAATTATGAAGCCTCTCTCTAACACAATCCTACTTTCCATTTTCCCTAATGTTACTTGACTTTTGTTAAGCAAGTTCCCAACCTCCTCTGAGCCAAGCATTGGCTCCTCAGGACAATTCTAACCCAGTTGCTACCCAGGCACCCACAACAACAGCAATTTAGCTACCACTGGGAAAAATTCTCCAGCCCTTCACCCTACCAGCCTGTTGCCTACTAGGTCAATTTGTGACATTAGTACTATGGGTAGACTCTATACTGGGAATAGTGACCAATAGTAAAAGATCTAAGACTCCATTTACCATTTCCAGTGTGGATAAAATGATTCAGATAGGATAAAAAGTAAAGGAGGGTGGTAATTTTTATAACATATTCTATTAAGTTATCTTTCTCCAAAACATACCCCTCTTCTGCACCATCATCCAGCTAGTCACACAGGTACATAACCTCAGGGTCATTTTTGACTGCTCATTCTCCCTGACCAAACATATCCAATCAAATGAGACAATGAAGAGGCAGCTAAGCGTTAGAGTGGTGAATCTAGTGTGAGGAAAACCAGAGTTCAAATCCTGCCTCAGATACTGACTAGTTGTGTATCCCTGGACAAGTAACTTGACTTCTATTTAATCACTTTGGGGCAAAATTCCCAATTACTTTACAGAATAGCTGGGATAATTCACAAGGGAACTTATATTTTAATAGAGGAGACAACATACAAAAAGGAATAATAGTCAAGGAGGCCCTTTAGTCAGAAAGGTAAAGGGATGGTGAGTAGGGACCTAGAAAAGTAAAATGATACATTCTATCCAGAGATAATGGTAGGGTTGAATTTATCATGGTTCATGTTTCCCAAAATGGAGGGAAGAGAAGAGAGAAAGCAAGAGGAACCTTTGTCAGGGAAGATAGAGAGGCCAAAGTATGTGTGTAAGTGTGTGTGTGTGTGTGTGTGTGTGTGTGTGTAGCTACATGTATCTCTGTGTGTCTTGTGTCTGTGTCTGTATATATGTATGTGTCTCTGTGTGTCTTGTTCCTGACTTTGTGTGTGTCTGTGTGTGTCTCTCTCTCTGTGTCTGTGTCTATGTCTGTGTATGTGTCTGTGTCTGTGTGTGTGTCTTATGTGTGTTTGTATATGTCTGTGTGTGTGTCTATTTGTTTTCTTGTGAATTAACCTAGAAAGGCTAGTAATAGAGTTGCCAACAGAAAAGACAAAGAGAGTCACTTAAGCATTTTTGAAATGCACAGAAGAGAATAGGAGAAAAACTGATGCAGAGGCTAACATTGGCAAGTAACATGTTAAATTTGCTATATCCTTAAAAACAAAAGGGTAGCTAGGTGGTACAATGGGTAGAGGGCCAAAGCAGAAGTAAGGAAGATTTATCTTTGTTAATTCAAATCTGACCTCAGACTTATATTAGATGTGTGACACTGAGCAAGTCATTTTACCCAGGTTGCCTCATTTTCATCATCTGTAAAATAAATTGGAGAAGCAAACCATTCCAGCTAGTATCTTTGCCAAGAAAACCCCAAATGGGGTCATAGAGAGTTAGGACTGAAACAACTGAATAACAACAACAAAGGCTTATATAGGCATCCCTTATTTCACATTCTCTTTTTCTTTTCTACTTTGTATAAGGAAGAGCAAACTTTAGTAACTTGCTCTTGACTCTAAGACCAAACATTATTTCATTTTTAGCTCATTCTATTTTTGTATACCTCATTACATAATTCTGGTACAGTAGCAAATGATTATAATTTATAACCAAATAATTATAATTTGGTACAGTAGCAAATTATAAATAAGCAAATATATTGTACCATAAATAATTAAATATACACATTTTGGGGAGCATGCTCAAAAATATTTTAGTGATAGGAAATAGTGATATGATCAAAAAAAAGTGTGAAAATCACAGAGATGGAGAATCAATTAGAGAGAAATAGAAAGATTGCTTTGCTTTATCAAGGACTCAACTGAGAATAGATAATATGATTTTGTAATAGACCTAGTCAGCATGGTTGTTTAACTTATTTCAGCAACACATAAGTTAAGATTGAAGCATACAAATGCAATGATCCAGTAGAAGCAACTGGTGAGAATAATCTAGGATTGAAGTTTGGCAGGGCGTGATCAGTGATAGGACAAAGCAGCAAAGGATACTAGAGTATGAATTGCCAAAAGAGCACAGCACAAGAAAAACTGTCTACAGTAGAAGTTTGTGTCCTTTATAGGTCATGGACCCTTTGGAAGTCTGGTGAAGTCCACTGACTCCTCAGAATGTTTTATAAGGCATAAAAAAGAAGAAGCATAACATTATAAAAAAACCAATTATATTGAAATATATTCATCACTTCTGTTTTGTTTCCAAACCAAGTTAAACCCAAATTAAAACCCCTTGATTTAGGGGCCTTAGGCTAGCACTTCCTCTACCCTTCTCATTTCTTTTAGAAATGTTCTATTTCTAATTTAAGCAATTTCCTTCAGAAGCCCCTAGGTAAGGGGCAGCTAGATGGTGCAGTGGATAGAGCATTAGCCCTGAAGTCAGGAGGACTTGAGTTCAAATGTGACCTCAGACACTTAACACTTCCTAGCTGTATAACTCTAGACAAGTCACTTAACCCCGATTGCCTTAGAAAAAAAAAATCTCTAGGTAAAACAAACTACCTTCAAAGGTAGATTGTTTACTGCCTGACACAAGATTCTGACTCACCATCTTTGTGGAAATGATTTGAATTTGACTTCTTAGAAAGAGGGAAACAAGAGGCCTGAAAATCTGAGCTGTGATCTTGTGACAATTCATTGACATCAGGGTTGAGCAGTGCTTTAAATCTTGAAAAACTATTGCACCTCAACCCTCTGAAGTAGGTAGTACAAGAATACTATACTGATTTTCTAGATAAAGAAACTGAAAGTTTGAGAGCTTAAGTAATTTACCCATGAAGAGATCTAATAAGGCAGGATTCAAACCCAAGACTCCTAAATTCAAGATTCTTGATTCTTTTTTTTTTTTTGAGCTAAGCTAATTGGGGTTAAGTGACTTGTCTAGGATCACACAACTAGAAAGTGTTAAGTCTCCGAGACCAGATTTGAACTCAGGTCCTCCTGATTTCAGGGCTGTACCACCTTGCTGCCTCTCAACACTTGATCCTTTGTGGCATGGACCTAATGATAAATAGAACAAATAAAGGCTAAGGTAGCTATGACCAGTTGATAATGAAGTATGAGAGAGTGGCAAATATAGTCAAATTTTTAGTAAATATTTAAGTGATAAAAGCATATTTACATTGTGTTTTCAACCTGAACCATTTTTACATTTATTATTTCATCTTAGCCTCATATCTTATGAGATAAATAAGGTGAAAATTATTTTCCCAATCTTACAGATATGGAAACTGAAGCTGAGAAAATTGAGTGGCTTTTCTAAGGCCCCATAATTAGTTAGTAGCAAAATAAGAAATGGAACTTGGATCATTCTCAACCCTCATGGGAATGAAACAATAAGTTGTGGGGGATCAAAGATCTTTGAAAAAAGTTGCATGGAGAAAATAGCAAGGAGACTTTCTGATGTTAACTAACAAAATGGAGCAGTTTCTGGAACCCTCTTTCCCAAAAAATTATTTTTTCTGTTCCTTTGTCTTCTTGTCAATAAAACATGAAATGTGGAAGAGATGTTCATTTTACTCCTATATCTAACCCTTCCACATGGGAGCTACTAAGAGATGGAAAGTATAGACATATCTAATCCCTAATAAATATCAATTGTATAGCTATTTCCTTTTTCTCTGTTCTGTTTTTGTTTATTTTCCCCCTTGCTCTTCTTAATCTCCATTTCTTACATGTTTGAGCTTTACTTCTTCTTTCTCCTGTTATATAGGCCTGGCTTTACCTTTTCTCAGTTTTTGGGAGGAACAAAGAATAAAAATAGATACCTCTTCTTCCTGACTCCCCTTCCCCCAAAAATCCCCCCAGCACTGACGCCACCATCCACAATGCCCAGAAGGATTTCTGCTAAAGGCCTGTTTGAAAACCCGTTGTAAATCAGGAAATGCTGGGGTGGAGTGAAGGGAAATTGGAAGGAGCTCAGGACTTATGAATGTATAATGTTGAACTTTTTGGAAATGGATGGGCCTAGTTCCAGTCCTAGCCAAGGTTCGTAGATTGTCTTCATTTTACAAAAGGGGTGGTAGTATTATTATGCTCCAGCATTTTCATATGTGACAGATTAATAGAGTCATAAATTGCATGACTTCATAGGGTTTGATAGATGAATAGGAGTCCCAGTCAAGTCCAACTGTTCAAGGGCATTGAGATCCTGGCAAGAGGTATGGTGGGGAAGGGGATAACAAAACACTGGAGTGGTTCCCAAGTGTATTGGGAGGGAAGCTAATAAAGGCACTTAAAAAATATTGACCATGTATGAAGGCATAAAAACTTCACAACCAAATGCAGAAAAGCACAAATATTAAATGCAGCATTTTCAGATCATGATACAATTAAAATTACATTCAATAAAGAGATGTGGAAACATAGATTAAAAATTAATTAGAAAATAAACAATTTTCTAAAGAATGAGTAAGTCAAAGAATAAATCATAGAAATAATAAATAATTTTATTAAAGGGAATGACAATAATGAGACATCACATTTATGGGATGCAGCTAAATTAGTTCTTAGGGGAAAATCAAACACTTTACATTAATAAAACACATCAATAAAATAGAGAAAGAAAAATCAATGAATTGGGTATGCTACTAAAAAAAATAAAACATAAAACTACAAATTAAAAATCCTCAATTAAATTCCAAATTGGAAATTCTGATCAAAGGAGAGATTACTAAAATTAAAAGTAAATCAATGAAAAAATAAGTTAAATTAGGAGGTAGTCTTATTTTAAAAGCTATATATATATATATATATTAGATAGATAGATAGATAGAAGAGTGACTGATTTTAAAAAGAAAGAAAACAAAATTATCAGCATAAAAGTGAAAAACTTGAATTCATCACCAATAAAGAGAAAATTGAAACAATTATTAGGTGCTAGTTTGCCTAATTGCATGCCAATAATTATAGCAATCTAAGTGACAAGAATGAATATTTACAAAAGCAGAAAATCTTTCCAAATTAACAGAAGAGGAAGCAGAATATTTGAATTAACCCTATCTTATAAAAAGAAATTGAACAAGCCATAAATGTGCTCCCTAAGGAAAAATCCCTAGTACCAGATAGATTCCCAAGTAAACTCTACCAAATATTTAAAGAGCAATTAATTCAAATATTGTACAAACTATTTGGGAAAATAAGCAAAGAAGGCATTCTACCAAATTCTTGATATCTAAACTAGGAAGAACCAAACAGAGAAAAAAAGCCATATGTATATGTATGTGTATATATATATATATATATATACCAATTTCTTTATGAATATTAATAACAAAATTTTTTAATAAAATCACTATATTACCAAGATCATACACTATGATAAGGTGGAATGTATATCAGGAATGCAAGGCTACTTCAATACTAGGAAAAAATATGAAGATAATTGACCATTTCAATAACAAAAACAACAAAAGTCATATGATTATCTCAATAGATGCAGAAAAAACTTTTGACAAAATACAACACATTTCTAGTAAAAACACTAGAAAGCATAAGAGTAAATGGAACTTTCCTTAAAATGATATGTACCAGCAGGAAGAGATAGAAAGAGTAAGTCCATCTAAAATAATTTCCAACAATACAAAATACTTGGGAGTTTGCTTGCCAAGACAAATCTAGGAACTGTATCAATACAATTACAAAACACTTTTCATACAAATTAACTCAGAACTAAACAACTAGAAAAAAATTCATTGCTCATGAGTTGGTCAAAACAATATGATCAAAATGACAGTTCTTCCTAAATTCAGTGTCATATCCATCAAACTATTTTATGGTTTTATGTTATAGAACTAGAAAAAATATAGCAAATTTTTTTTATTTTATAGAATTAGAAAAAAGTATAACAAAATTCAGCTAGAACAAAAGAACAAGAATATCAAGGGAATCAATGAGAAAAAATGTGAAGGAAGTTAGTCTACCAGGATTACAAAGTACTAATCTATTACAAAGCACTAATCATCACAACATTCTGTTACTAGCTAAAAAATAGGATGTTTGATCTGTGAGACAGATTAGGTACACAATATACAATAATAAATAATTGTAGTAATCTAGTACTTGACAAACCCAACAATCTAAACTCTGGGGACAATAACTTATTATTTTTGCTGTGGAAAATGGAAAGTAGTTTGGCAGAACTTAGGTATAGACATATCTGCACACCACAATAAGGTAAAAATGAGTATGATTTAAATATAAAGAGTGATAGAAGCAAAATGGTGAAAGATGCAATATTTTACCTGCCATAGATATAGATAAGGGAAGAATTTGGGACCAAACAAGAGATAGAGAGCATTACAGGATGTAAAATGGTTAATTATAAACAATTAAAATATTTGTGCACAAACAAAACCAATGCAGCCAAGATCAGAAGGAAAGCAGAAGACTAGGAAAATGTGTTTACAGCAAGTTTCTCCGATAAAAGCCTCATTTCTCATATAAATAATTGATTCAGATTTGTAAGAATACAAGTCATTTCCTAATTAGTAGACGGTCAAAAGATATGAATAGGCAATTTTCAAAAGAAGAAATCAAAGTTAGTATAGTCATATAAAAATGCTATAAATCACTATTGATTAATGAAATGCAAATTAAAACAATTCTGAGGTAACACCTCATTTGATCAGATTGGCTAATGTAATAGAAAAGGAAAATGACAAATGTTGGAGAGGATATAAATTAAGATGCTAATGAACTGTTGGTGGAGTTGAAAACTCTAATTTGGAGCTATTTGCAACTATACCCCAAATGACATAAAATCTTATATACCTTTTGATCTAGCAAACCCACTACTAGTCTATATCTCAAAGAGAAAAAAAAAAGGAAAAAGAAAAAAGAAAAAAAGAAAAGGATCTCTATGTACAAAACTATTTATAACAACTCTTTTTGTACTGACAAAGAACTGAATGTTGATCAATTGGGGAATGATTGAACAAGTTGTATTATGTGATTGTAATGGAATACTATTATGCTATTAAAAAATGACAAGCAGGATGCTTTCAGAAAATTCTGGGAAGACTTATACCAACTGGTACAAAATGAAGTGATCAGAACCAGGAGAAGATTGTGTACATTAACAGCAATGTTGTATGATGATCAACTGTGAATGACAACTATTCTTAGTAATACAATTCCTTAAAGACTTATGATGAAAAATGTTTTTCTTCTGCAAAGAGAGAACTTATAAAGTCTGAATGCAATCAAAGTATATTTTTTTAACTTTTTTTATTCTTCTTGTCTTTTTAAATTTTTTGGTTTAGGTTCTATTTCACATCATGGCTAATATGGAAATGACTTTTGCATGATTCCTCTGTATAATCTATATCAAGTTGTTTGCCTTCTCAAGGAGGGGGTGAGATGAGAGGTAAGGATTTTGGAATTCAACATTTTTAAAAATGAATGTTCAAAATTGTTTTACATGTAACTGGAAAATATACATATATATGCATGTGTACACACACACATATATGAAACTTTAGTTTAAATGAAAACTTATGAAGCTTCTAAAGTGCTCTCATACTCTGTAAAAGTTTGGATCCCTTCCATAAGACTGGAAATTATAAATATATCACCTAATCCTTTTATCACTTCAAACTCTTTTTAATACAGAATACAGTTGAAAGAGTCCTTAGAGATTACCTCATCCAATTTTCCTAACTTACAGATGAGTAACCTGAGAGCCAAAGAAGTTAACAGAGTTATCCAGTATTACACAGGTAGCAAAGTTAGGTTTAGAACCTAAACTTAACTTGAAATTCACCATTTTTTCCAAAGTACCATGTTGCTTCTAGACTGATTGTTAGCAGCAGTCCAGTTACCAGCATTTCTTTCTGGAATATTTGCTGTTTTTCTCTCCTTTTTTAAAAATCTTTTTTATTTTAAGTGGGCTCAATCCCATTACTGATGGACACAGGAGTTTTGACCTGTTCTATTTCAGTCTTTGGCCAGTTCACACCTTCTTGAGCAATTTCCCTTCCAGCAACTTAACATATTGACCACCACAATTGGCAGACATACAATTAGAAACCTGAGTTTAAGGGATTGGTCAACCTCTCTTCCTAGTAGTTTGGATAACAGGTATATGCCACAAGCCCAGGATGCACTTTTTTTTCTTTTTAAATTTTAATAGTATTTTAAATTTTCAACATTCATTTCTGTAAGATTTTGAGTTCCAAATATTTTTCTGCCTCCCTCACTTACCTCCCCCTTCTGGTTTCCTTATCTGTCAAATGAGAGTAATAAATTAGATGAATATATTAAGAGGTTGACAGCCTCTGAAAAGTACAATACCCAAGTTCCAACCCTTTTCCTTCTAATGTGTTGAGAAGGGGGAGTGCATACTGCTGACTTTCAAGACAGTACCTTTCTTGGCTCTCTCAATACTTTGTGTGACTTTGGACAAGGAACTTAATTTCTCTCTGTAAAATAAGGATCCTGGACTAGACAACTTCTGAAGATTTTTCTAACAACTTTTCTAACTAATCTATGATTCTATGATATCTGAAGTCCTTTCTAGAGTATACATTTTAGTTTGGCTTCTAACATTCTATATTCTAAGGTCCCTTCTAGCTCTAGCGTGCCTTGTTATAAATCCCCTTCTGGCAATAACATTCTTTGATTTCTAAAATTCTAGGATTCAATGGTTTTTCCATGAAAAACTCCTTTTTGTCTTTCCCTGCTTGGGCTTTTTACTCTTTTTTATTCCCCCTTGTGCTTTCTTGGATTGAAAAGGAGCTACCACCTACCCTTCGACTGGGGCCAATATTAATGGTGAGATTTAATCTTAAGCTACCCAATTTTTCCAGTAAATCTGAGAACCACATGTTTGTATGCTATCTGCATACATTTACATGGTAAAATATACATTTGCACATAAGATTTGTAAAGCTTCAAGTATGTAGAAAAACAAAAAACCCACACACATTATTCAATGCCACCTCTAAAATGATATTACGGGCAAACATTCAGCCTTAGAATTGAAAAAAAAACTTATAAGTAGGGGATCTAGTTTCTCTGTACCATTTCCAAAGCTTGCATACAGTTCAGAGCCACATGCAGGAAATGAATAGTAATGGGGCCCCAGAAATCATTATGGCACACACAAAAATGTATCATCTCAAGGATTATATAGTGGAAAGAGGCCTTGAATTTAGACACAGAAAAACATGGACTAAAGTCTCAGCTCTACTACTTTCTAACTGTGCAATCTTCAGTTAGCCATTTCTGCTCTCTAAACTTTGGCCTCCCAATGTCTGAAATAAGGGAGAGTGGGTTTGATGATCTTTAAGGTCCTTTCCAGTTCTAAGGTTTTTTGGTTTTGGTTTGGTTTGATTTGGTTTTGTAATGGGCTAGAGGGAGAGAAGTAGGGAAGAGGACTTCTAATATCAGCTCAGGCTTTCCCAAATGAGGCTGTGCCTCCAGATGCCCCAATATGATTATCATCTTGAGTCAAGTCAACCAGCAGTTAATAAATGCCTATTTTACACCAATAATATGCTAAGCAAGGGGCATACAAAGAAAGGGGGAGAGGAGGAAAGTCCCACTATAAACATCCTACAAACCAATGGGTGATGCAATGCAAACCAGACATGGATAGGATAAATTGGAGATAATCTGAAAGGGAAAGTTAACATTATTAATAATAGCATTATTAAGGAGGATAGGGAAAGACTCCTTGGAATAGGTGGGATTTTAGCTACAACCTAAAAAAAGACAGTTCCTGAGACCCAAGGCATCCAGGAATAAAGGGACCACAAAGAAAATCCAATTCACCAAATAAGATATAATCCTGCCCTGAATTCCTATTAAAACATGGTATCATAGCAGGAATAGACTTGATGGAAATATTTTTCATGACTGCATTTGTATAATCTATACTAAATTACTTGCTTTCTTAAGGAAGGGGGAAGGAAGACAGGGAGGGAAAGAATTTGGAACTCAAATAAAACAAATTTAACATTTTTTGTTTACATTGAGGGGGAAAAAAATCTCAATTCACCCATTGTATGATGCTAAACAAGTCTTTTCATTTCTCTGAGGTTCTGTGTCTTCATTTGTGAAAGTAGAGATAATAATAATAATAATAATAGCATTGCTTGAAAAAATACACGGGTTACATTTATTTTGGAGAATAGATGACTTGGCAAGCTATACAAATTGACTTCAAATATTTTCATGTGGTGTAAGGATTAGATTTGTTCTACTTGGTTCCAAAAGAATTAGGAAATAAATTATGGGGAAGTTACAAATATAAGGAAAAGAATTAGAGCTGCCATAAATTCAGCCTGGAATGCTTTGGAAGATAGTAGGTTATTCCTACAATGGAGATCTTCAAGTGAAGGTTGGAATGATGATCACTTGTTAGAGAGATTATAAATGGGGACTTGTATTTGGTACAGTTTAACCTAGATAACCTCTAAGATCTCTTTCAGTTCTGAAATTGTATGAGCTTTAAAGTACCCTAAGTATGACTTAATATAATAATAAATTAATAAAAATATAGATCCACACTGGCCAAATGTTGGAGAAAGAATTCACCTGTTGTATAGGCTATTTCCATTCCTACCAAATACTCCCTACCTCCCTCTCTCTCTCCCTCTCTCCTTTTCTCCCTTCCTCTCTCCCTCCCCCCTCTCTTCTTCCTTCCCTCTCCCTTTCTTCTTCTCTCCTTCCTCTCTCTCTCTCTCTCTCTCTCTCTCTCTCTCTCTCTCTCTCTCTCTCTCTCAAAAGAGGATCCTTAGAACTAATTCTAAGACTGTTACTCCAATCTAAAATCATCTCCTTGTGATGGCTCTTAAGAACTTAAGTCTTATGACCAGGGATTCTATTTTAATAATAATAACAACCTCCATTTCTAAAACATTTTAAAAGCTTATAGAACCCTTTCCCCAGAATCCTCTGTAAAAATAGTGGGTCAATACACATAGTGTCATTCTCATTTTTATATATTGAGAATTAGAGACTCAGAGACAAAGTCCTTTGTCCCAGGTCACATAATAAGTGTTAGAGATGAATTTGGAATCCAGATACCTTGACTCCAAATCCCAATGTTTTTTCCAACATTATTTATAAAAAAAAAAAAAAAAAAAAACATGTAATTTCTCTTTTGTCAAGTTGTCTACCTGAGAAGAATTTTCAAAAAAGGCTAGGCTTGCCTTCAGAGACCCTCAGTGAAACTCAGAGATTCCCACTCCTTTAATTTTATACTTCTACTTTTTCTATAGTTTTTTTTCTACTTTGTAGAAGGAAACATCTATATAGGCAAAATATTTTAAAATATAGAGGTTTAATGAATGAGGGAAAGGAGATGAGACCACATCTCACTCATTAAGTTGGATAATCCTGTGTCTTTTTAAAAAAATAGTATTTAATTTGAAAACATGAACATTGCCTAGAAAAGAGGGAGAAGAAATCCTTGCTACAGTATAGAGTAATGAACACATCAACAAAGCTTCTAAGATCCATTCCCCAAAAAACATATGTGAACACATATTTAGTGGCTCCATATTGCCTACAAAATAATATGAACACCTGGTTTTCAAGGCCCTTCATGTTCTGGCCACATCCTACCTTTTTAGCCTTCTTTCATTATTTTTCCCTTCACATATCTTATAATCAAGCCAACTTAAACTAGTTGTCATTCCCAGATACATCCTGTTCTTCCTCCCATGCCTTTACTCCCACTATTCCTCTGCCCTATTGAAGACCTTCCCATCCTAACAATATTATCTCTTCCAAGAAACCTTCTCTGAGCACTGTTAATTTGCAATTCCAGTCAAAAGTGTCCTGAATTCCCATTCTACCTCTAGTGTCGTGGTTTGTCATATCTTTGTCTTAGCTCATCCTACCACACTGTGATCACTTTGAGGGCAAAAATTGCATCTTATTCATATTTTGGTTCTCAGTACCAAGTACAGTATCTTGCTTCTTATAACTGACTACAAAAGTTTTTTGGATTTATATATTTCAATTTATTCAACAAACACTTATTAACTGTCTATTATTGAACATAATATGCATAACCACTGAACACATGGGCAAATAGGATTAAATGAATGCTCACTGGCTTATTACATTACACTTTTTTCAAAACTGAATGACCAGGAGTAAGAACCCAGATAATGTTTCTACTAAAGCAAACACAGGTAACTTCAGATCCTGATTACTTACCAACACATTGATTGCCTTCATCCATTTGGTATCCAAAACGGCAAATAACAGGTCTTGCAATAGTGGGGTAGTTTGGAGCAGGAACCGGTGCTGGGGGTGGTGGGTATGCTCCTGAGTAAGGATTTGAATAGGGCCCTCTATATACTGGGTTGGTTCGGGGAATGCATAAATATCCACCATTTTGGTTCACACACATCATGTCTCCTCGGCAGGCGTCAGGGATAGTCCTGCATTCATCAACATCTGTCAAAGTGGACAGAAAGGGCAAGAGTATGAATAGTCCCTCTGCTATATTTAGTGGAAGCCCTCCTAAGAATCGTCAGACAGGCTTTGCCTATACCTGCACCTGACTAATTTTTCAATATGGAAAGAAACTGATTTCACCTGCTTAGAAAACTCTTTTCATCAATGCAGATTGCAACTCAGCTATGAATAGGTAAATCCTAGAAAGGAGTCTGAAGAACAGCTTAGAATCACACAGCTGCTAAATTTCAAATGTGGGATTTAAATGGTTTTCCTAGCTTTAAACCCACCCCTGTAAGTCCTATACCAGGCTGCCAGCAACTAATTGACACAAGTGTAATTATTATTACAGCCCATGTGGACACAGAACTACATGATTTTCAGCATTTTTTTTTCATAGTAATACTGTGAGGTAAGCAACATATTATTATCTCATTTTACAGATGAGAAAACTGAGTTGAATAAGGGGTTCGGGTCAGAACTGAGACTTCAACTCCCAGTCACATACTCTTTCCACAGAATCAGGATGTAAAAGTGACAAAATTTCTGACTCCAAGGGCAAGGGAGGGGAGTGCTGGAAAAGGCAAGAATTGTTACTGACATAATGGCTCCTTTGATTGTGAAGCTTTTTACTTCAAAGTTTACTTCCATTAGACTAGGAAATAGGCAGGGCAGGCTTCCAAGACAGCATGTGTTCTCCCAGACCTTCTGGGCCCCCACCCAGGTCTACAGAAAGTCTTCCTAGATTCTGTGCATGAGCACAGGCAGCAAATAGACCAGTTAGGGGTGTCCCTCCCCATACCCACACACACTTCCCTCTCACCAGCCTTGGCACTGGCAGCTTGAGGGGTTAGGGTGGGGAAGAAATGCACACTTGGGTCCTGGAAGCATATGACAACCATCTGAGCAGAAGCAGAGCCAACTCACACCTCATGAAAGGGAAATTCCAGGACTCAGAGTTTACAGCTTATTCTATAGTTTGAAACCTGAAGTAATTGGTAATGGAGTTGAGATGGTCAGATGAAAAAAAATGCCAATCTTCCATTTTTAAATCATATCCAGTACACAAAAACCTATTGTGAACTTTCATTTCTCATGGCAATTATTTCTAAGTTTTTGCTGGTTTCTTGTCATTCCTCACACCATCATTGCCTTACCCCCAACCCCCCCGGGTTATCATGTGGCAAGAACAAGTTCAGAAAAAAAAAGTTTTAATTGCTTGGGATTTTTTAAAAATTTGATTGCAATACGTAAATCCTTGGGTACAAGGATGTGTAATGGTTTTTCAATCAATAATCTTAGATAGTTGTCTAAGACATCTAGAATTTCATAGATCCAGAAAGGACAGAAGCTAAACAAAGCCAGGTCTTCCAGTGCTGTCAAAACCAACTGGGGTTAGGTAAGATATTCCTGAAATCAGGAATATCTTAGTTCGAATCCAGCTTCAGATACTCAGTAGCTATGCAACTCTAGGCAAGTCATTTTGTCTCTGAAGGTATGACTCAGTTTCCTCATGTATAAAAAGAAGATGATAATAGCACATTATTATGTGCTCATAGTTGTTGGGTTGTTGGAATGAGAAAATGAAATAATATTTGTATTTTGCAAACCTTAAAGCACTAACTGCTAATTATTATGATTTTGAAGCCAATTTTGTATTCACTTTATTCCTCAACTCATAGGCAGTCAAACATAATTTGGAGGGTTAATTAGATAAGAGAAAAGGAAACATTTGATTTCCCCATGATGTTGCTTTCCTCATAGATGCTCAAAAAGTTGACTCCATGTTCACAGAACAGGGGAATGACAACATTGGGCATAGTATCTGAATTTTTCTATTAAAAGGGAAGCAACTACAGAAGATTCCTACCTAAACATTGTCCAGACGCACGGTCCAAGTCAAAACCATTCGTGCATTGCTGCTGCAAAAGAAAAGAAAGGGATGATTATTGATTTAAAAATACTCCAAGGATGAAGTTACACAGTCATGATGTTTACTTCCCCTAACAGGGCACAAGGGCTCTCTCCTTACTGGGGCACTGTCTCATAATGAAGACATTCTGGCTGCAGCTGATATTGCCCTCCTCCTAAGTAATTTACATTCTTTAGTGCTCTATATTCATTTCTAGGGACTTCTGAGTACAGAATTCTGATCTAGCTTCATAGAATTTAAAGATCATCTTGTCTGTCTTTTCTATTTTCTAAATTAACTGAAACCTATAGAGAGTCGGTGAGTTTTCCAAAATTACATAGGTATTAATAACTGAACTAAGATTGAAACCAAAGTTCCCTGACTCCAAATCTATTATTCCATCTTCCGTTTCATGGTACCTCTCTCCACTGCATTCCTAAAAGATGCTGGTTGTTAGGGCATAGTTATCAGAGGGTTATTATGGAATGATATTTCTATGTACATTTATTTATTCAATAAATATTTGCTAAATACATACTGTGATCCCTAACTTAAGGAAGATGCAAAATTTAGCTATGATATGATCTTTGCCTATATGGAACAAGAAAGAACTGGATATTTTTCTTGGAATAAATAGTTTCAATTCAAGATATTCCCTACAGACACAGACTCCTTCAGTTGTATTAAATTAACCTTCAAAACTTCTCAGTAACTTAACACTCTCTTTTTTATTTGCCCCTGTCCTTTAAAACTTACACCACTATTTCCCACTTCTTCCATGATTTTTTCCAGCAAGCAACCCTTTCTTTTTCATTTTCTATGTCTCCCTTGCTACAAGCTCCTTCCCATAAGCCTACAGACTTGCTCAAGTTCTCCCAATCCTAAAAATAAAGACTTCTATTGAGATTTCAACCCCCATTATCATGCAATCATTTTTCCTTTCCTGTTTTGGCTAAACTTCTTTAAAAAATTATCTACATCTGATTACTCCATTTCTTTGCTATCTACTCTCTTCTTATAATCTGGTTCCCATGCTCACTACACTTTCTAGAATAAAAGGAAGTCTACAAATCACAAACAATTAGAACAACATTTATGTTGAAATTATTAAATACTTTTTAAAAAGCAAATTCTACATAATAGAAACCTGTAATTTTATGCACAATCTTTTTCTTTTGTTTTATATATATATATATATAATTACTTTGTTTGATGTTTGGATTTTTTAAATTATTTTTTTAATTGAACTGATCATTGTCTCTTCTTCTTCACCCCTATCCCCAAGCATCTGATGTATTTCATGATATCTAAGTCCTTGCACTGTTCTTTATGCCCAGAATGCCCTTCTCACCCTCTTCACCACTTCAATTACTATCTGTCTCCTTCAAGTTAACTCTTTCAGGAAGTCGTCCCTCATTTGTGAATCTGTAATGATCCCACTACCTACCATCTGCATACTTCATATGATACTTTACTTCTATCTTTCTTATAGATAATATATTTTATCTTGCATTTATCTATATTTTGGTATAAATTTTGCATTTGTCACAGTTTCCCCAGTAGAATATATACTCATATCAGTAGAGACTATGTCTGATCTAAATTTTGTATCTTTCTTAGGACTGAGCATTGTGTTCTACATATACTACAAGCTTAAATGTCTATTGAATTGATGAATATGTATTTCACTACTTCAAAAATCTAACTTTCATAGATTTGGATACTTCCTCAACAGATGCATATTACAGCCCCTCAAATTTAGTAGATGATATTCAAGAGAAAATTCAAAGGGAAGATAGAACTAAACTCCCTAGACTAGTGCTGGGACTGAAAAATTCATCATCCTTTGGCCAACCTGACAATGAATCTCTCTGTACTTAACCACTCCTCAGTTCTACTATTTTGTGACCCTACATTATTATTCTAGTATTGCCACTCACTACAAAAACTAAACATTTACATCACCTTTTGGACAATTCTCTGTAAAATGATAATGGTGAACTTTATCATCTCTCAAGTATCTCCTACCTCTAATTTTATAACTAAAAACTAGTGGGAGGAGGAAGGGCAAAGTTCATTCTCACCTGTGCATATCCAGGACTTGTAAGACAAAGAGTCAGAATGGAAACAGTCAGTATCCTAAACAGGGAAGATAAACCAATATAAATATTTTATATATACAAATATCTAAGTACTAGATGAATGTGCTATAGCATAATACTTTGAGGGAAAAGGTCTAGATCTATTATTTCATTGAAATTGAGGACTTTTAGTGAAAAAAAATTCCTTCTATCAAAAATTTGCATTGAAAATTTTTCTATAATACATATCTTAGCTGTAATTAAGTGAGTTACCCTGGGTCACACAGCCACTCTATGTCTTAAAGGAAGACCTTAAACCTAAGTCTTCCTCACTATGAAACGATGTATCTAGCTACCTCACCATGCAGCTTCTTGTTCAAATAAGACATTTTAATAATCAATAATACCATTTTGTGTCTCTAGAGACTGGAGAAACAAGGACGACTGTCAGATGCAAATTACTTAATTTTTTTTACTTTCTCTGAAAGCAAATATAGAGAGTGAGGCTTGAGTTTTAAACTTTTTATTACAAATATATATATATATGGATGATGATACTTGTGAACTACCTCATAAGATGAGAAAAAATGAACTTCCAAAGAGCAAGGTGCTAGATAAATTTGATGCCAGAATATAATTTAATATAAATGTTCATCTAGCCTAAATACACATCAACCAACAACGGGAGATGAGCTAATTTTACCTAAGAATAATACTCTGTCATCTCAACTTTTACTCTTCATGGTTGATAGGGTGATTGATCAAATTTTCAATCAATTTAGATAACTCAGTCAACCAAAGGAAAGACAGAAATAAACTGCCTGGACTGATGATGTGTTTGTCTAGATTGGTTAATTCATTCATTTCTTCTTTTGAAAAACTATTATTCAATTAACAAACTCACTTTAGATGCAGATCTGACTCTACACACCCCCACCCCACACTCATTCTGTGGCCCATATGATTTTGTCTATTTATTGTGTGAGCAAGTTGAAGAACTGAAAAATAAGGTGATTTGACCATTATGCAAAGACAGCAAAGTCAGGAGTCATAATTCCTAGGTTCTACAAGATCATCCTCCCCAACTAAAGAAATACTCTGAAAATCCAATAATTTCTCAGCTCTTTAATATAGAAGGCAGCACAAGTTAGGTTCCATATTATTGGAGACTGCTCCAAATTTTTAACATTCATAGCCACATCCCAGAACTGTTTTGTTTTGTTTTGTTTTGACTTTTTTGTGTTTATTATGATGGTGGATTTTTTTAAATTAGCAATACTAAATATATATCTATTTCAAAAAAGAACAATAATAAATTTTTTTCCAGCTTATGGATTATGAATTTCAGTTTTTTTTGTTTCCTCACATGAAGTTTATTTCCAGTTAGTTATCAAACTACGTCTCATTTATATTGGAGGCTAAGTAAGCTGAGTGCCTTCAAGAGTTGGTAACAAAATCCATTTTAATATTCATTATCCTCATCTTTTGGCTAGAGGTATTCCCCAGCTACAAAGCTGCCTTTCAAACTTCAAAGCAAGTCAAGGTACCCAGACAAAAGTTCTAACCTTTGGCAGAATAATAGGCAAGTTCTGGGAGTCAAAAGAAACTTCAATCAGTAGCAAAGAGAATTTTTACTATTATGAACAATCCCCAAAATGCAATTAGCAAAATGGCACTGACTATCATAATACAAATAGCTACTACTAACCCCGTGACACCGAATTTGTATTTTATTCTGCAGAACAATCAAAAGCAAAACAATCAAAAAGAATGAGGAAAAAAAATGTGTCATCAGATGTACGACTAGAGACCAACTAGTGGTTACTCTTATTCTCACAATCCAGGGTACTTTCTAAAAAGCAGGTGAAGCATCCATTCCATGCCTGACCCCTAAAGAAAGGAAAAGGGAAGAGGGACCCACCAAATGTCATTGCTAGCTGTCAGAAGAGGTGATCCTAGGCTTACATTTTAGTTCACAGAAAAACACACACACACACACAAAACACAACACATATTGAATTCTAGTGATTTAAAGAATCCACAGACTTTTAAAAACTAGACAAAAATCACTGAGCTGTCATTCTCCTAGAGTTATCAAGTTTATAAATCACTTAATTATTTCTTAATTTTCCCTAAAGAACAACATAGAGTTTGCTTACATGTATTTTTGTCTGCAATCCCCACTTCTCATTGGCTTTATACTTCTGGGTCTCATTCCCTTTGCGAATCACACACAGACATACAGTACAATCCAGCACAAGAGTGTAAGTGTGTTCAGCCAGGTACGATCGCTTGTCCGGCAGATGATACATACAAAAGAGCAATTTTTCTGCGAAGATTGCTAATAAACTTAAACTTGATCTCCCAAATTAGTGAGTTTTTGATAAATCAACTCAGAAAGCTGCTGCCAGTCTATGAAAATGTTTTTTGCATGAAGGCACTGGCGTTGGAGCAGTAGGATTTTGCAGTCCTGGGACAGACAATGTGACTTCTAAAACTATTATACAACACCACTCCTTGTCCCTCCCCTTCTCTTTCCTCCCAGAAAAGATCTTCAAGATGGAAATTACTGAACAGCACATTTTTATAATTAGCAATCTTGTTGCATCACTAGCAAATCTCTTTTCCAGTGTCCTGACATAGATTGAACCTCAGCCATAGACATTTTCCACACAGCAGGCTATATAGCAAGTCTTTCCAATCCCTGAAGAAAGAAGTTTCGTACAGAGAACCTACCTCTTTAATCCTGGCATGTCCCAGATGTGTAGAGAGGAAAAAAAGAAGGAGGTGGGTGGGTGGAAAAAGAAAGGGGAAAAAAAAATCACAGTGCCTACAATCAAAGGAGTTTCTGAACTTCAACCTCCTCTCTGCCCTTCGATTCTTGCTTTAATGATATTCCAATACAGCAAGTAGGGAAGCGGGCAGGGTAAGGGTCTGAGCCTCCTGAGGCACTGGAGTGAGTACAGAGAAAGCACCTGGTTTTGCTTAGTCCTCTTCAGTAATTCAGCATTAAACCAATTGGAGGAGGAATGTTAAAAATGAACACTTCATTTTCTAAGTATGTTAAACAATGCAAATGGAGCCTCAGTCTGGACACAGCTGGTTCAGATTAGAGAGCTCACCAACTGGCTAGACTCCTCACAACAATCTTGGGGCGTCTGCCAGGACAAAAGTCTCAGAGCTCGCAGGGAAGCCTCTCCTCCTGGACTCCAGCAAGCAAACACACACTCTCTGCAAAGAGCATCTTTATTGGCAAGGGCTGGTTATCAAGTGCATGGAGGGGGGTGGGGCTGTGGGGATATGTTCACCCTTTAGTTTCCTTCCCAGCTAGAACATCCTAGAGCTTTGGAGAGGTCTTGGATAGTCAGGAGGTAAGAGAGAGTTATGAAGATTCAGTCCTCCACTACTTCAGGTTACTGGCATTTTGAAGAAAAGTTTTTAGCCTGTGGGTTCATAATAAATAAAACTCCAATGACCACTGCACTTGATTTATTATTAAAAATTAGCACCAGTTAAGTGAAGATTTAGAGATAAGAAGGTAGAAAGACTGAATATTTTAAAAAAGAAATGGAGTGAGGAAAACCATATGATACCAATGTCTAGTAAAATTAAAAAGACAGGGTTCTAATCTTTCCCTTCAACACTTCAACAGTAAATTTCTAACTCTGATCCTTCTACTATCCCTTTATAGGTGATCCATTATTTTGCTATTTTAAAAATAGATTATAAGTCATAGTAAATTTAAAGCTGGAAAGAAGAGATTGCCCAGTCGAACCCCCTTCTTTCATTGATGAAGAAACTTGAGGTGTCTTCCTCCTGTATAGCCAGTGACAAAAGTGAGATTCAACTGCTCAGGTTCAGTGCTTTTAAAAATTAAACTTCACTGTAATCATTACCTGATAGGGAGAGGTGAAAAAATGGAGCAAGCATGGGCATATTGGGGGTGATCTCTGTAAGGAAATTCTGCTTTCAAAATGTCTTAGAATTCAGTTAATGATATTTATCAAGCACCTACTATGTGTCAGGCACTGTGCCAAGCATTGGAAATACAAAGAAAGGCAAAAAAGAGTTTCTACTCTCAAGGGACTTACAGACTAATGGGAGTAACAACATGCAAACAACCATGTATAAATAGGATAAATGCAGGATAAATTGGAGGAACATCTTTGGAGAGAGTATTAAATGCATTATGAGGAATCAGGAAAGACTTAGAAAGTGGGATATCAGCTGGAATTTAAAGAAAGACAAGGACACCTGAAGGCACAAATGAGGAGGAGAGCATTGTAGGCATTGGACAAAGTCAGTGAAAATGTCTGGAGACAAAAGATGAAAAATCAAAGGGGCCAGCATCATCAGACTAGAAAGTTTTTAAAGGTTGGTAAAATATAAGAAGGATGGAAAAGTATGTAAGGGTGGGGAAGAGGAGTGGCTTTCAATGCCAAGTGATTTTATTTTTGATTCTGAAAATGATAGGAAGTCACTGGAATTTATTGAAAAGTAAGAAGATCAATGGTTAAATCTATGATTTAGGAAGATCATTTTTGACAGCCAAGTTGAGGATGGATTGGAATAGAGAAAGAGAGGCTTGTTACAGACAGACATCAGGTTATTATAATAGTCCAAGCATGAAATAATAAGAGAATGGGGCAAATACAAGAGATTTTGCAAAAGTAACATTTACAGGTCTTGGCCACACATTGGCAGGGGAGGAGGTAAGAAAAAGTAAATGGTTAAAGATACAGCCTGATTTGGGATCCTGGCAGGATTGTAGCACTTTCAACAGTAATAAAGAAGTTTGGAAGAGGGAGAAGGTTTGGGCAGGGAATGGGTAGAGATAATGAGTTCAGTTTGGAATGTGTTCCATTTAAGATGTCTCTAGGACATCCAATATGGGA
Organism: Sarcophilus harrisii; assembly: GCF_902635505.1. Taxonomy (NCBI): domain Eukaryota; kingdom Metazoa; phylum Chordata; class Mammalia; order Dasyuromorphia; family Dasyuridae; genus Sarcophilus; species Sarcophilus harrisii. The sequence goes on from NC_045427.1 coordinate 280,826,526, forward strand.
AGTTCAATAATTAGTTAAAGATGCAAGTCTAGATGTTAGGAAAGAGTTTAGACCTAGAATCATTTGCTTAAAGATGATAATTGAATCCATAGGAATTGGTGAGATCATCAAGTGAAAGAGTATAGAGGGAGAAGAGAAAAGGAGCCAAAACGGATCCCGGTGGGACATCCCAGGTTGGCAAATATAACCTGGATGAAGATACAACAAAGAATACTGAAAAGGAATGGTCAGACAGGTAGGAGGGGAACCAGGAGAGAGTGGGTCATGGAACCCATGAAGGAGTATCAAGAGGAAGAGAGTAATAGACAATATCAAAAGCTCCAAGAGGTCAAGAAGAATGAGTCTTGAAAAAAAGCCTGAGCTTTTTTTATGCAGGGCTCATAATACTTTTGTGTATTTTAATGAAATAAGGAGAAACTAGGAATTAATATTTCTATTTTATAGAGGAAATACATCCCAAGAGTGAAATAACAGCTTTAATAGCAAACCTAGCCTACTAATCATTTCATTTAGAATCAGGTCCTTTAGAACAATAGGATCATAGACTCTTTCACTTAATCCAGCATTTAACTCATTCAAAAAATCTTCTCTGTAATAGTATTGTGGGATCATGGATTTAGAGCTGGAAGGAATCTTAAAAGTCTTATTTACTACAAACCCCACATGTCACAGGTAAGGAACTAATGCCCAGAGAATATTGTGTGCTCATGGTCACACAAGTGAAAGAACCGGAATAGTAAGATCCTTCCTCTTCTTGGATAATACCAGTGGCAGAAAACCCATTGCTTTATAAGGCACTCAATTACCTTCACAGCCCTGATGGTATTTGCCTCAGTTTCCTTCTACATCTCCCATTGAATGAGATGTAGAGACCAGTATGGCTCCAGCCATGCTTCCCTTTACTCCCAGATATCTTCTCAACAAATGCTTTGTTCTGGTCACTTCCCTTCTGCTTAATCCCTTCCTTCCAGTTCTTAAACCATAATCAAATCAACTCTGTAATTGCTCCTGGAAAGTCTGTGCCAATTATTTCCCTTAAGGCCCCATTTACCAACTCCATGCCTTTCCAAACCAAAATACTCAACCCTGGACACTACTTATCTACAGTAGGCCTTCTTAAATTTTTTCCACTGGTGATCCTTTTTTGCCCAAGAAATTTTCATGTGACATATATGGGTATATGAAAAAGGCATACAAACCAAACATTTACTGATGATATATCATAAAGAAATTTATCTTAAAACAATTCTTTGGTATACCTATAATTTTACCATTTAATGAGATGAATGTTCTTATTTGTTTTTACATAAAGAATTAAATCTTGGCAGATATTTGATACCTTTTACTGTTGCCAAATTTTTTATGACTCTCATATTCAGTTAGATGATGCTATGGGTTCTAAGAAGTCTAAGAAGCTTTGATGTACAATATATATATCTTCTTTGTGACTAAGCTCCTTGAGGGCAAGAAGTATCTAAAATTTTATATTTTTATCTCCAGTACTTGGCACAGTGTTTGTCTTAATTTATTAATTCTTTCATTCAATTGACAAACAACTCTGATTATTATTATTATTAGCAAAAACTAGCAATTAAATAGTACTTCAAGATTTTCCTCACAATCTGAGAAGTAGGCTTAAAAGATATTATACAAATGAGTAAATGAAAGATTTGAGAGACTAATTTTCCCATGTTGTCATGTCTTTTTCTTTCTAAACAAGTGATCTTCAACCAAATCATTTTCAGTGGAGCAGTAATGAACTGAACCAGCTACGCCCAGAGAAAGAACTCTGGGAGATGACTAAAAACCATTACATTGAATTCCCAATCCCTATATTTTTGCCCACCTGCATTTTTTATTTCCTTCACAGGTTAATTGTACAATATTTCAGAGTCTGATTCTTTTTGTACAGCAAAATAACGGTTTGGTCATGTATACTTATTGTGTATCTAATTTATATTTTAATATATTTAACATCTACTGGTCATCCTGCCATCTGGGGGAGGGGGTAGGGGGTAAGAGGTGAAAAATTGGAACAAGAGGTTTGGCAATTGTTAATGCTGTAATGTTACCCATACATATAACCTGTAAATAAAAGGCTATTAAATAAAAATAAAATAAAATAAACAAGTGATCTTTCTACAACACCATGAAAGTTTTCTTGAAATTTGTCAGGCAAAGATATGGAGTCAAAAAGTAGAAGGCCATTTACAAGAAACAATTTGACTAGACTGTCTCCATTTTCTTCAGCTGTCCATAATTCTAGCTGAAAATATACATCTTAAAATGTGGTTTCCTGTAATGTCTGGGCTAGCTCTCTGGAGGACCTCAGGATCAGTCAGAGTCAGGATCAGTCAAAGTCCTTGGTTTTTAGGAGGAGAAGTGAAGGAGGCAGATAAGCTGCCACGAGAGTCGTCAAAGATGGATCCTGGCATCTGGAGTCTGGAGCCTGGAACCTTCCCTCCTGAGTGTGCTGCAGCAGAGAGACTGTAACTCTCTCCCTCCCCCTCCAATCCTTGCCTTTGATTACCTCTCCATAACACATTCAGCAAGTGTCAATCATGAGGAGAGTCATCACATCACCATCTCATCTAAATATATGTATATAGAACCATTATCTCACATTGAGCAGGTACTTAGCCTTAAGTACTCTGTTGTTCTGGATTCAAGTACATCTTTTCAGAGTTACAGCCCTTTACAATTTCCAGAACTGAACACAGTCTTCTAGATGCAGTCTGATCCTATAACTTCTATCTATAAGCTTTAGTTCTATTATATGAAATCATTATAAATATATATGTACATATAAATCTGTATATAATAATTTTTGTTTATAAAGAGGAGCTAGGTGGTGTAGTGGATAAAACACTGGGGCTAGAGTCAAGAAGACCCGAGTTCAAATCCAGCATCAGACACTTACTAGCTGTGTGACCCTGGACAAGTCATTTCAACTGTCTGCCTCAATTCTTCATTTGGAAAAGAAAATGGCAAACTATTTCAATATCTTTGCCAATAAAATTCCAAATTAGGTCAGAAGAGTCAGATACAACTGCAATGACTGAAAAACTACTAAAGGAAATGTTTATAAAGTGCATTAATATTCATTCTCATTGGATCTTCATAGATGTCTTATGAGGTATATAATAAATATACAGCTCACATTTTGTTCTTAGCCACAAAATCATATGAGACTCTGTCAAATGCCTTTATTAAAATTTTTTAAAAATTTGTTTTCCCTTGACCTGAAAGCTTCTGAGAATTACTATCTCCTATTTGACAGATGAAAGAGCTGAAGCTCAGAAAGGTTAAATGATTTGCCCATAATCACACAATTGCTAAATGGCAAAATCAGAACTTGGACCAAAATCTTTTGATTTCCCTCATTCCCATCTGAGTATTCTTTCCACTAGAACATGATTCCTTGCCATAAGAGAGATCAAAACTAGATTGTGATGGAATGGGGTTAGATTTGAAGTTAGAGGATGGGGGTTCAAATCATAGCTTTACTATTTACTGTATGCCTCATTTTATGGAATGAAATCAAACTGGATTATTTCTTAGAAATGACACCTATTCCCTCCTCCAGATGAAAGTCTTCAAATATTAGAAGTTAGTCATCATGCTTCCCCTAAAGCTTTTCTTCTCTTTGTTAACCATGTTCAGTTTTTTCAATTGTTCTTAACATGACAGTTTCAAATGACCTCACCATTGTGATCACCTTCTTCTGGACAAACTCATGCTACTGAAACACTGTGTTCAGAACTTATCACAGGACTGACTTTGTGCCCTGATCAGTGCTGAACCTAGTGAGACTGAAAGTAATGAGTAATAATGCCTAAGATTTAGTTCACTTTTTTATTGCCACATTATATTCTTGGCTCACACTGAGCTTACACTAAACCAAAACACCCAGGTCTTTTCATTTGAATCGTTTTGTTAAGCAGGACTGCCCCCATCCTGTACTTGTGCACTTACTTTGTTTTAACCAAGAAGCTGAACTTTTTAACAAAAGTTAACAACAATCAATGTCGTTTTAGTTTGACAGTATTTTCTTGGATTCTGATTCTTCCATATTAGCTATTCTGTCCAACTGACCAATTTGTGTCATCCATAAATTTACTGACTGATTTCTGATTTTTCTTACAAATCTTTGACAATAGAGACCTACAGGATCATCACTACAGGCCTTCTTTTAAGTTGATAATAATCCATTATTCCACATTTTTTACCAATATCATTATTCAATCAACTATGATTCCATCTAAACATATTATCATTTTCAAAAAGGGGAGAGTGATCATCTCTTTAAATTATAGACCAGTAAATTTTGCTTCTCTTCCAAAGAGATTAGTTAGAAAGAGCACTCAAATTAAATTCAAAAGAGTTGTGGTGATCCATTCAGACTCCTAACTATGTGCTACTTTGGGCAATTTACTTTCTTTTCTTTGTTTCAGTTTTCTCATTAATAAAATGGAGTTGCACTACATAATATGTTTCCTTCCAGCTCTAAATAAAGGGCTAGTTTATGAGCCTTTGGGAAAGAAAATTGCAATCACTACAAGCCACTATGAATTCCATGCAAATAAGTTATATCAGCAACCATCAATTATGAGAAGAGTCATCATATCACCATCTCATCTAAATATATGTATTATATATGTAACCATTATCTCATATTGAGTAGGTACTTAGTCTTAAGTACCGTTCTGGATTCAAGTATACCTTTTCAGAGTTCCAACCCTCTACAGTTTCCAGAACTGATGCAGTCTTCTAGATGCAGTCTGGCCTTCCAATTTTCTTTTCTGATGAAATGACTTAGGTAGTAAGTCAAGAGTAGTAAGGAAAGAAAATGGGACAGACAAAATATACTTGAATCTCAACAAGGCATTTGACAAAAACTCACAATTAGTCTCATAAGCATATGACTGGATTATTCAAAATTGACTTCACTAACAGACTTCAAAATAGATCAGTGTCACCTGAAGAAAGATCTCTAGTAGAATAATATGAAATTCTTAGTCTGTAGCCTTGCTCAGATCAACATTGTTACTATAATATTGCTTTTCCAATTTTCTTACAGTAAGAAAGTGGGAGTAATATCTAACATGACAATTTGGATCTTAAAAGATCTTGATAGGTTTGAATGAAGGTCTACATCTAATGATATCTTCAAAATTCAACAATCAATTCAAATTGCATGAGAATAAAATGAGTAAAATATGACTAAATATCATATTGTGGTCTAGAAATACCTAGAGGGTTATAGTTGGCAGACAATACAACATGAGTAAATAAAGAGGAAACCATGTAAGCTAATGCAATCTTATATTTAAATGATTGAAGTATAGTGCCCATCTCTATTCTTTCTAATAGACTATATCTAGAGGATCATGTTAATTTCTGGAAACCACATTTTTAGAAAGACTTTTTTAGCTGGAATTAAATTCAGAGGAAGCTGTGCCATAAGGGATCAGTTGATGGAAAGGGAGATAACAATCCAGTCAAATTGTTCCTTGTATATGATTTCTTATCTCTTCCTTTTGGCTAGAATGCCCTCATTCCTAACTTCTTCCTCTAAAACCTCCCAACTCCTTTTATAAGGTTCAGCTTAAATGCTAGGACCTTCAAGAGATCTTTCCTGGTTTTTTCTATGTTAATTAATTATGTTAATTAGACTCCTCCTGAAATCATTATTTATTTGTAATAATATACCACTGGAATATGTTTTCCAGGAACAGTCTAGCTAATCAGAGAAGTATATCACTATTAAGCTGGTCACCTGGTAATGAATTTCTTTTTTTCCCCCTGAAATCCATGAAGCCAAAAAGTCATTCCACGTCACCCTCAATCCTCTATGGTCCCTTTGTTCAGCAGCAGAATACTAGGAAAAGGTGAAGAAAGTATTAAGAATTACCCACTTTGGAGACCCTTAACAAAGTAACTTATCCAATAACTAGATTTCAAATCCATTTCTCTCCTGACTTCATCTAGTGCCACTATACTATATTAAGCTGTCTTTCTAGAAGGAATTAGCTTTGTCTTGCTTAGCATCCAGAAAATAGAGTTAGCAGCAACAGAATTGGGGGAAAAAAAACAGAAAGACACATTTTCGTTGAAAGAAAAAAATTCTAACAATCAAAGCTACCCAAAAGTATCATGAGCTATTTCAAAAGGCAAGTTTTCTATCATTGGAGATGTTTAAATAAAGTCTGAATGGCTCATTGTTTTTAAAAGGACATTTCTATTCAGGCATAAACTAGACTACCATAATCACCCCAGTCCCAAGAATCTATATTCAAATACCAGTAGTATCCTTGTAGGTTGCATATTAATTTGGAAAGTCAAAAATTAACATTAGCTATACTGTATTATATTTTATTTATTTTGTTCAACATTTCCCAATTATGTTTTAATCTGGTTCAGGCCATGCTAAGGAGTTATACAGGAAGCATTGAGTTTGACATCTCTGATCCAGCCCACATTTCTCTCTTTTGCTGAAATGAAAAATGTTTTGTGTATAGGATTCAATTAGTCAAAAAGCATTTGATAAGTACTTACTCTAGGAGCACAAAAACAAAAGTTAATAATCCCATACACCAGAGGAATTTATATTCAAATAAGCGAATCTACCAGCCTAGTGTTAGGTCTGAATTCAGGAAAACCTGAATTCAAATTTGACCTCAGAATTACAAACTGTGTGACCCTAGGCAAGGATTTAACTCTGTCTCACTTTCCTCATCTCAAAAATGAGGGAGGGAAGGAAGTGGAAAACCACTTCAGTATCTTTGCCAAGAAAATCCCAAGTGGTATCACAAAGAGATGGATTTAACTAAAACAACTGAACAATAAGAATAACCAATCTAGTTATGCTATCAAAAAAGAAGTGAGGTTATCTTAAGTGTTATTTCTACATGACACCTAAGACTCTTAGAAATCATCTTCCTTTTTTAAGTATTAGTAAACCATCTATTTAGTTGTACTCTTATGATTTAATCCTATCTCAATGACCAAAAGATGGGTTTGCATCTTGAGAGGGTAAAGAATGCAATGTTAAATTGAAAAAGCTGCCAAAATATTCACATTAGTTTAGCTATTTTGGCTTTTGATGTGCAAACACTTACATTTTTTTTCTTAATTTTCCAAAAAAGATCTACAGACTTCCTGCAAAGATGGCTGCCAAATAGGAGGCAGACCACCCAGTTTCCCTTTTCCCTATTTCAGCAAAGGCCTAAAGTTCACACAGATGGAATAATGATTTTAAAAATATAATGAGAAACCACCGTGACTTATTCTGATCTAGAATGGCAAAAAAAAAAAAAAAAAAAAAAAAATCAGTGAGAAGCACCATGGGCTCTAAGAACAGGAACTCTCTAGAAAAGCAAGAGGCAGTGTGATAAGACAAGAAATATGTAGCCTACAAAGTTTGGTATCCAGAGGCAGCAAGAGAAGAAGATTATCCTAAGAAAATCCCAAATTTATTGAAAAGTCTGAAGGTGCAGATCTTGGAAGTCATAGGGAGCAGCAGCAATCAGTGACTAATGTGGTTCACAGGGCTCCAACCAACTATTGTAGTACCACAGCCCTCATACCTGGGCATTTCAGATAGAGGGGCTCTGAGCTCCCTAATGTGCTATGCTGAGAAATCAGAGTGGTCCCTGAACACGCAGATTTTGGAACCTCAAGATTCAGGAGAGTCTCATCTTGGGAGATGAAGGTCAGCACAACAAAAAAGTGACACACGGTCAGACTGGACTTAGTGCAAAGAACCAGTTCAGGAACTAAGGCAGAATTAATAAGTATATCAAAGAAAATATCAATTATTATCAAAAAATTATTACAAATCCAGGAAGGAATTTGAAGGAATTCAGAACTCTGATAAAATGTGTGATAGATTTTGACTTCAGAAGAATGCTAATGAACACTCAACATCTTGGCAGAGGAGATTAAAGGTACAGAATGAAATATAATATGCAATTTCAAATGTGTTAAATTATTGATTTGTTTTGTTTCATCATACATTTTTGTTATAAGAGAGGATTGCTGTGAAGGTAGGAGAATGGGTAAGTGGGTAGTAATAGAAATGCAAAAAGAGAATCAATAAGACAAAAAAGGGCAGAAAATAACACAAAGTAAATTTGTTCCTACTTTGTTAAATTTTACATTTACATATAAATGTAATATGTAGCATATATATATATAACTAACTTGTAATCATACATGTATATATGAAATGAATAATACATAAGAGAAATCAGTTTCTTATACAATCCACACATCATAGGAAGGATTCATTCAAGGAGACAGTGTTGATCAGATTAGTAGGAGGAAAATCAGTAAAACAATATCTCTAAAGCCAAGAGAAGAGATTTCAGGAAAATAGTGTAGACAATGCCAAAAAAATTATTCTAAGTTCAATAATAAATTCTAATAATTCTAAACTATATAATTTCTTTTTTGTGTGTATTAAAATATTTGCACTTGTTAATGATTGCTAGATTCAAAATTAAAAGGAAAAACATTTTAAAGGAAAAGAGCCTATAAAGTGACATTTGCTTGTCTGAGCCAAATGCATTTTCATAATCAGCAAATGATAAAACATAATGGGATCTGATATCCTCTACATTTTTTAGGGTATTGTAAAACAGCATAGATGTGATCCATTGTTGAATATTGCTTGAAAAAACATGCCAATTCCCTACTAATACCCTTATCCAGTATGCTCCTGATTCTTATTCATATGTCAGATGCCTTTTATAAAGATTTTGTATAGATGGGATACAAAACCAAAAAAAAATTCCATGTCTTGTAGGGATATGCATATGAATGGATCAATAAGTTGTGCTCTCTCCTTTAAAAAAAACAATATTTTAAATTTATATAATAAAACAAGCATTTCTATTACATATAACTTTTTTTGAAAAAAGATTGCACATGAAACTGCAAATCTATTATATGCAGCTTGCTATTCCTTTTAAGTATATAATAAAATTATTATGTAAATTTCTTTCCCCCCCCTTTTTTCTTTTTCCCACCCCTTTCCCCATGATGGATACTATTGGAAACAAATATGAATACATGTAAAATTATTCCATACAAATTTCTATTTATCAATTATTTCTCTGGATGGAAATAGCATCTTCATATTTCCCTTGTAGTTTGTGGCTAATTTGGGTATTTATAATAGTCAAAATTTGCTCAAAATTGTTCTTAAAACAATATTGCTGTAAATGTTATACAGTGTTCTCTTGGTTCTGCTCATTTCATTCTTCATTATTTTGTGCATATTATCCATGTTTTTCTAAGATCGCCAAGTTCATCATTTCTTAGGATGCAGTAACATTCCATCAAAATCATATACCAAAACTTGTTCAGCCATTCCCCAATTGATGAGTATCTCCTCGATTTCTAGTTCTTTGACACAACAAAGAGAATTGCTATAAATATTTTACAACTTACAGATTCTTTTGCTTTTCCCCTAATCATCTTTGGAAATAAACCTAATAATAGTATTGTGGGTCAAATGGTATATAAATAATTTAATTATTCTTCAGGAACATTCCAAATTGCTCTCCAAAATGATTAGATCAGTTCACAATTCGACCAACAATGAATGTGTCTGTGTTTTTCCACATCACCTCCATCATTTGTTGTTTTTCCTTTTAGTCATTTTAGCCAATTTAATAGGTGTAAAATGATATATCAAGATTGTTTTAATTTGTATTTTACTCATCAAAAATAATTCAGAACCATTTTATCATGTAACTATAAATTGTTTTGTTCTCTTCTTAAAATTTTTATTTTAACAAGTTGGGGAGGGTATGGACAGAAAGTAGAAAATAAGATTTCGAATAAAAGGAGAAATGAAGAAAGAACATAATCTAGAAACAGGGTTTAACCTACATAAAAGCAGTAAATGGAATGCTGACTTAAAGAGGAGACACTAGATCAGTTTGACTGGAATAGTGGTAACAAAATAAGTGAGAAAATAACATGAAATAAGGCTGGAGAGATTGCTAGAGTATGAAAGATTTTAAATACCAGGATAAGGAATTTATATTTCATACTAGAGGCCAAAAAGAGCCACTAGTGATTTCTGAACAGGGTAATAATATAGATCTGTGTTTTAGGGAAGAATTTTTTGAAAGCTGTGTGAAAGAGAAATCAGAGAGAGTGGGATGAAGGTGACCAGTCAGAGAACATTAACATTGTTCAGGTAAATGGGGATGAGGAACTGAGTTAAAGAGGTGTAAACAAAGAATGTAAGTAAAAGATGAGTCTGAGAGGTATTGTGGAGGCAGACAGTAGAATTAACAGAACAACACAGCAGCTGTGAGGTAAATCAAGAGTCAAGCATAATTCTAGAGTTGCAAAAGTGAGTGCCTAGAATAGTAGAAATTTCAAAAGCAATATAGAAATTTGAAGTAGACACAAGTTTAGGAGTGAGATGGAAAATTATTTGCTGTGTTTAGCTTGGAATGCCTATAAGTAGCAAGTAGTTGGTGATACAGAACTAAACATCAGAAGAGTATACAGGGCTGTACATAGAGATTTGAGAAAAATCTTTATGGAGATGATAACTGAATTCATAAAATCTGATTATACACTTCTTTTTTTTTCTAGTGGCCTCAAGAGAGAAAAGAATAGAGGATAAAACACTGGGAAAATTCATGATCCATCAAAGGAGACTGAATCATTCTATAAACATTTATTAAGTTCCAACTGTGCTAAGTGTTGGGGATAAAAAGAGACAAAAAATAGTTCCTATCTTCAAGGAGTTTACAATCTAGTTGAGAAAAAAAACAAAACAAATATGCAAAGAATTGTATAATGAACAAATAAGGTGACATTTGTTTGGAACTTTGGAATGGAAGGGTTGAGGGAGATGGAAATAATGAATTTATTGGTGAGGGTGAGGTGGAGAAAGGGGTCTGCATAATGACCTACAGAACTTCAGAATCACCAGAATTATCCAGCTGAGAAGATCTCATTTCATTACTCTTTTTCCTTCTGAAGGTTGTATACTAGGCAGAAAACAAAGCAGCCTGAGATAGTAGTTAAACCTTTCCTACAGAAGAAAGCAGTTCCATTTCCCAATGATTTTCCTTTTCATCCTTCAAAAGACAGGAGCAAGGGATGGAAAGCCTGAGTTCAAAGAGAAGTTTGCTCCACTTTGCACCAAAGGTTCTCCACATCTCAGTGAGAAAATTGCACTGGTTGCAGGAATTGCACTGCATTCTGTTGTCACAGGTAGAATACATCTCTTTGGGACAGATGGAAAACACCAGATTGACCCCTTGACATCTTCCCTCAGAGGACATAATGCACTGGAAGAGCAAAAAACACTATCCAAGGAGAGTTTGACGCCTCTCCTCCCCTGAGATCAGTGGCAGTAGTAAGATCTACTGTAACCTATTTAACATATATAAAACTGCTTGCCATCTAGGGGAAGGGGTGGAGGGAGAGAGGGGAAAAATTGGAACAGAAGTTGAGTGCAAGGGGTAATGTAAAAAATTATCCTGGCATGGGTTCTGTCAATAAAAAGTTATTATAATAAAAAAAATTTTTTTTAAATGTATACCTTTTAAATAAAAGAGTGAATATCTCCTTTTATAATTTACCTTTGGAAAATTATCTAAATTACTGGCATTTATTTTTGTATGGGGAATTACTATTACTTTATTTTTTTTAATTTTTGATATATTTTTCATATATCATTAACATTTTCCCCTTATCCCAACCTCTTCGCTGCCATAGAGGTATACCATAGATATTTTTAAAGATAAAAATAAAAAAAGCAAAAAAAAAAATCAGCATTATCAATCAATAAAATAAAAAGGTCTGAAACGATATATAATGAATTCTATTTGTAATATCCCAATTCTGCAAAGGAGTGTATGTGGAGGGGAGGTGTCTTCTCATTATTTCTTTTTTTGGAACCTTTGTGATTTTTCAACATTCATTTTTTTTATTAAAGCTTTTTATTTACAAAACATATGTATGGGTAATTTTTCAACATTGATCCTTGCAAAACCTTCTGTTCCAAATTTTCCCCTCCTTTAAAACCCCCACCTCTTCCCCTAGATAGCAGGTAGTCCAATATATGTTAAATATCAACATTCATTTTTGATAGTTTTGTGATTGTTATTTCCATTTACATCATTGCAGTCATTGTATATAGTTATTTTGGACTACATATTTTACTATTTATTTAATCAAATGAATCTTTCCCTGTTTCCTACAATCTATTATGCTTTACTTACAGCACTGTAAAATTTCATTAAAGTTACATACCATAAGATATGTTCATTTGAGTTGGCAGTCTATATATTTTGGATACTAAATCTTTATCAAACAAATATATTTTCCCACCCAATCTAGCGCTTCCCTTCTTATCCTACATGCATTAATCTTGTTTGCCTGGAAGCTTTTAAGTGTCATATATTTATCTTGTGTATTTAATTATTTAAGAATATATTGTCTACCCACAGCTATGAAAGACATTAAAATAATCTACTTCTCTACTAATTTTTTATGAACTGATTTTTAAAGTTAAGGTAATTAATCCATTTAGAATGAATTGTGGAATGTAGTGAAAGGTCTAAATCTAATTTCTGCCAAATTACTTTCTAATTTTCCCAGAAATTTATTTTTATTTTTTTTAAACAATAAGAAAATGTTATCTAATAAGTACTTTCCTATTTTAAGTTTTCTGGTTCTTGGAACACTGGGTTATTAAATTCTTTTAAAAATATTCTTTATCTAGTCTATTCCAATGATCTATTATTTTAAAACCATTTTAAAAAATCAAATGAGTTTGATAACTGATAGTTTATAATACTATTTGAATTCTGAAACTGCTCTCCTCCCATTCTTCATCCCTACCTTTTTCTCCCATTATTTCGCTTTATACTCTATTTTATTTCTCTAAATGCATTAATTTTATCAAGCTCTATAAAATAGCTTTTTTATGGTTTTATTGGTGTGGTATTAAAAATAAAACATTTTAAAATGTTTATTTTTAATTTATGAACTAAAACAAGCATTTCCATAACATAGAATTAAAGAAAAAAAAAAAAAAAACCACATGAAACCACAACTCCATTATGTACAATTTCTTTTAAATATTTAATAAAATTGTCATGTAAACTTCTTTTCCGATCCTTCTGAAAACTATAAAAACTGCCATTTTTAGCATATTGACACAATTCAGCAATGACCACTGAATGGTTCTCAAATTATTTAAGTTCCTTTTCATTTCCATAAAGAGTTTCACAAGTGAATATAGGCAGATGTTTTGTATACTTTGATAGGCTGAGCTCCACGTGTTTTATGCTTTTGTACTTATTTTGAATGGTATTTTCCATTCTATTACTTTCATTTTGATATTATATAAAAATGTTATTTTTGCAGCCAGAAACTTTAAAGCTAATGTCTTTACCATTCTCCTAGAATTTTTAAATAAATTATAATGTTATTGGCAAATTGGAATAGTTTTTATAACCATTTTTCCTATATATCTTTTCACCTTTAACTTCTCTGACTTATTGCTGTTATCATTTCCAAAATTACATCAAATAATAGGAAGACTGAGCATGCTTGCTAATGGATCACCACTTATATATGATATTCTCTTTTGGTTTTTGATACATTTTCTGATATTAATAAAAGCTCTCTCCGTGCCTATATTTTGTAGGATTTATAAAATGAAATGAATATTGTACTTTATCAAAGGCTTTTTCTCTATCAGTTGAGATAATCATGTTTTTATTCTTAATTAATATTTTGAATATTCAGTGATTAGTATTCACTGATCTATAGATTTTGTTTGCTATACATATCTCTGATATGGAATCAGGGCCATATGTGTCTCAAAAAAATCTGATAAAGCAATTTCTTGATTTTTGAAAATAATTTCTACATTAAATTTAGAAGTTTAAATTATCCTGTGAATCTACCAGGACCATTCTCCTTTCACAATCCTTTTATTACTCATTTTATTTCTTTTTTTTCTGAGATTGGACTAGTGAAAATCTCTATTTGGTCTTGTTACTTAGGTACTTTATATTTTTAAAAGTATTACTCATTTCTTTTGCTTTCTCAGTTTTCTCATTTGATTTTGCATAGTGAGTTCTGATAATCCTTTTTATTTCTTTGGGTTTGTTGTGATATCCCTTATTCATTTACTATCATGCTGATTTAATTTTCTGCCTTCTTGTTTTTATAACAAGTTGGCTAAAGATTTAGCAGTTTTTGTTAGTTTTTTTTTTTTAAATAAAACTAGGTTTTACTCATCATTTCTAGATTTTTAGATTTCCAGTTTAGTTCTCTACTAATTTTCAATATTTCCTATTTGGTTTTTTTTGGGGGGGGTATTATTTTTTTTAAAAACGCAGTTTGTTTTTCGTTTTGATGTACATTAATGATGCTTGTGATAGTTCTGTTATGTCCTCTTCCCTAAACTGCATATGGTTCTGAAAGGATTCCACTGTAAAGCCAAAGCCTTAGGGACATGAAAATATCTAAAATCACCCCTTGATGATTTACAAGCTCCCCAATTATGTCTTATCCATTCCATTGATTTGGAATTTTCATTGGTCATTATTCACACCCTATTCCTCACACACCCCCCAAAACCTTATTTTCATCCTCTTCAATCCACTCTCTCCAATGTCCCACTCCAAAGTCATCCACCCCTTCCTCTGTGTTCTCTGGAATGTTTACTCCAACAATTGCAAGACTGAGAAATGAAGATTTAAGATGGCTTTCATCTTAAATCTTCATTTCTCAGTCTTGCAATTTTCTGGTTCTCCTTGAGATGTGGCTCCCTTCTATGAAACAACCTCCTTGGTTCCCTTTTCTACTACTGGCTGCAATTTCATTCAACTCACTGGTTAAGGTGGGGCAATTAGAATACTTGCTCCCTCCTGCCACTTTCATTCAGTAACTTCTCTACCCTTGAGGTTCGGTACATCCCTAGCACTCAATCAAAATTCTGGCAGCTATTATCTACCAACCTCCAAAATACTCTCCTACTTTCCCCAAATGAATTTAGTATCTAGCTCACAATCTTTCTCTCCTCCCATATTCTTGCCCTTATTCTAGGAGATTTCATAATAAATATTGATATTCTCTTTAAATACCCTAAACCCCAACTCCACTCTATTTAACCTTCCAAACTACCCTTAAACTAATATGAATAGAATTTATGAATGGATCTAATGCTATCCTTTGTGTACAAAAATCAGTGGTTCCCCGTCATCCAATGAGCAAAGTTCAAACTCTACCTAGCATTCAGGGCCTTCCATGAATAAATGAATATATGAGGGGAAAATTGTATTACTTTTGAAAAATACAATTCAAAAGTTTTTTGACAGTTGATTACTGTTCCAAACACACAGGCTTTTTTCTTATTCATTTGGCAACAGTTTTAACCATCACTTCTTCAAATAAAAAGCATTTCTCTGTTTAAAAAAGAAAATGAAAATGAAAAATGGAGAGGGTTCTAATGAAACCATTCCCTCCCTCTTCTGATCAAATTCTTTTTACCCATTATAGAAGCAACCATACATATTAGAGCTTTAATCTTCTTTTACTCAACTCCACTCAATTATTCTTCCCCCTCCATACATAGCCTGAACATGCTCCAATCGGAACTCAATTGTTCTCCCTCCCAATCATTTCCTGCTGAATTCCATGCCTCTTCCATGAAGTCTTCACTGATCCCCATTCAGTAATGTTACCTTACCTCTTGGACTTTAAAATTACAATTCAGTTTGTTCTTTCTAATGCATTTATCTTAAATATTGTTTATTATAATTACATGTATAACAGTTGTCTTATGTTCTCATGTACTATAAACTACTTAAGGCCAAAGTCTACCTTTTCCTCCCAATACTTAAAAGAGGGTTCTCTGGATCCAGTAGTTAATTTACTCTTTTTTATTACTGCAAAGAGTTCACACTAACCAAAATTTTTTTTAAATAATAATAAAACAAAAATTGATTTATGACCTCAAAGAATAAAGAATCTAACTTCTGGCTTATATCAGGCAGTGGGAAAAATAATTAAAAATTCATAGTATCTGGATCCCTTCATCATCATCTCTCATACTCTTATCATCTTGATTTGTTGAAACTAAAAGCAAAAAACTTTTATACTTACATTTCCAAAGCTTACATTGTACAACATAACTAGAAATATCTGGTTTTCAACTATAAACTTGTGGAACTTGGGTGCAGTAGTTCACTCATTGCTGTTGTAAACAACATGTGTAAGTCATTTTTCTCCCTCTTAAAGAAAATGCCAGCAGCTGCTTGCTAATTTTTTTTTATTGTGTTATACATTGCCAACTTACATATATCATCTTTATTTAGAGCTTTTAAAGACTCGCAATGCTCCCAAAAAGTTCAGAAATACTGTGACTTAATAAAGCACAAAGTGATCTGAAGGCTGTGTGCTATAAATTTCAAGCTTTCCAAAAAATTATTTTTCTAAAATCTAAAAATTAAATATTCAATATTACTAGGTAAGGAAAACTTTGAAAATTTTATCTTGCAGGCAAACAAAGGTGCACAACTGTTAGAAAATTAAAAGTACTATTCCCTCCCCTTTCCCCACAGGAACATGCTTCAAAAAAGCATGTTTATATTTATGAAATCTTCTAAAATAGTTTTGGTAAGTGGAAGAAGATCTCTTAAATGAATATATGAGGGGAAAATTGTATTACTTTTGAAAAATACAATTCAAAAGTTTTTTGACAGTTCTGATTACTGTTCCCAAACACAAAGGCTTTTTTCTTACTCATTTAGCAACAGTTTTAACCATCATTTCTCCAAATAAAAGGCATTGCTCTGTTTAAAAAAGAAAATGAAAATGAAAAGTGGAGAGATTTTGCCATGGGGAAAAAACTAATTTGTTTAAATAGTTGGTTCCAATGAAACCATTCCCTCCTTCTTCCAATCAAATTCTTTTTACCCATTAAAGAAAAGCAAGAAGAAATCAAATAGTCAGATGGTACATGGTTATATTTTGTTTGTTTTTAATTGTAGTGGTTAAATTTTAAATTGTAGTGTAGTAGTTAAACAATTAGGAATGTTATGAAAAACTGTGACTTTTAAATGAGAATTCAGGCACAAAGTTTAAATATAGGAAAGCAGTGAAATCACTTTTAGGCTCAGCAATGTTTAAAGTGCTAACTTTAAAACGTATCCCTTCAGATAAAATGATGTACATTAGCATCATGCCAGACATATAGTAAGCATTTAAATATTATTTTTTATTCTTTTTATTCATTCACTCACTCATTCATTCAACATTAAATTTTTAGAAGAAAAACTCAGGTGTCAGAATAAAATGACACTGCCATTAAAGATTTCAACTGTAAACACCAACAATAGGAAGTTAGTTGTAATAATGTATATCTAAATCATACAGAGTACAATTTTAGAGACAATGTGTCATTCAAATGATAATTATGTAATATGTAAAACTATGCTTTATTATGGTAACTAAGTAGTCAGTGCATAATTACATAACTACTTTTTTATTTATTTTAAGCCACAGGAAAGAAAAAAAAAATCTAAAACAACTTGGATCCAGAGAAGGAATAACCCAAAATAATATCATTGGTCATTCTAACATCCACCATACATCTCTTTTGTAGTAGAAAATGAACTAGCATTTCTGTATACTCCACTTCTTCCTCCCCGCCCCACCCCCACCAAATAAAAATGTATGTATTGTAAATATTCTTTAAATATTTAGGAATTGTTTTTCTGTTATTCCAAAGAAATGATGCTTCAATAACAGTAGGAAACATTTTCATTGACTCAAAGTATTATCACAAGGTGTTACTCATGAAACAAAACCAAAAAGAAGAAATTCACACTACTGTGAGACTCCCCCCACACACACACACAAAAAAAAAAAAAAAAAAAAAAAAAGTTTTGCTTCTTTGGTATATATTTCAAGATATGTAATGAATTTCCAAGTGGCAAATTTCAAAATTTGTAAGAGTTCTTTTATTATTATTTATAATCTTTAAAATGTTTTCAGGCTAGAAAAGAAATACGAGTGATGAATGGAAAAGTTACTTTGAGTAATGGCTTCAATTTTCACAAAACTCATTTCAATTTCTAAAATATCCCCCAAAAAACATTTCTTAAATATCAACAAGAAAAAAACCCTGAATAAATTTTACACAAAAGAATGGAGTTATGTACGATCAATTCACTGTAAAAAGTTGAACAACTGAATCTTTTAATCTTCACTTAAATAATAAAAAAAACAAAAAATTTGTTATATTTATTGTTTTGGAAGATTCTATACAATCTTGTATTTTAAATATGTCTTATAACAGTAAAAATTTCAAGGGGAAACAATGGAATATAGCTAACAGAGTAGTGTGACAGTTCTAATATAGAACTTGAATGATAACTTCCTTTTTAACATAGACTTAATAAGGAATGAGGATAAAACTAGTTAGGTGATGAAATAAATGAAATGATATCAAGAATATGAGACAGCATTGTCCTAGGGATTCAATTTTTCAGAAGGTAAGTTCTACCTATCCACGTATAATTAAAAATCTTCCAGTCTGTCTCACAAAGTACAAAGTATACAGTTAATTATAGCAAAATTTATAAATAACCAGCTTCAGTTCTGGCATTAACCAGATCTATTTACATATTTGGATAAGTATCTTTTAACTTTTCATTTCTATACAGATGTTTACATTTTAAATCCACATGGAAATTTACAAAAATGGCAAGAAATGTGTTTTTAAATGTACATCTTCAACTTCTAATACAAATATTAACATCCTGATACAATTAATTAAATTCCAGGTTGGCATTATTTCTTTATGAAGGTTTTGTATAAAATTAAAAGAAATACACTTTCTCTAATTTCAAACTCTTGGTGCTGGTGGTCTAGATTATATCACCGTCAAAAACAACTTGACTTTCTTAGTGTGTCTCATAAAAAACCCTCAAATCAGAAAAAAAAAATGCTATCTTGAAACTAAATGTACCATTACATAATTAATTTGTATATAGTTACTTAACTACACTACTCCATCTATTTAACTACAATTATAGTACAACTAATCATGACACCAACTGCCTCATTTAAAAAATGCTAATGATCACATACCAGTAAAAACCAAATACAGAAAATTTCTGATTTGGACAGACTCTTTTAGAATTTCAATTTTAAATAATTTCTTTTTGCATATTTGATATCAGTAATAGGCTATCCTCTTAGAAATATTCTCAGAATCAAGCAGCACATTCCACTTTGGCTTGGCTTAATAAATCCGTCATAATTTATGAAAGGAAAAAAATTAGGCATGCCTAAATTAAGTGCTCCAGAACAGCTTAGAACATGCTTTGATTCTGATTTCTCCACTAAACAAAGAAGTCTAGAATTACTCCACCAAATTCCTGTACTTTGGCTTCTAATAATTTTTTTTTCCCTAAAAACAACTTGGGCCAGAGAAGGAATAACCCAAAACATTATCATTGGTCATTCTAACATCCACCATACATCTCTTTTGCGGTAGAAAATGACAGATCAAATTTCCATCAGCCAAAAATGAGCTTGTAGAGTCAACAAAGAAAAAAAAAATACTGGGCATTGGGCACTTAATTTGGGATATATGCAATTCCCAGAAGCATTCACTACTTCATAATCAAATTTAGAGAAATAAGAAAAAAATGCAAACAAGTATATGACTTTTTCCAAAAGGCCTCTTGTGGTAAGGTATTTACAAAAAGTGTTCACGGCTTCTTTAAAGTGCTATATCTTAACTCAGCTTTCAGCATCATCTATTGCTTTAAGAGATCTTTGAGCACAGCACCAGCACTGTTATCAGGTAAAACTGGCAAAGGTGTAAATGTAGGCAAAGCATCTGAAATGGGCTTCATAAGCAAATGTCCAGTTCCACTAACTCCATGCACAGCTGGGGTAATTAGAGGTACAGCTGCAGAACGTGGTGCCAAGAATGGATTTACATCTGGTCGTCTACTGCTTCCAGATCCTTTTGTATCTAAGGTATAAAAAAACCAGTTTACTTAGCATCATATTCTTAATAAAAATCATTTCATGCTAGCATATGCTTATTCTCTAAATGCAATAAATGACAAGATTTGATATTTATCAATAGTAACATAAACAAGAGTAACATATAAATTCTCAATCTACTCTTAAAAATGAAGAGTTAGACACTAAAATTTTCAAATTTAACATCTGTATGAATTTTAACGAGTGTAATATTAAACGCATTTTTAATGCTCTAAACCTTCAAAAGAATACTTGTTTCTTACTATGCAAATGGAGATGAGTAGATTTGGGATGTAACTAAAAGTTCTACAGTACATATGCAGATATTTTAAAATGAGAACTTTCAATACTGAATGAACATACCAAAGGGAAAGAGGTTTATTTATTGTGAAATTCTATAATATTAACCTCCAAGGGGAGGGAGACTACACTCAAATTCCTTATTGTGGTGAGGAAGTGAAAGATCATGCCATTAGAATTCAAGATCTAGCAAGTCTTATCAATCTGGAAAAGCTTCAAGTGATTCTACTTTAGTTAATTTACATTGAAATAGCATTTTAATTTAACACAAAACTTAGTAATGATTAAGATGTAAAAAGACTTCAATTTTTAAGTTTATCTGCCAACTTCTTACTCAAAAGATAAAATATCTGAGTTTAGATTACACTAAACAATAAAAAAAATGTATTCTTCAAAGAATCTGTGATCTCAATGCAGATATTTTGTCTAAAATGACAGATCACAATATACATATTCTCATCCTATGTAATTCTTGGTCATGTCTTCCCATAAGTTCTTCATAGAGGACCTATCCACTATGCACTAGACTTTCTTCTAGGTTCTTTAACATTTCATAATGTAAATATAATATTTATGTTATCCATCTGTTATCCTTTTTGATCATATATTTTCTAGTTAACATTTGTTATTTTTTTCTTGCAAGTCACTATTAATAAGATATTGTACTCTATTCATAACCACCACATGCATTTCCATTCCTCTATATATAATTCCTGTTATAATTATGAAAATACTTTAATGCCAAATCCTGAATGACCAAACAAATTATTCTCAATTCAAACTATAGCCATAGAGTAAATACCAAGGGTTTTCATTAGACCACCATGAAAGTTCTGAACCTTCTATATAGAAGAGATCAACATTTCTTTCCCTATAAAAGGGTTATTTTTAGTTAAGGATTACAATAATTTAAATAATTTTTTTTTCTATTACAGAGTGAAAATTCTTCCATCTTTTTCCTTGGAGTGGGATATCTGACATGCAAACTAGGAAGTATGCAAAGATCGATATAAAGGACTGAAACTCCAAAACTGCATGCTTTAATCAGACAAAGTTGCACTTATGGCTAATTACCTAATTACCTATTTGATATGAGACAATGACTCTAATAGCATATATTTGGATAAATGGCTCTTCTCACCTTTGGTGCTTGCTGAATGTTTGGTATTAAGATAATCATAGGCAAGCATTGAAGGGTGGAGGGAGAGAGGCCAGAGGTAGGCAGGACAAGGAGGAGAGAGGCTGGTGACTCTGGACTCCAAAATCCAGGATTTTGCTTGTTTGCCTCCTTTACTTCTCCCCTTAAAGACCAAAGACTTTAAATTATTCTGATGCTGGCTGACCCCTTCAGGGAGCTAGCCAATAGTTTGCAATCAGTATCCTTACAGTATTTACAAGGTAACTCACAAGTTTACAGAAGTAGTTTTTTCCCCCCTGGACAAGGAGAACAAGGATTCCAAAAACAAAAGTAGTTATCCTCAATGACACTTCTTTATTTTCAGTGGCAATCAAGGTCCACAGAACACTGGATCAAAATGGATCAAAAAGGGCACCTGAAGTATTTTATAATTCATGCCTAGATCAACTGACTTGGTCTGTTACAATCTTTGTTTATAATAAGGCTGAGATTGTGAGTTTGAATCCCAGAATGGACCTAAAAAGCTTTAGACAGAAGAAAATGCCATTTATTCTTTGACTATAATACCATGTAGTGCACTCTCATTCCTTTTGTCATATATGAAAATCATGTGACAGTGTGGTTGAATCATCGCTAATTCTTCATTATTATTAAAACATCAGGTTTCAGACAGGGTCTCTTGCCCATAGTAGGCAAATAACAAAATTTTTAAATTTAAAATATATCTTCTATTGAATATAATTTTAGATCTGGTTGGTGTGTTGGTTAGTTTTGTTAAACAATTTTTTCTTCTTTTCTTCTTTGTTATTTAAGTAGCTAAGTGACAAAGTAGATAAAGAGTTGGGCCTACAGTCAGGAAGAGCTGGCTGAGTTAAATCTGGCTTCAGATACTAGTTATGTGACTTTAGTTAAGTCACTTAACCTGTTTGTATTAGTTTCCTCAACTATAAAATGAAGATAATAACAGCACCTATCTCCCAAGATGGCTGTGAGAATTAAATGAGATAAAATGCTCAGCAGAATACAAAGTGCTTAGTACAATGTCTGAAACATAGAGAAGCTACATAAATGCTAGCATAGCTATTATTATTCTTTGTTACAAAGGGTGGCTAAGGAGGCAGCTAGATGGCAGCGTATGGATAGTGCACTGGGCCCAGAGTTAGGAAGATCTGAGTTCAAATCTGGATTCAGATATTAACTATCTATGTGACCCTAGATAGTCATTTTATCTCTGTTTGCTTTAACCACTGGAGAAGAAATGGCAAAGCTACTTCAGTGTCTTTGCCAAGAAAACTCCATATAACAGAACAGACCACAGGGTCACGAAGAGTCAGACATGATTTAACAACTGAACTATCAACTACACAGTTGAGTAGGGAGGGGAAAATGAGATATTTGAAAAGTTAAGTGATTTATAAAAATAAATCACTAAAAAATTTAAAACAAAGCACCCAGAGCATGAATTCACAAATGTAAATCAATCATTTTATCATGCAATTGCATCATTCATGGTAAAAACTTAATAAATACTTGTCCATTATGTACAAGGCAGAAAGAGAAAATCTGTTTCCTTCATAAAAGACATTCTATTTTAGTTAACGTCACTTTAAAATATACATAATAAAATGAAATATTAGCAAGGCATAATGAATAGAAAGAAAACCTCAGAGCCAAGAAAACCTGGGTTCAAGTTCCACCTGTGACACATACTAGCTGTGGAACCCTGCACAATTCATTTAATCTCTCGATGCCCCAAGCAAATTCTCTAAGACTATGTAAGTTGCAGAAAAAGGTATTGATATATATCAGTCTTCAACAGGAACTCCCATGCATACAGAATCACACACTAAATATAAAAACCAGTTTTAATATGTTTTTATCTATAAAATTACCTGATGCTGAATTAGTTAGTTTTCCCCTTTCTGGCGAATCTAAAGGTTTCAAACCATGAACAGAGAGCTTTGGTGGAGGAAGGCTTGGACAGGATTCTGTCTCCAGAAACTTGACAAAGAGTTCTGAAAAAGACTAAAATTTAAAAAAAAAGTGCTGTAAAATATTGTTTATTTTTGAACAATAATTTTAATTGAAATCTTAAGTTCTTTTTCAAGAATTAATATTTGCTTTGCAACATGGATATCATAATATAAATTTCAAGATTTAAGTAAAAATATCTTAAGGTAAAGTTGCCAACCTATATTCTGCCATTATTTTCTACCATATAGACTTAATATCTTCTAAAACTCTTTAATTCTTAACACGTACTGACACCAAAAACTATAGTAGCATTTTCCTCTCCTTAAATCCTCTTCTATTACACCAATGGAATATATGTAAAAAGAATAGGAAAACACTAAAACAAATGAGACAAATGTATAAATTAAATACTTCGAAACTACAAGGATCAGCAAAAGTACTTCCTTTATTGACATGACAACACAATTCTTCTATAATTTTGTAGACTGTCTTCAGGAACTTTTGTAGCTAAAAACAGTAATCACTGTGAAGCCAACTAAGGGTTGAGTTTCTTGGATCTTAGTGAGAATGATCCATACACAGAAGACAGAGGAAGTTTTGCTGAGTTCATTCTCCAAGTCTTTCCAGCTTGGTAAGACTTGGTAAAGCTTGGGATCCAATGCCATAAAGTGTTCAAGAACCTAGTGTTGCCTACACATCATGATGAGGCCTCCAGGAAAACTTTGGTGGAAAAAGGAAGAAAATTTGCAATGATCCTATCAGGTTAGATAAAAGTCTCATTTTAGATGAAATCCGATCAGGTTAGATGAAAGTTTCATATAACTTCCCCAAGGTCACATAACCATTAAGTAGTAATCATGGACTTAAAACACAGGCCCCTCTAATTCCATAGAATCAAAAATTTGAAAGAGACTTGAGAAGTCACCTACTCCATTATTCTTTACAATGCACAATTCTATCTTTCTAAGAGGATTTTATGACAAAGCATGACATTTGACAAATGACAAAATGACAAAGCTTTCATTTTACTATATGTAAAAAAGAATAAAGAAATTCTTACACTATTGAACATTGATTGCTGATTTGGTCTCAGAGGTGTGCTAGGTACACTTTTTGATCCTCCTCCACCAAGCCATCCTGCCATCCATCTAGTGACACCACGCTGATCTTCATTCAACAACTAGAAGATTAATCACCATAATATCAGTCCATAAAAAGTAAAAATGTTATATTTTATTTGGAATAATAGTTAATACTTCATCCCAACTTGATTTAAATTGGTAAAAGCTAAGATTATAACCAAATACAATCCAAACAACTCCTCCCCCTTCCCACAGATTCATTTTCACTTGATTTGAATTGCATCTCAAAATACTATTATTCTAAAACATGAGGGAAAGCTGTCACTTAGGGATTCCATGATGCTGCAATTCTATGGCTTCTCATTTCCATCTACACTGTTTCCCCTCACTGGTTCTTCTTCCTCCTCTTACCTTCTAAACACAAAGTCCTCAAATTTTAGACTTTGACTGCTTCGTTTTATATTCTCTCTCCTATAATTATTCACTCCTATAGCTTCAATTCAGTATTTATAAGCATTTATCAGCTTTTTAAAGATTAACTCCAAAACTGATAGCTCTTCAATGACCTAATACTATATTTTCAGTTCTCTGCTGAAAATATTCACTTACATTAAGGTTGTATTTCCTACAAAATACAAAATATAAACTCCAAAGCTGAATTCTGATTTTTCACACATCTATAAATTATTTCATGAGAAAATATTGCCTTATTTTTTTACTGAGATAGGAGTGCACAAGGTTAGAGGATTATTCTAAGCTGTCAAGATTTGTTTTTGATTTATTAATTTTGCTGATTTATTTTTCTTGTTTTCTTTCCTCATTTTCCTTTAAAAATTCTTTGTTATATGGAATAAATCTCCAGAATAGAAGATATAAAAATAAGAATTACTGATAAAAAAAAAAAATCTCACAAACCAGCACCATTATCAGCCACACATTCTTTTGAAACCTTGATTTATTTAAGATGATTCCCTTCCCCATGTCTTGAGTTCTATTTCTGCAATAACATTATAGATTTACAGTAGGAAAAAGACATTACAGGTCATCTAATTTAAGTCTTTCATTTTTCAGTTGAAAAAATAGAGACCCAGGGAAATAAAAAGATTTGTTTGCCCAGGATCATAATGGTAGTAAATGACAAAACTTATATTTGGACCTATTTCCTATAACTGTACATCCAATTTGCTTTCTACTTTGCATATCTTTTCATATCTATTGAGTCCTTCCTACTCCTAAGTAATTCGTTTAGTTTATTAATCTCTCCCCTCTACAAAAAAGTCCTTCAATTTAATTCAATTCAACAAAAACTCATCAAATGTCTTCTATAGACCATGCTATACTAGGCTCTAAGAAGCCACAATTTTACAGTATTTTAAAGTGAAAGCCCTAATCCTTTTTTTTTTTTTAAATAACTTTTTATTGATGGAGCCCATGCCTGGGTAATTTTATTTTACAACATTATCCCTTGCACTCACTTCTGTTCTGACTTTTCCACTCCCTCCCTTCACTCCCTCCCCCAGATGGCAATGCCATGTCACAGTGTATCCTAGATACAATATATCTGTGCAGAACCAAATAGTTCTCTTGTTGCACAGGAAGAATTGGATTCAGAAGGAATAAATAACCCAGGAAGAAAAACAAAAATGCAAGCAGTTTACATTCATTTCCCAGTATTCTTTCTTGGATATAGTTGCTTCTGTCCATCCTTGATCAACTGAAACTGAGTTAGATCTCTTTATCGAAGAAATCCACTTCCATCAGATTACATCCTCATACAGTATCATTGTTGAGGTGAGGTATATAATGATCTCCTGGTTCTGCCCATTTCACGTAAGTCTCGCCAATCCTCTCTGTATTCATCCTGCTGGTCATTTCTTACAGAACAAGAATATTCCATAACATTTATATACCACAATTTACTCAACCATTCTCCAATTGATGGGCATCCATTCATTTTCCAGTTTCTACCCACTACAAACAGGGCTGCCACAAACATTTTGGCACATACAAGTCCCTTTCCCTTCTTTAGTATCTCTTTGGGGGTATAAGCCCAGTAGTAGCACTGCTGGATCAAAGGGTATGTTTTGATAA
This sequence comes from Sarcophilus harrisii, assembly GCF_902635505.1. Lineage (NCBI taxonomy): Eukaryota > Metazoa > Chordata > Mammalia > Dasyuromorphia > Dasyuridae > Sarcophilus > Sarcophilus harrisii. The sequence continues at coordinate 280,853,172 of NC_045427.1, forward strand.
CTTTTTAAGCATAGTTCCAAATTGGAAAGCCCTAATCCTAAAGCATGAAGTCTAAAATGACAAAACAAACAACTACAATAAGTAACATGAGATAGATTAAAAGTAAAAAACAAAATGCCACATTAGATCTGAGGAGGGGTAGCTACTGAGGCAATCAAAAAGGAATACACTAAAGGAGTAGTACCCTAATTAGGCACTAAAAGATGAATTGAACAGGGAGAGAGTTCAGGTAGAGGCAACAGAGTGAACTAATAGTATGGAGGTAGAACAGTTTCTAGTAAGTAGTATATAAGAAAAGGAGTAAAATGAATTAAAGCTAGAAAGACTAGTGGTGCCACATTATGGATATAACTTTCATTCAGGTGGATCAATAGGGAGCCAAAGAAAATTTACAATCAAAAAAGCTGTATAGTCAGATCTCTATATAAAGATGTGTGAAACCAATAAGGCAAATAGATGAGTTGAGGGTTTTTGCTTCTTTATTTTTGGAAGGGGAAGTTGTTTTTATTCTAAAAAACCAAAAAAGCAAATTTCCATCTCAGGGCACAAAAAGATATCTATATGAAGTTGTAAATCTTTACTACCATACCACTTGCTTTTTAGAACATAATAAATTCTATACATCACTTTCAAAACTGTTTTACTTATCTGTTCCTTCTGGACTGCCTTTTGTTCTCTTCTGTATCTTTAAAAAATGTTGAAATATACTTATTTTTTATCTTTTTGCACTACTATTTTTTTTTTTACTTTGGAAAACTGGATTTGTTTGGGACTTATACTTGATAATCTCTTGAAAAATGATGTCTAGAGGCTTTTTTATTGATCATAGTTTTCAGATAGTTTAATAATTTGTAAAACTTCTTCTAAATCTATTCTCCAGATCAGTTGTTTTTCCAGTGAGATATTTCGAGATTTCTTCTATTTTTTTATTCTCATGATTTTTATTGTTTTTTGATGTCTCTTGGAAACAGCTTCCATTTGTCTGATTCTGATTCTAATTTTTAATGAATTATTTTCTTTAGTGAGCTTTTGTGCCTCCTCTTCCTAATGGTCAACTCTACTTTTAAGAGAATAATTTTCTTCAGTGAATTTTTGTACATCTTTTTATATTTGATCAATTCTACTTTTTAAGGAATTCTTCTCTTCAGTGAATTTGGTTGTTGTTGTTGCTAACCATTTAATCTATCCTCTTTTTAAAGGTTTTTTTCTTCATTGTTTTTTGTGTGTACTTCTTTTACCAAGCTGTTAACTTTTTTTCATGATTTTCTTGCATCACTCATTTCTTTTCCCAATTTTTTCTCTACCTCTCTTATTTGATTATTAAAAACCTTTCTGAGAGGTGGGAGGGAGCTGAGACCAATTCACATTTTTCTTTGAGAATTTAGATATAGTTGTTTTGACATTATTGTCTTCTAGAGTTTTCATTTTGATTTTCCCTGTCATCACAGTAACTCTTTGTGGGTCACATTCTTTGCTGTTTGCTCATTTCTCCAGCGTATTTCTTGACTTTTAATTTTATGTTAAAGTTAGAGTCTATTCCCGGAATGGGGGGGTAATGCTTTTCTAAGCTTCAGGTTTTTGGTGCTATTACTTGAAGAGCTAGTTGGGGGGACTGGGGATCTTTAAGTTTCCAAGGTGGTATGATCTAAAGAGAGAGGTATGGTCACTGCTCTCTTGTACATGCCCTGGTCTCTGAGCACCCACAAGCACTCTTTTATACCCTGGAATTGTGCCCATGGCTTCTGCTCCTGCTATTGCTACTGCTCCTCCTCACCCTAGGATTATTATCTGGAACTGATGTAATATGATTTTGTAGTCCCCTGACTTTGGGGGTCAATGCATCAGTAGTCCTAAATCTTCTAGCTTTAGAACCTGCCTCAGGAAACTCCCATAACCAATCTGATTCTGACCACTCCTTAGTCATTTAAGCTTTTGGCCTTAGTAAACTCCCACAGATCAGACTCCTGAGATAATAATGAATAAAACCACTCCTCATTTCATTGTTGACTGATAATCTTGTCAGTAATAATCTGGTCAACTGAGAACTACTCCTTCTGGAGACCATGCCTTCCTTCCTATGAACCACAGAATTAGTATATTTATGATTGAAAGCTTTATAAAAATATCTCCTTTGCTTCTATTTTTTTGTTATTCCGTACACTTTGTAATGGTGTACCATTACTTTCAACAAACTTGACAGGGAGATAGGGTCAAGCATACAAATTATTTTGGGAAATCTCACGACACTGGTCTGGGACCCCAAACTTTTGAGGTCTCCCTTTCCCAACCTCAACAGAACCACATATGGGCAATGCAAGTCTTTTCCTCAGTGCCAGCAAAGGATCTCCTGTAATCTCCTTCTGACCATTTTCTGACCCCCTTACCATGAGTTGAGAGCTTCAGAAGTTATTGCTGTAGAATCAGTCACACCCTTCTTCTACCCCCTTCATTTCCCACTATCCATTTCAAAAAATATGCTGCTTGTTTGGCAGAGCTGGCCTGCACTTTATGATGCTCCACTCTCCCCTTAGTGAGACAAACCTTTTTTGCTGACCTTTTAAACTGTGTCTCGAGATGAAAATTCTTTCACTCTGTCCTTCTGTTTGCTTTGCTGCTTCAGAATTTGTTTAGAGATATTCTTTAAAGTTATTTGGAGGGGAACTTAGGATAGATTAGTTCTGTGACATATTGGCTCCATCCCCTCCAACAACTTTTGATATTTTTTTCTCTTGTTTTTTTTTTTTGTTTGTTTGTTTGTTTTTCTCTCATCTCTCCAACTTTAATGGAGATTTTTAAATTTATCGAGCTTTCTATATTTCTAGCAGTTTAGTTCTTAAACTGGGAGTTTTATCCCCTGATGCATTTTTGGGTGGACTGATCAGCCCCAATTTAGAACAGGGCCTTCTCTATAATTTTAGGAGAGAGTGTTAGGAACCTCAGAGTTCCTAGACCCAGACTGTCTTTGCTTAAGTGTTATGGTAACATTCTTGTTATTACCCATTGTTGTTCTCTGATGCTTTCAATGTCCCCATCTTGGAGCTCCTCATGATTTTTACTCTTGTTGCTCCCACAAAAATATTGCTGGCTACACATGTATCATCTGTTTCTGTTAGGAGGCTACCTTGCACTGGCATTGCTAGTATGGTCCCCTTTTTTACTAACACTGGCTTCTGGCAGATGCATACAGTTCTAGAATGGAATTATAAGCCCTTTTACTATAGTTTCTCATTAGATTTCTTTATCATTATTCAGTCTGGTGCAAACTTTACCAGAGCCAGTATTTATGGGAGCTAGCCCAACTGCCTCTCATTCAGGTTGCAATCTTGGCTAGAAATAAAGGACAGCAGTTTGGAAGGGGGATAAAGCAAAGAGAGAATCCTTAGTAGGAAAATAATGAAATAGTCCAGGTGTATGGCAGGAACCCTAAACTTAGATTATTGAGAAAGAATAGGAAGAAAGAATAATATACCAGAAAGTGAAGAGAAAGAATCAGGATTTTGTAACTGATTGAAAAAGCAGAAGTATAAGTCAGTCTCAAACAACACTAAAGTTTCAAATGTGAAAAACTAGAAAAATGGCAGTATAGTTGACAGAAATAATTAAGTAAGGAGGAAGATCAAGGTTGATAGGAAAGATAATAAGCTTAGTTTGAAGTAAAACTGAAACATCCAAGGAGAAATTTCTTATCACCAGTCAAAGATTTGGGTCAAATGCCCAGATCAGAAGTGGAGAGAAAGCTTTTGAAGTCATCTAGATAGAAGTGGAAATTAAATTGATAAGATAAAGGGAGATTGCCAAGTGAAAAAATTCAAAAAGGAAAGAGCAAAAAGCAAACTCTGAAAATAGCCAATTTAAGGCAGTGGGAAAAGAACAGAAAGCCAACAAAACAAACATAAAAAAGTGACATTACTGGTACAAGAAGAATTTCAGATGAGTATAGTCTTTTTTGAAGTCCCAGAAAAAAAGGGTGAAGATCAGCAGGGTCAAATGCTACAAAGAGATGGCAGAAGATGAAGAATAAGGGGAAAAGCCACGGATTAGTAAGCAATTTATGACCTTTAAGAGAACAATTTTACACAAGTGGGGCCCATAAGGTTAATACTAGGAAAGGGGGTAAAGGGAGCAAGAAAAAGAAAAGCATAATCTGGGGATAATAAGATGGTAGGAAATACAGAATTAGTAATTTAATTAGTAATTAGTAATTTTAACTGTAAATGTGAATGGGATGAACTCTCCCATAAAGGGGAGGTGGATAGCAGACTGGATCAAAAGTCAGAACCCTACCAATATGTTGTTTACAGGAAACACATTTAAAGCAAGTAGATACATACAGAGTAAAGGTAAAAGGCTGGAGCAAAATCTATTATGCTTCAGGTGAAGTCAAAAAAGCTGGGGTAGCCATTCTTATCTCAGATCAAGCAAAAGCAAAAATTGATCTAATTAAAAGAGATAAGGAAGGAAACTATATCTTGCTAAAGGGTAGCACAGATAATGAAGCAATATCAATTTAAGCATATATGCACCAAGTGGTATAACATCTTAATTCTTAAGTTAAGAGAGTTGCAAGAAGAAATAGACAGCAAAACTATAATAGTGGGAGATCTAAACCTTGCACTCTCAGAATTAGATAAATCAAACCACAAAACAAATAAGAAAGAAGTTAAAGAAATAAATAGAATACTAGAAAAGTTAGATATGATAGATCTTTGGAGAAAACTGAATGGTGACAGAAAGGAGTACACTTTCTTCTCAGCAGTTCATGGAACCTATACAAAAATTGACCATATAGTAGGACATAAAGACCTCAAAATTAAATGCAGGAAGGCAGAAATAGTAAATGCTTTATTTTCATATCACAATGCAATAAAAACTACATTCAACAAAAAGTTAGGGGTAAATAGACCAAAAAGTAATTGGAAACTAAATAATCTCATCTTAAAGAATGATTGGGTGAAACAGCAAATTAAAGACACAATTAATAATTTCATTCAAGATAATGACAATGATGAGACATCATACCAAAATTTGTAGGATGCAGCCAAAATAGTAATAAGGGGAAATTTTAAATCTTTAGAGGCTTACTTGAATAAAACAGAGAAAGAGAAGATCAATGAATTGGGCTTGCAACTTAAAAAGCTAGAAGAAGACCAAATTAAAAACTCCCAATCAAATACTAAACATGAAATTCTAAAATTAAAAGGAGAGATTAATAATATTGAAAGTAAAAAACCCATTGAATTAATAAATAAAACTAAAAGTTGGTTTTATGAAAAAAACAATAAAATAGATAAACCTTTGGTAAATCTAATTTAGAAAAAGGAAAGAGGAAAATCAAATTGTTAAGTCTTAAAAATGAAAAGGGATAACTTTCCACCAACGAAGAGGAAATTAGAGCAATAATAAGGAGTTATTTGCCCAACATTGTGCCAATAAATTTGATAACCTAAGTGAAATGGATGACTACCTCCAAAAATATAGGCTTCTCAGATTAACAGAGGAGGGAGTAAATTGCTTAAATAGTCCCACTTCAGAAAAAGAAATAGAACAAGCTATTAATCAACTCCCTAAGAAAAAATCCCCAGGACCAGATGGATTTACATGTGAATTCTACCAAACATTTAAAGAACAATTAGCCCCAATGTTATATAAACTATTTGAAAAAAATAGGGAAGGAAGGAGTCCTAAAATTCCTTTTATGGCACAGACATAGTATTGATACCTAAAACAGGTAGGTTGAAAATAGAGAAAGAAAATTAAATCTCCCTAATGAATATTGATGCTAAAATCTTAAATAAGATATTAGCAAAAAGACTACAGAAAAGCATCCCCAGGGTAATATACCATGACCAAGTAGGATTTATACCAGGAATGCAGGACTGGTTTAATATTAACTATTAACTAACTAAAAACTATTAACATAACTGACTATATCAATAACCAAATTAACAAAAACCATATGATTATCTCAATAGATGCAGAAAAAGCAGTTGATAAAATCCAACATACATTCCTATTAAAAACACTTTAGAGTATAGAAATAAATGAACTTTTCCTTAAAAGTCAGTAGCAACTATTTAAAACCATTAGTAAGCATCATATGTAATGGGGACAAACTGCAACCATTCCTAATAAGATCAGGAATGAAGCAAGGTTGCCCACTATCACCGTTACTATTTAATATTGTATTAGAAATGTTAGCTTTGGCAATAAGAGTTGAGAAAGAGATTAAAGGAATTCTTATTCCTAGGCAATATTAGGCAATGAGGAAACCAAATTATCACTCTTTGCTGATGATATGATGGTATACTTAAGAGAACCCCAGAGATTCTACTAAAAAGTTAATAGAAACAATCCACACCTTTAGCAAAGTTGCAGGATACAAAATAAACCCACATAAGTCATCAGCATTCTTATATATCACTAACAAAACCCAACAGTTAGAGTTACAAAGAGAAATTCCATTGAAAGTAACTACTGATTGTATAAAATATTTAGGAATCTATCTACCAAGGGAAAATCAGAAACTTTATTTGCCAGAAAAAAATAACAACAAAGTTCATATGGAAAAACAAAAGGTCAAGAATTTCAAGGGAATTAATGAAAAAAAAAAATCAAATGAAGGTGGCTTAGCTGTACCAGATCTAAAACTATACTATAGAGCAGCAGTTACCAAAACTATTTGGTATTGGCTAAGGAATAGATTAGTTGATCAGTGGAATAGATTAGGTTCAAGGGATAAAACAGTCAACAAATATAGCAACCTAGTCTTTGACAAACCCAAAGATCCCAGCTTTTGGGATAAGAACTTACTGTTTGATAAAAATTGCTGGGAAAATTGGAAACTAATATGGCAGAAACTAGGCATTGATCCATACTTAACGCCGTACACCAAGATAAGGTCAAAATGGGTTCATGACCTAGGCATAAAGAATGAAATTATTAATAAATTAGAGGAACATAGGATAGTTTACCTCTCAGACCTGTGGAAGGGGAAGGTCTTTATGACCAAAGCAGAACTAGAGATCATTACTGATCACAAAATAGAAAATTTCGATTATACCAAACTGAAAAGTTTTTGTACAAACAAAACTAATGCAGACAAGATTAGAAGGGAAGCAATAAACTGGGAAAATATTTTTACAGTCAAAGGTTCTGATAAAGGCCTCATTTCCAAAATATATAGAGAATTAACTCTAATTTATAAAAAATCAAGCCATTCTCCAATTGAAAAATGGTCAAAGGATATGAACAGACAATTCTCAGATGAAGAAATTGAAACTATTTCTAGTCATATGAAAAGATGCTCCAAGTCATTATTAATCAGAGAAATGCAAATTAAGACAACTCTAAGATACCACTACACACCTGTCAGATTGGCTAAGATGACAGGAAAAAATAATGATGATTGTTGGAGGGGATGTGGGAAAACTGGGACATTGATTCATTGTTGGTGGAGTTGTGAACGAATCCAACCATTTTGGAGAGTAGTTTGGATCTATGCTCAAAAAGTTATCAAACTGTGCATACCCTTTGATCCAGCAGTGTTACTACTGGGATTATATCCCAAAGAGATTATAAAGAAGGGAAAGGGACCTGTATGTGCACGAATGTTTGTGGCAGCCCTTTTTGTAGTGGCTAGAAACTGGAAACTGAATGGATGTCCATCAGTTGGAGAATGGCTGAATAAATTGTGGTATATGAAAATTATGGAATATTACTGTTCTGTAAGAAATGACCAACAGGATGATTTCAGAAAGGCCTGGAGAGACTTACACGAACTGATGCTAAGTGAAATGAGCAGGACCAGGAGATCATTATATACTTCAACAACAATACTAGATGATGACCAGTCCTGATGGATCAGGCCATCCTCAGCAACGAGATCAACCAAATCATTTCTAATGGAGCAGTAATGAACTGAACTAGCTATACCCAGAAAAAGAACTCTGGGAGATGACTAAAAACCATTACATTGAATTCCCAGTCCCTATATTTATGCACACCTGCATCTTTGATTTCCTTCACAAGCTAATTGTACAATAATTCAGAGTCTGATTCTTTTTGTACAGCAAAATAATGTTTTGGTCATGTATACTTATTGTGTATCTAAGTTATATTTTAATATATTTAACATCTACTGGTCATCCTGCCATTAAGGGGAGGGGGTGAGGGGGGGTAAGAGGTGAAAAATTGGAACAAGAGGTTTGGCAATTGTTAATGCTGTAAAGTTACCCATGTATATATCCTGTAAATTAAAGGCTATTAAATTAAAAAAAAAAAAAATATATAAAGGATAAAAAAAAAAGAAAGTAACTACTGATTGTATAAAATATTTAGGAATCTATCTACCAAGGGAAAATCAGAAACTTTATTTGCCAGAAAAAAATAACAACAAAGTTCATATGGAAAAACAAAAGGTCAAGAATTTCAAGGGAATTAATGAAAAAAAAAAAATCAAATGAAGGTGGCCTAGCTGTACCAGATCTAAAATTATATTATAAAGCAGCAATTACCAAAACCATCTGGTATTGGCTAACAAATAGATTAGTTGATCAATAGAATAGGTTAGGTTCAAAGGACAAAACAGCCAATAACTTTAATAATCTAGTGTTTGAGAAATCCAAAGACCCCAATTTTTGGGATAAGAACTCATTATTTGACAAAAATTGCTGGGAAAATTGGAAATTAGTATGGCAGAAACTAGGCATTGACCCACACTTAACACTGTACACCAAGATAAGGTCAAAATGGGTTCATGACCTAGGCATAAAGAATGAGATTATAAATAAATTGGAAGAGCATAGGATAGTTTACCTCTCAGACCTGTGGAAGAATAAGGAATTTATGACCAAAGAAGAGCTAGAGATCATTATTGATTACAAAATAGAAAATTTTGATTATATCAAATTGAGAAGGTTTTGTACAAACAAAACTAATGCAGACAAGATTAGAAGGGAAACAATAAACTGGGAAAGCATTTTTACAGTCAAAAGTTCTGATAAAGGCCTCATTTCTAAAATATATAGAGAATTGACTCTAATTTATAAGAAATCAAGCCATTCTCCAATTGATAAATGGTCAAAGGATATGAACAGACAATTCTCAGATGAAGAAATTGAAACTATTTCTAGCCATATGAAAAGATGCTCCAAGTCATTATTAATCAGAGAAATGCAAATTAAGACAACTCTGAGATACCACTACACATCTGTCAGATTGACTAGAATGACAGGGAAAGATAATGTGGAATGTTGGAGGGGATGTGGGAAAACTGGAACACTGATGCATTGTTGGTGGAATTGTGAATACATCCAGCTATTCTGGAGAGCGATATGGAACTATGCTGAAAAAAGTTATCAAATTGTGCATACCTTTGTGCACAGTGCTTCTACTGGGCTTATATCCCAAAGAGATTTTAAAGAACGGAAAGGGACCTGTATGTGCAAGAATGTTTGTGGCAACCCTCTTTGTAGTGTCCAGAAACTGGAAACTGAGTGGATGCCCATCAATTGGAGAATGGCTGAACAAATTGTGGTATATGAATATTATGGAACATTAAGAAATGACCAGCAGGATGATTTCAGAAAGGTTTGAAGAGACTTACATGAACTGATGCTGAGTGAAATGAGCAGGAGCAGGAAATCATTATTACACTTCAACAACAATACTATATGATGATCAATTCTGATGGATGTGGCCTTCTTCACCAATGAGATGAACCAAATCATTTCCAATAGAGCAGTAATGAACGGAACTAGCTACACCCAGCGAAAGAACTCTGGGAGATGTCTATGAACCACTACATAGAACTCCCAATCTCTCTATTTTTGTCCGCCTGCAGTTTTTATTTCCTTCACAGGCTAACTGTACATTATTTCAAAGTCCTATTCTTTTTGTACAGCAAAATAACTGTTTGGACATGTATACATATATTGTATTTAACTTATACTTTTAAAATATTTAACATGTACTGGTTAATCTGCCATCTGGGGGAAGAGGTAAAGGGGGAAAGAGGGGAAAAGTTTTGCAATTGTCAATGCTGAAAAATTACCCATGCATATATCTTGTAAATAAAAAGCTATAATAAAAAAAGAATGTTGAAAACTATATTTACATGTATTTGGAAAAATAAAATACTATTAAAAAAAAACAATTTTAGTAGAAAAGATGCTAAAACCATTACAAAGGGTCAATGAGACAGTACTAAGTAAAGAGTAGAAGCATCAGATACAAATAACATTTTCAGTTAACAGTAAAGCAATCAAAAAAAAAAGAATAGAAAATGCAATAATTGAAAAAAATTAGGGGTTTTTGGTTGGATTTTTTAATGAGAACATTCAAAAGTTAATCACATTATTATGTAGATAGAAAGAGTCAGTGCTGTGGACACCTGAAGATCCTTAAAAGAGATTGATGGAGTAAGATACCAGAAAAGGAATTTGATAGGTTAAGGGCATAAATAAAGAAATGAGCTTTAGTAAAATGTCTAGGAATTCTTCTGTGATTTTAGGAAAGTGGGTGAAGATATTGAGAAATTTTGAGAGGTGAGTTAAAGGAATTTTTTGGAATGATTTCATTATCTCCAGAGAACTTTGAGTTAATTATTTTAAAAAGAAAAATTCAGAATATTCACTGTGTGGAAATTTTAACAAATAAGAATAGGATGATTCGGAGGGATTAGCTGATGTTAAACACAAGATTTGTAGTGTTTCACATTGCAATCCACACAATTTTTCTAATGCATACCTGATTATATCAATCCCCTACGCAGAAAGCTTTAGTGGCTTTGGTCTGTGAGACTACCTTTTATCCTCATTTCATATTATCTACCTTCATATATTCTAATGTTTAAATCAAATTATTCTCCCCCAACACAGACATATATACACATACCCTGCCATTACCCTCTCTTATTCCACTATCTTCTACACCTATACCTTGTTAATTCAAGGCTAGAATTAACTCTGCCTATCTTTCTCCATACCCCGAATTCCAGTCTTCAGTTTTAGCCTGTTTAAATCCCAATCTGATGAAGTATCTTCCAGAAAAATTTTTTGATTCCCTTCCTCTATCCTTAATGCATACTGTTTAGCTCTTCTTTTTACTTTTCATAGTCATATATTACCTAAGAGTACATATATGTGTATTTTTAGTGACTGTAAGCTCTAAAAGACACAAACTATCCTACTTCATCTTTTTATTCCCATAAAGCTTTGTTCAAAGGAAGCAATTAATGTTTGATAAATTAAATTAACTTCAGATTACATGAATCAGTTTTCTGTAGAATAGAATGATTTACTTTTACATTGATCTAAATAAAAATATTCTTCCCATTTATATTTACTAAGAAACAAAATTTTAAACTGGAATACTTTTAGTTAAAGTTATAACCTTATTTTTAGATTTGACTTTTATCATTACCTGTTCCATTTCCTCTTTTTTAATTCCCAAGATACTTCCCATTAATCTTAACACTTCATGACGTTTATTCTTTGGTGTATGGAAATGTCCAACAAAGAGATTTCTCATTAATACCCTGAAAGACAAAAAAAAAATTAATTTAGATCAACTGCTACATGAATATTCATTCCAAAGCAAATGTCATTAAATATATTCTTCCAAGCACCAAATATTCTTAAGTACTCTCCCATTTTCTTATTCTAAGAAATTCAGTTAAGGATAAAATTCAAATCTTACATCCCCCTACAGATGATAATGACAATAATAATAATACCTTATTAAATAATAACTTTGTACAGTGAAGTTTTAAAGTTAAAAGTCATCTCTAAATTAATTTTCAACATAAAGGCTAGTTTTTGCCTACTATAAGTTTTGCCTAATATAAACTTCTTTAAGTTCCTTAAGAAAAATAGGAAACTCCAGGCCCTTCAGTTATTACCTTTTTTTATTTTCACAATTATCTGTGGATAATAGTAAACACTGAATGATTCTCTCAAATTCATGTACAACAAGTAAGATTTATAATTTGCAAAAATTTTTTTTAAATAATGAAAAATCTAAGATAAGATTAATTAAATGAATCCTAAAAATAACAAAAATTATAAAAATAGCTGATTTTATATAGTGGCTTTAAGGATTGCAAAGCAATTTCCCTTTGTTATCTCATTTGATCCTCACAACACCTTTAAAAAGATGTTATCAACATCCACTTTTAGTAGACGAAGAAACTTATCTAAATTTATCTAAGTCACTATGTGAGAGACAGGATTCAAACCTGTTCCTGCTGTCTCTAAAGCCAGAACTCTTGCCAATACACCAAAGAACCACTTTGTAATCAATAATACTAGGATTTGAATTCAAATCATCTGACTTCAAGTTCAGTGTTCTTTCTACCATATCAACCTGATTATAATATTCCTGAACCAATGAGGATGCATAAGGTGAGTCCTTGTTTCAATAATATTTTAAGAAATACAAAACACCTTCCTCACAATAATCCATTCTAAGAAAGAAATGTGAAGACTAAAAGCATTATAAACAAATTTTTTCTATTTTGCTTTTAATTTTTAATTATATTTTAAAGCAATAATAATGTTTCCCCTCCAAAAAATTTTAGAGTAAAAAAAAAATTGTAAAAGAGGAAATAATTAAGTATCCATGCTATTAAATTATTATATAATATTTATACCATAAAGAAATGTTGAAACAAATTACATGAAGCAATGTTAATATTTCTCTGAATATGGCAATTTTTTTAAACTTTAAAAATCATTTGTGGGAAAAAAAAATCTCAACATAACATGAAATATAATAACAAAGAGAAAAACCTTCCTTACTTGTCTACTTTTCCTTCTGTGCTATTTATTAGGTTTACCAATTTGTTCTGTACATCATCTAACATTTCCTGACGGAGCTCACCTAAAAAATTAAAAATATAATAAGGTAAATATATCACTGTCATTTTGTAATAAACAGTACATTAAAAATAATCAAATGCAATAAGATTTATATAAGTTTTACTTTGTACTTTAACATTTACTTTATATGATTGTAAATATTCAGTCCAACTCTTGTACTTGATGAAAATTTGGAGACATTTTCAAATTTAGAGAATTTCAAATGAAATCAATAAATGTGTACAGTAGCTCCATATTATTTAACTCATGTCAACATAAAATGATTAAGACAATAAGGCATATAAAAATGGTCAATGGTACAAAAATGGTCAATAGTACATTTTAAATACATTTAATTAAGTACATTGAATGTTTTTCATCCTCTTTGGAAGTTCAACTAAGCAAAGGAGAGACTTTTCTTATTTATTTGCTTGCATTAGAAAGTCTGGCAAACACTTTTAATTTAAGCATGTTAGAAATATCAGTGGCAGTTCCAGAGCTATTTGATAAATGCTAGGAAATGGAAAGGATTATTTGTTTTCCTTTATCCCATTTTCCTGGCTGAACCTTGTTCTTAGCAGGCTGTCTGGGAAGACTGTCTAGCGGAACTAAGAACATGGCCCAGGATACAGATGGCAGGACAAGGTACCCTGGTTGAAAAGGTATAAATTGAAAGCCAGGATGTTTGCTCTAATATAATGAAATTATAATAGTTTGCAACTGAATTAAAACAGATTCAATGGCTATAAACAATTTTAATTTTTAAAAAGAAATTCTTATTACACAAGAAAAACCTACAAAATCTTGAAGAGTTAATTCTTAAAATTACTTTTTATAAACCCAACTATATACCAAGGCCAAAAAGACTTTTGTATCAAGAATCTTCATATCAAATTCCTTGTTTAAATTAGCAACTTTGTAAACTGAAAATGTAAACTGAAAAAAGTGCTTAAATAATTTAAGTTGGGATAGAAAATTATCTTTTTTCAGTATAGCAAAGGTGAATGAGACAAAAACTTGAAATGTAATATACAGATGATCTTTCAAAATAAGAAACATCCCCGTATCCCATAGAACTAAGGTGACCCACCACTTTTTCTTTATATTTTATTAATTTTCATAGAATCAAAGAATGGCAGCATTTTATGAATCCTCAGAGGTCAACTACTTCAGCCCATATAGCACAAAATCTCCACAATAATATTAAAGTGGTCATCAAGCCCTTTTTTAAGGATTCTAGAATGAAAAGGAATCTCAACTTCTTGGGGAAGTCAGTGTTTTCTATAATTCTAATTGTTAGGAAAATTTTCCTTATAACTACTGGCCTCTCTACGACACTTACTTTTTAAATTGTTTTTACATGACTGTAAACATTCACTCTTCATTATTAATGAGATTAAATTCTAGTTTGAAAGATAACAAATATGGAAGCACCAATGTCAAAACAAATGTCTATATGTGTTTATACACACACACACACACACACACATACACACACACAAAACCACATACACATTCCTACACCTTAATTTGAAAAAATTCACTCCACCAAAAGGTTTAACTACAGAAAGTCATTAATGCACAAAAGGATTTCAGTGTACATTGATGGAAGAGTGCTCATATAAGCAGAATCAAGAAATAAAATAACAAGAGCCTCTAACTGTATGATACTTTACAATTAATAAAATTATTTGACATATATATTTTTATGAAAACCTCTATCTTGAGGCTTGTTTTCTGGATGGTAAACTTCTTATCCCAGCTTATTTCATAAGAGATTTCAACAATGCTCATTTCCCTTCTGGCTTAACTTCTCTACATCCTCACTAACCACCTTACTTCTATCCTGGTATCCTTTCTGCCCTTCTTCCTTTCGGCTCCTGTCTTCCTCCATTAAAATATAAACTCCTAGGAGATACTTGTTTGCTTTTATCTGTATCTCTAGTACTTAGCACAACGCATGGCAAAGAAAGCACTTAATAAAAAGTTTCTTCTTCTGTCTTCACAACAATCCCCTGAAATAACAGCACAACAACCTTCTCAAATAGCAGACAAGTATAAATGTTCTAGGAGTACAAATGCCTTTCATCTCTCTGTTACAGAATCACAGAATACTGGAGCTAGATATTACATGTCACTAAATCACAAGGTCATAGGATCAGTTAATCAGCAAGCATTTATTAAATGCTTAATATGTTCCTAACATTGAAAAAAGTAAAAAGTTTCTATACTCAAGAAGCCAACATTCTATAGGAGTCAACTCATACGAGTTGAAGTCTAACTATTCCAACTTGCTCATTTTGTAAAGAATCAGTTTCAGACAGTTAAGTCTAAGCTCAAATAATGACTTAAGTAGCAAGCCAGATGTGAAATTAGTCTCTCTGGTTCCAAATACAGTGCTGTTGGTTTTTTTCCTGCATACAAATCAGTGGCATTCACTTTTCTACCTATTTTAAAGCCCAGTTTGTCTTTTTTTCAGCTGACTGCAGTGAACATGAACTTTTCCTCCTCTGAAGTTTATTGTACTTATCTTACCACCCACTTGACACTTCCTCACAAAATTCCTGCTCATGTTATTTAATTTTTCATGTGTATGACTTTTATCTCCAAATAAATCATATGAATACACTGAAAATGGTACAAATTTTCATAAAAAAACAAAATTTATTTAGAAAAATAAAAGACCAGGAATATAAAGAGAACTTATGTTAAGAGACTGAAATGAAAGGGGAATTAGGAAGGCATTTTCTGAACTCAACTATTATAAAACAGCAGTCATCAAAGCCATGTGTTAGTCCAAAAAATGGCTAGATCAATGGAACACACTAAAAAAAGGAAAATCAGAAACAATACCCCAGTGTTTGATAAACCAAATGGGAAAAAAAGATGCAACTGAAGGCTAAAAGTAGGTCTAGTCCTTCAAAAATCTGCTAACACAAATTAAAAAATTATTTAAAAATTTAAAACTAACTTTAGGTCCAGTTATAGGTAAAATGGAAATGCCCCTGATTTCCTATATCATTCATCTTCTAAAGCAGTTGAGCCCTCAGTCATCTATACCTTCCACTTTACCATAACTGGCTCAGAAGTCTCAGGTCTGTTTATCAAGCATGCTTTCTTCAAGAAAAGAATCAGTTAAGTACTTTACATGAAGAACTTCAAAAACCCTTCAAAATTGAATAATTTTAATAGATAAGGAATGATTCACTAATGATATAGAAACCACTACTAAATCAGCTATGTAAAGTCAACCTAGCAACAACCTGTTACAGCCAATAATCAAAATTAAAAGCTTTAAGAATAAAAATTAAAATGTAATGCACAATTAATCTATTCAAACAAGAAGCATCTTAGCAAACTTAATTGATAAGAGTAATGGCAGCCAAAAGCAATACAAGTTTAGAATATAAACTCATTATAAAATCTTAAAAAGACTAAGAGGAAATAATGAATCAAATCATAAAGCAGGGAGGTGGTACAAAGTAAAATCAGTTTAAAGAAAGTTAGCCAAGAGAGACATGTAAAGTTATCCCAAAAATATTTAAGGGAAAAATAGATAAGAATGAGAAGACAAAAGTAAAAAAGATATGCAAAGATTTTTATAACAATCTATTTTTACCGTCAAAGACAGCAGAGCCACTATAACTGGACTCTCACTCTTAATATGCTTATAAAAGAAGCAAAAAAAAAAAAAAAAAAAGTGAGACTATTAATAAGTTATTTAATAATTTAATATTAATTTATTAAATAAGAGAATAAATATAATAAATGTAGGGAAAGAAGTTGCAATGGACTAATGTATATACAGGAGATACATCCTAGAGGATATGCAGCTGTGAGAACATTAAGGAATGAATTTACAAGCTATATAAAGGATGACAATATTAAAGTTATAGAGAATTTATAATGGAACTTATATGTTTTAAAAAGGCAAATATCAATATCAAAAACTACCAAACTATATGCTTACTTTTCCATCCATATACAGTTTTCCCCCCTGAGGCAATTGGGGTTAAGTGACTTGCTCAGGTTCACACAGCTAGGGAAGTGTTAAGTATCTGCTGTCAAATTTGAACTCAGGTCCTGTTGACTTCAGGGCTGGTGCTCTATCCACTGCGCCACCTAGCTACCCCTCTCATATATAGTTTTTATGAGACTTACTTACACATACACATTGAAAACATCCTCAATGAGCAGATTAGCAGAGAAAAAAGGAATTCCTTTTTACAGTGTTTTACATTATGAACAATTCTTTGACCTGCTTATTCATATTCTTTAGATAAACATTCAGCCTTGATTTTTAACTATACATAAAGATACTAAATTTGAAACAAACACTTAGAATATTAGTAGATAGGAACAATTATTTTCTCTATATATGAATGGTATTACCACATTTTTGAGGGAAATCATCTTCTTGAAATTTACATGATTGATATAATATCTAATAAATATTTGATCCTAATAGCTTTGACCTTAGAGATGGACAAATGTTGTAAATAGGCAGTTCTCAAGGGAAGAAATCCAAGTGATACAAAAATGCTCTAAATCACTAATAAAAAGATAATAAAGATTAAAACAACTGTGAGGTACAATTTTAAACTTAGAATAGCAAAGATGACAAAAAAGAAAGACACAGCCTTTCAATTTGTTAAATTTGTCTCTACTGATTTTCATAAATTTGTGCTAAATACGAATTTAACAATTTAGGTAATATCTTCCTGAATTCTATTATATTTACCATTTCAGAGCATACTGTATTATACTAAGAAGAATATAAGCATAAATTGTGTATGGGGCGAAATCTCTCCCCCGCTCTTTAAAAGGGATTTTATAACCCCTATTTCAATTATATAATCACATACAGTAGATTACAAGTTAACAAGTATTTCAAACTGTGGAAGATTTTTTTTTTAAGTACTGTCTCAAAGCTAATTTCTGATGCAACAAATTCACGAAAAGAAAAAAAATTTTCAATTAAGAATTAAGAAATGAAAAAGGTTTACATTTGCATGAATATTTATGTGTTCATATAGTGGAAGACAATGTATAGCAGGTTTTGTCCATAAAATTTCAGAAAAAGCTGATTGTTAAGTGTCAAAGTATTAAAATCATTCAAAATATCCCATTTCTTAGAATTAAATTACACGGTTTAATAATTTGTCCAAATCACAAGTTATTCATATGTACATGTTTGCTAAATTGAGCTATTTAACAGTTTTTATATATCATTTTTTTTCTCCCTTGCTTAGCAACAGTATGTATGGTGTATATACTAAGTGCTTAATGAAAATATGCTGACTGTATAATCAAATTAATGAATAAAAACGAAAGCATAAGGAGTATGCTTACTCAAAATTTTAAAATACAATTTCAAAATTCAATAAATATCTATATATGCAAAGTATTATGCTAAACACTGGAAAACTAAAAAAGACAGTCTGCTTTCTCACATCTTATGTAATATAACAAGGACATAAAACATCAAGTTACTGATAATTACATGATTAAAAAAATGTATCTAAGTTAAAAAAAAAAAAAATTAAGTGCTATGAGTGATCTGAGAAAGAATGTGACTACCAAAAAGAAAGCTCGGTAACATCTGAATTGGGTTTTAAAGAACAGGTAGAGCGGGACAAATGTTGTCAATAGGCAGTTCTCAAGGGAAGAAATCCAAGTGATATAAAAATGCTCTAAATCACTAATTAAAAGAGAATAAAGATTAAAACAACTCTGAGATACAATTTTAAACTTAGAATGGCAAAGATGACAAAAAGAAAAGAATTTTTTAGTGGATGCAAGTGAATACCAGAAGAGTATTATACAACAGAGCTATGAATTGTTTAAACCATTATGTAATACATTTGTAATTATATCCCCCAAACTCCTTTAACTGGGCTAAACTTTAACCCAGGGATAAAAATGCTAAACAGATATTTTAAAGCAGGGGTCCTCAAACTTTTTAAATAGGGGGCCAGTTCACTGTCCCTCAGATTGTTGGAGGGCCGGACTATAGTAAAAACAAAAACTTTGTTTTGTGGGCCTTTAAATAAAGAAACTTCATAGCCCTGGATGAGGGGGTTAAATGTCCTCAGCTGCTGCATTTGGCCCGCGGACTGTAGTTTGAGGACCCCTGCTTTAAAGAAAGAAAGCCCATATGTACAAAAGTGCACATATATAGCAGAACCTTTTGTTGCAGAAGGATGAAGGAGAGAGGCACTGGCCTTGACAAAGTCAGAAAGATTTAGATTTAAATCCTGAATATGATACATAATGACCATATAACCCTGAGTCAACTTTTCAGTGCTTCAGTCAGTTTTGCAAGACTGTAAATTGGAAAAAGGACATCAACTTGCATAGGTGGAAGTATATGAATAAAGTATATATTTTCAGGTGTGGCTAAAGTATGAACTTATTTAGCTTAGGTTTTTGTTTTTATTTTGGCATGAAGAGGAAATTTTTTTTTAAATATCCATAAAATATTTAAAGGAAGTAAATAAAAGAGATCAGAAGGCAGGAGGTGGTTCAGAGACAAACGAGACAGCTTTCAAATTAATGGGTTAAATTGCATTTTTAAAAAATACAAGTTATTGGCAAAAAAGATTTATGATTTCATATACAATGTTCTTTTTCTATAAGACAATATTATTTATTGATATTTGTCTAATAACAACAACAAAAATCCTAACAATTGAAGTCACAAGATTAATACTTACAAGAGAGAAGATTAAAGACAGAACTTCAGGGAATATCTACAATAAGGAGACAGGAAAGAAGCTAAGGAATCAAAGAAGGAAACGAGGCAAAAAGAATCAGGAGTTAGCGCTGTCTCTGAAAGTTGGAAAGTGCAAGGAAGATGATGACTGAAGAAGACCACTAGATTTGACAAATTATATTTATGTAAATACATACCTTGGATATGTCAATTTTACTCATTATTAAAAGATTCAGGAAATATTTCTACTTTAAAAAGTTACCCAGAGAGTACTATATAAACTTGAAATGAATAAAATTACATTTTTACAAAGTACTCATTAAAGTTAGATGATACCTACACCATTAATTTGGTAAAGTTTTACTATAATCTGTGATAAACACAGCAAAAAAGTACAAAGTATTATAAAAACAAAAAAAAACTTTTTTAAAAATATGAATGTAATAGAGAATGAGATAGGCTGATCAAGGTTGAGATGGGATGGGGAAAGACCTTTCCACTCCACCCTCTACTCTGAGATATCACTAGATTGCCTAAGGAGGAGCCCAGTTCTGAAACTGAGCTGGTAAATTGTCTGTGATGATCAGTATTGAGATCAGCATGTTCAGCCTATATGTGAGAAGGGAAGGGAGGGAAGAAGGAAAAGGGAAAAAAAAAAAAAAAAAGAAAGAAGGGAAGGAAGAAAAGGAATGAATGGAAAGAAGAAACAGAGGGAGGGAGGGAGGAAGGGGAAAAAAGGAGGGAAGAAAGGAGTTAAGAAGTAAGGAAACTACTTTCTGTTAAAAAAAAATCTTTTATTTTGTGAGGCTATTTAGTAATTAGATATACAAATTTTAAATTGTCCAGATAAAGGAAAGAATTTTTTTAAATGTCTCAAATGAGTGGAAATGTATATAAAATAGGAAACTAATTTATTTACATACTATAAGCTAAAAATAAAAATTAACATTTTAATCACACTATTGGAATCTAAACTTTTAATTAATTGAAATAATCTGAAAATAATCTGTTAACCATTGATGGCAATTCAAAAACTATCTGGTACTATTTTTTCATTTAAATACCACTTTTGCTAAAGATAACCACAGATAAATAAAAGATTTGACCAGGGGCAGCTAGGTAGTGCAGTGAATAGAGCATCAGCCCTGAAGTCAGGAGGACCTGAGTTCAAATCTGCCCTCAGACACTTAACACTTCCTAGCTGTGTGATCCTGGACAAGTCACTTGCCCAATTGGCTCAGGAAAAGAAAAAAAGATTTGACCAATAAAGCTGGGTCTAGAAATGTATTTGGACTGTTTTCAATAGAAATGTTATTTTTTTAAATGTAAATAATGGCCTAGAAAACAGACTATTTTTTATAATGTGAAATTTCTATCAATCAGTATTATTAAAGCAGTTCTATAAACATTAGAAACTTCTTTTATGCATGCTGTTTTAACACTTAATTATGCAGAAAAAAATCTGACGATAGTCTCATTCAGCCCTGGGACCAAACCATGGATCCATTTGGTTCCAGTATATCTCTCCATTTAATAAATTATTAAATACTTTCTAATCTCTATCTTGCTCAGTTTCTCCAGCATTACATTCCCTCTAGAATAAACTAAAAACTCCTTTTTTTTAACTTAAATTTTGTAGCCTCGATACACTTCCTTCTGCATTTTGCAATCAAGCCTTCTGTTACTGGCATATTATGCTCCACCTTTAACTTTCCATACCCAATTAATTATTACAGTGAACATCCCCCGCAACTCTATCTCAAGAAGAACCTCTCTTCCTCTAACAACAAAAAAAACCTTTCCTGAAATTCCCATCTGCTAGTACCCTTCCTCCAGTGGTAAGGGCAGAACCAACTCAAAACAGCTAGTAAGAGCCAATTGTTATAAGGATGAATAAACAAATGAAGAAAGAGGTTTTAAGCACCTACTATGTGCCAGGTCTGGTGCTAAACATTGAAAATAGAAAAAGAAAAACAAGACAGTCCTTATTCTTGAGAAGTTTACAATCTAATTGGGAAAATATTTATACTACAGCAACTGGATTAATGTTACAAATCAAGCTAGACTTACTATTTACTGACAATCTACATTTTTGAAAATGATAAGAGAAAAATGTTGATAAAGCAGATTAAATTTACAAATGCCCATTGTTTCTCCCATTGTATCTGTAGTCCTAAATCTTTTAGTATTTAGTAACACAATAACTGGTACTTAATATACGATTATTGATGACAAAAATTTCTTCCCCCTGCACAGGAATTTTCTAGCCATTTATTATAAATTGATCAAGGCTTTCAAAAATGGAACAGACTGCTTTGTTAAGAGCTCACCATTACTAAAAACATTTAAACATATTAGACATGTAAAGGACACTGCAATATTGGATAGAAGTCATACTATTTGACTGCTATGGTCTTATCTAAATTAAATTTAGGATAAAATGTTAAAAATAATTAAACAACTAAAATTTTAATATTGTAGTCTTACAGAATGCTCTATTGGTAAGCTATACTGTTTCCAATTGAATTTAGCTTTTCCTGGACTTAGTACTCAACAAAAAATTATCTCATCCAAAGATGAGATAATTAAAAACTTTGAATAAAACAAACTTTTTAAGAAAGTATTTCCTTATATTGTTTAAATGTTGAAACTTTATATTAACTAATCATTCCAATCCTCAATCTACGGATGCTTATAAAGAAAAACAATCTATTAACTTTTCCGCTACAGTTTAAAGCACTATGTACATTCTTACAGCAAAAGCCATTTATCTTTTTCAAACTTGTTTCTCCTGGCAAATTTCTTTACTGTCTGGCCAAGTTTTGTGTTAAAAATAAAGTACAGTATTACAACATCCATCAACATTTAAAGTGCTTAATGATCTATGAAAGCAAAAATACAATGATTATTCTCAATCAACCAAGTTAATTGAGAAATGTATAATATCAAAAAAAGTTAATAGCTTTCATAAGTTAAATCTTTTAACAGTTATGAATAAGGCAAATTAATCACTCAGATGAATATGAGATGACACCTTTAAAGAATGGTTGTAAAATTGGCAAAAAACATATTTAAAAATTTAATGGAATAAAAGTTTTTTTTTTTTTAAAACCATTTTTCTTTCTGAGCAACACTGGCTCAAAAAGCATGCTTGTTTAAGGGTAACAGAACTTTTACGTGGTTTTTGTTAATTCTACAAAATAAGTCAAAAATTATGGAACACAAGATGAACTTTACTTTAAACTTTTTTACTTTGAACTTCTAATGAACTAGTGTTCTAGACAGTACAACATGACTGATGATAGAGAACGCTACCTACTTCCTCATAAAGAAGTGATAGATTCAGAATTTTTTTTCCAACCACATATTCCTAAAGAAATGGAATCCATTTCCCTATATCTACCAATGAGCCCAGGTACTGTTCTCTATGTAAATAAGAATATTATGAAACAGTGACTCAGAACTAAGGAATTTTTGGTGCTAAAAAATATATATTTTTTTTTGGAGAAGTCTCTCCTCTCGAGTTTTTAAAGCCTTTCTGTTTCCTAAAAGGATGCCTCAATTTTGATTATCCTGTATTTGTTCTTAGCTTATCACCTGACTAATTAATTTATGACCTGACTTTTGTTTGTAAGGTTGCTGACACAATGTGACTACCCTGAGTACCACTATTCTATTTTCTAACTCTCCAACCTTTGATCAACATTTACCTAGTGGGCATCCTACTAATCAGATATTAAGAAGTCACCTAATATATATTCATGTCTCTGATAACATATCTCTTCTGAACCACATATCTGATCTTAGGACTTCTTTGAAAAACAGCACTTTCAGGCATGATCCTGAAGTAGACCCATGAAAGTGGTCTTTATCCTCTAGTTCAACTTGTGACAAAGGGTAAAAATTTACTAGATGGTCAGGTTACAGTTACAATTGTGATCAGAAAAAAGAGTGACATTAAAAGGCGTAGAAAGGAACACAATTAAGGCCTGGTTATTAGTACTATACTTCAATGAACTGAAATAGCACAAACAGAGTCAATTGGAGTGCAAGACACACTACCATGAGACTGTGTTTTACTATTAAAGTTATTAGATGCCTGTCTATACACTTCAATTATAATACTACTCTTTTAGAATAAAGATGTATATTTATACCTTGTTTTTTAAGTTCTTCGATTTGTTCTTCCTTGAGATCCAATTGCTCTGTGAGTCTTGATGCTGAATCTAAGGCAGCATTTGCTTCTTCCAAGTTTTCCTTGTAAGTAAATAAGAAAGATCATTAAAATTTTCTATTCAAAATCAATAGCACAGAATTTAGGTCTAGGTTCCACATCATAAGAGAGGTTACTAAAACTGGAGCACATTCAATAAGAGCAATCAGGATAGTGAGGTGGGGGTGGGGGTGGGGGGTGGGGGGAGGAAACAATTTTTAAAAATAGGAAGGAACCAAGGTGCTTAGTTTGGAGAAGACACTGAGAAGTATAAAATTTAAAGCACTTAAAGAGTTATCATGTAAAAAGAGGATTAAACTTATTTTAGGCAGAAGTAAAAGAAATGAGTGAAAGTTGCAGAGAAACAGATTTTCTGCTTGATAGAAAGAATAAATTCCTCTTACATACAGGCAATCTAAAAGTGAAATGGACATTCCTACACTGATTTGAGATGATCTTTAAGATATCTTTAAGATAATGTCCAAATGTGATGAATTACAGATGGAATGAATTACAAAGATTATGGAGTCAATCGGTCTCTAAATTTTACAGATTTTTAGAACACTAAGGTGGCAATGAGGTCCAAGGCCATATACCTAGTTAGTGTTCGAGATAGCACTCAGTTTCAGGCTTCCCAACTCCTCTGTTCTTTCTACTCTACTACACTACCTCTCCTAGAAGTAGAAACTTAAAAAGTAAGAGGAGGGAAAAGTTATAGGTACTACAAAATAATGACATGCTAAAATCAAGGTCACAATCACAAAAATTACAAAAAAAACAAAGAATGCCTCAAAAAGCATAGCATTTTAGAGCTACTTTGCAGAATGATAGCTATACTCATTCAGAGTCTCAAAGAACATAATTATATCCTGGGCAGCTAGATGGCACAGTGGATAGAGCAGCCCTGGAGTCAGAACCTAAGTTTAAATTCAGTCTTAGACACTTAAGAGATAACTGGCTGTATGACCCTGGGCAAGTCATCTAACTCCAATAGCCCTTCAAAAAATATATTTATCTTTATTCAATAATTGATATTAATATTGATGACCCTGAATTATCAAAAACACATTATTAAATTATGTTTAGTGTTCTTTGCATTTTAGACATGATATAGAATAAAGAACAAGGAACTCAAAAACCTGGATTCTATTCATATACTGGGCTTGAAAAAATCATTTTCCCTTGCTGGGCCTAAGTTTACTCATCTATAATGATGATGTTGAACCAGATTCCCATCAATGCAAACATTCTATGAATGATACATGCCAAGAAAAAAGGTTAAATGTCAGTATCTAAAGGCATAATCTTCAATTATCTAGAAAATTCACCATTGTGGACTTCCCAACTATTGTGTGACTTTGGTCAAGTAACTACCTCTTTTGATTCTCAGTGCACATAGTGAAAAGAACAGTGCAATGCAAACCAGTAAAACTGAACTCCAATTTCTGGCTCTATTCTTCCCTGGTTACATGATTATGATTCATTCCCCCTCTCTGAATCTTGATCTCTTCATCTGCAAAATGAAGTGGCTAGACTAAAAGATCGCTAATGAAAGGCCTTGACAGAGATAAAACTGATCTCAGAAACAGGAACATTACAATTTATACTAATGATCCATATGAATATTGCAAATGTTATGTATTTAAAGCTTTTGTGACCACAAAAATCTTAATGTTAGATGTCCACAGAGTAAAGCTATCTATATACCAACCAAATATGCAATCCAATCACATCTTATAAAATTATCCCAAATAAAATAAAAAAGAGTAAGGGTGGGGGCAAGGTCTCTACAATCAGAGAAGTAGTAAAAATTAAATGAATATCTACATAAATAGAGACGAATGTAGATTTGTGCATCTGATTTTGTAGGTATCACTTCTATTTCCCAATTTGCTTTGTCTAGAAATACTAAGACTTATTCGATTTAATACATGTGTGTGTGTGTAATATTTATTTCTAAATATTTTTTAAATACCTAGTGTCAGACAGCTCTTATTTTTTGTCAATGAAAAACCACATAAGCTGGAGATCAAACAATTTATTCCATGCTAGAAAGTCAGGGGCAAAATTTACATCCCCAGTTTATTACAGTGTTTTCCTTTATTATACAAAAGGAGCAAGAATTCTCTATCCTGATGTGATTTCACACATACAGGTTAACTGTACAAAGAAATAAGAGCAAGAACTTTGTAAGAGATTATATTTTGCATAATTAAAAGGAAAATCCCTTCTACTCACCTGCAATGACATAACCTGCCCTTCTAGATTCTCTGCTTTTCTCCTCCATTCCGTTATTTCTTTCTTTTGCTTTTCTAGTTCAGCTGAATACATAGCTTTTTCTTCTACAAAAAAGTTTATTATGTTTTTCATTTTATTTAAATTTTTATATACATTTTAACAAGCTTTCAATAATTCAACAGAAATATCTGAAATGTTTTCTTAAAGGGAAAGTAGCTGTGCTTTACTTTAAGCATTAACTTTAGAAAAAAGAGATACTACCTTAAATAAAAGTATTATTATTACCTAAAAAGAAGTGGAGCTAGTTTTTAACTGATTTCATCAGGGTAAAATCCCTATGGTTCCTGGAGTAGTTGTTCCCCGAAAATTATCTGAAATCATATTAACTGCTCCAGTTAATATATTAAGTACATTCTAAGTACAAATTGAAAAGTTATGATAATGGCTCATCAGCTAATACAGTTTTAAGAGCAATAAATAATAGGTGCTTAAAGCTCACTGGCAGCACAAACAGCACACAGTAAAACTTCCAATACACATTTCAATATCTATTGCTAATCTTTTCCCCCTACAAGTCTTTTGCCCTCTTTTCCTTCTTTCATCCTCATACCCTACTTCTTTTGCCTTTTTTTCCCCACTGTATGGGGTAACTATTCCCTATTCTTCATTTCAAAGTAGACATTAGAAATTTATATAAGAAGTGAAACATAAAAATAAATTGTTATTTGTGTGTGGTCCTCTACAGATATTTTCTATGGGCCAGTAGACCTTAGAAGTAGAGATTAAATCTTCTACCTTAAAAAAAGAAAGGAAAAAAAAACCAATATCTTATCTCTATACCATTTTTTTTCACTAGACCAGATATAACATAACTTACCTTGCTGAAATTGTTCTAGTACCATCTGTAGATTAGTTAGTGACAATGCATACTGTTTTACTTGGTCCTGAGAAAGAGAAAGCTGAAGTACAGTTTCATCTCTCTGTCTGGAAACTACATTCAATTGCTCTTGCAAAGATTCCACCTGGAGATTGGCTTGATGACTTAAAAACAAAACAAAAAATAAAAATACTTTAAAGAGACACCTTAATAAGAATGGAACATTTACAAAATAGGCCTTTTACATGAACCATTTAAATATTAATCTTATTTGTTAAATTAAATAGAACCATCTTTATTGAGTTATTATTGACAGTGATTTTCAATAAATGGTGGTAATATTAAAAACCAAGAATTAAAAGGCAGCATTTAAAATGCAAAGTGAACCTTCAACTATAAAAATGTTTTCCCAGTTTATTGCTTCCTTTCTTATTGAAGCTTTTTATTTTCAAAACATAGGCAAGGATGATTTTTCAACACTGACCTTCGCAAAACCTTGTGTTGCAATTTTGCTCCCTTTCCTCCCACCCCACCTCCCTAGATGGCAAGTAATCCAATATATATTAAACATGGTAAAAATGTATGTAAATCGAATATAGGCATACATATTTATAAAATTATCTTGCTACACAAGAAAAATCTGATCAAAAAGGAAGAAAAATGAGAAAGAAAATAAAGTTCAAGCAAACAACAACAAAAAGAGTGAAAATGCTATGTTATGATCCACACTCAGTTCCCACAGTCCTTTCTCTGGATGTAGATGGCTCTCATCATCATATGATCATTGGAACTGGCCTGAATCATCTCATTATTGGAGAAGAGCCACATCTATCAGAACTGATC
Source organism: Sarcophilus harrisii (assembly GCF_902635505.1). Taxonomy (NCBI): domain Eukaryota; kingdom Metazoa; phylum Chordata; class Mammalia; order Dasyuromorphia; family Dasyuridae; genus Sarcophilus; species Sarcophilus harrisii. The sequence continues at coordinate 280,880,915 of NC_045427.1, forward strand.
ATCGTATAATCTTGCTGTTACCATGTACAATGATCTCCTGGTTCTATTCATTTCACTTAGGATCACTTCCTGTAAGTTTGTCCAGGCCTCTCTGAAAGCATTCTGCTGGTTGTTTCTTATAGAACAATAATATTATATTACATTCATATACCATAACTTACTCAGCCTTTTATAGTCCTTTGGGCATAGTTCCAAATTGTTCTCCAAAATGGTTGGATCAGTTCACAATTCCACCAACAATCCGTGTTCCAGTTTTCCCACATCCCCTCCAACATTCATCATTATCTTTTCCTGTCATCTTAGGCAATCTGAGAGGTATGTAGTGGTATCTCAAAGTTCTTAATTTGCATTTCTCTGATCAATAATTATTTAGAGCACCTTTTCAAATAACTAGAGATGGTTTCAATATCTTCATCTGAAAATTGGCTGTTCAATATCCTTTGACTATTTATCAATTGGAGAATGGCTTGAATTCTTATAAATTTGAGTCAATTTTCTATGTTTTAAAAATCAGGCCTTTATCAGAATTCTTTTTTCCCCAACTTATTTTTTCCAGAAGGACTCTATTAGAACTCAGTAAAGAAGTACATTCCAGGAATAGGAGGCAGCCAATTCAAAGACAAAGATGAGAGATGGGGTCTCTAATTTGAGAAAAATAGAGAAAAGGCCAGTTTGGCTAGACTTCAAAGTATGGAAGGAGGAATAATGCTAGAAAAATAACAGGTTGCAGTAGACTTTAAAAGCTTAAAAAGAAGAGTTTATATTTTGTCCCAGTGGAGCCTCTGAAATTGTTTCCATAGGAAAGCTGCAAGATCAGACTTAAGGATCACAAGTCAATTCAATTTGTTGTATTATAATGACAGATATATGAGACAAATGATTCACAGCCCTATAAGCAGACTAGGAAATTTAGGAGATTTCATTTCACTGGTGATAATATTCATATTATGGATTTGGAAGTAAGGGTTAGGATAAGCTATCCTTATCCAATGTGGAAAATAAAAGAAGTGCTATTTCTATCTCCACAACAACTCTCATGAAAAGCCCTTTCTCTCTTCTCTACTCAAACCTTAACTCAGGACCATCTGATGCCTAGACTGTTTCAACAATCTCCTAACTGATTTTTCTACCTCAAGTTACTACTAAATTCCAGTACACCATTCATGCTGCTACCAAAGCAATTTTCCTCATTCACAGACCTAACTTTATCACTCTGTTATTTAATAAACTCCAGAGGTTTCCTATTGCTTCTAGGAACTTAAGTTCTTTTGCTTAACTTTCTTTAAAAAACCTTTCACAACCTAGCCCCAACCCACCTTTCCAAACTCAATGAATACTGCTCCTCCTCCTATACTCTGCAATGCAGCACAACTAGCTCTTTTCTGTTCCACAATACACAATATTCCGTATTACCTCTCTGCCTTTGAACTGGCTGAAATATACTCCCCTCACCTCCATCTCATAAAATCTCTCCTCCTCTAAGATATAAACCAAATGCCACCTTCTAAGTGAAGTCCTTCCCAATCCCCCCAAACACTAGTGCCCTTCCTCTTTAACAATTTATATTTTAAAATTTCTATTATTTATATTTATTCTCTTTATTTTACTTATTCTTATTCTTGTCTCCCCATAAAAATGTAAGCTCCTTGAGTAGAGATTGTTTCATTCATTATTGGCATCCCTAGCTAGCATCTAGCAAAATGCCTGGCATATAGTAAGTGCTTAATAAATGCTTGCTGTTTAACTGAAATTGGACAAAAGATCATGAATACTTTTCCAATAAGTTTCCAATTAGCATCACTACAAGTATTTGGCACAATGAATGGGAAACAACTGAATAACATTCAACACAATGACTATAACTAAATAAAATCATGGCAGATGACTGTAGTGGAATAGTATTGTGCTCGAGGACTGATACAAAATGAAATAAGTAGAATTAGGAGAACATTTTATACAATGATTACAATAACATAAAGACAGTTTTGATAAACTTAAAAATAATAATGCACCACGTGCAAAAATGTTTGTAGAAGCTTTTTTTGTGGTGGCAAAGAACTGGAAAATGAGTAGATGCCCATCAGCGGGGAAATGACTGAATCAGTATATAAAAGTAATGGAATATTATTGTTCTATTTAAAAAATGATGAACAAGCTGATTTTTAAAAGGCCTTGAAAGATTTACACGAACTAACACTAAGCAAAACAAGTAGAATGAGGAATATATCATACATAGTAACAGCAAGATTGTGTGATGTTCAACTATGAAACATTTTGTTCTTCTTAGCAGTTCAATGATCCAAATCAATTCCAATAGACTTTAGAAAGAAAATGTCATATGCATCCCGAGAGACTAAATGTAAATCATCAAACAAGCTATGTTCACTTTTTTTCTTTTTCTTTTTTTTTCCTTTCATAGTTTTTCCCTTTTGCTCTGATTTTTCTCTCCCAACATAATTCATAAAGAAATATGTATTTTAAAAAATTAATGTACATATATAACCAGAAAAAAAGAAAACAATAAAAAGGAAAAGAAAATAATCCACTGACTGACCAAAATTCCAAAAGACCAAAGATGAAATCATCCTTCCCAAATCTTTATTAAAGATTTAAAAGGACACACACATTTTGTGGATGTTTTGTATGATTCACTTAATACAGGGCAAAAAAAGTAAAGGTAGTACATGAGAGAAGTTGTACTAGCAATATAAAAAAAAGAAAAGAAAAGAACATCAATGAGATACTTTAAATTTTATAGGAAAGACGAGGAGAAGGTTGAAAGGAAACATAAGCAAGCAGGAGAGTGTCTGGAACTAAAGTACTACATATAGTCCATATTTTTAAAAAAAAATAAATTGCATATAATGAGTGTCCTAGTTTAACATGCAATACTTTTTTCTGATCTCTGTACATAGAAATATTCATGTTTGCTGGCATTTTATTTTTCTTATTTACGTTTACTCACTTTAAGTAAAATAATCGGAAGCAATTCTAACTGAACTTTTTTTGAAAACCTAAGTGTATTTCCATTCCTTTAAGCTTTCTGTAACTACCTTCCTCAATATTGAAATAAGTTTGTGACCTCATTGATTTTAGTTACTGCTTCCAATGGTCCAGATCACAACCTGTTCCAGCCCTTCCCATTCTCTGTGACTTGCATTTCTTCTCATAAGAGATTTCAAAAAAATTCTACCCAATATACCAGAAGCCTTCACCTAGACCTTCTAACCTAACATGACACTTCTACAGTAAAGGAACAGTCCATCTATTGCCAGTTGCTTTTATAAATAACCTACCACTAATATTTCTTATTCTGAATAATAGTTTTTGTGCTATCTCATATACACATTGGCATAACTGCATGTAACTGCCATGTGCATAATTTAACATATAGTTGTACTATCCTACAACCTATTTATGTCTATCTACCACATATCTTTCTGGTATTCTTTGAAAGACTTGCAACTTTGATTTTTCACAGACCACAATGTTTTGATTCATTGTCATACTATACTACTAGGAAAAAAAAGTATTAAAAATGTAATATTGCTTCAATATCTGTAAGACAGCTTCACATTTATAAAAAGAATATAATGACTATCAGTGGATCTAATGCCCTCACTTTATAGAAAACAGACCTACAGAAGGTAAAGCAACTGGCCAAAGATAACAAAAGTATCAGTGGCAGAATCAGACTTCAAATTTTGGTCCACTGAACAGTATAGTCCTCTTTCCATAATAACATGTTGCCCTAAATATCTGAACATTAACTAATACAATTCATAAGATGGCAAACTGTATAAAACCTAGAAAAACACTTTATGATGATATAGTATTATAAAATTTATTTTTTATAAATTTCCACTAAATATTTCATGTTTATAACAGCATATTCATATTGGGAGGAAAAAAAACCCACTTATTCTACTGAACCAATATAACATTTATTTAATATTTTACTTTACAACTGAAGTCTAAAACAATTAACAAACATTTCAAAAATATTTTTCTCAATATTTGAGAGAATTTCATATATACCTGATGCTAGACTATAAAAATAACAAATATTATATAATTTGAAAATTTGATATGTTTCTCTCAATACATTTCCAGGTCCAAGGCACTTCATAATGACTAAATGAGGATATGCAAAGTTGAATAAGACATGATCTTTACCCTCAACATTACTGTCTCAAAAGCAAGAAAAATACCAAGTTATATTCCCCAATTAATGTATTTCCTATTTTCTAACAATTAACCTATAATAAAATGTTAAATTAATATTCCATTGTGAATGCATCCAACCATTGTGGAGAGCAATTTGGAACTATGCTCAAAAAGTTATCAAACTGTACATACCCTTTGATCCAGCAGTGTTACTAGTGGGCTTATATCCCAAAGAGAATCTTAAAAAAGGGAAAGGGATCTGTAGGGGCCAAAATGTTTGTGGCAACCCTTTTTGTAGTGGCTAGAAACTGGAAAATGAATGGATGCCCATCAATTGGAGAATGGCTGAATAAGTTGTGGTATATGAATATTATAAAATATTACTGTTCTGTAAGAAATGATCAGCAGGATGATTTCAGAAAGGCCTGGTAAGATTTACATGAACTGATGCTGAGTGAAATGAGCAGGACCAGGAGATTATTATATACTTCAATAACAATATTATATGATAATCAATTCTGATGGACATGGCTCTTTGCAACAATGAGATGAACCAAATCAGTTTCAATTGTTCAATAATGAAGAGAACCAGCAGCTACACCCAGTGAAAGAACTATGGGAAATGAATGTGAATCACAACACAGCATTTCCACTCCTTCTGTTTTTGTCCACTTGCATTTTTGTTTTCCTTCTCAGGTTATTTTTACCTTATTTCTAAGTCTGATTTTTCTTGTGCAGCAAAATAACTGTATGGATATGTGTGTATGTGTGTGTGTGTGTGTGTATATATATATTGTGTTTAATATATACTTTAACATATTTAACATGTATTGGTCTACCTGCCACCTAGGGGAGGGAGTAGGGGGAAGGAGGGGAAAAGTTGGAATAGGTTTTGCAAGGGTCAAAACTGAAAAATTACTCATGCATATATCTTGTAAATAAAAAGCTATAATAAAAACTAATTAATATTCCATTGAAGCACATATTCCATAATAATCATTTATCCAATACCATCTAAAACTACATGAATTGTATCAGTTATATACTTTAACATATTTAACATGTATTGGTCTACCTGCCACCTAGGGAAGGGAGTAGGGGGAAGGAGGGGAAAAGTTGGAATAGGTTTTGCAAGGGTCAAAACTGAAAAATTACTCATGCATATATCTTGTAAATAAAAAGTTATAATAAAAACTAATTAATATTCCATTGAAGCACATATTCCATAATAATCATTTATCCAATACCATCTAAAACTACATGAATTGTATCAGTTCTCTGCTTAAAATTTAAAACAAATATTTTTATTATGTCAACAAAAGTTCTGCATATATTAAAAAAGGTTGGTCTCATATTTTAATCCTAAAATTTTTAAATGTTACCTGGCATTTTCCACTGCATTAGAGGATGAAACTATCTTTTCTTCCAAAACTGTAATTTTCTTTTTTAGTTTAGCTTCTCGATCTTCTGCAGCCAAAGCTTCACGGGTATAAGAATCTTCCATTTCTAAAAGATGGTTACGCAATCTTTCTAGCTCCTGGTTTAAGCGAGATTCTTTGTCACGAAAATGTTGAACCTGAGCAGAATATATGTTTTATGTTTATGATACTTCATTTTTTTTTACTAAAATTATTTTGTTAGTAGATGTCACAACTATAAATGGTCACTTTATCAAATGATCAGGGGTATCATATTTAAGGGTATAAATTCCACAAGAGTTGCTGATCTCTATTATTGGAAGAAATCTGGAAAATAAGAATTCCCCTATCTAGACAAAAATCAGTTCTGAGACACTGAAGAAAAAAAAAAAGAGATAAGCGTAAACAATTGACTAGATACTATCCTGTAACCTCTTCTACTAGTATGCCTAGTTTTTAAGTTTATTAAGTTAGAAGGGCAAAAATGAAAGAATTCAAAAACTCTTGACTCCAGATGACATTCTATTTTACATTAATCTTTCCAATTTTTTAGGAGAGAACAAGAATATCTGTCTTTTTTCATAAAATCTTTCATTTTAAAAAACTTAAAAAAAAAAAAAAAACCTTGAAATGAAATGTATCACAACAGAATATAAAATGTTTCTAAGGCTTTGGAAAGTCCTAAACACTAGATCAATAAATCAATCACCAAACATTTATCAAGTATCTATATTGTTCCAGATTTTTAAGAGTTTTAAAACCTAAAAAAAATACTATATGAGAAGCAAGAAGGGGCCACTTGAATTGAATGAATAAGAGTGACTCATTAAAATAACACAATACAAATCACTTTGAAAGCAGCAAGACTGGGAGGTCTGTTTTTCATTCTGGATAAGAAGTGATGAAGGCCTAAATTAAAACAGTATCTGTGTCAGCAGGGATAGAAGATTTTTGTGAAGATAGAAAACAGCAAGATCTGGTGATTGATGAGATATACATGGGGTGACTCAGTAAATATATGTATATTAAGCACCTACTATGCTAAGCACTAGAGACTGCCACTGCCTTCAAAGGAGTTCATAACCTAATGATGAGTGAGAGTGAGATAAAACAACACTGAAGATTTGAAGAATGATATAAAGAGCTTTAAACAGGATTAGGGAAGTTTGGAAGAGAGGCGGTTGGATTGGAGGGAAGTGAGAGAGAGGTTAAAGAAACAAGGAGTTCTATTTTGCACATGGTTTGAGATGTTTCCAGGATATACTCTGAAATGTCCAACAGACAACTGGTCATGTGGGCATATGCTCATCTCTACATCTCCCCTCAATCTATTCCAAACCCTCTATAACTGGCTTCCAACTTCATTATTTAACTGAAACTTCTTAAAAATCATCCACAATAACTTAATTGCCAAATCTAACAGCCTTTTCACAATCGTTACCCTTCAAGACTTCTCTGAGACCTTTGATAGTTGATCACACTCTCTAGGTTTTCATGATTGCTCTCTCCTTGTTCTTTTTCTGTTACTCATCCTGTTTTCAAAAAAAAAAAAAGGCAGTGACATCACAGGTGATGTCTTGACTCATGTGTGAATTGGATTTAAATGAAGCAGAGTTGCACAGTCATCAGCCTCATACTCTCTTCCAGAGTCATTGAAGTCCACTGGCAGGACAAAACTTAAGGCAACCAACAATGGCCCACGATTCATGACCTTGGTGTTTTCAATGCTCATCTAAGCTTTAAGCACTCCACAGAACTTGCTTCAGCCACTTTTGAGGCCTCTGAAACAAACTGGTCTCAAAGGCCAATTCCTCAGCAGGAAATCTTCCCTCTAACTCACAAATACTTTTGAGATCTGTTGGTTACTCTCAATTTAGTTTAGCCTGTTTGCCAAAATGGTTTACCAGAATGTGGCCATTGCACATGCTACAGATTTTTGAAGCCATAAAAGTTGGGTGAATCTGTGTGTGTGTGAGTGTGTGTGTGTGTCTGTGTAGTTTTTATCTCCCTCATTAATATATGATGAATACACTGAAGGCAGAGACTATGCTTTTGTCTTTTTTTTTCCCCTAAGCAGGGTGCCAGGGAAGCACTTCATAAATACTTGTTCATGAACTAAAATCAAGCCTCAGAAAATAATAAGTTAGAAGAACTGGACATCAGGATGAGGGCAAATAGGTTTAGAAGGGGTGAGGAATAGGAAGAGATGTTATTATAAGTGACTGAGGTGAATGAAGAATGTCACTATTTTTGATGTACAAAGTAGAATACTTGTATATTAACAGAGAGTAAGAAAAAGTAAGGAAAGCTATATATCAAAAGTTAATTGTATTTGAAAATATTTTTCTAATTTATTAATCAAATAAGTTTATTTAATTCTTTATTATTATGGAAAGGACAGCTAAGTGTCTCAGTGTATAGAGTGTCAAGTCTGGAATCAGGAAGACACTAGCTGTGTGATAGACAAGTCACTTAACTCCATTTGTTTCAAGGTTCCTGATCTGAAAAATGAACCAGAGAAGAAAATGGCAAATCATTCCAGTATCTTTGCCAAGAAAACCTCAAATAGGATCACAAAGAGTCAGACATAACTGAAAAAAATGAACAACAAAAAATTCTTATAAAAGAACATACCTCATTCTGTAGGGAATTGCTTTCCATTTGTTTCTGCTTCAGGGCCAACATGACTTGGTCTCTCTCCTGCTGAAACTTAACTGCCTTATCCTGCATAGACTTAACTTCATTTAATAACTGATTCAACTCCCCAGTGTTACCCTTTTGGGGAAAAAAAAAAGTTTTAGGTTTTTATATAGTCTTCCTAAAAAAATCTTAATTTCTATAAAGAATTAGGCTGCATTCATTAGATGTACACATATTGAAAGTTTGTAGAATCAAATAGTAAAGAGATAGCAAGGTATTTGCTAATATGGAAACTTTAAATAAAAACATACATTTTTGGCACAGATTTAAGGAAAACAATTTGAACAAGCTAGCCACTAATAAGTCAGGGCAAGTACAGTATATTATTACCTTCAGGAAGAAAGACAGCATCTCAATTTTAGAGGAGATTCATGTTTTAGGCAATAGCCAGATTTTAGAAAAAAAAATTTTTTTTAAATATTAGGCAGTTTTTATTACTGATTTTCCTCACTATATAAATGTGTATAATATCTTCAAACATATAATATTTATTATAATAGGGTTTTATGTAAACATTTTACTTCTATAACATTTAATATCTACAATTTGACTCTAAAATCTTCAGAAATATTTTGAAACCAAGCATTTTGTTATATTTGAATGTCTTTTTTTTAGAAAAGGAAGCTCCAAATTTTCATAGATATTACAAGAAAGATAAATTAGGAAGAAGTGAAAGCTTAAAAACTTTTTTTTTCAATAAAATGATTTTGCGCAATAAAGTTTTCTCAATAAAAATAATATAAAGTACATTTTAACTATATTAGGCATTAAAAAATCCCATGTATTAACATACACACACATAACTATAGTCAATGTTAAAAAGTTACTAACTCTAATAAACCTGAGAAGAGGGTCTGTTGGGTGGTAAGAGAATTTTATTACAATAATAAATACACTACAAATGAATGCTAGTTTTAACTAGGAGTCTAATCCCATCAATGTATTATCCTTCTTGGGCAGCTATAAAGTAGCAGAAAAATTCTTACAATATTAAAGTTTCCATTCAAATGGCAGTATGAAACAAAAGATTCAATTCAATTCCTGTATTTATTAAGTAATTACTGCATACAAGGCACTGTGCTAGGCAATAAGCATATAAATGTAAAAATAAAACATTTCCTGGCCTAAAGGAACTTATATTCTACTACATTGTACCATGTACACAATTAAGGTTCTTGGGATATGTTGCTCTTTCTTGGGATATTTTGCTCTTTAAATGTTCTCTTCTTTGGATGTAACAATAAGAGCTATTAATACATGTGCATTCATCTAACACTGTGCTAGGTGCACAGGAGGTATTCAATAAACTAAACTACTGAATTGCTTCTACAACTCAAAAAAAAATCATACAAAATAATTACGGTTTCTGTCTAAAATCATATTATATAAAAAAGACAGATAATATGTGGCATTGAGATATTTTTTATGTTTGAGTAAAACAGGATAAAGACTTTTAATATGAATAATGAATAGCATTGCTATTTTATAGACAGTATATTATGAATCTAATAACAAGTTAAGATTCAAAAGATCAAACTGAATTTAGTATTAAAGAAGCAATCACTTCAAAACTGGCAATCCCTCAGCACTTGACAATTATATTTCTACATTTTCATCAAAAAAGATGATCGAGACAAAATCATGAAGAAAAAAGATTTCCCCAATCCCCAGAAACCTTCTGTATACCTACAAAAAAAATGTACCTGTTCTTTTTCTTTTAATAGTTTCTCAAAAGCAAGAGCTTTTTCCTTCATTGAATTTGATTCAAACTCTTTTTCTCTCAGCATCATAGAAACCTGCATATTGGTCTCCTGTAGAGCTCGAAATTCTGTTTCCTTTTCCCTGGACATGACTATAATTTTTTCATTTTCTTCCTTTAGTTTACAAATATCCATTTCTAAAATTAAAGTTCTCTCTTTAAGGTTTGTTACAGCCTGCTTTAAAAGTTCATTTTCATTTGTTTTGTTAGTTAGATTTTCATTTAAAGAAAGTAACTGATCACTTTTAGCTTTGATTAAGAGATCTTTTTCCTTAAGCGATTTTTGTAAAATATCTCGTTTCTCCTTAATCTGCTTAATCTCTGAGTCAATTTCTTCATGTTCCTTTCTTTCAAGCTCTGCCGTGGCAGCAACAGAATCACACAATCTATGATTATTCTCCTGAAGAGTCTTAATTGTTGCATCTTTTTCTTGTAATATTTTCCTTAGCTGGTCTAATTCTTGTTGTAGAGATTTAGAAGTCTCATTTGGTATTTCAGATTGTCTGTCTCTCATAGGTAAAACAACTGAAGATCTAATTGACAGCTGAGGTGAGACAACATCAAGTTTTCCCAGAAGAAGATCCTTGGTATTATGAAGCTGCCCTATGCTATGCTGAACTTGTGCCAACTCTTGACCAAAACATTTGAGCTTGGTTTCATTCTGTTCATAACTCTGGATTAAACCATTATAGTCTGCCTGTAACTTGGAATTATTATCACTATCAACCAAAACCTGAGCTTGAAGTTTATGAAGCTCCTCTTGAAGCTGAGCAGACTCATGTTGCATATTTTGCACTGTTGTTATTACTTGTTGCTTCCACTCTTCCATCTTCTTTACTTGCTGTTTTAATTTATCACGTTCCTGTAGAAGTTCCTCAAACTGATTACTATTAACACTCCCAACCTCATTACCATTACCAGAGTCAGATGTCTGTAAAACAGTCAGTAAAGTCTGACATTTCTGACTTAATGCATCTATTTCAATGTCTTTTTCTCTAATGATACGAGATAAGTTTTGAATGGTTTCTTTAAACATGTCCTGGCCACTACTTTCAAATCTACTATTCAATTGTTGGTTTTCATCTTGAAGTTTTAAAAGAGCTGCTTCTTTGGCAGCTACTATATCCATGATTTTATGATATTCTGTTTTCAACTGACTATTTTCCCTAGTCTTTTCATTCAAAACAGAAAATAATTGTTCTCTTTCCACAACATAAGCTTGAAGTTGCTGTTGAAGGTAAACAACATCCTGCATGTAAGATGCAGAAGAAATTCTGGCATGAAGAGCCTGTATCTCCAAATCTTTCTGTTTAATGATTTGCTTCAATTTACCAACTTCATCTTTGGACAACTGATCAATCTGCCTAGTTAAAGAAACATTCTTTTCATTTAAAAGCTTAATCTCCATCTCCCTTTCCTTTATTCCCTTTACCAATCTTTCAATTTCAGCTTTTGATAAATCATGCTTTTCATTTCCATTTTCTGCATTAAGTGTTTGAACTTTAGTCTCCTGAAAGATATCAGAGGTTTCTGTCTGGATGTCCTGTCTTTCTTCATGCAACTGAGTTTTAATTTGATTGATTGTCTTTTGTAAATTTTTTATTTCTTCATCTTTTTCTAAAAAGAGTTGTGTATGTGTAATGCTCATTTGTTCATGTTGGGATTTAAACTCATCTATTTCCTTTTTCTGTTCTTGTAAAGTCTGTAAAAGTTTCATTTCATTCTGATTTTGATCCTCAATTGTCTTTTGGCAACATTTTATTTCATCTTCAAGATTTCCCTTTATTACATTCAATTGTGTTACTTCAGTTTCAAGTTCAGTGATAATATCCAAGGTTTTAGGCTCAGCTATGGGTACAGATCTACTTTGTTGGTCCCTGAGTCTTTCAAGTTCTTCCTGCAGATGATTATTTTCTTCTTTCATAATTGCAAGATTTTTATCTTTTTCTTCTAAAGTTTGTCTGAAAATTTTGTTTTTTTCTGAAATCTGAATATGTGTATCAAGTTTCTTCTGAAGTTTTAATTCTTTGTCTTGAAGTTGTTCAATGAATATCTCTTTCTCTTTTATGAGTTCTATTAACTCCTTTTGCTCTGCTAAACTTCTTGTTAGGATTTCTTTAGTTTCTTTATGGTCACTATCCATCTGCTCAATTTTGTTTTTGAGTTTTGCAATCTCAAAATCTTTCTCTTGATTAAGTTTAATTAAACACTCATGTTCCAACTGTAAGGCAGAAGTATTCATCTTGCGTGCATTTGACAGTTCTTCAATAGTTTGCTCATATTTGTGAGCTTGCTCCAACAATCTCTTTTCAGACTGATGTAATTGTACCTCCAATTGCCCTTTCTCCATTCTTAAAGCTTCAATAATGGTATCTTTTTCTAGGGAAACCTGATTCTTAACAGTAACTGATTCCTGAAGTTGCTGTTTTACATCTTCACAAGCTAAAGCCAATTTTTCATTTTCCATTTTAACATCAAGAACAATTTTCTCTAAATTTTTATTGAGTTCTTTCATTTCTGAAAGATGTTTATTTAAGTTCCCAATTTCTGTTTCCTTTTCTTTAAGTAAGTGACACTGAAAGTTACTATTAGATTCTTGATTGAGAAGCTTAGTTAAGTCATTCCTAGTGATAAAAAGATCCTTTTCATTCTGTTTTAATTTTTCCTGAAGCTCTGAATTTTCCTTTTTAATGTTCAAAATGTATTCTTGTGATTTATCTAGCTGATCTCTTAAATCCTTAATCTTATTCTCAAGTTCTTGGTTATTTATATTTAAATCATGAAGGGCAACTTCTCCTTGGTTAAACTTTTCTTTCTGTACTTCTAGTTCTTTAGTAATTTTCATCTTTTCATTTTCAAGTTGAGAAACTCTCTTCTTTTCATCATTTACATCTTGTATTAGTTTGCTAATGGTAATATCTGCTTCATTATGTTGTTTTGATAGTTGCTCTTTCATCAAAATCATATGCTGAAAAAAATACAAATTGAAATGGTGATTTTAAAACATTTTACCCTGTATCAATTATGCAAGTTTCAAACTATTTAAAGTAACTTATATTATCAAGTTTGTTTTAGATAACTTCAAAAATTAGTATTTTCTGTTAAGGCTAAAAGATTTAAACAAAAAGAAAAGAAAGCATTTTGTTTGTTAGTTATTTGTTTATATTAATCATATAATTGTAGCTTACGAAATTAAATTTAAAAATAATAGACTATAATTAGTATCCAATGCAAAGAACATATGTATCTGTGAGTAAAGATCCTTTTTTAATAGATGTACTTTATAAGCATCAATAAAATTTGCTTTTAAATAATTTTAAAATATAAAATTTTTTAAAGATATCTGTCCTACAATTCTTTAGTCTAATGAATTTTATATAGCAGTAAAGTTGTAAAAAAGGTTCTCTTCAGTACTCTAAAACAAAATTAAGATTCCTTTATCATCATCTTTACATGAAAACAGCAAGTCATGATATAAATAAAAAGCAACCAATTTTCCTTGTTGACAAAATCCTTTTCATTAAATGCTTAGATAAAATAAAAGCAATTAATTAATTGAGAACTATAAGTTATCTCTACACTACAAGAACAGAATAGAAAACACTTAAGTGTATTTAATACAGTACCTGGCCACACAACAGGTGCTCAATAAATGCTCACTGACTAACAGTCTCTTTATTTTAATGTGGTAGTTACTTTATATTCCAGAGGTAACTTAATGTGCAATTTTAAATAAATTAATTATAAGAAGGAAAAAAAAAAAACTTCCTTGTATTACTTATCGTTCCTCTTTAGGGTTACATCTCCCAAAATCTAGCAGCCCCCAAACTGAATAATTATTTCATTAGTTTCCAACAATAGTACTCTAGCTTAACTGGAATAATTTATAAGAAATACGTTTTCATATTTGAGAGCAACTAATATATATCTGTGTAATGATTTAAGCAATCATACCATTTAGAAGGCTTCAGTATACATGAATTATTCCAACCTATTATCTAGATCATATGTTTGAAGATTAAAGGATAAAATGCTGAAGCTTAAAAGTTTTTATTTTTCTTTTTTTTTTTTTTTTTTTGGTAGGCATTTAAAGTTTTAGGAAAAGAGTATCTTCCTACCTTACTATATCTACACAATTTTACATTGAGTTTTAAATAAATTAACAGAAAGGGAAAATATGAATAAAAAAAATCTTCTTGTACTTATTTGCAATCCTTCTTCAAGGTTGCATTTCTTTTGGGAAATGTAAGAATCCCCAAAATCGTATTATGTAAAGTACACAACAAGTTAGGAATCAATCTTGTTCTGCTACTAGTATATTATTATATAAAAACTTAAAATAGTGTAGAACAGGAACAAAATCCAGAGTTTGAATCAAATACAAAGAACTAACGATATCAACATCCAACATGGTCATCATTTAATTGTCTGTCAATAGCTAAAAACAACTGAATATGATCATAAAAAACTTTGTTAACAATACAAAAATATTTTCAAATAAGTCAAATGGCCCATCAATTTACACTTGCTACAATGAAATTACATTAGGATATAAAAACATATGTTTATAAAATTACTTTTAAAATGAATTTCATTGAGTGGATGCCCATCAGTTGGGAAATGGCTAAATAAGTTATATGATGGAATATTATTGCTTTATAAGAAGTAATGAGCAGGCTTATTTCAGAAAAAGCCTAGAAAGACTTACATGAACATAGATGGTAAGTGAAGTGAACAGAACCAAGAAAACATACACAATAACACTAAGATTATGGGATGATCAACTGTGATGCACTTGGCTCTTCTTAGCAATGTGATGATTCAAAAAAATTCCTATAGGCTTGGCAGGGAGAATGCCATTCACAACCAGAGAGAGAACTCTGGAGACTGAATGTGGATTGAAGTGTAGTAATTTCACCTTTTGTTTGCTTTTTTCTTTCTGATGGTTTTTTCTTTTTGGTCTGATTTTTCTTTCACAGAATGACAAATATGGAAATATGTTTTAAAAAATTGCACATATTTAACCTATATCAGCTTGCTTGCTGTCTTGAGGAGGAGGAGGAAGGGGGAGGGAGGAAAGGGAGGGGAAAAAAATTTGCAACACAAAGTCTTGCAGAAGTGAATGTTGAAAACTATTTTTGCATGTATGTGGAAAAATAAAATACTACTGAAAATAAAATTTTAAAGCTGGATTTCAATTCAATTGAGAGAACTTACTACAATAAGATCAAGTTACTTTTATTCAATTAAAATTTACTGGGGTGTTTTGAACAGCCATCTATTTTAGAGCACATAATTCAATTCTTTTTTTGTTTTTAACTATGAGAATAAACAGCCACTAGAAAACAAATATATTCTTGGACAGTTTGTGTATAAATCAGTTTCATAGGCTGTTTTTTTAAGGCTAATTAGATGGTTCTCTATTTAAGGAACCATGAAGGTTACAGGGAAACTTCTTGTAATCATGCTTTATGTTTTATAAATTTAGAATTTTGTTTCTTGAGTTTTCTTAAAAATGGAATTTACCTTCAGTCTTTTTAAAAAAAACCTAGAAATTGGTATCATAAACTGGGTTAGTGTTAATTTCCTGAACTAAATTAAGTTGGTTATTTTTTTAAATGACATATATTTTAAAAGAAACTATTTGATGGAAAAGGAAAACTGCCTTAAAATGACAAAAAAAAATATTCTAAGCATCAAGAGTGCCCTCCAGTGGAGTTGGTGCTTTTTGAGGTATATAGTCCTTGCTCCACTGAAGAACTGAAAAAATTCTTTGATCAGTCATGAAATGATATTCTTATAAGTCACTTTCCTTACAAAATAATTAAAAAGTACATCATGATAGGCACTCACAGAAGACCAGGCCTATTTCCCTGGCAACAACTATCTAGAACTAACTGAGAAAAATTATTTGAAGTGGATGCATAATGTGCAACAAAACCCATGAAATCACAGAAATTTAAAGGTGAAAAGGTCATCAAAAAACAACTAGACATCCAAATCATGTGTTAAGAACATTTTCACATATATGTGATCTGTATGCAAGAAATAGAAAATGCAAAGTGACATCATTTTTGACAAATGATTGAAAAGCATTCACAGGGAGAATGTTTTGATCAAATGCCAATGCCAGTCAGTGTAAAAGCAGAGATTTAAAGACATTATTTTGTGTCTCTCTCTCTGACAATTCAGTGAAGTAAGAATAGACATGTAAGACATGTAAGTTCTATTTCTTTTCTATGTTACCTTAGTAGCTTCTTGATTCTGTTTGTCCAGTTCTTCTAACTCTGCTATTAATGTTTCTTTTTCAGCAATACTTTCATTAAGTTCTAGGTTCTTTGTTTCCAAATCAATTTTTAAATTACTTAATTCTAATTTCAAATTCATGTCTTCAGTAGATGTGAACTTAATAATGCTTTCAGGTTCATTTTGAAATGTTAAAAGTGTTTTTTGAAGTTCTTCCTTGAATTTGGAAGGAAAAAAAAGGAGGAAAATTAAAAAAATATTTAAATTAATCTCATATAAACAAAAATTCAGAGTACATATAGCCAAATCTTTTATTTTACAGAAATTTCAATAAGTGTAATTTTGAAGGAAATGAAGTAGAAAGTAAAAAATGAACTATACCTTAGGAATTCCAGTAAAATCACAGATTACTCACAAGAATTTATTTTAAATACTACATTGTAAATATAAACAATGATACTCAGAGGGAAAAATGCCTGGGAATAACTTATTTAGAAAAAATCTTTAAATAAAGTAAAGTTTTTTGTTTTGTTTTGTTTTTTTAAATAAATCATCAACAAAGAATTGCCTTTGTTGAGTACAAAACTGTATAGGAACTATATGTTCCCAAACACCTTTTCTCTGTATTCTCCCCTTGAATTCATCTCCCTCCTGCCTTCAAAAGTCCAAAAAGCTCTTTTCTCTCAAACCCTTCCCCTTCTACAAAATGAATAAAGCAATCATTTATACTTACTGCTTGACTGTTTAACCAAACATTTATTCACACAAATTAATTATCATAATAATACAGTTGTTTCTCAACTTCAATTGCAGAATTCTTTCTTAGAAGCTAATGGAAGCGTAAGCTTAACTTTAACAGTTAAACTTTCTCTACAATCAACACCTGGTCTCCTTCCCAGATGCCCCATAAGACTAAATGAGGAAGAAGATGATAACTGATCTGGATTTTGTGTTTTCTAAATGGGACATAAATTGAATCACTAATAGGAGTATCCACATCCACAATGTGGATTTTTGTTTTGATAGTACTCTTATTCTCAATATCCCTCAATTGATAACATATATGGAGACTTTCCTGCATTTTCTATACTAGAGATAGCAATCAATTTCATTGGAACTACTGTATTATTAATTGTACTACTGACTTAAAAAAAATGAGAAAAGCAACTATGAATTCAATAGTACTTTTTAAAACAAGGTCCACGGTCTACATATGATAAACACTATGTGTTTATATGTGAGTATATGTCTGTGCATGCATGCACCTATCTCCCTTTATTCTGTAGAACTGCTAGTCCATCAACAGATGCTAATTAAACTTATCTTCTAAAAATGAATAAATGAATAAATCACTCAATAAATATCACAACTTTCTTCAAATGGGGAACACACTTTCATACTTATAATTGAAAAATTAAAGTTTCAGTAAAATATGAAAACTATTGGTCAGAAGATTTTATAAATGGATTCTACTTAACTAGAATCATTTCTAGAAAAAAGGAAATCTCTTGTATATATTTTCTCTCCTTGTGACCATCAATTCACACAGGGACAACTATATTACCTTTATGTAACTGACTTCCAATTAGAACTACCTCATTCAGCTCTGGTGAGTTCCAGTCCTGAATCACCTATGGGACATCCATTTCAAAATGGCCAGTAGAGAGGCATGGGGGCTGAGAGAGAAATTGTGAACTATATATTGTACTCACTGAGGAAGGAAGGGAAGAGATCGGTAAGCAACAGCTATGAAGAATTTGACTACGTGATAGAATAGCATGAACCTCAAGAGAGAGAGTCTACTGAATGATGATAATAGGAGGAGAAACTCAAAGTAGAAAGACAGAATAAAGGCTATTCCAACTTCCCTACCTCAACTAGTAAGAAAAATGAATGAAGGTGCGGCCAGGAACTTTTTATCTTCAAAACATCTCTAGCATGTATCCTCTTTTCTCTGGCCTCCATGCAAGCTTAAGCCATCTCACTTCTTACCTAAATTACTACAATAATCTCCCTGAAGAGTCAGTATGCCTCATTTTCCCCTGTCCCATTCTTTGTTCCAACTAGTTGCCAAACTGACATTGTTGACTCCCATGTACAATACTAATCTCTCTCCTGAAGTTCAGTCCTATGTCAGAAACTCCAAGGGTTATTTTGTCATGAGTGTCCCTTTTAACAGTTCAAACTCAGTCCAAAACAGAACACTCTATCTTCTGTATATTTGCCTCCAAACTTTCCTATGTCTGTTGCAGGCTCCCTCATACTGTACAACCCCTGAAAATTCCAGTTACCAATGTTACTGGACCTATATACTCTCTCTCAGATATATTCCTCCTCTCCACACTCAAGGACATCATTCTAATTCAAGTTCTCATAACTTCTTGCCTGGACTACTGCAATAATCTATTAGTATCATTACCTCCAGTTTCACTCCAATAAATAAATCAGTTGCCAAAATAAGTTTCCTTTGAGAACAGATATAAGCAATAATCTTGTCTGCCACCTTCAAAAAATATTCACTTCTTTCTGTTCTCTATAAGATAAAATATAAACTTCACAGTCTAGCATTTAAAGTCCTCAACAACCTGACTCTAATTTCCCTTTCCAGCTTATTTTATATTACCCCCTTTCATTTCAGCCAAACTGAACTATTACTAGTTGTTCTCTAAACTCGGTCTTCCTTTTCCCACCTTTGCACAAGCACTCAAGCAATTCTTCCATGCATAGGATGTAATCTTTCCCTTGAGAATTTCTCTCCTTAAATTATACTGCATTCATGTATCCATCACTACTTGCGCGTCTCGCTCTGGTAAAGGGGTTGGCACTTACAACTGAAGGGCCAAATACTGATTTTAAACACCCATGACTATGTTTTGTTTCCTTACATTTTCAAAAATAACAAATATTTTTAAATGAAAAAAAAAAACCACTCATCTGGGGCTCTAAGAAATTTGGCTATGGGTCAGATTTGATTTGTTGACCACTGCAACCCACAATCCTTTAAGAAAAATGTAATCCTAATAATGTTCAGACCTGGCATATATTAGATCTAACAAATATCTCTCATACTATAAGGTACCCATTTTTCTATTCCAATTCTATTTAAAAACCATCTATTAAATCCTATATGCTAAAAAAGCACTCCCAAACCCAGCTCCTCCATCCCTATCCTTAGGTTCAACTTCAAACAACTTAATGGCCTTTGATCCATCAATTCAACACTCCCTTACTTTCTACTAACTCCACACATGACCAGACATTCCCAAGTCTTCTATTCCCTGAAAATACCAACTACTCTATCCACCATTTTCCATTTTTCCTTTTATTCACTTCACTCAATCCCCAACCTTTTTGTAAACTGTTTCCCATATTTCACTCCACCGTCATTCTACTCTCTCAAAAGTTACCAATGACCAAATCATCGAATTCAAAGGATTTTTGTGCAATCTTTATCCTTCCTTCACCTCTGAAACATTTTAAATTGTTAAAACATTGTTCTTGACAATCCTCCTAGCTTTTTAGCCTTTTTCTTTGACTTGTTTCATTGTCTCCTCTTCTTTTTCCTAAATATGGCAATTCCCCAAAGTTGTTAGAGCATCATAATTTAGAATATAAAGGGGCTTCATGGGCCATCTAGTCCAACATCATTTGACTTATGAAGAAAATAAGGTTCAGGGAGATTCAGTAACTTAGGGAAAGCAACTGTCAGAAATGCGATTTGAAATCAAGTGTTTTCAGAACCTGTCCTTTTTTATATTGCAGCACATTGTCCATGGGTAAGTTTGTCTCTGTGAAAGGTGGCACAGTATAACAAAATATATATATTCTCCAAGAGATAAGGACCAAAGGATACAAACAAACATTTTTCAAAAGAAGAATTATACATATCTAAAAACTATATGTAATAATGTTCAGAATCATTAATAATATGAAACATATAAATCAAAAAAGATGAGTTTCACCTCACACCCAGAAAATTGGCAAAGATGATGAATGATGAGAATAGTTAATGGAAGAGCAATGGTAGAAAGACAGGAGTCTATATACAAAAAAGTCCTCTAGAGGACTGATCCATGGACTACTCTCACCTCAAGCCAGAAAATCCTACTTCATTTTCAGGGAAACCTCTTATGAGAGCAAGCTTTTATCTTTTCAAATCAAGTGGGATAGTTAAAATAAAAGAAGAAAAATCAAATAAGACCAGATCAGAAAGGAGAATTAACTTTGTCATAATTGCAACATCACATGGCCTTGCCTGTCTGCTCTAGTGTCAACTATGTGCACTAGGGCTGGAGTCAGGAAAACCCAATGTCAAATCTAGCCTCAAAAACTTTCAAAAACCCTGTACAAATCACTCAACCTCTGTCCTCCCCAGTTTCCTCAATTACAAAATGGAGATAACAGCAATATTTCCCTCTAAGGGCTGTTATGAGGATCACATGAGATAATATCTGTGAAACAAATGCTCACTTCTTGATTTCCTTCTTCTGGTTCTTCTACTCTGCCTTCTCCTATGCCTCCCCTCACAAACTCCAACCATCACCTGCTTTCTTATGTCTAACTCAGACAAATTCTGAATACCAAACCATGTTTGTGCATGATGACTATGACATTTGTTCCATTTAGGTCACTTAGTGCTGAGTCTGTTCATCTATTCAATTGATAAATCTTCTTTCTGTGTTAGTATGACCTAACACTTTGAATCCTAATTTCAGTTTCATTAATACAATTCAAACTAACTATAAATCTCTTTTTCAACATAAATCCTGGCCATAATTTCTAATCTTCATCCTCTATTTCATAAGATAATAAATCTAAAATTGGAAGGAACCTCAGAAGTCTAGGTTCTCAGCCAGATGATCTGTACTATGGTCACCGATAAATTGAACAAGGGAAAATAAGGACCATATATTTTTACTTAAATTAAAAGTTAAAATAAGTTTTTATAGATTAGCCTAAGAACACAGCCACCATTACTCATTCTAAGTTTGAAATAAGAAAGAATGAATTTCAATTTGTTTTTGAGAGTGTTTTAAATTCTTATTTTTTTAAATATTTATAGCTTCTAATTTTACATAGAAAAAAATAAAAATTTAAAAGATTTTTAAATGCCATTTTCACACCATATATACCTTTTCTTGATTCAAAGATGAATTTTCTTCTTTCAGTATTTGCAGATTCTTCTTAAGTTCTAGACTGTCTTCAGGAAGAATGTTTCCCTATAAAAATATTCCACAGTAAATGACAAAGAATTTCAAGTACATTATGGAATAGTATGAACTTCAACTGCCCTATCTATTAAATCAAGAATGACTTTATTTGTACTACTTACCTCATAAGGCGATTATAAAAAAAAAAGCACTGTTAAAAAAAAAAAAACTATAGAAAATATTTAATTCTTTTCTCAAATATTCTTAATATTTCCATAAATCTCAAGCAATTTTTAAAAAGAATGTCCTTCTATATTTAATAAAAATTCAAAATATATTCCAAATCTAATAAAAACTGCCCTATCTCCATAATCCACTTTACACTTAGTTGCCATGTGTCTTAAATTAGCCTTTGCTATTATTACAACTTCCTCAGTTCTGTATTTTGAAACAAAAATTTTGTGATATTAATAGAAAGAAATGAAAGTACAAAGGATAAAAGTTTTAAGTAAATACATGTGACAATTTAGCAAAAGTTGAGATTAAAATCAATTGTGTAATTTTTCTTATAAATGTTTAAGAGCTCATAACAAAAATTCTCCTTAGAAATTAGTTTACCTGATTTAAACTACTCAGTCTCATTATTTCCTTTTGTGCATCTGTGAAAACAAAGGATTTCATGTTAAATTTGAACAAGAAAATTGAATCTCTAGTTGTAAAACTTTCATAATTAATTGGTAACCATAAATCAACACTTGCATTCTAAGGTCAAAAACATACACCCAAATAACACAAGCAGAATGATGTTTACAAATAATTAAATGTATAGCACTAATGTGCTTATCATAACCATATCCTAACATACCAAGTATTTCATAGTATAACCACATCATCATACAACATAATTCAATGGATCAGTGATTTCTAAGTTAGCCTTCCTTATAACAATGCAGATTACAATCTATCCATGCCTGTGCTATATACTCAAAACAAAAAAGCTGTCAAACAGTATATAATTATAACAATTCTATATGGATTTTTATTTTTTACTTATACTAAATACATAAGATTATAAAATTTATACACACACACGCACACACATATATCTTTATATAAAAGCAAGAGTTCTATTGTCACCTTTCTCCACTGAAGAAGGTATAAAAATTTTTCAATAATCTGTATGCCTTCCTATAACATAAGCCATACTCACATGGAAATTGGAAGGAAAGAAGAGAGAGGGGCAATTTGGATACTATTTATTCTTAGGATTTCCTTGAAAAATGCCATTCACAGTCTGATGATAAATATCAATAAATAAAATAGTTCTATTCATACTTTCTAGATAGTTTAAGGTCAGAGCATTTCAGCAGTGGCTTTTATGCCATGAATAATTAATTTTCTTATGCAAAATACTGTATAGAGAAGCAATTTATTCATATATTCAAAACTATGAAGGAACTACCATATGCTAAGATTTGTAATAATCTGAAATTCAAAAATTTCTCATACCAGACAATGCTTGTTGTAATCTCAACAGCTCCTCTTTGACAGACATATTATCTGGGAGAATTCTTTCTTCTTCAATCATAATAAAATGACTGACTTCCATTTTCAGTCTTTCACATTCTTGTATTACCTGACTTTTTTCCACATTTAAAAGTTCTTGTACTTTCTTTAAGATTTCTTTGTCATTTTCTGTTAATGACAATTTTTCATGTTTATCTTTTATTTCAACCTCAAGTTCTTGTATTTTCTTCACTGACTCAGTTTTTTCAGTTTGTAGAATCTGAATTGTTTTTTGCATTTCATGAACTTTAGAATGATCAGGGAGTTTAATCTCTGAGCCATCTAGAAAACAAAACAAAAAAAAAATTTAAACTATTAAGGACTGACAGCTCAATGATATAAATGTACTAGACAAAGCTATGAAAATTACTTCAGATGCTTGCTAGATTTAAATGAAAACTCAAATCTTTGAAAGCCTAAAATGAAAAGTTCATGCTCCATTTACTAAACAAAACTAAAGCTACCATTTGAAAATCATTGTTTCTGAAGCTAACACTTTACACCCATCAGACTGACAAAGATGATTTTTAAAAAAAAGAAAAATGACAATTTAATGAAGGAAATGGGAAAACAGTTAACTCTTAAAAGAAGCAAAGAATAATAACCATGAAACAATCTTAAAATGTATCAAAAGAAAAATTATACTTCCAAAAATTAATAGAGTTAATAGAATGAATGTAAATTAACTCTGAATTTGTTCTTTTATACTAATCATTTGTTACTACTGAATGAAATTATTACTAGAAGAAACAAAACAGGGATCACAGTTGCCTTGTCAGGAAATTCTTCATGGCTGTGATTGCCCCTAAACAAACCAATTAAATCTCAACAACTTTTGCCACATTTATTATATATAATGATCTTGTATCAGTGATTTTCAAATAATAATACATTTACTTAGACAATTTATCAATTACAATTTATCAATTACAAAGTAACTATAATAAAAGCAAAACTTAATACCTTGATGTAATAGACTTTCAAGTTCTTCAATTCTTTCTTCATATTCACCCAACTCTTCTCTATGCCTACGACTTATCTCTCCTAGTTTATGCCGATGTGCATCTTGTAAAACTGACAATTCATGTTGATGATCATCAATTTCCTGACTTAACTTCTGTTTAAGCTCCTAAAAATAAAAATAACAACAACAACAAAAAAATCCTTTTTTAAGTACAATAAATAAAAGAAATATAAGTTGGTTGCTGTTGTCAGTTTTAAATTTTTACATTAAAACATTAAAATAAACTAAATATTTTAAGGTTAAGAGAATTTTAACTCGGAACCTAAACTTGGAATAATCTAAAATAATTCTTCCTCTCCAATTAAGCCTCTAAAAATAAAATTTCTATGTCTACTCAAATTATCCATATTTAATGGAACAAGAATAAACTCAAAATCAATAGAGAATAAGTAAATCAAAAACAGCAAGTAAATTATTTAAAATCATTTTGGCCGACATTTTGTGACTTTTTTTTACAATCATTTAAATTTTTATTTTACTTGGTTGTAGGTTAATAAAACTCTCCTTGTGCATATGCCAATTAATTGCAGGTAAAAGTTACTCTAAAACCAAGTTCGTTATCAAAAGAGTTAAATATTTTTTTAATTGTTAAAAATAATCCCCAAGTGATATTCCTTCCATATCTAGATATGGAACAGACTACATAAAAACATATCTAAATTAATTATGCCCCAGTAACAAGTACTCCTACTAGAAATACAATTTTAACAGAAATTGAGTTATATATTATAGTAATATATTTACAAGCACACTATCTTATCTTGCTAGAATTTTGCAGTTTATAAAAATAATTCAACCCATAAAAACAATTCATTACACACACACACACACACACACACACACACACACAAATAGTTTTCTTCATAGAAAAAAAAACATACAAATTTGGAGGATTCTATTTCTGGGACAAAGAAACTGAATGTAAAAATTGTAACACTTGAAGTAATCAACATATCCTCACCTGAATGGCAATTAAATACTGCATTAACTTCTGTGACCTTGGAATTCTTGTTTGATAAAGATAAACCATATAAACAATCTTGGTCAAAATATATAACCTTATAAACTCTTATTATCTCTGAGTGAATGAAAACTACTTACAGTTCTTTAGTGCTTTAAGACTTAAAAATCATTTACAACAACCCTGTGATTTAGTAATAAATGTCTTATTGTCCCCATTTTAGAAATGGAACTGAAACCTATAAGTTGAAAAATAAAATTACTTATCAGTATAATACAAGTATCAAAGATAGGGCTCAAACTCAGGTCTCTCCAAAACCTTGTCCAACATTCATGACAAAGTTTAACTCACTTATGAATTACAGAGTGTTCTCAAATGAGACTGTCTCAGTTTAGAGACCAGTCAATTAAGAAGGTTATTCCTGAACTAAATATGCCAATGTCATAACTGTAGCAGTGCCTCTTCAACAAATCCATAAAAACCCCTTAAAAAAAGGCATTTTGGAAACATGGAAAACATTGTTCTGAGAATTAAGATAAAGGATGATCTCTTTGCAAAGTTGTACTCAGCAGAATTTTTGAGTTTCTCACTAAGTAAAAATTTTAACTATATTTGACTAGAATCTTAAAAAAAAAATACTTCCCTAAACTCATGTTATTAATGCTTTATGATTGTTTTATTTTTAAAATTTCAGAAAAATTTCTGAAGAACATGTTATACATATATACATTATTATGTGTGGACATGTGTGTGTGTGTGTATATATACACACACACACACACACAAACACATGTAGAGTGTACTGTGGAAATCAAAATGTATAAAGAGTTGTCTTTTTATGTACCTTAAATAGGGAGCTGAGATGGTATGAAATACAGATAGGAAATTGTTGTTGTTGCTGTTTGTCTTTCATTCTTGAAGAGGACCACCGACTTCAGGGAGGTGATGCTATGACATGCAAATGAATTGGATTTAAGTAAGAAAGGGCTGTGCAAGGTCACTTGCCTCATTTTCTCCTCCAGAGTCATCTAGGTGCAAAGGCAAGATCAGGATGACTGGAGATGGCCCTGAATGCAATGGGGAGACCTAGGTCCTTTTAAGTTAAGCTCTTTAATTGGTCTCATTTTGCCTGAGGAAATGTCCATTAATTAAGGCTAAGAAAGAAATGAACAGAAAATAGCTTCTTTTATCAAAACCAAAAAAAATTTACTTTGGGAGGGAAAGACACTCAGGGTTTCTGGACAAAACATTAACAACTGCTATTTACATTCACTCTATGCCAATCAAGGCTCAAATAATGACCAAGGTAGGGTTTGGTCTAGAATCTATTGTTGGCCAATGGATGAGAGTGGAGTGATTTGGGTTTAAGACAAAGTTCCTAAGAAAAAAATCTAGCCTGGATGCCCCAGGGAGCAGAGATGGTATAAAATACTGATAAGAAATAAATTAACATTAGTCACAAAATCACTTACTAATAATTTACATTAGAAATACAATTTTAATGGAAATTGAGTTATATATTATGATAGTCTATTTACAAGCATACTATCTTACCTTGACAGTATTCTGTAGTTTACAGACTTCACTCTGATCAGAACTATTTGTTCCTTGTGCTTTGGAAGACTGAAAAAAACATTTTTCTATTTTGATTTATACATTAGTAAAAAGTTAAAACATTATTTATTTAAAAATTTAATCCCACTAAAAGTGATTTTTCAAGAATAAGTATTAAAATATCTTAATATAAATATGATTATTCAAAATAGTAGAGAAATTGCTCTATGTCTAGACATTTCCACACCTGGCTCATGTTTCTTGGATCATAAAAATATTTTCAGGGTCTTTACAAGAGAACTTCCAAAATATTCCATAAAATTCTTCAGTAAACTTAAATAATTTAATTACATAGTTTTTCCTTCATCCAGAATGAATGCATTATGGTAGTTGTTAGAAAGAATACAAAAGAATCAGAAGACACAATACCTACGTAAGAAGTTAATAAACTTACTGAGGAAACTATTCCTATAAAGATTAAAGTAAAGAAACTATAATTGTTACTCTTTCATTGATGAGTAAGTTGTGAAACTGAAATTGTAATGTGGCAGTTTCTTTAAAAAAAAAAAAGGAATTACCAAATGTAGGCAATGTTAATATCAGTCCTAACAGTAACAGATATTAAGTTAATTTTTTTATATTAAAGATCTCTTGCTCTATGATAGTACATTCTTTGGCTCTAAGAATGAATAACGACAAACTAATTTCATTCATAATCTTCTTAAGGCATAAAATCTCATTAATCTTTCTCACCATTTAGCATTTATAGTAACTTAAAAATCTTATATATTTCTCAAAACACAGAGAAGCAATTCCTATACTTCAGTATTCTAAGGAAATAAGTTGGACAAATATTGTCTTTTTATAAGGATTCTTTTTAAAGGTCACAAGAATCTTTGGTGTCTTTTTAAAGAAAGTACAAATTTATAGGGGTCTTAACCATAAATATATATCCTTATTTTAACATAACTGGGAAAGGTTTCTTCTTAATATGACTGGACTGCAATCTCAAAAATCAAATAAATGAAAAATATTTTCAACTTAGGCACTTTGGTTTCTACAATGGTAAAATTAATTCCAGATGAGAAACAATCCAATTTTTCTGAGTCTTAATACTTCAAAAACTAAATCCTGACTTTCATATTACATTCTGTTGACCCTCATAGGCAAATAGTTTCCTTGGGGAAAAATATGGTTGGTACTGATGATCTCTGCTCTGTTATTTTAGGTTCCACCCTAACACTGTACACTAATTCAATAATAGAGCATAAAATACTGACCAGTCTCAAATCCTACAAAAATCATCATATAATTATAGATTTTTATCTTACAAATAACTACTTATATTCCTTTTTCTTTTCTTGGAAGAGGTTCCAGACTTGTGATTTCACTGGTATGAAGAATGTGTAGCAAGAAAAATTTCTTCCATTACTAAAGATCTGCAATTGCTCTACAATTTAATAGTTTTAGAGTTGCCTAGGACACTGAGAGGTTAAACAGCTTTCCCAGAGTCACACAGGCAGTACTCATCAGAGGTAGAACTTTAACACAGGTCTTCCTGATTTCCAGGATGGCTTTCTATCCATTATTCCATGTTGTCTCTCACTATTTCAATTCCTACTGATAAAAAACATGTAATTAACCTGAGCAATATGTCTCCAATGGGCAACTTCAGATTCAAGTCTTGAAACTTCATTTGACAATCTGTTTATTTCTTGCTGTGACCAAATTATATCCCCAAAGTCCATGTCATCGCCATGAAAAGCTGAAACATGATGACTAATTCCAGGAACAAAGGAAGCTGATGTAGTTGTTGAAGGTAAATTGCCAACTTCCAAATTCGCTGATTGAGCAGCTGTCTGCAACTTCTGCAACTGATCCTGTAGTGCATTCTGCCTTGCTTTTAGATGGCTGACTTCCACCTACACATTTATAATATATATTTTAGTAAAGATATTGAGGAAAACAGCATGTACCACTTTATAATAGGTTAACTATAATACGATAATACAAAGACTTAGGTCAAAAGTTTGCACAGCATATTAAGGAACCCCCAGTCACCTGAAACCTCTTAAATTTTAGGATTTCCTTCATTGGGTTCCTAAAAGCAACCCAACATGGTGTTCTAGAATTTAATTAATAACATGTCAATTTAGTTTATATAATAAAACTGCAGCAATGATTGCCATAGTTATGGATTTTCTGTATAACAAGAAAAAACAGGGTCAGAAAGATGACAGATAAAATAAGTGTGTTTCTATATACGTAAAACAAAACAACACAATCCCATTTCATTAACTGAATTATTTTAAGTAGACATTGTTTTTAAGACCTAAATTACATGGATTAAGGTATCAAGTCTTCAGTACTATAAACAATTGTTTTTTCATTTAAATATGATTGTGTTGTACACATACAGTCTCTCTCTCTCTCTCTCTCTCTCAGAGAAACTGAGTGGATGCCCATCAATTGGAGAATAGCTGAATAAATTATGGTATATGAATATTATGGAATATTATTGTTCTGTAAGAAATGACCATCAGGATGATTTCAGAGAGGCCTGGAGAGACCTGATGCTAAGTGAAATGAGCAGAAACAGGAGATCATTATACAGAGCAACAAGAAGATTACACGATATTCAATTCTGATGGACATGGCTCTCTTCAACAAGGAGATGATTCAAACCATTTCCAACTGTTTAGTGTTGAAGAGAGCCATCTACACCCCAGACTGTAGGAACTTAATGTGGTTCACAACATAGCATTTTCACTCCTTTTGTTGTTACTTGATTGCACTTTATTTTGCTTCTTCCTTTTTTTTTTTTTACTGGTTTGCTTTGATTTTTCTTGTGCAGCACAATAATTGTGTAAATATGTATGCATACATTAAATTTAACATATATTTCTACCATGGTTAACATATATTGGATTACTTGCCATCTCTAGGGGAGGGCATAGGGAAAGGAAGGAAAATTGGAACACAAAGTTTTGCAAGAGCTAATGATGAAGAATTGTCCATGTATATGTTTTAAAAAATAGAATTGTAAATGCATGGAATTTTCTATATATATTTCAACAAACATTTACTATTTGTAGCAACTTCTAATGGAAATTTAATTACCAAATGTTAACTCACATGAATTACCTCACATTTCCCGAAAATTATATAATTTATATCTTTTGAGGGCAATACAAATCCCAAGTTAAAAGCAACAAAAAATTGGCTAAGAAAAATGAAATACAATGAAAGTATTCAAAGGTTATTTTCTCTCCTAATAAGACAATGGTATACAAACATGTACACAGTACACAGAAAAGGCCTTATAGAAGTCACTTAACAGAAACACAGTAAGCTATGCAACTACAAATGTAAAAGATTTCTTTTGTCACAAAGAAACATTTATATATCCAAGGAAGAGAAAAAATATCCTGAATAAATATCCTTTTGAAGAGTTCTGTATTTATCTTAATCTGGCACAATTTAATCATAGAATGTCACTAAATGAGCTAAAAAGGAAAATCAATAAATAAAGATTATCAACTACTCCCCTATCTCAGACCTCAATATCCCACTATTCCCACAGAAAACCTAACACTATGTAATAAACAAATTATCACTAAACATATTGCAAGCTAAACAGAAGATGGCTCAATTCTCTAAATATTTACTGACAACCTATAAAAGATTGACAAAATATAAGACATAAGAAAAAAGATGGTTTCTGCCCTAATCGAGTTGACAATCAATCATTTAATAGTTTGTAAGCTCTTGATTCAAACTAACAAATTTAGTCAGCTATTAAGAAGAAAAGACCATAACAATACAAAATTATTAGTTTCTCTAGAATGAAGCCAAACATTGTTGAAAGATAAAACTACAGGGGCAGCTAGTTGGTGTGAATAAGCACCAGCCCTGAAGTCAGGAGGACATGAGTTCAAATCCAACCTCAGATACTTAACACAGTAACCCTGGGCAAGTCACTTAACCCCAACTGCCTTAGCAAAAATAAAATTTAAAAAAAAAAAAAAAAAAAGATAAAACTACAAGTACAAAATAGAAGTCATCGTGTTTGCATCCTAAACTCCGTCTCTTCTAGGCTTTTCTATTAACTGCTGAAAGCATCCTCCCAGCCACCCAGGTTTGCAAACTTAAGTATCATCCTCAACTCCTTATTCTTATATCAAATCTCTTGCCCAATCAATCCTATCATTTCTACCTCTGCAATTATTTCTCACATGTTTCTCACATACATTCCTTTCCCTCCATTTTTCTAGCTACCATTCTAGCTTAGGCACTTATTGATTGTACATTTAACTTATATCAATTAGACTGTTTGTTGCCTTGGGGAGAGGAAAGGGAGGGAGAAAAAATTTGAAATGCAGAATCTTATAAAAATAAACGTTGAAAACTATTTTTAAATGTATTTGGAAAAATAAAACACTATTGAGGGGGGGGAAAAAAAAAAAACAGTTCAGGCCCTAAATTATCTCCTCACCTAGATAGCAATGTCCTTCTAAATAGTCTTTACATCAAGAACGTACCATCTCCAATCTATCCTCCAATCAGCAGAAAAGAGTGTTTTCTAAAGCATAGTTCCTATCTTATCATTCCTCTTATTCACTGAGTTCCAGTGGTTCCCAATTATTTCCAAGAACAAATGTGTAATCCTCTCTTTGGTGTTTATAGTCCTTCACTGCTAGTCCCCACCTCTATATTTCCAGTCTTCTTGTTCTGACTTCAAATAAGCCACTGGGATTTCTGCTGAACACAACACTCCATCTCCCATCTCTTAGACCTTTGTACTAACTGCCCCACATACCTGGAATGCTCTGCCCCTTCACTTCTACCTCTAAGCTTCCTCAACTCTAAAACTCAAATCCTGACTTCTGCAATACAAGCTTCCCAACTGCTGATATTTTACTCTTTCAAACTATTTTCATCTACTTTGTATATATTTTGTATGTACTTAATTATTTACACATTTTTTTCCTCCATTAGAGTTCCTGGAGGCAAGGGACTGTTTTTTTGCCTTTTGTATTCCTGGTGCTTAGAACTGTGCTTGGTATATATTAAACACTTAATAAATGTTTTCCTGGCTTTGAAAGAAAAATCTAAAATCTAATAATTCATTTTATTTTTCTGCTCTAATATTAGAAATTGTCAAATGGATCTGAGACACCCAAAAAACTTAAGAATTACAGAATTTTGTAAAATTGAAAACTGCTTTAGAGATTATCTAATAATTCCTAATTTGAAATATGACAAAACATTCAGCAACTTCTTCCTGCAAGTCATTGGTGGTAGCTTCCAGTAAGAAAATTCCCTCTACCAATACAGATGAGAACTTGTTCTGCAGTTTATTGTATTGTATAGTTTCCTAGGGCAATGACAGATCAAGAAACTTGTGCAATATCACATACCCAGTGTGTTAAGAGGTAAGACTTTTTATCTCTCTGTCTCTGAGGCTGGCTGTCCGTATAGTGTATCACACTGCCTGATTATTTAAGTTCTAAACAAACAAAAAATTTAAATAAAATACTTTTAGTGATGTTTGTTTTAGTATGATAAATTCCTCTTTAAAAAATAGATATAGAACTACCAATACTATGACTGGAAATGAATTAATAGCAACAAAGAAATTTAAAGCAACAAAGAAATTTAAAGCATTAGCATTTAAAAGTTTTTCTAGTCCATCTATCTCATTTTACAGATGAGGAAGCTGAGGCCCAGATAAAAGCAATTAACTTGCCCACAGTCAAGTAATTTAACATTCCATAAAATAGGTCTCGCTGAATTAGTAATCATCTAAATTTTATATACATCTTCTGTGTAATTAAACATGAAATGAAACTTGCATGAAATGAAAAAAATTTAATCTATTTTAGTATGTTTCAACAAAGTAAATAATTTCAATAATATAAGCTGAAATTTCCTATTACCTCTTTCTGTTGTAGTTGATTTCGGTAATCTGAAGATTGCTGTTTTATTTGAAGCTCTGCCGCTTCATGCTTCTCTTCTAGGTCAGTACAAAGTTTCTTAAGTCTCTCATTCTATAGGGAAAGAAAACAGTATATTAAAAAATGTTTAAGATGTAATAAATATTAAGTTACCATTCGGTATTAAATTAATTTTCAAGGTAGTTATTTTTCATATAAAAGACTCAAAGTCTAGTGAAATATTATTTACCATATCAAGGTTATAAAAACAAAAACAATATAACTGGCTGAAGCAAAATTAATTCTTTAAAGATTTATTAATATAGCAACAGTAGCTTGTCTTAACACTTCTAAATAGAAGTGTTAATAAATTATGTTAGATGAATGGAATATGTTTGACTATTATGTAAATATATAAAATTATTTTTAAAAGAGCAAAAAATATAAACATTAAGTTGTAGTAGTTCCAATATTAAATTCATTTTAAACTTAATGTAATTCTTTTTGATATAAAAGTGCATAGTCAGGGTAGTAAAATTAAAATTAAAACACTGCTGCAAAAGACAGATGTAGAAGTTATTGCCATCCTTCAGTTAGTTACTAAGAGTTTTGTGCTGTCAGCACACATACACACATTTTTAAAATGGAAAGTGGATGTTCCTGATAATAATAGGGAACTTAGATAGCTAACAAAGAAAGGTATGGAGTTAACAGGTGAGGGAGGAAAATGTTTTATCTCTTGTTGCTTAAGCATTTCTAAGTACCTAGTATCTGAAAGATACTGTCTATGTACTAAGCATAGAGAGACAAAAAATAAATAATCCCTGCTCTCAAGAAGTTTGCATTCTACTGGTTATGAGATGTTATGAGCCAGAACTTGATAACTCAAGGGAGATTTTAGAATCCTAGTGTTAACCCAATGGAATAGATACAATGCTTATTGGTTCACACATTAGAGCAAATACTTACAAAGTGATAAGTCAGTGCCTTATTTAGCATAGTACTTAGCAAATTCTCTAACTCACTAAAATATTTAAGTACTCATTGGAGTTCACAAGTATGGGAGATTCACAAAGTTAACTTTGTAACTTTATGAATTCACACCTCCCTTAATCCCTCCCTCAGAGGAGGAGTCAACCTTTAAGAGATCATATATAAGAAGCTGACAGAGGCTCAGTCAGAAGTTCAGTTTTAAAGATTGAGAGGGAAAGCACTCTGGGAGGAAGCCCACAAGCCCACTCTCGGAGGTGGAGTCAGATTCATTTCCAACTTTCACCTTGGTGCTGGCTGGAGATATTTGGAAGAAGAGAAGCCAAAGCTGGCAGAGGCAAAAGATTAGCGGCAAGAGTTCTTGGAATCAAGGAAGGAGAAAATAAACGTTTGGATTTTATCAACTGCTGTATTTCAAGTGATTATTACTCTGAACCAAAACTAAGGCTGCCTCCAGAAACCTCCCCAAAAAACCTGCTCCCAGAGAACCATTATATTTTAAAGAAGAGAACACCACAATGAGACATAGGAGATACTGGAACAAACTGCCCAGCATGGCATGGCATGACTGCAGCAAAAAAGTCACTATCCTCTATGAGCAAAATAGAATTTCAGTGATTATAAAAAAAAAAAAAAAACCAATAATATGAGATGCACAACTTTGGAGCATCTCCAGCAAATGAACTATTTGTACCTGACCTGTGGTAGGGTTGGCATACTATATCTTGATGCTAACATAGTGATGTCATTTTGGTTCTCTTCAAGCACTAAGCACAACAATCAACCTTCTACTGATAGAATAAAATATGTATACTGATATGTAAATAAAAGAGAATTCAAAATTGTTCACATCACATCTACACAAAATAGGAACTATCTATTAAGAAATTTAAGAATGGAGGCCCAGAAAATTTAAACTTTTAATTAGTTTGCAAAGTAAGTTTAAGAAAGAATCAAGAAATCATTCCCTCTTAACACTTATTTTGAATCACAAAATCAAAGACCTGGATGGACACTTAGAGCCCATCAAGTCCAATGCCCTCATTTCACAGAAGAGAAAAGTAGGATTTTAAGTGCTTTACCCAAGATATCAAGAGCTGGGCTAGCTTTCAAATCTCACAACTCCAAATCCAGCACTATTTCAACTCCACCATACTACAGAAAAAATTTCAATATTTAACTCCACTTGGATTTCAACAAACAAGAAACCTCTTGCTGGCCAAATTCACTGACTTTTTCACAGTCCTTATCCTTGTTTACCTTTCTGCACCTTGCAACATTACTAAATCACCTCCTTTCATCTGGATACTAACTTGTTCCTTGTATGCCAGGACACCACTCTCTCAAAAAGCTCCAATCTGTATAAATTATTTCTCTATCCCTTTCACGCGTTTGCTGTCATTTTTCTGCCTTTTACACATGCTTGGCCCCAAGGCATAGTTGTCCAGTCTTTCCTCTCTATAAGCTTTGGGTCCAATCTTTTTGAATTTTTAACTACCTGCCGAACAACATTATCTGATGGCCTGCTAGCACTTTAACTAAGAGATCCAAAACTGAACTCATTATCTTCCCTCAATAAACTTCTCCCCTTACATTCCATATTTCTGCTAAAAGAATCGGCATGCTCCCAATCATCTAGACTCCAAATCTAAAAATTATCCTTAACAGATTTCTACCTCTCCCACAATCAAGTTTTCAATTCCATTCATTATACCTCTTGTATCAACCCCTTCTTTCTCTTTCCATAGTTCAAGCCCACCTTGCAGCTCTCTATCACCTGGGCTATACAATAATTTACTGCTGCTTTTTCTGTTTGCAATCTATCTCTTTTCCAAACTATATTCCATGCTTATTCTACTTTGAGTTACATTTATTTGAATATAAATTATATTCAACACACAACCTATAAACTTCTTAAGAAGAGCTAGGACTATGTCCTTATTCATATGTATCTAAAATATGTCTTAACCATAGTTAAGAACTTAAAAAACATTTGATGTCTGAAAAAAAATTATTAATATAGTTTTTGTCCTATTCTTTTTTGCCTCACATCACTGTATTATCTCTTCAAATGGTTTTTAAGCAAAATTACCATAACTGAAACAATAGTGAGACAGATACTACAGGAAAACAAAACTTGGTCATAAAATCTAAAATACTTTGGTTTCTCTGTTTGAGTGTCATTAGATACTAGGTCTTTAGCTTTACCTGGTATGCGGAACTTCTGGAAATATAGTGCTGGTTTCATAAAAAAATTTATATTGAAGACTCAAAGGCTTCAAGTGAATCTCTTCCTTACTTTACAACATTAGGGATCCTTAATAGGAACAGGCATACTATGGGTATTCCGATTAATGCTGCCTAATCATGACACATAAAGCACACAATATGTTAGCTAATATTAAAGAATGACTTCTTAGGAATTGATTTATGATTGTGCATAACATATCAACAAAAGAGAGAAAAGCAGATCAATGAAAACTAAATAAAACCAAGAGCGTTTTTATGAAAAAGCTCAATAAAATAGATAAATCACTGGGAAAAAAAGAAGAAAATGAAATTAGTAGTATCAAAATATAAAGGATTAATACATCACAAAGATGAAATTTAAAAAATTATTAGGAGCTTTTGGCCCAAATGCCAATAAAACTGACAACCTAGTTGAAATGGATCAATATTTACAAAAATAGAAACTGTCCAGATTAACAGAAAAAGAAATAGAACATTTAAATAATCCTATCTTAAGGACTTGGTTCTTTTCAACAATGAGGTGATTCAAGACAATTCCAATACACTTATGATGGAAAGAGCCATCCAGATCCCAAGAGAAAACTATGGAGACTGAATATGGATCAAAGCATAGTATTTTCTGTTGTTGTTATTGCTGCTTGCATTTTTTTCCTCCTTTTTGATATGATTTTTCTTGCATAGCATGACAAATATGGAAATATGCTTATTAGAATTGTATATGTTTAACCTATGGTGGATTGCTTACTGTCTAAAGAAAAAAGTAGGGAGGGAAAAAAATTTGGAACACAAGGCTTCAGAACAGTACATGTTGAAAACATGTATTTGGAAAAATTAAAAGCTATTATTAAAATACTAATTTTTGAAAGTCTATCTTGGAATAAATTGAACAAATCATTCCCTAATGAATAATTGATGAAAAAAATTTAAATAAAATATCAGCAAAGAGACTATAGTAATCTATCACAAAGGTTATATATACTATGACCTGATTGGATATATAGCAGGAGTAAAACTACAAACTGACCATATCAATAATAAAAATTACAAAAATTATATCATTATGCCAAAAAACACAGATGCAAAAATAATCTGGCAAAAATACAACACCCATTCTGATTAAAAATTAAAAGCATAGGAATAAATGAAGCTTAAAATAATAAGTAGAATCTATCTAAAACTATCAGCAAACATCTGTAATGGGGATGTTAGAAGTTTTTCCAGTAAGATCGAGGGTCCTCAAACTATGGCCCACAGGCCAGATGCAGCAGCTGATTATGATTATCCCCCTCACCCAGGGCTATGAAGTTTCTTTATTTAAAGGCCCACAAAACAAAGGTTTTGTTTTTACTATAGTCCGGCCCTCCAACAGTCTGAGGGACAGTGAACTGGCCCCCTATTTAAAAAGTTTGAGGACCCCTGAATAAGATCAAGGATGAAGTAAGGATGTCCATATTGCTACTTTTAGTCAACATTGTACTAGAGATGCTAGCTCTAGTAAAAAGACAAGAAAAAGAAACTGGAATAAAAACAGGTGACAAGGAAACAAAATTATCTTTTTTGCAAATGATATAATGCTACACCCTAGAGAATCAATTAAAAAACTAGTAAAAACATTTAATAACTTTAGCAAAGTTGCATAATATAAAATAAATCCACATAAATCCACAGCCTTTCTGTATGTTACCAACAAAACCTAGCAGGAAGAAAGAGAAATTCTATTTAGAATAACTGCAAACAACATAAAATGCTTCGGAAACTATCTGCCAAGACACACAACACAGAAATTATATGAACACAATTACAAAACACTTTTCACACAAATAAAATCTAAACAATTAGAGAAATATTCATTGCTCATGGGTAGGCTGAGCAATTTAATAAAGATCACAATACCTAAATTCATTTATTTATTCAGTGACATACCAATCAAATTGCCAAAGAATTATTTTATACAACTAGAGAAAGTAATAAAATTTATCTGGAGAAACAAAGGTAAAAAATATCAGTAGAGGGAAAAAGGGGGTCGCAGAAGAAGGAAACCCAGCAATACCAGATCTCAAAATATCTTAGAAAATACTAATCATGTGAGGGAAAACTGGGACATTGATGCATTGTTGGTGGAGTTGTGAACGAATCCAACCATTTTGGAGAGTAGTTTGGAACTATGCTCAAAAAGTTATCAAACTGTGCATACCCTTTGATCCAGCAGTGTTACTACTGGGATTATATCCCAAAGAGATTATAAAGAAGGGAAAGGGACCTGTATGTGCACGAATGTTTGTGGCAGCCCTTTTTGTAGTGGCTAAAAACTGGAAACTGAATGGATGTCCATCAGTTGGAGAATGGCTGAATAAATTGTGGTATATGAATATTATGGAATATTACTGTTCTGTAAGAAATGACCAACAGGATAATTTCAGAAAGGCCTGGAGAGACTTACACGAACTGATGCTGAGTGAAATGAGCAGGACCAGGAGATCATTATATACTTCAACAACAATACTATATGATGACCAGTTCTGATGGACCAGGCCATCCTCAGCAACGAGATCAACCAAATCATTTCTAATGGAGCAGTAATGAACTGAACTAGCTATGCCCAGAAAAAGAACTCTGGGAGATGACTAAAAACCATTACATTGAATTCCCAATCCCTATATTTATGCACACCTGCATTTTTGATTTCCTTCACAAGCTAATTGTACAATATTTCAGAGTCTGATTCTTTTTGTACAGCAAAATAACGTTTTGGTCATGTATACTTATTGTGTATCTAATTTATATTTTAATATATTTAATCTACTGGTCATCCTGCCATCTAGGGGAGGGGGTGGGGGGGGTAAGAGGTGAAAAATTGGAACAAGAGGTTTGGCAATTGTTAATGTTGTAAAGTTACCCATGCATATATCCTGTAAATAAAAGGCTATTAAATAAAAAATAAATAAATAAATAAAAATAAATAAATAAATAAATAAAAGAAAATAGTAATCATTAAAAACATACTCCATAAAAGATAAAGTGGTTAATCAATAGAGTGGTGGACCAATGGACTATATTAGGCACACAATATTCAGAACCTCTAGGGGTAGAGCCAAGATGGCAGAATGAAGCCAGAAGTTGCTCGAGCTCTTCCAGTTTCCCTTGAAAATGACATGAAAGCAAACCTCTGAACAGAGTCTGATGGAATGAAACCACTCTCCAGCTCAATTCAGATTGAAAAATCTTCAAGGTCAGTCTCAGTGGGATGAAAAGGGTATTCAGTCCAGCTCATATGGAATCTGAGAAAACCTATGAAAAGATATGCAATGTTCTCTCTAAAATGTAATGTTCTCTGTTGAGGTTTTCTTGGGGTCTCTGGGAGCAGTCTTCATTTCAGTTCAGTAATCACCACACAAGTAGCCAGGGGTTAAAGTGCAAATCCTTTATTATCTCTTTCAAAGTCTTATCTCCTTCACTTGGGATTCGGCTAGTTTTGTGGAAGCCTTCCAGAGTCTTGGTTTCAGTGGAGAAGTGAAGGAGGAGAGCCTGCCACCAAGGTGGTGTGAGATGGGATGAATCAGTCTGAGACCAAGGGTTTGTGCTCCAGCCTTCAGCCTCCAGCCTTCTGTCTGCTTGTCTCTGAATCTCCCTGACTGAGGCTTCTAACTTACATGCTGTACACTCAGTACAAACCAATCATTATATATCACTAGGAAACCGTTATTGTGTTATAGGATTAAATCAAAGCTAAACTAATTTAACCATTGTCTCCTCAATTCCATTTAGTACCTTGTTTCAAGTTCTGGCCCATAACATCTCCTTGTAGGGTTAAATCAATCATTCTGCATCATGCTAAATTAGATAACTATTGTCTATCAATTCCACTGACTTAGTACCTTGTAAGAATCCTTTGTTTCAAGTTCAGAGTTCTGGCCCATAACAAAGATCTTACTCACAGCAAATCAGCAACTGAGATTTGGTTCTGGCTCAGTCAGAGCAGAGCAGATGAGTGGAGCAGCCTTCGGTCACAGTTCAAAAGGAAAATTCTGGGAAACCAGGCTGTTTCCTGGAAAGAACAGATAAAGCTACCTCCTGGAAAGAACAGATAAAACTACCTCCTGCAAACACAAGGGGCCCCTGAGCTCAAAACCAAGGCTGAGAGCTGCCCAAAAAGCTGCTGCCTTTTTACCCTTTACCCCAGGAGCAGAGATTAACCATATAAAACTTTTTTTTTAATTTAAAAAAGAAGAAATACAAAGAGAAAAGGAAAGAAAATGATCAACAAGCAGAAAAGAACTTTTTACCACAGCAAGCTACTACAGTGAGAGGGAAGACCAAAGGACCAACTCAGCAGAGAAAAAAATGTCCACAGAGGAAATCTCAAAGAGTGTTATGAATTGGTCTCAAGCCCAAAGAGGCTTCTTGGAAGGACTCATAAAAAATTTTAAAATGCAAATAAGAAAGGTAGAAGAAAAACTGAGAAAAGAAATGAGAGGTATACAAGAGAGAGTCAACAACTTGGAAGGAAGGCAATTCCTTAAAAAAATACATTTGGACAAATGCAAAAAAATCCACTGAAGAAAACGCCACCTTCAAAAGTAGAATTACCCAAATGGAAAAAGAGATACAAAAGCTAACTGAAGAAAATCACACATTAAAAACCAAAATAAGGCAAATGAATAACTTATTCTAATGACTCTTATCAGACATCAAGAATCAGTCACACAAACTAAAAAGAATGAAAAAATGAAAGAAAATATAAAATACCTCACTGGAAAAACTGTCAATCTGAAAAACAGATCCAGAAGAGACAATTTTAAAATTACTGGTCTACCTGAAGGCCAAGACCAAAAAAAGAAGTTAGATAGCATTTTTTAAAAGATGAAGGAAAATTTCCTGATAAGCAGTCTGACAAAAACTAGGTATAGACAAATATCATATTCATAGACAAATAGACAAAATATCATATACCAAGATAAGCTAAAAATGAATATGTCACTTAGACAGAAAAGTGATATCATAAGTGAACAGGGGATCATGAAAACAATTACCTGTCAGAACTATGGAGTTGAAAGAGTTCATGACCAAACAAAAGATAGAAAAAAAATCACAATAAGTAAAAAGGATAAATTTGACTACATTATATTAAAAAGTTTTCACACAAACAAAACCAGTACAACCAAAATTAGAAGGAAAATTTAAAAAACAGGAAAAAAAAATTTTACAGAAAGTTTCTCTGATAAAATTCTCATTTCTCATAATATATATACAGGGAAGTGAGCCAAATTGATTTTTTAAAATAGCCATTTCACAACTGATGACCAAACATAAATAGGCAGTTTTCAGAAAAAAATCAAAACTATCAATAGTCATATGAAAAAATATTATAAATCATTAATTTAAAATGCAAATTAAAACAATTCTGAGGTACCATCTCATATCATGAGACTGGCTAACATAACAGAAAAGAAAAATTAAAGTACTGGAGGGGGGGTAATGGAAAAAGAAGGACAGTAATGCATTGTTGGTGGAACTGCAAAATGGTCAAACCTACTCTGAAAAATAATTTGCAACTATGCCTGAAGAGCTACAAATTGTGCATTCCCTTTGACCCAATAATACCATTATTAGGACTGTATCCCAGAAAGATCAAAGAAAAAGGAAAAAGACCTATATATACAAAAATATTTAGAGAAGCTCTTTCTGTGGAGGCAAAGAATTAGAAATTGAGAGGATGCCGATCAATTGAACAAATTATAGTATATGATTGTGATGAAATACTACTGTGCTATAAGAAATGACAAAGGAGGGCAGCTAGATGGCACAGTGGGTAGAATACTAGCCCTGAAGTCAAGCCCATCTTAGTTCAAATCTGGCCTCAGACACTTAATGTTTCCTATCTGTGTGACCTGGGAGAGAGGGCGTTAGAGAGAGAGGAAAAAAGGAAGGAAGTAGAATTAGGATATCATTGTGCACAATAACAGCAATGTTGGAATGGTAATTATCTACTTTGATCAATACAATGATCTATGACAATTAACTTACTATGGAAAATGCTATGCTATTTACTAAACAAAGAACTGATGAACTCTGAATGCACACTGAAAATTTTTTTCACTTTATTTTCTTGCTTTTCTTTTTACAACATAGCTAATATAAAACTGTTTCACATAACTTCATATGTATATTGTTTTATTTCCTGCCTTCTTAAATGGGTATGGGAGATGATGAAAGGAGGGAGGGAATTTTGAATTGAAAATAAAATTTTTTTTAT
Organism: Sarcophilus harrisii; assembly: GCF_902635505.1. Classification (NCBI taxonomy): domain Eukaryota; kingdom Metazoa; phylum Chordata; class Mammalia; order Dasyuromorphia; family Dasyuridae; genus Sarcophilus; species Sarcophilus harrisii. Next base: position 280,922,889 of record NC_045427.1, read on the forward strand.
AAAGGAATGCACAAATTTTTAACTGTTTACCATGGATTTCAATCTTGTTCAAATAAACTACTGATGTCCAAGCAGAACAAGGAACAATTCTTTGGCATTTTCCAAATAATCAACACTGTCTTATCTTTTACTGATAAAGAATCACAAGAACACTACATCAATTCTTCAAAAATTCAGAGCAGTGTGATTACTAAATCACCATGGAGGGCGGAAAAAATTTACCACTTTCAAAGACCTTCAAAGGGTTTTTTTTTGGTTAATGCATTCTAGAGTTTTACAATATTGTCAGGAAATATTTCCTTAACTTCAATGGATTCATGATCTTATTTATATTTAACACACCTTCACATTGTAGTACTTTTCATGGTCTTCTTAAATCCTCTCTAATGCATTTACCCAAAGTGCTGGAAATCTCAGAACAGCATCTATACGACTGCATTTTCACTATGTCCTCCTTCTATCTTTTTCCAAATATAAATGTTCTTGATCAGGTCTGTTATGCCATTTTTCTGTTATGTAAATCATTTTCAATATGCTATAGTTTACATGCATCATGTCTTCCCATTGTCCCTTTAGTCACTTGCAATTCTGATGCTTCTGAGATTATGATCTTCCAATATCTGAAGACAAAGCTTCATCAGAAGAATAAAGATGTTAAAATCACTATTAGTAACAGAGAGGTACTTGAGATAAAGGAAAGCATAACAAAGTTCCCGAATGTGATCCAGCACATTTTCTTCCTATTTAATTCTTGGTCCAAATCATTGGCAATTTGTAGTGCCTGATCAAGATAATTATAGTATTGTTGGAATGGAATGGCTTGATATTGTGACCAGCACCAACAATGTGATCACCAGCAACTTTTGTGATCAGAAAATATTAAGTCCCTCCCTCATCCTTTTCTTTTTCAGACTAGTAATCAGAGTTCTATCAGTCTTTCTTCAAAAGTTCTTTTAATTTCTATAATCACCTTGTGGCTCTCCTTTAAAACCTTTCCAAATTATCTACATTGCTTTTAATCATAGACCATAAAGCATGTACACTAACAAGTATCTGCCTAAAGCTAAGAAAATTAACTTAGAGTTCCAACATTTCCTATTCCAAGTTCACCCCCAATAATATCCTGACATTTTTTTAAGTTGAGAAAAAATTTTAAAACAACAAACAACAGAACTACATTCTCAAACTGTTAATCTGAGTTTATAACATCTTTCTATAGCTAGTAAATCAAGATGATGGTAAAAATTAAAGAGAATAGTAAACCATAAAAATATGTAAAAAGTTTTCATATATAGGAATCAAGTGAAGCCGATTTCCTATTATTCTCTATTATGTATAGCAATACAATAAGAGAGTAAGTTCAATTGGTAAGAATTATTTGGACACTGGACTGGTTTCTCAAAGGAAAAGGCTTTATTGTCATATAAAGCAGGATGCGACCAAAGAGCTTCAAGGGATAGGTTGGTCTAAAGAAGTACTCCAGGGATGGGTATTTTATAGGGAAAGGTAAGGGTTGGAGGGAGAGGGAGAGGGAAAGGAGGAGAGATGTTTAATCTTTGCTCATTAGTTCTCCCTTTCAAGGGAGAACTTTATTTCTAACCATTAATCAAATTTTGAGAAAAACAAAGAATTTATGTAGCAGTACTCAAGCATACTGACATCATATCTACTAGGACCCAAGCTCCTTGCACTTGGATATGTGGTAAACCATGTCTTGTTTACCATAACCCAAGCCTCCTATCTGTCTTAGAGGGCAACAACAACTTGTTTTTCTTCCCCTGCCTTAATTACAAAAGCCCTGCTGTGGCCCATTCCAGCAAATTCAGCAACATAGTACAGGAATGAAATATCAGAAAGCAATCTCATACCAATAATATTTATATCAAGTATTCTTAACATGTAGTCTCTGAAATTATTTTAATCAACATTTGGATAATTATTACACTACAGTTCCTTCTGAAGTCTCATATTTTATTCTATGGATTTAAAAACATTATTCTGAGAAGGGGTCTACAAGGCTCACCAGAATATCAAAGGAGTTCATTGCACATAATATATCTGATCATTTCCCATATAATTTGAGGGTAGTATTCTCAATGATCATTACTGATATTGCATTTTGCTGTCTTCAGTCAGTAATGTGAAGACTAACACTGCTCAGAAAGAGGAAATGGAGTAAACTCACATGGTTGAAAAATCTACAATTCTCCTTACCTCTGCCCTTAAGGTTATGTGAATGGCTTCAATTTCCTTCATCCTAGAACTGGATATTTGGAATTCTGCAGTAGTTTCTGGAAAAAAAAAAACACAATAGATCCTAAATCTTTTAACCACTGCTATATAAACAAATATAACTAATGCTACAGCAAACATGTAATGTTAAGAGATAGAATAAACCTAGGAGAATATCTAGTCCAACATCTTCATTTTACAGATGAAAAAGCAAAGTCCAAATATTGTACTGAGCATTGACTTGTTCAGATCTAACTAAGAGTCAGAGTTACATAATTTACAACTTGGTGGGCTTTCTACTGAATCATCCATTGCAACCTCTTACTGAGTTCAATTTTAAAATTATGAAACAATCATAAAATAAAAACCTGAATGTCAATCATAACTTTGGCACTGCCTCTATAAGATTCTCTTTCATGATATGAATTAAAGACATTCCTTTACCTATTGTACCTAATACTTGTGATAGTTTTCAAACTAAACATGGATAAGATACCTCAAGATCCTCACACTTTTGCAGATTTTCAAATAATTCTGGTAATTGAAAACACCATTAACTATAACTGATATTGCAGTCTATTGTTCAAAAGTCAATGGCAAGAATGCCAGAATTGTTTAGAGCAATGGTATCAAACTCAAATAGCCTTGCCAACCACATCCTGACTTAGAGAACAAATGAACATTATCTATATTTCTGCATTTTGTACAAAATTTTAACATATCTAGGTATTATATTTTGTTAAACATTTCCCAATTACATTTTAATGCTCTCTACACAAAAATTCTGAAGATAAAAAGAGCAACAGTTCTAAAGATGGGAAAGTTGTTAAACCAACAGATTTCAATACACAGGGAACTCAACAAATTTAATTTTTAAAGGTACATGCAAAAGACTGAAGGAAGAGGAAGTGACCAAAATAATTGTGGATACAGCCTTTTAAGAATGGTGTTGAAAGCCTAACATATTAGAATAAGATGAGACTGTCAAGGAATTCTAAGGACAAAGAAAAGGAGGACTTGTGTGGTTTTTGTTTTGTTGTGTTGCATTGTGTTTTTCTATTCTAGGGAAAAAAGACTATAAAAAAAGGAACAGGCATCTGACCTTACTGTTCCTCACAAATGACACTCCATATTCCAATTTCATACTTTTTCACTAGTTGTCCTTCATGAGTGGAATCCTCTTTTCTCATCTTGGCCTCCTGGCTTCCCTCAAGCCTAGTTAAAAATCTAACCTCCAACAAGAAACCATTTCCAATTTATCTTAAGTGACCATAATTTACAAAATGTCTTCCCTACTGGACTGAGAACTCTCTAAGTATAAGAACTATCATGCCTTTTTTGAACATGAGTGGAATATATAGTAGGCATTTAATAAATACTTGTTGACTTATTTACACGACTCAAAGAAAAAATAAGACATTGCTCAAGATGAAAAGAATGAGGATAAAAGAGAGAAAGCAAAGCTCTTGTCATTTCTGTATTCCTTTCCAAGTATAATAATTTTGGACTGCAAAGGCAAAAAAAAAAAAAAAAAAAAGGCTTTTAGATAGTTGATACCTAAGATATTTGGGAGATAGAAAGAGAATAGTACCTTGATGCATTTTTTTAGACCCAAAAGAACTATAATTCTAGGGTAAAGAAAGAACTCAAAAGATGTGATTTCAGAAATATTGTCAATACTCTTAAGATGCTAAACAATAGAAGAGATGCTGGTTTTAGAATTGGAGAAGTACAAATGACCCTCTTTAAAAAAAAAAAAAAGGAAAAGAATAGGAAGTGTCAATTATAGGATAGTGTTCTTGACTACCATTCCTACCAAAATTCTATAATGTATTTTTTCCCCTAAGCCTATTGGGGTCAAGTGACTTGCCCAGGGTGATACAGCCAGGAAGTGTTAAGTGTCTGAGGTCAAATTTGAACTCAGGTCCTCCTGACTTCAGGGTTGGTGCTTTATCCACTGCACCACCTAGTTTCCCCTATCATGTATTTTTCAAAGGATGGTTAATGAACATATGGAAAATGTCATCACAAAGAAACACCATGACTTCATCAATAATAGCTCACCTATTTGGAAACTACCTTTGATACTAATCCTGAAGCAGAGTTTCCTCAATTGCTAAATGAATATTAAGTCAAAACCTATATCAATCTAATATATCTAGGTTGCCCCACAGAAAGTTTTATTCTATTGCTTCATCAGCTCACCCCCTAAGTCTAATCAGTTAAGGACATCTTGCAAAATCCCCTGATGCTATAAAAATTCTCCTTCCATTGGAATCCTCATTTTATTTTTAACAAATAGTCCTTAAGATTCAGCCTTCTCCTCTTCTCATCTAAATCTGGTTTTCCACTGAAAACATTGCACCACTAACTAGCCTAATACTAGATATTACTTTCTTATGCATTTTATGATAATGGATAAGAAGTAGAAAGAATCCTTCTTGACTTTCAACTGTCATTTTCAGGCCTTCCCTCAACCACTTGTACTCTTAACATCTTTCTTGCTTTGAGATTTACTACATTCATATATATCCTATCCAGAACTTAGTGATTTATTAACTACTAGTCCCAAGAATAATTCTTTCTCCTTTTTAGAGAAGCATAGTACCAACTCACAATCTTTTCTTCTCAACACCAAACCCTACCTTTAACACTTGAAGAAGTCAACTTATCTATGTTATATATGTTATCTTTTCAAATACCACCACTCAAAATTGTGGCATATGAATGTTATGGAATATTATTGTTCTGTAAGAAATGACCAGCAGGATGAATACAGAGAGGACTGGCGAAACTTACATGAACTGATGCTGAGCGAAATGAGCAGAACCAGGAGATCATTATATACCTCAACAACGATACTGTATGAGGATGTATTCTGATGGAAGTGGATTTTTTCAACAAAGAGAAGATCTAACTTAGTTTCAATTGATCAAGGATGGACAGAAGCAGCTACACCCAAAGAAAGAACACTAGGAAATGAATGTAAACTGCTTGCATTTTTGTTCTTCTTCCCGGGTTACTTATACCTTCTAAATCCTATTCTCCCTGAGCAACAAGAGAACTGTTCGGTTCTGCACAAATATATTGTATCCAAGATCTACTGTAATCTATTTAACATGTATAGGACTGCTTGACATCTGGGGGAGAGGGTGGAGGGAGGGAGGGGAAAAATCGGAATAGAAGTGAGTGCAAGGGATAATGTTGTAAAAAGTTACCCTGGCATGGGTGTTCTGTCAATAAAAAGTTATTTTAAAAATAAATAAATAAATAAAAAACAAATACTATCACTCACTAGTTTATTAACCTCCTCAAAAGCTATTAAGATACACTTATACATATATATGTGTGTGTATGTGTGCCTTAACATGACCTTAATCAAGACACAGGTATGTTCATACCCTTGATATCATCATCTAAAACTGTTCTATCTCTACAATCCATAAAACTAAAATTTCCTTCTGACTATAGCTTCCTGTCCTTTTAAATCTCCCTGTCCCAAATCTCTTATTACTATGTTCACTACAGTAACTTCTAGTGGATAAAAGGAGAGGGGAGGAAAAAGGAAGACCAATCCTTAAATCCATACAATTATGATTCTCACTGACAGGCAATAGGCCACAGGTCAAGACCCATGGCTAGGTCCGGATTGACTCAGTGAATATAAAGAGCAATCATTTCTATTTGAGGATCTCTCTTCCTAGATTGATTTAAGTCATATTTGTTTTTTTATTTTTTGACTAGGTGAAAGAGAACATCTATCCTTAATCACTGAATATGACCTCAGTCAAATTATGACCTTTTAAAGACCAAGGTCTTCCTCTGCATCTAGGACCATCTCTAGTCATGCTAATCTATATCTGAACAGTGGATCCAGATCCAGATGGCTCTGGAGGAGAGAGTAAGGTGACCTTGACCAGCCCTCCCTCACTAAAATCCGATTCACTTGCATGTCATGGCCTCACCTCTCTGATGTCATGGTCCTCTTCAAGAATGAAGGATGAACACTAATTCTAGTCACTCCACCCCTTGCTTGCACTCCCAGACTTCAACTCCTACTTTGGATTCACAACAAGCCCTCCCTCAGAATGTTGACCCATTGATTAATCAGTTGGATGCTATTCTGTCCTTGAACTTTGGATCCCTTTTCCCATTGTCTTCTTGTTAATCATCCTTTTTTTCAAAATCACAACACTAAATTATTTCCACCTTTTGTTTTCTCAGCTCCTGTTCACTTACTGTTGAATGTTAATGAACACAACATAAACATGCTTTATTGGTTCCTTTATTTAATCCAATCTCAATAGTATGGCATGCCAACTCTTCTATGTTTTAATCACAATACCCCTAATGATTCTCAGAAACATTTTATTCTCTTCTTGAGCAACCCAATATCATCAAAACCTCAGAATAGAGCATCTCGCTTCATATTTCAATATCCATCAAAGCTCCCCTCTCCTATCCTATTTCAAATCATCACAGAAGCTTCCTGTTATGGGCCAAAACTCTGAACTTGAAACAAGGATTCTTACAAGGTGCTAATTCAGTGGAATTTATGAGACAATGGTTATCTAGTTTAGCATGGTGATTAATAGTTCTCTAAATTCAGTATGATTGATTTAATCCTACAACAAATAATGGTTTCCTAGTGATATAATGATTGGTTTATACTCAGTGTAGAGTATATAAACTGGGAGCCTCAGCCAGATTCAGGGAGCAGAGAAGACAAAGGACTGGAGGCTAAAGCACAAACCCTTAGACTCAAGACTCACTTCATCTCACACCACCATGGTGGCCTGTCCTCCTGCATTTTCTCCACTGAAACCAAGTCCCCTCTGAAGGCCACAAAAAAGCTAGTTGAGCACAAGTCGAAGGAAACAATAAAGACTTTTTGGACACCTGGCTATTCTTGTGGTGATTACTCTACTGAAAAGAAGGCTGCCCCAGAGACCTCCAGGAAAACCAAACTAAAAACATTTTAGCTTCTTATCCTATCCTTTGATCATCTTAGGATGCATTACCCTTCTTCTTGTCCATACCAACCCATTTGTACCCATGAGTGCATCACCTTCCATTTCCTCCTGCAATTTTCCCCTTCAATTATTCCTTTTTAACCATATTTGATTTCTGCTTTTCCTATAGCTCTTTCCTTCATGCCTTCAAAATAGTCAAAATTTCCACCATTATTTAAAAAAAAAAAAAAAGACATACTAGAACTTGCTAACTCTTCAACCTATTCACCTTCAACTCTTCTCCCCATCTCAGCCAAATTTCTAGAGTAAACTCCCAGCACTTCATGACTTTCCAAGTAATTCTCAACTTCATACAATTTTCTTTTCATTCACATCACTCAAATGAAATTGCTTTCTCCAAGGTCACCAATTACCTATTACTCAGTCTAATGGCTTTTTCTCAGTTTTTATCTTTCTTGAACTTTGTATTTGATACTATTAACCATTCCTTTCTTCTGGATATTTTCTCCTAAGTTTTCTAGACATAATTTTGTTGTAGTTCTCTTCCTACCTATTGCTGTCTCTCAGTCTCCTGTCTCCTCTGCAGTATAATCATCCATATCCTATATGAACACATAACCCATGCACTCTTTCTTTTCCCTCTCCAGATTCTCTTAATGATTTTATCACTTCCCTTAAATTCAATGATTATCAACCAAATCATTTCCAATGGAGCAGTAATGAACTGAACCAGCTACACCCAGAGAAAGAACTCTGGGTGATGACTAAAAACTATTACATTGAACTCCCAATCCCTATATTTATGCCCACCTGAATTTTTGATTTCCTTCACAAGCTAATTGTACAATATTTCAGAGTCTGATTCTTTTTGTACAGCAAAATAAAGGTTTGGGTATGTATACTTATTGTGTATCTAATTTATATTTTAATATATTTAACATCTACTGGTCATCCTGCCATCTGGGGGAGGGGGTGGGGGGGTAAGAGGTGAAAAATTGGAACAAGAGGTTTGGCAATTGTTAATGCTGTAAAGTTACCCATGCATATAACCTGTAAATAAAAGGCTATTAAATAAATAAATAAATAAAAAGAAAAAAATTAATAAAATAAAATGCAAAAAAGAAAAAAACAATTCAATGATCATAAAGGGACCTGTATGTGCCAAAATGTTTGTGGCAGCCCTGTTTGTAGTGGCTAGAAACTGGAAAATGAATGGATGCCCATCAATTGGAGAACGGTTGGGTTGGGTAAGTTGTGGTATATGAATGTTATGGAATATTATTGTTCTGTAAGAAATGACCAGCAGGATGAATATAGAGAGACTTGAACAGACTTACATGAACTGATGCTAAGTGAAATGAGCAGAACCAGAAGATCATTATATACTTCAACAATGATACTGTATGAAGATGTATTCTGATGGAAGTGGATTTCTTTGACAAAGAGACCTAACTCAGTTTCAATTGATCAATGATGAACAGAAGCAGCTACACCCAAAGAAAAAACACTGGGAAATGAATGTAAACTGTTTGCATTTTTGTTTTTCTTCCTGGGTTATTTCTACCTTCTGAATCCAATTCTCCCTATGCAACAAGAGAACTGTTCAGTTCTGCACACATATATTGTATCTAGTGATATACTGCGACATATTTAACATATATAGGACTGCTTGCCATCTAGGGGAGGGGGTAGAGGGAGAGAGGGGAAAAATCGGAATAGAAGTGAGTGCAAGGGATAATGTTGCAAAAAATTACCCAGGCATATTTCTGTCAATAAAAAATTATTATAATTTAAAAAAAATTCAATGATCATACCTATACAGATAATTTCCAAATCTATATATCCAGCCCTAATCTCATCCCTCATCTCCAGTATTTTATCTCCAACTGGATGCTACAAAGGCACCTCAAATTCAACATCTCTAAAACAGAACTCATTACTGTCCCCCCAATATGCACCTCTTAATTTCCCAATTTCTATTTAGGGTACCACCATTTAGTTGTACAACCTTGGAATTATCCTCAACACTTCATTCATTCTCATCCTATTAAATCTAATCAGCTGCAAAATCCTTTTGATTCTGCTTCAATATTTCTTACACCCATCCCCTTTTCTATACAAGTCTGATTCAGGCCCACATCACCTCTCATCTAGAATCCCAATTTATCTCCCTGTGTCTCCTTCCTATTCCAATCCATCCCATATACAGTATAGATCTAAGCATATTAGTTAACTAAGAAGCATCAGCATTTCCCCACTGCTTCTAGGATAAAATACAATTTCTTCTAGTATTAAAACCCTTCACAATATGGTTTAAATCTATTTTTACAAACTGATTACATATTAGTCCCCTACAGAATCCATCCAAAGTAGAGCTTGGCTGTTTGCTGTTCCCTCTACATGATATGCCATTTCCCATCAACATACCTTTGGACAGCCTTTATCTCATTCCTAGAATGCTCTCCCTCTTACCTCTGATTTTTATATTTCTAACTCCTTACAAAGCTCAGCTATAATGCTACTTTTTTCAAGAAAGGTCTTTTCTTATTTTCCCAGTTGTTAAATGATTTGCCCTTCCTATATTTATGCATTTATTTTGTATATCTCCTGAATTCACTTATACATGAATATAAGGGAAATAACTCTTTCTTTTGGATGTATCCCAGTACCAAGTAACATGCCTACTAAAGCCCTTTATGCACTTTAAAAAATCTAATGGATTATAGTTTACAAATCATGAGAGATCAATTGTAAGGCTTGTAAAATGGGAATGTTGAAGATACAATTTATCTAGATTTTAGAAAAACACAGTCTCTCATGTTATTCTTGTGGAAAAGATGAGAAAACGTGAATTAGTGTTTTCCTAAATTTTTTATCACATGATTCTTAAGAGAAAAAAAAATTTTAAGCATGCATTTCCAATAGTTATACAAACAAGTCTTGCTTTACATAAGTTCCCATTACTCAATTACTCTATCTCCCTTTCCCATTCTCCATGAATTTGGAAACCACTGGATTAGATAACATTATAATTAGATAGATTCAGAACTGGTTGAACAGCTGGACTCAAAAAATAATCATTATTCAGACTTGGCACAATGGACTGCCCTAAGGAATTGTGCTTAGTCCTATGCAGTTTAACAATTTTATGAATGAATTGAAATAAAGGCACAAAACATATGCTCATGATATGCACAAATGGTGAAAAAGACAAGTTAACACTGGATGACAAAGTCAAGAGCAAAAGAGCTGACAGTCTGGAGTATTAATATGACATAAGAAATTTTTTAAAAATGTAAACTCTTACACTGGGGTTCAAGAAAATCAACCCCACTAGTATGGAATGGGGAAAGAACATTTAAAAGAGTATACTGTCTTAAAAAAAGAAAGAAAAAAAAAAAGAAAAGAGAACTACATTTTAGTGGCCTGAAAGGTTAACATGGAACAACAGTGTGATAAGGCAATCAAAAGGCTAATATGATTCTGGGCTACATTAAAAGAGATATTGCTACTCTTTAAATATATGAAAGGAAACAAAGAAATTCAGAAAACATACAAGCAAGTGGAGAACATTGGTTAACTACCATGTTAATATGACTGACAGATACATACATACTTTAATTTTAAAGTCTAACTTGCATATAATAGATTTATGGTTTTATGTAGAATCTTTTTCTGGTCTACTTTGCATAAGGAAATTTTTATTTGTTATTTTCTAGATCATAATAAAGTGATACAATGTTCCTAGGAATGCAGAGGTAAATAACTCCTCCATACTCAGTTTTGGTTGGACCATATTTGGAGTACCGTATTTAGTTCTGATGATTACACTTTAAGGACATTTATAAGCTGTAGAGGAGAACAACCAGGATGATTTCTTCTTGAGGCCAAATCATTTATATGAAGACTGATTGAAGGAATATTTACTCTAAGTATGTTTATCCTAAAGAAAAAGCACTTAGAAACAATTTTAAGTTTTCAAGTGTCTAAAAGAGCTATCTTATGAAAGATTAGACTTTTTTTTTCTGTTGTTCCCAAAGAGCAGAAGTGAACAAAAATTGCAAAGAAATAAATTTAAGCTTGATTTCAGGAAAAACTTTGTGAGAAGTTGTCCAAAGTGCAGAGTTGAAAGTGTGTGTACATTACATTGAAGATCCTCTAAAGAGGGCCTGGATGACCACTTATCAGATATTTTAGAATAGAGATTATTTTAGAAGAATGGGATGGGGGGGGGGGGGGGGGGGGGGGGGGGGGGGGGGGGGGGGGGGGGGGGGGGGGGGAAGGAGAATGGGGTGGACCATGTACCATCACAATTAAGATCACAGATTTACAGCTTACAGCAGTCACAAACTGCCAAAAGAAGAGAGAAATATTAGTTTTCAATTAATTTTATGAAAGCTATTTTGATATAATGGAAAAACTACTGAACTCTGGATCTGAAGACCTGGATTTCAAAAGCACCCTTTATTAGTGTGAGGTTTTGAGCCTGTCTCATAGAGCTATTGGGAATATTACATAAGATACAAGATACATAACAATTTGTAATCATATAGTGCTATATAATTGCAAATAGTTATTATTTGCTATTGCGAAACTGGGTGAATCACTGTTCTTTACTAAAGTCTAAAAGAATAGTAATTAAAGGAAAAAGGGGTGAAATCTAAAATATTAAAGTTCCAGTGGACCAGGAACTCTTATTTTACTTTTCTAAACTTCAGTTTTTGGACTGTAAAAATGGAGAAAAAATACCTAGTGTGACTACTTCACAATGTTGTCAGAATTGAACAAGCTAATATTAGTGAAGCTGTCCATCTTCAATTGTAGAAAAAAGGCATTCCTGAATAAGAAAAAGAACTTGGAGAGTTGTTTTTCCCTGCCCGAGAAGTTGAAGACTAAATTGGGGGGGGGGGGGGGGGGGGGGGGAGAGCGGGGGGGGGGGGGGGGGAAGGGAAAACTGGTAGTGTCCTCAGCTAAGAGAAGGGACGTTAAGGAAAGGGCAGGAGAGTGGGACAGAATAAGCTCAGACATGGAAAGGAAAAAGGGGGTCTAAAGAAAAAGAAAAAAATAGTCACTGTTTCCGGTCCCGTTCGGGAGATGGGAATAAGCTGGCAGCCAGACAGTTCACTGGGGAATGTGAGTCGGAGGACCCAGGCCAGTACCACTACCAGCGTGACCTAACACGTCACGTCGCCTCTCCGTGCCTCAATGTCCCCACTGGGAAGTACGAAGGCTTGGCTGGATGCCCCTTAGGGACAAGTCCAGCTCCCAATGCTCCGCGGGAGTCTCCGGAGCCCCAGAGTTACCTTCCACCTCCTCCGTGCCCTCCAACAGCATGTCCTTGGTGAAGTTGGAGATCTGGCCCGTCAGAGAAGACAAGCTGCCGCCCACTTGTCCCAGGGACTGGCCCAGGCCAGAGCCCAGGCTGCCTAGCCACGAAGACATCGCCGCGGCGGACTTCGAAACAGCTCCCTCCTCCGCGTCCGGGTTGGAGTTTCGTTCCGTAGCCGCGATCTCAAGCCCTTATTTACATAGGTCAGGGGCCCGCAGCGATCCGCCGCCAGGTGCTCTCCGCCGGTTTCCAAGGCGACGCCGACCTCCGAGGGGAGCGACAGGCAGGCCCCTCCACAGCCCACCCCCGCCCAGACTGCTCCCGAGCCGCGAACGACGGACACTCGCCAACTCTGAGAAATTCTTCTCTGCGTGGGGACCCTCGCTCATCCCCGGGAACTCCTAATAGCCCGAGCCATACGTCTGTCCGGCTACTTCGGCCACTTTCCGCCAGCCTTGCGGACAACTCCTGCCAACTCGACGCTGGCCGCCATGACACCCGCCCAGGGGGCTGCGGCGGATCACCGAGAGGGCGCCGGGCACCGGCGGCGCAGAGCGGCTGCCAAGGCGAGGACGTGTCCGTGTCGCAAGGGACGATGGGATGCCGGAGGACCAAACGAGGGAAGGCTGGCTTCCTTCTATATTCAATCCATTGAGATCTTCGCTCCCTCTTCGTAATCCCTGAACCGTCGCCCTGGAAAGGTGAAAAGGAAGAACCAGAGTTTGGCAATGTAAGGAAGGGCTTCGAATGACGTGTCCTTTACCGCGTGCTCATTAATTATACGCTGCCTCCCCCCCACATAAGATAAAAGGAGCCATACCAAGGAGCGGCCAGCGAAGACACTGATGAGAATTTTTGATGTTATTTGTTACATTAATATATTTAGGGAAATATTACACTTCACATAGCACTTACAAAGCATTTTTTTGAAGGTGCACAAAGTTTTATCTCCATGACGATTTCACTGTCCAAGGGGGGAAACGGGATGAGAAGCGTTAAACCTTGGAAGCTAAACCTCCAGTCCCTGACTCCATCCAACAAACGTTTCATTAACTTGTAAGCAGTGTGGGAGGTACGAGGCGGGGCGTGACTGTTCCAGCCCCTAAGTTTAAGATAGGAGAGGGGGTATGAAAAATACTCCTATAATTAATAATCCTGATGGAAACATCTTTTGCGGGGAAGAGTTGGAGAGCCCCGGATGTAAACGGTGTCCCCTTTAATGTGAGGAAGATAGGTGACTGGGGTCTCAAACTTTCCCCTAGGTGGGGCACACCCTCGTGTCCATAAAGGAAACTCTCACCATGAGTGATCTCATTCCATTTTGAATTGAATTGAATAGAAAACTAGTCTTGCAAATTCATCCGGGGATCACCTCGCCCCGACACACACACACACCTTCCCCCGACTCAGGGCCAAAGATCAAAGCAGCCTCAATATATCTAGTGCAGTTTGCCCAGACATTTCGCAAAACTATCAGGCCAGGATTTTTTCCCACTAGGAAAGCTGTCTTCTTAGTGAAAACAAATCAAAATAAATCCCTTTTTGCTATAGACTTCAGGTTCATGAGTTCTTTCGCAAAAAAGACCTGTGACTCCGACCAGAGGCGATCCCTGACCCCAGTTCTCGCACTTTATCAATACCATTTGGGACATGAAAAAATAAAATCACCAAAGAGACAATGTATGTAGGAGAACTGGACCTACAGTGTGAAAAACCTGAGGGGGCACAAATCTTGAACTGGAGACTCTGAAAGGTTTGGGATCAAATCAACATAGCTCAACTACAACCTTCTGTAAGAAGCCAATCTTGCTTAATCATACTGCTTTCCTTCTCACATTCTCTCCAATTTATCCTGTATACATACATATATAGGAGATAAAGATTTTATAAATACATGTAATATGTATTTATAATGTGGTAATACATTATAATGTGTCATGATAATATCCTGAATATTGTTTTGGAAAAAGAAAAACTAAAGAATTGATCCCTAAGGTCAGCAGGCAAGGTTCTGTTAGAGATCAGTTTAGCTCCATGGTTCCGCCCTTTGGGGAGGTCATTCAGTTTGAAATCCAAATTATGTCCAACTTCTGAGACTCCCCCCCCTCTTTAAAGGTCTCCAGCAGTCTCACTTTGCCATATCTTGTCAGTAATCCCAATCATGTCCCTGAGATTAAATGTTTCCTATAAACTCTACTTATGAGTTATCCCCATGGCTGCTGCCTTCCTTTGGGTCAGACTGCCTGGACACTGCCTTGTGGTGTCTTTCTCCTTACAAGCCTGCAAGGTATCTCTGCTAACTCCACTATGTTTCTCAGTCCCAATTTTCCTTACAGCTAACTCTTAATCTGTTAAATCCCTTTCAGGATCAGTTAAGGGCATGCCTCAACCTTGTGGGGTGCTCCCTTTCTATTGGGTAATTGTGAGTTCTACTGAGGAACTTGACTTTCATATGTTTTACCACTCTATTCCACATTTACCATTCCTGGTGTTTATTCTATCCCTTCATTTTGTCTGTAACCTATTCCCCTAAATCTACCTTTCACCAAAAAGAATGGTCATTGTGAATTCTTCAAATGATCGAACCCCAACTTTTGGTGCCTGCCATCATTTGGTGACAAACCTCACATCATAGATCACATATCATATATAATTACTATATTTACCATAATATTTAGGTAATGCACCATTACATTTACTATATTCTATAATATAAACATATAAAATATATAAATATTTACTGTTGTATGTAATTTATAAGATATGTTATATGACACAGTATTACATATTTATGTAATATATATCTACAAAAAATATATTTATGTATTCACATAGATCTCAGTATACCTTTACTTGCCACAGTGGATGGTACAGAGTCCAAAGTCAAGAAGACTCATCATCTTGAATTCTGAGGTCAGACATTTGTCTGCTTCAGTTCCTTATCAGTGAAGTGAGCTGGAGAAGGAAATAGCAAACCACTACAGCATCTTTACCAAGAAAACCCATGATAGGGTCACAAAAAGCTGGATGTAACTGAAATAATTAAACAAAATAAATCTCAGATAGGCAAATAGGGAGGTAGGGAGGTAGATATAGATAAACAGATAAATAAGTTTGTACCTAGTAGGTTGCTCATTGTTTCTCCTATTAGACTTTTTGTGTTTTTTGTTTTTTGCTTTTCTCTGTATTTGGAGAACTTAGCACATAATTGGTGCTTAATAAATGCTTGCCAATTACCAATTGCCAATTGTCCATTCCTGATCTCCTGGATCTTCTTAGGTAAACGCTCCCTCCCCAACCTCCATCCTACTTTGCCATCTTTGCTGATCTTCACAGTAAACCAATCATTGGCCATACTACGGACTCTGAGAGGCAGAAGTGAAAAGGAAAAGCTTTCTAGGTTTTAGATAAAAGTGTGCTATAAAGGCAGAGAAGCAGATAAGATCATTTAGGAAACAGAAAAGCTGGTTTGACTTGAATGAAAAAGAATAAGTGGAAGAAAGTTACATGCTATATTCTTAGTAAGGAAGTGGTAGTCAAATTAAGAAGGGCTGCAAGATAGAATTTTTACTTGATCCTGTAGGCAATAGGGAGCCAGCTACTGAAGTTACTTGATCAGAAGACTGACAGTCAAATATGCTTCTGAAAGATGATTTTTCAGACAGGGGAACTCATCTAGAGGCAAGGAGTTATTGAGCCAAACTGGAGCTGCCAGAATGTAAGCCAGCAGCAGTAGCAAATAATAGTAGAGTTGTTGGACTAAGTTTCTGTCTTATAATTAGCAGCAGAATTCTGGGACATAGTGGAACTCCTAACGCAATTAGGAGTGTAAGCCAAAGATCAATAGCAGACAAAATTACAATACAGAAGTACAAATCTAGATCTTATCCTTTTTTTTTTGATGTAGTGAAGTATATAGAGTGTATAGGTTCAGAGAGGGTTAACTAGTGAACCTGAGCATTTCTGACAGGAGAATGAGGACATCATCTACATTCCTGTTAACTAATAAGACCAAGAAAAGTGAGGTTCAATGAAGAAATAGTTGTCTTTACCATTTAAGTACTTGGCTATGTAAGTCCTTCTTTACTGGGCTAAATAAATTCTTCCTATATTCAGGTTTGTTTTGTTTTTTTTTCCTTAGCCTGAGTGCTTGCATGGGAATAGAAGGGCCCTACTTTTGCAAATATCTAATTACTATATAAATCCTTATATCCATATAAGGAATTCTGGGTGGGAGCATTAGGGGGAAAAGGGGGATATTTAGTGAGAAGTCCCCAAGATTGAATCCAGAATATGTAAGAACAAAGTTTCGGGATTATACAAAAGTATTGGCTAAATTGGAACTGAGTCATTTCAATTATGTTTAACAGGTCATGAAACAAGGGATAAAGGCAATACAAAAAAGCAATTGAAAAGCTTCTGCACAGGATGATTTCAGAAAGGCCTGGAGAGACTTAAAGGAACTGATGCTAAGTAAAATGAGCAGAATCAGGAAATCATTATATACTTCAATATTAATACTATATGATGATCAATTCTGATGGATGTAGCTCTCTTCAACAATGAGATGATCCAAACCAATTCCAATTGGTCAGTAATGAAGAGAATCAGCTACACCCAGAGAGAGAACTATGGGAAATGAATGTGGACCACAACATAGCATTTCCACTCTTTTTGTTATTGTTTGCTTGCATTTTTGTTTTCCTTCTCAGGTTTTTTTTTTTTTTACCTTCTTTCTAGATCCAATTTTTCTCATGCAGCAAGATAACTGTATAAATATGTATACATATATTGTATCTAACATATACTTTTAACATATTTAACATGTATTGGACTACCTGCCATCTAGGGGAGGGGGTGGGCGGAAGGAGGGGAAAAGTTGGAACAGAAGGTTTTGCAAGGTCAATGTTAAAAAATTACCCATGCATATGTTTTGCAAATAAAATATGTATATGGTTTTTCATACTGGAATTTCCATAAGGGCCAGAAGTATTTTGTCCTTTCTTTAAGTGACTGGTATCAATCACCTAATAAATGCATGTTGACTGATTAACTGGAAAAGCTATAAAAGATATCACATCTGGAGTACTTTGTTCAGTTCTAGTTGCCACACTTTACAAAGCGTATTAACAAGAAAAGGATATTACAGAGCAACGAGGATCCTATGGAGATTGGAAACCATGCTTTATGAAGCACAGATCAAAATGTAATGGAGGTCTGATGCATCCCTAGACTACAGGAGATGGCATTTGTCCACATAGAATGCAGCTGACAGCTAGTTCCAGAAGAATTGTAATGAGGTACAAGGGAAATAATGGCATATGAATGTACATTCTGTAACAGGTTTACTATCACAAGTAGGCTATTCATGTGGTTGAGAGCCTTTTTCTATTAGTTATATAGTCAAAACTATCAGCATCTTTAAATAGGCCTATTAGTTTCTGGTCCTTTGACTTTTTGCTCATCTTTTCCTCTGTAAGTATAAGGATTAACATCTCTATCTTGGAAAGTTATGAGAGGTCAAGAGATTGAGCTGCATGAATCTGAGAATCAGAGCCCAGGCCAAATCTCGTGGTCACTCCAGCACTAATATCCTAGGGAAGAGAAAGCAACCCTGAGGAAGAATTTCGGGAATCCAGTCTGCTAGAGGACAGGGTGAGAACTTGTCCAGCAGAGATGACACTTCTGGATGTGGACTTAGTGGGGCTAATATTATATAGGAATTGAGCAATTTATAACTCAAATTTCCCCTAACTCCCAAAGACAAAGGCAGAGTAGAAAGATTAGCTCTTGAGATGCTAGGGATATTTGTTGTTCTTGCTATACCTTTAAAATAAATAACCTTTTACAAAAGGTAATTGATTTCCAGTAGTTAAATACTGCTTGAATGATAGTTACTGTTCCACTAAAAACTAAAAAATGAGAGGGGAGACATAGTGAATAGTGACCTGTAGTAGGGAAAAGGTCATTCTCAACCCTTCAAGGCACTCTGGAACTGAGAAAGTAGGGTCAGAATAAAGTTAATTACAGAAGGAATGCAGGGTGAAGACAAAGGAAAAGACTTAGGAGACACATGACAATTATCTTCAAGTATTGAGAGCCTAACATGTGAAAGAGGCATTAGATTTGACAGTTTTAGATACTCAATAGAACTCTCATGTGGAAAGGGGACATACATAAGTAGATATAATTAGGGCTTTTCACAAATGGAATGGCCTACCTCTGAAGTTATTGGGCAATACTGTGTAAGTAATTCTTGGGCAGGTTAAACTAGATAGCCTCTGAAGGATTCTGAAACTTTATTGGATAGCTGTTGTAGGGCTACAGTATAAAGACAGAAATAGAAGGGATGCTAACTACAACAAGGAAACTATAGGACTTCTTCTGAACTCCAAATCACTAAATATCACAGCTTTCAACTTTTAGAAGGAATCTCTTTAGAACAGGACTTCTTAAACTTTTTCTACTCACAACCCTTTTTCACCTGAGAATTTTTATGTAATCTCTAGTATATAGGCATATGAAATCAAATATTTATTGATAATAAATTATAATTTTGCAACCCCCACATTTATTTACAAGACTCTGTATGAGGTGGTGACACAGTTTAAGAAGCTGGGCTTTAGAGCAGGAATGGGAAAATAAGCAGTAAGAGAGAGGAGATAACTTAGTATTAAAATCACAAAGCATTTTATATAAACGTAAGGTAATTATAATAACTATTATTAGAGTTCTTATATGAGCTCAAAAAATATATAGGTGTAGTTCTATAAACATGTCGATAAACTTCAATCAGGGGATTGATTCATTCAACAAACACTTAAGATTATTTACTGTGTACTGAGTAATAGGCATAGGAGACAATACAATATGTAGATGAGACTAAGCCTCTTTCCTCATGAAACTTAATCTATAAAGGGACAGGACACTAATAAAAATAGCCATAAAAAAACATTACATGATAAATGCATTACAGAAATTTTTTTAAGTGCTATTTATTCATTCCACAAATATTTAGTAAGTTCCTACTAAGTCCCAGGCTCTATGATAGCCTGTGGGAATACAAAGATAAAAATTAAACAGTCCATGCCCTTGGGTTATTCACATTCTTCTCAGAAAATACAACATGCTTACCAAGTGGCACTGCCAGTCCATAATCTGATCCTATTCAATAGGAAAGCTCAGGTATTAAGTGAATCCCAAATTCATTCTGATAGTTATGGTACTCTACTTCCCCTGAAAAGAAGTATAGGGAAATAAAAAGTTTTATTTGATTCTCAGAAAGACTTTTTTTCTTCTCTGGCCCCATATCTCCATGGATAGCTTTCCTTACCTCTTAGCTTAGGATATGTGGTTAGTATAGCTTTACCCACTTAAATCATCTTTGAACACCAGTCTACCAGCTTAACCTTGCCTCCTCCCTTCAACTTGCTATATTTCATTGAACTCTAATCACATGTCACAATTCCAGACAAGAAAAGACAGATGTTCTACTCTATACAGTGCTTTAATCTTAACATAGAAACCATAAAAGCACTGAACAATATATGATAAAATAGCTTCCAATTGCATGTCTTCCATTTTTCCCAAAGCAAGGCAAGATTAACCATTTCTTTTCCATCTTTAATTGTGAAAGCTCCATCAGATTATTCTGTATTTTTTTCATTCTCTCCACATTGCTATTCCTGGCACATAATAAGTGATTTGATTAGTGCTTTTTGACTGGCTGACTTCTGAGATGTTGTACAATGGCAACTATAACACAAGGAGAGCTAAGAAAGACATTGTTTGGCTTATTTAGTTCCTATAAGCAGTTCTCCTATGTGTAGATAAAGGAGAGTAAGAAACAAAATAGTCCCCCAAAATGTTCAACTCATACTTTTAGCAAAATTAGTTTTTTGTTTCTTCAAATGAAAACTAAGGAACTCTTGAGTTGAACCTTGATTCCTATTTTCTTCATAAATTTGGGATTTGGGACCTGGAAAGAAATTCTCTAGGCCCCATTGATCATGTTACCCCATCTCTTTCCCACATATCTCTGACCTTAAATGCATCAGCTCAAGTTTCCTATATCTAAGAACACACTATATCTCCTCTTACAGATGGAATGCTTAGTTTTGGGGAACATATTTGACTGAAACATTTAATGTATGGTGAGAATAAGCAGGAAAGGTAGGTCAGAATTAGCCTGTGAAATACCTAAATGTCAAGCTGAGGAATTTGTGTTTTATCCTAGAGTCTAGGACTAAGGTATGCTGCAAAATGGCTGCTCT
Source organism: Sarcophilus harrisii (assembly GCF_902635505.1). NCBI lineage: Eukaryota > Metazoa > Chordata > Mammalia > Dasyuromorphia > Dasyuridae > Sarcophilus > Sarcophilus harrisii. The sequence continues at coordinate 280,943,696 of NC_045427.1, forward strand.
ACTTTGATCTGCAAATTTTGCAAGTCAGTAACCTAGATAGTCTGGTTGGTGATAATTTCTACACAATTTAAATTCAAATTATTCTATTAAGCATATTAACTGGAGTTCAGTATCCCCAACTCCTGTCTTGTCCCCAAGTCGCAGGTCCATATTCTTTATGATTCTCTCTGGGGGCCAAGTATCACCTCACCCATTAGCATCTCCAGTGCTGGCAATTGATGCATCAATGGATTGCTTTTCTCTCTAAATCATCGTATAAAAGAACTCCCAAATGTTTTTCTTCCTGACCTAGTAGGAAGAAGAATTTGGTTCTAATTAAACCTATGTAGCATACTTTGGTCCAATTCAAGGACAAATGGGTATATGCAGTAAGCCCACAGATCCAGTAATGTCCCTTTAAAGCAGGCCCTGCTCAGGGGATATGTGAACTAGATTAGAGACTGCAGGATAATATTGCATGTCCTGGTCCCCCAAGGGACCACCTTGGTACTGGACTCTACATTTCCATAACTGTTGTTTTTCCCTCAATAGGCACTTTTTTATATATGATTCACTTTTGTTGACAGCACTCCAGAAAGTGGTAAAGTATTCTAATCAGGTCTGGTTATGCCAGATCCATTCATAACTTGGGAACCTTAGTTTCCTGGTAAAGTTATTCTCCATACAATCAGCTATACTATTATCCCCTTTCTCCTGGCTTTGTAGGGGAGGGAGAGCTTATTTGTCTTGCAACACACAAGGCACCTGTCTACCAATTGCCTCACCAAGGTATATAAGCCCAGCAATACATACCTGATTAGGACAGCATTACACAAGTTTTGGACATCTCAATGACTACCTTGATGTAAATGTTGGAAGACTCCTCTCATACCTGCTTTGGTCGGCACCTCTCTCCTGTCTGGGAGGACTGATCATTCATCTTGTTCTTGGGCCCTCAAAACCAGGGCTTTCTATTTTTCTTCCTCAGTATAAGAAGGAGAAAGGAGGCTTAGAAAGGTAAGGAAGAATTTTGAGTAGTCCCCAATTCTTATCTGGATTTAGAGGTCAATAAAATTAACACAATAATGGTCCAATTCAGCTTTGTCATTTTCTGGGACTGGAAAGGAAGTTGTTATTCTGCAAGAGGATCAAAGTCATCCTTTTCCAATAGTATTACCTCATACTTGAGAATCCTTGAATCTGTGACCCACTGCCCTATCTTTGATTTAGAACAGTCCGGATTGGATGGAGGTCTCTAACAATCAAATTTCCTCCAAGTGTCACTTTTCTACTTTCCTTTACTAGGAGGGCACTGCAATGGCCTGAATACAAGTTGGCCAGCCCCGAATCCAATATTTTGGATAGGAAGACAATAGATCTCTTTTGCTTTCCTCCTATTTGTGCCAGAACCCCTAATGATACTCCCTTATCCACATTCATAAACAAATGAAACAGTTTCTCAAAGGAAGGCAAAGCTAAGACTGGAGAGGAAGTCAATACTTCTTTCAACTTACTAAAGCCCTATTTTCAGGCTCTCACTCTGTCTGGTTCAGTTTATCTTTTAATAAGTGTTGATACATTGGTTTTGTGAGAGTAGCATACGAGTCAATCCAATTTTTACAATACCTTACTAATCCTAAGAATTTCCTAAGTTTCCATTTGAACCAGGGCAGGGGTGCTTGCAAGATCCCTGTTACCCCTCCGAGGTCTAATTTCTTCTGCCCTACACTAATAAGGTGTCTTTAATACTTAATTTCTCTCTCCACAAACTAATTTGTTTTTCAAGACCTTCAAACACTCCTGGCCCAGTAGTTCAGCAGTTTGATTGAGATTTCACTAATTGCCTCTCTTTTCCTCTCAGTAACCAGTAAATCATCTACATATTGCAGCACTTGAGTTCCCCTAGGAGACTAGAATCTTTACAATATCTTTTCGAGGATTTGGCCAAACTTGACCAGTTTGGGGAAGAATGTACCAACAATATTGTTGCTTTCTCTCTGTGTCAGGGTCTTCCCATTCAAATGCATATATGTCTCAGCTTTCTGGATCTAAAGGACAGGCCCAGAATGTATCTTTGAGGTCTATCACAGTAAACCATTTGTTTCCTTCAGTTATCTCCCCTAAAATGGTACAAGGATCGGGGACTACAGGATGTGATGACAGGAAAATTTTATTAATATCTCTCAAGTCTTGTACCAGTCTATATGTCCCATCCCCCTTTTTTGGACTACCAGAATTGTAAGAAGAAATACAGGGTTCAATAAGTCCTCCTTTTAATAGTCCCTGAAACACAGGTTGAAGTCCTTTCCTTTTTCTTAATAGGGTATTACTTTACCCTCACTATGGTGGTGGGATCCATAAGTTTTTTTTGTTTTTGTTTTTGTTTTTATAGCTTTTTATTTACAAGATACATGCATGGGTAATTTCAGCATTGACCCTTGCAAAACCTTCTGTTCCAACTTTTCCCCTCCTTTCCTCTACCCTCTCCTCCAGATGGCAGATAGACCAATACATGTAAATAAAATACTGAAGAAATAACATCTTAAATGCAGAATAAGCCAAATGGTAAAAGGCATAAAAATCTATTCAAGAGAATTCCTTAAAAAGCAGTACTGGCAACATCAAAAAAATAAATAAACAAAAATTCACTGAAGAAAAGATCTCTTTAAAAAGTAGAGTCAGTCAACTGGAAAGGGAGATACAAAAGTTCACTGAAGATAATAATTCCTTAAAAATTAGAATTGGAAAGTTATCAAACTATGCATACCCTTTGATCCAGCAAAGGGTCCCAAAGAGATCATAAAGAAGGGAAAGGGATCTGTATGTGCACGAATGTTTGTGGCAGCCCTCTTTGCAGTGGCCAGAAACTGGAAACTGAGTAGCTGCCCATCAATTGGAGAATGGCTGAATAAATTGTGGTATATGAATATTATGGAATATTATTGTTCGGTAAGAAATGACCAACAGGATGATTTCAGAAAGGCCTGGAGAGACTTACATGAAGTGATGCTGAGTGAAACGAGCAGAACCAGGAGATCATTATATACTTCAACAACAATACTGTATGATGATCAATTCTGATGGACATGGCCATCCTCAGCAATGAGATGAACCAAACAAGTTCCAATGGAGCAATAATGAACTGAACCAACTATGCCCAACGAAAGAACTCTGGGAGATGACTAAGAACCATTACATTGAATTCCCAATTCCTATATTTTTACCTGCCAGCATTTTGGATTTCCTTCAAAGGCTAATTGTACAATATTTCAGAGTCCAATTCTTTTTGTACAGCAAAATAATGGTTTAATCATGTATATTTATTGTGTATCTAATTTATACTTTAATATATTTAACATCTACTGGTCATCCTGCTATCTAGGGGAGGGAGTGGGGGGAAGGAGGGGAAAAATTGGAACAAAAGGTTTGGCAATTGTCAATGCTGTAAAATTATCCATACATATAACTTGTAAATAAAAGGCTATTTAAAAAAATAAAATAAAAATTTTTAAAATTAGAATTGGGCCAAAGGAAGTTAATGACTCCATGAAATAGCAAGAAACAATAAAACCAGATCAAAAGAATAAACAATAAGAAAAAAAAAGTGAAATCACTCACTGGAAAAACAACTCATCTGGAAAATAGACCTAGGAGAGAATTTAAAAATTATTAGACTGTCTGAAAGCATGATTAAAAAAAATCTAGAAATTATATTTCAAGAAATTATCATGGAAAACTGCCCTGACATTCTAGAAATATGTAATAAAATAGAAAGTGAAGAATTCATCTATCACCTCCTAAAAAAAAGAGCCCCAAATTAAAAATCCCAGGAATATTATAGCCAAATTCCAGAGATCCCAGGTCAAGAAAATACTGTAACCAGCCAGAAAGAAACAATTCAAATGTCATGGAGCCACAGTCAGGATAACACAAGTTAGCAGGATATATATATATATAATGTATGTATGTATGTATAATTAAAGCTTTTTATTTTCAAAACTTAGGTATGGATAATTTTTCAACATTGACCCTTGCAAAACCTTGTGTTGCAAAATTTCTCCTTCTTCTCCCCACTCCCTCCCCTAGATGGCAAATAATCCAATGTATGTTAAACATGTTTAAAAATATATTAAATCCAATATACGCATATATATTTATACAATTACCTTGCTGCACAAGAAAAATCAGATAAAAAAAAGAAAAAAATGAGAAAGAAAACAAAATGCAAGCAAATAACAAAAAGAGTAACAATGCTATGTTGTGATCTACACTCAGTTCCCACAGTCCATTCTTTGGGTGTAAATGGCTCTCTTCATCACAAGATCACTGGAACTGACCTCAATCAACTCATTGCTAAAAAGAGCCACATCCATCAAAATTGATCATCACATACTCTTGTTGTTGCCATGTACAATGATGTCCTGGCTCTGGTCATTTCACTTAGCTTCATTCAGTTCATGCAAGTCTCTCCAGGCCTCTCTGAAATCATCATGCTAATTGTTTCTTATAGAACAACTATATTCCATAAGATTCATATACCATAACTTATTCAGCCATTCTCCAACTGACGGGCAACCTCTCAGTTTCTAGTTTCTTGCCACTACAAAAAGGGCTTCCACAAACTTTTTTGCACATGTGGATCCCTGTCCCTCTTTTAAGAATTCTTTGGGATATAAACCCAATAGAAACAATGCTGGATCAAAGGGTATGTACAGTTTGATCACCTTTTGAGCATAGTTCCAAATTGCTATCGAAAATGGTTAGATCAGTTCACAACTCCACCAACAATATATTAGTGTCCAAGTTTTCCCATATCCCCTTCAATATTCATCATTATCTTTTCCTCTCAGCCAATCTGAGATGTATGTATTGGAACCTCAGAGTTGTCTTACTTTGCATTTCTCTGATCAACAGTGATTTAGAGCACCTTTTTAAATGACTAGAAATGGTTTCAATTTCATCTCAAAATCGTCTATTCATATCCTTTGACCATTTATCAATTAGAGAATGGCTTGAATTTTTATAAATTTTAGACAATTCTCTATATATTTTAGAAATGAGGCCTTTACCTTTGAATGTAAAAATGTTTTCCCAGTTTATTGCTTCCCTTCTAATCTTGTTTGCATTAGTTTTGTTTGTAAAAAAAAAAAACTTAATATAATCAAAATTATCTATTGACGTTAAATAATGAGCTCCAGTTCTTCTTTGGTCACAAATTTCTTTCTTCTCCACAGATCTGAGAGGTAAACTATCCTATGTTCTTCTAATTTGCTTATATCACTACGTCTAAATCATGGACCCATTTTGACCTTATCTTGGTATGTGCTGTTAGGTCTGGGTCTATGCCTACTTTTTGCCATACTAGTTTCCAATTTTCCCAGCAGTTTTTGCCAAATAGTGAGTTCTTATCCCAAAAGCTGGGGTTATTGAGTTTGTTTAACACTAGATTGCTATAGTCATTGACTATTTTTTCCTTTGAACTTAACCTATTCCACTGATCAATTTTCTTAGCCAGTACCAAATGGTTTTGATGACCACTGCTTTGTAATATAGTTTTAGGTCTGCTACAGCTAGGCCATTTTGATTTGCGTTTTTCACTAATTCCCTTGAAATTCTTGACCTTTTGCTCTTCCAGATGAACTTTTTTTATTTTTTCTAGGTCTATAAAACAATTTCTTGGGAGTTTGATTGGGATGGCACTGAATAAGTAGATTTAGGTAGTCATTTTTTATATTCACTCAACCTATCCATGAGCACTTGATGCTTTTCCAATTGATTAGATCTGACTTTGTGTGGAAAGTGTTTTGTAGTTGTGTTCATATAGTTCCTGACTTTGTCTTGGTAGGTAGACTCCCAAATATTTCATATTATCTACAGTTATTTTAAATGGAATTTTTCTTTGTATCTCTTGCTGCTGGACTTTATTGGTAATATATAAAAATGCTGATTTCTGTGGATTTTGCATCCTGCAACTTGGCTAAAGTTGTGAATTGTTTCTACTAGTTTTTTAGTTGATTCTCTAAGCTTTTATATCATCATATCATCTGCAAAGAGTGATAATTTGATTTCCTCATTACCTATTCTAATTCCTTTAATTTTTCTTCTCTTATTGCCAAAGCTAATGGTTCTAATACAATATTGAATAGTAATGGTGACAGTGAGCAACTTGTTTCACCCTGATCTTATTGAGAATAGTTCTAGTTTGTCCCCATTATAAATGAAGGTATCATCTATATTAAAGGATCAGAAAGCTTGGAAAATATTATTCTAGAAGGCAAAGAAGCTAGGATTGAAAGAAGAATCACCTACCCAGCAAAAATGTAATTCTTTGGAGGTAAAATGTAGATATTAAATGAAATAAAGGACTTTCAAACATCCCTGATGTAAAAATCAAAGTTGTATTTTAAAAAATGTGACTTTTAAGTGCAAGACTCAAGAGAAGCATAAAAAGATAAAAAGGAAAAAAAATCATAAGAGTTTCAATGAAGTTAGTTTACATTTCTACATGGGAAGATGACAATTGTAACTCCTAAGAACTTTCTCATTATTAGGGCAGTTAAAAGTATACATAGAAGGCACAAAAATAGAAGGAGAAAAAGAGAAGATGGGGGAGAACTAATAGAAAGAAGGCTTATTGGGGGAGGCTGTCGCTCCAAAGCAATACTTTGGAGGGAATAGGATGGAAGGAAATAACTGAATTATAAATGAAAAAAAAAAAATTACAGCAAGTTTTTCTTCTAAAATCCTCATTTCTCACATATACAGAAAATGGAGTCAAGTTTATAAAAACAAAGTCATTCCCAATTGATATGTGGTCAAAGGATATGAACAGATAATTTTCAAAGACATCAAAACTTTTCATCTATACTGGCAGGGGTCCTCAAACTACGCCCATAGGCCAGATGTGGCAGCGGAGGACGATTATCCCCCTCACCCAGGGCTATGAAGTTTCTTTATTTAAAGGCCCACAAAACAAAGTTTTTGTTTTTACTACAGTCCAGCCCTCCAATAGTCTGAGGGACAGCGAACTGGCCCCCTATTTAAAAAGTTTGAGGACCCCTGATCTATAGTCATATAAAAATGTTCTAAATCACTACTAATTAGACAAACACAAAACAACTCTGAGGTACCACCCCACACCTGTCAGATGGACTAATGTGACAAAAAAAGGAAAATAACAAAAACTGGAGGCAATGTGGGAAAAATGGAAAAACTAATGCCATCTTGGTGGAGTTATGAACTGACTGAACCATTCTGGAGAACAATTTAAACCATGCCCAAAAGGGTATGAAATTGTACATATCCACTGACTTAGCAATACCACTATTGTCTGTATTGCTAAGAGATTTTTTTAAAAAGGAAAATGACCTATGTGCACAAAAATATAGCAGCTTTTTAAAAAACATCTTTTGGTGGTGGTACTGGTGTAGATGGTAAAGAATTTTAAATTGAAGGGTCCCCCATCAATTGGGGAATGACTAACCAAATTGTGGATGTGATTAAAATGGAATACTACTATAAAATGACAAGCAATTCAAAAAAACCTGGACTTAATAGGAACAAAGTGAAACTGTACAGCAATATTGTTTGATGATCAATGTAAATGACTTAGCTATTCTTAGCAAAATAATGATATAATTCTGAAGGCATCATGATGAAAAATGCTATCCATCTCCAGAGAATGAACTGATGGAGTCTGAATGCAGATTGAAACGTACTTTTTTTTTTTTTTTTTTTTTTTGCTTTATTTTTCTTGGGTATTGGGTTTTGTTTTTCACAAGATGATTAGCATGGAAATGTTTTACATGACTATAAATATATAACTCATTGCTTGCCTTTTCAAGTAGGGGGAAGAAAAAGGAGAGATTTTAAACTCGAGATTTTAAAAAAGAAATTTAAAAATTGTTTTTATATATAATTGGAAAACAGAAAATTAAACATACAAAAAAAGGAAAGCCTTGTTATATGTGACTTGGGAAACCATATTGGCACAAATAAGGGGCCAACAAAGACCTATCTCTTCTTTACCACAGAAAGGTAGGCTATGCAATGTATACTTTGGCACAAATCATTTAATAAATTTAAGACTCAAAAACATAACTGGATTAAGGTGAATGCAGTAATTCACCTTGATTCAGGTCTCAGGTGGAATGGATTACCAGGCTCACTTTAGATGAGTCAGACAAAGTTTGTTGCTCAGGTGCTGTGAACTCTCACAAATCAAAACAGTAATCTTTTTGAATTAGTCTATTTGTGTACCTATGCCATAAGTGAGGATAGCAGCTGGGCCTATTATTAGGAAGAGGAAAAAGGACTGAATTACATTTGCAAAAAGGGTTTTCAATGACTCTAAACTTCTCACCTTCCCAGACATCTTCCTCCTTCCAAAAAGATCATCTAAAAACATTAAATTTTTTGGAGATGCTAAATAATTTTTAATTCTACTAAAATATTTATTTTATTTTTATTTAATATACATCTACAATCTCTATAGAATCAAAATGAGGGATGTAATAGATTCAGGGTGGGTTTAAGTTAGTTTTAAACTCGTGTCCTATGTAAATGTTCTATTTTCCCCATTATCTAGAAATAATCTAATCACAACACTGAATGCTATGTCAGATTGCCATATCATAATTTTGAAAAAGAAGGAAAAATAAATGTTGCTTGCGCCAGAAGTTGTCTCTATCCCTTCTTTCCAAGTTCTACACTGAAATGCAAACAAGGATTTCAATAGAAAGCATGATTAAAAAATAATAATAATAATGTTACTGTATAGAGATATTATTTCTGTTTTCCCATAATGAAAGTCTGTTTTGTCAGTTGAAATTGTACCATTCATAATGTGTATGTGAGATCTGCAGCAGTTCTTATCCTGAGATCCATGAACCTATACCTAAAAAATTTTCATTATTGTATTTATTTTGTAAGGCAACTGGGATTAAGTGACTTGCCCAAGGTCAAGTAAATGCCAAGTGTCTGAGACCAAATTTGGACTATAGGGAATGTGCTCTATCTATTGTTATCACTTAGCCGTTCCATGTATTTTCAATATAACTGATTTCTTTTGCAACGTTGTGCATTTTGAGCATTAAAAATATTATTCTGATGTGTCCATAGGCTTTACCACACTGCTACTGCACTACATGTTCTAAAGTAAATGACCAATTGTAGAAATATAATTAACCTATCAATAGCACATCTAGCACATAGTACATAACTTAAAAAAAATGCTAGCTCCCTTCCTTGCTCCCCTCCCTTTTACCCTTTAAATTCTTATACTAGAGACTGACCATTAACTTCCCCTATTTAATCGGTCTTCCTTGTTCTGACTTAGAAATGGGAGGAATTACTAAAGGAGAAACATCTCTCATTTCTACCCTTCCATTATAATGACCTTAATTTTCTTCGTAATTCATACTACTACTAAATTTTTCTTTTAACATTTTGTATCCACTTGAAGGTAATCAAGATACCATCCAGAATTTACAATTTTCTGAAACCTGTTCTATTAAATTAGTTTGTACGTTTGTCAAACATTTGTTAAACAAAAGATTTATTATTAAAAGTAAAATGTTCAAAATAACATTGACTTATGTAAACACAGATTTTTAAGCTAAAAAGATTACAGACAAATAAAAAAAGCAGAGTAATTTTTATTTAATAACTTTTGATATTTAAAATACAACTTAGTTGTTCATCCACTCAAAAAAAAGGTAGAATCCTTAATGTTCAAACAGTGCTTTAAAAGTCTGACTTTTCTAAGGACCAGACAAGAAAACCTTTGTGTGTTAATAATTTCAAATAAAATTAGATAAAGTGTACACACGAAAGGGCTGCAGAGTTGGGCCCTGAGAAAGCAGCACTGTCACAGTGCACTTCTATCATGGTCAAAACAATATGTTTTGTTTTTATGATGTTTTCCACAAATTCTTTGTATTTAAAATTTCCATTTGTACAGAATGTTAGTTACAAAAAGCTAATACCTAGTAATCCAGTGGTATAGAAATCACATTTCAAGTTTTTATATTTTCCTCTTTCAAAAAATATGACATCAGGCTATCTTACATATGTGCACATGTGTTCACACACCCACCCACATACAACCTCCCTCCCCTCCCAGAAACACACATCTTTGATCTGTGTATTATGACAGAAACATATTTGGTAAGTGTTTCTCAAAATAACATATATAACTGTTAACAAATTAAGCCTAAAAAATGTTTTCCACATACATTTTGCTAATAACTACCATAGCTTTGTCTAAAAGATCCAGGTAGTTTTAAAACCATGATATATTTCATTTCACCAATTAAGCATGACAACTTCTATGTGAGAAGATAACCTATTAACATTCAAAAGATATGAGATATTTTGGAAGAACCAGATTAAGAAATTAGAAGGGTTTTATAAAAGGAAAATTTTAAAAAGCAGATCAAGTTCTGGATTAATGATGATAAGTTCCACTTAGACCTTGCAAATGGAATGAAACAAGCTTTTTTTGTGTACAGAAACCAAAATCTGCATTTTTTTAAAACATAATATGCTAAAAGGAAAAAAGTTAAGAATGAAAAACCCTTTTCATTTTAAAAGCAAAGAAACAGTAATTATAATGAACTTAAAATTTAGCATGCCAGGAATATAGTAGTCTTACAATTTTAAGGGTGAGAATATTTAAAGAAGTTAACAAAAACAATTCCACAACACCAATTACACTATCTCAGGTTCACCCTTCCCTACCAAAATAGTTATAAGAATACTTCTACATCTCAAAGATTTAAATCATTATTAGATGAAAATTGCCTTTAAAATTTCATTTCCAATCATGATTGAAAAAACTCAATGACAAATATTTCACAATATGAATTTTCTAACAAATAAAAAAATTCATCTAATAAAACTAAAAACAAGTCAAACTAATTCTCATTTACTTTTTCCTCCTCCCATTTATTTAGATTTTTATCCTCTTGAATTGAAATGTTTATCATCTCAAAATCATGTGATTTTTTTCTAAGAAATGTAAAACAAATGTTTGGAAATGCTATTTTGAATAAAGACAAAAAGTGCATAAAAAATGGAAGTACATATATTAAAACCCAAATACAGAAATCAACCTATTTGCAACAAACTAGTAAAGTAGATCTTTCAAATGCAAAGAGAGGTCTCACCAGATTTTAAAATAATTCTTTTTAAAGTGAAAACTAATTTCAAAGTATTGTTTTTCAACCTAATGAAAGCATTAAAAAACAAAACTAAACTAACTTTATAGTTTTTTAAAGCACCAAATTAAGTTTTTATCTGCACTCTAGCAGCACCAGTCTGCCAGTACAGAAACTATAAATACATATTCGTAGTATAGAAATTGGCACGAGCATTATTTTTAAAATTGAATGTACTGACAGCAAGAGGTTAGGCTGTATTTTTTATTTTTGTTTTGGCATAAACTAGTTTTAAGAAGTTTTGTTTTACTATACTAAGGAATATATTTGATTTTATTTTCATTGATTTACTAGATTTTTAGCAATATTGTCTTAAGGAAAATCTTGATGTAGCAGTTCACTTAAAAATGAACTTCTATTAATAAAACAAAATGTTTTGAAATCAATTAAAAATACTATTTGCCTAATATTTTAAAACAAAAATTTTACTTTTGATTTTTTTATATTAAGATAGTTTGCCTCTAAATATTTCTATTTATACACAAACCTTAATATTGGTGATTATTTCATCACCCTACAACTTTAAAACTCTGATCGGTATTCCTTCCATGTAAAAATCAAGCACTTATCTGAAAATACACATTATATTGGTATTTCCAAGTTTGTCATTACTTATTACTAATGTTATGGAAACCCAACCAAAACTTTTCTGGACCTTGTTAATCCTGTTTAATACCAGTTACACATAAGAATAAATATTGTTTAAATATTAAACATTAATGTTTTTCTAATTGTTGACCCAGAATAGAAATCCTTTTTTGAACATTTACAGTAGTTTTTTTACATCAGTGCCACAAATGAAACTTTCTCAGAAAGATGGCTACAGTCAAGTTGTGGAACCTGACTTCTACACAGGATGCTTATAGAAGGTGGTAAGATTTGGTGTATCTTTATATAATTTAAAATTTTAAATAGATTCAAATGTTTTATATTGCACTGAATAAATGCCAGATTAAGAAGGTAAGCTGAGGGTCAGAGATGGTATTTCCAGTTAATTTATTTTATACAATGTATTATTATGGAGCAGCCATCTTTGAAGTTAAGGCTCCATTAAGGAATATAATCTGAATGATTAGAATTTAAACTACTAAAAGTCTATATGCCATGATAAGATGATAGTATGTTAATTTTTTTAATATAAAGTTAATATGGTATTTTCAATGTACATATAACTCAGCCTGAACTTTCTGGCCAAAGGGTCCAACCTGAGTCAACAAAAAGCATTAAGAATTAAGGCTGACATGTGTAATCTTAAAAATTGCTTCACTTGGGCACTACAAGGGTTTAAATCTTATGTTTTACTTTTCTTTTTAAGAGTTTGTACTATGTAAGAAACTATGGGAGAAAATAGTTCCAATCTCAACAGTTAACTGTTTCTATGTTAGAGAAGGGCTCAAATACATGAAGAGTTGAATGTATGTCTTCAGAGGGAAAAGGCAATGGAAAATAGACATGGTAATATTACACAAAATTGTAGTGAAATTGTGCAGACTTCCAGATTTATTCATTACTATATTCTAAAATCAAGAATTTTATTTTATAAATTAAAAATACTTAGTAGCCAAAATTTTTTCTTATTACTCTGATTCACTTTGGAAAATCTGATATGGCACAACATAAGAGATTTTAAAACAAAGTTTATACTCAAGTTAAAAATTACTTCATCAATAAAAGGCATTTCTTATGTTTTCAATTATATCTAGCAACAAATTTTACAGCAAAAAAATTTCCCTGATCAGTACAGCCATCTGGTACTGTGATAAGTTTTTAAAATGACATATTATATCTTTAATTTCCAAAGATGCGATTTGGACATTCCTATTTAATATATTAACTCTGAAAAATTTTACAAATGAAAACAAATAATGACTAATAGTAGGAGCAACATGCCTATTTTTTAAAAGGCACTGTTAATCTTAATCCAAATTATAGCATTATTCTATTCCCATAAAAAAAAAGTCATTTGGGAACCATTATAAAAAGATGTTTGACAAATCCCCCCCCCCTTTTTTTTTAACAATCTCACTTGGTATTGAATCATCCAATTATTATTATATTTATAGCTAAATAGTATGTTTCAAGTGACATGATTTTAAATATAATTTAGTAAGTAAATTATTTCCATATGTTCTAAGATTATGACATTTGTAAAAATATTTCTATTAAATGGAATATATGTCAAGCAGCATTTATCTACATTTCCATACATTTCCAATGTATGTAAAACAGAAAGCACCACTCATTAAAAACAAGTAATAAAAAAAAAACAGCTGCAGGATAATATAAACCAGGTAGCCCAGTTTAGTTCATTACACATGTATCTTGGACCTTGTTTTACAATTAACACAAGCTAACTTGCATTATTCATTTTCCTTATTTTCTTTAGCAACGGAGTAAACAACTTGACATTGAGGTGCATAATGTATGGGATGTTCTTCTAAAAGCTGCTACATTTTGACATAACAGAGAAGATATTCATAAAGCACCTGGAAAAATTGTTGTATTCTCCCCAAACTGAATAGTGTGCCTCAACACCTCATTTTTGCAGGGTTCCCTTCAAATCCAGGAATGCACCACTCATAGGACACTGATCCCTTTATGGCATATTGAAATGATGGGAAATCATTCCTATTATATGCTAATTTCAAATAAGGTGGAATGAAAACAATATAGGAGAGAAATTAAGGTTAAATAAGATGAAAAAAAAAGATAAGAGCACACAAAACATAATTGTGGCTATCATGATTTATCCCATTAAACATTATACCTGTTCTAACTATAGACAAAGGGATACTCTTTGCAGTAAGTCCTTTGGGAAACTAAGAAACAAGCAACTATGAGAAGGTAAGAGAGAAGTAAATCAGATTAATCAATGGAGTTGGAAAAAACCTGTGGCTAGATCCTATTAGTTGATAGTTGCAGACTAGCTGGTCTGCAAAAGATTCTGAAAAAATTCTTACTTTAAGAGATTTTTGCCTACCCCCCCAAAAAAAGAGAATAAATGCTATTATTTAGAAAACTATTGTCTATTTCTTTAATTGCTGAATGCCTCTTTGGCTAGAATTTGAAAGATATACTTTTTAGTTCTAAACTCGATGTATATGCTATCATTTTTATTTGTGAGCTACCTCCCCCCTACTTTTTTTTCCTGAATACTGTGCTACTCTGACATTTCTGAAATGAGCTTTATATAGGATATCTGCATAAGAAGTCAATGCTGGGGAATATGAATATTTTGATATTTTTTAAAAAGTCACTTTGCTATTTTTTTCCTTCAGTCTTCAAATTATTACTAACAGTTTCCAAAGACATATTCATAGCAGCTTGAAGCATGTCTTCTTCAGTCATATCGTTACCTATTAAGGAATCAAATATAATATTTGGTTACTTTTAGATAATCAACTAAGCAACAAACTCTCTAAAAGACATGCTCTTAAGAAATGAAATTCACATTCTGTCATATGAATTTTCTTTTCATTTACTTCCTAATATCCTATTGACAAAAAATGGGTCAGTGTTATATCCAATTAAAGTTTGTTCAATTAATAAAGGAATACTAACATATAATCCAATCTGAATTTTGAAACTGTGTATTGCTTTATAATTTTCTCAATAGTAAAATGTGATGATTCTCCTCTCAGCTACCTCTGTGGAATATTATAAAAATGTAACAAAACTTGCAATGAAATAGGATAAAATTTGCAAATATAAAAGAGAAGATAAAAGGTATAATTTTAACTTACAGGTACATCTTCAAACATTTGTACATAAATTGAGAATGCCATCTCAATATTTAGTTTGTTTTACAAAAATTTAATTTCTACTACTAGTATTAGTAATGTTTTAGATATCCCCTGCCTCTTAAAATCAGAGAATTACAAAAAGACTCCAAATTTATCCCAATCAGAAACAAAAAAAAGAATGTCAATATTTTCCGCAGGATGATAAAGCAATTTAAAAAAACAAACAAGAATCCTACTCAGGTGCTTCATTGTGTCATAGAAGTGAAGGCCATTTATACTGGTGAAGTGTAAATTTTGACAATTCTATATCAAGGTGGAAAAGTTTTTAGTAAGGGTCTGGTGACAAATGTTATTGTTAAATACCAAGACTAGTTAATTCAGGAATACTTAATCACCATGACCATTGTCACCTATAAAGAAATAAAACAAAATATATAATTGTCTCTTCTTTCAATCCTCCTCCCAAAATATGACAGAGTTCTATATCTAAGTATTAAATTTGATAATCAGATTAAAATGTAACTGAGAAATGTTTAACAAAATAACTAGAAATATAGTACAACAATGTTAATCTGTGGTTTTCCGAGTCAAAATGTAGTGATCATTTCTTTTGATACTACTGATCAACATATACACACACACTAGTCTAAAGTAATAGCTAATAATTGTGCAAAAGTATTACCTGGATCAATTTCAAGTACATCTGCACTTGTAGTTGGCTTTTCATGTAGATGTGATATCTGTTCTGTCTGTTGTTGTCTGAAACATTTAAAGACCAAATGTGAATTAAAGAAAATACATTCCAATAATGAATAATCCATGAAAGAAACAAAGAATTGTTTCAGGAGTTATAATCTTCACTGATACAAACTGGAACAGAAAGCAAAGAGCATTTTTAGTTGATTACTTGTAACTCCTAGAAATATGGATGTGCCCTCCCCATCTTTAAAACAACTGGACATGCAAAAAAACCTGGTTTCATAAAACTGATAAATTAGAAAGTACTTATGTCACCTCCCATGCCCCTTCATTCACACCAAAATAACCTTTGACTTTTACTGTGTCTGGTCCCCTGATCCATCCTTATCCTCTCAATTCTTTCTCCCCAATATTGGCTTTCCTAAATTCCATCCACAGTCTTGATCACATGGTTTGTCCCTTTAAAGGATCATTAGCTATCATTTTACATTCTCTTAGCTACCCCTCCCCACAAGTTCTTATCTATATTTGGTAAGGGACACTGAATTTGCAGCAGACAACTTCAGCAGCACTGTAGTTTGACATTTCTTTTACTCCTTATTTCCCCACAGCAATCATTCCCAACCTTTTCATCTCTTCTCTCTTCCCCCAACCCACAATGTCCTAATTTTTAAAAGCAGGAAGTTAACCTATTGTTAAAAATTTCACTGAGACTGAGGTCATGTGTCATGAATTCCCTCAGTTCTTCAAAATTTCTCATTCTTATAACTACCCTCTTTTCTTTCCTTTCCTCTACTCACAGAACTCCTACTCCTAACAGAGGCTAATTTTTCTACCTTTGTCCTTGATCTCATTCTCTCCCATTTTTTCCAGGTCTTTGCTTTGGCAGTCATAACTTCTCTCATGCATCTTCCATTTCTTCATTGCCACTGATTCCTTCCATTTGCCTACATACATGGTTCAGGTCTCTAAACCTAAAAAAAAAAAGTTTTCTCTTGACTCTTCTAGCCCCTCTAACTATCATCCCTCTCTCTCTCTCGCTCACTCTCTATCCTATCCCTGCTAAGTGTTTGGAAAAGTTACCTCAAATTCTTCACTACCAGTTTTTCCTTCAAACATTTGCTTAATAAGCCATCTGATCCCATTGTTTTACTGAAAATGTTCCCTCAAACAACACCAATGACCTATTCATTTTTTCAATCTTCATTTTCCCCAAACTTTGAGGAGCTTTTGACACTTTTGAACATCTTCTCTCCCTCAGGACCCTTTGCTATTCACAAGTAAAACTCTTCTGATTGTGTTTCTATTTACTTAACATTTTTCTGTCTCCTCATTCTCTTGACTCCTTAATTTGAATGTGCTCCAAGTTTCTGTCTTTGATTCTCTTTTCCCCCTTACTAAAAACATTCTCTTTCCTTTGACAATGTCACACAAATGACTCCTGTATTTCCGGCTCAATTCTCAATTTCTCTTGAAATTTGAGATCCAAATCTGCAGTATCATAAGACATCTCCCCTTGGTTCTTCCACTGGTACCTAAAACTGAATATGTCCATTCCTTCTAAACCTGCTCCTCTTTCTGACTTCATTGTTTCATTTGTGGTACCATCTGATCTTGATATTTATAGTCATGGATTTATATTAGACTCTTCTCTTTCCCTCAATTCTCAAACAGTTGCCAAGTTCTTTTTATTCCATTCCCATAGTACCTTTTGAATCTTACTTCCCCCCCTTTATGATGATTATTTTATTATGAATTCTATTACCCACATTCATTCTTTCCTTTCAATCTTTTCTCATCATTATCAAACTAATCTTCCTTTTGTATTTAAAGAACATCTTAGTTTGGCATTCAAGGCTTTCCACAATATGGTTCCAACCTATATTTACAGTTATTTCTTATACTACTATCTTTTTATAAATGACAAGAGTCAGGAAATCTGTATTACATATTCTCTCCCAGTCTTATTTTTGTCCTCTCTTACCTCTTCTCTTGTTCTTTGGCTCATGCCTGGGTTGGACACCCATTCCCATCTCTGTTTGTTGAAATCCTGCCCTTCAAGGCTCAACTCAGTTGCCCCTTTCTCCATGAAACCTTTTCTGATCATTCCAGCTGGAAATGATCACTTCCTCCCTGAATCTCAAAGAACATTTTCAATGTATCCAACCTATATACTGACATATCCTTACTTTTATTAAGATGATCAATCTTCTTGTTTAATCTCCCCCACTAGACTCTAAGCTCCTAAAGGACAATGACTTTTTATCATTTCATCATTATATACTTATCAACAAATAAAAGAACCTTGAAAATATTAAATTCAATAAATATTTGTTATCTTAATGAATAAGTAATTCAGGAGCATGTCAATTCAAATGACTCCCACAAACATTCATTAAGCATCTAGTAAAGACAAAAATGTAAAAGTCCTTGGCTTTAAGGATTTTACATTCTATGAGGGTATACAAGATGTATACAAGTATAAGACAAGGTAATTTTAAGAGAGACAAAGCATTAATAACTCATATGGTGATGGGAATATTAGGGAGAGCTTATCAAAGACTATGACAGGGCTGTTCTTATAGGAAACTAAAGATTCTGGCAGATAGAGATGAAAACTAGCAGTGGTGTAGTGGTTAGGGTACAAAATAGGAAGAGCTGAATTCAAATCACTTAATGACTGCATTACCAAGGGCAAATCATTCAATTTCTCTGTCCCCATCTTTCATCTATAAAATGGGAGGGGATTGGACTTGATAGCTTCCAAGGTCCCTTCTAGCTCTAACTCTATGATCCTAGGAAGAAGTAATGTGTTCCAAAGGGAAAGCTAGGATGTCAAATACAGGGACTAGTATTCATGGCCAGTTTGCTTGGAATTCCGCCCTCTCCTCCCCCACACCCCCCAGTTTAGGAGCAAAACCATACATAAAACACCACAATTATGCAGTGATAAAGAATTTAAAATGAAGAAGCAATTTTTATAATAATTTGGAGTACAAAACCATTTGGAAGACTATAGAATCATCATTTTACCTTCGTCCTGACTGACTGCCTAGAACCTAAAAAGTGTGTTAAATTAAGCAATATGAAATAATCCAAAAGGTACACTGAACCTCCTATTATAGAGCCTCCTAAACGTGTATCTGAGGAATTTGTCTTTCATGTATCTGAGGAATTTGTCTTTTACTTTAGAGACAACAGGATAAAGACAAATAAAGTTGGGCTTTTTTCCCCCAACAGTACATGACAGGTCAGACTCATACCTTAGCAAAGAATCATTCTGTCTGGTCTATTTAGAGGATAGCTTACAATGGGAAAAGACTAGAAGTAGGGATAACAATTAGGAAAGACTTGAATTAGAATGGTGGCCGTGTGAATGGAGATACAAGAACACAGAAACAAGAATTAAATATACTGTAATTGAATTGATAAGATTTGGCAACTATTTGGTTAAAAGAACAAGGAGTGAGTCAGGGAAAAGAAAGAGTCAAAAATTACCCTAAGATTATGAACCTAGGAGAATGATATTCTTGACAGAAATAAATTAGTTTGAAGCAGATCTGGGAAGGGGTTTGGGATAATCAGTTTCGTTTTAGACAAATGTGTTTAAGATGCCAATAGGACATTTAAGAGTAGATGTTTAGATGTGGCTACGTTGGAAACTAGAGTTTAGGAGAGAAATTAAGGTTGGATATCCAGATAGATGTGTGATATCTAGATGTAGAAATAACTACATCCTAAGAAACTGAAGATAGCATGAAGGGACAGGGTTTACAGGGAAGAAAGGAAAACTTAAGATAGAGTTTTATAGAGATACACAAACTTACAGTACAGGAGAAAGATCAACCAGAAAAGAAGACTGAAAAATAGCAGCAAGGCAGATAAGAATACTAATAGAAAGCAATGTCTTAGAATCAAAGGAAGAAGTGCACAGTAAACATTTTCAAAAGAGATAGTGAAGTGACTAAAAGAAAAGTTACTAGACTCAGTACTTGAAAAAAATCATTTGAAATCTTCAAGAAAAGTTTGATGAGAATAGTTAGGTTAAAAGCCAGAAATTAATGAGTTGTGAGGAAAGAAGCAATGATTCCCAATGACTCTTTTAATAATAGAAGATACACATGGGATGACAGCTTGAAGAAATAAATGGCAAGATAAAATAACGATGTTTTAAGAATTTAGACAGATTTGGTCATACTTATAGACAAAGAAGAAGCCAATAGAAAAGACTGAAAATAAGAGAGATGGAGGGCATGATTTGACTATATTAAGCCACAGACAGAAGAGGTGAGATCAAGGATAATATAGAAAGGTTAGCCTTGATAAGAAAAATCACTTCTTCCTCAGGGTCCAAAGCAGAGGAAAAAATATGTAAAAATGTAGCGGTTTTAAGATATGGATAAAGAAGGTCAAAATGGATGGCCTAAGTTTTCTCAGGAATATTGGAGATGACATCATTTATTGGGATAGGGATGTCTTTGGGAGGCTTCAAGAGAAGATTAAGAACAGTTATCTGAGGTATATGAAAGTCAATTAGAGATGAATTAAAGGGATTTAAAATATTTCAGTGCAATAGTAAGCACTTACTAATAACAGTAATAAATACTGTTATGTGGCTATTTCCAGGGGTATTCAGAAGCAGAGGTAGAAAAGGTAGATGTTTGGGGGTGATGGGGACCTGCAGTCCTGAGGAATGAGGATTGAGGATTAGCAGGGTGAGGACAGTTATTGGAAATGAAGATAAAGCATTTAAGAATGGAATTTAGCATATGATTAAGCTGGTTAATCACAGTATAAAGGATAAAGTAAGGGGAAACTGAAGCCAGACAAGGGATAATGGATTAGGAGAAATGGAAGTGATGTTATAATGAAGACAAATTGAAGACAAATAATGAATTGACAGAATAAGGGAAAGAGAGGAAGACAAAAGATTATGAGTAAAGAAGGTAATTTCAGATCATCTAATGTATAAAAGTCTGGTATATCTGTATATTTTACAAGACAGAAATTAAATAAAAAATAAAAACTTAAAAAAAACACTTCTGAATATCAACATGCATTACAACTAGAAAAAATGCACTTTTAGATATAAAATAATAGAAGCCATGGTTTTTTAAATGAAAAAAGCAGGATTTTTTTGTTTTTTTTTTTAACAAAAACAAAGTAAAAAGCTAACATAAGCTAACTGAGTGGATATTGCTTTTAATTAGAAAGATGCAAAATCTGGAAAAATAGATACTCAATTCAACTGACACAGCAAAAAATAATTTTTATGCTTCTTTAATGTTTAATCCTAGTTATTCAATTATTGCTAAACAGTCTTCAAATGGAAAGAAAATAACATGTAGCAATATAAGGAGAAATAATATTTTTTAAAGATATAGTCCAGTGAAACTGACCCTTTACTTATTAAGAGATAATTCATTGAAGAACCTTAATTACCTGGAACTTCCCCTTCACTAAATGACGAAAGCTTAATACACTAATGAGTGGTAAAAAGAGATGCTCCAAATCCATATACTAAAGCTATTAGTATAGAAGCAAAATAATAATAATAATAATGAGAAGAAAAATCTACACACTTCAAGAGTATCAATACAGTAATGACTACAATAATTCTTCAATAAGACTAAATTTAATATTCATCATATTCTATTTTAAAAGATAAGAACATTGGTAGTATATTTTAAGACTTTTTTCTAAGCATCTAACTTTTTTAAAAATTCATTGATAAAGAGGATATACTTTGTTATCTTAAAAAATTCATTTAAGTAGAACATGTCCACCCATATATGGGGTAAAAGAGGTGTTCTAACAGTTTTTTTTTTAAGTGATCAGAGAGAAGCTCTAAAAATTATCTGTGCTTGGGACAAATATATCTAAGGTCTCAGAAAAATATGCCTTATTAAGTATACAATGAAATAGTAATATTTCTATTCATATGCCCTCCTCCACAAATTACCTACCTTCAAACAATGAGCTCTTTCGATGGCTTTTGGATCTATGATTTCACTTAAAATATGATTAAATTTAAAGCATCATGTGCCTTTTTTAACATATTTTTTAAATACAAATTTAAAAGAGTTATAAAAGTGTTAGGGAGATTCTTAAAAAAAAATCTATCCTTTTCAAAGGCTTATCTTTAATGTCAGGGTGAAGGAGCAAAAAATTGTGGTTTACATATTGAGTGTTCAATAAATTATAGTGATCTTAGAATATTTGTAATCATCTAGGCAAATGATGGCTGAAACAAGACATACACAACTTCTTTTTTATTGACTAGTTATACACAAAGTGAATCAAATGGTAAAGAATATTAAATAACTATCTTTAACACTTTGTGTGTTATTTTCATAATGATTGGTTCTATTTGACTATCCTATATTTACACTCAGAAAACAGATATATGCATACAGATTTAGCTTACCTGTCACCATGTTATAATTTGACTTTTTCTTTAGATTTTGTTTGCTTCTTTATGATGTTCTAGGTTTTAGGTAATGATTATATTAAGATAATTTTGAACTTTATTCCTATTCTGTCAGAAATACAATAATAGTTTGTATTGTAATTTCTATTGTAATACAATAGAAATACAAAGTTTTAAGTTACTTAGATATTTTGAGAGATGTATTAATTTTTGAGACTTCAGTAGCATTCAATCAATTTTAACTACATTGTAAAAGATCTCATTTAAGAGTATCCAAAAAGCTAATATATTCTCTTTAAAGTATCTGATTTATAAGATGCCATTCATAGGATTTGGCTAAATATAAATTCCAATAATAAAGCTACAGATTTCTTGAGAGTACTGTATTCCTTTTTCAAGCTAAAATTTTCAAATCAGTAGTTCTGAGAGTAGATAATTGGCTATTGATAGCAAAAGGTGCAGAAATCTTTCAAAGAGAGTAATCTGCTCCTCACTTATAAAAGGAACTATCCAAATAGGGAAATGTAGTAATTAAATGTACAAATATTATTAAGTTTTTAGATTCCCAAAGCAAAGATAAATTCACTGCAGTAAATTCTTTACACTTAATTTTTTTCATAATAATTCCAAGGAAAATCAAAATTTTTATAAGAAGATATCAGAAATGTCATTTTTATAGTCTTCTAGTTGATAAATGACTAGTCAGTAGTTTTACCAAAATGATATATAATCAGCATATTCTCTCCTCAATTACTAATATTAGCACTACACAGGCCACAAATATAGTTACTTGCTCAAGGGAGCTGAACAATTAGAAAAAGTTCTTGTGGATGGATTCAAATAATTGATATCTCCTTGCATTAATCATTCTCCAGCACTGCTGAATAACTAATTTGGGATGTTAAAAGCATTTTAATATTTGGCTACTATATTTTATTCAATGGAATGCTTCTGCTTTTATAAGTTTTTAAAAGCTCATTTACTAAAAGAACAATTTTTTACACTTTAAAATGTTTCTTTTTCTCATTATACACTGACAATCTTCCCCAAACCACCAATACAAACACATCTTACTAGTCACTTAGTTTTACTTTGCCAAGAGATAATGTGAAATGAGATATGTGATGGAAAATTTAGAGATCTATGTATAGGAGTATTTATCATTGTACACAAGTAAAAAAATCAAACATCAGAGAATAATTTTTCTATCACAGGCAATTTCCCCCCAAAAATGTATCAATACTGAAAAACACAGAAGGGTCAAACATAAGAAGTGAAATAGTTGTCTGCTGTCATGCCAATGAAAATATTAATATACTGTTCACTATCTTTACGATGATAGATAGTATGTGAGTAAAATGCTATTTTTAAAAACAGTTAAAAGTTGTTAGCTTCGCATGTTTTTTTTCCAGCATTGTTTACCAAGAACTATGGAAAAAAATGGGTCAGATTCAGTCACTGAATACTGAATTAGAGACTTCTAAATGAAATCTATTAAAAACTTTATAACTTTTAAAATATGAGTCTAGAATATTTAACAAATGTACATGACAACTGGCTGTTGGAGAAAAGCAGGACAATTTTAGAGGGTAATACAAATTTTGCCCAATATACTGTAACCATTATCTGGTATATTTCAAACTTAGCAAAATAATATCTTTAAGAACAAATCTGATATAAAATAAATGATTTAAATTTAAGGAGTATGACAAAGGATCAACACCACTATTGTATCTATTGCTGACAGCTAACCTTTTTCAACATAGGGCAATAATCTTTAGCATGACATAAGGATAATTCTCTCAGAGCACTGAGGAAGGACTAATTTTTTTGAAAGTCAGAAAATTATCAAAATAAGGAATATTTTTATTTGGAATTAAGATATGTGAAATGGCAGGTCAACCTAATATAGTAATGAAACTATAAGCAAAGAAGATTACAAGAAGATGAATAGCTGAAGCAATAATTGCCTTAATACACAATAATTATATATATTAAGCTAGGAAGGACTACAGTAAATAAACTGGATTCAGAATTGAACTTTAATTATTTCCTCAATATATAATTTTCCTTTTTTTTTTTTTTCCAAATGTTCTCCTGTCTCTTACCCACAAAAATGTTATAATTCACCACTGTAATAGGCAGGATGGTGTCCATTTTTTACAGCAATTTCCTTGCTGTAAATGCTACCAATTTGTTCCTTACCATTTAAGGTAAGAATTCAGAGTTAAACAATTAAAACATGTATGTTGGTAGGCAATCAAAAAGAGGTAATCTCTAAAGAAAGGCAGGCAATATGCTTGATCTTACTATTTCATTTTCCCTTTAAATAATGTGATCTAAAAATATTTTCTTCATTCATCTCTATAATTTTATTTTGTCTTGAGGGGGGAAAAAAATTGATTTTATGAGAGGCCAATGGGAAAGCAGAATTCAAAATAGAGAAATAAGGAAATATACCCACAAAAAGCATACTTGAATATGTGTGTATGTGTATGTATGTGTGTGTGTATACACACACACATACATACACACACACACACACACATACATACACATACACATACACCTAAATTTTGAGATGACAGTCTTTATCATGCAAACTGAAGGAATTTTTAAGTGAAAATATTTTTACTTTTTGTTTGTATGTCAAAATTGAACATTTAGAAACAGGCACATTACAAAAATCACAAAACAAATTTTAAACATGCAGTTTTAATTCAGTATCAACTACTTTACTTTTCAAAGTAGGCTTCTCTTCTCTTTCGTAGTTCTTCTGAAGTAAGAGATGTTGGTGAATTTGTACCTGATGTCTGTGGAATATCTTCTGAAATATTATTTCTGGAACCACCTAAAATTTTTTTTTAAATTTACTTTTCCATTTAACAATAAAAACAAGGTTATATTTAAACTATACCAAGTTGTTTTTTTTTAAACTGTTTAATTTTTTAAAAAATCTGATACTATTGATTTTAAATCCAACTATTGTTAATAAGAACCAAACTTTTTTTTACCTCCATACACAGCTAATTGTATACATAGTATAGAAATGTTAGACTAACAACCAGAATGAGAGTAGAAGGGTCTGTAACAAAATGGTATCTGCAAATGTATATACACATGTATATGTATCTATACATATATATGACTATATGTACATTATGTGTGTGTATGCGTGCATATATGTGTATGTATATATATTTTAGCAGCTAACACTTTCTGATTCAATGTCTTTCTAGCAACTACTCAAAACAGATCTCCATAAGGTAAAATCTTAACTGCTCAAATTATTTTTTATTGCCTCTGTCTATTAAAAAAAAAAGTCAAATAAAAAGATAGTATACTTTTCATGATATAGTGCCAGATGATGGAAATAGCATTAAGCCAGTCAGGCATATGTGTTGAATTACTGTCCAAGGATTCTCTTGTGAACACAGATAAAAATTTGAAAAACAGTTCATTGAATTATTAAAGCAGATTGGTTACAAACATTGAAGTGATCAAAGTTAGCCCATACTGACCCACATTAGAGATCACATCTATTACAACAATTACATTAAACAAAGTGCTATAACCAATGAGCATAATCATTACTTACATATCTACATATCTATCAATGTGGGTTTCCTTCTACCAACTTATATTGCAACCTTTACCTGCCATAAGAGACTATGCTATATATGCTATGGCCAAAATAATTCACTAATTGATGATCTACTTTTTTATAATGTATTTCTCCCACTTTGGTTTGGCTAGTGCTTGAGTCACATTCAATGCATCATTAGTAATTAAAAGTTTTACTTTGATGCCTTAACATAGTGTAGAGGCAAGCTTGGGTTCTTGAGATTATGCTAGCAGAAAACAAGCTCTCTCCAATAAATTGGAAAGTTTTTGAGCATGAAGCCTGGCAATTTAGTCAGACAGATATAAAACTAATCTGAATACTCAAGAATAATTAAATTAGCAGTGGAAAATAATTTACACACACACACATCTATTAAGAATATATTTTCAGAAGTCAAAAATGGGAGGAAATAATGTACAATAACATCAAAATTAAACACTTTAAACCCATGCTATATTTCTTAAACAGAAAGATTTCTAAAAGAGAAACTATGTACATGAAAACTGGTACCTTGCATACTAAGTCGAATTGCTCTACGCAGATCTGCTTCTTCATCTTCCATATCAATTTCCTGTCGACTCAGTGCTAGAGCTCTTTGTAGATTTTCTTCATCTTCATCTAACATTCCAGTTCCATCATATGAATGACTTACTTCTAAAGATTGCTCTAGGTCTGTTTTCTGTGCTCTGGAAAACAGAAAAACTCAATCACCTAATTCTGAATTATGAAAAATTACTCCTCTATTTAGGTTCTGCTATGAAGAAATGTTATAAAAGACTTTTATTTAAATAAAAAACTTTAGAAATTTCTACCTAGAAAGTTCTAACTGTGCAATGAGAAACATAAATATAAATATATTTATAGAGAAATATAAACAGCTTAAAAAATTTTTGAAAAGCGGCAATATCCTTAATGAACACTGATGGAAAAAAGTATTAAAATGTTGTAAAAAGGTTACAACAAAATATAAAAATTATATACATAATCGGCTTGGACTGATAAAAGGAATGAAAAATTAACTTAATATTAAAAAAAACTATAAACAAAATGTTATAGATAAACAACAAAAATAATAAAAAACAATTATATTGAGATGCTGAAAAAATTTTTTGAGACAAAATCTAACACTCAAATTTCTATTAAAAATTAAATGGATTTTTCCCTTTATATAGGTAGTATTTATGCAAAACTAAAGCAACATTATATGTAATGGAGAAATATTACCATCTTTTCCAATCAAAAAGTAAGAATGTCTATGGTTTACCACTATTATTCAATAAAATTCTAAAAATGCTAGATACAGCAATATATAAGAAAAGGAGAAAGAAAACTATTATTTTTACCTGATGTATGACCTAGAGAACCCAAAAGAGTAAAAAATTGAAACGAATTTCAGCCAAGTTGTAGGATATAAAGTACACACATATCAGCATTTTTGCATATTGCTAACAAAACTTGGAACAAAGAAATAGAGAAATTCCATTCAAAATGACTAGAGAATATTTGGAATTCTATCTACCAAAATACATACAGGAACCATATAAATATAACTATAAAATATTTTTTATACAAATAAGATCAGACTAAATAATTATCTCCAATATGTAAGAGAAATATTGATGACTCACAGTTGTTAATATAATAAAAACAATCATGATGTCATTTTACTTATTTAATGCAGAGCAAATCAAATTATCAAAAGATTACCTTAAGAGAGAAATTCATCTGGAGAAACACAAAAAGTCAAAAATCTCAAAAGAATTAATACAAAATCAAAGTGATAATGGTGGTCTACCAGTATCAGAACTTAAACTATACTACAAAGCAGAAAACAAAATATTTGGCAACCCTAGAAACCATTTTATTTTTAACAACTGCATTTTACCAAAATATGTCATTATTATTATAGAAGTAATACATTTCTTTAAATTACTGGACATAATTTTTACAAAAATAATGCACTAGTATAATGCTACAAAAGCCTTATCTAGGGATAAGTTATAATTTTAACAGATCATAAATATCTAGACACTACAAGCCAATCTATTTAAAATCAAATATACTTAATATGAGAAAATTCTTATTTAAGTAACATACTTCTTTACCTTTGATCTTTTAATTGAGCTAATTCTTCTCCAATGAGTCTTGGTCTATGCATTTGTTTTACCCGAATCATCTGCAGGAGCTGGTCAGCTTCACAGTCTGGTAGGTCACCCTTAACAACAAAAATGGAATAACCTAAGGGAAAAAAATGTAAGAATTAATGTAGATGGCTAAATATCAAACGTATCTTAGGATAAGAATTATAACTTGGATAAGAAGTTTATTTAACAAATATAAGAATATAAAATATCATTTTTATTACCTTTTTCATAAAGAGTAACATGAATAACAGAGAAAGCTAAAGCAACTTTATTTTATCTGCAGTTCCTCTATCTTGCCCTATCTGTATTGAATCCCCAACCTGTCTGTGATCTTCCTTACTGCTGAAACATCAAGAACAGTTCTATTTATTAGGGCAAGGTTAGGAGACATAGTTAATATGAAGAAAAGCCTTTCCTGTTACTAGACCTCAGCAACAGATCCTACCCAACAAAGGATACTATCTCCCCTATTCCTTCTCTAGGAACTCCTCCCCCTCCAGCAACACCATTATCTAATCATGATATACCCCATACTGGATTCAACTTCTGCCTAAATTGAAACCATTTTAACTTCGTTCTTTTATTTCTTCAGGGAATTTCTGCGTGGATGAGGTTCTTTTGCTGGCAAATTCAGTAAACTCTTGTTGGTTCCTAAATTTGTGGTGCTGAGTTTAGGTGATGGTTTTCAGGTTTTGATTCTGGTATTATTTGCTGTGGCAATAGTTTTACCAACAAACCCCAAACAAATGAAAGTAAATCCATAAAATTTGGTAATTAGCACACTGGAAAACTCTTACTTTTTTTTCTTACCTTCCTGTTGCAACTGAGCCAAGAAAAGTGCAAGATAAGTATCTGATATTAATTCTGGACCCGTCAAGAGAGAGTTCAGGTTAAACCACTGGAGAAAAAAAAATTGTGAGAAAAATTAACATGAAATACAGGTTTAAACAATATTGTATTTGTAAAGAATACATTTGATCTAGAAATTAGGAATTTCTAAATGCCTAAAATCATTTCAAATAGAGACTTCAAAAAATCTGAGCTTTAAGGTTTACAAAATACGTTACAAAAAGTCTTGTCTTTTCCTCATTTTCAGATGAAGAAACAGACCAACAAAAATCAATCTACTTCCCAGGGTCACAAAGTTAGAGGATACAAACTTATGTCTTCCTGTTTGGATAGTGTTCCATTTACTACACTTGCCCAAAGGACAGCATAAGATTTTGTTAAATACCTAAGTTAAATCCAGACATACTATATCTAAAGTATTTTCCTGATGTAGCAATTTTAACTTGCTATGGTATGATCCCATAAAAATGTCAGAATTGCTAAAGTTCAGAATAAGCTAAAGAATTTCTTAGGAGAAAAGGTTTTTGTTTTGGCTACACTGGGAAAAATCAAAATCAGAGACAGAAGTATTCTTAAACAGCATGGGACAGATAATATTAAATGACAGTAAGAAGGCAAAAATATTCAACTCTGAGTTTTTTGTTTTGTTTTGTCAAAGAAAAGGAGGTTTGGAAGTAAAAGACAAAAGATAAACAGACAATAATGAGTTGAAAGGCAAGGAAGTAGTAAAAGAGCATCTAGCCATTTTTAATAAGCTTATGCCACCTAGTTTAGAAGAAATGCTTCCCAAGGTACTGACAGAACTAAGACCTGACAGTTTTATGACCGTGGAGCCATTTTCAGTGCTCTCTATTTACTACTTTTATGACTTTAGACAAATTACTTCTTCTAGGGGACTTAAATTTTCTCACCTGCCAAATGAAGAATGAGGCTACATTATTTCTAACACCTATTAAAAGTGAAAAAACAACAACTAGAGATGGGAAGTAACTTCCCTTGTATCAAACTACCGGTCAGAAGTCTGCCTCGGGTTTTGAGAAGGCATTTGACAAATGCTCTAATGGGATCATTGTGGAAAAGATGAAGAAATGTGTTCTAGACAATTGGTTGTATGATCAAGATACAATACGAGGGACTCCCATGAAGTGCTTCAGTCCTGTGTTGCTTAACATCAATGACTGGGATAAAAGCAGAGATGGTATGCTTATTAAATGTGTAAATGACAGCTAAGAACTAGTTAACATTCTAGAAGACAGAATCAGAATCCAAAAAGATCATAGCAATCTTTAATGCTGAATCAAAACTAAAAAAAAGAAATTTAGCAAGGTAAATGTAAAATTCTATAGGTGTGATCAAGACTTATTTTAGAAGTATAAGATGGGAGCATGATAGCTAGGTAGTAATCCATCTGAAAGATCAGGGGAATTTTGAAGAACGGGAAATTTTGAAGAACTGTAAATTCAGTATATGTCAACAGTGTGAAAAGGAGGTTAAAAAAGCTAATGTGATCTGAGGCTACATTAAGGGAAGTATAGTTTTCAGAGAGGTGAAAATCCTGGAACACTGGTGCCTGGGAGGACCACTTCTGGCATATGTTCTTTATATATATATATTATATATATATATATATATATATATATATATATAATAATATGGGCCTAGCATATAGAAAACATATTAAAGGCTTTTTGATTGAAACTTCAGAAAGGACATACATATGTACATACATACATTCATACATAAATAAACAAATAAATAAATGGGAAAGGGTCCAAAAAACAGCAACCAGGATAGTAAAGGGCCTTGATTATTCCATGATGGAATTTGGTTGGAAGACCTGCTGATGTCTCATTTGGAAAAGAGAATACCTTGGGGGGGGAAGGGGGGAAGGAAGGGGGGCTGAAGGGATCATGCTAACTCTTCAACTACATGAGGGGCTGTGTCATGGTTTAATGGGACTGGATTTGTAACAATTAGCCACTGAAAATAGAACAAAAACAATGGGCAGATATTGAAGAGAAGCAGATTAAGCTCAGAGCAAGGAAAAATTTCCTAATGATTAAAGCCATTAAAAAGTAGAATGGGCTATCTCAGAAGATAATGGGCTCCTACAGGTTTTCAAGCATGAGAAAGTTATAAGCTTTTGCCAGGGATGTATTAAAGGGAATTCTTGTTCAGGTAAAAGTTTCTTAAGACTTCTTCTAACTCATATTTTATATTTTTTGTAAAAAACAAAAACAAAAACAAAAAAAAAACCTGTCCTGAATTCACCTAAACTAAATCTTTCTACTCTAAAAGTACTTACAAACTAATACATTTTAGAATCTTACCAGGAAATTTATCACACAAAAACAATAAGCAATATTTCTTAGAGTTTCCATGTGACAAAGATCAGAATAATTCAAAGTATGAAAAAACTCAATTTTGATTTTAATTTTAATTTAACATAAATTAAACTTTATCAAACATCATAGAACAAACATGGTACAAAATTTTGTAGCAATAAAATAAGTAGGTGACAGACTAGGCTTCTTGGTTCATTGACTAGTTTATTGGGAAAAAGTCTCTATAAGAATTGTCCTAAAGCTTTTATGTAATTTTAAAGTGTTATTTTTTAAGAATTCAGAGATTTTTAAAAATGAAGACATTCATATAATTTTTGTAAAAGTCTCCATTAAAATACTATTGATAGGACTTTGATGCACAATGAAGCAGGCTTAAAACATTTTTTTATAGTCAAACATCGGTACAAATGTAATGAATTAGAGCTAAATCAGAAATTTATGTTTCCAAATATTGTTTATATCAGAGAACAATTTATAAACTCTTACTACAAAAAAAGTAGCTAATTGTTTTCATGCAATGCAAAATGATTTCATGTCTGTGACCTGGTTTGAGGTATTAAAATAGCTTATTTCCCATAAAGTATCTGTGCTAATTTATTTCCACTTTTACAGCTTATGAACTTTAAAAGCACACAGCCTCTGGCTGAAACATTACATGAAAGAATAAAGTGAAGTCATGTAAAGAATAATAAAATAAATATAATAAATAAAATAAAAAGAAAGACTTCTAAACTGACTACCAAGAGATCACATTTCTAGAATTAAATCAAAAGGGCTCTGTTAGGAGTAATTCAATTTCTTAATTGGTATTGCAAATATATTAACTTGTATTTAGTGACAAGATAAGTTACATTTTTATCAATCATTGTTATTCATTATATGATATTAACAATATCAATATACTGTTATCAGTTAAAACCCTATTTCTAAGGAGAGTCCCAACAGCAGAATAAGCAGGGACTAAATGGTCTCTTAAAAAGTTCCTTCAGCTCTAAATTTATAATTCTATGACTAGATGGCCTCTAAAATCTCTTTCAGCTTTAAATCTATAATCCTATACATCAATGAAATGAGAAGCAGCTAACTCTCCAAAATGGTTGTTGACTTTCTGCTCCTTACAATATGACTAGGCAACCAGGCTTATCTGAAATAGGTTAAGAAAAATAATCAAAAGAACAAAGAGAAGTGATATACCTAGTTTAGTGACTACCTTGTCCTTGGGCTTCATAAAAGCTTTTCATTCCTAATAAAGAACAGAAGCAATTCTCTAACATGGTTGCTAGAAGCAGGCACTAATGCACATAACTTGGTTCTGGCTTCAATTCTGCTGCTCTGTAGAACCTTTAAAACCTAGTCTTATTCTATTAGTCCAATAGAGCTCCTACATCAGCTCCATACTTGTTTCTTCCTTTTACCTTCTTCAGCCAGAAAGTTACTAAGAAGCTAAAAATTATCTGTGAACTAAAACTACTAATAAATGGACTTTCCAAGAAAAAGTAGCAAGTTTTCAATGAACTTCTTTCACAGATATTCCTAATAAAGGAATCTTAAAATAATTCTGCTCCAAAGAACGTATATAGATTGAGCAATGATAAATCTTGTGCTTTTATCCTCAATTATTTTATAAAAATACTTGAACATTTTAAAAATGTTTGCTTATCCAAAAAGGCTTAGATATTTTAGGATCAAGACTGAAATCTCAAGAAGTTAAATCAAATATTAACTTGAAAGGTCAACTGTGTATGTGTTTGTATAATATTAACTTCTCTTATGCAAGTCTACTCTACTGATTCGACCAAGATTTCATTAACCAAGTATCTAATAAAATAACTGATCACAAAATAACTGCATTCTTGATGCAACCATGTCTACATCTACTTCAAACTGATACCATGGAATACAAAAATAAACACAGTCACTAATGGGACTATTCTTTTAAATTCTAAATGGGAAGCTAAAATAAGGAATTGGGTATGGGTCAAGAGAAACAAAAGGAATCACCTGTTTTCCTAATTTTCGAACCGTAAACCAATGTTCCTTATAGTTGCATATAAATGATCTTTCATTTCTAGAAAAATAAAATACAATATATAAGTTCAAGTGACTGAGTTTATATTAATTTTAGCTTGTATACTGTGACAATTTCAAAATTACCATATTTTTTTACAACTGTGGCAATCTATTACACTGTCCAGGTTTTTGTGGTTAATAATAACTTTAAAATTTTTTACAGGTTTTAGTGGTATATATGCAGACAAGTGAGTGATGTCATGCTAATGTATGGCATCACATACCATTCAAGAATAAGCACTGTGCTGCCACAGATACTGAGATGTCATGAAGGCTCAGAGGACATATGTTCACATAAATCCCAAAAAGATGAAAAAGGAAAGGCTGAGGGAACAAAACAAGGTAACATCATAATAAAAGAGTTTAACGCATTTCTCTCTTAAAAATTAAAACACACTTTGAGAAGTTATTATTATTATTATTGTTTGTTTGTTTTGCATCTTTTGTGTGTGTAAAAATGAAAGCAGGGTGCTAAAAAGAAAGTCTTACATAGGATCGATCCCGAGCCTCTGATACTCTGGGCTGTTGAAGAGGATTAGCTCTAAACCCCAAACTTTCAAGGCATTGCTTATAACCTGTTAAAAAATAGCAACTTTTCATGAGATAAGCCATTCAACTCCAAATTTAAGCAATGCTGCCACTTTAGCCTCTATGAACAATTACACAGATTTTTCCCACAAAGCTATCATTTTTGTTTAAACTGCTATTAACTGGAAAGCTTAGAATGGTAACAGTCAAAACCCAACCTTCACAAATCTACATACAACACACAACAAACAGAGCACTGAAAAAAGAATTGGAATATCAAAACTAGCTTTCTTGCTGAAAAATTCCCATGGTACCACACAACCCCTAGATAAAACACAGCCTCAAATATTCAGATGCATATGCTATCACAGTCTTACTCTATTCTTAGAACTAGTCTACAACATAAATCTAAATTTACAAGTTTGGAATATGGCTGCTGTTGGGGCTACTTTAGAAAATTAATATGAAGTTCACTATCAGAGTTAGTGAGGATATAATTAAATGTCTCTCAAAGAAGGTTCTATTCTAGGGATATAAAAATGCAGGTCTTATGCATTTCAAACTTATGTGATCATGGGTTTATAGAAACAATCAAACCTCTTGACGCTGATTATTTAAAGCTGTTTGGAAGAAGAGGGAGTTAAATCTGAATATTCACCCTCCACCCCACCAAGCTAGTTAACAAAGTAGAAAGTGAGCCAAGCAGTGGCATAGAAAAAAAAAAGGAGGGGAGGGGGGGACACAATGTAGCAGGCAAACTTGAATTAGCATCAAGAGCAGTGCAGCACAATTAGGAACATAGGAATTGCCATACCGGATCAGACCATTGATCCATCTAGTCCCGTATCCTGCCTCCAGCAGTAGCCATTACCTACAACAGTAGCACAATTAAGCAGTGGTAGGAAATGCAATTGAATGATGAGGCCAGGGAGGTGCACAAAGAGAGAATATGAAGAAAGATAGAGGTAGATATTGACCCCTCAGAGGAACTGAGGGATATCTTTGTACGCACCACATAAAGGACCCTGTGAGAAACAAAAGAAAAAACTCATACAAAATAGACAGCATCCCACAAACACATGTACACACACCCACACACCCATACACACCTACCCATCCCAAGGACCCTGGAGAGAGCCATAAGTAAAGAAAAGCAAAAGCCACAGAGCATCACCAAGGGATCCAACTTTTACAGATTTAAAGACAAATAGTAATTATAATGCTGATTTTTGCAGTAATTGGCAAAAATTAACCCAAGAGGTAATAAGTTTGAAACATTTTGGCTTGTTAGTAGAACCGTTATTAAAAGTAAGCTGAAAATAAAATAACTACTTTTAAAAAGCATTTAAATGTGCTCAAATTCTGAAAAATGATGTGAGAATTGTGTAGTTTCCTTTAAGTACTGCTGACTAATCCTAAAGTCAATCTGATGGAAGAACTTTAGGAATATTGATATAACTATAATGATTTTAAAAGGAATGTCTTGAAAAGCAATGTACAATACTAATCATACTTACTTGAATAGAGAAGAAACCACTGTCATCCATATTTCCTGAAGGTTGCTGTTTGATTTTGATAGGTGAGAGGAAAAGAGGAGAAACTATCATTAGGATTCTTAAAAATCACCAGTTTACAAGTTCAGCTAATGGTTATAATCACATCAAATTGCTGAAATAATTAGTTCATCCTTTTAAAACATTATTCAACAAATCAATCATTAAATGTAATATTCCTTAGAAAGTGGGTAGTTTTTAAAAATTTATTCAAACTATACTTCATGGGTAAAGGGCACAAATGATCTAGAGA
Organism: Sarcophilus harrisii; assembly: GCF_902635505.1. Classification (NCBI taxonomy): domain Eukaryota; kingdom Metazoa; phylum Chordata; class Mammalia; order Dasyuromorphia; family Dasyuridae; genus Sarcophilus; species Sarcophilus harrisii. Next base: position 280,979,133 of record NC_045427.1, read on the forward strand.
CCTAAACATTATTACCTGTAAAAATGTTCGATAGTCTTCACTAGTGACTCCTCCCTCTGCCATTCTTATCCTCTCTTCTTCATCTAGTTGATGAGCAATAGAGGATAATTCCACAGGGCTAAAATATTCGCCTTGCAATAGATTATTCAGGCAATGTTGAGCACAGAGTGAGCCTTCTTGCTAATAATTCAAGAGAAAAGATTTAGTTATCATTTGCTAAAATTTTTGAATAGCAGTATTCTTTAAAGAGAAATTTAGCAATTTTGTCTTTGATACATTGAACCACAACCTCTTCAGCTTTGAAACAAAATAGAATAAAAATGGTTCAGATACTACACTTAAACTCACTTGGTTACATTTAGGATACAATTTAGCAGTTAACAAAGTACTGTGTAATCAACCATTCAGCTACAAGCTAAAAACAAAATTTAATGAAATAAACATTATGTACAGCACATATAATATAGGACATCTTATATTTTTCTATGAGTATTCCATTACTGACTTTACAACTATTCTATGACTATAATAGCTTTTGGTTACTTTTACTTCCAGGGCCCAGAAGAATTAATAAACAAGCAGTAATCTTATTTGAGAGATACCACACCATTAACATGGAGGTGAATTTCAGGCATCTTTATTTACAATTATTTTGTTTTGTCAAGTACAATGCCCTTTCTTGCATCCATCTCCCAACATGTTACTTTATACATCTACTACTGTTACCTGTAAAAACTAATGAAGCAGAGAAAAATTTGGTATGTTAAGTAAAGTCTTTTAGCTATGTACCTTCAAAATTCCTTTAAGAGGAGTCTCTCAACTCATAAGGAGTTAGGAAGATCTGAATTTGAAGAAAATAAGAAAGAACACTTACAGATATCAAGAATTGATAATCAACAATGTCAAAAGTTGTAGAGGGGATAAAAGATGAGGACTGAGAAAAGGCCATTAGCTGTCACAGTTAAGAGATTATTGCCTAGTTGAGAACATAATTTCAGTTGAATAATGAACAGAAGTTAGGCTGTGGAGGATTTAGAAGACAGTGAAAGTAGATGAAGTGGTGGTACCTAGTGTAAATGACTTTCTCAAGAAGCTTAGACAAGCAGGGTAAAAAGATACAGGATGATACATGGCAAGTAGGATCAAATCAAGGATTTTTTTTTAAGGATAGGAGAAATAAGAGTATGTTTGTAGATTGCAGGGAAGGAATAAAGAAAATGAAATTGAAAATTACAAAGTGGAGATGATGGAGGGGATGATCTGTTATTTAGAATCAAGAATGCATGAATGGAGAGAGAGGTTTTCTTGGCAAGGAGAAAGGTCAACTTTATAGCAAATGGTGAAGTGGAAATAGTGGGAAAAATGTCAAGATGAAGAGGAAAGAAGGAAGGATCTTTTTTCTAATGTTCTCATCATGTTGGGGGAGGAGAGAGAGGTCTGCTATCAGGCAAGTTCCTTATCAGAGAGGGTGAGAAGAGACAAATAAGTTTCAAATAACCATTTTGGTGAGAAACAAGAAATTGAAGGCACAAAGAGTTATCTTCTTGGAGTTAAGATACTTTGGAGTCTTCATAAATTTGAGGTGACTCAATCAACACTGGTTTCTTAATTTTCTCTTGTCCCATTCAGCAGCATATGCACGGGCACAGAGACACCAAGTGGTGACAGTAATTCTGGGCAGGAGTTCTGGTACAATTTGATGACTATAAGTCAAGGAAGCAAGAGATTTGAGAGTAAAATAGAGTACAGATTTCAACTGATTAACTAAAGGAGAGAGATAGAGAAGGGAGAGAATGTAGTCAGTGATGACAAGGGAAAGTACTGATGGGTAAAAGAAGGAGAAATCATAGCAAGGACTAATAATTGGATTTAAGTGTCATAAGGATTAGGGAAAGATAACATGACCTTTACCTTTACCTTAACCTTGCCATTACCCTCCCCCTCTTGTCCAAATCATGAAGCTAGCCACTGAGAAATGGATCCAGGCAGAGTATTTATAGTGGTTATAAGGAAGCTCTTTAGAGAAAGCAGGCTCAACTTTGTAGCAAGAGCTGCTACTCAAAGGCATGCTAACACTACTGAGAAATAGCTTATGAAGAAGGTGTATTAAAAAAAATTAGGAAAATAACAGGTAAGAATTAAAAAAAAAAAAAGTTTAACATAAGGGAGCACAAAATTACAAATCTCAATTCCCCTCCAATTATTCCCCCAGTTATGTTTTATTAGGGCTAAAATGCACAGCTCCATGCTTTTCTCTTTATTTACCCAGAACTCATTTGTGCCTCTGAATAAAAAGTACTAAGAACCAAATAATATAAGGAATTAAAAGGAACCTCAGCAAACACTTAATTTAATCTTTACATTACAGATGAAGAAACAAAGAGGCAAAAATGACTTAAACCTAATTCAAACTCAAGGATTATCTTTTGTGAGGAGATAGTGATTAATTGGGCTGAGGAACTGAAGGGCTTTGAGTCTGGGTTGGAAAGTCAGCTTTGGATATCAGGAGAACACATTCACACTTACTATTTAGTTGACATTAATGCTAAAAACATCAATGAAGACAAAGAAAAGAAAAAAAATGAAGGACAAAACACATAGGTATTTACATACTTCTAAAATATTCCGTATGGAGTTTTTATTTCCCAAACATATAATAGTTTGTGATAGGTAAAAGGATGCTGGGTAACAAGGACAAGATAATCTGAGATTAAGCATTTTTCTGAGATCATTTACACAAGCATAATTTTTAATGACATTTTATACAGGCATTATTAGTCCCAGTTTCTCACATCTTCAATCTCTCTGTCTTCCCCATCTTCAAAATACTTTTATTTGATTACTCCATCCCTATTAGATATCCCCTTTGAGATTAAACTTGAGAAGGCCTTCTACACTGGACACATTAACTTCCTTTATTCTTATTCTCTTAACACTCTATATAATCTGGCTTCCAATGTCATTATTCAATCAAAACTTTTCTCTGAATGATTCCTAAACTAACAAATTTAATGACCTTTTCTTATTCCTCATGCTTCCTGATTTCTCTGTAGCCTCTGATACCACTGATCACTCTCTTCTTGATGCTCTCTTCTCTCTCAAATCTACTACCTTTCTCCTGACTTTGAATTTTACATCTTTTATTGAATAGTCTCAAACTGGAAGTCCTTTAGACAGCCAGGATCAAAATCTAAGTGTCTTCTTCAAATCTTCCCATTACTCTTCATATCCAATCTGTTATCATTCATGTCAATTTTCTTTCATGTCTCTCACAAATGTTCCCTTCTTTCCTCTGACAAAGCCAACATACTGGTACAGGCCCTTATCACCTGATACCTGAACTCAGCTTCTGATTCTGACAATACTAGTGACTCTGCAGAAGGTCCTTAATATCTCAGTGCCCCCATCAATGTTCTAAGACCAAAAACTGCACACTAGGTGATCATATTCATTGGTAGTTTTCTACACTAATGAAATTAAAAGTTTTAACCTCTCAAAATATAATTAGGTAAATTCATGAAGTAGCATGTAAAAGATTATTTAAAGGATTCTAAAATAACATCCCCAGAAACACATAGGACTTTAAAGACATGTATTACAGTTGTGTTTGAAACAATCCCTGGGAGCTACATAATAACAAATTAGCATTATCTATATTTATATAATCGTTTTATTTATTGTCAAAATTTCTCAGTTAGATTTAATCTGGTTCTACTACACTCCAACTGAATTTGAGGCATCTGATGTATTGTATAGAAGCAACTGCCACTGAAATCCTATTACCAATGAATGTCTCATAATGTGGAAGTAACCTTATATTCACCAAGGCTATACCAGTGAAATGGAAGCTCTGGCTAGGAAGAATCTTTAACGGTAAATTTGCCTAACATGTTAATTTACAAATAAGGAAACTGAGGCCCAAAGAGGTTATATGGCTTTTTCAGGGTCATAACAGTAGTTAGTGGCAGAAGCAAGATTCAAATGCAGGTCCTCTGGCACCAAATTCAGTTCTTTTTATTGTGCCAACAAAATGACAAAGATTCTGAGTAGAAGAAATAGACTGTCTACTGAACATAGAAATAAATGCTTAGTTGGGGAATCTCATCTGAGATTCCTGAATTTTGGTGAACTTTGGGCAAATAGGCTCCCAATGTGTAAAACAGTCACAAACTGCATCATGGAAGGAGAATATACAATTATAGAATATCTTTTAAATTTTGAAATATAGGTAAGTAAAACCTCACTATATGTCTGTCTGCCAGACAACTAAATTTCCTTCTCAAGTAAAATAATCAATAATCCCAATCAAGGAATATCTATACCACTAACATCACCATCAAACAACAAAAAACCCTATTATCTTCTTAAAATTTTTCTGAAAATTCTTCCAGCAATTAAAATTTTCTATTTTTAAAAAAGAGGTACTTCTGATTTATTATAACAAATTCACTATAATACTGCTATGGTGGATTTTTATTTGGGTTGCTGTGAGTAAGCTGTTTAAATGAAGTACTAACCTTCATCTTAAAAGTACCAAAAAAAACCCTTCATTTAAGTCATCAAAATAAAGTTGATGATATTTAATGGACAACATGAAAGACTCCATTCTTCCAAACCAATCTTGACAATTTTCCTTTCTATACATGATGACATTTGCTATAAAACAAGAAAACAAAACTTGCCAAAGCTGTTCGTGGAAGGTTTCACCCACACCCAATGGGCCTGATAATTACAAAGAGAGAAGACAAGTTTCTCCACATACCACAATCTTTTAATTGCCCTTATTTTCAAGTGGCCATTTATGAATCAAAGGAAGAAACAATCAGAAACAAACACATGTACAAAGGTCCTGTGCAACTAATTAAGGATTTGAGATGTCCCAGTCCAATCCCATATCACTTAAAGAGTGGCATTTATCTGATGAGAACTGAAATTGAACTTAACTTCTAAAAAGATGAGTCCATGTGTGGTCCACCCCCACACCAAAACCTAATGTGGGCTGATCATTTTAATGGAGAGAAAAGAGTTCCAGTTTGGGGGCTTTTAATGACATACAATAATACAAACATTGACTTAATATCTACTCTGCACAGGACAAAGTCCTTTTTTTTTTTTTTAAATGAGGTTTTTTCTCTTAAAAGGTTTACAATACAAAATAGGAAGATTTAGAAGACACCAATGTAAAAATTTCACAATAAATACCTCAAAGAAGTAAAATATAAAGTACTACGTGAGGTCTGAGAGGAAGGTCAGGGGAAGGAGAGGAACCGGAGAAGGTGGCATTTGAATTGGGTCTTACCGCGCCAATTAGGTTTTCAAAAACGCTTTCCTCAAAAACAAGGCTTCAAGGTAAGGAGGGCAAGTCCCCAAAGAAACTACAGTTGGAGTGGGGCGTGACTAGCTTGGGAAGGACCACAATAGCTAATGCTTTCCAGATCCTGTACTTCAATCAAAAAGTCCTGATTTGATGTCCAGTAGTCCTGCTCGCTCTGCCACTTCAAAGATGGGTAGGTCTTCAAGTGTTGAACTAATTGAAGTCATTTCAGTGCAGAAAGGAAGAGCTTTCTGGACTAGGCTTCTTAACTTATCTATCCATCTTACAAGGTGTGTATGTATGGGGCGGAGGGAGGGAGGGAAGAACAGAGAAGTTGGGGTCTCCTATCCTGACAGCGGCAGACTCCGGAGCTTGGGGAGGGGAGGAAAAGTGGAATTGTATGTAATAAAGATTACAATAATAATAAACAATAGCTAGCAAGGGAAGGGGAGACCCAATGCACCCTCTCAGGTTCAGGGCCCAAGGCAAGCACGACCACGATCCCATCCATCCCTTTCTCTCCTCTCCTCGGGGCTTCCGACCCCCGCCCCACTGGTTCCTCCCGGGCTCCTCGGAGGCCTGCAGCCGGCGGCCAGTGAGGAGGATCCTGGGCTGGGAAATGGATGGGTGCCCTAGGAAGGAAGCAGCTGCCTAAGCGGGGTGTCCCTTTCCCAGGCTAGTAGGCCCCGGCGGAAGGGTGGAGTAGGCAAGAGAAGCCGCCTCGGCTTCCTTGGAGAAGCCTGGACACCCTTCTCATCCCGCACCAGCCAAAGGGCTAAGAGCGCCCCACCGATCCTCGGACACTTACTTTCTCGTGGAAGATGGACTCCATGTTTATTTGTCTGGAGCCAACCGCCCCGCGTCGAACCACCCCCCTCCAGCCCCTCCCCCCGCCCCCCGCCCCAGCTCTGTCCCCATCCCCACCCCCACGCTCAAGTCCAACCCGCTCCGCCAAACCCCGCCCACACGAGCTCGCTGATGACCAATCAAATGCAGGGGACAGGAGTCATGTGAGAAGCAGACAGGGGGAGGCGGGGGGAGGATGGAAAGGAGGGAGCGGGTCTGCTGAGAGCCCTTCCTGAGGCGTAATCTCCCACGTGACTGTCACGGAGCTGCTCTTCTCCGCCCTCACGGCACTTCCGGTCCCCAACAGATCAATTTCCTGCCGCTTGTGGTATCTTCTGGGTCAGGTTTGGCTGTGGGCTCCCCTCTATTGTTTAACTGAACTAGGTCCAGGCGGGCCAGGTGGGTCCTTCACCTTTCAGGATCTTAGGGTTGAGTGCCTACAGGGGAGGGGCCGTAGAAATCCTTTGGTCCTCGTTTTTCAGAGAAGGAGCCTGAGGCTCGAATCGAGGGATTCCGAAGACTTTTTTTCCTGCCACCTTCACTGTGGGAGCCTGTGAAAGATGAGGCTCTTTTGCAGGAGGTAGAAAGTGTGACAAAGGGAAAAGATCTGAATTTGGGGTCAGAAGACTAAAACTTGAGCCCAGAACTCAGACGACGTAATGATAAATTCATGCTTTTGTTGGTAAGGAACTAAATAAAGCTAGGTGGTTATTAGATTGCATAAGTAGATGATACATTGATTCATGTATGTATCTATGTACTTATTATACATACGTGTGTATATATATATGTGCACATTTCACGCATATACACTACTTCCTGTAAATTTTAAGATTGCGCAGTTTCAGTAGCCTAACACAACATAAACTAGAAGAAATACAGAAGCAGTTTAGCATAGGCTAAAATAGAAACAAGCAGTTTCATTGTTTTGACCCAGTGTATATGTATTTTAAACTAATTAGTCCTCCAAATCCATTGCAGTAAACATGTATTAAGCAGTTACTTCATTCCTGTTTTAGAGGAATTTGTATTCTACTGCAAATATAGAAGAAGGTAAACCTTTAAGAGTATATACTGAGTCAGGCCCTGTACTTGGGATTTTCCAAATAGTATCTCATTTGATCCCCACAACACCACTAGGAGATGGGTGCTATTATCTTTTTTTCAGTTGCAGTAACTTTGCCCAAGGTCACACAACTAACTACTACGTGTATTAGGCTAAATTTGAATTCAGCTTTTCCAGATTTCAACTCTATCCATTAAGCCACTTATTTTAAGATTTATAAAATACCTTGTATTATGTCATATCGTTTGATCTTCACTACAATTGTGGTAGGCATTATAATTTGCCTCCTAAGCTATTTGCAGTGGGGAAACAGACTTAGAAAAGCATATGCCTATATTCACCGGTTTGAGGTAGGATTTGAAATCAGGTCTTTCTGACTTCAAATCCAGTACTCTGTTTCATCACCTATTTGCCACTGTAGATATATGTTCTTTATGCAGAATATGTAAGCAGGTGGTAAATTGAGAAGGAAGAGAACATTCGCTACCGAAAAATTTAGATGTTTTCAAAAAAAAAAAAAAAAAAAAGACACCTTGAAAGAAGATTAAGGATTCAAAGAAATAAGTCAGCAGGGAGTTCTGTTTGAATGCTTGTGATATTAAGTGGAATGTTTAGTTAGGGAACATCAAGTAGTCCATTTGGGCTAGAGTGAAGAAGTAATATAAAACAAGGCTGGAAAGTTACCAAATCTTATTTCTGTTGCAACACCTCTTTGATAGGTCTTTTCATCCACATAGCAACTATCCTGTTAGACTTGTAGCTTGAATGGATCAAGTCCCAAATTTCTCCTCATTTCAATCCATTTTCCACAAAGCATAGATCTGACCATGTCTCTACATGATAAAAACTAAATTACTTTTATGATCAAATAGAAACCCCTGTTTAATATTTAAATATCACTAGAACCTGACCTTTTCCTACCTTTTCCCATGACTGTTTCCATGCTTTTGTATGAAATGCTCTCCCTCCTCAAATATTATCTTTTATTATTATATATTATATACTATTATCCTTTGGGAGTCTCTGGCTTCTTTCAAGTCCTTTCCTGGTGCCCCTTCATCCAGGGTTACTTTGTATCTGATATTTACTAGTATGTTCTGGTCATTTTCTCTTAGAATTGAAACTCCTTGGAGGCAATGACTTTGTTTTGTCTTTGTATCCCTAGTTCATTAGTATAGTGATATACTATATTAGTATAGTTCATAGGAGACACTTAATATGTTTGTTGATTGAAGTTGGAATTAGATTGTGGAATGCGCTAAATGCCAGGCTGAGAAATATGTTTTTCACTGGACACAACAATGTGCTACTGGGAGTTTATGAGTAGCAAGTGGTTAGACTTAGGCAGCAAGTTCTTCTGTTGAGTTCAGAAATGAGAAATCTAATTTTTCAGCTAATCAGCAAGGCATCCTAGGGGCCTGAGTTCAAATCCAGACTGTCACTATCCCTTGTAACCTTGGTCAAGAAATTTTACTTCTCTACCCCATAATTTCCTGAAGGGATTGCATCAAATAATGAAGTTCACTTCTAGCTCTAGGTCTATGATCCTATGAACTATCTCACTTTTAGAGATGTTAACGAGTAACAAAATATCCCTAAATGAAGCCAGATAAGCATTTACTGAAATGTGCCTGTTCTGTGCTTCTGTATTCACCCAATTCATTCAAAAATGTCTATTCAATTAAAAATCTGACAATTTAAGAGGGGGAGGGCAAGACAGATACATTAAAAGTTAAAGACCTAACTTCTTCCATGAAACTTTTCTATTACTATTAATAACTAGTATTTCTGTAGTGCTTTATATCCCAGCTTCTTAAGTTATGGTTTGTAACCCCACTTGGAGTCTCATAAAAGACTGGGAGTCATTAAATAATGACTTAGTATTGGCAAATGTTTGGTTTGTGTATCTAATTTTATATATCTATAAATTCTGGGTCATGTAAAAATTTTTCAGGTAAAAAGAAGCTGCAAGTGGAAAAAGTTTAGTAACCCTTGCTTTATATATTTGAAATGGCTTTACACACATATTTGATATTTATGACCACCTTAATAAGTGCTGTTATGCTATTAATATCAGGTGGAAGAGCCTTATTAGATGTCTGGGACATGATATGTTTGGAGTGTTTCATAGAAATTTGTGAACAGCATTTAATTGTTTTCAAAACGGCAAGTCAAGACCTGTGTCCTTTGGAGATACTCCACACAAAAAAATCTGAACAAATTTTTCCAGGAGCTTGTTATTTTCTTAGTTTGAAAGAGCTCATCATAATTAGGGCAAACACAATTTCCTAAGTAAAAACAAAGCAATTTTCATTGTTTTCATAAATTATTTTATTCAACACAAACATTTCTCAATTCAGCCAAAGTTTTTATTTCCAGGTAGAATCTTCATCAGGTTTCAGTTCCCTGTGTAGAAGGAAAAAGAGATAAAGGACAAACATTTAAGAAACAATTTTTGTGAGCAGGAAAAAGGAGAGAAGGTTAACTTACTATTTTATTTTGTTAATATGACATTTTTATGAGGCACTAGTGTAATAGAAAGAGAAATTGATTTGTAGTTAGAAGACCTGGTTCAATTCCTAACTCTCCTGTTTCATTGACTTTATGTGAGTCTTGGCAAGTCCCTTAACTTCTGTGTAACTCAAATTCTTGTTGTAAAATGAGAAGACTGAATCAGATGACCTCTAAGGCTCCTATAGTGCAAACTGTGACATTATAACTTTACAACATATTCAAAAATGGTAATCCTTGCTTTTATGATACAAAACTAACAGCATATCAGTCAACATAAATGATATACAATCTACCTGAAAGTATCAGGGAAAAGGGGGGAAAATCTAGTTAAATTAGACTTTTGTCTTTATTTTCTTGTGCCTCAGTCCTGTACCAAAGAAGCCCACTTCTTGGGGATTAATCCTATCAAGCTTACTTCTTATAATGCCAGATCATACTATTTCTTTTATCCTACAGAGACTTAATAAGTAAAATACTATATATTCAAATGTATACATTTCCTCTTCTTTCATGATTTTATTCATTTATCTCAAATCCTCAGCCTTTTCCTTAGACTAAAATATTTCAATTCCTTTTTACTCTAACTTTATATAGAACATCACCTTGATCTTTTTGGGTATGCTTCTCTGGCACTTTTCTAGCTAAATTATATATTTCTTGAGGTACATAAAAAATAGACAATCCTTGACTTAAGAATATTTAACTTGTAAAACAGCTGTAAAATGTTTAACCATGTGCACTTTTCTGGAACCTTCTCCTGCTAATAACTTACCAGAGGAACTCCCCTATTCGAACTGCAATTATCCATCAGTTTATACTTCTTCCTGAGTTATCCATTCCCCCCTCCCCCCAAATTTTGCAGCTGATGTGCCTTCTTCCAATTTTTTTCCAGCCACAGCAGCTCACATTGTCTCCTAATTTATTTGGGGTTGTGAGATGTATTACTGGAAGAATTACCCACACTGATAAAGTCTTAGTCTCTCAAGTATGGACAAAATCAATTTTTTTAAGATGGTTTAAAAAAAAAATCCAAACAGGTGTTCCCAGTTCCAAATAACATAATAATAATAAACAAACTTGTGACATACAAGAATTATTGTCTTTATCCAATTGATATACCTTATGAAGTTTATTGTGAGAACATTTTTCTTTTGATGGTAGCATTTGAATGAGATTCCAAAGTGAATGCAATAGCTTTTATTTTAAACTTACTGCAGAAAATTGCTGGCTGAGTACTATAGTTAGTTAATAAAAGGTCTAGAAAATAAATATGTAAACTAACCTTTTAAATAACAAGCTCTTATTCCGGAAAGTAGTTAATTTTTCATCACTCCTCTTCTCTAAGTAATAACCAATGACAAATCCCATTGGTACCAGGATATGAACCCAGTGCTCACGAAGAGTCTGAATCAAATTCATTATGACTGCTTTAAGAAAAAAAAAAAAGAAAGAAACAAAAGAAAAAGGCATCATAAGATAGACTTTTGCTTTTGAGAACTCTTTAAAAAATCTCATCTAAAAGAGGAAGAAAGTATTTAGTGGAAAAGAAGGGATTGATATGAATATTAAAGTTTCCTTCAAACTACTAATTTGCTTAAATTCTTTGGGCCTCATTAATTGATTCATTCAACATTTAATGATGAATCAGAAACCATTTTATTAAATGCATATTATGTTCCAGGCAACGTCCTAGACAATGCTGATAAGAATATAACACATGAAAAGTTCCTAATCACAAAGATTTTAGGTTTTTTTTTTTTCAGCAATGTTTTAATTATTTTGTGATAGATGTTTTCCTTATTGTATATATTATTATATATATTGTTACATAATAGTCATCGAGTATATTGTTCTCCTGGCTCTGCTTAATTGATTGTTCATGCCAGTCTTTTATGCTTCTTTGTATTAAAAATACTTGTTCTTTTTTAGGCACAGTAGTATTCCCTGATATTCATAAACCACAATTTGTTTAGCTGCTCTCCAATCAATAAATATCCACTCTGTTACTTATATTTTGGTGTATAAGAAACCTTTCTTTTTTATCTGCTGTGTCTTTAATGGTTTATGTCTAAAGTAAAATCTCTGAATCAAAGAATATAGACATATGTATATTTTATTTGCATAACTCTACATTGTTTTCCAGAATGATTATACCCATTTTTAGTTTGTTCCACCAACAAAGCAGTTGTGAACCTCTCTGGGAATTGGTTTCTTGAGTTTTGTTTACAGCTTCATTCAGGAGTTAAAATAAAAGAGCTTTATGATAATTCTTTCTCTCTTTCTCTATGTTCAAAATGGAAGTCATTACTGACAAATTAATCCACCTTATAAAATTCATTTAGAATTATTTATTTTAGGTTTTATAAGTTTTTGGGTTTTTTTTGCTCCAAGGTCAAAAGCACTACTTATAATTTCTACTGAAACAAACACATCCTGGCAAATCTATCAAATATTATTACTGACTACTAAAAAAAAAGTAACAAAAAAACTTGTTACCGAAAGATCACAATAGTTGAATTTAGGTATCTTAGAAAACGTGTTTTTCAATAATTACAAGTTAATACAAAAATCTCTTCACCACATTAGATCCTAAATTTAGATTTCATTGTAATGCACTTTGGGAGGAACAGCAAAGTCCCTCTTTTGCAGCTCTCTCATTTTACATGGGAGAATATTAAGATTCAGTGACCTGCTCCAGGGGACACATATGTTGACAGAGATAGGATATTCAGCTCCCAGAATCTTCCCATTCTACCTTGATTAGCAGAACTATCAGAAAACATCAATTTCCCCTAAATGAACAAATAGTTGAAAAACTATTTTTTTTTTTAAGGAAGAAACTAAATTATGCGTAATTATATACAGTGACCAAGAAGGAATATACAGAAGGTGAAGTGTAATAACGAAAAAAGTAATAGATTTGAAGTCAGAAAACCAGAGTGGGAATCCTACCTGCTGCATACATCCATCTGGGTCTCAATTTCTACTTCTATAAAATGGAGGGTTTAGTCAGACTAATGGATTTCTGAGGTTCTTTCCAATTCTAAACTCTTATAATTCAATAAACTAATTATATGACCTGAGTAAGTGATTTAAACTATGAGGCCATTTTCCACTACTGTAAAATGAAGCTGCTAGGCAAAGATCATCTATAATAGGTGAGAAACTTTGCTGCAAAGGGCCATTTAGATATTTATAACATTATTCACAAGTCACAGAAAATTATCAACTTAAAGAATTCAAAATCAGTGGGAAGTTGTCATACTTAAGTTTCAGCTCATCATAGCCTGCAGTTGCCTAGCAAATTATTTCAAAAGCTTTATACAGCTTATAGGCCTGATATTCCCCATCCCTGATCTATAAGGAAGGGCCTTTCTATATCTAAATCTTATAATATTTTGGATAATTCATTTTTAAAAAAGTCTAAGATGAATGAATTCTACAAACAATTACAGAGTAACTGCTATGTGAAGAATACCCAGCATGTTCTGAGTGGAATACAAAGGATTAAGAGACCAGTCCTTGCCTTCAGGAAGCTTGAGATCCATTTGGGGATATGATATAAACATGCACAAATTAACACAATTTAGAGAGACTATCAAAGAAAAGAGTGAGTGATTGGTTTCAACTCATTTGGAAGGATAATCTTTTTCACTGTCCACTGTTTTAATAAGAATGCCTATGATTTGTTCTAAACAATTGGCTGTATTTTTCTTTTTAAATTTCGAGAATTGTAATTTCCACCCTTAATTCTTCCTTTAATTCTTTTTTATTAAGCTTTTATATCATTTGGGAGTCAGAAAGACACAGGTTCAAGTCCTGACTTTTCACACACTAGCGTGATCCTAGGCAAGTCATTTAACTTCACAGTGACCTCAAGAAACACTATAAGAGAATTTTTTATTAGTAATTCTATTAAAAAAGAAGGAAAATACCCAAAACCCATCATGCATGCAGGAAGCTTTTTGACTGTGAGCCAGACATATAAAAACGGACAAGTAAATTTAATCCATGGTGTGATATGGTGGCTCAAATTCTTTTGATGCTTTCTGGATTTCCTCAAATATAAAATGAGGATAAAAATATTTTTTTAAATTTTTTTTTTTTTTTGGCAAGGCTCAAATGAGATAATGCATGCAAAGCACTTTATAAACACTCAATGGGTGAATCCCAAAAATCAGCTCTGAAAGTTTGTAGTACAGAAGATATGATCATCTTCGGGTTAAGAGGGGGAATAAATGGTTCAATTTGAAGTTCCAAGCTAGAGTCAAGGAACTATAACTACACAGAATAGCTTAGGAAATTTAAGTATCATTTACTTCAATTACAATTAAAAGTAGTTTTCTTTTGTTTATAGTTTTTAATTATCTTTGGTATAATTTTTCTGCATCTGTATCTTTTTCCTTCATAAACAACCTCAGAAAATTTACTTTTAGTGTCTGGACCAGTTTGACAAAGGATAAAAGGGAAAAAGGGATTCCAAAGGAAAAATTTAGCATTAGTAACAATGATAAAGGTAAGGAAGAAAGGTGATCCTCCAACTAATATGTTAAAAAAAAAAAAAAAAAAAGGCTGCAAGGAAGAATTCATTTACAAGGAAGCCTTAAATCCAGTTCAATTCATTATTTATTAAACGCCTACATGCAAAGGCACTTGTGTTATGTGTTGAGATATAGATAGTTAATTAGGAAGCTAGCACTAATTAATATGAACAAATGAAGTCACAGCACTGGCCTTGAAGAAGTCAGGACTTGAATTCAAACCTTACCTCAGGCACTTGACACTAGCTGTCACTAGGGCAAGTCACTGACCAGCAAGTAATTTAAGTAGACACACTAATTCACATGAAAATATATGAGACTAGGACTTTAGAGAAAGATTGGGAGTGAAGATCGAAATTTGGTATTCATTTTAATAGTTGTTAATAAAATATGGGAGTTCCTGAGATCATTAAGAGACACAGAATGGAGAGAAAAGTTAAGGGCCAAGGGAATATTTTTGAGGGAAATATATACTTAAGGGTCAGGAAAAAGAAAAGGAACCAATTCTCTTCCCCTTAACCCCCCCCCCCCCCCCCCAAATGATAACTTTCAGAATGGAAAGAAGAGGCATTTTAAATGTCAACAAGGTTATCAAGGAATGCTTCATACTTCCATATGCTATGGAGAAGTTAAGAAAGATGAAGAGGGGGAAAAAGTCATTATATTTAACAATAAAATCATTAGTGTTCTTAAGAGAGTGGTACTTCACTATAGCAACAGAGTAAGGTTTTAAACTAATGTATGGTGAAGCAATAAAATTCTAATTATTCTTTTTAAAGATCGGGCAGAAAGGGAAAAGGAAGATGATAGCTTAAAAGGGTCAAGGGGAAGAATATGGAGTAAGTACTACTTCAGATATTTGATCCTCACAATAAGCCTGATATATATATATATATACATACATACTGTTTTTATCCCCATTTTACAGTTAAAGAGACAGAGGAAAACAGGTTGTTTTCAGGAAACAGTCAGATAATTATGTTTAGTTTAGACATAGTAAATCTATAGCCAGATTGGAAGTCAGGAAGACTTGGATTCAAATCTGTCAACACAGGCAAATCATTTCACTTCAAACTGACCCAAGCAACTTTTCAACACTTTAAAATGCTGAAAATTTACTAAGCTGCATTGCTGGGAATTTAATCACTTTGAAAGTTGTCTGTACTAAGAACATCAAAAGTCCAATCTCCATTCTAAGTGTTATATTAATGTTAGCTATTAATGAGAAAACATTGGTTAAAATGCCAATCAATATCTTTCACTTAGCAAATGATAATACAATTAACGAAACTGAATTCAGTTTTGTGGCTGCACCAAAATCTGGGATTTTGAGAATTTAAGGAGAAAGCATTACCCATTCTAAATACTATAACACAGCAACTTTTACTCCCAGTATACCAATTTTTTAAGAACTTAGCACAGTGCATAGCATGTAGTAAGCACTAATACATTTTTACTAATGAGATTTAGTCTCTCTGCTGTCATTTTACAAAGCATCAAAAGCACGTCACTAAGCACAGGCCGGAAGACAGCTTTGGAAGGAGACAGCTTCGGTCCACAAGGAGGTCACAGTAGTCCCTAAATGCCACTAGATTTCTCGCCTGAGAAGAAACTTCCGTCTCTACTCCCCAGGGATGTAGGGAGCACCCCCGCGGGCCGGGACACAAACGTCCTCGGCCCTCCTGGAGACCCCAACCCAACCCCTCACTCCTTCTCTGGTGGGGGAGTGTGAGCCTGCACCTGGAGCCTCCCCGACTTCAGTTCCCCTCTCGAATCAATAACTTACCGGCAGGCCGAGAAGCCGAGGGTTGAGAGATCAGCCAAGGGCAGAGAAACACCCTCTAAGGACGCCGGCTGAGGTCTACGACGCCGTCACATCCTGCAGGACGCCACCATTCCGTACGCTGGGAGAAGAGCTAGGGATGTTGGAAAGGCACCCCTTCACTCCTTTTCTTGTTTGTCCTTGACCTCCTGATATAGTTTAAATTCTGAAACTCGGGCACCAGTGTAGCTTGTGCGGAACTTCCCCAGACTGGGTCGATTCACTCTTCCTGCACCGCACTGTGCCTCTTTCCCCCCCTTGAAAGAAGTGGTAGCTCCCAGTTCTCTCCGCCCCTCTTTCGCCCCGCCCCCCAACATGGCGGCTGCCAGTCAGCGCTTGCTGTTGGCGGGCAGTTGTGGCTGCTCCGGTTGCTGAAGGAGCTGCTGCTTTTTTCATCCGGGCCCGGACCTAACGAGGACTTGGAAAGGGAGGGAGGCAGGAAGGAAAGGCTAAGGAGTGCTGAGAGAGGGCCAAAGAGGTAAGTGATGGTGCAAAGAGGAGAGAAGAAAAATTGACCGGGAGAGTTGAGCTCCTGGGCCTCTGGGAGGACAGGCTCGCCTCGGCACTCGCAGGCAGGCGCCCCAGGCGTTTTCTTCTTCCTGATGCCCCCCGCGGCGACCGGCCTCGTGGTTCCTGGCTCCGAGGTTACTGAGCTCATCCCTACCCCAGCGATCCTGAACTGCCTCCTCGCATCCTCCCTCCGGGTTGGGAGAGTCTGCCTAGACACCTTTTAGCACTACCCGCCCCTCCCCCCGGTAAGAGGAAAGCCTCTTTGGGACCAAATTTGGCTTGTGTTTCTGCTTGGCCGCCACTTCTGGCCAGTAGGGACTGTCCGTGCCGCTTTCCTCTTTAGGGTCTCCAGGCTGACTCCCTCCCTCTGGCGCCCGGCGCCCACTAGGTGGTGTTTGCTTGCTTCGCTGCATCTGTCCATTGTCACAGCCTTTTATTAGCATGTTGACTGCCTCTGTTGGCGTTACCTTGTTAACGTCGTTTTGACTTTAGGAGCGCATTTTTGAGGCTCCGCACCCCTTGCGGTGATGTAGACTGTAGCAAGTTAATCCGGGAGCTAGAGAAAGTTGAGTCTCCCGCGTCCCGTGGACCTTCGTTGCTCTCCCGCGCGTTGGGTTAACTTCTTGCCTGGCTTCGAGCCCAACTTACAATAGGCTTTTAATAAATGCATATTTTAGATGGATAATTTTCCTGTTTTTGTTATCCTTCTTGCATATGACTAACTCCCTGACAGCACATTATACACCTGCTGCCTGTAATGTTTTCCTCCCCGTCCCCTCAGATTTCACACTGATCAGCGGTTGTTAATCCGGGGTCCTCAGAACAGTCAGGGGATAGATTTCGGGAAGTCTTTGAACTCAAATGGGGAAGAAATGGGAAGAAAACGACATCTTTATTTCACTGACCTTGAAATTTAGCATTTTCTCCACTTATTAAAAGATATTTGTAGGCTTATGCCAAAGGGTCTATCTCACAAATTAGATTAAAAATCCCTGTCATAAATAAACATAGGTAACCACCTCCTTTTTTACCTGTTAGATCTTAGAATTTATTATTTCTGCTCGCTCCCTCTTAATTCTCCCCTTGTTATTGTCTCCAGCAACAGACACTTATTGATTTACACAAATGGGCAAAATATTAGTGTGGAGGGTGAAATAAAAATATTCATCCTTAAGGTTCTTTCAAGAATACATGCTCTTTACTCACAGTAAGGGTGTGTGAGCGGATAGAGCAAGTGTTGTTCCCATTTTATAGATAAGGAAACATGCTCAGAGAGGGTAAGTGACTTTTGGGTGGCTGCATATCTAGTAACAGCTGAGACTTTCTGTAATCCAATTTTTCTGATTCCATGTGTATTTTTGGTGGTTTATTTTTCCTATTACATCACAGTGATTTTCATGCACCGGGATCTTGTTCAGCTGAGGTTTAAGTGCTTAGTAATTTAAGGCAGGATAGACACTCATTAGCTGTGTGACCCTGGGTAAGTCACATAACACTGCCTCAGTTCCTCATCTATAAAATGAGGTGAAGAAAGAAATGGCAAACCACTTCAGGATTTTAAGTGGAATGTAGCCTTGTGTCTAGGGCAGTGATAGGAACTGATTCTGGAGTCAGAAGGTGGATTGATGATTTTTTAAAAAATAAATTTGTATTGATATTTTTTGTTTTTTACACAGTCAAAATTTCTCCCTGTATTGCCCCTCTCATTTTCTATTAGCTGTCTCCTGTAACAAATAATTTTTTTTTTTAAGGAAACAGAGGAAGAGGAACAAAATTAGCAAAAAGCAATCAAGATATCAAAAAAAGGCTGAAAATATATGGAGTGTTTCACATCTGTTCATTTTCCTTTTCTGCTATAGAGTTGGAGGGGGGAAGGGAGATAATTTCTCATATCTCCTTTTTAGGAAATATATTTTTTTTAGTTTTATAATGCTCAGTTTCAGTTATTTTGTGAAGGGAGTTCTTTCCGTTTACACTCTTGTAGCCATTATGTATATTGTTATTTTGACTGCTTACTTTGGTGTGCCTCAGTTAATGTATTTCCATGCTTCTCTGCATATTTGTCAGTTCTTTCCACAGTAATATTCTATTATATTCACATACTATAATTTATTTAACCATTTCCCAAATAATGGGCATCTCCTGTGTTTCTAGTTATATTCTACCACAAAAATATTGCTATGAATTTTGGTATGTACAGAATCTTGCTTTTTATTATTAGCCTCACTGGTGGAATCTCTGGCTCAGACGTCATGGACATTTTAATCTCTTCATTTGTATAATTCCAAATTGCTTTCCAGAATAGTTGTACTGATTCACAGTTCTGTGAAACTGTGTACTAGTATACCTATTTTCCAATAAGTCATCCAACATAAACCATTCTTATTTCTTATTATCTTTGCCTATTTGCAAGGTGACAGAACATTGTTTTGAATTGCATTTCTTTTATTAATGATCTGGTTCATTCTTTTTTGTGTTTGTTATTAGTGTGTAATTCTTTTGGGAACTATTTTTATCCTTTGATCATATATATTGGAAAATGACATTTGGCACATGGGAATAGTTTTATCTCTTTTCTTTTTGATTTTAATTTCTTTCTCTTGTCTTATTGTTATTTCTAGCTTAGAAGTAAAATTTACATACTCATAGCATCACATCAAATAATAGTAGGAAGTGTAGGCATCTTACCTGTAACAAATTTATGAGTATATAAAATGTTTTGCATGATTTCACATGTATAATTGATATCATTTTACTTGCCTTCTAAGAGGGTGGGAGAGAATTTGGAACAAAATTTAAAAAGAAAAGAATGGTAAAAATAAAGAACACTTAATAGAAAAAATTAAACATGTAATCTAAAAATGAATTTAGATACTAAAGCATTTGAAGCATGAGTTTAATATTGATAATAATTTGTTTATGATTTAGCATAATATTATTTCCTTATTTATCTCTTTATTTTGTGAATTTTTGTTTTTCCTTTACCTAAGGCACAGTAAATTTTGTCCCAATCCTTCCCAATCTTTATTGTGTATATTACTCTGTTTTTCAGGTGTGTTTGTTTTAAACAATTGTGGGAGTTTGTTTCTTATCCAATATGTTAACTCTTTCATTTAGTTAGATTGGTTTTTAATATCTTAAGTTTTAAAGTTATGAGAGGTTTATATTTTTCTCCTTTAATTTCTAATATTGTTTTTCTTAATGAACATTTTAAAATAACCTCTTTCTCTTTAAGTACTTAAAAGTACTTTTTCTTTCTCTTCAGTTATTTTTGCTTAATCTTTTTTTTTTTAATTTTCTGTTTATTAAAAAAAAGAAAGCAGAAGAGAAAGAAAACAAAAAGCAGAACATTCCCCAGCAGATCATCAGGGAGGATTCAAAATTTATAACAATGAATTACATGTTTGAGAAACTATATATATATATATATATATAATAGTAGAAGAAATTATATTCACGAGTATCCATCTTTTCTTTGCTTCCTTGTAGATTGTTCTTTTGTTCTCTTGTTTGCACACTTTTTTTTTTACTTTTTTCTTTTTTCCCCCCTTGCATCCCTCCTCCATCTCTCTCAAAGCGAGCTAAAGTACAGATATATTTGTATATAGATATAAACACACACATAATATATACATTCAAACCCACCCACATACATATATCTATATGCATACAAATTTAGAGCATATGCATACATATCCTCAAGATTTAACCATATGTAAACATGCATCTAAAATTATTAGTATGGCTGATGTATGATGTAGATTTCTATCCTGATTGAATCTTTAAGTTTGACTTTGTCTAAGATCAATGATTACTAACCATACTTTTATTTTTCCTAATAAATTCTATTCCTGATTCTTGTAGTGTTTGTGTATTTCTCTTCTTTCCAATCCCTGCTAACTTTTCACTTTAATTCTGTTCTTTAACTTGCCATGCTATTACTTAACCTCTCCTAACCTGTGGTTCCCTCCCTCCCCACTATCCATCCCCCCCTTATTTCTTTATAGATTTTGGAAAGTTGTATACCTTTAATGGTATATATGTGCTTAATCTTCTTTAAAGTAGTTCCCACAAGTTTCTTCCTCTTACCCTCATTAGCGTTCCATTAGTATCATCCTCCTTGTTACCATTTTAACCTTAGTTTAAGGTTTATCTTAATTCCTTTTTCTTCATTTTAAAAAAAATCTGGTGTTTCAATTCGTTCCCTCTTTTTTCCTTCTTCCCTTCTTCAATTTTTGATTTGTTTACTTTTTTCCAAAAAGGATTTTTTCCCTCACATTCTCTTTATTCTCTTTTCCTTCTCTTTAAGACTTTGATTCATGGTCCTTATATTTTTTTTATTTTGTCTTCTTTGTAGGCTTAAAGCTTCAAAATTAACTTTTGAGTTTTTATCTTAACAATTTCTATGCTGTAGCGTTGTGTCGATTGTAAACCTCTTCCCTTCCTTTTTTCTAATATGCCTGACTTAGAAGTATCACTTTCTGCAGGAGTAGGAAGAAATTGAAGTTCTTTATTCATTTTGTCTCTACTTATGTGTGTCTGTTTTATTTCTCCCCTCCAAAAAATTGTAAACATTTTCTAATTTTAATTTTGTACATCTCTGATATTATTTAACCCAAAAGTAGTAGGCATTTGGTGGTAGTTGAATTTAATCATTTGCAATATACTGTTAGGAACCATTTTATGACCCTTTTTGTTGATGACTTGCTGATTGCAAAACATTGAAAAGCCTCTTATATAAAATTTCTCAATTATTCAGTAGGGTTTGGGCTGACTATTAGTAGGAAAAACTAAGAAAATAAAGAATTCTAATTTCCAAAGTAAGATAGGCAGGTGAATTGACATTAATACTCATTTATCAAAGGGTTTGCATCTATGGCCTGGAAATTATTTTGACTTTAATTTTCTGTGTACATAAGTTCTAATATACTATAAGTTTCTTGAGGGCAGGAACTAGTTTGGTTTTCTTTGTAAACCAGAACCCTAATAGAACATGATAGTTTATAAATGCAATTTAAGTATATCTAACAAATTATCAGAATGATCTTATCCTTTAATGTAGTCACTTTGGAAATTATCCACTCATTATAGAAACTCTGCTCAGCAACTTCCGGAATTATTTGAGCCAGATTATAAGCAAATCAGCCCTACTACTTAACCACTTATTTTTCAGGAATGAGTGTTTAAAAATAGTATTTTCCAGCTTAAACTTATTTATCTTAGACTTCAAATAACTTTTAGTTATTTCAAAATATTAGTACCAAACTTTACAATGATTGAGGATATTTAAAAGGATTGACTGTGATTTATGGTAAGTCACTTTAACTCTCTGCGTTTAGTTTCCTCATCTCTAAATAAAGGAGTTGGAAAATAGTCTCTTCTTCCAGCTTTGATTCAGTGGTTCTGAAAGGAATTCTAAAAAAGGAAATCTAAAAATGTTTTGAGTAATGGCAGTCACAATCATTGGACTCATTGTTAAATCATAATTTATCACTTTGTAATTATATCTTTTGTGAGGGAAATAATAGCCAGTTTATTTTTTGTCTAAATGAGAGAAAAATGGCTTAAAAAGATAAAATACTGGTTAAATTGGAAATGTTTTGTAAAATTATTGGGAAAGGCCAAGGTTTTAGCCAAAAAAAAACAAAACCCAAAATCTTCTTTTCACAAAAACTTTTGAGAAGACAACTGTGTATTTATTGGTGATATGATGATAATGATGATGATGAAGATAATTGGCAGTTGTGCTTTTGCACAGCAATTTTAATATGCGATCTCAAATGTTGCCATTAATTTGCATGTATTTACCAGTTTGATAAAGACTTCAGTTTCATTGTCAGATAAATTTCTAATGGTATTTTCTTTCTTTTGAAGGAACTTTTCTGTTTGCTGACCTTGGGATGCAAAAATGACATCTATTATCAAACTAACTACCCTCTCAGGGGTGCAAGAAGAGTCTGCACTTTGTTATCTACTTCAGGTTGATGAGTTTCGATTTTTATTGGACTGTGGCTGGGATGAACACTTTTCAATGGATATCATAGATTCTCTTAGAAAGTAAGTAATTGCTAGTCTATACTTTAGTATTTTTTTTTTTTTTTTGTTATATGTTAGCACTTTTTTTTGTATAATTCAAAAATGTTTAATGTTCTTTCTGATTGTACTCATGATAAAGGGTAAATTAGATATTTAAAATTTAGGCCTTAGAGTGTTAAGTACTTTCGTTTTTCTACCTTTAGGAGAAACAAATCATAAGAAAGAAGTTCACGTCAGAGATTTAGTGAGAAATCAAAAACTTGAGTATTCTAGGGTCAGGATACATCCAGCATAATATCCTATGCTGGATTTTGTTGTTCACTTGTGTTTGACTCTGCTACCTCTTTGGGATTTTCTAGGGAAAGATACTGGAATGGTTTGTAATTTCTCCAGCAACTGCAATATTCTAAGATGAAAACTGGTGTTTAAAGTGATAACTAAGATATTTCAGGATTCTAATCTATCAAAGAAAGACAAAATTCTTTTCGCTATTTATTAACACAGTAATACGTGGGGTTTTTGTTGTTGTTGTTGTTTTTTAATGATGTTTGACAAGTAGAAGTTGGGGGAGGAAGGGAGTCTTTTCTGATTTGACTTAATCAGCCAAAATAACCCTTCTTCCAAACATCCCTGTTAATTTGAGATTTTACCATAACTGGGTTTTGTCAGTCACCATCCAGAATACTGAATTAAAATCCATAGCAAAGCTGTAGATAGAAATAGCATTAACCCTTGAGTACCTGCCAAAGTTCCAACTTGAAAATGTGAATCTTAAACAGTAATACATAGCTCAATCACAATTAAATTCACTGTCCAGATATCCCCTTTTTAAAATCATTGTTTTTGAGCATTGTATTTTAGGTTATGTTTATAGGCACAGGCTATTCCATTACCATTGGTAAAGGAAAACAAGATAGCATTATGATTGACATCCATGATCCAATTTTTCCTTTTAATTATAACCTATCACAAAATGGGATTTGGGGGATTGCTAATAGTCATTAGAATTGATTCCTTTTTTTTTTTTTAGTACTTTCATCTTATTTCTTCTTGGGAATAAAATAATTATTACTTAGATTTTTAAGATCCTTTCCACTTTATAGAGACCCTTTCTTCACAACACTTCTATAAGATATCTAGGGCAAGTATTCATTTTACTAGCTACAAAGCTGAGACTAAATGACTTCCTCATGGTACTACTCAGTTAGTAAGTGACAAAACTTGTATTTGATCCCAAATTTCCTTACTACAGATTTATTCTTTTTATTACACTATACTACCCCTAATAGATGCCAGAAACTAATCATTTTGTATTCTTTTAGACATGTTCACCAGGTAGATGCAGTACTGCTCTCTCATCCTGATCCTCTCCATCTTGGTGCACTCCCATATGCTGTTGGAAAATTGGGTTTGAATTGTGCTATCTATGCAACCATTCCTGTTTATAAAATGGGACAGATGTTCATGTATGATCTTTATCAGGTAAATTTTGTTTTATATTTTCAAATTTTTAGCCCTGACAATTTTTTTAAATTAACATTTTGTTTCTTTGTGGGTTGCTCTTTTAGTCTCGTCACAATACAGAAGATTTCACACTCTTTACATTGGATGATGTGGATGCAGCTTTTGATAAAATACAGCAACTCAAGTTCTCTCAAATTGTGAATTTGAAAGGTAACAACTGTTGGAATTAAGGGGAAAATCCAGCTTTTGCAATAAAACTTTCTCAGTACACTAAAATTTGTTACCTCTGGGAGTTAGAGAAAGTTTATCCAAACAATAGACTGTCCCAAACTAATACCAACAAAGATGATCACGTCAGACCTTATGATGGAGTTTTTTTTAAGTTTGTATTTGCTTAATGAAGTCAAGTAGTCATAACCGGAGTCTGTTGTATACCGAACAATGGCATGAGGCACTGGAGGGGATATGGAGTATAAGGGTCTGAGAGGAGATAATAAGGATTTTTAATACTTTTAGTTTTCATATCACAGTAATTTCTTATTGTCTCTCCAGATTTATCCCTCTCTCATGACAAAGGAAAAGACTAAACCAAAAATCTGATGCTGAGAATGTATCTAACAATGTTTATACAGCAGTATGTTTGTCCTGGTAAACCTTTCCCTTTAAGCTGTGAGGGAAAACTTGTGTTTTATTATCTGCCCTCTAGGACCTTGGTTCGTTTTTCAGTTGCTGAACACAACTTTCTTTTAGTGATCTTTTTTCATTTACATTGCAATTGTCATAGTGTAGATGTCCTTTTTGGATCTCCTTATTTTGCTATATCAGATTGTATAAATCTTTTGAAGTTTCTCTGAATTTCCCATATTCATCCTTTCATAGTAAATTATGATTTTCTATTCATATATTTTGGGTGTTTTTTGCATGTATGTTTTGAATTTACAAAATATAAGATATTGTTCTAACCCTAATTTCAGCTAAATTGCTTTACACTTTTCCCAGCAGTTCATGACAAACAGGTATATATATTCTGGAGTTTATCAGACACTGGACTAGTTTTCTAAACTGCTTTTGATTTACTTTTTAAAAATAACTATTAAATTGTCTTTATGGTTACTGCTTTATAACAGTTTGAAGTCTGGTAATGTTATACCTTTTCACTCATACTTTTTCTCCTTTTTCTCTTGACAGTCTTGTTCTTTTGTTACTTTAAATAAATGGTGTTATTTTATCTCGTTCTAAAAAGTATCCCCTCTGTAATTTGGTGTAGCTCTAAATCTTCATATTAGTTTAGTTAATATTGTCTTTTTTTTAATATTCATATTATTCAGCCACAGATCTTACTTTATTTCTTTAGAGAATATTTTGTAGTTGCACCCAAGTAAGTCTCCTATGTCTGGTTAGTTAAACTTCAAGATATTTATTCATTTTGTAGTTTTTTTGAATCATGTTCCTCATTTTCATTAGTGTTAAAGAAATTCATATTACTTATTTTGAGAGGCATTGTTTCTGGTTTTTTCTTTTGCTTCTCTTATTTACTGCTGTTCCTGTTTTCCTTTAGCAAATGATTGTGAATTTTTAGCTAGAGAAGAACAGTACCGATGTCAGGGAATTCTTTCAGTGATAATCAGAAGAAATTGGTCCCTTAGGACAGGGGGTTGTTGCTAGTGGTCTGTTTTTCATCTGAGGAAAATTTCTCCTTGTTTTGGAACCCAGTTTCAACCTTAAATAGTCACTATGTGGGGAATTTAGAAAAAGATTGTAATCTGTACTGGCAGATCCCTGAGTCACCTACTCAATAATCCCATATTCCCAAATGTGTTGTCAACAAAGTCTGAGTGTTATCCTTTTTTTCCTTTTTTTTTTTTTTGATATAGGCAAAGGGCATGGTTTGTCCATCACACCTCTACCAGCTGGTCACATGATAGGAGGAACAATATGGAAAATAGTCAAAGATGGAGAAGAAGAAATCGTTTATGCTGTTGACTTCAACCACAAGAGGGAGATGTATGTATATCAGAACAAGAAGTTATAGAAATGCAATTAGATGTGCTTTCTAATTTCATTTTCATGTAGGTAGAATTAGTTAAAGGTGCTTATTTAAACTAGATTCAGTTCTTTTGCCTAACTCTCTGATATTAGATTAATTCTTAAGCATCAGATGTCAAGAATCTTAACTACAGAAGGGCTTTTCTTATATTCAGAATGATTCTTATACTAGTTGATTTTTTTTTTTCTCCCATACTCTTAACTTTCCAGAAATAAACATTTGAACTTTTGGTTGGGAGAAAGAGGGGAAGGGGCTCTGAAAATTGACATGGCTATTTTCAGTGTGTCACATGCTCTCTATATCAGAATTGTCAAACTAAAGTAAAAATGGCTACTAAACAGTACCTTAGGACCCTTGAAGGCCACATATTGACATAGAAAACAACATTTTACTACTATCTGGGTTCTATTATATTTTTATTTATTGTTAAATATTTTCTAATTATATTTTAATGTCATTTGAGCTGCACTTTAGGGTTAAGAACTTGTGTTTGACACCTCTATTCCATATAATAGATGTTCCTAGAAGTATGGCATATATGTTGAATTTTTACCAGTGGGTGATTTTTAATGCTTGCTACTTAAAGGAGCCTTGTGGTTCTATTTTGTTGTATAAAATGTTACCTTCCATCTTAGCTGTTTTGTAAATGTTGATTTTCAAAATCAGATTTTCTTAAGTAGAATGCATATATAACACTACATTTATATCATCATTATAAAAGTATTTTAGTTTTAATTTGTTAAAAATTAATATTTTTCTGTGAGCATAAAAGTTGTAACTTTTATATTGGTTTGCATTTTTTTTTTGCATTCAGATCTCTTATATACTTATATTGAGAATTAAACTTTTATTTACAGTCACTTAAATGGATGTTCTCTGGAAATGTTAAGCAGACCTTCATTGCTTATCACAGATTCCTTTAATGCTACTTATGTGCAGCCCAGACGAAAACAAAGGGATGAACAGCTACTCAGTATGTATTTTGTTATACTTAAATCAGAAATAGAAGAAAATGTATTATAGAATAACTTTTCGTTAAATACTATTCCATGTACCTGCCATTTTTCATGGTGACAATTGAATAGACCACTTTAAAGGAAATAAGGTTTATGTGGGTTCTTCTTTTCTAGTGCTCTGTTATAAATCTTTGTAAGCATGATAACATTTAGCACAATAGTGCATTATAATTGATGGCTGATTCTACAGTCTTTGGATTATCCTCAGAAAATTTTTCATTTCAGGTTGGCTTTTCACCTATTACCTTGCACATTTCTAATTCTCTTATTAGTGTATTATAATGCTCAGAGAATTTTGACATTTTTCTAAATTATATTTTCTAGGACCATCTGCTAAACACACATACAATACCCCATATACATATCAGATATATATTTAAATTCTTTTATTGTACTATAATTTTGTTACATCAGATATTGTTTAAATGGGTTATCAGATCACACTGCAAGCCTCCTTGGTGTATAGATTTTTTTTCTGTTATTTTATTGCATACGACATTTCAAAGACCAACATATTTTTTACTGTACTCCATGTTGTTCGTATCTATTGATGCAAACAATTCAGTAATTTACTCATTCCATCTTGGGTTTAAAGAACCAAAGGCCAATATTTCATGATGTATTTATCTTAACCTCAATTTGACACTCAATTACCATGCCCTAGGGCCCTCAATTGCAATCAGAAAGAAAATGTTTGTTCTATACTTTCATATTTGCATACTGTAAACATGAGGATAAAAGGAAAGACAAAATTATATTTTCTTAATCCTGGGTCAAAGTATTATTATAAAAATGTTGTGTTCATATTTTTCTAGCAAATGTCTTGGAAACACTTCGAGGTGATGGGAATGTGTTAATAGCTGTAGACACAGCAGGCAGAGTTTTGGAACTTGCCCAACTTCTTGATCAGATTTGGAGAACTAAAGATGCGGGACTGGGTGTATACTCATTAGCACTTCTGAATAATGTCAGCTACAATGTAGTGGAGTTTTCTAAATCCCAGGTTTGTTTTATGTGATTATATGTAATATGTAATAAATGACAGTGAAGGTTTGAGATAGCAATTCAAGCTTGTGGAGATCTTTTGTTTTTGCTTTTTAATCAATTTGTAGTAGTATATATAAAAATGTTCTTGATTCAGATGTTGCTTTTAACTTGTTAGTTGTTTTTGTTTATGTTTATTTGTATGTTCATTGATTAATGAGATTTCCTTATTTTTTGAATGCTAAGAATCGAAGTTGTTTTCTTTTGGGAAAAGGAGATCACTTATGAAGTTTTAGACCACAGGAAGACATATATTTAGGGTTTATACTTTGCTTTCCTCTGTATATTTCTGGGAGATATTAAACAGTAAATTTATCACAATGAGGGTTAAAAGAACTAAAAACATCCAAATGAATTATATGAAAAATATGCTTAATAGCATCTGAAAATGCTGATTACTTCTGTGATAAAGTGTGTTGTGGTTGAAAGACCTAACATGAAATGAAACCTAGGTTCTGGAATTGGTTCTTATCTTTATGATATGACTTTGGCCAACTCAGGTTCTCTGGCCTCAGTTTCCTCATATGTAAGAGGAAGAGAGTTGGACTAGACTTATAAAATACTTTTTCAATATAATTAATTAAATTTGGCTTTAAATTTCTTCATCACAAAGACAAAAAAAAAAGAACATTTTATTTTTTCATAGTAAAATATTTAAGTTAATGGCATATTTGTAATTTTTTACATTGAAGGTATCTTTGGAGATTTTGGAGTAAAATATATATATATTTTTAATTGGAAATAGTTTGTGAACACTTAGTTTATACCAAAGCTAGATGGTATAGTTACTAACAGTTTCTGAATGGCTTACCTTTTCTTTTCCAATTAGGTAGAATGGATGAGTGATAAATTAATGAGATGTTTTGAAGACAAAAGAAATAATCCATTTCAATTTCGCCATCTTTCTTTATGTCATGGTCTTTCTGATCTGGCTCGTGTGCCTAGCCCCAAAGTTGTCCTTGCCAGCCAACCTGATTTGGAATGTGGATTTTCAAGAGATCTCTTTATTCAGTGGTGCCAGGACTCTAAAAATTCAATCATCTTAACTTATAGAACAACACCTGGAACATTAGCACGTTTCCTAATAGATAACCCTTCTGAGAAAATCACAGAAATAGAGGTAAGAGCTGTATCTATAGAATAAGTAAGAGTATAAGTTTTATCTAAAAACTTTTGAAATATGTCATATGTATGGATTACAGACAAATGTTATTTTAAAAAGAATTATTGACATTTAAGTATAATTTCAATATTTGTTGCTAAATATTTTAATTAAAAAAGCAAACAGAACAAAATTTATATATAAACTAATATCCATGTATGAAGTGTTATAGTTCAACTATATTATTGTGAAATAGAACTTATAATTTCCACTTCTAAGATAGTCTCATTTTTTTAACATCTTCACACATACAGAACAATCTTTATATTTATAATAATGACTGGAGAACCTTTAGAATCCAAAGTACCCTTCAAATCAACACATTAAAGTTATGTATAGTGTAGTTTTAATGTTTAGGATATTTTAATTGTATTCCAATTCTTTTATAATTAATTCATTTATGGCATATGGTTACAATAATGGTTACTGCACAAAAGGTTTCTCAGCTAACATTGTTTTATAGTAATTTGACTAATGCATTTTTAGCCAAACCTTACTATAAAGTTACAAAGTACTATTATGATATTGTTGAGTTGATTACATGAGTTCATATTGGATGGTTACTTTCTAAAAGGAAAGATTTTGTTAACGAATATATTGATATTTTGTTTTTATATTTGTTATTTTCCCCCTCTCCTATTCCCTAGAGGGCTATTCATTATATCAAAAAAAATTTTTTTTAGGAAAATGGGCGGGGGGGGAGGGAATCAACAAAACTGATCAGTATTCTATAAAATCCAAAATTATATGTAGTGTTTGATATTTCTAAATTCCCTTTCTTCAAGGAAGGAGCTATATTCTTTGGGCCACTTTCTGTGAATTGTGTTTTTTTGTTTTGTTTTGTTTTTACAGTGTCACAAGTCATTTTTCAAATTTTTTTTCCATTTACATTGTTATAATCTTTATGAATATTGTTTTCCTGTCTCTATTTGATTCATTATGTTCATGTAAGTCTTCTATGTTAATGGTTTATTATTTCTTAAGGCATAGTAAGATATCATTATGTTCACACACCATAGTTTGTTTGACTGTTCCCCAATACATACTTATTTCCAGTTCTTTGCTATTACAAAAAGTGCTCAACTCAGTTCCAGGTTGTTCCCCTGCTGGAGGTATTTGCCATCTGTAACATTTTACTTAATATTATCTTCAGTTTCCTAGAAACATGACATCAGGGTTTTTGTCTATAGCAACCAGAATATTTCATCAATTAGACTGCTTCATTCTTTGATTTTGTCGGATAAGGGAGTTTAATATATTTACTATTTCATTACAGAGCATTGCAGTGTACGAGGTATTGGAGTGAAATAAGTTTCATATAGCATATTTAGAAACTGCGAAAGACACCCTTTGAGGTTATAGTGAAAATTTGTGAAAATTGTTTACAATACAATAAAAAAAAAAGGGAATTATTGCCTAAATAAAATATTATGAAAGGAATGCCTTTTTAGGGAAAGACAGTAAGGTATAATTTTTAAAATTACTGCTATTAGAAATTGGGAGTATTGGGGTTTGGGGACTACTATTAGTTAGTTTTCTGGACTCATTTACCTAATTTTTCTACCTAAATTTTCTAACGGCTTCATGATTTTTATGCCCCTTCTAAATCTCATCTAGGAATATCTTAAGCATATTTAAGTATTAAATTATCTGAATTACAAGATTATTTTAAGAAAACATAATTAAATATCTAATCTGTGAGTGGTCATTAAAATAAGGCATCAGAAATTTAAAGTGAATTTTAAGATTCTAAAAGTTAGGTAGCATGATACAATGCTGGATTTAGAATCAGGCACCCCTGATTCTAGTGTCCCTTAGAATTCTTCATAGCTGTGTAATTATGGGCAAGTCATTTAACTTCTCTGGTCTTATTTTGCTTATCTGTATTATAGGGATCATAATACCTACAGTACCTACTATATATGATTATGAGGATGAAGTGAAGTTTGTCAAGTGATGTACATGTATTAAAAGATTAGGTAAACATCAGCCTTTATTTTGTTAAACCACAAATGGTTATATTAGTTGTAGAAGAAAATTGATAACCTGTGATTTTTATACAGTTTAGTTAGGTTAAAATTTCTTTGGTGCCATGATAATACAGTTTTTGCTATTAATGTAAACAACACCAGAATCTTAAATGTAATGAACTATTGAATAATTTTGGAGAAAAAAAATTTAAAGATCACTCTTCTTCCACTCTCTCATCTCTCTCAAAATTGATAATAATTCTTTGATATTTTCTTCAATCATTCTGTTATAGTTGAGAAAACGTGTGAAACTTGAAGGAAAGGAACTTGAAGAGTATCTAGAGAAAGAGAAACTGAAGAAGGAAGCTGCGAAAAAGCTAGAACAGTCAAAGGAGTAAGTTACTTAAAAATTTTTAAACTTTTCAGTTATTACTTAACATCTTTGATATATAAATCACCTTCATTTTCAAACATACACTCAGAAAATGATTCCCTTTAATAGCATACTCCAAACTTTTTCTGATCATGCACCCTAATATGTGTATATTTATTTTTAAAAATATTACTACAGTAATAAACATGTATACTATAAACCTGACACAAAAATAGAAATTATAAAAGGATAAGATAAAGATGGATTCTTCAGTTAGTAGGGTATTACTGAAAGTTGAGTTAGTATAGTCACGTGATCAATCTGTGGTTGGGGAAAAATCACTTGGTGACTGGGTGAATGATAATTTGGTGAAGAGAGAGATATGTGACAGGTAGAGCAATTAGTAGACTATTTTATTAGTCTAGGTGGATTTTGATAAGAGTCTGAAATAAGGTAGTGTCTATATAAGTGGAAAGAAGAAAATAGATGTGAGAGATGTTGTTTATGGAAGCAGAAACAACCAAACTCAGTAACTATTGGGATAGGTGGATATATTCAGAGTAAAAAAAGGTGGTCATTTTTATTATGTTGGCACAGTTAGTGTTGTTGTTTGGCCCTTCATTCTTGAAGTCAACTGTTTCATCAGGGAGGTGCTGCTGTTTCATACTAGTGAATTGGATTTGAAGGAGGGAGGGCTGTACGTAATAACCGAACTCACTTTCTCCTCCAGTACCTCTGGGTTCGATGACCAGATATAGATCAGGATGACAGGAAACAGCCCTGGATGCCTGAGAAACCTTGGCCTTTTTAAGCTCAAGTCTTTAACAGGTCTCAGTTTGACTCAGGCATTTTCTAATGTTGAAGCATCTTTATGTTTTGGGTATAAATCCAACTTGATTATTGTGAATAACTATTTCAATATATAGTATTATTTAGTATATTCAATATTGTAGTATTTTTGCCAGGATGATATGTCACTTTTAATATTGGTTCTTAAAAATCTTACTATAGGTCACATTAGACAAAGATCTTACATCAGAGAAGTACTAAATTAAGGCTTAAATTTTTCTCTTGACTTTGTTATTGGTATCTTAGAAGGAAGATTTATCTTTTACACAGTTGAAGCTTATACAGTTGAGCCAGCAGTGCTATTTCTATGATCTCATTACCTGATTAATCAATGAATATTCCTTCAGTTCTTTAAGTTTTTTATTTCTTTAAGGAGTTTGTTTTATCTGTGATTCTGCAAGTATTCAATTAAACTTTGGTAAATTGACTGCCAGATATTTTATAGGGCACTGACTTCCCTTCTGGCTTTTGGTACAGTTCTGTAGAAAATGCTATTTATTTTTGTGTTTCTTTTACAACCTGCAACTTTTTTGAAGCTGTTAATTTTCTGGTCCATTTTATCCTATCTATCTATGCTGGTTCTCTAGCATTTTAAGAAAACCATCATATTATAAGTAAATAGGGATAGTTTTATCTTCTTTTTACCATTCTTAATTTCTTTTATATTCTTCTTTTTGCCAGCCTTATTACTATCACTGGTATTTCTAGAATAATACCACCTGGATTGAACCTGTGATATCACTGCTTATTTTTGTATTATGGGAATCAAACCTAAGTAACTCCTAGAGTAGAAAACTCCTATGCATACAGGTTGGCACCATCTGTAGCCTTTAGGATTTTGGAGAATGGCCAGGAGCCTTGAGAAATTAAGTGTTTACGCAAGCCAATATGTATAGAGAATTGGGACCATTTAAATAACAGAAGGGAGAGAAAAGGTGTCCTTGATTTACTCCAATATTAATTGGGAAAAACTCCTAGTTTTGTCCCATTTCATTTATTTCCAACATCTAGTTTTATTTAAGACTCTTTTCATTGTATTTTAAAAGATTGCTCTATATTTGTGTTTTGCAAAGTTTTTAGCATAAATGAGTATTGCATTTTGTCAAAGGATTTTTCTGTATTTTTGGCATGTAGTTTTGGATGTTTTTGTTTTTAATTTGATTAATTAAATTATTTTCTAATATTGAAGCATCTTTACATAATCACTTCAATATATATGAATGTAGTATTTTTGCCAGGATGATATGTCACTTTCAATACTGGTTCTTAAAAATCTTACCGTAGGTCACATTGGACAAAGATCTTACTTCAAAGAAGTACTGAATTAAGGCTTAAATTTTTCTCTTGACTTTATTATTGATATCTTAGAAGGAAGATTTATCTTTTACATAGTTGAAGCTTATACAATTGAATCAGCAATGGTATTTCTATGATTTCATTACCTGACCACCAATGTGTTAATTATTATATTTTTGACCAAAAAAATTAGAATTTGAAAGCAATTGTATTGTTAAAACCTTATAGTCTATTTTTCAATATCATCTCAGGGCAGATATAGATTCTAGTGATGAGAGTGATGTTGAAGAGGATATTGACCAACCATCAGCACACAAAACCAAGCATGATTTGATGATGAAAGGTGAAGGTAGCCGAAAAGGAAGTTTCTTCAAACAGGCTAAAAAGTCTTATCCTATGTTTCCTGCCCCAGAAGAAAGAATTAAATGGGATGAGTATGGAGAGATAATCAAGTATGTGATTGAAACAAACTTTTCTTTTACTTAGCAATGAAAGTATTAAGTATACTGGACTGTAAGTCTGAAAGAATGATCTGAATCTAATGAAGTTTATTTCTTATTTTCTGTTTAATGTATTAATTTTTGAGATCTTAGTCTTTAGATCTAGAAGTCCCCTAAGTTTGATCCCCTGGTACAAATTGAGAGAGCTAAATATAAAAGAGGTTAAATGATCTGTCCAGCATTACAGAGATTCTAGTTACACCAAAGTGCCTCTGAAGTAGAAGTTTTGGAAAGAGTTCAAAGAAAATAATTAAAACTCTGAAAATAGAACATATTAAAAAATATTTAGAAAAAAAGCGATAGGTGTTGGAGTGTGTTAAATTGCATATAAAAAATGATGTTCAGTTTCCAAAAACACTGAAGATAGGATATGGAAATTATGATCATTATTAGAGGAAGATAAACTTAGCTCAGGAAGAACTAACTCCCTATAGGGAAAATTGTTAAACATGAATTGTGACTGAAGATCATAATTTAGAATTATGAATGACCTTAAAGATCATCTCATTCATCTCCTTGCCCCACCCTCTTCTGCACACTCCTTTCATAGATGAATAAAGTAAGGAACAAAAAAGTTAAGTTACTTGCTGAAAAGTACATAAGGACAAAGCCAGTCAAGTGTTGTGAATATGCATTCAGGATTCTTATGCTATGCAGTGCTAATTTTTCTTTCTTCTTATACTTTATATTTAAACTTGATAATTAGTCTTTAAATATAAGATGTTATAAAGTCCTTAAGTTCAAAGACTATCTGTTAGGAGGATAAGACCAACACATAGCAGAAAGTGTCTGCTCAGGCCAATCCTCTTGATTTTTTAGATGAACAAATGGAGGCCTCGGGAGGTTAGGTGACTTGCCTACAGTACTAGGTCCATAGTACTAACTTTGAATAGTAGTTCAGAGAAGGGAGAAATTGAAATGTGTTGGAAGGCCAGATAGAATCTAGATAGCCAGAATGCCTTTTGGATAATGGTGAGAACATCTACGGATAGAGTCACAGAAATAGGGACTACACATTGTGTATAAGAAAATACTAGTCTGACTGGGAATAAGTTTTTGAGGACTAAATGGAAACTGAGTTGAATAGGTTGCATAGGGTCAGATGTTAAAAGCCTTTTAAAGCTTAGACTTAATATAATAGAGAACTCTTGATCATTATGAAGTTACATAATGGAAATAACAGTAAGAAATTTGGGTTAAGTGGAGAAGCTAGGGCTTCTAGACATTTCTAGACATGCTGGAAATCTGTGAAAAATAATTGGGTTTCTGAGATAATTAATACCTGGACTAAAGTATTGGATAATGGTGAGAACACCTGGATAGAGTCACAGAAGTGGGGACTACACATTGTATGTAAGAAAATACTAGTCTGACTGTGGATAAGTTTTTGAGGACTAAATGGAATTTGAGTTGAATAGGGTGCACAATGAAATGGAGATGATTTTAAAACATTTGGAAGGAAGAAACTATAGAATTTTGTGGCAAATTTGATATAGAGAATGAAGCACAGGTAAGTGTCAAGATGATTCTAAAGTTTTTATCCCAGGTTACAGTGCGCTTCAACTAAGATTGGAATATATGAGAAGAGAAATGAGAGATCAGAATTGGCAACTGCTTGGTGAGTCATCAGGAGAGAAGTAGGGAAGGAAGTCAGAAAAAGTAAATAGATTTTTCTAAGGATATGAGTATTGAGAAAAACTGAGGGTAGGAGCAACATTTTGTGGGGAGGCATGCTTAATTTTAGGATTAAAAAGACAGGAGAAGGAAAAAGAAGGGTCATGTTAAAGGGGAAGCAAGGAAGTACAAAAAACTAGGGGAGTTTCAAAAGGCTTAAGAGACATTGTGTAGAGCAGTAGAGAACAGCCTGCAAAGTCACTGTTTGACAAAATTTAAATCTTGCAAATAACTTGGAGAATACACTTTAATAAAAGAGAGTATAAGTAGAGTCAGTAAGATAGAAAATGTTTTGAAGGCTTAGTAGCAAAATTAAGGAGATAAGTTAGATGACAGCTAAAAAAAAGGGTTTACAGCGAAGGTATAAAACTAAAGATTTTTTTTTTTTAATGTGTTCTTTGTTTTATTTTGTGGGAACAGAATTCCTGGAAAAGGTAAAAAAAAAAAAAAATTAGTCTAGAACATAGGCAGAAGGGGTTAACTTTAGACAAGAAAAAATTTTCCTGAGCTGGAAGGAAAAGAGGAGACAACTACAGAGACAGTAATAGATAACATGACGGAAGATGAAAGTTGGAATCCTCATATCTTCTGGACTCAGACTTCTCTACAAAGGATAAAACAAAATCATGTGCTCAAAGTTGGGGAGAAGGAAGAGGTGATAACCTGGAGGCAAAAAAGAACTTTGCACGTCTCTAGTCCAACATCCTTACTGTGCAGGATTGCCCATGGTCATACTGGTAGTTATTGGCAGAGCTGCAGCCCAAACTGAGGTCTCCTAACTAAGCCAATATCTTTTACATAAATTTGAACCTGTTTTCTGAATCTAAATCCAGTTCTCTTTCCATACCTCACTCTACTTGTGCTAGATGACCTTGCATTGAAGGCAGAGGTGAAGTCAGACATGGTGATTTTAGATAGGTTGAAGGAAAATATGCCATGAGTACTTTCTGAGTTGTCATAAGTATTTTAAAACTCAAAAATGATAATAGTAAAAAAAACTGCAAAAACTTGCATTGTTTTTGAACTACACTCATATTTAGATTAAGGTACTTGAACAAATGTTACTATGGTGCCACTAGATAGCAATGGAATATTATCTTGCACATTATTGAACTGTTAATAGTGAGATGTTATTATTTAGACCAGAAGATTTCTTAGTGCCTGAGCTTCAAGCCACTGAAGAAGAAAAAAGCAAATTAGAATCTGGCTTGACAAATGGAGATGAACCTATGGATCAGGATTTATCAGATGTTCCTACCAAGTGCATTTCTGCAACAGAATCAATTGAAATCAAGTAAGTACCTCAGTTGTGTTTAAGAAAGCTGAAGTGGGGGAAATGATGGATATAAAAGAGAAATCAAGAAAGTTTAGAAGTCAAGTAGAAAACATACAATAACTTTAAAGAATTGTATTCTATTATTAACAGTGCATATGACCTAATTTATATCTTGCATTGTCTCCTTTCTTCTATCACAACAATAGATGCTTTTTTTGTTTTTTAAATTGGAATGAATGCTGTGTTCTGTTTGTAAATTGACGGTTTTTGAGAAATACCATGAACCTGGCTTAGGTCAAGTAAAAATTAGTTTGAGGAAGATAAGCATTTATTATTCTGCACTTTGTTACAGAGCCAGAGTTACTTACATAGACTATGAAGGACGTTCAGATGGTGATTCCATTAAAAAAATAATTAATCAAATGAAACCACGGCAGTTGATTATTGTCCATGGACCACCAGAAGCCAGTCAAGATCTAGCAGAATGTTGCCGAGCTTTTGGTGGAAAAGATATTAAAGTCTATATGCCAAAGCTACATGAAACAGTAGATGCCACCAGTGAAACTCATATCTATCAGGTAATTATACACTAGAATTTGAGCTATAGAGATGTAATACTTTTTTTGATAGGGAGAAAAGGAACCATTATCTTGATCTGAATAAAATAGTATAGATTCTCATCACAGGAGAATTCGACAATAATCTGTCTGTATCAATCCAGATTTTAAAAAATTACTCATATCTTGTTTTTACATCAGTTTCATTTTTGACTATATCCTGCTTTCTCCTCCCCTACACAGGGATTCATTCTTTATAACAAAGAATAAAAAAAGAAAAAAAGAAAAAAGTATTTCCCGAGTTTTCCTCATTTCCACATCCTTGGCTCCCCTTCAAGTCAAATTTTTTAAAAATTTAAGCCTGTGAATTTTTATATTTGTATAATTGGCCTGTGTGGAGAGAGGTTTTTAGGTAGAGATTTAGGAGCATATTTACAATAATTTTATATATATATATATATATATATATATATATATATATATCATTATATAATAGCATATTTAAATTATTTTCTCTTTAATTCTCTTCTCTTACCTGTCTACTTTTAACAAAATTCTCCAACTTTTTTCTTTCATAATTTAAGGAATATATATGTCTATGCAATTTTTTTCCTTCCTCCTGTTCTCTAAATGAGAAGAAAGTGCTAGTGTTTAACAGACATTATTTGTCAAAATGAACAAGGAACAAGGACACGAATGGACATACTGCATCCTAGGTTCAGAATTTCAAAGAAAACAAAATGTAATACTTACTTGATCTAACTGCAAGGTTTATTAAATATACAAACCACACATTCCTACAAAAGGATCTAAGAAAATATTCATATCTGTTTGTCTGTCATTTAGTGGGACTCTGTCATTTTTGATTGAAGAAAGAAAAACAGTACAAGTAACTACTCCTTGAAAGTCATACCATTTCTAGGCAAATAGCTAGACTGCTAGCTGCATACTGAGTAGACAAAAAGTTTTTTGTATCCTCCAGTCCAGGAGAAGAAAAGCCTTGCCCCTGACACCAATCATGATTAGCTTAGCGCTAGACAAAGGGATTTGGAGACTTTCTTTGGGGTAAGAGGCTGCATTGATGGATATTCATTAATTATTCTACCTTGTTCTAGAAATTCTCTAGGAAATGATCTAATTGTACCAAATCATTGTTATTATATAATACTAATACTTCAGTAGATCTACCTCTTAAAGGTGGCAGTTATCAGTCTGCCGTAGTAATAGTTACCACTCATACTGTTATTCAATGAGTTCCTACATTTAATCTTATCGTCTTGAGGTCTAAAGGTAGTTATGTATTTCTTTATTAATCAGATTTTCACAAGTATTCATAAGTATTATGTTTATAAAAATTGAATATTCTACAAAATGCTGTTTACTGTGCTAATATTATCATGTTCATTGTTTTTTTCTTTTTTTCTTTTCCAACATCCATTTTTTTTTTCAAAATCTTCTGTATATGATACATACTTAGGTGAGATTAAAAGATTCACTTGTCAGCTCTCTTCAGTTTTGTAAAGCAAAAGATGCTGAACTAGCTTGGATAGATGGTGTCTTAGACATGCGAGTTTCGAAAGTAGACACAGGCGTTATTTTAGAAGAAGGAGAACTGAAGGATGATGGAGAAGACTCAGAGATGCAAGTGGATGCTCCTTCAGATGCTAGTGTCATAGCACAACAAAAAGCTATGAAGAGTCTCTTTGGGGATGATGACAAAGAAACAGGTGAAGAGAGTGAAATTATTCCCACTTTGGAACCTTTGCCTCCTCATGAGGTAAAAAAAAAAGTTTATACTGTTTCTCTTCTTAATGAGTTCTTTCATAAAGTTATAGCGATGGTTCTAATAATGTTTATATAATTTTGTTTCAAGTGTATAAACTAGTAAATATGTTGCTCAAGAATGTTCCTGTTAAGTTTTGTTTGTAAGCTGAATCATTTTTTAAAAATCTGATCATTTTAAATGTACCAGGACAATTCTGTCTTTGATTTATATTTTCCTCCATAGTCTCACAACAGCACATATAGCAGAGTTCTAGAAAGCCTTTAAGTGCGCAGGGGAGAGTCATATGAAGTTCAGCTTATTGAAATTCAGAGAAACTCATCACTCAGTTTAGAAATCAGGTGATGAATGTTTTTGGTGAAGCAACACATAACACTGTTTAGACTTAGCGGGAGAATCTATGCTGATGGAATGGTTGCTTGTGAAGCTAAGTCATCAATATTTTAAAAAACTCTAGTCAATAAATTTTTTGTAAGGTGAAATCATCTAATCTTTGTGTTTTTAAATTGGAGTTTTATGGTACTGGTTTGCTTAGGGTTTGTTGAAAATGGAGGCTCCCCAACATATACAAATTGACAGGAAAATTTTTAGTCATTTGTAAATTGAATTTGGCATCTGAATTTGCTGATACTTCCTCTGATATATTACCTTTGAATTTTACATGGTCTGAAATGGTAATAACCAAGAAAGATTAGCACATATTTATTCCCATTGAGTAAAGAAGCATAGAGTTGAGAGACCTGGTTCTTATTCTTCCTTTAACACATATTACATGGGAGTCCATAGATAAATTGTCGATTTACCTCTCTGAGCTTTTTCTGTTGTTACCTCAGTTGTAGAACAGGAATAATATCCAATGTTTACTTTGCAATTTGTTTTGGGGATAACATGAGAATGTGTTTAAAATGCTCTGCAAACTTCAAAGCTCCAGTAAATGTCAGTTCTTTAATCATTCAACAAAACTTTAAATACCTCCTGTGTTCTAAGCATAGTCCCAGGCATTCAAAGAGTTGCAAAGTTCAGATAGGACATTATCCAGGCAGTCCAAAATGAAGAAAGATACAAATATAAAAATAATATGTGATATTATAAGTGCTTTAGATCATTATCCATGGAAAGTCTAAATGGGAAAGTCATTATTAACTAGAATAGGGATTCTTAACTTGAGGTATGTGAACTTTAAAAATATATTTTGAAAACTATTTCAATAAACATCATTTCCTTGGTAATTTAGTGTATTTTATGCATTTAAAAATATTTTGTGAAGGGATCCATGCACACAAAAAAATATTAAGAAGCCCTAGACTCGAGAAATCAGAGAAAGCTTCCCAGGTATGAGTTGGGTATTAAAGAATGAGTTGGCTGTACTCTTCTTAACTTCCACTTAATTGCCTTGTAAGTTGTTCTTGGCAATACTTTGTGAACATCTGTATGACTTAACCATGGGACATTTTTAGTCCAGTGGATGCATCATGATTAGATTATAGTATGTACCTCAAGTGTTCTTCTTTTGGAATTAATTGGGAGGAAAAACTGGAAAACCTCTTCCCCCTTTTACTTCTTTTAGGGTAATTTCATGCCCTACCCCACCTCCATCTCTCACCTCTCAACAACACTCATAGGGGAGTAGCTACAGATTGTATCATCCTGATTCTGATAACCAAGGCATCCATACACTGATCATCAAGGGCACATTCCTTTGAAAAGTGCCAGAGGACTATTAGCTTCATAGTGGAGATGGGGAATGAGTTTGGAGAAGGGAAGCACAAATATTCTTTGAGGCAGTAAAAGTGCTGGGAGCTTGAGGAGCTTTGAATTCTTATTCTACCTTTGATACTGATAATGCTGATTTATCTTAAAAGTGAGTGAAGTTGCTAAACATAATAGAACCCTGGCAGCTGTATTAGCAATGAAACATAATAAATAAGGTTTATTGTAAAGTCATTAAAAATGTGAAGTTCTTTGTTATATAAAAAAAAAATAAAATTCAGAATAACATGGGGAAACATGGTTTATTTTCTTGAAATCATCTCTCAAATAGAGATTTATAGAAAATAAATTAATATTAATAGATTATTAATAGATTCTATTATTAATAGAATATTTAATTAATGAATTAGGATTAATAGAAAATATTTGGAATTGTATATCTGGTATTTTGATTTTGATTTGCTTTTATTCTTCCTTGTTTGATCTTTTTAAGGTTCCTGGACACCAGTCAGTGTTTATGAATGAGCCAAGATTGTCGGATTTTAAACAAGTGCTGTTGCGAGAGGGAATCCAGGCTGAGTTTGTAGGAGGTGTACTTGTTTGCAACAATCTAGTAGCTGTCCGTAGAGTGAGTGTTTCTTGAAAATTTTGGAGGGGATAATTGAACAAAGATTTTAGAATCGTCTCAAACACACGCACGTGCTCATTCTCTCTCGTGTGCTTTCTCTTAACATTTTAATTCAGCAAATATTAA
This sequence comes from Sarcophilus harrisii, assembly GCF_902635505.1. Lineage (NCBI taxonomy): Eukaryota > Metazoa > Chordata > Mammalia > Dasyuromorphia > Dasyuridae > Sarcophilus > Sarcophilus harrisii. The sequence continues at coordinate 281,021,257 of NC_045427.1, forward strand.
AGAAATGTCCACTTTGTGCTTGTATATAGCTTAGATTTCAGAAACATTATCAGGAAATGTGAAATTCAAAAGTAACTTTGATGTAAATTAAATTGAAGGTTTGGATTTTTTTTAATGTTTTATAAAACTAACTCCTTTTTTCCCTTCTTTCTTAGACTGAAACTGGACGCATTGGACTTGAAGGCTGCCTTTGTCAAGATTTTTATAGGATAAGAGACCTTTTATATGAACAATATGCTATTGTGTAGAGGACCTGTTATTCAGATGAATCTCTTTCCCCTTTCTAAGAAAAAAACAAGGAAGGGCACTTACTTTATTTTGTTGTTTTCCTTTGTTGTTCTGTAATTTATATAGAGAGAACTAGTCAGGAAGATAACATTTTAAGCCTAAGAAATTGTACTCAAGAAGTGAATAATGAAGACCATTTTGCTTAGTAAATCTTGAACATTCCTCCTTTTTGAATTTCAAATTGATAAATACCATAACTGTTATAATAATGGGCCCAGTAATTGACATTATTGGTTTTCTTTATAGATGAGCCCTATTTAAAAATAGGTATTTTTTTATTTTAACAGTAAAACTAGAGAAACAAGTTCTTGGACTCAGAGGGTATAAGTATGTTCATAAAAACCATTTTTTACTGAGTTAGTGCAAAATCAGCTTGGTTTTTATTTTATTTTTAGGAATGGGAAAAATGGGAAATTTTGAAATTAGGAAAGAACTGCTACTCAAAATGAAAAGCAATTGTTTTGATAAAATGGACTTTTGTAAATTGTCTGTTTAAATAAACAGCAGAAAATATTGTTGTACATACACTAGAACTCTTCCTCTGAACTCATTTTCACATCATACTTGCTCAATGCCTATGTTTCAAAGTGTCAAATTATTTTTATTGAGACAAATAACAGTTTTTATCTTTTCCTGTTTCAATGTTTTGGGTTTTTTTAAGTCAAATATAGTTTTGTCATTTGAATACAAGTAGCTCAAAAGAGTTATTTGTTGTGTGGTGAAATTCTGATTTTAATTTTATATGAAAGAGACAACCATTGAACATTTTTTTTTTAAACAAAATAATACTATGGTTAAAAAAAAAGTGTTTTTATTTCTTAAGCCTGCATACTTCCAAAACCCCCTAAGCAGCATGTAGATGACATGTGTCAGCATTAAAAATGCTACACAGGAGGCTAAGTAGTTTGTCTTTTTTGTGTTTTATAACTTTTTTGTGTTAGCCGCAAGATAACCAAAAAGGAAATGCACTGTACTTAGTTTATATTGAATTCAAATCATCTCATTAAGGAAAAAACATGTAATCCAGTGAGTTTTCCTAAGAAGTGACATAATTGTGACAGACTTTGGCATTTATTTCATAAGTTTGAGATCTAAATCCTATTCCTTACACTTAGCACTTTAGGTTGATGGGTTTCTTTTAAAATAAAACTTATCAATTTCCTTTTCAAGTATTTATAGAGCTACTCTGAAGATTCTTACTGCTAATGTAAAAGTGACCATGGTACTTAAAAAGCAGACAAATTGTATTACTAGTGTTAATGTGGAGAAGCACATAAATGAACACTGTTAGTCATTTAAACAAAAATCTTTCCTGAGATTTTATTATATGGAATAATATTGGAATTATTTGTCTGGTTAAGGCAGCTGATAATTTCATCTTCCATTATAATACTGAAAACTTGTTTCTTGCCTAATTTTATTTTTACGTCACACATTCCATGAGTACACATTTCATTTAAAATGCTGCTAGAAGCTAGTATGGAAACATATCATTGAAGGATTAGTATTTTTTACCTGTGTTTGGCTGGTAAAGTTAATAAAATTTCTAAAAAGGTTTCATTTGCATTTCCATGGAGCTTTATTCTTAATTATTACCCAAATAAATTGTGGCTGTAAAACATATACACATCTAGACTTGTGTATTTCGTCTAGACTTACATATTTGGTCTAGACCTGTGATTTCATTTGATCTATAGAACTCCCTATGTGAAAACTTTCACCACCAAACTCTATCACTTGTGGTCTTCACTGTTGACTAGGACACTCAAAGTAACTTGACTGCGGTCACACAATTAGTATGTATCAGAGTCAGAAATTAAACTCAGATTTTCCTAATTCTATAGCCAACTCTACTCCCTTTGGTGTGTTATCTTTAAAATCAAAAATAAAAATAATTTTGAGATAGCTCACATTGTATTTAGTATACTCCAGGGGAACTGTCAAAATTATTGTGCTATATACACAATTCCTGTGTTGTATTCATTGTACTTTTGGAAGAGGTGGACCAAGATGGTTTTATTTTGTTGGACAGAGGTGGAGATTGTAGTATTTGTTGTAAAGGATTTTCACTTTTATTGAACACATTATAAAGAAAACTTCTGTATAATAAAATTATTTCCATGTCATAGTGGATGGCCTATAATAACCAGCTTTTTTTATGAATCCAATTCTAGGATTTAGAGCTACAAGGATGACCTTAGGGATCATCTAATTCAACTCCCTCATTTTATTTTACTTTTTTCCTTTTAAATGTATTTTCATATTTGCCATGTTGTGCAAGAAAAATCATACCACAAAGGAAAAAATCATGAGAAAGAAAAAGCAAAACAAAAAAAAAAGGTGAAATCCTCCAACTGATAAATGGTCAAAGGATTTGAATAGACAATTTTCAGGTGAAAAAATTAAAGCCATTTCTAGTCATTAAAAAAATACTCTAAATCACTATTGATTAAAGAAACATAAATTAAGACAACTCTGAGGTACCATCTCATACCTCTCAGATTGGATGACAGGAAAAGATAATAAATGTTGGGGGGGAATGGAAAACTGGGACATTTAATACAACGTTGCTGGAGTTGTAAATGATCCAACCATTCTGCAGGGCAATTTAGAACTGTGCCCACAGGTCTATTAAATTGTGTATACCCTTTTTTCCAGCAGTGTCTCTACTGGCCCTATCCCAAAAAAATCACAAAAAAGGGAAAAGAACCCAAGTATGCAGAAATGTTTATGGCAGTCCTTTTTGTATGGCAAGAAACTGGAAAAAATAGATGCCCAACAGTTGGAAAATGGTTGAATAAGTCATGTATATGAATGTTATGGAATATTATTATTATTCTATAAGAAACAATCAGCAAGATGATTTCAGAGAGACCTGGAGAGACTTAGATGAACTGATGCTAAGTGAAGGGAACACAGAACCAAGGGAACATGGTACACAGCAACAGCAAAGTCCTGTGATGATTAATTCTGATGGACAGGGCTCTTTTCAGCAATGAGGTGATTCAGGTCCATTCCAGGAGACTTGTGATAGAAAAAGCAAGCCATAAGCCTCCAGAGAGAGGACTATGGGGACCAAATGTGAATTACAACTAGTATTTTCACTTTTTGTTTTTGTTTGCTTGTTTGTATCATTTTCCCCCTTTTTGATCTGATTTTTCTTGTGCAGCATGTTAAATGTGGAAATGTTTAGAGGAATTAGATGTGTTTAACCTGTATTGCATTACTTGCTGTCTAGGGAAGGGAGGGAGAAAATTTTGGAACACAAAGTTTTGCAAGAGTAAATGCTGAAAATTGTCTTTGCATGTGTTTTGAAAAATAAAAAGCTAAAAAAGGGTGGAAATAGTATGCTTTGATATTTAGTCTTCAGAGTTCTCTCTCTGGATGCAGATGGCATTTTCCCTTCCAAGTCTGTTGGAATTGTCTTAGATTACTGCATTGCTGAGAAGAGCTAAGTCTATCATAGATCATCACCTAATTTTGTTATGTATTGTACATTGTTCTTTTAGTTCTGCTAACTTCACTCAGCATTAGTCAGCCTTTCCAGGCTTTTCTGAAATCAGTCTGCTCATCATTTCTTATAGAATAATGATATTACATTCATGTACCATAACTTATTCAGCCAGTCCTCAGTTAATGGGTTTTCCCTGTTATGATCTCTTGAGATACAAATGCAGTAGTGAATTGGAACAAAGGGTATGTACAGTTTTATAGTCCTTTGGACATAGTTACAGTTGTTCTCTAGAATGGTTGGATCATTTTACAACTCCACCAATATTTTCACAACCCCTCTCCAATAGATATCTTTTCCTGTCATTTTACATAATCTGATAGGTGCAAAGTAATACCTTAGTGTTAAGTCCTGGCTAGCTCCCTGGAGGCCTCGGGATCAGCCAGAGTCAGGATAAGTAAAAGTCCTTGGTCTTTAGGGTCAGAGGCAGGCAAACTGCCAGGAGGTTAGCCAAAGATCTCTTCTCGATTCTCGAGTCCAGAATCTCCACCTTTCTTGTCCTGCAGCCAAGTGAATTCTGGCCTCTGTCACCCACCCTCTAATCCTTACCTGCAATTATCTTAATCCCAAACATTGAGCCAGCACCAAACTGTGAGAAGAGCTATTTTTCCAGACATATGCTAATAAAGTCATTGTCTTATATTGAATAGGTAATTAGCCTATTAAGTGCTTGGTTGTCTGATTCTAGCACATCTTTTTCAAAAGAGTTTCAGCTCTTTACACTTCAGAGTTGTCTTAATTTGCAGTTCTCTAATTAATAGTGATTTAGAGCATTTTTTTCACAGATTGTAAATGGCCTTAATCTCTTGTGAAAATTGTTCATATCTTTTGACCATTTATCAATTAGCAAATGATTTCTATTCTTATAAATTTGACTCAGCTCTTTATGTATTTTAGAAATGAGACCTTTATCAGAAACAAAAATTGTTTCCTGCTTTCTGCTTCCCTTCTAATAAACCTCATTTTAGAAATGAGGAGCCAGAGGCTCAGAAAGAGCAAGTGATTTGCTCAATATTACCAGAAGTAGCAATCAGGATTTGAATCTTTGATTCCAAAACCTCTTTTTCCTTGTAGTTACTTCACAAGATAAAAAATATACGGAAAAGGAATTTTAGAAATAATCTAGCCTAATTCATTTTTAAAATGAAGATACTGAGGCTCAGAAAATTTAATTTGCCAATCAAGAATTTATCAAATGTGTGATTACACACACATATATAGTTGTTATTTGGGAGTGAGAGTACAAGTAGTTGGATAAGTTAGGAAAGATTCAGATTATAAAATGTATGCAAGGAAGGTGTATGGTCTGGGCATGTCAAGCACAGAAAAAGGAGTTTGACTAGAATATGGAAGTGCAGGAGTAGAAATAGTACCCACGGAAGTCAGGATATGTTATAGCCTCATTGTATATATCTTTAAAAGTGAAAGATTATTCTCTTTTAACCTAAAGACAATAAGAAGCCCTTGGAGTTGATTGAGTTGATCATTAGATCTATACTTGAAAATTACTTTGGCCACAATGCCAAGTCAACAAGCATTTATTAAGCATCTACTATGTATTAAGGCACTGTGCTAGGTACCAAATATACAGAAGTCAAAAGAACCTCAACTCTCAAAGAAAACAAGCTAGATCATCCCTAAAACAGTAATTTTTACATCCTGGGAACAGAGCTTAAATGTAAAAGAAAGAAAAAAGGCCAAAAAAAAAAAAAAAAAAAGAATCTGACTATAAAAAAGTTACTATGGTGACAGCAAAGCCAAGACACATTAGAAGAGAACAACAGTGTCAGAACATCTGCGGGTAAAACTCCCCCCAAAAAGTGCAAGCTCAGAAAGAAAGAAATGGAAGGGCTCAAAAAAGAAGCTCAAAAAGATCCTAAAAGAGGGAGGCAGCTAGGTGGTGAAGTGGATAGAGCACCTGCCCTAAAAGTCAGGAGGACCTGAGTTCAAATCTGACCTCAGACACTTAACGCTTCCTGGCTGTGTGACCCTGGGCAAGTCATTTAACCCCAATCAGCCAAAAAAAAAAAAAAAAAAAGATTATAAAAGGAAATGAATGATGTAAGACAATCGTAAAAAATAGTCAACTGCTTGGAAAACTGCTTTAAAAGGAGAGTTGGCAAAATGGAAAAATATATCCACTGAAGAAAAGAACTTAAAGAGTACAATTGGTTAAGTGGAAAAGAAAGTACAAAAGCTAATTGAGGAAAACAATACCTTAAAATTTAGAATTGGGCATGCTAAAACTGCTGACACTGAGACATCAAGAATAAATCAAAACAAATTCAAAAGAATGAAAAAAAAAAAAAAAAGGAAGAAAATGCAAAATACCTCGAGAAAAACGGCCTTGAATGTAGATTCAGGAGAGATGATATCAGAATCATTGGACTACTTGAAAGCTATAATCAAAAGGATATGGCCAGCATGTTTCAAGCAATTATCGAGGAAAACTGTCCTCATATTTTGGATCCAGAGAGTAAAATAGTCATTGACAGAATCCAGAATCATCTCAGGAAAGAAATCCCAAAATGAAAATGCCAAGGAACATGACAGTCAAATTTCACAACTATCAGGTCAAGGAAAAAATACAAGTAGCCAAAAAAGAAACAATGCAATATTGGAGTCATAGGATCACACAGGACTTGGCAGCTACAGCATTAAAAGACCAAGGTCATGGAACATGATATTCCAGAAGGCAAAGGAAGTAGGACTATAACCTGGCAAAATCTGAAGGAGGAGTGGGCATAGAGAATGTCATTCAATGAAATAGAAGAATTCAGGCTTTCATAAGAAGACCAAATTAAACAAAAACCTGACTTCCAATATCAAGACCTAAGAGAAGCGTAAATAGTTTAAAAAAAAAAAAAAAGAAAACAAGGAATTCAATAGAACTAAACTGTTTATATGGGAAGAAGATACTTGTATCATTTATAGTATAGCTAGAAGAAATATTTATAGACAGAAGATATAGATATAAGGTAACTGAGGGAATGACATAAAAATAAGAGGTTAGAAAGAGCAGTATACAGTGCAGAAGGAAGGGAGAGGTAGAAAGGGGTAAATTATTTCACATAAAGAAGCACAAAAGATCTATTACAGTGAACGGGAAGATGAGAGGGTGAGTAGTGAGCATCTCTTGAATCTTATTCTCTTTAGTATCGGCTCAAAGAGGGAATAGTAAATACAATTGAATATAGGAAGGAGATTAAGAGGAAGGGATGGAGACTGACATAAAGGAGGGAAGATCAGGAGAGGTGGTAGACAGAAGCAAAACACTAGTGAAAAGACAGGAGGAAGAATAGGATGGAGAGAAATAAACACTAATTATAACTGAATGGTAATAGGACAATGAAGCAATATCAATTCTTAACATATATGCTAAATAGTATAGTATCCAAATTCTTTTTTTTTTTGAATTATAACTTTATTGACAAAACATGCATGGATAATTTTTCAACATTGACCCTTGCAAAAACTTGTTCCAACTTTTCCTCTCCTTCTGTCCATCCCCTCCCCTAAATGGCAAGTAGTCCCATACATGCTAAATATGTTAAAATATATGTTAAATACAATATAGGTATACATATTTATACAGTTGCTTTGCTACACAAGAAAAATCAGATTTAGAAAGAAGGTAAAAATAATCTGGGAAGAAAAACAAAAAAAGGTAAGCAAATAGTAACAGAGAGTATAAATGCTATGTTGTGGTCCACACTCATTTCCCAGTGTTCTTTCACTGGGTGTAGCTAATTCTATCCATCATTGACCAATTGGAACTGAATTGGATCTTCTCATTGCCAAAGATAAGAATATATCCTCATATGGTATTGTTGTTGAAGTATATAATGATCTCCTGGTTCTGCTCATTTGACTTAGCATCAGTTCTTGTAAGTCTCTCCAGGCCTTTGTATTCATCCTGCTGGTCATTTCTTACAGAACAATAATGTTCCATAACATTCATATACCACAATTCATTCAGCCATTCTCCAATTGATGGGCATTCACTCAGTTTCCAGTTTCTGGCCACTACGAAGAGGGCTGCTGCAAACATTTTGGCACATACAGGTCCCTTTCCTTCCTTTAAGATCTCTTTGGGATATAAGCCCAGTAGTAACACTGCTGGGTCAAAGGGTAGGCAAAGTTTGATAACTTTTTGAGCATAGTTCCAAATTGCTCTCCAGAATGGTTGGATCTGTTAACAATCTCACTTTTTAGTGTCCCAGCCTTCCCACATCCCCTCTAACATTGATCATTATCTTTTCCTGTCATCTTAGCCAATCTGACAGGTGTAAAGTGGTTTCTCAGAGTTGTCTTAATTTGCATTTCTCTGTTCAATACTGATTTGGAACATCTTTTCATATGGGTAGAAATAGTTTCAATTTTATCATCTGAAAATTTTTCATATCCTTTGACCATTTATCAATTGGAGAATGGCTTGATTTCCCTTCTAATATTGTCTGCATTAGTTTTATTTGTACCAAAGCTTTTTAACTTGATATAATCAAAATTTTCTATTTTGTGATCGATAATTATCTCTAGTTCTTCTTTGGTCACAAATTCCTAACTCCTTCACAGGTCTGAGAAATAAATTATCCTATGTTCTCCTAATTTATTTATAATCTCATTCTTTAGATCATGATCTAGATCATAAACCCATTTTCATCTTATCTTGGTGTATGGTGTTAAGTGTGGATCAATGCCTATTTTCTGCCAAACTAATTTCCAATTTTCCCAGAAGTTTTTTATCAAATAGTATATTCTTATTCCAAAAGTTTTCAGGTTTGTCAAACACTAAATTGCTGTAGTTATTGACTATTTTGTTCTGTGAGATTAAGCTATTCCACTGATCAACTAGTCTATTTCTTAGCTGATATCAAATGGTTTTGATGACTACTGCTTTATAATATAGTTTTAGATGTGGTACAGCTAGGCCATCTTCATTTGATTTTTTTTTTTTTTCATTAGTTCCCTTGAAATTCTTGACCTTTTGTTCTTCCAGATTAATTTTGTTATTATTTTTTTCTAGGTCATTAAAATAGTTTCTTGGGAGTCTGATTGGTATAGCACTAAATAAATAGATTAGTTTAGGGAGTATTGTCATCTTTATTATATTCACTCAACCTATCCAAGAGCACTTAATATTTTTCCAATTGTTTAGATCTGACTTCCTGACTTTCCCTTGGCAGATAGATTCCCAAATATTTTATACTATTGACAGTTATTTTAAATGGAATTTCTCTTTGTATCCTTTGCTGTTGGATGTTATTAGTGATGTATAAAAATTCTGATGATTTATGTGGGTTTATTTTGTATCCTGCAACTTTGCTAAAGATGTGGATTATGTCTAATAGCTTTTTAGTGGAATCTCTGGGGTTTTCTAAGTATACCATCATAATCATCTGCAAAGAATGATAATTTGGTTTCCTTATTACCTACTCTAATTCCTTTAATCTCTTTTTCATTTCTTATTGCCAAAGCTAGCATTTCTAACACAACATTGAATAATAATGGTGATAGTGGGCAACTTTGTTACACTCCTGATTTTAATGGGAATGGTTCCAGTTTATCCCTATTACATATGATGCTTACTGATGGTTTTAAATAGATGTTACTGGCTATTTTAAGTCCATTTGTTCCTATACTATAATGTTTTTAATAGAAATGGGTGTTAGATTTTATCAAATGCTTTTTCTGCATCTATTGAGATGATCATATGGTTTTTGTTAATTTGGTTATTGATATATGTTATATTATTGGTATATTATGTTAATAGTTTTCCTAATATTGAACCAGCCCTGCATTCCTAGTATAAATCCTATTTGTTCATGATATATTATCCTGGGGATGATTTTCTGTAATCTTTTTGCTAATATTTTATTTAAGATTTTTGCATCAATGTTCATTAGGGAGATTGGTCTATAATTTTCTTTTTCTGTTTTCTTCCTAACTGGTTTAGGTATCAGTACCATGTCTGTGTCATAAAAGGAATTTGGTAGGACTCCTTCATTCCCTATTTTTTCAAATAGTTTATATAGCATTGAAGTTAATTGATCTTTAAATGTTTGGTAGAATTTACATGTAAATCCATCTAGTCCTGGGTATTTTTTCTTAGGGAGTTGATTAATAGCTTATTCTATTTCTTTTTCTAAAATGAGATTATTTAACCAATTTACTTCTTCCTCTGTTAATCTGGGGTTCCAATATTTTTGAAGGTATTCATTTCATTTAAGTTATCAAATTTATTGCCATACAGTTGGGCAAAATAACTCCTAATTATTGCTCTAATTTCCTCTTCATTAGTGACAAGTTCTCCCTTTTCATTTTTAAGACTAACAATTTGATTTTCCTCTTCCTTTTTCTAATCAAGCTTACCAAGGGTTTATCTATTTTGTTGGTTGTTTCATAGAACCAACTCTTAGTTTTATTTATTAATTCAATAATTTTTTTTTACTTTCAATTTGATTAATCTCTCCTTTTATTTTTAGAATTTCAAGTTCAGTGTTTGATTAGGAGTTTTTAATTTGGTCTTTTTCTAGCTTTTTTAGTTGCAAGCTTAATTCATTGATTTTCTCTTTCTCTACTTTATGCAAAAAGGCCTCTAGGGATATACAATTTCCCTTTATTACAGCTTTGGATGCATCCCACAGATTTTGGTATGTTGTCTCATTATTGTCATTCCCTTTGGTAAAATTATTAATTGCGTCTATGATTTGCTGTTTCATCCATTCATTCTTTAGGATGAGATTATTTAGTTTCCAGTTACTTTTTAGTCTATTTTCTCCTGGCTTAAAGAAGTTAAGTGAGTTACAGGAAGAAAAAGCAAAATCATGCTAGTAGGGGATCTCAACTGTTCCCTTCTAGAACTTTGTAAATCCAGTCAAAAAAGAAACTAAGGAGGTATATAGAATATTAAGAAAGTTAGATATGACAGACTCTTGGAGAAAACTGAATGAGAAGAGAAAGGAATATATCTTTTTTTCAGCAGCACATGCCACCTACACAAAAATAGACCTTGTATAATCCTCAAAATCACATGTGAATGAGGGAGGGAAGGAAGAAAAAGAAAGAAAATACATAGTTAAGAGATGACATGTGTGAAGAATAGCTTGGAGACAAATAACACTGCATAGTAAATATGTGGTAGAGAAAAGATGTAAGGAGATTTGATGATGTGAAGCTTTAAAAGCCAAACAAGAGTTTATATTTGTTCTTAGAGGTAATGGGGATCTTCTGGAAGTTATTGAATGATGATGGTGATATGGTCAGACTTGTGTTTTAAAGTTCCCTTTGTTAGTTAGATTGAAGGATGATCAAAGAACAAATCATAAGAACAATAATCATATGAAAGGAAATTATGCTGAAACAACAAAATTTCTGAGATATAGCTAAAGCAGTTATAACATACATTATTAACAAATAGAAAACAAGATGATTAATGAACTGTGAATTTTTAAAAACTAGGAAGTCAACAAATATGAATTATGCACAAAAGAAGATACTCAAACGATGAGGAATCAATAAATTGCAAACAAAAATATGAGAAAAGAAGTTGGTTCTTTGAAAAGATTAATAAAGTTGATAAACTTACCTAATCTAGTTTAAGAGAAGAAAATAAAATCAACAAGACAGTAAATGAACAAAGTGAAATCACAACAAAACCAGAAAAATGAATAATTAGAATATATTACATACAGTTATATGCCAACAAAACTGAACACAAAAGAAATACTTTGAGAAATAAATTATCTAATTTATCAGGAGAACAGATGAACATCCACACAATCTCAGAGGGAAAAATAGGTTTAATTGTAAAGGAACTACCAAAGCCAAATCTCTTAGAGATCTTGTAGTAAATCTAATGCAGTACATATATTTTATGAATAAACGCTCAGGTTCCAAAACCCAAAATGATTTGTCTACACAGCATTTTAGCAGTAGAGTAGAAACTGAAACTTAGGATTTCTGACTAGTTCACTATTTCTTTCCAATAAGCCATATTAAGGTATGGTAGCTTTCCTTAGCTGCCTCAAATGACAATCCTTTTTAAAGTGGTTTCCAACTTTCTTACCCAACTGAAACTGCCACACCTTCCCCCAAATTACTATTGTCACAATTTAGTAAAGTGATGGAGAAAATGTCAATAATCCAGATCAATTTTTTGTGAGGCAATGAGGGTTAAGTGACTTTCCCAGAATCACATAACTAATAAATATATCTGAGGTTGAATTTGAACTCAAGTCCTGCTCTATCCACAATGCCACCTAGCTTCCCTTTCAGGTATTTCATAATAGTTTACTGCTATTTTTTTTTCTCAATCTTCATCTTCTTTGGCCTATTTTGACACTGTTATTTACCACTCACTTCTCTGGGCTTTTGTAGCACTGCTCCTTTCTGGTCCTCCAATCTGATTATCCCACTATAACTATGATTCCAGTTAGTGATAAGAAAGACAGAACTAGTACCTGGACCTCTTGACTCCCAGTCAGTTCCTTTACTATCTCAATTCCGTGACTATTCTGTGTAAGTTAGCATTCTGCCCAAAAGAAAATATGTTTTGTTTAAGTCATTTGCTTTTTAAATTAAATACAGGAATGAGAACTTTGTCACAAGTTAAATAATAATATTTTAAATTCAATATTATGCCCTATAATATGGGGGAAAGGGAGAACAGAATGAAATGAAGGAAAAAGAGTGGATAGAAGGACCCTTCAAGATAAAAGAAATATATGTTTATTAAGTGTCTACTGTGTGTGTGTGTGTGTGTGTGTGTGTGTGTGTGACAAATGGCTTAGTAGTTTTTTGTTTGGGCAATTTGTAATTTAATAGTTTTATTACTTTTAATCAGTGACATGTTAAAATGTTTCTTGGTAGACTAACCTTTTTCTTATCTTTTTAACCTTAATGATTTAAATTCTTAAATCTTTGGAGTATTCTTAGTGAAATGAGTGAATCAATCCAAATTATCATCTTTAGGATAGGTCCTAATGGTCTTAATGCTAAATCAAATGTTTCTTCTGGCAAGTCTAAGGTAGAAGGAGCCCTGAGTTTGTAATCAGATGATTAGCACTGAAATTCCAGCTGTGCTACTATTTGTGTGATCTTGGTTGGGTAAGACACTTAAAATTACTTGGCTCCATTTTCCTCATCTATAAAATGAAGGATTTGGACTAAGTGCTCTCTAAAGTTTCTTCCAGCTCTAAATCCAATGAATTGATTGATCTAGTTGTAGTGAATAAACCTTTAGTAAAAAATAAACAAACATGATTTTGAAGAATTGTGTCCAAGTACTGGCTGAATTCCTACTTTTCACTTTGGTTCTACCTACCAACAGAAATCATCTGTCAATTATTCTTACTTGTCTCTCATTTTAACCTGAAAAAAAAATTCAGCAAAATGACACCTTCCCCAAAGGGTTTAAAAAATAAAATCATCTGGAATTTACTATCAAACTTTTTGTCACTTTCTAATTTTCTAGATAAAGGGCTGCCCCGTAGGTCTATACTAATTCTTACAAACTGAGAATGTCATTTAAAATTTTTTGAAGTTTTTTTTTATTTTCAAAATACATGCAAAGATAGTTTTTCAATATTCACCCTTGCAAAACCTTCTGTTCCAAATTTTTCTCCCAGCTTTTCCCTCCACCCTCCTCCCCTAGACATCAAGGTTAAGCATGTGCAAATCTTCTATATATGTTTCCACATTTATCATGCTGCCCAAGAAAAGCCAAATCAAAAAGGAAAAAAAAATGAGAAAGTGAAAAAAAGGAAGCAAACAACAAAAAAGGTGAAAACATTATGTTGTGATCCACATTCAGTCCCCACAGTTCTCGTTTTGGATGCAGATGATTCTCTCCATCACAAGTCTATTGAAATTGGTTTGAATCAGCTCATTGTTGAAAAGAGCCAAGTCCATCAGAATTGATCATTGTATGATCTTGCTTGTTACCATGTACAATGATCTGTTTCTATTCAATCCACTTAGTATCAGTTCATGTAAGTCTCTCCAGGCTTTTCTGAAATCATCCTGCTGATCATTTCTTATAGAACAATAATATTCCATAACATTCATATACCATAATTTATTCAGCCATCCCCCAACTGATGGACATCCACTCAATTTCCAGTTCCTTACCACTACAAAAAGGGCTGCCACAGACATTTTTGCACGTGGGTTCTTTTCCCTGTTTTATCATTTCTTTGAGATGCAGGCCCAGTAGAGACACTGCTGAATCAAAGGGTATGCACAGTTTGATAGTCGTTTGGGCATAGTTCCAAATTGCCCTCCAGGATGGTTGGATCAATTCACAACAATACCCACAATGTATTAATGACTCAGTTTTCCCACATCCCCTTCCACATTTATCATTATTTTTTCCTGTCATCTTAACCAGTCTGAAAGAGGTGTAGTAGTAATTCAGAGTTGTCTTAATTTGCATCTCTCTAATCAATAGTGATTTACAACATTTTTTCAGAGGACTAGAAATGACTTCAATTTCTTCATCTGAAAATTGTCTATTCATATCCTTTGACTATTTATCAATTGAAGAATGACTTGTATTTTTATAAATTTGAGTCAATTCTCTATATATTTTAGAAAAGATGTCTTTATCAGAACCCTTAGCTGTAAAAATCCCCCCCTCCCCCCCCCCCCCCCCCTGTTCTGCTTCCCTTCTAATCTTGGCCACATTGGGTTTGGAGTATAAAACCTTTTTAAATTTATTATAATCAAAATTATCAATTTTGCTTCATAATGTTCTCTAGTTCTTTGGCCATAAATTCATTCCTTCTCCCCATATCTGAGAGGTAGACTACCCCTTGGAGATTGTCATTTTTAGTAATAATATCCAAAAACTAGCATTAAAACTTTGGAGAAATTCATAACCCTGTTGTTATTTTAGTTTGGAACTTTCATCCTTCTTTGAAAAAAACTGAAAGCCTCAATGAACACATAAGAACGAGATACATATTTCACAGAAACATAATCTTAATGAGTTGCCATGAGTTTGTTTTTTTTTTTTTTTAATATTGAAGGAAGGATGTGAGTGAGCACAAGGCCTGACCCGTAACAGGTGTAAATAAATGTTTATTGATTAAGAAGATGTATTTACTATTAGTTTTAGAGAATTAGTGAATTATCAAATCAACTTTTAATATTATAAACAATTTCTTTTTTTAGAGAATAGGGATACAAAGTAGACTTGTGATTTTATTGGTATGGAGTTAAGAAATTTCTACAAATGAAGGTTAGCACCTTCTATGTACCTTACTTTCCTAAGAATCAACACTGAGACTTGCCCAGAGTCACACATTCAATATGTGTCAGATCAAGGTGGGGCTTGAATCTGTGAAAGGAATACTGTTTTGATTCAAAAAAAGTATTAATTCTAATACAATGATTTAAAGCTATTCCATTAATGAGCTTCATCTTATATTGTTAAGTACAAAAGTTTCCTGGGTCTAGGGTCAAGGAGGAAGGGACCTCAAGGGGAACACAGAATATTCTTGCCAACAAGTTCCACAGCTTGAGTCAAGACTGCCTTTTTACTCCTTCCATCTTCTCTCTTCAATTAGGAGACTACTTTCTTTCTCTTTTGATTGCTTCCTGAAAAAGAGATAATCTTAGGGGTTGCTAGGTGATCCAATGGGTAGAACGCCTGCCCTGGAGTCAAGAGGGCCTGAATTCAAATCTAGACCTCAGATAGTTGTTGAACTATGTGACCCTGCATCCTGATTGCCTCCAAAAGAAGTAATTCTTCTTTAAAGCATGTTTAAATAATTTACTTTCTTTTTTTGTTGTTGTTGTTTTTTGTTTTTGTTTTTTATTTAATAGCCTTTTATTTACAGGTTATGTGTATGGGTAACTTTACAGCATTAACAATTGCCAAACCTCTTGTTCCAATTTTTTACCTCTTACCCCCCACCCTCTCCCCCAGATGGCAGGATGACCAGTAGATGTTAAATATATTAAAATATAAATTAGATACACAATAAGTATACATGACCAAACTGTTATTTTGCTGTACAAAAAGAATCAGACTCTGAAATATTGTACAATTAGCTTGTGAAGGAAATCAAAAATGCAGGTGGGCATAAATATAGGGATTGGGAATTCAATGTAATGGTTTTTAGTCATCTCCCAGAGTTCTTTCTCTGGGCGTAGCTGGTTCAGTTCATTACTGCTCCATTGGAAATGATTTGGTTGATCTCGTTGCTGAGGATGGCCAGGTCCATCAGAACTGGTCATCATATAGTATTGTTGTTGAAGTATATAATGATCTCCTGGTCCTGCTCATTTCACTCAGCATCAGTTCGTGCAAGTCTCTCCAGGCCTTTCTGAAATCATCCTGTTGGTCATTTCTTACAGAACAATAATATTCCATAATTAAATAATTTACTTTCATGAAAAAAGAAAAAGATAGTTTACAAATTACAGATGTCCTTCTCACTTGCCAACTGTAGGGAATTAAATTTTAATAATTTTTTTTCAATTGCATTTCTCTTCCTTGATGACAAGCTTCCTCCCCCTTCTGTAAAAAATATCAAAGCTGTTTTTTTTTAAAAGGCATCATTATAGTAGGTTCTCTCTTAACCCTTTTTATAGATTTTAAGACTGGTCTGATTTGCAAAATCTAACCAGAAGTATCGGCTATATGTGGAGAAGAAGTATCCTTACCTCTTGCCTTCCTGGATTTAAACGAACAAAAAGTCCCCGTTTAATTCTGTTTGAGGCATATTCTTGCTATGCCATTCATGGGGCAATTGTCTTATTTATCTAAAACTCTAAATGGACACCTGTTTTGTTAACCCAGATTATGAGAGTACAGCTACTCTCATGAGCATGATATTCCAGACCATTTTTATTATACCTTCGTATATGTCCTGTTCCTACTTTTGTTGCTTAGGTATCTCTGACTCTTTGTGACCACATTTGGGGTTTTCTTGGCAAAGATACTGAAGTAGTTTGCTATTTCCTTCTCATTTTACAGATGGAGAAACTGAGACAAATGAGGTTAAGTGATTTGCCCAGAGTCACACAGCTAGTTACTATCTGAGCCCAGATCTGAATTCAGAAAAAGGAGTCTTCCTAACTTCAGGAGGGACATTCTATCTACTGCCTCACCTAGCTTCACCTCCTCCTTCTGATTCTATCCTTATTCATGATCTATTCCTGCAAAGCTTATGAACACTGGAAGCTTATCCCTCTACTTAGCTGCATCCTCTGCATCACTATTAGCTGCTATATGTAGCTCATGTTCTCTACCCCCTTGCAAGAGAGCAGCTGAAAAAGGTGGTCAAGGTGTACTTCTAAGCTACTGGGAACAGAGGTGAACTGGAGTAATTGCCATCATGGATTTGGCTTACCGACCAGGAGATCCTAGTGCTGCAGACCACAAACACTTGTGTTTATATTTTAGAGACTGTAGAACAAATCCCCAAGACTCATGGTGGAGAAGTCCATGGGGCAGAATTGAGACTTTAGATTTATATGGTCCAGTTTCACTTTGGAGTTTATACAAGTCTTATTGGTTCATACCCCTGCTAATACTCTTCACCATCGTGGAAGAGCCACAAATCCAATAGCAAAGTATGTAATGATGACATAAAAACAATATAAGTGAGAGAATTAAAGAGGTAATAAATCATTCTCAGCTTATTTTCTCTTGAACATAAATGAATGCAATCTTTTTAATCTTCCAAGACAGCAGAAGAAAGGAAACCTCTCCGTCAGAAAAACTTAGTTCAGGGTGGAACATCTATCCCTGATTGTGAATGAAGAAGGAAAGGAGAAGAATACGCATTTAGATAGCACCAGGTGTTTTACAATCATTACATCATTTGAGTCTCACAACAACCCCGAGATGTAGATACTGTTATTTTCAACCTAGAGTCAAGGAAATTGAGGCAGAAAATCAGATGACTTGCCCAGGGTCACACAGCTAATAAGTGTTTGAGGTCAAATTTGAACTTAGGTATTTAGGTTCAATACTCTACCCACTACCTCCTTAGCATTCTCTCTGTCCAATATGATGATATGAAGACCGTTGGAACTGGATTTGTAAGGTCATAGCTATAGAACTGGAAGACATCCCAGATGCAATGTAGTTTATCTCTATCAATTTAAGAGTGAAGAAACAGAAACCCCCAAAAGATTAAGTGACTACCTAGATCACAAAGTGACATAATTTAAACTGGTGTCTTCTAAATTATTAGTCCAGTATTCTTTTCACCATGACAATATGCCTTTCTAATTCCTCTTGGATCTAGCTCCTGGCTCCAACTTCCTCAGTATGGAGTTGATCTCCCAGGTTTCAATTGCAGGACTGTATGTTTATACACACCAATTTTTTGTTGTTGTTGTTGTTCACAGAACTGAATCTAACTCTGTTTGAAACCCCTTGCCTCTGTCTCTCATCTCTGGCAATCTATGTCACACACACACACACACACACACACACACACACACACACATTTTTAATCTGATTTTTGCGTTGTGCTTTTCTGTTTTTTTTTTAATATTTTATTGACACTTTTTGTCTTCCTCCTCTTCTTCCTCCTCCTCCTCTTCTTCCTCCTCCTCCTCTTCTTCCTTTTCCTCCTCTTTTTCCTCCTCCACTTTTCCTCTTCCTCCTCTTCCTCCTCCTTTTCTTTCTCCTCTTCTTCCTCCTCTTCCCCCTTCTCTTTTTCTTCCTCCTCTACTTTTCCTATTCCTCCTCCTCCTCCTCCTCCCCCCTTCTCTTCTTCTTCCTCCTCCTTTTCCCCTTCTTCCTCCTCCTCTTCTTCCCCATCTTCTTCCTCCTCCTCTTCCTCCTCCTCTTCTTCCTCCTCCTCCTCCTCCACTTCTCCTCTTCCTCCTTCTTTCTTCTTCTCCTTTTTCTTCTTCTTTCTTCTCCCTCTTTTCCTTGTTCTTCCTTTTCCTCCTCTTTCTCCTTCCTTTTGCTCATTCTTTATTGTCATTATTCCTTACTCTTGCCTGCAGTGGCTTTCCCATTCCCCTCCATCCAAATAGTCCTTTCTTCAGTCACATAATGACCATATCCCAAAACTCATGTCTCATTCAGCATTGCCCTATCAAAAGGTGAAAAATATGCTTCATCAGTCGTCTGGAGTATCAACATATTAATTACAATTCTTAGTTTGCTCACAGTTGTTTTCCTTTATAATATCATAAGTCCTGTATAAATATCATTTGCCTTATTTTGTTTGATCAATTTTGCCTTACTCAGATTCTCTCAGGTTACTACGAATCTGTCACTTTTATAATTTTTATGGCACAATAATATTCAGTTACATTACATATTATATTTGTTTAGCTTCCCAATTTTGTGTATAGATTTAGATTGCCTTAAGGAATGATTGAATTAATTAACAACTTCATCAATATGCATGAATGTACCTGTCTTTTCTCACTACCTCCAACAATTGTCATTTTTCTTTTGGGGAGAAGGAAACATCTTTGTAAATCTGATAGGGATGATATAGAACCTCAGAGTTGTTTCAATGAATAATTCTCTTGTTATCAGTGATCTATAAGTATTTTTTATTCATACGTCAGCTGATAGCTTTGTCTTCTTTTGATAACTGCCTATCCACATTCTTTGACCATTTGTCTATTGCAAAGATTTAAAATTTCAGAAGATATGTGTACATATATCCATATCCATACAGATTATAGAGATATATCTATGTAAAGATATACTTTTATTTGATCCTTTCAATAATCCTGTGAAGCAAGTGCTATTATTATCCCTATTTTATAAATGAGGTGACCAAGATTGAGAGGGAAGTTGTAACTTGCCATAGATCACTTGGCTAGTAGATGTTTAAGACAGGATTTTAATTCTGGTCATCTTGACTGCAGATTCAGGGTTATATCCACTATGCTATCTCTGTATCCTAAGTATCAGATCTTTCTCAGAAAAATTTGCTGCAACTATTTAACTGTTTCCTTTCTAATTCTGACTACATTGATTCTATTTGTGCAAAACATTTTCAATTTTATGGCAATTTCCCTTTTAAAGGAGATATAACCTGGGTGCACTGAAACTGTGAATCCATTAATCATCCTTAATGTGATGTCAGTGGACCAAATACTCAAAGCAACGAAGGTTCATGACCTATTAAAGCAACAATTAATGACAGATCCAAGTGTGAATATGGTACCTACTTAAGCACATTTTTGCCAGAACAAAAACCTCTTCTTTTACAATTGTTAACCTAATTTCTCCTGGGCATACCTTCTGTAATAAATCTTCTTTTGGATATGTTCAGATCTAGTTTGTAAAGCCACAAATAATCAAAAGCCCTTTCCTATCTTTCTGGTCTTTTCACATTCTCCTCTCTATTATGCATTCTACAATCTAGCCCAGCAACATGACTTCTTCCTGTTCCCAGCATTTGATATTCCTTTAACTTTAGACCCCTTCCCTACTTGGAACTCTTCTCCTCCCCCCCATCTTTGCTACCTGGTTTCCTTCAAGTATTAGTTCAAACCCCACTTTCTACAAGAGGCATTTCCTGGTCTCTTCACCACCATGCCCTCTCATCCCTCAGTACCTTTTCTTTGGGATTAGCAAATTATATAGATATAGATATAGATATAGATATCTGCATATATCTGTATCTGTCAATGTATTTGTCTATGGTGTATGTGCATATTTACTTTCATGTTGTCCCTCTCATTACAATGTGAGCTTTCTGAAGACAAGAGCCTTTTTTTTTTTTTTTTTTTTTTTTTTGGTTTTTTTTTTAAAAAAAAAAAATCTCTAATGCTTAGGATAGTGCCTGGCGAATAGTAAATAATTCGTAAGTGTTTATAGACTGGCTGAATCATGTTTATGGTCATTTTACCCCCAAATTGTTGTTATGACTGGTTTATTCAATTCATTTGACTCTGAATGACTTTTCACACAGTGAGATTTGTGGAGCATTCAGGGAAGACTAGCACCAATGTGAGTGAGGGCTTACTGAGCTCTTTTCAAGCTCTTTCATCCACATTTGGGCCCATCTCTCATCCACCTCTCATCAGTGACTCCAACAAGCCATAGAATGTCACACCCCAGTAAAACCATCTCTGCAGATGGGCTAAATAAAGTTGAGGGTAACTGATGGTCTCAAGCCTGTTTTAGGGGGATGTCGGCTGCAAGCATGCTAAGACTTTTCCCAGAAAAATGGGTGATTGAGAGCAACTTATTTCAATAAGTCATAACAGTAGTCAAAGCAGATGCTGTGGAGTGATTGGAGCTGGGTCAGACATTAAACAAGCCGAGGTCATCCACTGCATCCCAGACCATTACCAGTTGTTTTGACTTTTGCCACTGGACTTGAATGATTTTGGAAAAGAGAATGAGGCTGACAACTTCACGCAACTCTTGCCTTATTTAAATCCAATTTACATGTGAATGAAGATATCACTCACTATTTTGCAATTTTATTATCTTATTATGTTATAATTTTCCTATTTTATCTATTTTAAATTAGAAAGATGCTGAAGATTACCTGGGAAGATTAGATGCTAGCTTTTAAGCTAAACTGCCAAGCATTCATATTACTACACAGAATGCAACTCCAATGGTTGCTTGATTGTCAAATCTACATTTACCTAAAAGATTATTTTTACAGAGAACTCACATAAAACAAGCATTCATGCAGAAGTCAGAAGAATACAAGGACGTTCTCAAGGACACTCTCAAGCTCTCTCTTAATTACTTTAGGATCGGTTGTGAGACATGGGAAACACTGGCACAGGACTGTCCAGCATAGGGGATTCACATCAAAGAAGGTAGGATGCTCAATGAGCTTTTGCTCAGAATTGCAGTAATTCAAAAGAAACATGAGATACACAAATTTGGGGACATTTCCATTCCAAATATCACAGTTAACTATTTGTGTTCGGTGTGTGATTGTTTTCTGAGCAACAGAGTTACTCTGATCTTCTATGGCTAAACATGGTGTTCCTCGACCCCAATATTGCCATGTCTTCAAGTATGAAGGTGGAGCAATAATGTCTTTCTATTTATCTGGTATATGTGCAGAATTGTTTGCATGTTGTCTCTCCCATTGGAATGTGATCTCCTTAAAAACAGGACCTTGTTTTTGGCCTTTTTTTTTTTTAATCTTTAGGGCTTTGAACTGTGCCTTTCATGTAGTAAATGATAAAGTGCTTATTGATTGACTGAATCAATGGTCATTGATAATGGTCATCTTAGACTCAAAATGGTTATTATGACTAGTTTGTTATTTTCACTTGGCTGTGAATGACTTAATAATTTCCAGAAAAAATGTGTCTTGAAAAGATGAAGGTTTGTCCCCAGGAAAAACTTCTGAAGTAATGGGCCCCGGGCCCTGAAGACAATCCCAGAAGAGAGATTGTAAGAATATTATCAATAGTGGCAACATAAGTGGAAGAAGTATATAGCCTTCCCCAGTGACTGCTTTGAGAAATAGCATTAGTTTATATGTACAATTCATGAGGTGTGTGTGGTTTTTAAAGACACATTATGTTGCCTCACCTTTCATATCAAGAGAACAAACAATGTAGAGAGGGTCTATTAAGGGATGACTTGAACAAAGTGAATTTTATGTAAGCTTGTTCTTAAAAAAAGAATGGGGAGGGAACATGTTCCAGACAGAAAAATCAAAATAAGAACACTAATGATTTTGATAAAATGGTTGGGAAAAAAATTTCTCTTTTCCCCCCTTTTATAGTTTGCTGCTTTAGCCTTTTGGCTTTTTAAAAAATTAGTTAATTATTTGTTGCATTTTGAATTCCAAGCTATCCTCCTCCTTCCCATCCCTGCAGTATAAAAGGCAAACTTTTGACATAGATAGAAACTTATGAAACTATATAATACACAATTTCAAATGTCAATTCTTTGTTTGGAGGTGGGTAGCATTTTCCTTCATAGGTCTTTTGTAGTTTATTTCAATATTTATATTGTTCAGAATAGCTTAGTCATTTACTCTTTGAATAGTATTGTTATTACTATGTACAATGTTTTCTTGGCTCTTCTCCTTTCGTTGTTCATTATTTTATGCAAGTCTTTCCATGTTTTTTCTAAAATCAGTAACTTTAATAATATAGTGTTTGACAAACCCAAAGACCTCAACTTTTGGGATAAGAATTCACTGTTTAATAAAACTGCTGGGAAAATTGGAAATTAGTATGGCAGAAACTAGACACTGACCCACACTTAACACCGTACACCAAGATAAGGTCAAAATAGGTTCATGATGTAGGCATAAAGATTGAGATTATAAATAAATTAGAAGATCATAGGATCATTTATCTCTTAGACCTGTGGAGGAGGAAGGAATTTGTGACCAAAGATGAACTAGAGATCATGATTGATCACTAAATAGAAAATTTTGATTATATCAAATTAAAAAGCTTTTGTACAAACAAAACTAAGGCAGACAAGATTAGAAGGAAAGCAATAAACTGGGAAAACATTTTTGTAGTCAAAGGTTCTGATAAAGTCCTCATTTCCAAAATATATAGAGAATTGACTCTAATTTTTAAGAAAACAAGCCATTCTCCAATTAATAAATTTTGGTCAAAGGATATGAACAGACAATTTTCGGGTGAAGAAATAGAAATTGTTTCCTTCTGGCTGCTTGCAATATTTTCTCCTTGATTTCATAATTCTGAAATTTAGCTATGATGTTCCTTGGAATTTTCATTTGGGGGTTTCTTTTAGGAGGTGATTGGTGAATTCTTTCAATGGCTATTTTATTGTCTGGTTCTAAGACATCAAGGCAATTTTCCTTGATGATTTCTTGAAAGGTCTAGCCTTTTTTTTTTTTCATCATGTTTTCAGGAAATCCCATAATTCTTAGATTGTCTCTCCTAGAGCTATTTTTCAGGTCAGTTGTTTTTCCAATGAGGAATTTTTCATATTCTTCTATTTTTTTTTCATTTTTTCAATTTTGTTTGACTGGTTCTTGAAGTCTCATTGAGTCATTCATTTCCATTTGTTCAGTTCTAATTTTTAGTGAATTATTTTCTTCAGTTAGATTTTTTATCTCCTTTTGCATTTGGTCAACTGACTTTTAAAAGAGGTATTTTGTTCATTGCATTTTTTTCCATTTCACAAATTCTGTTTTTCAACTAATTGGTTTCTTTTTCAGATCTATTTTGTAAGGAGTTATATGCTTTTTTCCATTTCAACAAATCTACTTTTAAGGAGTATTCTTCAGATTAATTTCTGTTTTTTCTTTTCCATACTCTCTTGCAAAGTTCTCATTTCCTTTCCCCATTTTTCTTTCAACTCTCTTTTAAGCTCCTTTTTTGAATTCTTCCAAGAGAGCCTTGTGAAATGGGGACCAATTCATATCACCTTTTTGGGATTCATCTGGAGATGATTTTCCTTTAGGATCCTTAGGGTTTGAGGTCTGTTCTCTTTCTCTATAAAAGCTATCTATGGTCAGAATTCGTTTTGCTTTTTTGCTCATTTTTTTTTAAAGATTGAGGTCTGTTCTTAGGGCAAAGGGGCAACAATCACTTTAGGGGGCCCTGGGGCCCTGCTGACTGACTTCTGATGTTGGTAGGCGTGGCCAGATCCCATTTTTGAGGGGTTCAGAACATCACTATTTGTTCTTTGTATTTGCTTTGAATGTTTTAAATGAAGATAATTTGCTGATCCACTGGCTTGTACCCAAGACAGAGTGGCCTAAAAGCCCCCCAGTAGATTCCTTGATGAGGGATATTGCAATGCCCTGGCTCCCTGATCCAGCTCCCTGCTCTGTGTCTGGGCTCAATCATTTCCCCTCTACCCTATTGAAACAGACTTTTTCTGAAGTTCTTTCAAAGTGTCTTCTGGTGGAAATTTGTTGCACTCCAAATATTTGTGGATTTTGTCACTCCAAAACCTGTTCAGAAGTTTGATCTGGTGTTGATCAGAGGAACACTAGGAGGAGCTCAGATAAAGATGGATCTACTCTCTACCATCTTGGTTCTGCCCCCCATTTAAAAAATCTCAAAAGATTATCCAGATCTCTTAAAAACCAGATGGTAAAATGGAAATAGAAAGAATTTACCATTTACCAATCATCTCCTGAAAGAAACTCTACAATGAAAATTCCCAGGAACATCAGAACCAAAATCCAAAACTTTCAGGTCAAAGAAAAAAAATACTGTAAGCATTCAATCATTCATTTAATCAACAAATATTTGTTAAGTACCTACTATGTGACACATAATGTGTTAAATTTTGAAGATGCAAAGAAAGAAAGAATTCAAGAACTAAGGAGCCATAGTCATGGTCAATCAATCAATAATTATTAATATTAATCAATCAATAATTATAATTACTATGTGCCACACACTGTACCAAGTGCTGGGAATGCAAAAAAGGCAAGACCTCACATCTTAATGGGGAAGACAATAAGCAAACAAATAAGCTAAACAGACAATAAATAGGAAATAATTAAGAACAGAAAGGCACTAGAATTAAGAGGATTTGAGGAAGATTTATGTTGATGATAGGATTTGGGAAGGGTGACTTAAAAAAAGTCAGAGAAGCTGGTAGAGATGAGGAAGAGATTTTCTAGTCATGGAAACAGCTAGAGAAATGTCCAGTGTTAGAGATTTTTCATGGAACAGCAAGGAGGTCAGAGTCACTGTATGTAACAGTACCAGGTAGGTAGTATGGTATGATTACTATATTCTTGAGCCAGACATCCTGGAGAATGCAGTCAAGTGGGCTTTAGGAAACAATTCTCACAATAAGACTAGTGGAAGTGATGGAATTCCAGCTGAGGTATTTAAAACCCTAAAAGATGATGCCATTAAAGTGCTGCATTCTATATTCTGACAAATTTGGGAAACTCAACAGTTAGCCACTGGATTGGATAAAATTAGTTTACATCCGCATTCCTTTTTATGCCAAGAAATGTTCAAATTATCAAACAATTGCACTCATTTCACATTATTTATTTTATGATTATGTTTAATATTCTGAACGCTAGGCTTTAGAAACATGAGAACCAAGAATTACCAGAAAAGCAAGCTGGTTTTCTAAGAGGGAGAGAAATGAAAGAATAAATTGCCAACGTTCACTGGATTATAGAAAAAAATAAGGGAGTTTCAGAAAAACATTTATTTTTGTTTCATTGATTACATTAAAGCTTATTTTAATTATGTGGATCACAACAAAATGTGACAAATCCTTAAAGAGATGGGAGTATCAGATTATCTTGTCTCCTGAGGAACCTGTATGTGGGCCAAAATGAAAGTTAAAACCTAACATGGAACAATTGATTGGTTTGAGATTGAAAAAGGAGTATGTATTGGCTGTATATAGTCACCTTATTTATGTAACTTATATGCAGAGGACATCATGCAAAATGCTAGGATGGATGAATAGGAAACTGGAATAAAGGTTTCTGGGAGAAATATCAACAATCTTAGATATACAGATGAGAGCACTCTTAGAATAGAAAACATTATTAAGAAATTTTTTGGTGAGGATGAAAGAGGAGAGCAGAAAAGCTTGATTGAAGCTTAATATAAAAACAAACAAACAAACATACAACCTAAACTTTTGGCAACTGGTCCCATTACTTCCTGACAAATACAAGGAGAAAAAAGGGAAGCAAAGTTTGTTAGATTTTATATTCTTGGGCTTGAAAAATATTGCAGAGACATCATCTTGCTGACAAAGTTCCAAATAGTAAAAGCTTTGGTTTTTTCACTAGTGAAGTATGGAGGTGAAAATTGGACTATATAATTCTGCAGAATTGATGCTTTTGAATTATGGTTCTGGAGATTTTTAGAGACCCTTGGACAAGAAGAAGATCAAATCAGTCAGTACTTAAAGAAATTAATTCAATATTCCTCAGAAAGTCAAATTAAGCTAAAGCTTAAATACTTTGGTCATATAATGAGATGACAGGAGTCATTGGAAAAGACTCTGATATTGAAAAAGATTGAAGACAAATGGAAAAGATGATGGTAAAGGTTAATAAGATGGACAATGTATCATGGAAACAACAAACATGAACTTGGACATTTTGAGAGAAAGTAGAGGAT
Organism: Sarcophilus harrisii; assembly: GCF_902635505.1. Lineage (NCBI taxonomy): Eukaryota > Metazoa > Chordata > Mammalia > Dasyuromorphia > Dasyuridae > Sarcophilus > Sarcophilus harrisii. Next base: position 281,048,084 of record NC_045427.1, read on the forward strand.
AAAAGGGTCTGGTATATTATGGGATCCATGGGATCACAAAGAGTTGTACAAGATTGAATGATTGAACAATAATAATAATATAGGATATAAAGAGATTGGTAGAAGGTATTTTTAATGAAATAGAGGACTTCCAAGTATCCCTGATGAAAGGTCAAAGTTGCAGAGAAATGTTGAAGTTCAAAAATAGAAGTGAAGAGAAACATAAAAAGGAAGCATGAATAAACAGTGATAAAGAACTAAAGAAGGATAAATTGTCTACATTCAATGTGAGGAGATGATAGTGACGCCTCCAAACCTTAACATCATTATGGTTCATAGAGGGAATCCAGTCAGATAAAGTCTGGGAATGATTCTGTTTATATTTTGATGATCTTAAGGGAAAAATGGAAATAGAGGAAAAGGAATACATTGGGGGAGGAAGAGGTAAAAAAATGTTAGGGAAATATTTCTCACGTAATCAGTACACATGGTAGACAACTATGAGGAGAGAGGTGGAGGGAAACAACCAATATTTGAACCTCACTCATATGAACTGGTCAAAAGAAGTAAGAATACACATACACACACACACACACACACATACACACACACACACACTCACAAAATTGGGTAAAAAAATACATTTTACTTAACAGGGAAAAAGAGGAGGGAAAGAGAAAAAGGGAGAAGGAAAATCAGATGGAGGAGAGATCAAGAAAGGAAGTAGTTCTAAGCAAAACAAGTTCTAAAGATGTGAAAAAATATAGCTTTTAGAAGAGACAAAGAGTAGGAATCTGAGAGGGTGCCCACAAATTGGGAACAAATTAATAAGTTATGGTATATAAAAGTGATGGAAAACTATTGTCCTGAAGGCTTATCAGTATAATGATCAACCAAGATTTCACAAGATTATTGAAGAAACATGTTACCCATATCCTGATGAAGAGGAGGAAGGATTCAGAAATTAGAATGATGAAATTTTTTTGGACTTGGGTAATGTGGGAATTTGTTTTAATTGACTATATGTTTTTAATTGGTTTTGGGTTTTTTGTATTCTCAATTGAAGGACAGGATTGGGGTGGGAGGATGAGAAAGCAGATCTTGGCTGATTAAAACAAATAAAATGTTAAGTTGTTTTTTTAATTAACTTACCATTGGGAATGGTCCCAACGCATTAAAAAAAAATCTTACTTTTTAAAAAAGAAAATGTTTACTTTTTTCATTTGCTACCCAGAAATAATTCAAAATTTTAAGTGTTTCAGGTCAAACTCTATATAAAGATTAACAGCTCTAATGTAACAAAGATTTTTATACAGTTCAATTTAGGGTAGGAGAAAGGTACTTTATAAATGGATTTCTAATCTCTGAGTATACCTGACAACATCCTAAAATCTATCAAATGAAATGTAGTTTTGTATAGTATCAAGCCTGATATTTTATGTAGCATAATTTTTAAGGAGTAATATAGAGCAGCACAATTTAAAATGGAACTGCCTGCTTTCTATTTCATCTCATGTCCCTTTGCTAGGTAGTCAAATTGGAATTTCGAATGTTTGCTGTGGTAGTCATTAAGTACAGATAATCTCCTTTTGCCTGAGAAATTGAGGGAAATTGTAAATTCTGTAATCTATCAGTGGGGTAGTATAGTGAACAGAGTGAGAAGCCTAGAGTTAGGAATACCTGAGTTCAAATTCAGCCTCAGATATTTACTAGCTATGTGACTTTGGGGCAAATAACTTTCCTCATTTGTAAAAATGACCTGGAGAAGGAAGTGACAAATTATTCCAGTATTTTTGCCAAGAAAATCCCAGAAATAATCATGAAGGGTTGGCACAACTGAAAATGACTAAACAAGAAAAAGAATTATTTTTAGTGACAAGGAAAAGTAAGTTATGGCAACATTTTTTCCTTGGGAAAAGATGCCCCACCTCCCCAAATGTCTAATTGCTGTTGCTGCTGATGATATCAGCAGGGAAGAATTTGAACATAAAGGACTCAAAATTCATTGAGTGAAAAACTGCCAGGTTTTGTTCCAATCTGGATTTGTACCTAACAGGTATTTTCTATACCAGGTACTGTGTAAAGATCTAGGGAGACCAAGAGGAAGTCAAAAAGTGCCCATCCATATGAAGTTTATTTATCAACTAATCAATAAACATTTATTAAGCACCTGTTATGTTCCAGGAACTGTGCTAAATTCTGGGAATACAAAAAGAGCAAAAGGTAGGCCTTGCCCTCAAGGAGCTTACAGTCAAATGGTGAGGCAACAAACAAACAAATATACACAAAGCAAAGATATATAGAGGGTAAATAGGAAATGATTATTGGGGGAAGATTCTGGAATTAAAAGGGGTTCGGGAAGGCTTCCTAGAGGAGGTCTATCTATCATGTTCTGCCTATAGTAGTCTCTAAAAAAAAGTTTATTAAATTAATGTAAATCCAGAGTGTATCATCTTCTGGCAAGATGTCCTGTTAATAAAACATTTTTCTATCAGACTTTGTCAAAGAAATAGAAAGCATCTCCATAAAATCTATGTCTGGCAAAAAGTTGAGAATGATAGATAAAATATTATAAGACAAAACAATATTCTGAAATAAATTACTTCAAATAATGACAACAAAAAATTATATAGCACTTTATAATTACAAAATACTTTTGCATGCATCATCTTGGCAGACAGCATAGCAGACTGAAAAGAGCATTTGTTCTTAATGCAGGTTAAGTGAGTGTTTTAGTTGACCTCTAGCTCGACATAAACCATTGATGTAATTCAACTGCTGATATTACTAATGACATTTTAAACTCTATAACTTCCTATATGTAGACTTTCTATCTGAAGGATGCTGGAATATAAAATTTAATATATTATATTCAGTTCTGGGCACTATACTTAAATAGTTATTGATAACTTAGAAAGTATGCAAAGGAGAATAGACTAGGAGAGGGAGGTCATCCGGAACTCTCAAAAAAATTGGGAATGGACAGTTTGTGACCTATCTATCAGATCATGAAATCTTTTAAAACCAGAGGAAGGCCTATAGGGTACATGCATTATATAAGGTTTTTAGAAAAGCAAGAATGAGAATTGCACAGAATAAGAAACTTGTATGGATTGCAATTTGCACTGGAAGAGGTAGTAGTCATACCTATGAAATTAGAAATCCACCAAGGTACAAATCTGTAAAGTGTTGGCTGAAGTAGTTCTTAAGTAAATGAAATCATATATCCTTGAGGTAATAGTAGAAAGCTTAGGGGGATATTGTGAGAAAACATGAATAGGTATATCATTCCCATTCTGTCATGAATTCAAGTTCCCCTACCTGAATTTTTTGTGATAGTTCTCCAAAGATTCAGGAGATTGCCCAGTCTGCAACGTATTTCACTGGAATTTCTAGAATACCGTAATTACAAATTTACTATCTGCTATCCCCTACATTGGTACAACTCTGGCAGAATGAATTTGAGGGGGCTTCGCAGTAGATAAGGCAGCTCTCACACGATTCTTTGCTTTTCACTTCATTCTACCATTTATCATCATAGCATTAGCTGTTGTTCACCTGCTCTTCCTACATGAAACAGGCTCCAACAACCCATCAGGCATCAACCCAGACTCAGATAAAATCCCATTCCACCCATACTACACTATCAAAGACGCCTTAGGCTTCATATTTCTTCTCTTAGTACTTCTCCTCCTAGCTCTTTTTTCACCAGACTCACTAGGTGATCCAGATAACTTCTCACCTGCCAACCCCTTAAACACACCTCCACACATCAAACCAGAGTGGTACTTTCTATTTGCATACGCCATTCTATGTTCTATTCCCAATAAACTAGGAGGTGTCCTTGCTTTACTAGCATCTATTCTAATTCTCCTAATTATCCCACTACTACATACAGCCAACCAACGAAACATAATATTTCGCCCAGTCTCCCAAACCCTATTCTGAATTCTCACTGCTAACCTAATTACACTTACCTGAATTGGTGGCCAGCCAGTAGAGCAGCCTTTCATTGTCATTGGCCAATTAGCCTCTATGCTCTACTTCCTACTAATTCTTATCCTTTTGCCTCTTGCGGGTTTATTCGAAAATTATATACTAAAACCTAAGTGAAGAGTCCAAGTAATTTAACTAAAATACTGGCCTTGTAAGCCAGCTATGAAGGTAAACTCCTTCCTAGGACCAATCAGGAAGGAGGCATTACACCCCACCATCAACGCCCAAAGCCGGTATTCTAATTAAACTACTTCCTGCTCCAAAAATATTTTTATTTTTTTTTGCAAAATTTAATTTGTATACTATCTCAGTATTAAAATTTTTTTGCGAATTTTCATAAATTTTTAATTCAAGTCAGATATACATATTCATATATTAGTACATATATTAATGTATTATAATATATTTATGTATATAGAACATACATTTATATTCCTCTATCATATAATTAGCATACATAATAATCATATATTACTAAATACATTAATATAATATATTATTAACAATTAATTAACACATTCATATCTTTTACTAATATAACTCATAATAGTACATTATACATAATATGTATATATTACATAAGACATATAATGTTGGCATACATAGACATTAACTCCATGGATCGGGATCAACAAAGCTATACCCTCTAGCAGATCACCACCATTATGGCTACCTTTATCCTCAACTCAGGAGAGATCAGCAACCCGCCATCTGAAGATACAATATCCTTCAGAGCAAGCCCATAACTTGTGGATGAACCTTCTTTCCTACTACTGGCTATTGGTTGCTACTTCAGGCCCATTCGTTCCTATTTCAGCTCAACCATGCTTTTCGGCGAGGCATTTGTGATGGTAACAATGCTGTTTAGCCTCATATCGCGGCATCTCCAGTGATCGTTACGGCATTAGGTAGTTTTAAATTTGGGGGTGGTTTATCAGCAGGGCGGGAGCCTGGGGGACGCCATTAAAAGTGCAGACTTACATAACAAGGCCAACGACGTTTTAAACGGACATCAACTGAGGATGCTGATTTTTGCAATCAGGGTATAATTAAAGAAAGAATTGTTTTGATTTATGAATTTACTTTTATGATAGTTTAGCACTAATGGAAGAAATCAATTATTATTTATAAAGAAATAATTAAACTGTATTTTACTTTAATATTTTAAGGATCTGTGATTTCTTAAGAGTGTGTATTCTACTAGTATAGATTGAAAATCCTTCCAATTCACTGAGGTTTGCATCCTAGCCATCATTCTAACACCTCATTCCTTCCCTGCCTCCCATGGTCCAATCAGTTGCCAAGTCCTGTCATTTCCACCTTTGTTACTTACCTCTCTCATAGATATCCCCTTCTTTCTTCTGACATCACTATCATCCTGTTGCAAGTCCACGTTGCCTCACACCTGGACTATTGCAATAGACTGAAAGTTGGTTTCCATGTCTGGAGTCTGTCCCTCTCCAGGTCATCTTCCCCATTCAACTGTCAAAGGGATCTTCAGAAACAAAGATCTGACTATTTAATACCTTCCCTCTTTAATCAATTTCAATAGCTCCCTATTGCCTCCAGGATCAAATATAAAACTCCCTATTTGCCTTTTAAAGCCTTCTATAACTGGGTACTACCTTACCTTTCCAATCTTCTTAAACCTTATCTTCAACCCACCCACCAACTCCCACTATTGTAGTTTGGTCCACTCCCATATTGTGCAACCAAGCCATACCAGCCTCCTTGCTCTTCTCTGAACAGGACCTTCATCTTGTGATAAGGCATTTTCACCGTTTTTTTTCCTGTGCTAGTCAGTCAACTAGATATGCAAAGGGAAAGAAAAGAAAAAAGTTCTTGGTCTCAAGGAGGTCACAATATATTCTGCCACGTGGAATTTTTTTCTCCTCTTCCCTATATCCTAGATTACTTGGCTTCCTTCAGTTCTAAGCCAGAGTCCCCCCTTCTATATGAACCCTTAACTAATTCTCTTTAATCTTAGCGCCTTCCTTCTGAGATTACCTTCAATTTGCTGTGTATATGTCCTGTTTGTATATAGTTGTTTATAGTTGTATATAATCATTTACATTTTTTTTTTTACTCCTTATACTGTGTGAGCTCTTGAGAGCCTACCCACACACGGATATATATGTGTATATATACATATGCATGTATATTTACTTATTTGGCTTTTCTTTGCATTTCCCGTGTAAATATTTAACAAATATTTCTTGACTTACTAGTGATAATAATGGTTTACATTTCTATAGCTCTTTGAGGTTTACCAACTCCGTACCTTATAACAATTCTTTAAAGTAGGTAGTAGAAGGATATTGTCATAACAAGTGCATTTGATTAAGGGCAATATTTCTCAAAATATCTGGGCTCAGCATACAATAGTTTATTTGGAAAAATTACAAAACTATTTTTCATGAAAGGGCAATTCACTCAAATCCAACAATGAGTAGAACTTGGGTTATTTTCACACATATTTAGAATAGAACTTCAGTTCTGATGAATAGCATAAGCAACAGTCAGATGGGTTAAAATGTCTTACTCATAGCTAAGAACAAACTGAGAAGTTATGAACAGCCATTCAGGGATAGAGTTGCATTAGGTATCCCTTGTTCCATTTCCCATAGGCCAGCATGCAAAGTGAGAACCTGGATGAGCAGTGGGATTTGCACTTTGGTGCTCAAGCTTAATAGCGGGATGGGTTTATATAAGATTTTCAAACAAAGGAACTACCATAGCAGACTGAGAAAGGAGCAGTTATAATTATAAAATTTTATATATATATATATATATATACACACATATATATATATATACATATATATATATATATATATATATATATATTACTTCAACAAGTTTGCAGGAATGCTTCATTATTCAATTCTAAATAGAACCTACCTTCTATTTAGCCTTAAGCATACCAGTGTTGTTTAATAGGAGCCAGTGGGACTACACTCTGGCTAATAAATCACATTACTCTCATTTTCAGATGGGAAACTTGAAGCTTAAAGAAATAAGGCTATGTGCTCAAGATCACATTGCTAAGTAAAATTTGGACTTAAACTAGGTATCTAACTTTAAATCCAGTGCTCTGCAACTAAAGGGAAATAAAAATAAAGAGGAATATGAAAAGTACATCTTATTAGTATGGGGTCTGTGTTTGTCCTCTCATTTCAGTTATGTCCACATGGAATATGTCTTTAGCTATCTCCACAAACTTCCCAATCACCTCTTTCCAAGGGAGCCTTTGATTTCTGCCAGGAGGGGGAGAAGGAGTTCCATTAGTCTGCCTGCTCTGCTTTCCTCTGAGAGGGAATATCAGATTAGAATTGTTTCTTTCTGATGATTCAGGCCAATTCCAATGATCTTGTGATGATGAGCACCCACACCCAGAGAGAGTACTTCAGGAACTGAGTGTGATTCAGAACATAGCATTTTCAATCTTTTTGTTGTTGTTTGCTTGCATTTTATTTTCTTTTTCACTTTTTTCCCTTTTTGATCTGATTATTTTTGTGCAACAAGGTAATTGTATAAATATGTATGCATATATTGGATTACTTGCCATCCACAGGGTGAGGTGAGGAGAAAGAGGAGAAAAATTGGAACACAAGGTTTTGCAAGGGTCAATGTTGAAAAATTATCCATGCATATGTTTTGAAAATAAAAAGCTTTAATTTTAAAAAAAGAATTGTTTCTCTCTGTCTTCCTAGATACTGTTAAACTAGGGGATATATATATGTGTATATATATATATATATATATATATATATATATATATATATATATGGTTAAAATCTGTCCTGATCTCTTTACTTTGACAGAGAAATAGATATATCCAAAAGCTTGATTCCCTTCCCACCAAATGCCAGTTACAAAAAGACACATAGAGAATAGCAAATGAACACTTTTATTCAAGCTGATAGCAATTAGAAATACAGATGAGAACATTCCAGACAATACACAAAGTATCCGAGCTCGTTCACTAGGAGCAAGATATCACTGCTTAGTGGAGAGAAAAACAGAGAGAGAGAGAGACAGAGACAGAGAGAGACAGAGAGACAGAGAGAGACAGAAAGAGGCAGAGACAGAGACAGAGAGTCACAAATCTCAGCCAAAAAGAAATTATCTGAGGACCCTAGCGTGGTAAGCAGTAGATAGGAACATGACTAGGGCACCAATTACTCTATATACACTTTTTTCCAATATCATTAAACCAAAGGGACCTCAGGAACTGAATATTTCTTCTCTTGAAGTTGGAGGCCAGAACAGGCTCTGTCTTCTCCAAGCTCTTGTCAGGTTTGCCTTTCACACCCTGGAGAAAGATTATCTATCCATTCTCCACTAATAAGGAGAGTCTTATGCTTGGATTTGAGTCCCATGTGTACACTGTACAAAGAGCTGCACATTTTTATATGAGCGCCTTATCAATAGCAGATTGCTCAATGCTTTCTTCTAAACTGAAGGAATGTTGTCCAGTTATTTTCTCTGTCTTTTTTGATATGAACTTACCATCTGTGAATTCAGAATTTACTCAGTTCTCTGTCACCAAGAGTAGAGGTGAGAAAAGGACCTACAACTGAGGAGAAAGGCTGTGTTAAGGACACAAACATTGATACTTCTCTCTTGCCTGGGAATTGTGGTGGAAGAGAAGAATAGATGTTTATCCAGAAGGAGAAGTCTGGTGGTCACTTCCCTTTTTGAAACTTGGATCCTCTCATCTGTCCTGATCTACTGAAGAAATCAATCACTTTCCTGATCATATGATTAGCAAATTTCCCATGTTCACATCTCCTTTAATCCTTGTGATTAAGTTAATATTTGCCAGTCAAAAATTATTTTCTTATTATCATTAGTTCTGAGCTTTGGGCCATCAGAAAGAAATGAAACCTTATCTCCACTTCTATCCATTCCTTTTTCATACACACAGAAGCACCAATTAATTTAGTTTTCTTAACCATGAAACTTCTATTGTCATAGAAAACCCCTTGAAGAATGTTGAGAAAAGTAACTAACAGTACAAATTTCTCTTACAGACATGAAAGTGGTAAGAAATTTATATATTAGAGAAAGAAAGAAAAAAGTGCTTTTAAAGAGGAGGAATTCTGATCTCTTCCAGTTAGCTGCTAACAAAGAGAACGAAGAAGTTTTGATAATGAGTAATGTGGTTCCTGCCCATCTTAGGGACCTAAATATATCAAGGAAAGAAGATCTAAAAAGATAAGGGATTGAAAAATCAAGCCAAGTCAACAAGTATTTATGAAAGCATATTATAAGAAGCAGCAATACAAAAACTGTCTTTCAGTTTTCCTCCAACATTTGAGGAAAATCATATCTTATGTTTATTAGTGATGTTTCCTAAGTTTTTCTCACTTCCAAAGTGTCTAAGGCTGCTTGTGGGGAGATACAGTATTATGTGTTATCTCTGCTTCCAGCCTGCTGCTTTGGGATTTTTTAAACATAATTGATTACCAGAATAAAGGAGTAGTTAGAAGGAAAAGAGAGAATAGAATATATCATATCCTATGATTAAATTGGCAGACATCATTAACTGAATTGTAATGGAGCCTACTATCATAGCATTGGCTATAATCTACCAAACATTTTCCCTGAGACCTGAGGCTCAATGCTTTACATAGATGACCATTATATATCTCTATCTCTATCTGTATATGGATATATAGATATAGAAAAATAGATAGGTAAATCATTGGGGCTTAGGATAAGGTACTTCATAAAAATGCAAGGTAAGGAAATGGCAAAAAAGAACAAAGATATCATTGAATTTTGTTCATAACCTGAATTTCTGACCTCACTTTCAACTCTCCTCAGTCCAAAATATTCTCTATAGAGCTGCAAGTATAGAATACATGTGTGTATATTTATGTATCTGATAGAAAATAGAAATAATATTATAATATTCTATCTTATATAGTAGTATTCATTTTATAATGGTATTATATTGTACTATACTATAATATAAAAACATACTATATTATATATTATTAAATATTAATATTATTATTCTATAAATATCTATGTTATAATATATACATATGTATAATACTTGCTCAGGATTTTAGTTCAGTACTTCATATTGGACCTTTTTGAATCTACTAGATAGATGAGTAGATAAATACAATTTTACTAGAAGTGACCTAGAGACTAAGTGGTTTGGTAATTAGCATAGTAAACGATGAAGCTGGGAGGCATTATATAGAACAAAAAGAAGGGATAATGATAGAAAGTTTCATGGAAAAGGCAGCATTTGAACTAAATCTTAAATTATGTCTAGAATTTTAATGTCAATGTTTTAATGTGCTTATAGAAGCAAGACAAATTGTAAGGCTTTGATGATCATTTTTTTCAGATCCCAAATATTTATAAAAACAAGTTTTGAAAGAAAACACTTGACAAGTGAATATATTCCCTAACTTCCAGCAGAGGGTAAAAGTTTTATTCTTTGTTTTTCTGTTATCATAGTCTTATTGCAATTAGATTATATATTAAATGAATTTATCCTATTGTTCACAGCAAAGAAGAAAAATTGCTCCCTACTGATGCACCTTTGTTGAACTGATATATCTTCCTTCATACCTTACCTGGTAGAAAATTCTTTCTTATAGAAATTGCTATCCCTGATGGTATTTTCATATTAAAACTACATTTAGTTCTTAACAAATTGGGTTTGTTGCTAGTTTTAAATAGCAACAAATTTAAAGGATTCATTCCTGACATCTAATCTTTTAAAAGGTAATTAGTTGGATTTATTAAAAACTCACTATCCTACAGATTTTTGAAAACTCATGCAGAGCTCCAGGAAACATTAATTCCTTTTTAAACTTTTTTTTTCGCCTCATAATAACCTTAGCAAATGAGATACTATTTAGAAATGAGTAGTCCTATAAAAAGGACTTGAAGTGATAAATCTTTAATGCCATGGATAACCTAGCTCACTATTTTCAATCCATGGAAGGAGATATAAACAAAAGGAGCAGAAATGTAAATTTTAGGAGAATGAAAGATATACATATAAGTAGAGAATGTACAAATTAAAAGTCAGGAGTGGTTTTGTATTAGCAAAGAACTTGGGGAGGAGATGACACCATTTGGGAAGATTTTTTAAAAAACAACAACAACCAAAAGAAAAAAAACCCGCCCACCTAAAAAGGAACTAAATGATTCCTATTCAATCAAATAACACTAAGCCAGATTCATATATAAAGCTTATGGAATTACATCCATTCAAGCAGAAACAATCTGTTTTATGATCAGAAAATATAGAAATGGAAATGTTATAATGAAAGCATGTATCATGCCTTGCCCATAAGGAGTACTTGAAGGAGCTTGAATGTTAATATCATAATATTAGCAGATGTTTATTTATAAAGTTATGAGAGGATTTTTTTCATTTGCTATCTAATGTGATCATCACAATTCTTTTTAGGTCGTGGAAACTGAGATATAGAAAGGGTTAGTAGTGACTTATCCAAGCTCAAATTGCTATCAAGTAGTTCAAAAGCAACCTGGAGTATAATTCTTGTGATTTCATGCCCAGGTTTCTATTACTGTAATACCTCAGACATTAATCTTGAAATCATCCTGCCAGTTTGATGGATGCACATTTTTGATCTTTCAGCACTTTCTGATAATTGAGTCAGCTTTGTAGCAGAAATTAAAGATGTAAAAGACATTGTTCTGAAAGGACTCTACTGGCTCATCCAATAATGGGATTATATCTAGTATAGAGATGAATGAATAATAGCTATAATTTATATAAACACTTTAAAGTCTGCAAAATGCTTCACAAATATTGTCTCATTTGATCCTCATAACAACCCTCTGAAGTAGCTGCTATTATTATCTCCATTTTACAAAAGTTAAGTGACTTGCTTAGGGTCTTCCAGTTTACAAACATCCTAGGTGGGATTTGAGCTCAGACCTTCCTGACATTCAGCCCTAGTGCTTAATCCACCACACCACAGAATATTGAGAGACATTCACTTACTGATGTAGTTTGAGTGAGGTTTATGGTTAGTGTTACAGTGATTGACACACACACCAGGGGTCTCTGCTATCATCTCCTTGAGATTAAAAGCCTGCTTCTGGGCAAGCTGTGATGATGTGTAATGAAGTTCTTCAGAGAGACTGTTATAGCCCAGATAGACAATTTATAACTTGTTCTAGTTTGCTGACCATGTGTCAAAGAGAAGTACTTTTGACTGATTTTATAGTTATAATGGGGCACTTTCAAGGGCTCTTAATTGCCCTGTAAAGGGAAAGGCAGCTCTCATTTTCATTAATTTTGGAGAGGGGCAGAATTCTGCAATGTCACTAGAAGTATGGTGTTAATTAATTGCATCAATTGATGCAATATTTTTTAATATTTAAAAATAATTTTAATATAATTTTTCTTATTTATGGAAATGTATTTTAATAGAAAAAAATCAACATATTGCAATTTTGCTTTAAAATTAAAATTTTCATTCTAGTTTTCTAGTATGTGCAACTGTACTGCATCAATTAATGCCCTTTGGTCCTTTGAGCTATTCTTAAATTTCTGTCCTATGTGTGTCTATTTTATAGCCAAGTGAATATTCTCTTATAGCCAAAGGGAGGACTCATCCCTACTAGAAGAAAAAATGGAAAACTCAAGGGGCACCTCTCTGGGTTACCAGGGATAATGAGGTGTTCTTTTATTCACCAATTTGCATGTCATCCCTTGTGCAGGGGCCAAACTAATCTTCTCTGTTTGTATAAGTGCTGCTGAAGCAAGCACAAGATGTTTTTTGTTTTTTTAAGCAAAATGACTTCAGTGTGAAAAAGAAGGAATTTTTAAAAATCTGAAGAGACAGACAGAAATTCTGACCTTTCAGGAATTTGAAGAGTGAAAAATTATTATGTAAAGAAAAGAATGGACAACTAGACCTTTAGGGCTAAGAAACAAATTGGAAGAGCTTCCTAAAAGCGGTAGATGCTTTGAGGAGGAAGCAGCTGCTTATTCTCAAAGGAGAGTCCCATCTGTCAACAGGTGAGAAATCATCCATTAAGTTTCAGAGGAAGAAGAGAGAAGTAGAGGTAGTTGATGATTTACTGCAGAAGGAGTCTGAGGTAGCTATTTGTTGACCTGATAACAATTATGGAAAAGAGTTATTGTCTTCCTGGAGAATGTATCTATTAAAATTGATTAGAAAAGAAACTGAGAACCAAGTTACCAAACTTTGCAGTTTTAATTTACTTTGCACACCTAGCATTTGCATATTAAACCAGGGCACCTGACTTTCCAGAGATCAGAGATAAGAAGTGATTTACAAAGAGATTTTTTTATTTTTTAAAGTTTTTAATCAAAGCTTTTTATTTTCAAAATATATGCATAGATAATTTTCAACATTCACCCTTGCAAAAACTTGTGTTCCAAATTTTTCCCTCCCTTCTCCTTCTCTAGCAAGCAATTCAACATAAGTTAAAAGTGTGCAATTCTTCTATACATATTTCCATAATTATCATGCTGCATAAGAAAAAGCAGATCAAAAAGGGAAAAAATGAGAAAGAAAACAAAATGCAAGCAAACAGCAACACAAAAGTGATCCACACTCAGTTCCCACAGTCTTATGTCGGGGTGTAAATGGCTCTCTCTATCACAAGATCATTGGAACTGGCCTGAATCATCAAAGAAATTTTTTTATAACAAAAAAATGGAATAAAAAAAATAACAGAAACTTGTTTGGAACATAATTCAATTGAACAAGGCAGGTCACCTGACTATTTAGCTTCTCCCAGATTGTTTTAATCCTATGCCAGACATCCTTTCCCCAAGGTGGTACCTCTTGCTACCAGGAAGTGTACTAGGAAAAGAGGAGCTTGAGGTCTGTGGTTAGCAGTCACTCCCCCATCTTCCTTTCAGAGACTCCATTATTCTATTTGGAGTCCAGTTAGAAAAAAAAGAAAAGGGGGCTTAATTTAACCTCTGGCTAACCTTCCTCCAGCTTCCAGAAAGAGGAACTTGACCTCTGGTCAACCCTACTTTCTGCTAGAAAGGGGGATTCAGTCTTTTGAAAAACCTTATAATGTTATTATTATTTTATTTTTCTAAATTATCTGCTATTAAATGATAAAGTCTTCTCAATCTATTTATTCTAAATTTATAGATAACCTAGACTTAAGAAGTAATCTATTTTTTCTTGTTTGATTTAGGACTAGCTCTTCCTAAAGAAGGGTGACTAATCCTATAATCAAACTAAAAAATAATTAATCAACAAAAGAACTGATTTATTTTTTTATATCTAAGTCAAGAGGGAGAGAATCCCAAAGTCTTATCAGGAAAGTTGGCTACTAATTATTTGTGGTAATTCACTTGAGCACTAATGAAAAAATAGCATTGTCAAAGATGATAAAATCTCAAACAGCAACTGAATAGTGCCCTAGGACAGGTAATTTTTAAATGAATGCTGGCTACTGATGCAAAAAAGAAAGGCAGATATGGGAAGGGAACAATTACTTAATGATGGTTTCTGAGAATGAGATTTGAATTCCTAGACCTACAGCTGGCTCTGGTCAGAAAGTTACTTCTAACTAACCAGGGCTGAATAGAAGAATGTATTTGCCCTCAGGATGTTCAAACTTGGGGGGGGGGAAAGAGTTAAAAAACCATCAAAATATTCATAGACGAGTTGTTTGTAGTAACAAAATACTGGAAACAAAATTGATGCCCATTGATGGGAAACTAAATATTATGGGGACAAGCTCAGAGAGTATTGTTGTGGGGTCCATGTGCTATGTCTAGTTATTGTGGATCCCCAGGACTAGCTGGTGTGTCAGAGATAATTGGTGACTGTGCTAGGATGAATTGCCCCAGTAGAGCTGTGGAAAATCTCCATTTTCCTCTCTTGTGACACATCCAAGCTAGTCTTCCTCTTCTCATCTTCCCAGCACATCCATGATAGCCAGAGGTGAATATTTGACAATGATACTAGACTTGTGTTTCCTTAGGTGAGCCTGAGGCAGGACTTCAAGTCTAGAGGACCACATATTTAGATTAGAAAAGGTGATGGGTTATTGCTTCATGCTTAAAGTATTTGTTAATGCTTACTTTTGAGAGGAGGGAGATGGCAAGGTTTCTCTGAAAAACGGAGCAGCTTCAAGCACCAGTTATTCTGGCCACATCACCCACATCTCCTCCTAGGAGATTAGAGAGGCAACAGCTAGAGTGAGAAGGTATAAAGTAGTGATGGGGGTTTTGAAATAAAGTTTTTGTTTTATTAGGAAACTATAGTGGAGTTTTATTAGGAGATTGGAGACTGGAGTGCTGACATAAATACAAAATGAAACAAAAGCCAGGGATGCAGGAACTGGGCAACCTTATTGCCTTCCCTGAACTTAAGACCAGGTGAGACGGGCACTCATTCTAGTCATGCATTCATTTATAGGTGTGTTTTTATTCTGTTACAGACTGAATCTGATAGACATAATCTTATTTCTCAGCACCCTCCTTGTGTTTGACCTTATGATTTGCATTTCTTTATATTCCTGTGTTCCTGGTATAAGGGAAGCTATAGAACAGCTCTGAGAAACACACAGGGAAAGTGGCTTTTTTCTAACTTGGGGAATCAGTATGAACCATTTGTATGTTTCATGATTAAATTTCCAAAGGCAGAATTTCTATGAATTTGAAATCTTTTAAATCTGCCTTATCACTCCATAAATTAAGGAAAATTTAATCTTAGCCTGGGGATTATTCTACTGGCTTCTGTTAGTTGCCTGCTTGGCTAAGTGTAATGCTTATAACATGCATGTCACAGCAAGGTTATAGCAAAAAAGTACCTGTGTTAGTCAAGGCAAGACTTTCTAGTCATTCCATGTCCATTGATAGGAGTGCAAATCTCAGCAGCAGGTTTTTAAAGAGTTGAAGTCCAGCAAACAGGAACAGAGAATAGTTTGGTATCCAGGAAACCAGCAGTGTCCAGCATAGACTGTGTGATGATGTCTATCAGAAAGCAGCAGAAAAACAAGATGCTGTCACCAGTACCCTGGTCTTAGGTGGCCCTTGGGCACACATGCCCTCCCAGAAAAAATTATGTGGATCCCTCCATGCATGTGCTTTTGCCATGTGGGCTCTTGACATGATCCTTGACCACATGTGTTCACTAGGTGTGTCCCACTTCAGTTTTCCCTGGTCATGCAGGTTCTGTTTTCATCACCCCACTGGTGATATGGTCATTTGTGGGAGAGCATCATCTTTGTGTACTCAGGAAGGAATTTGGTTGGCAGATTCTGTATTTCAGTGTAATTGATTTCCTTTGTTATCTTAGGCATTTTATTTTATGCATATAAAAGCATTATTCTGAGAACTCTATGACATTAAAAAGGCTACCTCTGTTATTGACAGTGACTATCTGAGCAGGAAAAGGAGTCCTTTTCTGGCCCTTCAGTTTTAGGAATGTATCTTTGTTCTAGGAACTATTCTTGCCTGTATTTTGAAAATAAAAAACTAAACACATGTTTTATTGTAAAAAAAAAAACCCATAAGACTTCTCATGTACATGTTTTGCATGAACATGGACTGAATGTGAACGTCCTGATCGTTCAAGATCCTGAAAGACAACATTCCACCTCCATTTTTGACTGTCTGTGATCTTGACTTTTTGTTGTCCTAATACCTCTGAGAAGTAGGGAAATTATTGAGGTATTACTAACATACATCAAAAATGAGACTTTTGGGGAAGCTTAGATGGGCGTAGTGGATAGAGCACTAACCCTGAAGTCAAGAGGACCTGAGTCCAAATCTGGCTAGCTGTGGGACCCTGGGCAAGTCACTTAATCCCAATTGCCTCAGCAAAAAAAAAAAAAAAAAAAAAGAGACTTTATTTTCCTATTTAAAAAGATTTTGAATACTTCCTCTCATGCTGGTCCCATCTTAGGAACTGAATCTGTTGATATGTAGTTACTGACAGTATGAGAATGGATGAGCTTGCACAAAAGTATGTGGAAAAGTACCTGAGCAAATAAGAGCCGTGTTCTTAACATTCACACTTTATTTGGTCAGATCTTTTATTAAATTCCACTAGTATATTTAAGTTTATGTGTTATTGAATTTTTTTTCTTAGAGATTATTTGCTAAAATGGTAGGAAAGACTGAATACCTCTTTAGCCCCAGAAAATTAGCCTTTCAAACCCAAAAACAACAGGGTATGCATATGATCAGAAGCAGATAATCTAGTTGAATAGTGAGAATAAAATCAATAAATGGATAAACTGGGGGAATATTAAACAACAACAAAGAATAAACAAAGGAAAGTCTCCACATTATTAGAAGGATTTAATTTTGGAGGATTTGAATAAGAATCACACAGAAGTAGAAATTATGTGTGTCTGTGTGTGTTAGGAGAGGAGTGGAGATAATCTGCATTAGTGGACAGAATAGTTATATTATTAAAGTAATTAAGATCATGTGTCAAAATATAATTTTGTACTTAAATGCTAAAGAATCTAATTTAGTATTTGTTCCCGTATTGATAACTACTACTAATAATTTTAATGATTGATGTATCTCTGGAGGCCCTGTCACATCTTTGTGGGTGTCCTGACTGGTTCATTCATATCACCATCTTCATGTTCATTAGTACAAGAATCGTATCATTATGACATTGTTTTTTCCCCCAAATTCAGTAATAGATTCCTTTGTTACTGATGGGATTTTTGGATCACCTTTTATGGAGTATGAGAAACTGCTTTCTCCTCAGAAGGCCCTGATTCATCTTTTCTGGTGTTAATACCAATGGGTAGCATTGTAAAATGCATTTAATCTATTAGCTCCAATTTCCCTTCTAGAAGAGTGGAGCTGAATTTCAACTTCATCTCCGTCTCACCTGTCTTTATCTTGATTTTTTTTTCTCAAATAGGGATTGGAGATATAATCAGCCATATCTAATTGCAGCAATCAACCTGAGGCAATAAAATGACCTTCAGATTTCTGTAGTCCTTTTCTTTGTAGTTTTATGGAGTTCACATTAGATAGAAATTCATTAAATAATTACAATAGTTTACAGCTCCTGGTTAGGAAAATTGAGACAGAAGTTGTTCTTGGCCCTAATTAATTTTTTTATATATCTCCTTTTGCTTCTTGTTTATTTATTTATTTATTTTTTAGAACTTTACATTTCACAAAATAATTTTTATAATAGTTTTTTATTTTTCAAAATATATACAAAGATAGTTTTCAACATTCACTCTTGCAAAACCTTGAGTTCTTATTTTTCTCCCTCCCCTCCCACCTTTCCCCTCCTCCAGAGAGCAAGTAATCCAATATAGGTTAAACATATGCAATTCTTCTAAACACTATTTCCACATTTATCATGCTGTACAAGAAAAATCTGATTTTAAAAAATGAGAAAAAAAAAACAAGCAAGCAAACAACAACAAAGCTAAGAATACTATATTGTGATTCCCGTTCAATCCCCAAGGTCTTCTCTCTGTATGTATATGGCTCTCTCCATTACAAATCTGTTGGAATTAATCTGAATCACCTCATTGTTGAAAAGAAGCAAGTCCATCCCAATTGATCCTCACATAATCTTGTTGCTGTTTACAATGTTCTTTTGGTTCTACTCACTTCATTTAACATGATGTCATGCCATATTCAACATATATAGGACTGCTTGCCATCTAGGGGAGGAGGTGGAGGGTGGGAGGGAAAAATCAGAACAGAAGTGAGTGCAAGGGATAATGTTGTAAAAAAATTACCCTGGCATGGGTTCTGTCAATAAAAAGTTATAAAAAAATTAATTAATTAATTAATTTTAAAAAATAACATGATGTCATGCAATTCTCTCCAGGCCTTTTTGAAATCATCCTGCTGATCATTTTATATAGAACAATAATATTCCATTACTTTCATATACCATAGCTTATTCAGTCATTCCCCAACTGATAGGCATCCATTCAATTTTCAGTTCCTTGTCACTACAAAAAGGGCTGCTGCAAAAATTTTTGCACAAGTGGATCCTTTTACCTTTTGCTTCTTGTTTATTGACTGACTGACTTCTCTATATTTATGGCAATTTTCATGATACAAGAAACTAAGTAAGAAAAATGAACAGAATATAATACCGTTTCTATTATTAGGCGGGAAAATTTTTGGGGGGGAAAGTAGCCTTTTTTCTTTTTTTTCTTTTCTCTCTCTTTTTTTTTTTAATTTCCCCGATACTTTGAAGAGGTTAGTACAACTTGAAACTTTAATCCAAGTATTCTGTTCGAAGATCTTTGAATTTCTCCTTTTAAACAAAAGCTTGGCTTTCTTTTTCAGTTTCTCTTTTCAACTATTGCCCTGTTGTACTATTCTTTCAGCATATCTAGTTAAGTCATGCTTAAATAGCTCTTGCAGTTTCTTCTCCTTTCTATCAGTTTGCTCTCTTGAAAGCTTTTTCTTTTTAAAACTCCCAATCATGACTCAAGTCTTCTTTGTGACTCAAAAAGGACGCTTGTTATGTTCACTTCTTTTTTCTGTTGTTTTTTTTTCTCTCTGGTGGTTCTCTCCTTTTGTTCTGATTTTTCTCTCCCAACATAATTCATAAAAAAAGAATATTTTAAAAGTTAACATGTATAAACATAAAAAATTAATAAAAAGAAAAAGAACAATAAAAAAGAGAGAAAATAAATAAAATTTCTTTCTAGTTGCAAGAGAATACTTGTCCCCTTGAATTACAAATCCCGAAATGAAAATTAGTTCTCAAACTTATGTTACAATGTAAAGTACCTCTTACTGATTTTGGAATTCATTTCTCAGTACACATCTCACATTCTTGGTATAGATTTTTCTTTCTTTTAACTTCTTGATCTTCACCTTCCTGTTTTGGATTCCTCCCTCCCTTTTATTTTTTTTAACCTTTTTCTTCTTTTGAAGTCATTTTGTACATGTTGCTGAGGGAACCCTTTATCTTTCCTAAAATTCTGGAAAGCAAAGAAATATTCCATTATCCTTTTATCTTCCCTTCTAAGACAGAACCCAACTCACACTTAGTACACTTATATTTATTGATTGCCTATGGCAAAGATAAACAGCATCACTTCTCTAGGTTGGTGGAACATTTCTTCTTTGCTTCCCACACCTGCTAGAATTGACACCTTTTTGCCATTTGGGGCTCCTCTAACAATCCTTGCTATTACCTGACAAAATAACTTTCCTATTTGTTGTGCTTGTTTCTTTTTCTCTTACAGCTGTGTTGAAGTGGGCTTCTGAGCTCCAGATTTCATACACTGCCAAAATCTTCTTCTCTTGAATTTCCTCTCCTAATTTAGTTTTCCAGGTGTGAATAATCACTGATTAGAAGATTTTCTTCCATACCCTAAATACCCCTAGTATTTGCAATAGCTTCAATTAGCAGTTATCTTAGAATAATCTAGTCAGAAAAAAAAATGAACATCTCACCTCTTTTATCTTCTCTCTTCTGTTGCCTCTAAGAAGAGGGACAAATGACATGTAGTATAACTAATTCTGTGCCTAACTGAGGTCAATAAAGAGAAATAGAATTGTGAATGACAGGAATATGTGGAGGCAGTGGCCATGCCATCTTAGAATTAGCAAGCAATAAAGAAGGAAATACCAAGCCTCATCTAACATTTATCTTAGTTTTTATGGGAGCAGCTTTCAAAATGTGCTGAAGTAGGATCCCATTCTTGAGATTCTATATGGGAAGTTATCTCCAGAGAGATGGAATGAAAGATGGGATGCTTTCAAAAGCAAAATTCTGATGTGATGAATCTCAGTTAAGAAGAAAAAGAGAAGTAGTTAGAGGCTTCAAGAACTCAGATTTTTAAAAAATACATGATGCAATGGAAAGAATTAGATTTGAAGCCAGAAAAAAGTGGGTCCAAGTCCTGCTTCTGCCACTTATTATGACATAATCTTTGTAAGTTTCTGTTTCCCCATTTTTATTTTTTTAATGTTTTATTCATTTGAAACAGATACAAAAGAAAAAAAGAAAACATTTCCATGTACATAGCAGAACATGAGAGAGATTCAGTATGAAACAATAAATTTCTGTTTCACTATGTAATAAATCTTATACATTTTTTTCAAAGCAGCCCAGCTTTTCTTTACTTCCTTCTAGGTTTTATTTTTTTGTTCTCTGTTGTGCATTCTCCTTCCTGACTCTCATCATAGAGAAGGCTAAAAGTGAATAAATATACATATATACACACATATCCATACATATCCATAAATGCAAACATACATATGTAGATTATACTATGCATATTTCTATTTTTCAGGTTTTTTTCCTCTGGAGGTGGATAATGTCTTCCTTCATCTGTCCAAATCTTTCCTTATTTATCTAAATCAACCAGCTCATATTTTCTTATATCATAGCAATATTCCATCACAATCATATACCACAGCTTATTTAGGTATTCCTCAATTGGAGAGCATCTATCATTTTAGCCAATCTGATAATGTATGTAAGATGATATCTCAAATTTATTTTAATTTTCATTTCTCTAAATAAATAATAATTTAAAGCATTTTCTCATATATTTATTTACAGTCTTTCTTCATTGAAAAACTATCTTTCCATCCTTTCACCACCCATCAATTGGAGTATGACTCATATTCTTATAAACTTAACAAAGTTCTACATATATTTGAGAAAATGAGAACCCTATCTGAGAGATCGTCTATGAAAATTCCATTCCTCCCTCCCATTTTCACTTTCCTTCTAATCTTGGCTATATTTATTTTATTTTTATAAGAATTTTAAAATAATTGAAATTATCACGCTCTATCTTTGGTGTCTTCATATAGTACTCTCCTATTCATGGGTCTGATAGGCAATATTTCCATGTTCATATAATTTTCTTGTGATTGCTATCTCTCTTTATATTTAGGTCCTGTATCCATTTTGACCTTATCTTGATTGGTATATGGTCTATGCCCAATTTCTGCCAGACTGCTTTCTAGCTTTCCCAAAAATTTTTATCAAATAATGAATTCTTATCCTAAAAACTTAAGCCTTTACATTTTTCAAACACAAAGTTACTATAGTCTTTTACCACTGTGTATTATATATGTATGTATATATATATATATATATATATATGTTTTATGGATAAATTCATTCCATTCACATTCATATAATTTGTGAATTTCCCTCCATTCTTTTTTTCCCTCACTATGCTTATCTATTTCCTTATCTTTAAAATGAAAATCTTGACTTTTTAGATCAGTTCTAATTCAGTGATAAAAGATTAAAATATAAGAACAACTGAATATGAAGACAAAACGGTAGTGAGATCCTGATTAATGGTAAGAAATTGTAAAAAGAGTTTAGCTTTCAATGTTTTCATTAAAAGAAGCAGCAGAAATGTCAAACGAAGAAAAAAAATAAAATGTAGAAAATAAAAACATTTCAAAAGGAAATGTACAGAAATGGAAAAATGATGGACAAAAAAATAAGAAAGCAGGAACAAATTAGCTCTGATAGAATGAACAACTATTATGAGTTCAAATAAGCCAAAGAGAAGATATTTTTAAAAAAATCAGAATTATAAATAATAGTTCCCCAAACAAAACTGGAACCATCATAAGACACATCAATGTGGGAAATAAGCATGTAAATAAAATGAAAGAATTGATACCAGTAAGAACAAAACAAAAAGATATACATGTAGTTGGTGTCATTGGGTTTATTGAATCCTATGCTACTAAATTTGGTAGTTTCCAGGTCTTATTAATCTGATTCAACCTATTAAGCATTGTTGTCTTTTAAGCAATTCCAAGTTATTTTGGTCATTACTGTTCTGTAGTATAATTTGAGGACTGATATTGCTAGACTCTATTCTTTGCCTCTTTTTTCCATGATTCATCTTGAGATTGCTGACCTTTGTTCTTTCATGTGAATTTTGTTATGATTCTTGTCTAGTTCTCTGAAGTATTTATTTGGTAGTTTGATTGGTATGATATTGAATCTGTAAATTAGTTTAGGTAATATTGTCACTTATTATTTTGACATGGCCCAATCAAAATTAGTATTTTTGCAATAAGATTTTCCTTTATTTCTGTAGAATATTTATAGTTGTATTTATATAATTCTTATATATGTTTTAATAAATAGATATCCAGATATTGTATAAAATCTGTAGTTACTTTGAATGTAAATATTTTCCTTTATTGTCTTGTTGGATTTTGTTGGTAATTAACATAAAGGTTGGTGATATTTGTTTTTATATAAACTTAAATTGTAAAAATAACCCATAGACAATCATATGATTATATCAAGAAAAGTAAAAAAATCTTTCAACAAAATATAACACTAGATATATTATTTCAAAATATAGGAATAAGTGGGACTTTCCATAATGCAGTAAATGCTATCTACCACCAAGACTTAACATTATCTTTAATGGAGAAATCCTAGAAGCTTTTTATATTATTTTGATATGCTGTTACTTTATTGAAGTTGTTATTTTTATTAATACTTAGGTGAATCTCTAGCAATCTTGAAATAAATGGTCATATTCTCAAAGAGTGCTGATTTTGTTTCTCTTTTGCCTATTCTTATTCCTTGATTTTTTTCTTGTCATTGATAAAGAAACCATTTTTAGAAACATTATCAGATAATAGTAGAGAAAATGGAAATCTCAGCTTTCCATTTGAATTGAAAGGTTCAGAGTTTTCTCTAGGAGTTTTCCATTAAAGCTAATGTTAGGTCTTAGCCGTAAATAGATAACAGCATATTATGGAAAGCCTCTTTTATTCCTACACTTTGAAGTAATATACTTAGTGTTATATTTTGTCAAAAGCATTTTCTGCTTTTCAGGATATAATCATGTGATTTTGTATTTTTACAATTTATATATACAATTAAGTTTATATTTTCCCTAATATTTAGCCAACCCTGAATTTCTAATATATATACAACCTGTTGTAATATAGAACCTTTTTTAAAATGTTGGTTTTTACTAATATTTCATTAAATATTTTTGCATCAATATTAATTAGACATGTTGCTTTATTTCTCTTTTCTGATTTAGGTATTGGAATTATATTTTATAATAGAAGGAATTGTCTTTTTTTTTTCCATTTTGGCAAAAAACATTATTTATTCTGGAGTTGATTATTCTTTGTATAGTTGATAAAATTCTCTTCTAAATTCACCTGTATTTTCCCTTCAAAAATCCCTTTATGCGTTATTCAATTTCTTTTTTTTTCTACTAACTTAGGAAATCAAATACCTCTCAAAAAGAAATCTCTAATGATTCTAATAATAAAAGATAGAGAATACTACATTTTAGATATCCTTGGTAGAGCATCTCCAAATAATTGTGTTGACATTTATTTTATTATAGTATCAAAAATATCATTTACCTGATAATTAAACTATTCACTGGCTTCATTACAAAATTATTGGATGGCCTACCAAAGTGTGATTGTTCTGGTTAAATATATGCCTATTGTGAGGGTACAAATTCTACATTGTTCTGACTGTTGTAATCAACCAAATTTCTTCAATAAACATTCATTAAAGGCCATAATGTTCATGAAGTTATGTTCATTTCTTTGGGTACAAGTCTAAAAAGTGACATAACCCTTGCTTTTTAGATGTCAACAATCTAATGGAGGAAAACAACATAAATATACACAAAAGTTGATTATGAAAAGATGACATCTTCAGAAGAAGGAACAGTATTCATAGGCTCCGATTTTGATAGCATCCACAAATCTGGATGGAGATGGAGGGACTGGATGTGTTACCTTCTAGTAACTATCATACCAATCTAGGTTATCTGAAAAATATTAAATATAAAAATTAAATTAATTAAATATTTTAAAAAATACTTTGCATTAGGTTGACTATGATAACTCATGAAACAAAGACAAATATATAAGGCCCTCACCATTTTTCTGCTTTGACAGTGATAATTGTAGAATGACAGAAAAGGGGCCAAAGAATATTAGGAATTTAGACAATCTATATACATTAACTTGCCATCAGTATGAATAATTAGAATGTAGTCCAATAACCAAAAGTCTAACATAATATTGGAGAAAATCAATGTCAACATTGACATTCACATTATAAATAATAGTTAGCTAAATGAGAAAAGGAACATGCAAATCCCAACTATTATTCTTTATTTATCTTTATCATTTGATTAACTTATCCCTTTAGTATTTAGATGCTATGCCATCTTGTGCAGTGGAAATATTTCATTATCTATGGTATTATTTCATTACTTATTGTGGAATTAAGGATTCCTCATTTATATCTTTTAACTGTATCTCCATTTTTTACTTTTGCCTTTTCTGAGATGATTGCTATTTTGCTTTTTAAAAATTCATTTGAAACATATTAAGTTCTCCTGCCCCACATTTGACTCTGTGTAAATCTCTGTGTTTCAAGTTTTGTTAAAGAACATCTTGTTGGGTTTGGGTTAAGCCACTCAGTTACACTCTTGAATTTTTGCATTGAGTTCATTCTATTCAATTAGTGTGCTGTCAGTTATGTATTTTCTTCCATTATAGGCTCCTTTTTTTTTCTTTTCCCCTGATTAGTCCTCTGAAGATGATGCTTGTTTTCTTTGTAATTGTTTTCTTCCAAATTCTGCCTTCCCTCCTCCTTTCTCCATCTTTTTCTTTGTTGAATTTAATGGATTTCTACATCAAATTATATTTTATTTGATTGGGATATAATTATGAGAGAGGTTCATGAGATATAATTTCTCTCTTCTCTTTCTCCATATTTATATACTTTCCTCCTCCTGTATCTCAATTACTTGAAATAATACATTTCTTCCCATCCCTCTCTTCCTTATTATATTCACTTTTATTCCCTTTTTTCCTGTCTCAAAAACAAAAGAAACAAACAAAATCATAGCCATTCCCCGTGTTTTTGTTACTCAGCTCCTTTTATGGGCATTGAGATGATGGGTATCTGAAGGAACTCATCTTTTCCTCTCTATTAGAATGTAAACACTTCAACATTTTTTAGCCCCTTCCAATTGCTCATAAGTATCTTTCCAGATTTCTTTTGACTCCTGTTCTTGTACTTAAGTGTTTCTTTTTAGCTCTAGAGTTTTTCATCAGAAATATTTAAAATTATTTATTATCCTAAAAGTTCATTTTAATTTTTGTAGTATTATATTCATTTTTTCAGAATAAGACAATTTTTATTTTAAGCTAATATTTTTTGTTTTGGGCATATCATATTCTAAGATTTTCATTTCTTTATGTATGTGCTATCAAATTATTCTTTGGGCTTATATTGAGGGCTTCTCTTAATTTATAGTGTTTTTTATTACATTTGTTTTATTTCTGTCTAGTTATTTTCTCACGGGACACTAAAACATTGTTGGTGGAGTTGTGAAGTGATCCAGCAATTCTGGAGTGCAGTTTGGAACTATTGCAGTGCTACTACTGCATCTGTTATCACAAGGAATTCATAAAGGACCCACATTTGCAAAAATATTTGCAGTGGCTCTTTCTGTGATGGCAAAGAATTAGAAAGTGAGTAGATGTCCATCAATTGAGGAATGGTTGAATAAGTTATGGTATATGGTATATGAAAGTAATGGAATATTATTATTCTATAAAAATGATGAACAGAATGGTTTTAGAAAATCTTGGAAAGATTTACATGAACTGATATTGAGCAAAACAAGTAGAATCAGGACTATCTTATACACAGTAACAGCAAGATTGTGTGATGATCCACTATAAAAGACTTGGTTCTTCTCAGCAGTTCGATGATCCAAAACAATCCCAATAAAGTTTGGATAGAAAATGCTATCCACATCCAGAGAGAGAACTATGGAGAATGAATGTAAATCAACACATGCTGTGATGCTATGATACTATCATCCTTTTTTTTCTTTTTCTTATGGTTTTTTGTTTTTCTCGTGGCTTTTCCCCTTTTCTCTGATTTTTCTCACCCAACATGATTCATAAAGAAATGTGTACTTTAAAAAAAATTAGTGTACATGTATAATAAGAAAAATAACAAAAACAATAAACAAAACAAAATGAAAAACTGTTTACTTATTTTCCCTAATGCAACTCTTCTCCCAAGCTTGCATACTTCAGGTCCATTTACCAGGGTTTGAACAGGCTTCCCTGGTATAAACCCGAAGCACTCAATCAGACCTTCCAACTCAGTCAACATATACCTTAATACAGTACTTGGTAATTTCAATGCAAAGGTGAGCATAAGAGATGACAGTGAAAAATGAATTTTAGAATATGGCTCTGGACTAATTTTTTTTTCCCTGAGGCAACTGAGATTAAGTGACAGATCACACAGATTTGAAGTGTTAAGTGCCTGAGGTCACATTTGAACTCAGGTCCTCCTGGCTTCAGGACTGGTGCTCTATCCACTGTGTCACCTAGCTGCCTCAGGACTAATTTTTAAAAAGATGTCAAAGCCTTGTAGACTGCTCTGATGTCTACACCTTTATGATGAATAATTTCTTCAGTCAGATAAACAAAAGATACAGAGTATCATGAGCATTGAGCAACAGAAAAATGAAATTGCTATCTTAAAACAGAAAATGACTAGTTGAGAGTATGAGTATGAGTATGAGAGTCATTTTTAGTCAGTTCTTTGTATGTAGTCTCACTATTAACTCATTGGAACAAAGGTCAAAAATCAACACATAACTAAAAGAAAGGATTAAAGATGACCAAAAGCAAATGAAAATAAAACAAACCCAACAATGAAATTATAACAGCTCCAACTTGATCTATTCAAATAAATTACTGACACCAGAGAAAAATGAATTTTTAAGGTGACTTGAAATACTACCATTTCCTATAGAAGTTTAGCCTAGAGAAAGCAATCACAATAACAGAGGCCAAAAGAATCTAGAGATTACCTCAGCTACCAATTACTTCACACTGTCAAACAAAGAGACATAATGGTCAAAAATAACAATGATTTAGCATCCAAATTTAGTCGCAAAACATTTGAGGGAAACATGGCAGAAGTTTATGAGCAACATCACCTCACAAAACACCCAAGTGTGGTGTGAGGGAAAATGGCTTTGCAGAAAGTCAGGTATGAGAACCAATGAAACCAAATCATCTCAAGAGCATTTGAAACTGGAAGGAAGTCAACAAACATGACAAATGGAACAGATCGGTTTGAATTTCAATAGCAATCTATTTTTATTTGTACTCGAACACATTAATCCCTGACATGCTATGTGAAGAAAAAGAAATGGCCCTAAAAAGATGAAGATGGGAAAAGCAGTTGGACAAGATCAAGTACACACATCAGGAATTTTTGCTTTTGCCAAAAGTAACACAATTTTAAAATATCAAGGGATTAATTTTCAAGATATCAAGACAAAGAAATTATTAAGAAAAGAAATCATGTGTGCTACTTTTGTTTAAAAGGTCATTAAAGAACATTAATAACTACCCATCTATATATTTAATTTATAATTTTTAATGACCTATACATGTACTAAGGAAATCCTTGATTCAAACTGAGAGAATACCAAGCACGGTTTCCAAAACAACTTTTTTTAATAGTAGACCATATTTTTATAGTCCCACAATTAATAAAAAGCAGACTCCCCTGTGTTTGTTGACTCTCCCCTTCCCAAATGCATTCTATTTGTTATAGCAAAATGTAACTTTAGTGAGATTCTAGACTCCTTTTCCCAACCAATATGCACATTAATTAATCTGATTCTCAGAGCTAGAATCACCATATCATACCCCTGGATTCCTGAGATATCCTGAAAGATTGTAGATGTCTTTTTTCTACTACTATTGACTTGAACTCTCATTCTGGTACGCCTTCCTCTCCATTTCCAAACTGCTAATCACTAAGGATTAGTGTTCAAGGTCTAAACAATAGTTAATGTCAATTAGTTTCTATAAAAAAATATTTATGGAGAAGATATAAATTAAAAATGCTACCCTCCTCAATACCTGGGGACATATTTTCCCCTATACCACTTGAGTCCTTGGGGAGAATGGTCTCAAATTTAAAGCAGTTCCTACACAGCATTTGCCCCACCAAATTTGTCATAGGTACTAGATGAATCCTAATCTCAGGTACATTTGAGTTGGGTCTTTTTTTTCCAGCACTAAGACTGGGCTGGCTGGATGCAAACCTGACATGGACTTTAGCTCCCAGGCCTCCAGTGGCTTCCCATTTTTACCTTTGAGTCTTATAAGATTGTAATATTCTTCAATAATCCTTTGCCTAAAAACAGGAAGAGACACAATGGAGAAGAAGCATCAGCAGCGTCATATGCTTATAAGCCATATGCCAACATTCTTAGCCTTATTCTTCACTGGGGACTAAAGAATTCCTTGTTCCTACACTTGTTCCAGAAAAAAATCAAAATTAATATTACCTCAAGTTTCTATTGTATTAATTATATAGTGTACTTAATTTTATGAGAGTATTGATCTCTATAATTGAGTTCTGTTTCTGCCTAAAATTAACTTTCTAGGTCTTGAGATGAACTCAAGAATTTAATTTTCCCTTTGAGTTAGTGTAAAGTTATAATTAAAAGAAAACTTATCCCTCATCCCTTCAGCTCCTAGAAAATTCTAGGACATCTGTTTTTTTTTTTTTTTTTTTTTTTTGTCTTTGAAAGCCTATAAGCTACTATATTTTCACAAGATATATTGTCTGTCCTTGTCTCTTCTTGTGCAATTAAAGGAGATTTTAATATCTTCCAAGGGGTCATCAAATCGATAGCTTTGAAACTCAAACAAAAATGATAAAATGCAGGTAGGTCCCATAAAATAATTAACACTCCTTAATTGACAGTAGGAAAGCCGGATGATACAGTGGACAGAATGCTGGACACGTCGTCAGAAAGACCTGCATTCAGATGTAATCTTAGACACCTTCTAGCTGTGAAGCCCAAGAAAACTCCAAATGAAATCATGAAGTGTTGAATGTGACTGGACAACAATAAGCCTAATAAGCCTAGTCTTTCACAATTGGTCATCATTATAGCAACTCTGTTACAATGTATAATGATCTGGGTCTTCTCATTTCACTTTGTATCAATTCCATGTAAGTCTTGCCAGTTTGATGTTGTTGGATTTTTTTCCCTGAAACTACCTTCCTTATTATTTCTTATAGCAAAATAGTACTCCAGCACAACTGTATGTCACAGTTTGTTTAGTCATTCCCTAATAAATAAGCAGCCTTCAAATTCTAGTTCTTTGCCACTACAAAAACATTTAGGAACTTTTTCTTTGATCTCTTTGAGATATAGAACCAGTAGTGATATTTCTGAATTTAAGGATATACCCAGTATTGTAATGCTTTGGAAATAGTTCCAAATTATTCTCCACAGTGATTTGATAAGTTCACAATTCCAGCAGTTTATTAATGTTCCTATTCCAGCATCCTATCCAACACTTGTCACTTTTGATATGTATGATGTGGTACCTCAAAGTTGTTTTAATGTATATTTCTCTAATCATCAGTTCTTTAAAGCATTTTTTCTTATGACTATGGAAAGTGCTGATATTTTCTTCTGAAAACTTCCTGTTCATGTCCATTGACCCATTTATCAATTGGAGAATGACTCTTATTTTTATAAATTTGACTCAGTTTTCTATATATTTGAGAATTTTTTTGGTATTACTTCATCATTTATGGTACCTTTTAGAAAAATATCTTTTTCTTCATTATCCCTTTTTATTAGATCTGTTTTTGCTTTTGTTTTATCCCAGATCATGATTGCTACCTCTGCCTTTTTTACTTCACCTAAAGCATAATGGATTCTGTTCCATCCCTTTATTTTAACTCTGTATGTTTTTCTATTTCAAATGTGTTTGTTGTAAGCAACATACATTTGTCCCCTCCAGATCATGGAGGTCATGGGCACAGGACACTGCAATACGGAAAATCTGTGTAAAAATTTTTGGTGCTACCTTCAAACCAAAGAAGTCTAAAATATTTCTTTTTCTTTATAGGATATTTATAGTACATTATTGTAAAATTTGGATTAAATATTTGATCATAGGCTCTGTGTCCATTGCTGTCCTCTGTGTCATCTGTGGCTTCCACAAAATCAAACCAAATTTCCATTTAATTTTTATGCTGACCCACAATATATCATATCTATGATGGAGAATGTTGTGATGTGGAAGGGATTAACTACTGTTGGATTCTGGTTTATAATCCATTCTGCTATTCACTTCCATTTTATGGGTTAAACTTATTCCATTCACATTCATAATTATGTAATAATAACTGTTTTTTCCCCTATCCAATCTTCTGTTTAATCTACTCTTTTTTTAAAGTAGGCCCTTCAGAAAAGTCTGTTTTATTTCTATCTCCCTTAATCTAATCTCCCTTTTTTCATTCCACACCCTGCCATCTCTTTTCCCTT
Organism: Sarcophilus harrisii; assembly: GCF_902635505.1. Classification (NCBI taxonomy): domain Eukaryota; kingdom Metazoa; phylum Chordata; class Mammalia; order Dasyuromorphia; family Dasyuridae; genus Sarcophilus; species Sarcophilus harrisii. The sequence goes on from NC_045427.1 coordinate 281,079,419, forward strand.
TCTCCTCCTATTTCCACCCCTAGATAAAGTAGATTTCCATAACCAATGGACTATGCATTTCTCATTTCACTTTGTATCAGTTCCATGTAAGTCTTGCCATGTTTGATGTTGTCGAATTTTTTTTTCCTGAAACCACCTTCCTTATTATTTCTTATAGCACAATAGTACTCCAGCACAACTGTATGTCACAGTTTGCTCAGTCATTCCCTAATAGATAAGCAGCCTTCAAATTCCAGTTCTTTGCCACCACAAAAACATTTAGAAACATATACACACTGCAAACATATACACATATACTTTTTCTCCATCATGAAAGCTTTTCCTTGTACATCTCTTTTCCCAAAAAAAATATATTTCCCTATCTCCCTTTCCTCTTCTCCCAGTGTATCCTTCATTCTAACCTGTTCATTTTTTTTTCAAGATCATCCCAACATAATAGACTAACACACATGCCCTCTGTCATAGAGACTCCTTCTAACTGCCCTTAATAATGACAAAGTTCTTGGGAGTTATGTAAGTAATCTTTTCATATAAGAATATAAACAATTGAACTTTATTGAGTTCATTATGATTACACTTGTATGTTTTCCTTTTTATGCTTCTCTTCAGCCCGGTACTTGAATGTTAAATTTTCTTTTCACTTCTGATCTTTTCATCAGAATTGCTTAAAAGTTCTCTTTTTCATTAAATATCCATTTTTTGCCCCTGAAGAATTATACTCAGTTTTGCTGCATGTTATTCTTACTTGTAATCATAGCTCTTCTTCCTTCTGGAACATAATATTCAAGCTCTTCCCTCTTTTACATGGAAATTGCTAAATTTTGTGTGATTCTGACTGTAGCTCCATAATTGAATTTTTTCTTTACAGCTGCTTGCAATATTTTCTCATTGTTATGGGAGCTCTGGAATTTTTTTATAATGTTACAGGTAGTTTTCATTTAGAGCTGTCTTTCAGGGATGATTGATGATTTTCTTCAATATCTGTTTCATCCTATGGTATGAACTGGTCCTAGCATTTCCATCCTAGCTGGAGCATTTATAAGAGAATATGGACAAAAGTTGGATAAGATGAGAAAGGTAGAAATCTACATCATCAGAGGGGATTCCTTATTTAGTTTATTATAGCTTTTTATTTACAAAATATGTGCATGGGTAATTTTTCAACATTGATCCTTGTTAAACCTTCTGTTCCAACTTTTCCCCTCCTTCTGTCACTCCCTCCACTAGATGGCAGGTAGTCTAATACATGTTAAATATGTTAAAATATATGTTAAATCCAATATATGTATACATATTTATACAGTTATCTTGCTGCACAAGAAAAATCAGATCTAGAAAGAAAATAAAAAACCTGAGAAGGAAAACAAAACTGCAAGCAAACAATAACAGAGTGAAAATTCTATGTTGTGGTCCACACTCAGTTCCCATAGTCCTCTCTCTGGGGGTTCCCATATTATTGACAGCAAGAATATATTTAAGTATTTGTAACTCTTGTTTCAGAGAATCTCTCCTATCACAAAGGGTCAGAGTACATTTTGGGGACTTCTCATTTCTCTGGCTTATTACTCCCATCAAGATGATCTGGAAGTTTCAGTATAAAGTATTTCAAAAGAGCTTCCTTGACAAAGCTCTTAGGGTTCAGAATAAGAACATTTTTATTAGAAAAAATTAATGAAATTCAATAGAACTTGTACTTAAGTCTTCAGAAAGTAATGATAATTATCACCCCACTTTAAAGGAGCAACCTTCAAAGTCTTCATACCTTAATGCTTTAACTGAAATGGAACTTTAAATACATGGAGTCTGCATTTGTTCCTTCACCATAGTTCTTTCATTTTACTGTATTGCTTTCTTCCTTCACTTTTTCCTCTGGATCAGTATACATCCAATCAGTTGCCAATCATCACATCTTGTTGGTTCTATTTCCGTGAAATCTTTTACATCTGTCCCTTTCAGCCTTCACCCTAGTTCAGGTTCTTATTTGGACATTCACAATTGCTTCCTAGCCTATCTCTGTGCCTCTAGTTTCCCCTTCTGTTATATCTTTTGCAAAGCTGCCAGACTAATATTCATAAAACACATATCTGAAAATGCTACTCAACATTCTTGATTGGCACCCTGTGGCTTCTGGGATAAAATACAAATTCCTCACTGTGGCATTTAAAGCTCTCCACAATCTTACTCTGACCTATTTTTCCAGACTTATTTCACTTACTTCCTTCTTCATGCACTTTTGCTGTAGTCAAATTGATGTTCTAGAGAAGGGGGTTTTAACCTTTATTGTGGTATTATGGATTGTTTTGGAAGTCTGATAAAGTCAAAGGGTCCCTTTTCAGAATAATTTAAAAAACTTTTTAAAAAATAATTAAAAACAATTTTGAGGATAACTTAAGACAAAATTCATTTAGAGGTTAGTGAAAATACAGATTTAATTCCACCATCCTCCCCCCATCACCTCATGAACTTTTGAAAACTTTCTATGAACTCCTGGGGATGTGTGGATCCCAGAATCTCTTAGTTAGTCCCCATATAAAGCTCTTGTTCCTGTGTCTTTGTACAGGCCACCCAGGCCCTATCTCTTACTGAGGTCTTTTCTAATGAGATTTCCATCCTACTCCCAATTGTTAGAATTAATTCCCTCTTGGAAAGGGACCTGTATGTGCACGAATGTTTGTGGCAGGTCTCTTTGTAGTGGCCAGAAACTGGAAACTGAGTGGATGCCCATCAATTGGAGAATGGCTGAATGAATTGTGGTATATGAATATTATGGAATATTATTGTTCAGTAAGAAATGACCAGCAGGAGAATTTCAGAAAGGCCTGGAGAGACTTAACATGAACTAATGCTGAGTGAAATGAGCAGGACCAGGAGATCATTATATACTTGAACAACAATACTATATGACGATCAATTCTGATGGATGTGGCCCTCTTCAACAATGAGATGAATATACTTTAACATATTTAACATGTATTGGCCAACCTGCCATCTGGGGGAGGGGATGAGGGGAAGGAAGGGAAAAATTGGAACAAAAGGTTTGGCAATTGTCAATGCTGTAAATTACCCATGCATATAACTTGTAAATAAAGAGCTATAATTTTTTTTAAAAAGAATTAATTCCCTCTTGAAATTATTTTGTATTTACTTATAATCATATATCTTGTTTATCAACCCCCACCCACCAAAAAATAAAAGAACATAATCTTGGCTACAGGGACTATTTCCATGATTTTTTTCCCTTTGTACCTGCAGTGCCTTGAACATAGTAGAAGCTTGATAAATGTTTGCTGAATTGAATTAAAATGCTTCTAGCTGTTTTCCTTTTGTTTCCAGCAAATACTGCTTTATTGTTACCCACTTGCTCCTTGTTATCTTTCCTTTCTGTTTTATGGTTCTCTGAATGTCTTCTATCTGCAGTCCAGCTCTCCTCTTGAAGATGGCATTTATGATTTTTTTCTCAAGGACCAGCTCACTAAACAAGCTTATATGTTAGTCTCCAAGGATTTTTTTTAACAACTCAGAAAAGGCACATCTCTTAAGTCTTCTTTTGTACATAGTCTCTATATCTCCAACACTGAAATGATAAACTTTATGGGTTGGGAGCAGTTATTGTGTATGGTAGTGGCAGCTATTGTGATATACCTTTCTTGTACCATTTAAATGATTCCCTATCTCATCTTTCATATAGAGAAGCAGAAGAAAAATGAAAAGAAGGGTGAAAGAGGGATCATCAGAGATTTGGGTTCAATTTCTATCCCTGCTTTTTCTGCATTGTTAAAAAAAAATTCACTAGCTGTATGATCATGGTTAAAACACTGTAAAAATGGGAAGGATAACAATACTTGTAGTTCTTATTTCCCAGGATTGTCATGAGGCTCAAATAAGACAAAATGTGTCTTTAAAATTCTATATGAATGTCATCATCATTATTATTATTATTTTGAAGAGAGACAAACTATATTTATTAAATTTAATAATTACACTGAAATTATTTTGATCAGAAAGAGTTATCCAATATTCCATAAAAACTTATAGTTTTTCCAAATACAATCTATTTGAAGGATTTCTGAAAAATAGGGATTTGCATGTGTGCATATGGTTCTTATGTTAAGCTCAAAATGAGTCAGTACTGTTGATCTCTCTCTCCCTACCTGCCAGGATGTTCACCTCAGCAACCCTGGTCCCATCTGTACTATACCTCAGCTAGGTGGAACAGTTTTGTTTTCTCTCAGATTCTACCTCCATCCTTTATTTTTCCCTATGGCACCTGGGCAAACTGCTCATGAAAAGGTGGGCACAACTGAAATGACTGATATTCTGAATGCTGTGCATTTGGATTGAACAGGAACCTTTACCTGCCATCTCTTCACATGGCTCCACACTTCCATTTCTAGAGTTACAGCCAGGAGGAGGCCCCTCGACATAAACTGAATACCTGCAGGAAATATTCATTTTTGACTAAAGGTGGCGCCAACTCTTTGCAGATACTTAGGAAACTTTAACTCATCCTGCCCTTCTGCCTGCCTCCAGACCCGAGCTTTTAATTTTCAGAGGCAGGAGTTATTCTAGTTGCCCATCAGAAGAGATGGTGAGAGGGAGGATGCAACTTTTTTTTTTGTTTTTGCAATCAAGAAAGATCTTTCCAAATAGATTTAAATTGTGCATTCTAGAATCTTAGACTTGGTTTTTATTTTCAGAGCTGAAGAAAATTTGCTGCCAAGAAAATAACAAAACAAAACAAAACAACAACAACAAAAAAATAAACCCAAGGTTGGCAACTTTCAGTTTGTTCATTATTAATGAGCCACATTGAACATGCACCTTGGCAAAGTGGGAGCCCTGGCCTACTTCCTGTGAGTGTGCTAATGAGAACAGATCCCTGCTAATGACTATTTGTTTATTTTTCTGCAAAAGACAAGCAGGAGCGGAGACAGGCCGTTCTTCGTTCCTCAGCTCTACCAACTGCTTCTTTGTTTAAAATAGCTGCTGAATTAATGCCGGGCTTACTTATTCCAGCCCATGCTGCCCCATCACAGCTGGTGGCCCCTTCCATCTCTCTCAGGCTCCCACTAGAGTTTCAGGGACACGGCACAGATCTTGACCCCCAGAAGAGGCGATTCAATTTAATACTCTGTGGAGTGAGGGGTGGTTGAATGCCTCTGGATCTTGGCCCAGTGAATGAGGAAAAGGAGGGGGAGTCAGCGGGCATTGGAAGAAATATTTTGGAAAATATACTAGATGAGAAATCAGGGTATCTGTGTTGAAGTCCTGCCCTTGGTCCTTGCCATGGGCATTCACTTTCTTAGGCCTCAGTCTTCTCCTCTGTAAGATGGGAGTAATAATTACTGATAGTTATTTTACCAGGTTTTTGTGAAAATCAAATGACATGGGCTTGAGGAGGAGCTGGTCTTTGGGACAACCCTTGACATTGGTAAGTGGGGCATCACCACATGCTGCAGACATAATGGATTTGAAAAGGTTTTGTAAACTATAAAGCCTCTTCTAAATGTAAAGCACTGGGCTTTAAGGGAGAATGCTCCAAGTGGACATAATTTTTTCCCCATACCACCTCCAGCTTTCCTTTCCTTTTCAGAATTTTTTTTAAATGAATGCACCTAATTTTGATTTAGCAAACACTTCTTAACTACCAACCTTACCACTCTCACTCCCACCTCTGGTTATAGTCTCCAAAAACAATTCAGTAAAAAAAATTAATAGATAGTTACTCATAATAGATGTCACTTTCCACTTCTATTTTGCTTGTTGTAGTTACTAGTTTATTTTTTGGTAATAAAAATGTGCTTTAAGTCTGACTATATGGTGATAACACTGCTAAACATGCCCAGAATCTTGTTGCCTTTTAGTGTGGACTTTATGTATCTGGCTGTAGTTATTTTTATTTTGGTTCTTCTTCTCTCTTCATCATTCCTTTGAATTCCTCATAGTCATTGTTCTTTATGGTAAGCTTTTTTTTTTTTTTTTTTTTTTTTTTTTTTTTTGATGAGAACAGGATCTGGGATTTTGTCATTGTAGGGAGCTATTGCTAAGGAACTTTCTCAAAGCAGATTTTATCTACTCTGCAGTCTTAGAGACTAGCTGAAGAACAATGAAAAGTAATTTTCTCAGGGTCACACAGTCAAAAGGAGAATCTTCCTGACTCTGAGGCCAGTTTTCTATCCACTATACCAAACTTACTTTTTAGTCTTATACCACTTTTTTCTCCCTAGTTATTCTCCTAATATTAGGCATATTTTGTTTCTAGTTTTTGTATTATTATAAACAATGATGTTTTGAATATATTAGCACTTCTGGGGGTTTTCTTGATGTTATTAACTTCCTTGGGGTATAAATCCAGACTGTGAACTCTGGGTCAAAGAATATGAAAATTCAGCTTTTTTTTTTTTGTATAGTTCTAAATTGCTTTCCAGAACAATTGGACCAGATGATCACTTTATCAGTCATGAACTGACATGCCTATCTTTCCATAGCACACCCGCATTGAATTCTCCCACTTTTTCTTTGTCAATTAAGTGGATGCAAGCTGATAGCTCAGATCTGTTTTAATTAATAATTCTTTGATTATTAGTTATTTTGAGTGAATTTTTCAAATGGATATTGAAAATCAAACTATTAAAATTTGTCTTTTAGGGACTTGGTTCTTAATTTTATGGATTTATAGCTTTCTTTTCTATAAAGGTTTCCTCCTTATTAGTACACTCTCCCCCTCCCACAAATAATTAGTGCCTTCATAGATTACAATTGGGTGCCAAGTCTTCCCTGACCTCCAAAGAGTTTTGTTAACTGGGTCAAGTCTCTCTTCAGCCGCTTCAACAGTTTCTCTCCCATTGGCTCATTCTTAATACCACAGTGTCACCCCATACCATTTCCCTTTTATCTGAGCATACATTTGTTGTATTCTGTTTCTTTAGGTACCATAGCAAGATGATGGGGGAGGACAGAAGTATTTAGAATCATAGAATGTTCTTAAAATCATGCCATTTAGGTGTATTTTTTTAGTATCAGTCAACTATGCAAAGGATTGAAGGAGGTCTTCCCATGTAAATTCATCATTGTTGCAAAATGAATCAGGAGCAAACCCCAGTCTGTGCTTTCTCCCTTTCAGATGCCAAAAGATTTGTTTTTAGGGTTTCAAAGAAAATCTGGAGAAAGACAGTAATGTCTAAATCATGAACCACAATGCCTGAACCAGACGCCAGGTTGTGTCATGGATCTGGTGACGGAACTGGGCGTATTTGGCTTGGAGAAAAGAAAAAAGAAATGGGAGACATGAGATCTGTCTTCAAATATTTGAAAGGCTAACACCTGAAAAAGGTATTTTACTTAATTTTCTTTGGTCTCTGGAAGCAAAGTTAGGAGTAGTGGATAGAAAGGCAAATTAAGACTTTATATCAGGAAACACATCCTACCAATCTCAGATACCCAAAGATAAAATGGACAGTCTCTTGTCAAATACATCAGAAAGGGAATTTTTCATCAGGAATAGATTGGATTGAACTGAAGGGGCTCTGTGACATCAAGTCACAGAAAACTCAAATATAAGGGCAGAAATTTCAAGCCAGAGAAGTATGAAGTTACCAGGAAATGCCTACAAAATGATTGTCATATAATCATTTTTCCTGAAGATTCAGTTTTTCTCCAGCAGTGATGGGAATTCTGCTCCTATATTTTCTTGATATAGGCAAAGTGCTGTAATAGAAAGAATAGTGAAATTGGAATCAGGATTATCTTGGCTCAAATGCCCAATTCCACACTTTTAGTTGTATTGTTCAGGCAAAGATACTGGAGCGGCTTGCCTTTTCTTTCTCCAGCTCATTTTACAGATGAGAAAAGTGAGGCAGGCAGGGTTAAATGGCTTGCCCAGGGTCACACAGCTAGTAAATGTCTGAAGCCAGATTTGAACTATGGCGGATGAATCTTCCTGACTCTAGGCCTGGTGCTCTATGTACTGCATCACCTAGCTGCTTCTCTTCTTGCTGTAGAGCCTAATCCCAAATCACTTCAATTCTCCAAGTCTCATTTTCTTCTTTCATGAAATGGAAGAATTATTATAAGAAAAGTGGTTGTGAATTTTAAAGTTATTTAAATATAACTTTCTCTTTTTAGAGAGGAGGCTCAGTGTGGTTTAAAGAATGCTGGATTTAGAGTTCGGGAGATATGAATTTCCATCCTGGCTTTGACACTTACTGTGTGACTTTGGGCAAATCACTTATGACTTATATTGGATGTGTCTTGGTTTCCCTAATGCTAATGAAAGATGAGAAGGCTTTTCCTACATACCCCACAGGGATACTTTTGTTTTATAAATGTGCCATCATGTTCATAGGGCAGCTGAAGATCAGCCTAAGCCTGCTTCTTTCTCCGGTTTAACCATGTTGATGATCTTGAGGACTAATGACCTTTAGATATTACTGCAGCACACAACTGTGTTGACTGACATTAGCACCATGGCCCTCTATAATAATAATAACCCACTTTCAAACAGTGCTTTAGATTTACAAAACACTTTCCTTACAACAACTCTACAAGGAAGGTTGTATCCCTATTATTAACCCTATTTTACACATTCATGAAAGCACCAGAAATTTATCAAGTGCCTACAGATGAAAGTAGAGACTCTGAGTAGTTAAGCAAATGTGGCCAGTAAATATCACAGCTGAGATTTGAACTTTTGATTAAAAATCCTGTGCTCTTTCAACTCTGTCTAAGGGAGGGATTGGGGAGGGCATACAAAATACAATTGTTAAGGGAGATCTTTTTCTAACATCCATTTCTATTTGAAATGATTTAAAAATAGCAGATACATACACACACTCACACAATCTCCAGCATGTGTGAAGAGACTTTCATATTCCTTGCTGTTCATCTTTTATTCCTTGCCATCTTGTCTAAGGTCTGTCTGATGTTCACATTTTGGAAAAATATCTGCGATCCCATCTGTGCCCTTCTGTCTCCTCAAGAATCGGCAGACAAGCTTCAGTCCTAAGGAGCAGACAGATCTCAGAGAACATGAAAGAGAATGAGAAATGCTCCCGTACTGGTAAGTTATGAACTTTCAGAGTAGACTGGAATGGAGAATGGGAATGTCAAGGTTAGTGTTGGTGGAACTGGGCAGAGAAAAAATGGAACACATTTTTAAAAATGCAACAGTCAGACTACTTCTTCACTTCTGTTCACTTAGCCTGTATCCAACCAAGAGAAGAGTGATATATTTTTCATCTCCTCTTCATGAAGTTTCCACCTCTAATTTCTAGCCCAATTGTTTAAGACTTCCAGCTCTTCTCTCATCCTTCAGAAGCTATTGTACATCATTTCATCTCTTTTTCATCCACCTTCCCATCCCCTACCTTTCTACAATACTCCTAATATTCAGTGGTTTTAGCTTTGTAGATACGACTTGTATTCATAAAGATAACTCCCTCTCTTATCTTGTGGACTATTTTCATGCATTGCTAGGACCAAAAAAATTTCATCATCATAAGGTCAATGTCCAGAAGACACCTTCTCTTTTGTCTTTGTGTTTTTTCCCCGATATTTCCTTTTTCCTTAATTGTCCTTCTTTTCATTGTTCACTTGTTGATTTCCTTTCTGTCCTTTAAAACTCAACTGAAATGCAACCTCCTATATGATGCTTTTTCTGATTCCCACCTGATCCAATCTAGGCAATGACCATCTCATCCCTCAAACATTATGTAATTATTTTTGCACCCCATTAATTCACTTATACTTACCATGTAGTTAAGCTTCAACCAAACTATTTTGTTTGAAGCTGTGTTTGTGGAAGGAGATGTGACTGACTCTTAATTGGTGGAGACTATGCTGAGGCAATACTAGGCGTGGATAAAGGGTAGAATTGTTGCTGAGACTTCTTTAAAGAGATATTTGGCTCTAGAGACTCTTAGGGAAAGAGAGACACAAGGAGAGGAGAAAAGAGAAAGGGAAGCCAGTACCTCAACATGTCCCAGATTTTCACCCTAGAGACTTTCAGGAGAGAAATTTCTCCTAAGTGGGACCAGACTCTTTCAGTTTGAGCTGAAATCTCAACCTACTCTTGGCTAAAGAGTTCATTCACATAAACATATGGTTTTCGGTATATCCTAATTTCTATGATTCCTGTTTGCTATTTGTTTGTACAAATTAGTTTATTTGAAAATTGCTATTTGTGATGGTCTTTTCCGGATCAAGTATTTGGTGGGAATGAATGAAGTTGTAAGTGCCTCTTAAAAGGGAACAGGGAAGAGGATCTTGTTCTGAAACTATTGTACTGTAGGTCAGCAATATTTGAGAGGAAAATGGATATAATTCTAATTCAATATCCCTCTCAAAGAAAAGAGGACCTGGGCTCATGGTCTTCCTGGGGTCTGACTGCATCTTTCCCCACTCCTCCAGTTAATTTGCTGATGTGACAGGCATGGCCCTCGCCTCTCTTTTCCTCCAGAGGTGGGCCAGATTCAAGAGACATTTTTCTATAGAGAGACACTCCTATATATTTACATGACCCATGTTGATATATATTTCATATGGAAACACATATCACCTACATATAATTACTTAAGCATCCTATTTATGCTTAATTAAAGTAAATTAGAGTAATCTAAAGTCCTACTACTCTCAATCTAAAGTAGGACCTAATAAGGTTCTTCTAAACTTTAAATTTGATACCAAAAATATAAGCTTTATGGTGGTAGAGAACAATTTATACCTACATAAACATTTTCTTTCAGAAGATTTTTGCATATAATTAGAACTTCATAAATATTTGTTGAATACATTAGTTAATGACTTTGAATTTCATTATCAGTGTAATTGTAGCGAAAAATAGCTCTGGACTAGAATCCATGAGATTTAGATGCAAATAAATCTGGACTATGCTATTTATTTATTTAGCTCTCGTCAAGCCTCTGTTTTTGCAAAATGATGGTAGTGATATTTGCTTTAGTAATTTCATAGTTGTGAGGAAGTTAGTTTGTGATACTTAAAATGCTATATTAATGTAAATTGCTATTATCTCCTTACCATCTTTTCCAATAATGTTCAAACTCAAATAGCCTTTGGACAAGTTGCTATCCTATTATTATTTCTTTATGTTTGGTGTTCTATGGACTATTACACAAATGGATAAGTTAGCTTCTTTTTGTAGACAAATAAGTATATTAAGATATAAGCTTATCTTCTGCAGGCTTATTGAAAACAGCCTTAGTATAATCCTAGTAGCACATAGACAAAAGGAATGATAGATATGTCATCTTGTTTCCAAGTGATTTTAATCTCCTCAACCTCCTGTATTCTCTATCCACTAAGAAATTTTCATTCCATGTATTTTGGAGACTCAGAGTATTCGAGATGGTAACATTTATTTTATGAAATTGTTCGTACATGTTTATAAATTAATGTTATGTCTGATGAATTGCAAGCAATAGTTGGATCTCCAATAATAGTCCAATTCTAGTATGGTTTATTGATTGAGTTTTCCAATATATTTTTAAGTCTATATTTGTAGTATGGGCATCTGTCATTTGTTAGTCCATGACAGATAGTAAGTGTCATACATGCAATCATAACACTGTCATGTCTTGCCAGGTATTTGATAGATGCTAAATTTTTACAGCCTTTACTGTTAAGTTGCAATGTCTTCACCATTTCCTTTCCAAATATACTTTATTATCAAATTAAGATAATCATTTTGAAGTTTCTAGTGGTAATGATCTGGTCTTGAATTAATGCCATAAACCTTGCTATTTCCTTAAACAAATTTGCATGATTGAGATATATATTCACTTCCTTGTTAATGTATTGTTGGTTGAGTTCATCATATGGATGTTGCTTATGGAGAGTCCTTTAATTCCACTTTTGGATCTTAATTGTTTCATAGACTCTATCTAGAGACAAGCTGAATTTCAGTTATATTCAGTAAATCTGACCACAGTCACTTGCTATCATCCTTTACTATTGCTCAGTAAAGCAATAACTGCTTATTCCAACGTATTTCTATAGCTTTTTGACAAGTTTATCTTATACTTGAGAACTATTTTTAAAAATTTTTTTCCTAATTTTTTTGTTGTGGAAGTATTCTTTCTGTAGTTGTCTAAGGGTACTCTGCCCCGTGTTTTGTTAACATTGTACAAATTTATTATTTTCCAGATCTGTTATAGCCCATTTTGTGATTTCTAAAGTATACATTTAGATTGATATGGAATTGATGCCTTAGACATCTTCCTATTTACTTTTTAATTTCAGAATGCCAATAAATCTCTTATTCTTGATATCTCTACATTAATTTTGTTTTTTCCTGGAGAACACCAAGACATGGTGGTGTCAATGACAATAATAAGTAGGAGTTTAATGTGAGAACTATTTTAGAGGCCATTTTCTTGCTATCTGCCCTGGTTGCCATAATATCCCAGGACCATTGGTCCTTGCCTCCTGTCCTGCTGCTGGGACCTCAGCCAATCATCCCTCTGAGCTCCAAAATTCTTCTACTGGGGCTCAGACCATCCTAAAAGTGTATTACATGGCATACTTTATTTAGCAAGTCCTACCAGATTCACAAAATATTTCATTGTCATCTGTCATGGTTTCTATAACACATTCAAGACCACTGAACCTTGCTACCTGCTCCGCTACTGTTATGTGCACTCTGCTTCCATAATTCTTCCTTCAGCCCAATAAAGTCCGTTATTCTCTTGATGCACACACATGTTCTATGCTGTGGCTTCTTGTTAAATAGTCATCTAGAAGCATGGATGTACAGTCTCCCGAGGAATAGAGTCCTGATCAGATAAGCTTGTGTCAGCCACATAGAACTCTGGGAAAGATATTTCTGCTCTTGTCTGTATCCCATAACCACTAAAATAATAATTAATACAATCATTTTTACTGGCATGGGGACATTAATCTACTACCTTTTGAATCCACTTGTCAGATCTATGAATTCCCAAACCAAACAACCCTACCTGTCTATCATTCTCCTACATATGTTGTCTCTATTTAGAATGTAAGTTTCTTGAAGGCAGGGAATCTTCATTTTTGTATTTGTATTATTTCTATTTGTATCACCTTAATACAGATAAGATTTTTAAAACAAAACTCTTCTGGTAAGGGATTCCCTCTATCAATGCAAATCTATATCTCCTCTGTAATTTATATTGCCTGAAGAACTGAGAGGTTAAATTCTTTGCCCAGGGGCAGCTATGTGGTGCAGTGGATAAAGTACCAGCCCTGAAATTAGGAGGAGCTGATTTCAAATATGGTCTCAGACACCCAAAACTTCCTAGCAGTGTGACCCTGGGCAAATCACTTAACCCCAATTGCCTCAGCAAAAAAAATAAAATTAAAAAATTTAAAAAAAAATTCTTTGCCCAGGGTCACACAGCCAGTGTGATATGTGATATTTAGGCCCTAGTATTCTTCACTCTAAGGCCAGCTCACAATCCACTATACGATGCTGCTAGGAACATAGTAATTACTGATTAAATAATTTTTCATTCATTCATAAAATCATTAGTATTTGGATATGTGGGAAGAAGGACAGGGAAGAAGTTCTCTTTTATAACTTTGAAGTTATAAACTTGGATGATTAAAAATGTTATGCTGCTGTGGAAAGATAAGAGGAAAATTAGTAAGATGAACAGAATAAAGGGAAAAGAATGAATCTAGTTTTGAAAAAATACCCCTTAAGGGAATATGATGAGTTTGAGAATTAGTGAAACATCCAGGTGGTGATATGGAGAGGAGTGTCAAGAAAGAACCTTCATGTTAAAATATGAAAAGAAGGAAAGTCAATCAAGAAAATAGAAAAATAGAGAAACCAGGAGATTATGATATCGTAGAGCCAAGACAGTAGAAAATATTGACAGTGGCCATGCTTAGCAAATATTTCAGAAATATATTCAGAAATATTTCTAGAATGAAGACTAAGAAAATATCATTATATCTGGCGGTTAAGTAACCTCTGACAAACCAGTTTCAGATGAAGATTAGGGCCACATTGCTGGATATTGGAGAACATGTGGGCTGTAAGTACGTAAGCTGGCAGGTATAGGCTACTAGTCCTAGACATTTTGCAGTGACAAGGGTAAACAAGAAGGGGCAGTAGTTTGAGAAGAAAAGGCATCAGTACACACAGATGGGTACTCATCAAAACTCTATATAAGGATGGGGAAAGATGGATTGGTCTATAAAATGCAGAACTTGTTCTGAAAAGCAAGAAAGCACATATCCCTGTTTCACTCCACTGATGACTGGAAGCATAAAAGCATCATCCGTTATGTACCAGTGAGAGTATGCCATCATGAAACTGGCATATGTTCCTAATAAACTTTTTGAGCAACAAAATTTTGTCATGATCTTTCAAAAGTATGTTCTTAAAGCATGATACCAACCCCCTAATTCAAGCAACTCCTGTGCTTCCCTATCATCTCCAAGATAAATACAAAATTTCTGTTTGACATTCAAAGACCTTCATAACTTTGGTCCTTTCTATCTTTCTAGTTTCCATACATTTTACTCTCCATGACACTTTTAGATTCAGTGCCCCTGATTTCCTTGGTGTTTCTTGTACAATTTAAACTATACTCTATATTTTCACTGTCTCCCATGCCTGAAATGTGCTCCTTTCCCACCTCTCTCTTTCTTTCTAACTTTCCTGGATTTCTTCAAATCCCAGCTATTATCTCATTTCCACAGGAAGCCTTTCCTAACCCCCTTAATTCTAGTGCCTTCTCTTTGAAATTCTTTCCAATTAGTCCTGAATGTGTTTTGTTTATACATAGTTTTTTTTTTTCATGTTGTCTCTCCCCCTTAGACTATGAACACTTTGAGGACAGGGACCATCTTTTGCATCTAGTTTAATTTCCTTATTTTACAGGTGAGGAAACTGAGACTCAGAAAGAGGAAATGGCCCATGGTCACAGAGTTAATAAACAGAGGAGTTTTTATTTTTAACAGTTATCATCTGACTCACAGTTCAGTGTTCTTTTTGTTATGCCATTATTTTCTCAGGTTTGCTCATTATAATGATTTGTCATTAATTTATAATCAAACCTATCCTGAGTACCATATGTGGTGCCAAAAATAATGTTATTCACTTGTAGATGATAATATTTCCTTTTTGTGTGCTAACTTGCTTATGGCAATCTCTTCCTAGGATCTAGAAAAGTAATCATAATATCAATGCACTGAAGCTACATCTCAAACATCTGTGTGGGTTTTACCCATCAGAGAATCTCTGACAGTTTACCTGGTGTGAACAGGTTTTTTCATGTTGCCACCAAGCTGTTTTCCCCTAAGACAGATGGGTGCAGAGCCATCTGGATCTTGAGATATTTCTAATAAAATTGTCCCAATAAAATAGACCATGAGGTAGAAACTTCATGATAAAATCTTTCACTCATAGCTGTATGTAGAGCATTTCATTAAATTATGCAGATAGGGAATTTTATGTATTTTTAAAAAGGTAAACATCTATTGAAAACAAAATTGTAAAAAATCATTCTTTTTATTCTCCAAAAAAATTAAAATTTAATTTTTAAAAAAATTACCAATTGAATTTTACTTTGAAAAATTCAAATTTTTCAAAATGAAAGAAAAATATCTAATTTCTACTTATTAGGTACAGAAAAATACAGTGAATTTTCATGTTTTTTATCTTTAATCTTATAATGAACATCAGTTCAACTAACTCTTTAATCAACGTACAAAATCACGAGTGAGTCAAGACATTGTTACAACATTGTATTTCTGGGGGCAGAGCCAAGATGGCAGAAAGTAGACAGGTCTTTATCTAAGCTCTTGGTGTTTCTCAGATCGACACTTGATCAAGCTTCTGAAATGGTTTTGGAGGGACAGAACCCACAAATATTTGGAGTATAACAAATTTCTAGCAGATGATATTTTAGAAGAACTTCAGAAAAAGTCTGTTTCAGCAGGACAGGGGAGAGAAGCAGCACAGGGACCCGGGGCAATATGGTGTCTGCATGCCAGGGAATCTACCAGGAAGCGCTTAGCCAAAATACAGCAGCATTGGTCACTCTATCCTGGTTCAGAATCCAGTGAATCAACAAATTAGCTGTGATAAATACAATGTAAATACAAAAGGCAAATAGTGAGCCTCTGAGCCCCAGAATAATGGAAATTTGGCTATGCTCACCTAGCACAGGAAGGGAGCCAACAGCAGTGGCCCAGGGCAGTGTAAAGTTACTGTCCCCAAGCTATAGAAAGCTTGGGACAATCTCCCCTTTGCCCTAAGAACAGATCTCAATCTTTAAAAAAAGAGCAAAAAAAAAGCAAAAAGAACTCTGACCATAGATAGCTTTTATGGAGACAGAGGAAAAACAGATCTCAAACTCTGAGGACACTGAAGGCAAATTATCTACAGCTGAAGATCCAAAGGATGATTTGAGTTGGTCCTCATCTTATAAGGCTCTCTTGGAATAATTCAAAAAGGAACTTAAAAGAGAGTTAGAAGAAAAATGGGGAAAGGAAATGAGAACTTCGCAGGAGAGTTTGGAAAAGGAAATGCAGAAATTATCTGAAGAAAACTCTTTAAAAATAGATTTAGTGAAGTGCATTGTTGGTGGAGTTGTAAACTGATTTAATTATTCTGGAGAGCAATTTGAAACTATGCTCAAAGGTCTATCAAACTGTGCATACCCTTTGATCCAACAGTGTCATTATTGTATCTTAAAGAGATCATAAAAGAGAAAAGGACTCAGATGTGCAAAAATGTTTGTGGCAGCCCTTTTTGTAGTGGCAAGGAACTAGAAACTGAGTGGATGCCCATCAGTTGGAGAATGAAAGTTATGGAATATTATTGTTCTAGAAGAAATGACCAGCAGGATATTTTCAGAGAGGTCTGGAGAGACTTCCATGAACTGATGCTAAGTGAAAGGAGCAGAACCAAGATTATACAATGATCAATTCTGATGGACGTGGCTCTTTTCAACAATGAGATGACTCAGGCCATTTCCAATGATCTTGTGATGAAGAGAGCCATTTATACCCAGAGAGAGAACTGTGGGAACTGAATGTGGATTACAATATAGCATTTTCACTCCTTTTATTGTTGTTTGCTTGCATTTTATTTTCTTTCTCATTTTCTTTTTCTTTTTGATCTGATTTTTCTTGTGCAGCAAGATAATTGTATAAATATGTAAGCATATATTGCATTTAAATATATGTTACTATGTTTAATATATATTGGATTAATTGCCTTCTAAGGGAAAAGGCAGAGGAAAGGGGAGGGAAAATTGGAACACAAGGTATTTCAAGAGTCAGTGTTGAAAAATTATCCATGCATATGTTTTGAAAATAAAAAGCTTTAATTAATAAAATTAAAAGAAGTTCTATTTGCAAAAAGGTACAAGACTTCCCAGTGTAAACTCACATTAGTTAATGATCTTCCAGGATTTAAGGTGTTTTACAGAATAATTTCAAACTCATCCGTAAAACAGGAAAAATAATAAATAGTACCTACTATCCAGAGTTGTTGTGAAGATCAAAATGAGATAGTTATAAAATGCCTAGCATAAAGTAGGTCTTTAATAAATATTCACTGCTTTCCTCCAAAAAATAGATTTAGTGAAATGGAAAAATCCTAAAATTCCTTACAAAATAAATTTGAAAAAGAAACCAATTCATTGAAAAACAAAATTTATGAAATAAAAAAAAATCCAATGTACAAAACAACTCACTTAAAAGTTCAGTTTGCCAAATGTAAAAAAAAAATTAAAAACTAATTGAAGAAAATAATTCCCACAATTGAACAAATGGAAGTGAATGACTCAATGAGACATCAAGAATCAGTCAAACAAAACCAAAAAAAGAAAAAATAGAAGAAAATGTATAATACCTCATTGGAAAAACAACTGAACATTGTATTTCTTTGCTTTTTTATATACCTTCCTTTTAAAAAAGTCTCTTTCTTAGGCCTGGAGAGACTTACACGAACTGGCCATCCTCAGCAAGGAGATCAACCAAATGATTTCCAATGGAGCAGTAATGAACTGAACCAGCTATGCCCAGAGAAAGAACTCTGGGTGATGACTAAAAACCTTTACATTGAACTCCCAATCCCTATATTTATGCCCACCTGCATTTTTGATTTCCTTCACAAGCTAATTGTACAATATTTCAGAGTCTGATTCTTTTTGTACAGCAAAATAACGGTTTGGTCATGTATACTTATTGTGTATCTAATTTATATTTTAATATATTTAACATCTACTGGTCATCCTGCCATCTGGGGGAGGGGGTGGGGGGTAAGAGGTGAAAAATTGGAACAAGAGGTTTGGCAATTGTTAATGTTGTAAAGTTACCCATGATATAACCTGTAAATAAAAGGCTATTAAATAAAAAAAAGAAAAAGAAAAAAAAGGCTCTTTCTTATGATTAGCTTGTAATGATACTTTTCAGAAAACAATTCAGAAAAGGATTGAATAGGTTGGAGGGAGTCTAGAACAAGGAAGACCAATGAAAATCATTGAGAAATCAAGTCATTCTCTGGTGATATTTGTAGAAAAAGATTCATCAAAACCCTGAAACTATGTGACCTCAGCTCCAATGCATTCGACTTTACATTTGTTGACAGGGCCTATTTCCCTGCCATTGTCTAAGTTCAGCAGTTTTCCCATTTCAGGCATAATTTTTCAGGTCTCCTATCAAATCTCTGAACAATACCAGTTACCATTGAGATTTTGAATGAATAAAATTAGGGTTTTCCCTTTTGCTCCTCCTTTTGAATCAATGTCATCAAAGATGTCATCAGTGTGAATGGACTTATTTCTTTATATTGAGGAAAATTCATATATGTCATTCTCCACACACATGTCCCCACCCTCATAGAAAGTATTCCAGTCTCCTTATTCTACCAAAAAGTCATTTCAATCTTTTTGCTCCTCTTATTGGGGTGTAGAGCAGTTAGTATCTGGGGCTTTAGGAACCTGACATTTACCATCTTTCATAAAAGAGTATACATCATATGGAAAGCACAGATAAACATTAATAAATTTAAAGTTCATGGATGAGGCTCCTGGATTTTTTAAGGCATCAGTAAAATGAGTTGTATTCTTAATCTCTTATAAAACTTGTGAAATGATGAAGAAATTGCCTAATATTCTTCTAGTTTGTCATTTCCATCTTGTGTTTGACAGTGTCTTCATAATCTTTAATTGGGGATCCTAGTTATGGAGAGATTTTCTCTATTATTGTATGCTTCACACAACTCCCCTTTGTGAAGGCAGGGAATAA
Source organism: Sarcophilus harrisii (assembly GCF_902635505.1). NCBI lineage: Eukaryota > Metazoa > Chordata > Mammalia > Dasyuromorphia > Dasyuridae > Sarcophilus > Sarcophilus harrisii. The sequence goes on from NC_045427.1 coordinate 281,098,682, forward strand.
GAATGATGTCCCTTTCCCCACCCCCCAAAATCAGACAGTTTTATTTTGTTTTCTTGAAACACATACATTATTAGCATGTAGTTCAAATGATGCCCATAGCAATGAATATTAAGTATTTATGTTTCCTTCTTTACATTTCATTTAAACTACTAAAGTAATCTATATGTAGTAGATATACCATTAAGATATCAATAGTAACAAACTAATTTTCAAAATGCCAAGGATGTTATTTCACTGATCAAAAATTGACTAAACATTAATAATTCCTGGACAGATTCAAAATGTTCAGCTGAACTATGCTTTTCATTGTCAAAATGTCATACCACAGTGGGTATTTCTAGTGTCCATGGCTAGTAGCACTTAGGTTGTTATTCACTTGTTTAGTCATGTCTCACTCTCCATGACCCCATTTGGAGTTTTCTTGGCAAAGATACTGGAGTGATTTGCCATTATCTTCTTCAGCTCATTTTACAAATGAGGAAACTGAGGTAAACAGGGTTAAGTTATTTGCTCAGGGTCACACAGCTAGGAAGTGTCTAAGGCTGAATTTGAATTCATAAAAATGAGTCTTTCTGACTTTAAGCCAGTGCTCTATCACTGTGCCACCTTGCTGCCCAACAGCATTATAGGCAACTATTAATGACATTTTCATTTGAAATGGAAAATAATCTTCTGACATACAATGGTGGTGAGCCATGTCTGCCTGATTCAGACCACTGTACTGGTTCAGACTTGAGAATGAGATAAAATGAAACACTCACAAAAGGACGTTTACTCAACCATAACGTGAAAAGGATGGGCTATATGCAGTTCCCCTTTTCTTCAGACAGAAATCTGACTGGCCAGCAAGGTTCAACAAGTCAGGAAAGTGAGGAGTCTTCCAGAATGAATTCACAGGCCAAAATCACTTCCAGGATAAGAGGCAAAGCTTTATTATGACACTTAACAAGAAGAAGACAGTTCCCATGAACATATTTACAGGGGGAAGGGGACCTTTTATGAGAAAAGATCCTAAACAAGGTAAGCTAATTAGGTTATTTATGTGCATTATTAAATCAATTGTTGGTCCTAGTCATCCCATTTATGCCATTGATGTCCAGGACTTAACCTCCAGATTGTATACAGTAACTGAGGGTGTCAGTACCGTTAGCTCTGTCAGTACAAGGTAACTCTTTGGGGGCAGCTTGCTCCTCAGTGGAGCTCACTCAGATACTGGGGTCTTTTGCTGGAGTCCATTCTCCCCATCAAGGCTGACATTGAACATTCCTTACTGTCAAGTCTGTGCACTGATCACTTCTGGGCTGGTCTCTATTCTGTAGATGTTTGAAACCCTTATCACCTTAACTTCATGGATCAACAAAGTCTCAGGGACTCCCTTTCATTTAGCTCAGCCTATGTGGCAGGACCTCAGAAAAAACTAGTCAGCCTTTGTGACCAGAGATATTGCTCCTATTACATTGTAGAAGGTACAGTTAAGTCTCTTTGGATGAAATATTTGAAACGTTTGAGGATTGTTGCACATGCTTTGCCATTACTGGGATCATATTTTTGGAGAATTTTGACAAAATTTAGATACGACCTTTTTTCAAAATTGTCAACTTTTTCATTGTGATCTGTGAAATATGTTAATCAGTTGTGTTCCATTCCAAAGCAACATTCTTTTTCCTTACTTAGACAGATAACTTGCCTTATTCAATAATACAACAATATGTTTCTCTTCATGAAAACTTGATCACAAGGAACAGCTTAACATGAAGTTTCGACAATTGGTGGTTTTTAAAAGTTCAATTAGAACCCCATACCAATTTTGGTCTTCCTTATTAATCTATCCCAGATCATTTTGACCTTTGCTTGTTGAGAGCATTAGATGCAATAGTAAAAGCAAGATGTTGTATTCCTTTGATGGGCTATATTCTAACTACCTCTACTTTTTATACCAACTGAACAAAAAACTTCTGTGCTGATTCATTTATTTACTTTTTGGAAATGAACTTAATATAGGTTGAAAAGTATTTCTAGGTAATTAAAATCGCAGTTTCTTTTTGAATGTCACTTCTTGGGTAATTAAATGGAGTGTTCAATGGCTTGGAATAGGAACTATACTGACTTTGTAAGAAATGAATAATCCTTTCTTATATTTAATAACTAATTATCGTATTAAGACCAAGGTTTTTCCCTTTTTCCACTTCCTTATTCAGAAATCAACCAGTGTGGGAAATTTCTCTTAGAGATTTACTCAGATCAAGATCTAATAAAAGAGTAAAAGAAATTCTAAGTTTTGACTAATGGGTAAATTCAGCTCTTGCTGTTTACACAGACAGGTTGGGAAAATGTTGATTCTCCCTATTATCAAGACAATTGATGTGGAAATTAATATCTCTTTGACCAAGATTTGAGTGACCTAAATCACATATTCCAATTGTATTAATCACCTCACATTGTATTAATCATTCAGAGTTGAGTAGGCACCCCTAGGGAACACTTTCTCATTGAATTGTGACTCCCCCCCCCACCTCCATTACTGGTTTTTGCTTTAAGAGAAAGAGCCAAATGACTATCCCTTTATTAATAACCTGATGGCCTTATTAATAAAAATGACTAAATTATCCAGAAACTATGTCTTTTGAACTTTTTTAAACATCACAATCTGATCCAAGAGACAAAGCCTTTCTTTGTGTTCATTAATCATTTAATTGCATACACTTGTACTGGCAGCAACATTATCTCCAAGTAAATTCGGAATTGGAGGTATTTTTACTGCCATCAGCATATTTATTATAATTCAGCTTGTCTGCTCCTTTTCCTATCTTAACACAACTAATTCAATTAATCAATAAACATTTATCAATCACTTACAGAGTTCCTGGTACTTTGCTAAGTGCTGAGGATATAAAGAAACAAAAGACCGTCCTTCCCCTCAAGGAGTTTATAATCTATATTTTTTTTGACTGGGTCAAAAAGGCCATTTTTTGCCTCATTTCTTTCTTACCTATTCTTATGTAACCTTACTTAATTCAGAGGCTGTGAGGCTAGTAATCTAGCATAATGTTCCTTCTCCCAAATCCAATCTGCTTGCCTGTCATGGCATCACTTCCCTGATGAGAATAAAGGAAAACCAACAATCTTTGTGGGTAGGAGTTGTCCCACCAAGGACCAGGCAACAGAGCTTCCTTTCTTCCTTCCCTCCCTTCCTCCCTCCCTCCCTTCTGCTCTCCCTCCCTCTTTTCCTTCCTTCCTTCCTTCCTTCCTTCCTTCCTTCCTTCCTTCCTTCCTTCCTTCCTTCCTTCCTTCCTTCTTCCCTTCTTTCTTTCCTTCCTTCCTTCCTTCCTTCCTGTTAGAATAGTACAAGTGAGAAGTCATGGAATCCTGGATGTGGAGTGGATACGGAAGTAGAAGAGAATGAGATGACCAGGTACTGTGAATGAGAGTAGAGGTACTGTGAAAGTGTTATGTTTCATAGCATAGATCACTCTTGGTTCTCCTACTTGCTGGATTCTCCCTTTTCAGTATCCTTTACTGAACTGTTAACCAAGTTATGCTCACTAACTGTACATCAAAGATCAGTTTGAGGCTTTCTTTTCTCTTAGTGACCTCATCTATTCCCAGCGATTTAATTATGCAAATGACTCCTAGATCTATGTATCTATCCCTAATCTCTTTGTCCCATATTGCCAATTACTTATTAGAAATTTTGAATTGTAAATCACGTGGACAATTCCAGGTCATATTTCCTCTCTTCTGAATGACCCTATTTCTGTAGCTGGCATCAGCAACTTTCAGGGTGTTCAGGTTCAGAGTTTCTTTGTCATTCTCTAGTTGTCCCTTTCATTCACCCCACATTTGTCAAATATTATTGTTATTACCTCTACAACATTTGTTGCATCAGTTCCTTTCTTTCCACTTACACAATCACTCCTCCTGCATAAGTTCTCATCACCTATTGCCTGAACTATTCCAATAGCCTCCTAATTGACTTTCCTGCCTCAAACTTCTTTCCTTTCCAATCCATCGTCCACATAATTGCCAAAGCAGTTTTCCTAATGTTCAAGCCTGATTTTGCAACTCCCCTATTCAATAAAGTCAGTGTCTTCCTATTCCTTCAAGGATCAAATATAAATCCCAGTGCTGACATTTAAAGCTCTTCACAACCTATCCTAGTCTAACTTTCCAGTCTTATTACATGTTATTCTCCTCTATTATGATGAAGCTGTGAAAGATGATTCCTGACTCCAGACTCAGTGCTTTATTTACTGCACTACCTAATTGCCCCTGTTCTTCACATTGAACATTGCATTTTCCATCTTTGTATCTTTGCAGCCTGAAATTCACTCCTTTCTCACACCCATCTCTAAAATCCTCAATTATTTTCAAGGCTGAGCTCGTGACCCTACATGAAGCTTTTCCTAATGTTCTTACTTATTAGTACCTTACTTTTCAAATTACTTTTCATATTTCTCTATATGTATACATCTCTCTCTGATAGATTATAAGCTCTTTAAAGGCAGGGCAGCTTCACATTTCTATTTACAACTTCATTGCTTAGCACACATATTAAATACTTATTGCTTGTTAATTGATTCAGGAAAATAATGAAAGACTTTTACAAAGAGATACAGAATGAAATAAAACAGAAAATTATATACAAAATGACAATAAATGAACAATAAAATGAAACAACAATTTATAACGTCCAATACACCAAGGAAAAATAAGAAAAGGCATCTCTCTTTACTGAAGATGTGGGAGATGGTGGATGCAGAATGTAGTATGTATTGTTGAGTTCCGTTGATATATTTGGTTAGTTGGTCTGAGCTGTTATTTTCTTTTTTAATCATTGTTACAAGGGAAGGCTTGATAGATGGTAAGTAAAGGAGGAACATTTTTAATGTAACATAAAAAATAAAAAATGTCAATTTAAAAAAAGAACATTGAGATGGAATTAGGAGAGCTCAGACTCCAGTATATGCTTTGCTATTCTCTAGCTGGATGTCCTTCTAGAAACATTTAATGCCCTGATCTGCAAAATTGTAACAAAAATTATTGCCCATTCTACCTCACAAAATGACTATGATGCAAAATGCTATAAAAGAATTAAAAGTACTTCAAAAATTATAAAATCATTGCACAAATGTAAAGTTTTAAAAAATTATTTGATTTACATTTTATTTATAGGTTAATTTTGAAATGATGCTCCTATTGCACAATAAAAAAATCAAGGTCCACCTATGTTTATTGATAAGATTATATTATCATATAGACTTTTAATTGTTGGAAGAAGCCTATTTCATGCAGGGGTGAGTCCCATTAGAAACATCAGCATTCCTGATGCTCTAAAAAACTATCATTAATTGGAAAGAGAAAGTACAATGGAACTGGGGAGGCCAAAATCATAAAACTTGATCTTTAGCACATTATTATCACACAGCAAGTTAATTGTTTCAGTACACATCGATACAGACACCTAAAAAAGAGTATTACCATAAAAAGATTACTATCTCAACTGTAAAATTTACATAGAAGAGTCATTTGTCCTTCAAACAGTTGGCCATTTCATGATATTTTCCCTCCATAGTGTTATCTGATCCTCTTTATGATCATTCTACTCTGTAAACATTGTGTGCATCCATACATAAATTATATGTTGCTGTCCCAATTAAAATGTGAACTACTTAAGGACAGAAAGTGTATTTTTGCCTTTGTTTGTGTCTCTAGCACTTAGTAGAACTTCTGGTGTATAGAAAGCATGTGATAAATGCTTGTTAACTGATTGACATTGAACCATGATCCCAATTTTTGTTTTATGACTCTAACATAGATTTCCAGATTTTTCTTTCCCCAGTGATCTGTTTGGCTTGTTTCTGGTATGGTATTCTGGTGAGTCTTGAACTGTTGCTAAAATTTTGTTCTTTTCCTTCAAAAAATGTTTTCCCCACTTCAGGGTCCTTAATCACCAGCATGAGCTGTCCCCATGTGTTTACACATGCTGTCTCCATTTTTTTTATTGAGAAAAGACCAGATAGTAATATAATTTATTTTCTAACAATGACGCAGCGATAACTGGGCTATATAATTTAATTACTTACAAGTGCAGAGAGTATCTTCTGGACATTTTCTTCTTGTTAACCTAAGGAACTAGAATGATGATAAATAATAGTGATGATCATGATGATGAAACCCCCAAATATATGTCTTGTGTCAGAGGCTTTTACTTGACACTAGGCAAGTCAGGTTTACATAACTAGTAAATATCTGAGGCTAGTTTTGAATTTAGGTCTTTCTGACTCCAGGCTTAGTGCTTTATCCAATGTGTCACCTACCTGTCTCAAAACATAGATAGTAAACAGTTAATAAATGCTTTATAATTGACTGAATAAATGATACCATAAATTCTTATTAATTGATTGACAATTCTTTTTGGGACATGAATAAAACTATGCAAATTACTTAGGACTGCTTTGGCATTGTCATATATTAGAGAGAGAAAATATGTGCTCATCATATGTGTATAGGTGTATGTGTCCAAGGTATTTTCTCATAATCTAATTTAGTCCTTATAATGCAATGCCATATACTAGGGAGAGAAAATATTTGTACATGTGTATGTATACATACATGTACACATCCAAAGTATTTTTTCACAATTATCTAAAATATCTAATAAAAATTATTTTTTCCATAAATTATCTAAAAACAAGCTTTTGAGGCAGACAGTGGAAATATTATACTTTTACAGATGAGAAAACTGAGGATCCAAGAGAGTTAGTGATTTGCTAAAGGTCACACAGTTAGTAAATGTTAGAGATAAGATTTCAACACAGATTTTTAGACTATAATAAATTCAGTGTTCATTGCATCACAATATTCTAGCCCTTTATGCTTGAATATTCTATTCCACCCTCACCTATTTCATATAATCATAGAATTCCTTCATTAGAAGTTTTCTAAGACTTCTAGTTCAATTTCCTGCTCAATATAAGGGTATTGTCTAGACTGTCTCTGACAGTTGGTCATTTAGTCTTAAATTCTTCAGAGTGATGGAGAATTCACTATTTCATAAGACAGTTTTTATTTTGGCTTGTTAAAAGATTTTTTTAAATATTGAACAAAAAGCTTTTTCTGTAACTTCAATAGTTCTTTCCTCTGGAGTAAAATAGAATTAAATATAATCCCTAATTTCACATGAATGCCTTTGACCTTTCCTTGGGATTTAGACATGTTAAATAACAATTCCTCGATTGTACAAAAATTACCCATGTATTATAAACCTTTTGGACTTGGAAATCTATTGTAGCTGGATGTAGAGGGCTGCAGATAGTAGGGGAACCTACTGGGTAAGGTATAAGACCTTTTAGCTCAGAGGGAACCTGTTGACAATGTCTGGTTTGGCTCCCCATCTCCCCTAAAAAGTCAGGGAAGGCATGACCATTTGTGTTCTATTTGAAGCAAGGGATGCTTATAGGGTGCTTATAGTTAGCACTTGCGCAGTATGCTGTGATGTAATGGTTCTACAATTGGCACATGCTCAGTGTGCTGTAATGATGTAATCATACTGAGGTATTTAAGGGCTTGGAGAACTGGAAATGAAGATTCTCCATCTTTGACCATCCTGGTGGCTCTCCTGCCTTCTTCACTCCTCCACTAAGACCAAGGATGGTCCAAAGATCCTCCAAAGATCTAGTCCAGATGGTACATTTTGGCTCCCCAATTTGGGGGCTCTAGAAAGCACACTACAGCTCGAGATGGAACTAATATCCAACTGAGATACATCTTTGAGTTTAAAATCATCCATCAGCAGCTGCAGTAGTCTTAACTATCCATCAAAGCCATTTGGAGTCAAGTTCTTGGTATTCAGAGTGACGGTCATTTTTCAGTCTCAGGACAAGCATCTGAAATTAAAATGTACAAAGATCAGAAAACCAGAAGGTGTCATTTTCATTGGACTTCACAAGTCAGTCGTTTTTGAGATAGCAGAGTTTTTATGTCTTTGTGTGTTTTTATGTTTTATGTTAAACATAAGTTTTATGTACTTATATAGAAGAGGATGGGGGTGAAGGAATTCAGCAAATAACTGAAACTCCACACCAATTTTCATCTTGATCACTTGCCAAAATTTTACTACAAATGTCAAACACATGAATACTCTGTTCAACTTATCTTCAATAAAAACCCAAGTACTTTCCTCATATTCATGAATATAGCATGATGTGTAGCACAGTCAGTATCTAGCACATAGTAGGCACTTAAGAGACATGTATTGTTTGATTTTATATGATATACTCAGGAATGTCAGAACACATAGTATTATTTTTTCTTTTCTTTTTTGGGGGGTGGAGGGGGATTGGACATAGATATCTTAGAAATTATAGTTTCCTTAGGAGTAATGAAAAGGAGGATTAGGACCTGGCAGTTAATTAATTAGTTTATTAAGGGTAGCTAGCTTAGAAGAAGCTAAAAGACAGGATTGATTATAAATGTAGCTGAGTGGGAAAAAATTCAGGTTCTCAAAGGAAACTATGGTTATTGTATGATTTATAAAATGTCATACAAGTAGTGAGCATCAAAGGAATGTTTTGAATCTATGTTCTATTGAGGTCATTCACAGAATCACAGAATGTCTGAGTCAGAAAAGGAAAGTCAGAAGTCATTTTGATATTTGTTCACTCCTTTAACCTTTCAAAAACTTAATTTTTTTCTGGTTATACATATATTTTAATACATATTTCTTTATGAATCATGTTGGGAGATAAAAATCAGAACAAACAGGAAAAACCATGAGGAAAAAAAAACAGAAAAAATGAACATAGCATGTGTTTATTTACATTCAGTCTCCATAGTTCTCTCTCTGGATGTAAATGGCATTTTCCATCCAAAGTTCATTCCTTTAACCTTAAGGGTGGTTTGAAATCCCCTGACATAACAGCATGGTATAGTGGAAAGGATCTAATAATTCAAGAATATCTTCTATAATTCTTTTGAGAAGTCTTTCTATATAAAATATAGTATAAATAAATATATACTATAATATCACATGTGCTATTACAATGCTATGTGATATATATATCACATATATGTTTATATATGTTTACATATTGCATCAATATATAATAAAATCAATCTATTAATCCAAGGATTTTTTCTATGATATCCATTATGAAGTCAATCGCTGTCTCTTTTTCACAACTCTATATATTTAGCCATCTTTTCTCTCTTCCTTCTAGTCTCAGAGACTGAATTGATCTCCTTTGCCAAGATTTACTATTCTATACTGGGCTCTGATCCCATCCACTCTCATTTCCTATGACTTTTTGCTTGGTCACCTTCAATATTTTCTTCTCTAAAGGATCCTTCTCTCTTCTTGCAAACACATTCATGTCTCCTTTCCTAAAAAAAAAAATCCACCCTCCTTTGACCCTGCCAACCCCTCATGCTCTAATTTTATTCCTCTCCTCTTTACAAACTCCCAGAAAGAGTAATTTACATTACTGTCTGAACTGTTGTATGGTTCACTTATTCCTTGCAATTTGGCTTCTTTCCCTACTACTTTAACTAAAAAATTCTCTCTAAAGTCACAAATGGCCTCTCTATCACTAAACCCAATGGATGTTTTTTTCCAAGTTCCCGTCTCAGACAGGTTGCTTTGGTTGTAGTTAGAACTCTGCCCTGGCTATATTGTCAGACTTTTTGTTAGTGATGATAATATATTTCTGAAATAGCCAAAGGGTAATATATATGATATGGCATTGTCCATGCCTTCAACCTTGAGGATGGCTTGAGCCCTCCAGAAATAATAGAGTTATGGACTTGATGTCAACACATCTGAGTTTGAATCTTGCTGCATGAGTTTACTGATTGACTGGCCTTGGTAAGTCACATAATCTCTTTGAGCTTCCAGCTCCTTGCTTATAAAAAGTTATATCAACATTTTCTTTAAACAAGAGTTTCTCCCTATTTCATTCCATCATCCTTAGCTATCAAACTAATCCTCCTAAAGTATGGTACTGACTATGTCACTCTCCCTGCCCCATTCAGTCAACTTCAGTGGCTCCCTATCATATAAATTCCTCTGTTTGACATTCAAAGTCTTTATTATTTGGGCCCTTCTTACTTTTCCAGTTCCCTTATATTTCACTCCTCATGATATTTTTAGATCCAATGCCACTGGCTTCCCTGCTATTCTTAATAGGAGACACTTACTCTCTATATTCTGCATTTTTGCTATCTCCCGTGTTTGAAATGCTCTCTCTTCCCACCTCTTTCTTCCCTTCTAGCTTTCCTGGATTTCTTCAGGTTTCAGCTACACTCCCACCTTCCATGGGAAGCCTTTCCTAAATCTCCTTAAAATTAGTGCCTTTGTAGATTCTCTCCAATTTATTCTGTATCCATCTTGTTTTTACAGAGTAATTTTTGATGAGGTCAGGTCTAGTTTGAAATAAACACGTGACAAATTCACAATGGCCATTCTCTTTGCCAAAAGGGACATTTATCTAGGAAAAGAGGTTACAGACAAAATGGAGAGGTAAAATAAGCACCAGGAGTGGTAAATATGAAATAGATTTTGGAGAACAATGGGTTACTAAGGAAAAGAGTATGGAAGAATCCATTAAAGTACTATGCCATGAAGCTTGAGTATGCCGTTGACTGGCAGGTTAAATCCATAGAGAAGGAAAGCAGACTAGCCAGAGTTAGCTGAAGTGAGAAGAAATACGCCATTAAAGGGAAGACACTATGAGGGAGAGAGTACCTCATAGTTGGCTTAGTCCTGAAAAGGACTTAGCAAAGATCTTCATGAGCACACCTTTTAGTGGAGAAATATAATTTTGGGGGTTTCTCAGGGGAGGAGGGAAAGTCTTAGGGAAGAATTTGGAAGCTCAGAAGGAGGGATCAAGGATTCAGATGGGAGACATCTGGAAGACCAGATCCCAGACATGTCTAAAGATATGTTCATCAATATCTCAAAGGTTCTTTAAAGATACCCAGAGATAAAGGAATAGACAATGAAGACTGATATAGAGTTCCAAACTTAGAATTACTCTCTACAAATTAGGAAAGTCTGGAACTTGGTTATACCTGATAATAACTGGATGGGTTTCTTCCTGAGATGGGAAGAAAATAAGCTCAAAGTCTACATCAGGTTAGTCTGCATCCATTAGACTAAACTCTAGGAAGGAAAGGAATGTCTTTTGCCTTTTTTATATCTCCAACTCAACATAGGGTCTGGTCCACAGTAGGAGATCAATAAGCTTGTTTTTTGATTGACAGAAAGTAGACAGTGTAACATTTCATATATATATATATATATATTCTGTTTTCCCACAGCAGAGAAGAGACACAAGGAATTCAAGTGGAATATGGTAGATTCCATCTCATTAACTAGCAACCTAAATAAAGTGAATATATTGAGTGAATATATTTAGTCAGCCAAGTGAATATATTCAAGATCCTTGAATAAAATGAGTGATCATACTGTATAATACTGCAAGGTCCCAGCAGTCTTGGGTGTTGTTTGTTCTTCCTTCTCAAAGGGGATGATAACATCAGGGAGATGATTCCTTGACATGCAATTAAGTGAGCCTCACTTTCTTCTCCAGAGCCATCTGGATCCAGTGGCCAGGTATGGGTCAGGAACTGGAGAGACCCTGGCTGAATGGGAAGACTCTGGCCTTTTGACTGAGGCAATGCCCATTTGGTGATTAAGGGTAGGTAATAAATGAGACAAAGAATGGCCTCTTTCACTTAGTGAAAAAAAAAAAAAATCAATCTGAGAGGGGAATACCCTCAGGGTTTCTGACCAAAACAGAAACAGTTGCCATTTACATTTTCTCTAAACTCAAACAATGACCAACTGGGGCTTGGCCTGGAACCTCTGGTTGGCCATTCAATAAGAGCCACAGTGATTTGTGTTTAAGATATGCATCCTTGGACTGGCTCTCTTCAACAGTGAGATGATTCAAACCAATTCCAATTGTTCAGTAATGAAGAGAGTCATCTACACCCAGAGAGAGGATCATGGGAAATGAGTATGGACCTTGCATGTTTGTTTTCCTTCTCAGGTTTTTTTCTTTCTTTCTAGATCCGATTTCTCTTGTGCAGCAAGATAATTTTATAAATATGTATATATATATATTGTATTTAACATATACTTTAACATATTTAACATGTATTGGTCTACCTGCCATCTAGAGGAGGAAGTGGGAGGAAGGAGGGGAAAAGTAGGAACAAAAGTTTTTGCAAGGGTCAATGTTGAAAAATTATCCATGAATATGTTTTGTAAATAAAAAGCTATAATAATAATAATTTTTTAAAAAGGTAAGCATCATTATGTTCAGTGTCTCTGATTGGATCCATGAACTCCAAAACATCCATTTAAGGAGAAAGAACATCTCATTTCTCACCTGGGTACACAGACTTTGCATCTTTTCTGACATTTCTACTATGCCCCTGAGTTGGACTTCCCTTTGTATGGTGTCTTCTCCCATTAGCTAATAAGCAACATAAGCGTAGAGATTGTTTTTATTTTTTGTATTTCTATCCCAAGCACTCAGTGCAGAGACCGGCCCATTATAAATGTTAAAAAATGTTTATTAACTGATGAAAGTAGTGAGTTATTTTGTGGTTGGTAAGCTGTCTGCTAAAGGCAGTTACAGTAGATTTCAGACATATTCTGTGTGATTCATTTGAATAACAATTAAATTTTGCACTTGTATGGAGCTGTACAGTTTTTAAAGACATATTACCATATGTAATAATAAATGATTGTTCATATTCCTGCACTTTAAGGTTTACAAAGAGCTTTTTTCTCAACAAACCTGTGAAGTAGATAGTACCAGAATATTATCATCTCTATTTTAAAAATCCCAGGAATGGTGACTTGCTGTAGGCATACAACTAGCAAGAGTCAAGACTCAAACTAAGTTCTTCTGACTACAAGACTAGGGTCTTGTTCAGTTGACACCACTGTTTCTCATCATTTCATTAAATAGAATTCAAATTTGGAAGAAAACTCAGAGTATGCAGCCCCATTTCCTCATTTTACAAGTGATGAGATTGAGGCCCAGAAAGGAGAAATAGGCAGAAAAGCTTGGATTTTAATTGTTGTCATCCAGCATTCTTTTATTTTTTAAAGTTTATTTATTTTTAATACACATTGTTTTATTAATTATGTTGGGAGAGAAAAATCAGCATGAAAGGAAAAAATCATGGGACAGATTTAAAAAACAGAAAAAAGAAGTGAACATGTCGCCTTAGTTCTTTTTCTGGATGCCGATGGCATTTTCTGTCCAAAGTCTATTGAGATTGCTTTGTGAACAACTGTGAAGAACCAAGCCTTTCATAGTTGATCATTGCACATTCTTATTGTTATTGTATAAAACATATTCCTGATCTTGCTTGTATTACCCAGCATCAGTTTGTGTAAATCTTTCCAGGCCTTTCTATAATCAGCTTGTTCATCATTTTTTTTATAGAACAGTAATATTTCATTATCTTTATGTACTACAACTTGTTCAGTCATTCCCCAATTGATGGGCATCTACTCCTTTTCCAATTCTTTACTACCACAAAAGAGTCAGCATTTTTTTTTGTTTTCCTCTAGTTCATTTGCTATTGTGATTTATTTCATAATTTTATAGTCACACCTAGTAAAATGACAATGAGCAATATTTTCCCTCTTCAAAGACATTGTTTCCCTTTTTTATGACTTCAGAATTTAATTATTGGGCATCTCCCATCCCTTCTGGTCTGCCTACCCCTCAAGTATTTTAGTCCATGGGCATCTCCCTGATTCAGGAAGGACCAGTCCCTCTGGTGCCAGGGCTTACTGAGCCCTTTTCAGGGCTACTGGTCTACCTTGGGTGCCCATATGTCACCCAACACTCACTTGTGGCTTCCCGAAGCTGTAGCGTGCACAACAGCAGTATCTTTGTAAAACCATCTTAATAGACCAGCTAAACCAGGTGAAAGGGATCCAATAGACCTGAGCTCTCAGTGACATAGGAAGGTGTCTACCCCAACCATGGGAAGATGTCACCTTGTAGAATGTGTAGACAAGAACAACTTGCTCCAACAGCTATGAAGGTGGCCAAAGAGACTCTGAGGAGAGCTAGCTCAGTTTGACTTCAAAGATGCATCCAAAGTATCCCAGGCCCTCACCTTGACTTTTGTCCTGCTGCTGGACCTTGAAGACTCTAGAAGAGAGTGATATTGACAGTTCTGTGCAATTCCCTCACTCTCTTCCAATTCTTAGTAAATCAAGACATCATCCTGTGATGTCACTGGTCCTCTCCAAAAACAAGCCCTGGGAATACAAAGAAAAGTAATGGCTGTTCCTGCCCTGAAGGAGCTCCAACTCTAATTGGGGAGAACTTGCAAATAATTAGGTACAATTGAGATTTATACAGGATAATTTGGAGGTAATTTTAGGAAATGATTTTTGCAAAAGGTTGAGATTTTAAGTGAAACTTTATGAAAAGTAGGGAAACTAGGAGACAAAGATGAGGGGGGAGACAGTTTTTGAAATGGAGGATAGTCTATGAAAATGCACAAATATGCAGGGTAATGTCCTGGATAAGGAATAGCAAGAAAACTTGTGTCATTGGATGGTAAAAGACACGGAAGGGAGTAAACTTTAAGAAGAGTGGGAAGTCTTTTTAGACTTTAAAAGTCAAACAGAAAATTTCAGATTTGATCTTAGAGGTGAAGGAAGCCAATGGAATTTATTGAATTGGGAGTTGACCTGCTGTATTGGAAAGATCAGTTTGACAGCTGAGTAGAAGACAGACTTGAAACAGGGAGACCAACCAGCAAATTAATTTAATGGTTCAGGCATGAGGTAAAACAACATAGAGGGAGAAGAATAGGAGAGAGCCCTGGAGACATCCACAATTAACAGGTTATAATCTTGATAAAGATCTAGCAAAGGAAACATATCATTCAGACATGTAGAGAAACCAGGAGAAAGATGGGTCTCCAAAACCTAGGGAGACGAGAATGCTAAGGAGAAGGCAAATGACAGTGTCAAAGGCTGCAAAGAGGTCAAGAAGAATGAAATTGAGAAAAGGTATTAAGAGATTAAGGGATTAAGTAATCATTAGTGGTAAAATTGAGATGATAATGTATTGTTGGTAGAGTTGTGAACTGATCCAACTATTCTGAAGAACAATTTGGAACTATGCTCAAAGGGCTATCAAACTGTGCATACCCTTTGATACCCAGTGTCTCTACTGGGTCTGTATCCCAAAAAAATCATAAAAAAGGAAAAAGGACTCTCATGTGCTAGAATGTTTATAGCAGCTCTTTGTGTGGCAAAGAATTGGAAAATGAATGCATGCCCGTTCCATGGGGAATGGCTGAATAAGTTATGGTATATGAAAGTAATGGAATATTATTGTTTCTATAAGAAATGATAAACAGGCTGATTTTAGAAAAGCCTAGAAAGATTTACATGAACTGATACTCAGTGAAGTGAGCAGAACCAGGAAAACATTGTGTACAGAAACAGCAAGATTGTGTGATGATCAACTATGATAGACTTGATTCTTCTTAGCAATTCAGTGATCCAAGGCAATTACAAAAACTTTGCATGGAAAATGCCATACACATCCAGAGAATCTGAATTCAGATCGAAGCAAATTATTTTCACTTTTTTCTTGTTTTTTTTTCTTTTTTGTTCCAACTTTTCTCTTCTAACATGATTCATGGAAATATGCAAAAAAAATGAATGTACATATATAACCTAAATTTTTTAAAAGATAGTATTACTGGGGCAGTTAAATGGCATAGTGAATAGAACACTGGCCCTGAAGTCAGGAGGACCTGAGCTCAAATCTGGATTCAGACTCTTAACACTTCCTAGCTTTGTGATCCTGGGCTAGTCACTTAACCCCAATTGCCTTTCCAAAAAAAAAAAAATTACCAAAAAAAATAGCATTAGTAACTTTGGAGATAGCAATTTTAATTGAAGGATAAGGTTAGAAGACAGGCTGCAAAGAAAAAAGAGAGAAGAGAAGGAGTGATAATTCCTGCCCTTCCTATCTCAGAGTGGCATATCAAGCGTGAAATTACATAATACACATGAAGGTACTTTATAAATTGTAAAGCATTATCATAGTGGTACCAAATAATAAATATAAAGACTTCCTGATGGATTTATAATTGATTGAGATTTGATCACCCAACTTCATACATATCATCAAAAAACCAATTGACAGCATCCAAAAATGAGGAAGCAGGAAAAATGAAAACTTTGTACAAAAGGTCCTCTAGCAAAGAAAGGTTGAAATCATAATTACGTTAGGACAAATTTAGACATCCCTAAATCCCAGGACAATTAAAAGTACTTAGATTTTCAGTTTTCTGGTGACCTATATGGCAATGGAGAAAGACACATAGTAGATGTGAATAACTGCATATTATATTATAAAAAATGATTTACTTGAGAAATGTAGTATAAAAGAAATAATTATCACCAAAGAAATAGGTAGGCAAGGTATATGGCAAAAATAAGGAATAACAACAGATGGATAGCCTGAACATTGCACTAGCACTCATGAAACATTAAAGAAATTAGAGGGAGACTTACAGTATATTAAGTGAATCATCTCAGCAGATTTTATGGAAAAATACAGCTAATAAAGACCAAAAAGCAAAACTGCCTCCCCCTCTTCCCCCAAATCAACCAGGCACTCAATATCCCACATTCCAGAATAAGATCATTTTGAATTGTGCTTAACATAATGTTCAGGTCCTAAATAAATGGCTGCTAATTGATTGGTTGTAATTCAGCAGTGGAACAAGAGACTTTTGCAGAGTTTTTCTGAGAGATGGAAGACAGGGTTGGCTCCTATTCAATCACACCTCACCTGTGAAGGTTTCAAATGGAATATGAGCCTCTTGCTTGTAGAAGGTTATTTTTCTTTTTTTTTTTATAACTAAGCTCCTGATTTTAAGAATGAAGAGTCTAATAAAGCCTATTAAAACATTTACAAAGACTTCCTGAATATCAAGTAACTTTATCCAAGAAGTGTTTCAATGATTTGTATGTAAGAAATGTACATATTAGATGTCACCAGATATGTATGTTTTTAATACCAGTGTTACTTCTCTCCTTATGACTCCCATTTTGCTACAAACCACCCTCCTTTTTACTACAGCATCTAAAACTCTCCATGGCTGGTTCCTATTTTTATTCATTCTTTTATTCTGTTTCTCTTTTTCCCTGTCCTTTTCCATTTGAGTTAACTGCTTTCTTGTTTTAAATCCCTTCTCAAAACTCTCTTCCTCTTAAAGGCCCTTCCCATCTGTTTTTGTCAAAATTCTTAAAAACATATTACTTTGGCTAAAAAGCCCACAGCTTAAATTAAGGCAGTATCCAACTAGCATATTGGATTCATGCTCATGTTTTTTTCTTCATGTGTAGGTTACAAGCAAGACTCCCCAACCCCCCTTTTAATTTGTCTCTATTTATTTTTGTAAATAGCATTTTATTTTTCCAAATACATTTAAATATAGTTTTAAAATTCATTTTTTATAAGAATTAGGATTTATAATTGTTTCTCCTTTCCCTTCCACCTTCCTTTCTCAAGATGGCAAGCAATCTAATAAAGGTCATACTTGTGCAATCATATAAACATATTTTCACATTCATCATGCTGTTGAAGAAAGAGAACAAAAGGGAAAAGCCACAATAACAAAAAACAAGTAAAAAAGTGAAAAAAGTATGTGTTGATCTACATTCAGACTCCATAATTCTTTTTATTTCATTAGGTTATTTTTAATACACATTGCTTTATGAAACAGGTTGAGAGAGAAAAACCAGAACAAAAGGGAAAAACCATGGGAGAGGGGAAAAAAACAGGAAAAAAAGTGAACATAGCATTTGTTGATTTACATGCAATCTCCATAATTCTTTTTCTGGATGCAAATGGTATTTTCTATCCAAAGTCTATTGGAATTGCTTTGGATCAATAATTTTTTTTCTGGATGTGGATAATATTTTCCATCATGAATCTTTTGGAATTGTCTTAGATCATTGTATTGCTGAGAAGAACTAAAGCAAGTATAATTGATCATTACACAATTTTGTTGTTACTTCATGCAGTGTTCTCTTGGTTCTGCTCATTTCATTCAGTAATAGTTAATGTTTACAGGTTTTTCTGAACATGTGTGAATATGTTTTCTGAAATATGTCTGTTCATCTTTTCTTATAGCATAATAGTTCATATATCACACTATGTTCAGACATTCCCCAACTGATGGGCATCACCTCCAATTTCCAATTCTTTTCCACTACAAAAAGTGCAGCCATAAATATTTTTTTTACATGTAGGTCCATAGATCTGACAGGTAAATTATTCCTTGCTTTCCTAATTTACTTATGGTATCATCCTTTATGTCTAATTCTCATACCAATTTTGACCCTATTTTAGTATACAGTGTGAAATATTAGTCTATGCCTAGTTTCAACCACACTGTTTTCCAGTTTTTCCAGCAGTTTTTTTTTTCAAATAGTGAGCTCTAATCTCAGAAGTGGAATCCTTGGGTTTATCAAATGATTATACTAATCTATAATCATTTACCATTATGTCTTGTGTATTTGATTTATTTCACTGATCTACCACTTTATTTCTTAGTACCAAATAGCTCTGATAATTGCTGCTTTATAATATAGTTTTAAATCTGCTAGGGCTAGACCGCTTTCTCCCCCCACCCCCATTAATTTCCTTAATATTCTTGTTCTTTTGTTCTTTCAGATGAATTTTGCTATTATTTTTTCTAGCTCTATAAAATAATTTTTTGGTAATTTCATTGATATGGCACTGAATAAGTAGATTAATTTAGATAGAATTGTCATTTTTATTATATTAGCTTGACCTACTCATGAACAATTGATATTTTTCCATTTGTTTAGATCTGACGTTATTTATGTGAAAAATGTTTTGTAATTGTATTCATATATTTCCTGGGTTTGCCTTGACAAGTAGATTTCCAAATATTTTATATCATCTGCAGTTATTCTAAATGGAATTTCTCTTTCTATCTCTTGCTGTTGAGCTTTGTTGATAATATATAGAATTGCTGATGATTTACATGGGTTCATTTTATATCCTGGAACTTTGTTCATTATTTCAAGTAGTTTTTTACTTGATGCTTTAGTATTCTTTAAATATATTTAAATATACCATCATATCATCTTCAAAGAGTTTTGTTTTCTCATTGTGTAGTCTAATTTCTGCAATTTTCTCTCAAAGAATAAAGCATTTCTAATACTATATTGAATAATAATGCTGATAGATCTGAATTCTAAGAGGTTATGTCAATATAGTCCAAGTTCTAGCAGATGGTACAAAGCCAAAATAAACCATAAAGCTTTTATTAAGCACCTACTATGTGTCAGGCACTGTATTAAGTATTAGAGATGAAACGACAAAAGCAATAGGGGCCTCTCCTCTCAGGAAGTTCACATCTAGTTAGAAGAGGCAACATATACATATAAATGTGTATGTATGTATGTAGGTGTGGATGTGGGGTATAAAATAGATATGGAATGACTTTTGAAGGGAAGGTACTAATAACTGGGAAGAATGTGAAGGTCTGATGTAGAAAGTAATGTTTGAGCCAAGCTTTGAAGTAAACTAAGATTTCTACAACCCCCCCCACACACACACATACACACAGACATCAGTTGAAAGAAAAAATTAAAGTGAATTTTATCCCCAGTGCCATACTCTACCCATTGTGGTATGTATTGGAGAGGTGGAAGACTGTGGGTAGAATGCTATATATGTTGCTGGGCACAATTGACAGATTGGATGAGATTGACCTCATAATTTTTGAATTTGGATTGTTTTAAGCTTCACGCTAATGATTACAAATGTCAATAATTGAGGGACATATGGTACAGCTCTTTGGGGCTCAAGTGAATGAAAATTAATTTTACATGATGCATAAGGCCTGGAAGAGTAAGCATATAGATAATCAAAAAAACAAATGAGATATGGAACTTTGAGTTCTAATTTTATCACAGTTTAAATGTATATTTATTTATTTTAAAATTCAGTTTAATTATCTCTGAAGACAGATGACTGGTTGTGACTATCTTGCCTTTAGAGGATGCTTAAGTCTTTAAATGTCAAGTCCATTTAACAAATATTGAGCATCTAAGATATTAAGACTTGGAAGCAACCCCAGAATGTAAAATGTGGAGCTGGAAAGACCCTTGATCAAAAAATGTTAAATCAAAGAATATTAGAGTTTGAAGGAACTTTGAAGATCATCTAGTCACACATACTATATCACAGAATTAAATATACTAATATATAATACATAAAAACATATAGTGTAATATAATGTATTATATAATAACAGCATATAATTAAGTGTATTAATATATAATATATCACACAATACAACATAATATTTTACATATAATATCACAGAATTTAATATATATGTATTATATAGGATATAAATAAATACATTCAGTATCCCAGAGTTAAAAGAGACTCCAGTGATTTTCTTTTTCCAATTATATCTTATAGGACTTTTCACTATAATATATCTTACAAGTTGTTAGCCAACCTCCATTTAAAGCCCCTCAGTGAAGGGCAGCTCACCATCTCCCATGAAAGGCTTGGTTTGGGGAGTAGTTCTCCTTGATAATGATGATTTCCAGACATTAAACTCAAATGGACCTCTTTCCAACCTCTGTGTATTTTTCTTGATTCTCTATTCTGGAGCTAACCAGAACAAGTCTAACTTCTTTTCCATAGGACAATCCTTCAGATACTTAAAGGTTGTCACTATGTCTTTTTATTTTGTAGGCTACATATCCCCAGTTTCTTTCTTTTTTTTCTCTTTCTCTCTTTTTTTAATAATAGCTTTTTATTTTCAAAATACATGCAAAGATAGTTTTCAGCATCCACTCTGCAAACCCTGTGTTCTAAATTTTTCTCCTTCCCTTCCCCCAAATCCCATTTCCCTAGACAGGAAGCAATCCAACATGTGTTAAACATGTACAATTGTTCTATACATATTTCTACAATTACCATGCTACACTAGAAAAATCAGATCAAAAAGGAAAAACAAATGAGAAAAAAACAAGTAAGCAAACAACAGCAACAACAAAGGTGAAAACATTATGTTGTGATCCACATTCTTTCCCCACAGTCCTCTAAGTGCAAATGGCTCTCTCCATCACAGGCCTATTGAAACTGGCCTGAATCACCTCATTGTTGAAAAGAACCAAGTCCATCAGAGTTGATCACCACATAATCTTGTTGCTGTGTACAATGTTCTCTTGGTTTTATTCACTTCACTTAGCATCAGTTCCTGTAAGTCTCTCCAGGCCTTTCTGAAATCATCCTGTGGGCCATTTCTTACAGAACATTAATATTCCATAACATTCATATACCACAATTTATTCAGCCATTTTCCAATTGATGGGCATCCACTCAGTTTCCAATTCTTTGCTCTAACAAAAAGGGTTGATATAAATATTTTTGCACATGTGGGTTCTTTTCCCTCCTTTATGATTTACTTGGGATACAGACCCAATAATGACACTGCTGGATCAAAGGGTATGCAGTTTTATACCCTTTTGGGCATAGTTCCAAATTGCTCTCCAGAATGTGGATCACTTCACACAACTCCACCAACAATGTATCAGTGTCCCAGTTTTCCCACATCCCCTCCAACATTCATCATTATCTTTTCCTGTCATCTTAGCCAATCTGAGAGGCATGTAATGGTGCCTCAGAGTTATCTTAATTTGCATTTCTCTAATCAATAGTGATTTAAAGAATTTTTTCACATGACTGGAAATGGTTTTAATTTTTTCATCTGAAATTTGTGTGGGTTCATATCCTTTGACCATTTATTAACTGGAGAATGGCTTGGATATCCCCAGGTTTTTTTTAACCATTTTTATATAACATAAACGCAAGACTCTTCACTATACTAGTTGCCTTCCTTTGGCCAACATCCAATTTATCAATAATTAATCAATGCTTAATCTGTTGTACCCAGATCTAAACATCATATTCAACTGGCTTTGTAGTCTCTCCTGTATGTTGCTTGAATAATTTCTTGAACACTTAATCTGTTTTTTTCTGAGTCAGTTTAAATATTAGATCACCTCTTCCCCAAGGGGAAAAAAAGGTTTTTTCCAACTTCAAAAAAAAAAAAAAAAAAAAAAGGCAGAAAACTTTGCTGAGAGAGCAAAAAGCTTCTCAGGTTTCTTTCATTTTATCTCCTCCTCAAAAGAATCTTTTGAAATTCAACGGCCAAACTTGAGAACAAAGAGCTGACTCCTCCCAGCTATCCCAGATTGAAATTTTAGCCTTTTCTTTGGATTCCCTTATATGATCTAGTGACTTGGGTCCCTTTATCAGTGATGTCACCCAAGGTCATGGCAAATTTGCCTTCTATTTCTCAGATTCTCCCCTCTCAGGACAAAACTATTAACCAATAAAGAGAAGGCTCTGAGACAGAGACACAGATCTCTTCCCAGGGGTCTTCCAGATCTGAAGAAAGACCTGGAGCTGTGCAGATTTGTCAGAGGGAAAAACTGAAACAAACTAAACCTAGAAGGAAAGATCAGGGATTAGATGCATTTCTGACTCTAGCAAATGAGGATACAGCTAGTCCAAAGCCTTAGAGGGGACTTTCAGACATGTTCTTCTAATTCTTTTTTTTTTTTTTTTTGGCAGCCATGTCACATTGCTCACTCATATTGAGCTTATGCATAGTTCAGTAAAAATCCTCACATCTTTTCCAGACAATTTGTTCTTAAATCATGCCTCCCACATCCTATACTTGAAATGTTGATTTTTTTTTAACCCAAGTATAAGACTTTATGTTTATCCATATGGAATCTCATCTTAATAGATCCAATTCAATGGATTTGCATGTCGAGGTTTTTGTGAATCCTATCAACCTGAGGTTTTAGCTACCAAATTTGTGTCATTTGCAAATGTTATAGGTTCAACATCTTTTCTTTTATCCAAGTCATTAAAAATTCAAATCAACTATAGAGCTTTGGTGCACTCCACTGGAGACTGTTTCCCAAGTTGACAGTAAAGCATTAATGACTACTCTTTGAGACTATCCATTTAACCAGTTCTAAAGCCATGGAGTTATACTACTATCTAGTTTAAATCTCTTTATCATCCCCTCAGAATAATATGAAATAACCGATTATTAAACACCTCACTAAAATATAGGAAAACAACTTCCACCATATTTCACTGATTTATTAGTTTAGGGAGCCTAAGCAAACAACAAAAACAACACAATATAGTAAGATTAGGCTGATATAATATATTCTTGACTGGGATATGCTAGTACTTTGTAATCATTGCTTCCTTTTCTAGATTTTACTACACATTTCTTTAGTAATTTGCCCTAAAATTTCCACAGGAATCAAAATGAAGTTCATTAGTCTGTGGTTTGCTGACTCTGTTTTCCTCCCTTTTTAAAAAATGGGATATTTGCTTTTTTTCCCAAGAATTTAACTTAAAAAAATTATTCACTATCTCCCTGCCTCCTTTTCCTCCTAAGAAAGCAAGAAAACAAAACTTCTGGAGGATTTTAAGAAGATGGCAAAGTAGGTTGTTAAATTTTAAGCTCTCCAGATTTTCCCCACAAAAAGAACAAATTTGCTCCTCAGGGCAAAAATAAACTGGTGAAAAATAAAAAAGACTTGGGGCAGAACAAGGGTCTTCCAGATCTGAAGAAAGACCTGGAGCAAAGGATTAACCCGATGTGAAAGACAAACACCTCTGAGTAGAAACATAGAGTGGGGACCCCTGGGACAAGTTGGCTGTGGTTGGAGCCTCAGCAGGAAAAACCGAAACTTTCACCTCCTGGATTGTTTGTGGAGAGGGGGTTTGAGTTGGGGCAGAATTAGAAATCAGGCCCAGCTAAACTGGGTGAAAACCTGGATGAAAACCGCCCTGGGTGAGAAGGAACTAGCACCTGGTGAGTGCTGAAGCACTGGGACAAAGAAGCTGCTGGCTGTGGGCACTTGCAGAAGAGTGGAGCTCTTGGTTTGAGGTTCCACGTCAGAGGAAAGAGCTCAAGTAAAGCTAGAGGCACCATCTCCCCATCCCAGGATTAGAGATGCTTACACTAATGCCTCTTATGAAAAGAAAAAAAAATGAACCAGCAAAGAGAAAAGAACCCCACAACAGAAACTTACCATGGGAAAAGGGGAGACTAGGGTTCATCTTCAGAGAAGAACACTGAAGTAAAAAAAGCTTCTACTCCAAAGAGTAATATGAAATGGCTCCATGCCCAGAGAGAATTTGTAGAAGAACTCAAAAAAGAATTTAAAAATCAAATGAAAGATATTGAGGAAATTTTTTTAAAATCCAAGAAAAACAAGATTATGAAAAAAAAAAGTTAACCAACTAGAAAAGGAGATACAGTCTCAAAGATGAAAATAATTCTCTGAAAATTAGAATTGGGCAAAGGAAAGCCAGTGAAGTTATGAGAGACCAAGATTATAACAAAACAGATTATAAAGAATGAAAAAAATAGAACAGAATGTGAAACATCTTATAATAAAAACGACAGATCTGGAGAACAGATCAAGAAGACAAAATATAAGAAAAATTGGATTGCCTGAAAATTGTGAACAAAAAAAGAACCTTGACACAATAATGCAAGAAATAATCCAAGAAAATTGTCCTTAAATGATAGAACATGAGGGGAATGTAGAAATAGAAAAAATCCACTGATCATTTCGATGAGGTCTTGTGTGAAAAACACATAGGAATATTATTGCCAAATTTTGAAACCTCCCAATCAAAGAGAAAATTTTGCAAGAAACAAGGAAAAAAAAAACAGTTCAGATATATTGGAGCTCCAATACAATTAGAATTGTACAGGACTTATCCACAGCCACAATAAAACACCACAGGTCCTGGAATCATATCTATTGATAATCAAAAGAACCAGGCCTGTGGCCAAAAATGTCATATCCAGCAAAATTATCTATAATATTGAATGAGAAAAAATGGACATTAATGAACTTGTAGATTCTATAAATCAAACTTTCTATAAACCAAATCTGAAATTAGTAGAAAAGACCTATTTCAAGTAACTCAACTTGGGCAATTTGTTTATGGAAAATGTATACCATATGTTTAACATTGGCATCAGTAACAGAGTAGCTCAAAAGATTGGGGCAGAATTAAGGTAAAAATAATAATTATGTTATATAAATGAGACTAGATTCAGACACAGAGACATTTGAGGAGATAATGGGTCAAATAGGCAACACTACACTATATAACATGAAGGGTATAGCACCCTCCAAAATCTATAAAGAAATAAGGGGGGAGGGATAGGTGGATGGGGAAGGAATGGGGAAGGGAAGAAGACAAGGGAAGGATCCATGGTTGGGGGAAGGTTCGGTAATATCAAGGCAAGTTAAGGAGTAGAATTAAAGTAGAGTTAGAAGGCATTGGAAAGATATATGTATGTATACTGGGGGCAGGGGTGGTGTGTGTGTGTGTATATATATATATATATATATACATATATACATAAATATATCTTTTCTTAAGTATAGCCTACTTGGGGGAAGGGGAATAAAAGGGGGGGGAAAGAATAAAGAAAAAATGTATGAAGCAGAGAACAAAAGAACAATTTACAAGGAAGTAAAGAAAAGATGAACACTCATGAATATAATTTCTTCTACTAATATATATACTTTCTTGAACTGGTAATTTGTTGTTATATATTTTGAATCCTTCCTGATGTTCTGTTGGGCACATGACAATATTCTTTTTTGTTTTGTTTCATTTTGTTTTTGTATTATTTTTTCTTCTGTTTTTTTAAATAAAATAAATTTTTAAAAAATTTAAAAAACAAAACAAAACTTCTGTTACAAACATAAACAGTCAAATAAAACAAATTTCTCCAATGGCCATGCATAAAAAAAATAATGCCTCAATATGTACTCTGAGTTCATCATCTCTCTATTTGGTGGTAGGTGGGAGATTTCATTTTGAATCTTCTTGGATTGTGGTAGGTCATTTTGTTGATCAGAATTCTTAAATCTTTCAAAGTTGTTAGTTTTTTTTTATAATATTGTTCTTATTATATAAAATTTTCTCTTAGTTCTGCTTACTTTGTTCTGCATTAGTGCATACAAATCTTCCTGTATTTCTCTGAAACAATCTCCTTCATCATTTCTTATAGTATATTAGTATGGTATCATATACACACACCCTCCCTTTCCATTTTTCTCTTAAAATTATTAAGATATAACAAAAACCACTTCTAGGTCTTGTCTAATTAGTTTCCTAATGCCTCTTGTAAATTTTGGATAATGGGATTTAGAGGACACATTTATCATCTCTATATATTTGTATGTAAATAGTTTATTCTTATTTAAATTTTGCACTTGCTTTTGTATGTTTCTCTTTACTTCTGAGTTTAAATTTCAAAGTTTCTATGCAGTTCTGGTTTTTTTCATCAGGAATGTTTAGAAATCTCATTTTTCATTAAAGATCCATTTTTTCTTCTTGAAAGATTATACTTGGCTTTGTTGGATAAATTGTTCTTGACTATAAGTCTATATCTTTTGCCTTCTGTAATATTTTATTCTTTCCATTACTTTATAGTGGTGGCTGCTAAATCATGTGTGATCTTGAATGTGGTTCCTGGAAATTTGAATTTTTTTTCTCTCTGACTGCTTTCAGCATTTCTTCAACTTTAAAACTCTGAGGTTTGGATTTAGTATTCCTGGGGAGTTTTCGTTTATTATTATTACTTAAGATGAGATTGATAGATTTTTTTATTTTTATTTTTCTGTTTTGCCTTCTGGTTGTAAAAGATCTATGTATTTTTAAAGTTTTTGAAATATGATGTCCTATGTGAGCATGGGCAAGTCTCTTAACCCCAATTGCCTCAAAAAAAGAAAATATGATGTCTAGGTTCTTCTTTGGATCGTGACTTTTAAGTAGTCCAGTGGCTGAAATTACTTCTTCCCCAGTTCAGTTGCATTTGCTTTGATGTACCTTTCTTTTTCCTCTAGTCATTTGACATTGTTTTAATATTTCTTGTTGTCTTGTGAAGTTAGTAGCTCCTATTTGATCCATTCTAATTTTCTTGAAAATTTATGTTTGGGTTGGATTTTGTCCCAAGCTGTGAGTTCCCTTTCCAAAGCTTTTTTTTTTTTTTATAGCTCCTATTTCTTTCCCCATTTTTTCCCTTTAGCCCTCACTTGGTTTTTAAAATAATTTTTAGCTTTTGAAAAAAACCCAACTCCTGCTTCATCTTTTCCAGGAATTCCTTTTGGATTTATATCTAAGCTGTGTTTTATGTTGAAACTTTGCTTATAGATATTTTAGTCATTTTCTTTTTCTGGCTTGTGGCTTGAATTTCCCTATCATGATGTTGGCTTTTCATGCTGGGATTCTTTTTGTGTGCTCATTCTTCCACCCAACTTCTTGACTTTGGACTTTACATTGAGAGTTGAACTCTACACATTCATTTCTGAAAGAAATGTCTAACCTGTTCTTACTGCTGTTTTCTTGGAATATTCAGTGTTATATTTTTCCAGGATCTCAAGGACAGCTCAGGGACTTACAAACTTTCAGTACCTTAAAAAGCAGATTGATCTAGAGGATGTCTGATTGTTGCATACCTGGTAAAAAGCTCTGCAACTTTCTGTAGATTTCCGTTTAGTCTAGCTGCCTTGATTATTCCTTTACAAGCTTCAAATGGGGTTGGAAGCCAGAATAAGACCCTCCTCTGCTTCAAGGATCAGAACAAGATTGATGCTGCATGTTTCAGAATTTGTTCCTATACAACCTAGGATCCATAACCACTCTTTATTCTAGAATACTATGTCTAGGTTTAGGTCCCCTCCTCAGGCTGCCCTGTATCTGTGACCTAGAACATGGTAGTGAATGACAGATCTGACATTTGGCATCTCTTCCCATGCCCTGAACAAGTTTAGGCCATTTTGTGCTGGATTTGGAATTCTTGCCCTGATGCACATTTTTATCTCTGTACTATAATGCTCAAATAGATGTTCACTCTTGGCTAGATCCCATTGTCTGCAGACCTCTCTTTCCTAAGGCAACATGGGTTGGAAAAAATTACTGTTATTTTTTTTTCTTGGATTTCCCAATCAGGACTCAACTTAGTGCATATTTTAGACCAGTTTGGTACAGCTAAGGGGAAGCACTTGGCTATATATTTTCCTGCTATTCTGGCATCTATGATAGTGTATTTCAAATGCTTAATTCTAAAATACCAAAAAAAAAACCCAGTTTATATCATAAAAGGTGAAATGACAGATATATAAATAATGTATACCATATGTATACAGGAATTCTATAATGTCTCAAAATATTATTTTGTATTTCATTTTAAAGTTGTTAAATGTGGTTCATTTTTTTAAATGAGTTTAATTTTTATTTTTTGATTGATGAATAAATATAATATCCTTTATGACTGAGTATTCAATAAATGTTTGCCTTAAAACATTTTTTATGAATGAAATACATTCATGAAATACTCTTATGAAATACACTGTATAGTATTTTGGAAAGAATTTTGGCCTTGGAATTAGAAAGACCTCCATTCATGCTTCTCCTTCAATGCTTATCATCTGTGTGATCATCAGTATATCACCTAATCTTTCTGAACCTGAATTTACTTATCTAAAAAGTGAGGATTAATAATGCCCTATATTATCTACCTCACAAAGTTTTTATGAAGCTTAGCTGAGACAATATATGTAAAATACTGTATTATACAAGCCATTATTGTGTGATAAAGAATTCAATTTCTATATCTCTCCGCATTCTTCCTTTTACTCATTTGCAATTAACTTAATGTTTCCTGTGCCTTTCTAATACTATGGAATGGAAATTTAATATTGGAATAAATTTTCTGTCTAATTTTAGAATAACTTCCTCACACATGGGATTATAGTCATTTTATATACTTTTACTGAACATTTTTCTCACTGGATTGTGGTGATGGAGCAGACTCCTTGATTTTCCGATTTATGTCTAGAGAAATTTTAAATAACTTGGGGTCTTTGAGATTGATTTTTAATGGGAAAAGGGGACAAAGATTTTTCCCCCATTATTTTTCCTGAAACTCAATACCAACCTACTCTTACAGAGTAGGCACTATATAAATGATTATTCCCTTCCCCTTCTCTAATGCTTATGGTTTTATGGAGAAGCTGGCTTGAAATGTAGTTCATAGACTTACTGAATCATGGATCTAGAAATGGAAGGGACCTCCCATACCCTTCATTTTACAGCTAAGGAAGCAGAGATCCAAGAAGTCTGATTTTCCCACAGTCAGGCAAGTAGGAGTATCAGAAGTGGGGTTTGAGGTTATCTGAATACAGAGACCCTACGCTTTCCACCAGACCACAATTACAATAGCATTATGCAAATGCATTTGGGGGTGCCAGAGAATAAAAACAATTCTGCAGAGGCTGGGCTTTGTGGTGAGGGGGTGCACTATGAGAGAGGCAGGAAAAGGACTGAGAAAGGTGGAGACTGAGAGATTTGGTTGTTAGGTCTTAGCTCTCCTCTCAGCATCATCAGTCAATGAATCAACATTTATTAAAGGTCTGCTTTGTACCAGACACCGTGATAAGCTCCAGGTTTGCAAAAAAGAGGCAAAAGACAGCTCTGCAATCCACTGGGGGAGATGACATGCAAACAACTACATACAAAGGAAGCTCAACAGGAAATAATTAACCGAAGGGAGCACCAGAATTAAGAGGGGTTTGGGTGTGTATGTGGGATCATTGGGTTTTGTGTGGGGCCAGTTAATCAGCAAGTACTCATTAAGTATTCTCAGGTATTGGGAATATAAAAGCCAACACAATATAGTTCTTGTCCTTAAGAAACTTATGTTCTATTAGGATTCATGGATGCTGGTGTCAGATCAGATTCATAGTTTATACTGCTTCAGTGCCCAAAGCAGGGGTATATACCAGAAGTAGGGAATAAAGCAATGATGAAAATAGAGTCAGAAACAGCCTAAACTATGTCAGCTCAATCAGCTGAGTTGCTTGCCGACCTCTGTGCCAAGAAATGGGTGCTTTAAGCACTTGTCAACCTATGATTTTGTGATCCCCCCACTTCCCTGCTTTTTCCTTTAGTCTTCCTGTCTTTAAGCATCCAGGATTTGCCAGATTCTCTGGAAGAAAGTGAAGGGTCAAGGCTTTTTGAACCAAAAGACAGACCTCCATCTCTCTCTTCCCTCATGGACAGATTCTGCAAGGCAAGAACTTGGCTCTAGACAAAAAGTCACCAGTATTTAACTTAAGTCTACTGCGCCAAGAACACTGGGCTGTGACCTATAAGGGATTTCTAAGGGAGGAAGACATGATCATTTTCCTCAATTGGTGCCTCTTCTGAGACTCAATATGAGTGCTAAGCAGAGCCAAATGACTTCGTGTGGGATAGTGAGGCCCCCAAACTACTATGACAGCTTCAACCATCTGGTCCTCCAATTGGAAAGCATGCTAATTCTGTCTTGAATTCATTGATACTATCCCTGGACTATCACGTACCTAAGTAGATTCAGACCATTACCTTCATTATCGTAGCCCATCCTTCTGTCTAAACTACTGGTCAGGTAAAGGAGAGGAATAAAGGTAATTTTTTCATTTTTAATCTAGTGGGTAAGTAAGAGTACTTTCTTTCTTTCTTTTTTCCTGTTGTTTGGGTGGTGTTTATTTTTACTTTTTTTTTTTTTTTAAGCAGGAAATCAGAACTCAGCCAACTGTGTAAAACCAGCTTGTTAAATGAACTTGAATTGGGGAAAATGTATTAAGAAAACATTCCCTGAAGAAATGAAATGAATAGGCAACCAAGCAAGCAAGGCAAATGGTTCTCCCCCTCATCCTTACAAAACCCTGATCCTCTAGCCCTAATCCAAATGAAACTGAGTTTTCCATCTCTCAGGGCAATGGCTTCTTAGTCTTCATTAGGCCTGAGTGAAACAAGATATTTTCCTACTTGATACTAAGAGAACCTGGGGAAGGGGGTGGTACCCAAAGTCTCAGGTTCTATCAGAAATAGCTTTCCGGCTATTTAAACTCCTGGAAAGACATGCATATACATATTTATAGAACTATGACTATACATACATGTACATTTAAAATTCTGTGAGAGAAAATAATACTAAAAAAAAGATACAAATGAATCAGAGGAAAGAAAACAATATGTCAGGAAAGTATATAAGATGAGAATTTTTTATAGTGAGAAAAAAAAGAATTTAACTAAATTCACATGTTGTATGATGAACTTAAACTCCCTTAGTCTCTTTTTGTTTGTTTGTTTTATTTTCTCTGTTTTTGGAGGGGATGTTTTGTTTTGTTTTCTAGTAAATTTATTTTTAATACATATATCTTTATGAATCATGTTGGGAAAGAAGAATCAGAGCAAAAGGGAAAAACTATGGGAGAGAAAAAAAAACAGAAAAAAGAAGTGAATATATAGCATGTATTGATTTACATTTGGTATTCTTAGTTCCTTTTCTAGATGTAGATGACATTTTCTGTCCAATGTCTTTCATAGTTGATCATTGCACATTCTTATTGTTATTGTGTACAATGTTTTCTTGGTTTTACTTGCTTTGCTCAGCATCAAATCATGTAAAATTTTCCAAACCTTTCTAAAATCAGCTTGTTCATTATTTTTTATAGAAAAATAATATTCAATTACTTCCATATAACACAACTTATTCAACCATTCCTCAAACAATGGGCATCTACTCATTTTCCAATTCTTTGCTATCACAAAAAATGCTGCTCCAAACATTTTTGCACATGTGGGTCCGTTTCCCTTTTTTATGATCTCTTTGAGATACAGACCCAATAATGGCACTGCTAGGTCAAAGGATATGCACAGTTTTATAGCCCTTTGGGCATAGCTTCAAATTGCCCTCCAAAAATGGTTGGATCATTTCATACTTTCAACACTGCATTAGTGTCTCAGTTTTCCCACATCCCTCCTTTTCCTGTCATGTTAGGCAATCTGAGAGGTGTGACATGGTACTACAGAGTTGTTTTAAATTTGCATTTCTCTAATCAATAGCAATTAAGAGCATTTTTTTCATATAACTATAGATGGCTTTAATTTCATCATCTGAAAATTTTCTGTTCCTATCTTTTGACCACTTAGCAATTGGAGAATTGCTTGTATTCTCATAAATCTGACACAATTCTTTATATATTTTAGGAATGAGACTTTTATTAGAAATATTGGCTGTAAAGATTTTTCCCAGCTTTGTACTTCCCTTTTAATCTTGTTTCTGTTGGTTTTGTGCAAAACCTTTTTATTTTAATGTAATCAAAGTTGTCCACTTTATCTTTCATAATGTTCTTTAGTTCTTCTTTGGTCATAAATTCCTCCCTTCTCCAAAGATCTGATAGGTATATTATTCCTAGTTCTCTTGATTTGTTTAAAGGTATCATTCTTTATGCCCAAATCACATACTCATTTTGACATTATTTTGGTATAGGATGTGTGATATAAGTTTATGCCCATTTTCTGTCATATTATTTTCCAGTTTTCCCAGCAATTTTTGTCAAATAGAGAGTTTTTATTCCAGAAGCTGTTTGGGGGTCTATCAAATACCAGATTGCTATAGGCCTTGATTATTATGGTATGTGTATCTACTCTATTTCACTGATCAACTAGTCTATTTCTTAGACAGATCCATATGTTTTTGATGACTGCTGCTTTATAACATAATTTTAGGTGTGGTACTGCTAAACAACCATCCTTTACATTTTTTCATTAATTCCCTTGATATTCTTGATCTTTTGTTTTTCCAGATGAATTTTGTTATTATTTTGTCTAGTTCTATAAAATAATGTTTTGGCAGTTTGATTGGTATGGCACTAAACAAGTAGACTAATTTAGGCAGAATTGTCATTTTTATATTGCCTAATCATGAGCAATAAATATTTTAACAATTGTCTAGATCTGACTTTATTTGTGTGAGAAGTGTTTTGTAATTTTATTCATATAGTTCTTGGGTTTGGCAGGTAGACTCCTCCCCAAGTATTTTATTTTGTCTACAGTAATTTTAAATGGAATTTCTCTTTCTATCACCTGATGATAGGCTTTGTCAGTAATATATAGAAATTCTGATGATTTGTGTAAGTTTATTTTATATCCTGCAATTTTGCTAAATCTGTGAATTTTTTCCAGTAATTTTTTGGATAATTTTCTAGGATTCTCTAAGTATATCATTATATCTGCAAAGAGTGATAGTTTTATTTCCTCATTGCCTATTCTAATTCCTTCTATTTCTTTTTCTTTTCTTATTGCTGAAGCCAATATTTTTAGTACAAAGTTGAATAATAGTGATGGTAATGGGCATCCTTGTTTCACCCGTGATCTTACTGGAAAGGTATCCAGCTTCTCTCTATTACAAATATGCTTGCTATTGGTTTTAGATAGATACTGCTTATTATTTAAGGAAAGATCCCTTTATTTTTATGTTCTCTAGTGTTTTTAATGGGAATGATTGCTATACTTTGTCAAAAGCTTTTTCTGCATCTATTGAGATTGTCATTTGATTTCTGTTGGTTTTGTTATTGATATAATCAATTATGGTAATACTTTTCCTGATATTGAACCTGATATTGAATGTTAATAGAGGATATCAGTATTCATAATCGCCCTCTTCAATTTGGATTTCAAACTGAATCTTCCCAATCATAGTGGTGAACACATCTGGCAAGAATAAATTTTCCTGCTTTATAATTTGACCAATATTAATTATCAGAAAGTCATCAAACAAATCTATTCTATTGTTATATTTTTCAATGAATAATGTGAGACATTTTATTGGCAAAGATTATTTAAGGTATTGGCAGAGATTACTCTATTGAATCAAAAACTTTTTATAGTAAACAAAAAATAATCATAATGGAATCTTGTATTTCCTATATCTTTCAATCAATTGTATGATGGCAAAAATGTAATCTCCTATGGGATACTGCTTGCAAAAATCTTCCCGACTAATACCTTCCTGAAGCTATATATTATTCTCATAACAAAATACATATGGCATATATTGGAAAATAGGCAAGCAAATCAGTGGATTTTGATGTTACTTGAGTCCTTTCTTTTGATATTAATAGGGTTGGAGTTTTTTTTTGGATGGGGAAATCTTTTATTATTATTATTATTATTATAGCTTTTTATTTACAAGATATATGCATGGATGATTTTTCAGCATTGACAATTTCAAAACCTTTTGTTCCAATTTTTACCCTCCTTTTCCTCATCTCCTCCCCCAGATGGCAGGTAAATACACATTAAATATGTTAAAGTATATGTTAAATACAATATATGTATACATGTCCATACAGTTATTTTGCTGCACAAGAAGAATTGGACTTTGAAATAGTGTACAATTAACCTGTGAAGGAAATCAAAAATGCAGGCAGGCAAAAATAGAGGGATTGGGAATTCTATGTAGTGGTTCGTAGTCATCTCCCAGAGTTCTTTCGTTGGGTGTAGCTGGTTCAATTCATTACTGCTTTATTGGAACTGATTTGGTTCATCTCACTGTTGAAGAGGGCCACGTCCATCAGAATTGATCATCATATGGTATTGTTGTTGAAGTGTATAATGATCTCCTGGTTCTGCTCATTTCACTCAGCATCAGTTCATGTAAGTCTCTCCAGGCCTCTCTGAAATCCTCCTGCTGGTCATTTCTTACAGAACAATAATATTCCATAATATTCATATGCCACAATTTATTCAGCCGTTCTCCAATTGATGGGCATCCACTCAGTTTCCAGTTTCTGGCCACTACAAACAGGGCTGCCACAAACATTCGTGCACGTACAGGTCCCTTTCCCTTCTTTAAAATCTCTTTGGGGTATAAGCCCAGTAGAAACACTGCTGGGTCAAAGGGTATGCACAGTTTGATAACTTTTTGAACATAGTTCCAAATTGCTCTCCAGAATGGCTGGATGTATTCACAATTCCATCAACAATGTATCAGTGTCCCAGTTTTGGATGGGGGAATCTTTAATAGCTTCTCTTTCTTTATATTCCTTGTGAACTATTTGCTCCTTAAATGCCCTCACAATTATGTTACCTTCAATATAGCCCTTGTATGTGTACATTTGGTCAAATATAGTTTATTTTTCCCAATTTTATTCTCTTAAAGTTATTTCCTTCTTTGCTCTAAAAGCCAAAGGAACATCACAAAATCTATGCCCTGTAACTCATGCACTTTATTCAGAGAAAAGTACTTCAGGTTCTCACTAGGTTCATTGACTCTAACAAATCCTATTTGATAATTTAGCAAATCCAGCTTGATGATCTGGCAACCAAGTCTACAGCAGATAGCCCTATGCTATTATTTGAATTAATGGCACAGTAAAATGAGCAGGACACTCAATTATTCAGTAAGTTCATGTGAAGCAACTGCTGTGTGTATGTCCTACCTGGGCACTCAAAGTGATGTAAAAAATAGTTAATCATAGCCCTCTCTTCTAGGAGCTCCCAGTTGAACTTAAGAGCCAAGACTTACGACACAGATGCAACAAAGAAATATTAATGCAAAGCAGTATGACATTGCTTCCGAAAGCAGATAGATAGCTCAGTGAATAGAACAATGGGCCAGGAGTCAGGAAGACATGAATTCAAATTGGAGTCTCTCAAAGTCATTCTACTAATGACTTTGAGTCATGGGATGCTGCTCTCTCCAAAGAATTAAAAGCGATTCTCCTCCAAGCTAATGGAGAGGGTCATAATACACATGACCAGACTGTGAACAAAATAAGGAAATACTCAGAAAGACTAAAGTAATCGATGCTATCAAAGAAGTGTATGGTTATAAAAGGATGGGACTGGTTATGCAGAAAGAATGAGAAAAACTGGATGAGAAGTTTGTGTTATTTTCATGCTGTAAGAAGAGTTTGAAGAAGGCTCACATATCAGGTACAAACTTATGGAGGACATGGTTAAGTCACAAAAATGCATAGTCATAGTGGGTTCCATCTGAATTGTTCCCAGTTACTTTAGTTAAGAAGCTGAAATACAAGAGGCTCCTAGATATGACCTGAAGTGTGATTTCTCCTCTGATAGAGATTCTGAACACTTGCTAAAAATAACTGAACAGTAGTTAAACAATTGTACTTTATACTTTTAGAAAATAGTCATTCATACCTCTTTGGCATCTGACCAAGCCTTCAGAGAGCAGTTCTTGCTATATTTAACAGAAAGTTAGAAGCAAAGATATGTTAGAATAGTGTAAATATATGCACATTGTTTTGGGGAATTCCCCACTGAATGATCTTGATTTTGGAGAGATGGAGCTGAATCAGAGGGATTTGTACTTAAGCAGAAATCTAGAACCTACCAATGAACTCACATCACTTCAGAATTTTTTATACATGAATATATATATGCATGTACTGTGTATATATACAGATAGACACACATAGATACACACAGAGATAATGAAATAAATAGAGACAAATAGATAAATAGAAGAGTGACACAGAGAAACAGAAACAGAGTACAGATAGAGAGTAAGAGACAGAAGCATCTTTGAAGAGTACCAAGTGTAGTGTCAGAAAAACCAATTATGGATTCAAGAAAGAACTTGCACTGGTAGTTAAGAGCCAAGCTATGAAGAGGTACAAGAACAAAGAGCACAGTTAAGCAACCTTAGCTAAGTTAAGAGATATTGCACCCAGGGGATGCAATATAAGGACAGCAAAAGAATAAAAAGAGCATTAAAATTCCAAACTTTCCTATCCCTCAAACTTTTCTACAACTCTCAAGGATCCCACTATCTTCCTTGTACTCCTGGCTTTAAACCTAGGTGTCTTCCTCTACTCCTCATCATCTCCCACTACTCTCCCCACTCCTCACACCCACTCCCTGCTGTCATTCACTCTGATACCAAGACCCATTGATATCACAACTCTTGAATTCTCCTCCTTCTCTCCTCCTAGACTGCTGCCATCCTGCTGCAGGCCCTTATCATCTCTTGCTTGGAGTATTATAATAGCCTCCTGATGGATTGACTTGCCTTACATCTTCCTCTCCAATCCATCCTCCATTTAGCTGCCAAAATGATTTTTCTAAGGCATCATCACTCTGCTCAATAAACTCCAGTGGCTCTTTATCACCTCCAGGATCAAATATAAAATCCTTTGTTTGATGTTCAAAGTTATTGATAAACCCCACTCACCTACTTTTCCAACCTTCTTATACCTTACTCCTTGCCACACACAAGGATATATATATGATTCAGTGACTAACCTCTTTGCAATACCATGCACAAGGCATCAGTTGTTTTGGGGCATTTTCTCTGGCTGTTCTCTGCATCCTGGCTTCTTTGCCTTCCTTCAAAATTCCATCTCCTAAGAAGGCTTTCCCAGCTTCTCTTTCTATTTCTGTTAATTTTTTCCCCTATTAATGCTGTGGGGCAGCTCAGTAGTGAAGTAGGTACAGAGTATCAGGAAGGGGACAGGAAAATTCATCTTCCTGAATTGAAATCTGACCCCAGCAATATTGAGGACTTTAATAAACAAATTATATGATAACACAATAAAGACAAACAATGTTAAAAGTTGAAAGAACTGTGATCTATGACTACATACCATCTGTGATCCTAGAGGACTAATTATGAAGCATGTGATCTACTTCTTGGCTGAGAGGTGTTGAACTCAGAGTGCAGACTAAGACATCTATTTTTTTTAATATAGACAGTAATGTAATTTGTTTGCTTGAATATGTATATTTGTTATGAGAAATTTGTCTTTTGTTTCCAATAGGATAAAAGTAGGATGGAGAAAAAATAGATTTCTGTTAATTAACAAAATAAAGTTTTAGGAAAAATGTCACAGTATAGTTGAAAGTTTTCCTCCATCTATAAAATGAGAATAGTAATAGCTAATATTGATAGCACATTTGAAAGTTTTTAAAGCGCTTTACAAATAGTTTCTAATTTGGTTTGAGCCTTACAACAGCCCTGTGAAGTAGAAACTATTAGTTTCTTGCCTTAAGTCTTCATCTCCAATCCATCCTCCATTTAACTGCCAAAATGATTTTTCTAAAGCACCATCACTCTACTCAATAAACTCCAGTGGCTCTGGAGCCACTCATTTTACAAATGATAAAATGGGCCGAGAAAGGTTATGTGTCTCACCCAGGGTCACGGTATATAAATATCTAAGGCAGGATTTGAATTCAGGTTTTTTTATTAAAATCTGGCACTCCATCCATTATGGAGGCAAAAGCAAGCAAGCAACCAGTAGAAACAATAGCATTAGCTATCACCACAATCATCACCACCACCAGCAACTTCAAACTACCATCATTACTATTACCCCCAGCAACAACCACCACAAACCATCACTCCACCAAAAACAATAACAAACCAGTATCAGCAAAAACTGCCGCCACCAATCACAAACCAACAACAACCTTAAATAACCAATAACAACCAACCAACAACATCCATCACAAACTTGCAGTAATAATCACAACCATCATCAAGAACAATCACAAAAAATAATCAGAAACTTCCACCAATAGCAACCATAAATAAACAATAACAACAACCACCACCATCACCAACCACGAACCACCATTACCTCCACCACCAATAATAACCACAAACTAGCACCACCACTACCTACTTCCCAGATTTTTTGTGGGGATCAAAATGTAAGTCATTTTGTAAAACTTAGAATATAGTTCTTTCCTTTGGATTCAAACAGAAAAAAGTCAGAGATATCATCAAATATATGAGCTTACAGGGACCTCAGAGGCCATTTGATCCAATCTCTAAATAAAATCTCTTCTGAAGCACTTGACTTTCAATATTTAAAGACAGTTATTGCATTGGCTCTAAATGTCTTTTCCTGATTAAGGATACTGAGTTCTTTAGATGATTTTTGTATGACATAGTTTCCAGTTTCCTTATGATTCTGGTCATTCTCATCTAGATATGCCTCAGATTGTCAAAATCCCTCTTAAAATATGACTTCTGGTCTTCCTCAGAACCCAGGTTTACCTGTCTCAACCCAAATTCTCTGAATCATTCATATTCTATGTAGAAGTTGGAGCAAAACAATTCAGAATTTTCTTTAATTAATAATGAGTCATTATATCTAAACAAAAAACAATAACTTAAGAATCATTACAGGAGAGAAAGAGAAAGAGAGGGAAAGAGAGAGAGAGAGAGAGAGAAAGAGAGAGAGAGAGAGAGAGAGAGAGAGAGAGAGAGAGAGAGAGAGAGAGAGTGTATGTTGGGGCATTGGAAAATGCCGATTATGGAAATTCCATTATATTGAATAGGAAATAGCAGGGGGAAATGGTTTTAATGTATGCCACTAATTAACCATGCCCTAAATTAACCAAGGTATAGGTTAGTTTGATTGTCTCTAAAAATACATTGGAAATGGTTCGTTATGTTTCTTAGTCACTGCTTCATAAAAAAAAAAATGAAGAAATTTCAGGGACAAGGCATGTGTCTTATACCCTGGCAATACCAGTGGATTCTCTTCAGGTTTCTCTCCTACAAAATGAACTTTGAACCTGTTACTTTGATCACAAGGGAAATAATTTGCTCCTTTTCTAGAGTTGTGGATTTGTTTCCTTTTTGTATTAGTTTTTTTTTTCGGCCCATAAAGGAATTATACATCTGAATAGGATTTTCTACCTTTTTTCAAATTATTTTTACAATTATTTTCTAGTTATAAGAATCAGTTCTTGAGGAATGGGCAGGGAAGGTGTCATTCCTATTTGACAGAAGAAGAAATTGAGGCACAGAAAAAATATTTTATTTTCTAAATAGTTTCTATATCCATGACATTTCTTACACACACAGAGTCCTAGAGCTTAGTTAGAACATTAAGATACCATCTAGTTCCTCTCCTGTAGATAAGTGAATTATTTTCTCGTGAGTTTATAAGCATAGTCTTAAAATGAAAAGAGAATCAAAGAAGTCTCTTGATCTAGACAGTTTTCAGGAATTTGAGGTATTATTATTCTTATTTTATCTCTTCAGGGTCTAAGACCCAGAGAACTAAGTCACTTTGACCATGGTCCCCAAAACTACTAGGTAGAGATGTATACTTTTATGATTCTCAGGGGTATAGTCTTTCTACTGTACCTTACTTTCAAGGAAAAAAGAAGGCAAACATCATACCAGTTAGTTGCTCATCCCCAATATTTTTTCAATCTGGCAATCAGGAAATCTTTCTTTATATTTATTTCACAGAGGTCATTTTCCTTAGTGTCTGTCATTTGGCTTTTGCCATGGACAGAAGCTCTTTAGCTGAAAAAAATTCAAAAAAATTAGAGGACAAGCCTGATTGCAAAGGGATGGACATAAAAGCACCCACACATCTGTAGAACATTTACATGTAATCAAACAGAGAAAACTATTTGTCTATCTCAGCACATTATT
This sequence comes from Sarcophilus harrisii, assembly GCF_902635505.1. Lineage (NCBI taxonomy): Eukaryota > Metazoa > Chordata > Mammalia > Dasyuromorphia > Dasyuridae > Sarcophilus > Sarcophilus harrisii. The sequence continues at coordinate 281,139,134 of NC_045427.1, forward strand.
GCTCAACTTAGTATCAAACTAATGAAGCCTGATCCCATGGGCCTTGCTTCTTACTCACCTTCTTGGATTTCTTGAGACTTCTAATTTTAACCCTGGCTTTTATTCAGATATCACTTGCTTTCTAGGGTCCTCACAGAATTCTTGAGGTATCAGAACCATGGCCTATTGTGGCAAAGCTGAAAGGCAGATGCTTTCAGCACTAGAGCTGAGGATACCAACATTATTGCCAGGAATTTACTCAATAGTTTTGAGGTTGGTATTCCTGGGTGGAAGATGGTTTTTACTAGTACCAATACATTTAATCAGGATTGCTGATTTTTTCATCTTTTTATTATATGCTGAACTACTTAAATACTTAATAATAATATTATAATAAATAAAAAATGTTTAGTTTGAAACATTTAAATGTGAAAAACAAACAAGTATATGGCATATTCCTTGCTCCCCACTATCATTCACAGATGTTCCCATTTCTATCACCACTAAACAACAACTTCTACTCCCTTAAAATTTATTCCAGTAGTTCATATCTTAGATCTATGGATAAGGAAGGAATTCATGACCAAAGAAGAACTGGAGCTCATTATTGAACACAAAATGGATAATTTTTATTATATCAAGTTAAAAAGGTTTTGAACAAACAAAACTAAGGCAGAAAGGAAGCCATAAGTATACTTAATTAAGGTCAAAATGGATTCATTACTTAGACATCAAAGATAACACTATAAGCAAATTAGGAGAGCAAGGGATGGTTTACTTCACAGATCTTTGGAGAGGTGAATAATTTATGACCAAATAAGAAAAAGATAACATTATAAAATACAAAATGGATAATTTCAATTGCATTAAATTAAAAAGGTTCTGCACAAACAAAACCAATCCAACCAAGATAAGAAGGGAAACAGAAAGTTGGGAAACAATTTTTACAGTAATGTTTCTGAGAAAAACCTCATTTCTAAAATATACAGAAAATAGATTCAAATTTATAAGAAGACAAATCATTTTTTAATTAATAAATGGTTAAAGGGTATGACAGACAATTTTCAGATGCAGAAATTACAGCCATCTATATTCATATAAAATGCTCTAAATCACTATTGATTAGAAAAACACAAAAGAACTGTGAAGTACCACTTCATACCTCTCAGATTAGCTAAGATGACAGGAAAAGATAATGATAACTATTGGAAGGGATGTGGGAAAATTGGAACACTACTGTACTGTTGCTGGAGTTGTGAACTCATCCAATCATTTTGGAGAGGAATATGCCTAAAAGAGTTATAAAACTATTTATACCCTTTGATCCAGCAGTATCATTATTGGATCTGTATTCCAAAAAAGATTATAAAAGAGGGAAAAGGATCCACATGTACAAAACAACTCTATTTAGTGCGAAGGAATTGGAAATTGATTTGGATGCTTATCAATTGGGGAATGGCTGAATATGTTGTGGTATATGAATGTAATAGAATATTATTGTTCTATAAGAAATGATAAGCAGGTTGATTTCAGAAAGGCTTGGAAAGACTTATATGAATTGATGCTAAGTGAAGTGAACAGAACCAGAAGAAGAACATTTTGCATAGCAAGATTATGTAATGATAAACTATAATAAACTTAGGTCTTCTCAGTAACACCATGTTCCAAGATAGTTCCAATAGACTTGGACTGGAAAATGCTATCCTCATCCAGAGAGAGAACCATAGACTTAATGTGGATCAAAGCATAGTATTTTCATCTTTTTTTTTGGTTGTTTGCTTTTTTTTTCTTGTGGTTTTTCCCTTTTGTTCTTTCACAATTTGATTAATATGGAAATATGTTTAAAATGATTGTACATGTATAACCTATATCAGATTGGTTGCTGTTTTGGAGAGAGGAGAGATAAAGGAAGGAGAGAGAAAAAATTTAGAACTCTATTTAGAATTTCTATGTTACAAAAATGAATGTGGTATATTGGATTACTTGCTGTCTAGGGGAGGGAGTAGGGGGAAGGAAGGGAAAAAAATTTGGAACACAAGGTTTTGCAAAGATGAATGTTGAAATTATGTATGCATATGTTTTGAAAATAAAAAACCTTTAATAAAAAATGAATGTGGAAAAATATCTAATGTAATTGGAAAAATAAAATATTGTTGAAAACTTAAAAAAACATGTCAATCAAGGCAACAATTGATATCTTCTTCATGTTACAGCTTTTGTATACTGGAAACTTATTTTCCCCCTATCTTATAAGTTAATATTTATATATAGAATTTTAATAGGAAAAGAATTTTTAGCTTAGTGTTCAATAATCTCAAAGACCCCAGGTATTGGAGTTAAAAATTGCTAGAGAAGTTGGAACGTTTTCTAATAGAAACTAAGTTTGTACCACATATCACATATCAAAATAAGTGCTAAATGAATATGTGAATTAAATATAAAGGATTATATCCAGGGATATGGTAAATGTTTGACAACCAGCCCTCTCAAAAGAGACTAGGGCATGGGTTTGGGCAATGAGAGAATGTTTGCATGACATATTTAAATTTAATTGAATTATTAACATTTTATCCATCTCTTTTTTAAATGTAGACAATCAAAACAATAATCTAAGATCTGATTTGTAACATTTGCCTATTTCTAATTATAAATATTCATGCCAAAAATTTATTATTAATGCAAGTTAATTCCGGTATACTTCCAGACCTGTAAACAGATTGAAGAAATAAAAAGAAATTTCCTTTCCCAATTAACTTTTTGTTTTCCAACTTAGATGCGTTGGATTTGTTTGTGCAAAAATTTTAAAAATTTCATATACTCAGAAATGTAACCCTTTCTGTCTACTGTTTGGTTATGATCTCTTCCTTTATTTCTTTTTTTACTTCTCTTATTTGTTTATAATGTGACTTGTTATACCATGTATCTATTTAGAATTTTTCTTGGTATAAGGCATGAACTTAATTTTTGTTAGAGTGTTGTGCAGTTTCCCCAGCAGTTTTTGTTAAATAGAATTTATCAGATACTAGGTTACTAACTTTATTTATTTGTATATGTAGAATTACTAATTTGTTTCACTGATGAACCTTTCTATTTTTTAATTAGTACCAAATTATTTTGATGATTACAGTATTGTAATATAATTTATATTTGATTCTGTTATGCCCCTTCCTTTCCACTTTTTCCTTTGAGAATCTTGATTTTTTCATTTCTCCAAATTAATTTTGTCATTTTTTTTTTGTTCTATAGAGTAATATTTTGGCTGTTTGATTGGTATTTAGCTAGAATTGTCATTTTATTGTACTGCCAGGGCATAACTATGAGCAATTAGGCAATCCAATTATTTAGGACTGTTTTTAATTATTATAAAATTGATTTGTAGTTGTATAATTTAATTCTTATGTATGTTTTGAAAGGAAGACTCCCAATATTTTATGTATTCTGGGGTTGTTTTGAATGATATTTCACTCTCCCTTTCTGCTTGGTTTTATTTATGTTTTGTGGATTTACTTTGTATCCTGAAACTTTGCTAAAGTTATTGTTTTAATTTTTTTGTTAACTCTTTAAGATTTTCTAAATTCATCATTATCTCATCTGTAAAAAGCAATATTTTTTCTTAGTCTGTTTATTCCTTTGATTTCTTTTCTACTCTTATTTCCATAACCAAAATTTCTAGTGTTATATGAAATATTGATGGTGACAATAGACATCCTTGAGCTTACTGAAAAAACTCTACTTTATTCTAATTACATATAATGTTAGCAATGAGGTGGCACAGTAGGTAGTGCCTGGGCCTGGGGTCAGGAAAAAGTTATTTCAAATCCAGACTCAGACACTTAATAACTGTGTAAGGCTGGTCAAGACGCTTAACCTTTCTTATCCTATTTTCTCATTTGTTTAAAAGGGGATAATAATAGTACCTATCTTTCAGGGTTGTTTTAAGACCAAATAGTATATTTGTAAAGCTTTTAGCATTGTGCTTGATATGTAGTAGAGACTATATAAATGTTAGGTATTATTATTTATATGTATTTATATTATAAATATACTATTACATGGTATCCGGAAAGTCTTAGTACAGTTTAATAGCTATTAAAGCTTAAAACTGTATTAAGACTTTTGGAGTACTCTGTACTTGTACCTTTTGTCTTTCTTCAATAGAATGTAAGCTTCTTGAAAGCAAGGTCTGTTTTACTTTTATCTTTGAATACTCAGCATTTCACATAGTACCTAGCATACTGAAAATGCTTAATAAATATTTGTTGATTGATTATCGATTGACTGGTGATCTCTCTTGTCCTACTTCCCAACTTCATATCTCTAGACCTTTCTATATTAAAAGTGTCCTCTCTTTCTTTGCTAGAGTTTCAGAAGATGAGATACTTCCCAACTTACTAAGATATGACCTTCACTCTATCTTCTTCCATTTCCTTCATAAAGTAGCCTATTTATTCATTTCTTCTCTTATCTTCAATATCCCCTGGCTGAATAAGTTATGTGATATGAATGTAATGGAATATTATTGTTCTGTAATAAATGATGAGCAGGCTGATTTCAGAAAATCCTGGAAAGATTTACATTAATTGATGCTAAGGGAAATGACTACATCCAAGAAAACATTGTACATAGCTACAAGATTATGCAATGATTAATTCTGATGGACTTGCCTCTTTTTGACAATGAGGTGATTCAAGGCAATCCCAATAGACATGTGATGGAAAGAGCCATCCATATTCTGAGAAAGAACTATGGAGACTGAATATGGAAGAAAACAGTATTTTCACCTGTTTTTTGTTGTTTAGTTATTTTTGTGTGTTTTTTTTTCTTTTTATCTGATATTTCTAGCACAGCATGATGCATGTGGAAATATGTTTAGAAGAATTGTACATGTTGTGCAAAAATGTTTGTAGTGGCCCTTTTTGTAGTGGCAAGGAACTGAAAACTGAGTGAATGCCCATCAGTTGAGAAATTCCTGAATAAATTTTGGTATATGAATATTATGAAATATTATTGTTCTATAAGAAACAATCATCAGGATGATTTCAGAAAAGCCTGGAGAGACTTACATGAACTGATGCTAGGTGAAGTGAGTAGAAACAAGAGAACATTGTGCACAGCAACAACAAGATTATGCAATGATCAATTCATATGGACATGGCTCTTTTCAACAATGATGTGATTCGGGCCAATTCCAATGTTCTTGTGATGAAGAGAGACATCTACCTTCATAGCAAGGTCTATGAGGACTGAATGTGGATCACAGCATAGTATTTTCACTTTTTTGTTGTTGTTTGCTTGCTTTTTGTTTTCTTTCTTTTTTTCTTTTTGATCTGATTTTTCTTGTGCAGCACAATAAATACGGAAATATGTATAGAAGAATTGTACATGTTTAACATATATTGGATTGATTGCTGTGTATGGGAGGAGGAAGGATGGGAAAGAAGTTGAGAAATTTGGAACACAAGATTTTGCAAGATTAAATGTTGAAAACTATCTTTGCATGTATTTGGAAAAATAAAAGGCTATTATAAAAAAATTAGAATTGAGCAAATGGAAATCAATGACTTTATGAGAAATCAAGGAATAAAACAAAATCAAAAGAATGAAAAATAGAATAGAAAATAGATCCAGGAGAAGTAATTTTAAAATTAATGGTATATCTGAAAACTGTGATCAAAAAGAGAGCCTAGATATTATCTTTCAAGAAAGAAAATAGATAGAGAGATAGAGAACACAAGTATGAGTTAAATATGAAGGAATAATGTATAAAAAATAAAATTAGAGGGTAAGAGAATACTGTACTGGGAGAATGGGAAAGGGAAAGGTGAAATGCAAGTTATTTGCCATAAAAGAGGCAAGGAAAAGTTTTTTACAGTGGAAAGGAAGAAGGGGAGGGAGGGAGGAAGTGAATCTTACTCCCATCAGAATTGGATCAAAGAGAAAATACCACACATACTCAATATGGATATAGAAATGTACCTCATCTTGCAGAAAAGTAGGAGGGGAAGGGGATACAAGAAGGGGGAAAGAGTAACATAAAAGAGGCTATATTGAGGAGGAATTGATCAGTGGCAAAATAGTTTTGAGGAGCGTCAGGGTTCATAGAGAGAGAAAATAGAATAAATGGAGGGAAATAGTTACCAAGAGTAATTGGGGAAAGAATTTTAAAGCACATTTCTCTGATGAAGGCCTCATTTCTCAAATTTATTTGGAACTAAGTCAAATTTATTGTTTTTTTAAAAAGAGCCATTCTCTAATTGATAAATGCTCAAAAGATATGAATTATGCCCAAAGGGCTATAAAAGTCATGCATATCCTTTGACCTAACAATATCACTAGTAAGCATGAATATTCACAAAAAATTTTTTAAAAGGAAAAGAATATATATGTACAAAAATATTTATAGCAGCTCTCTTCTCAGGACAAAGAATTGGAAATTGAGAGGATACCCATCATTTGAGGAATGACTGAATAAATTGTGGTATGAGATTATGATGGAATATTGTTGTTCTATGGGAAATGATGAGCAGGATACTATCCTCAGAAAAACGTACAAAGTCTTTAATGAACTCAAGCAAAGTGAAATGTACTATGTACAAAGTAATAGTAATGTTGTGGCATGATTAGCTGTCAATGACTTTGCTATTCTCAGCAATACAATGATTCAAGTCCACTCTGAAAGGACTTATGATGAAAAATGCTGTACATACCCAGAAAAAGAACTTATTGTGTTTGAATATAGATTGGGGTATCCTTTTTTTGCTTTATTTTTCTTGAGGGTTTTCTTTTGGGGAAGTGAAATATGTTTTCTTTCACAACATGAATTTTATAGAAATGTTTTGTATAACTTCCTACGTGTTTTCTTAATGGAAGTGAGACTAGGGAAGAAGGGAGAAATTCTGGAACTCAAAGTTTTAAAAAGAAATGTAAAAAATGTTTTACATGTAACTGGGGAAAATAAAAATATTAAAAGCAAAAAAAAAAAAAGAGTTGAGTTGCGTGGAACTCTATAGGGTAGATTGAAACAAACTAGGAATTAGAATGAGCATGGAGAAGAGTAGAATTGATTAGGTCTAGCCAAAGATTCAGGAGATAATTTTGTATGAACAATGTTGAAAACATATGTCTAGAATTGAAAAGTCTTTTAAGAAAAAGAATGCAAGTTTCTTGATGATAGATGCTGTCTTTGTATCCTATTGCCTGGCACATAGTGGGTGCTTAATAAATACTTGTGGAACATAATTAAATAGAGGACTTAGTAAAATAGATAAGTATGCATGCTCTGTCCACAGGATTTAAAAAACAAAGCATTATTAGAATTAATCTGTCCCCAAGTCTGAGATATATTTTTGCATTCTATCTTCCTGTTAAATCTGCCTTCTCTACAGATTAGGAACTGAGTCCTATTAATTAAAATTTTTTTTATTCTGCTGTTAACCTCTCCTTATGACCCCCCCCCCAACAAGTTCTTAACATAGAACTTAATAAATTTTAATTACTTAGAACAGAATTAAATCAGAAGCCTCCAGTAACTCTTTCTTCAATAAATGAATTGATGAAAAAAGTACGGGTTTCCACACTAACTTGCTCAAATCCTGTCTTTGATACTTTCTATTTGTATACTTAATTGAACAAACCACTACCTCTTCTTTGGGCCTTGGTTTCCTTATCTATAAAATAGAACTCTCCCTGCACTACCTAATTTTCAGGTTTGTAATGTGGCAAATACTATAGAAATGTGACTTATTTGTAAAGGAAGAAGTGTCTTCTTATATTGCCTTGAAGGTCTAATCTGGTACTGGGCTCCTGGTAGCTGCTTTCTAAATACTCAGTGCTTGACTGACTGGGAATGGTTAAGAGAGGGAACCCTACATCCTGTAATATTAGTTGTTCTGGATTAACCACTCACAATCCCAGTTGTTTTTCTGTCTAATATGTTGCACTGTGCAATTTTCTTAAAAAATAAATGAAGTCTTCCATGTGTCCCCTGCAAGCTTCATAAGGAATGTCTAATTACATGTTTAAGTGTGAGGCCGGAACCACCTCCCTCTCCTGGGCAAATAATAACCGGTCTAATTGTGTATTGATCTAAGATACATTTTGTCAAGTAAATAGCACATAGTTCAGAAGCATCCTAATTAGATCTTTACTTCAGATATTGTAATGGCCTTGCTCTGCTCCCTAGGGTGAATATTAGGCTCTGTATAAGATCAGATACAGACTGAAAAACAAAAAGGGACATCTCCTACCCCCCAAAAAAAACCCCACTAAATGTAAGAATGATGCTCAGGGACAGCCTTGGAATATATGGTCAGGTGTCAAGTTTCATTTGATGTGAGGGAAGAAGACTGACCAGTCCATTCTGAGCAGGGCAAGTCCCTAAAGAAAAGTCCTTTGGAGAAAATGAACTGTTGGACTATTTCTTGCTTGGCCAGAAATACAAATTTAGAACAAGACCAGTGGCCTCAAGGGGAAGTTTTTTTTCCTATCCAATTAACTATCAGTCTGGTAGCTTTGTGTAAACCTCATCCTACTTATTTGTTGATGGGGAGCTGCAAGTCTCATCATCTGGAAGGAAGGCAAAAATGGGGGTAGTTATATTTATGATCAACTTAATTTCTCATTTTTTCTTCTATGTACTTTTTTTGAAGCAACTTTAAAAATTAACATCTCTTGTTTTTACATCACCATTATTTTGAAATATATTTCTTTCCCTCTTCAACTCATTTCTCGTAACAAAAGTAAAAAAAGGAATCAAGGATAAGTATTTGTTAAATACCTACTATATTGTAGTCATTGCATGAAGTATTTTACAAATATTATCTTGATTGATCTTCACAACAACTTTGAGAGGCACATGCTATTATTTTTCCCATTTGAAAAAACTGAAGCAAAAAGAGAGACTAAGTGACTTGCTTATACAACTAGTACGTGTCTGAGGCAGATTTGAACTTTCTTTTCCTAACACCAGGTCCTCCATTTACCTGCCCAGGAAAGACATTAACAATTCATCCAGAAGTGGGTAATCATGATGTGGAGGGGATTCAAAATTATGCCATATGAACATCCATTAAAAAGCTAAGCGGTTTAGACTGGAATTGGTTGTGTTTTTTTAACTCACATAGAATAGTGGTAAGGATGCAATGACTACAATATAGTAGGTATTTAACAAATACTTATCCTTGATTCCTTTTTTCAGAGAAAGGGAGAACCCCAGCTCTGCTATTCTACTAGTTTTGTAAACTTGGGCATGTCAATCTCCAGAGAGAAGAAATTCCTTACCCAAATCCATCCAGGGAACCAGGACCTGAACTTTCATTTTTGGATCCCAAATCTAGGGAAGTTTCACTAAACCATGCTCATTAGAGCAAAGAATTGTGCAGAAGAGTATTAGAAAACAAGATTAGATAAAAAGGGTATAGATATTAATAGCCCCTCAGAAGAATTGAGACATTCTTGGGAAGTGAGGTGGATTGAAACAGTAGAGAAGGGGAAGAGGAGTAGTTCTATGTACTTGTTTTGGGGGCAATGAAGTTTAAGTGATTTGCCCAAAATCACAGAGCTAGTAAGTGTCTAAGGTCGAATTTGAACTCAGGTCCTCCAGATTTTAGAGCTAGTATTCTATCCACTATGCCATCAAGCTGCCCCTTTTTTCTTATTTATTTTTGGAGGCAATTAGACATTCTAAATGAAGAGAAAGCCTGCTGTAAACTATGACATCTGAATTCTTCTCCATGGTGTGTCAGAGAAATAGTATTTTAGAGTGGGAAGGGACCATTAGGACCCATTAGTTCAACCCTCACTTGATCTAGAATCTCCTTTAAGTTATCTCAAATAAATTGCTGTCTAGCACATATGTGAATAGATCCAAATATGAGAATGGAAGGAAGGGATGAGAAAAAGTAAATGAACAAGCATTTATTAAGCACCTACTATGTGTTAGGCATTGTGCTGTGCCAAGTAGTTTACAAATAAAATCATTGGCTCTTTACAACAACTCTCTGAAGTAGATGCTATTATTATCCCCATTTTGGAGGATAAGATGTGCAAGGAAGACTGGCACTTCTGGTCTGAGGGATTGCTGGGTCCTTTTCAGGGCTACTCATCCATTTCTGATGTTCACCTGTCACCTAATTTTCACCCATGGCTCCAAGAAGCTATACCATCTAGTAAGTATATATATTTTGCAGTGTTAAACCAGGTTGACCAATGGGCCTCAAATCCATTGGTGAGTTAAGGGGATATTGACCCCAAGAGTGTGAAGATTTCTCCCAAAGAAATGAACAGATAAGAACAATTTATTCCAATGGCCATGAAGATGGCTGAAGCAGGAGCTGTGGAAAGCCTAAAATGTGGTCAAACATTGAAGACACCAAAGTCATCTATTGCATATTGGGCCATTGCAAGACTTGCTGACTTTTGTCTAGTCATCAAACTTCAGTGACTCTGGAAGAGAGAATAAGACGGATGATTCTCTTCACTTAAATCCAATTCAAAATCAGTTGAAACTTCAGCCTTTAATGTCATCAGTTCTCTTCAGAAATGAAAGACAAACAACAAAACAACCCCCATCTTATAACTGGGGAAACTAAGGAGAACAGAGTTTAAGTGATTTGTTCAGGGTCACATAGCTAGACTTGAATTCAGATTTTCCAGATTCTAGGCCCATCATTGTATCTACCAAGTTACGTGCTTGTCTATGAGTAATTTAGTACTATCTACAGAGGCAGCCCCATCCCATTTCTGATCACTTCGAGTTATTAGGAAGCTTTTCATAACTTAGCATGAGCTTCTTCCTGCAAGATATTTTCTGTAATCACCCCATTCCTCATCCTCTACCCCATATAGCGGCTAGTAATTTCCCTCAAATATATGTGTGTGTCTATGTGTGTGTATGTAATAGTTGGTGCAGGGAATAGAACATCAGTCCTGAAATCAGGAAGATCTGAGCTTAAACTCCACCTCAGATGTCTTATTTGCCTCAGTTCCTTATTTGTAAAATAGGAACACACAAGAGAAGGACTTCATTATTTTTGCCAAGAAAACTACATGAATAAGGTCCATAAGATAACATTGAAGACTGAACAACACATTTATGTACATGTGTGTATGTATATCTATATGTATATATTTATACCTGTACATATATCTCTGTGTATATGTGTGTGTTTATATATACATACATATTTAACATGTGTATACTGAATCACGTTGTTCTCCCCCATAAAAGGTAAATTCCTTAAAAGCAGGGATTTTTACATTTTTTCTTTATATCCTAAACATCTAACCCAGTGCCTGTTATATAGTAGGTTCTTAATAAATATTTTATGGAATGAAGTCACCTAAGATTTCTTTGAGGTCTAAACCTGTGATCCTAGAAGTTCTGCCTCCTTAACATCTCTATGTACTACTTTTAGCTTTATCTTCTGGGGCCAAATAGAATCAATCTCTCCTATGAAAGCCCTTCATATAACAGGAGATAGCTATTATGTTGGGCCTCTAACCCCTTTAAATAACTCTTACCCAGTGTATGTATATATGTATCCCCAGTTCCTTTAACTGATTTGTAAGAAATCAAGAGTGTGATTTTAATTTTGATCATGTCAGCAGCACTTAAATAAAACTGTTACAATGCCCAGTTCTGACTTCTTTCACAGGTAATCCAGTGCAATCACTCGTGTTCGAAGCCCTGGGATCCATCAACCCTCTGAGGAAAGGACAAAGCCCCAGTACTGAGACCTGTGGGGATCAGGGCAGCTTAGGCTCGGCCAGCTTAGGGAGTAACTCAAAGACAGTGGCGCCTTCCTACCTGCTCCTCCCCCATTCTCCCTCTAGAGGCAGAAGACTCCGGTGCAGGTAAGGTGGATTCTGGATAAACTGAATTTCAAATAGCATTTTTGCAGCAGGCACCCGATTTCTTCTAAGGAGAAAGAATTGACATTGTTACAACTGCCTTTGGGTGGAAACTCCTTACTACTTATTTTTTAAAGGCAATTAGATGGCCTTGTATGTAGGGTGGACTGAGAATTAGAAAAACTTGAGTTTATGTTCAGCTTCAGACACTTACTAGCTGTGTAACGCTGGGAAAGCCACTTAACCTGTCTTAATTTCCTTATCAGTAGGATGGGGAAAATAATAACTACCTTCCAGGCATTGTAATAATATTTGCAAAGTACCATATAATTATAGCTGTTACCGTTATAACTTGTAATATTACTAGCTATTATTATTATTATTATTACTCCCACCTTGATCCCAGGCAGTAAAAAAACTGTGAGGAAGTACAGAGTTTTTCCTTTAGTACCTTTCCACTCTTCTAACCTGGCCCTCTTCTCTCCTAGGGTCCTGCTAGCCACAAGGTCACAGGCGTTTTTAAGGGATCCCAAAAGAATCTATGGATAGATTTCAGGGACTCTATAAATATGTTGTTTCCTTCCTTTTTTCTTCCTTCTTTTTTGTTTGTTTATTTCTTTCATTCTCTTTTTTCTTCCTCCCTTCCTTCCGTCTTTCTTCCTTGTCTTCTTTCCATTTTTCTTTCTTCCTTTCTTCTCTTCCGCCCTCCCTCCCTCCTCTCCTCCCTCCCTTCCTCCCTTCCTTCCTTCCTTTCTTTCTTTGTTTCGTTCTTCCTTTTCTCTCTTTTTTCTTTCTTTCCTTCCTTCTTTCTTCCTTCCTCCCTCCCTTCCTTCCTCCTTCCCTTCCTTTCTTCCTCCCTTCCTCATTTCCTTTCTTCCTCCCTCCCTCTCTCATTCCCTTTCTTTCTCCCTTCCTCCCTCCCTCCCTTCTTTCTTCTCTCCTTTCCTTCCTTCCTTCCTTCCCTCCCTTTTTCTTCCTTTCTTTCTTTTTTCCTTTCTCCCTTCCTTTCTTCCTCCCTCTACCACCCATCATGCACACACACACACACACACACACACACAATCCAGAAATAACAAACTCCTGTTCTCTCAATGCCCTATTGTCAGCTTTACTATCTTAAAAAAAAATTGAGCTGGCAAACTAACTTCTAGTAAGATATGAATAACTAATAAAAGCTTATAGCCTGATATAATGAAAAGAATATTGGATAATAAAGCCCTATTCCATTTTGGGAAACTTCTATTTATTAAGAAGCTTTGAGATCTTGTCCTAACTCTATCATAAGCTCTTTGACATTGGATAAGTCATTCATAAGCCCTTAGATTCTCCTGAAAAATAGAGGTTACTACTTATCTTCCCCTGCAAACATGAAATTGAATAATATGTATGAGCCATTTTGTAAATCATGATGTTATATTAATCTGTGTGATCATTATTATTCTTATGACTATATGTAAAAGAATGGAGTTTGATTTCTTTTAACTGACATTTTGTGGTTTACTTTATGCTCACTTTCTCTGAGGAATATTTTAAAAAAAAGTGAATTGGAGAAGAAATACTCAGGAATAGACTAATTTGTAATGGAAAGAGTCTCTATGTTATAGAAAAATCATCAGACTGATAATCTGAAGAACTGGTTTTAAGCTCTGAATTTGTCTTCTGCAGGTTTTGGACAAGTCATTTTTGCCTTCCCATTCTCAGTTTCCTATTCTTATATAACATATATTCCTATTATCATCTGTCTAAAACCTCTAGTGGCATATGTATGCATATGTTTATGCATGTGTATGTGTCTCTGTGTGTATATATGTATGTGGATGCATATGTGTATGTAACTTTTTGGTAGCCCTAAAAATCACACAATTAAAAGCAACTCTGCTTATGAGTGAGGCTAGCCTACTCTCTAAAAGCTGACATTATTTGTTAGAAACTGCCCTTTCACTAAGAATTGTATACCTCTCCTGGAGTTTTTCTATCCCAGGGACCATATCTGAATAGGTGGAAGAGGAACAGATGCTAAGTTTAAAAGTCTCTCTTATAGAAAGCTAAGAACCTGTGGGTGTTTGGATCAACTTCCTGGTTAGTAATGGCATTGGAGATAGAAAATATTAGAACCAATGGACAGGTCAAACTCTTAGTAAACAGTTTAAATTTTTTTCTCTCAATTTAGCAAACTTAAGCTGATTTGTCTTTGGCCTTCCCCACATACTGCTTAACCTGTATCTTGGTCTCTCCTCGTCACTCTCAGGAAGCTGGGAATAAGTTTTAAGGGAAAGCCAGGGCCCACTAATCCCTAAACTGGTTAATCAGGCTAGGAATAATGAAGGGTTGACAGCATGGGGCTTTGTAGGAGTTTTTGTACCCAAAGACAGACTCAGGTACAATCCTTGGCAAATTTAAGAAGGAATAAGGATGGGAGGGTGGAGAGGGACAAAGTTTGTCTTTCCTTATTCCTCCAGTTCCCACTTTTAATCTCAGTCAACCTCAGGTACCCAAAGTACCTGTCCAAACCTGTTCTCAGAGCCATTAATCATATGGGGTCATATATAAGGCAAGGAAGCTTAGCCAATCACTTAGTAAATATTTATTTAGTATCTTCTATGTGCCTTTAAGCACTATGTTAAGCACTGGAAGCACAGAGAAAGGTCAAAGACAGTCCCTAATCTCAAGGGGCTCACAATCCAAAGCAGCAGATGAATCCAAATAGCCACGAACAAACAAGTAATGTATAAAATAAAATGGAAATAACCAGTAGAAGAATGGCACTAGAATTAAGAGGGTTTGGGAGATTCACTGGAGATGAAGTTGTGAAATGGTACAACCATTTTGGAAAGCAATTTGAAATTGTGGAAATAAATTCCGTATTCTTTGAATCAAAGATTCCATTACTGGCATTATAGTCCAAGGAAACCATCAATAAGAAGAAAATATTCATATGTTCCAAATTATTTACAGCAGCACTTTTGTGATGGATAAGAATTGGAAACAAAATAAATACTCACCAATTGGAGAATGGCTAAATAAATTGTGGTACATGGATATAATGAAATGTTACAGTGGATAGAACATATGCTCTGAAGTCAGGAGGACCTGAATTCAAATCTGATCTCAGACACTTAACACTTCCTGGCTGTGTGATCCTGAGCAAGTCACTTAACCCCAATTGCCTCAGCAAAAAAATAAACTATATGTGTATATGTGTATGTGTGTATGAATATGTATGATGAATGAAGAAGCATGAAAGGATCTATCTGAACTGATGCAGAGTAAAGTAAGCAGAACCAAGAAAACAATATACATAGTAACTAGGGCAATGTAAATGGAATACACAGTTACACTCCCTGCAAAAAGTAATTGTATTGTAGCAAAATTATAAAGATGAAATAGCACTTGAAGAAATATAAGAAAGATATGAAAAGAAACACCCAACCTATTCTTTCATAGAGGTGGGAGCTTTATAAATGTTATACATTATACATATTTTCAGACTTTTTCAACATATAAATCAGTTGTGTTTCTTCTCTTCTTAAAAAAAAAACAACTATTTGTCATATAGAATAACACTTTGGGAGGGGAAGAAGAAGAATACTTGGGATAACAATAGTTATAGAAGAAACAGAAAATAGTAATTAAAATATTTTTTTAAAAAAACAAGAATCAGGAAAGATTTCCCATAGAAGGTAGGATTTCAACTAAGATTTGAAGAAGCCAAAAAATAGAGACATGAGGGGGGAGAGCATTCTATGCATGGGGAACAGTCAATGAAAATGCTGTCAAAAAGTGTAGTGTCTTATTCAAGGAACGAAAAAAAGGCCTGTATCACTAATGTGATGGGATGTAAAGTGTAAGGAAGACTGGCTATATAATGAAGGGCTTTGAATACCAATCAAATGATTTTATATTAATCTTAGTAGTGATCTTGGACGTTAAAATATGATAAATTCAATTTGGTTCAACAGGCAAATATTTTCTTTTCCTTTTTCTTGTTTTGCACTTAATAGTATTTTTTCCAACTACAGGTAAAAATAGTTTTCAATACTCATTTTTGTAAGATTTTGAGTTCCAATTTTTTTCTTCTTCCCTCTTTTCCCTTCCCCCAGACAGCAAGCAATCTAATATAAGCTATACATGTACAATCATGTAAAACATATTGCCACATAGATCATATTGTGAAAGAAGAATCAGAGCAAAAGGGAAAACCCACAAGAAAGAAAAAACAAATTTAAAAAAGTAAAAATAGTATGCTTCGATGTGCAACCATAGTTCTTTCTCATGTCGATGGCATTTTACATCATGAATCCCTCAAATGTCTCGGATCACTGTATTGCTGAGAAGAGCTACATCTATCATAGTTGATCATCACATAATATTGTTATTCCTATGTAATTCAATGTCCTCCTAGTTCAACAGACAAGTATAACAGAGGACTGACCTGTGAGAATCTAGTCCTGAGCTTATGCACAGAGAACCTATGTAGATGTTTGGCAAACTTATTCATGTCAATTTGAACATTTACATTTTGTTTGGCAATGAAGAGTTGTTGAGAGGTTTTGAGCAGAACACAATATAATGGCTACATTCACATATTAGGAAGATACTGAAGGATGAATTGGTAGAGTGAGAAGTAGATCTGAGACTTGAAATTCTGCAAGGAGACTACTACAATCATCTGAGTAGAAGCTAGTTAGGGTCTGCCAGTGGGAGCAGAGAAGGAATGATAGTGAAAGATATTATGAACTAGATATATTAGCTAGAATAGATAGATTATACTATACTTATCTCTTTTCTACCCCCACTGCCATCATTAACACCTACCTGGATAATTCTAGTAGCTTCCTTACAAACCTTCCCCTTTCAAGTCCATCCCTACTACCACCACATCAACCCATCATGCTGTTAGTGATCAATTAGCTTTGAGAGGAGAATCAGAGGTAATTCTTGGATTCCTAACATAATAGTGCCACAGACAGAAATGGTAAAGGCAGACAAGGAACAGATCTTGGTGGAAGATTATAAGCTTGGTTTTAGACTTGCTTAGTTTGAGCAGCAAGTAGAATACTTATGAAGATTTAAATAGGAGTCATAGACTTAAATGAAGAATATGATACATTAGACTAGAGATGAAAGGGAATAGATTGGAGAAATATTGACAGCCACAGGTTTATCACTGCTCTGTGCCTAGGATCAGGTTCTGAAAAACTAAACTCTAATCCATTAGCAGTTTGATTTTGAAGGTCCCAAGAAAGATTTTTTTACACATTACTGTTAAAGGTTGATGAAGGAAGGGGCAGTCTGTTAATTGGCTTTCTAATTTCAACTAGTAACAGGTATTTATTACTTTTAGATTTGGTAAGAAAGGGAAGAGATGCCCCTAGAAATGAAGTTAAACACCTAATCCCCAAGCTACCCATCCAAAGGAATTTCTCTCAGCAGAATTTATTGCTTTATTCATGAAGCTTATCAACATATGGAGCTAACTAACAATCCTTGACCTATCTCCTTCCCTCACAAGGCTATTGTGAGGGATAAATGAGATAATGAGGGAGAATATTTTATAAACTGTAAAGCAAAATATAAAAACAAGGAGATGATTTGTTCATTCAGCAAACATTGATAAGCACCTAAAAATGTGCAGAGCACTATGCAAGATACCAAGGAAGATGCTTAAACATAGGTAATAATCAGTTCCTACCCTCATAGAACTTATAGTCAATTCATGATGATGGAGTAGAGAGAAATAGAAACACCCAATTAAGATACATCATATTACATCATAGGATAATTCGTCTACAATTAGAAATAAGTTCTGAGACCAACTAGCCCAACACCCTCATTTTTCAGATATGGACCCTGTGGCTGGCATGATTAAGTGGCTTGGATAGAATGCTCTCCCCCCTCATGTCTCTATTTTTTTGGCTTCTTCAAATCTTAGTTGAAATCCTACCTTCTATGGGAAATTTGAAGCCAGAATCCTTGATTTCAGAGCCAGGACTCAGAGACTTATAACTATAAAGCTGGAAGGCACCTCCAAGGGCATTTAGTCTCACTCTCTTAAGTGAGTGACTTGTCTTAGATTATGTACATTCTAAATGTCAGGAACATGATTTGGACACAGGTCATTGTTGTTCTTTCATTCAATCATATCTGATTCTTTGTGATCCAGTGGACAGCAAAATGCCAATCCTATCCATGGGGTGTTCTTGACAGAGATAATAGAGTGATTTGGCATTTCCTTCTCCTGATCATTTTACAGATAAGGAAACTGAAGCAAACAGAGATTAAGTGATTTACTCAGGAAAGAAGTAAAGGATGCTAAAGGCAAAAGTGAGAAAAGCATGCACTCAAGACTTCTTTGGCAGAATGGACAGTTTTGGACTAGAAATCAGGATGGCTGGATAGAAAAACACAGATGCACCCATTCTTTCTAAGCTTGTGAGACTTTAGAACATCTGATCAGCTGATCAATGCTCATTTGTCATTTTATAAGGAGAATCATTGACTACACTTCAGGGTTGTGCTAGAGCCAATTTGACTAAGAATGGATTGTTAACAAATTTCTACTCCAGTGTGAGCATTTACACCTCCTAATTCAGCAAATAATATAAGTGGGGCTTGCATTTATTAAGAAACTGATGAAGGAAAGTGTCAATAATGCAGATTAAATGTAAAAGTGTGTCCCCAGAATTTTTTTTTCTTAGAGATCTGGTTGTTAAATCGACATTTACCAGCAACTTTCTCTCCTCCCCTCATTGGTTTTTCAAGAATATTTAATGTTAGTATGGTCAGTGAGTTTGCAATAATAGTTATTTGGGGTCTGTTTTATCCAGGGCATAGCCATTGGCACTGTGTTCAACTACATAAGATTTCAAGGGCTTTATAGTACTTTGGTTCTTTCTTTCTCAAATTTGGCCTCAAATATAATTTTTCCAAGATAAAGGTTTTACATGCATTTTGACATTAGAGAGGTACCAATAACCTCATTCCATCGCTTAGAGATGAGGCAACATGTGAGTAAGATCTGAGGACAGAGAGCCATTTTAACAAGTAAGAACTAAGTCCCTGGGAAAGAAGTTTGAGAAAGTCTACCTTGAGAAGACTCTCTTGGTCAGGGATTCTTAATTTTTGAGGAAGATGGACTCCTTTAGTAATCTAATGATATTTAGGGAGTCCCCTTTCAGAATAATAGTCAAATAATTGAAGGAAAAGTTACATTTTAGTTGGAGATGAGGAAAATAACAATTCTTTTCCCCATCCAAATTCATAGGCCTTGTGAAATCTCTCCACAGCCCCCTTAAGGATCTTAGAGATCCCTTATACTAGGTTGCTGGGTTGCTTCTCAGGTGCTCAAGAAGACTTTCATTTCCCCACAAGCCCATTAGAGAAAGAAATGTAAGAGAAACAATTTATGTCTCAAAGTTCTTCCTCCTCTCCATAAGACTATAGAAACCTTTACCTGAAGGCAGCCTGAACATCCTGGGGCCTCAGGATAGACAATAATGCTTGAGTGTGCAAGGGCCACAGAATCTTATTGCAACTGGGCCTCTCAGGCAGTTATGGCCCCTGCCACCCCTCTCAGGAGGGTGCAGATTCTGAGGGGCTGATGGATTGATTGTAAGACTTGTGGCATATATTAAATAGTGGTGGATCAAAGAGACCACCCTTCAGAGAGAGTCAGTGACTGTGGGTGGGAAGTATGTAAGATATCATATAGCTCTTGGATTTTTCTTGGCAGTTAGACTTTTACATGATTGCACATATATAACCTATATCTGATTGCTTACCATCTCAGGGTGGCAGAAAGGCAGGGAGGGAGGAAGAGATCAAATTTGGAACTCAAAACTTTTTAAAAAGGCCAAATATTGAAAAATTGTTTTAACATGTAATTGGGGAAAACACACAATATATAAATACATGTTTGTGTATATATACATGCATATATTTCATATATATGAAAAAGATACATCTATGAAAAGATATATATATATATATATATATATGATTTGATTCGAGTATCAGCACTAGGAGGGATAGGGGAAGGATGTTACAATGAAAAAATCACTGCCTCTGAAAACAACAGAACTAGATTCAAATCCTACTTCAGATATTTATTTCTTGTGTGATTTGCCAAGTCACTTAACCTTGTCAGGAGTCAGTCTTCTCAGGTATGGAATTAATGGTTGCAGGCTCTGAGATCCTTTCAGAAGTCACCTGCCATCTAACTGCTCCTGTAAGTAGAGCACACCTGCCAAATCAATACTCCTGATCTGACCATATCACTTCCCTGCTCAAGAAGCTCCAGCCAGCTTCTTTTTGCCTCTAGCACAAAATACAAACTCTTTTCTTGACTTTTAAAAGGCCTTTCATAGTGTGGCTCCAGGCTTCCTGTTCATTACTCTTTCACTCACTCTACTTTTTCCTGTTTTACTCGTTATTCCTTTCTTGCACACGACATTCTGCCTCCCATCTCCATATCTTTACTATGGCTGTTTCCTATATCTGAAAGTAATACTTTCCCTCCTTATTTCTGCCTCAGAGAATTCCTACTTTTAAATCAACTTAATTGACCTCTTCTAGGAGACATTTATCCTGCTAATCCCCTGTCCCTCCCTTCTCTCCCCATTCCCCTCTCTCTCACTCCCTTATTCCTCCCCATCCCCATTGAAATTACTTTAAATCCATATGATATTGATTTTACTAGCCCCTGGGGAAGTATGGGGGTGGGAGGAGGAAGGGGAAAACGAGCATTTTCCATCTTTTTCCCCACCAAGGACAATCTCTCAGCTTTAGATCCATGTATTCATGACCTATACCACCTCAGAAAATTTCTTAAAATTGAGATTTGGCCTGTTTTCTTATCTATGAAATGAATGGGTTGTATTTGATGACCATTAAGGACCCTTACAACTCTAAAATTCTGATCCAATGGGAGAAAAAAAAAGAAACCCTATTAAAAGAGACAACTAGGTGGCAAGGTGGATAGAGCAAAGTGGATAGAATAAGGAAGACTCCTCTTCATGAATTCAAATCTGGCCACAGACATTTACTAGCTGAGTGATTCTGGGCAAGTCACTTTACCCTGTTTGCCTCAGTTTCCTCACCTATAAAATGAGCTGGTGAAGGAAATGGCAAATTACTCCAGTGTCTTTACCAAGAAAAAACTAAATTGGATCATGAATTATCAGATATGATGAAAACAACTGAATGTCAACATTCCTTCAAAAGTAACCATCTCTGGAAAACTTTTCTGATTACCCCTTCTAAAAGTGATTTCTCCCTCATCAAATTTTCCTAGAATTTTTTGTTTCCATTTTTTCTATCTTTATCATATTTTACCTTTTTTCCATACTTACCAGTATCTATGTAAGGTTCTCTTAGAGTACACCTGCTTTGTAGAGTGAATAGTTAGACTGGAGGATATATTTGTGGACTCATTCATACATTTGCTATATTGCAGTGAAGAAAACATTATTTAGAAAACTGCGCACTAGATATAATCTCAGGCAAGCTTAATGTGTCATATTTATGATTTAGATTTTCCAACTTAAAGGCAGTGAACATTATTAGGTGAAGCTATTAAATTCTGGTTGATATTTTTATAGCTGCTTTATATTTGGAGAAGTCACAATTAAGAGATTCCCAGGTTTCTCATGGGATCCTGCAAAGGGTATTTAAAATTAGGGCCAACTTTTCAATAACTCAGCCTGAACATCACGCTGAAAACCTCTGGTCTTTGCAATGTCACTTGGGGAAAGGGGAGAAGGAAAGCAGGAATGCATAGTCATAGGCAGATAGAAGGCACCTGACTAGAAAAGGAAATATCTAGTACTTTCTAAAAAGCTTTGGAAAATGCTTTTCAATTACTTTAAAAGGTGTGAACCCTAGTTGGTATAGAGATCCTGGTAAACTAAGTCAGATTATAGCAAAATTATAGATGTCTGCTATGTACAGAACTCTTTGCTAGGTTCTAGGAAACAAAGTTCAAAAGATCTAGTAATCTATGGTCCCTTTTCTTATGGAAATTATGTTTTGATCAAGGGATGAAATATCAACTTTGTGCTTCAAAAATCTGTCATGTTTTTACTCCCTTTATCAATGCAAGGTTCAACACCTCTTTGTAAGGTACTATAGCCAAAAAGTTCATTTTTCCAAATCTAACCTGCTAACAGACAGTCTTCTGTAACTTAGTCTGGTCCTTGTGTGATAGATATTGGGGCCTGTGGGAGGACCTGCCAGAGCTTTTCCTTGGCTGGTGTAGCCTTTAAGAATCTGGGTTCACTTTTACCCCAGCACAAAGCTTCAGTCTGGGACTTTGGAAGAGGAAGATACCTACCACATAACATGTGGTAAGAGGATTAGAGAGATTCAAAACAAAGCTCTCTGAGTGGGGAGTCAGTACCTACAGGGACAATCAGAGAAGGAGGGAGGCAGTATGGCGTAGTACATAGACTGGGAGGCCAAAAAGCCTTAATTAAAACTGTATCTACTAGCTGTATGACATCAGGCAAATGCTTTGGTCTCCCTGAGCTCCAGGTGGATAGCTGTAGATGATTTATCTCTAAAATGTTTTCCAGTTCTAACATTTTATTTTCAAACATTACCCATGGTAGGTCTGTCTTATAATGGCAAAGAATTCTTTGCAAATCTGGCCTTAGACATTTACTAGCTGTGTGATCCTGGGAAAATCACATAACACTATTTGCTTCAGTTCTTCATCTGTAAGATGAGATGGAGAAGGAAATGGAAAACAATTCTAATCTCTCTGCCAAGACAACCTCAAATGGGTTGTCGAGAGTTGGACAGGATTGAAGCAACTGGACAATAAAAAACCATTTTCAAAGTTCTTTCCTGTGATACACACACATTACATAATACAAATACACACACACACACACACACACACACACACACATTGGTATAACCTTTGAAAGACCAGAGTCACCTTTAGACTGTGTTGAAGCACTGGAGGGGGATGCCATATAGGGAAGTATTCAAATACTTGTAATGAAATTAAATGTAAACTTTCAGAGAGTCAATTTAAAGACATTGTGGTTGAGTTTCGTTTAAAAATCCTAGATATACTGTCCCAGGCAGGTGTGGCATTCTAAGGGGAATGGTATTCCCCAAGGTGACAATCTCCTAGGTATGAAGTGATTGGGAAAAGCAAGTCTAACTTGAATAACATGTCAGAAATAATGATCTTGTTATTTAAAACTGAATTGAAGTGAAAATCCTATAGAAGCACTTTTGACATTCTCATTAATGCTATGTGGGCTCATTATGATGGATGGTGCTAATAAACACCTAGGGAATAAGAAATGATTGATTAGGCCATTACTTTAAAGTGTTGCTGAAAACTGCCTTGCAAAGTGTACTTGCATCTCTGTAAATGAAAAATGTATGTTCAAACAGTGTCAGCCATATTAAATTATCTCTTTTCTGTCAGAGTATATGTAAATTTATGTGCACATCCTCAACTCAAGAATGAGAAGGGGTATTTTATATAGGCACACATTTACATGGTTGAGGATGCATCCCTATTAATAATTACTATGAATAGAGCTCACTAGCTCAGTTTGTTAGCACATGGTACTTATGAGACCACTAGCTTAGGTTGAGTCCCAGATGGGCTCTTAGCTATGTCCTATTTAATGGCCACAAGGTGCAACCCAGTTACAAATGGATATTGTAAAAATAAGATAAGATAAAATAAAATAAAATAAAGTAATAAATGGATATGGTACAAAAACAAGTGGAAATGAATAAGATGAACCATGTCAGTTCTTCAATACCATACAAAACAATCCCTAAAGGGCATGGGCTATTGACAATGGGACATCATCTTTGAAATCAGTAATGTTTAATAAACATATTATATAATTCAAAGTTAAAGATTCATCAGAGTATCTAGCATGTAATAGTTACCTAATAAATGCTTGTTGATTTAATAATAACTAATATTTACCGTATATTAGAATAATCAAAGTGATCAGATATGATTTTGTTTACATCACCATTTTAAGATTAACTAGGTTTATTTTATGTAAACTTTTCTATCTTGATTTAAAAAACCAATGACCATGTAAATGACAACATATTTAAATATATATACTCTGAATTTCATATCTCTCATATCACAAGATTTTTAATACTCTACTACTTGTCATAATAAGTAAAAGCACAGACATTTCTTGATTCTCCTTTCTGCAAACATTATTTATAATTTTGATATGATTTATTGTTATATTTAGTTATAACATATACAGAATGACTCTGAAGTAAACCTCATTGGATAGCATGTGAACTGTTTTTAATAGGGCTATATAGTAAGATAATAGCAACATTAAGATAATAACAATAGTACCGATATAGTAGGCCAGCTATTTTCTCTAGACTTAGAAGCACCCCTAATATTTCTTTATCAATTTAGTGTCATATTCTTCTTGTTTGAATGATTTCTTCTTTAAGATGGAGAGAATCTCTCTCTATTTAGTATTCAGAAATGCTCTGAGGCTAAGTGGAAGAGAAATATATATGTTATTAATTGGGTGTTTAAAATCTGGAGCATCAAGGTGATGCAATGGATAGTGTGTTGGGCTTGGAGTCAGGAAGACTCATAATATTAGTTGTGTAACCCTAGGCAAGTCATTTAATCCTAATTTCTCAGTTTCCTCATCTGTTAAGAAAAAAAAAAGCTGGAGAAAGAAATGGCAAAAGTCCACTCCACTATCTTTGCCACAAAAAAAAAAAAAAAAAAAAAAAAAAAAACTTACAAAACAGCAACAAATTCAAATGGGGTTGCAAAGAGTTAGACACAAGTGAAAAGACTGAACAAAATCTTCTGGGGTTTAGGTTATCTGTCTGGTTGGAATTATTTGTTTAATTAGACTAAGTAGACTTTATATGAGGACCAGGGAACCCCTTTAAAAGTAAGGTCAGTGAACCCAGTGAACGAATTTTTGATGATACATATTTTCACTCCTCAGAATCTGGAGTTTTATTCATTTTTATCTAAAATGCTTGTTCTTATATATATATATATATATATATATATATATATATATATTTAAAATGCTTGTTCTTGGCTGGATTTGAATAGATGAGTTTGCTAGACAGACAAGGAGCCTCTGGATGAGTGAAGCATTTCTAGATTAATTATCTGACTGGAAAATGCTACTCCCTATCTTCTTTCAATAAACCATTTCTGTTTATTTGCAAAAATAACTCATTTGCAAGACAAGCTAAATGCTGACTCCTTAGAGTCTTGTGGGGGTGTATCTAAGCAATTTCAGGACTGTACACCAGAAGCATCCATTCTAAATGTAATACACTTTATATTGGTTGTCTCATGGACACCCTTTCTGAGAGCACCAGAAAGTACAAGAAAATATAGATTTTAGAATAATTGCTATAACGTATAAAGGGAATGAAATATGTTTCATGATTAGCTAGAGCAGAATGTAAAAAAGGAGATATTTTTAACTTGTATTGAATGAGTCAATTAGAAGTCCACAGAAAAATAAATGCTTAAATACGTCCAGACATATGTATAGTGTGGTGAGGCAGTATGGTATAGTGAAGAGGGAGCTGACCTTGAAGACAGAAAGAAAAGAGAAAAAAAGAGAGAAAGAAAGAAGGGAAGGGAGAAGAAAGAAAGAAGAGTAAGGAATGAAGGGAGAAAAAAGAAAGAAAAGAAAACTAAATGAAATGCTCCAGCTATCTCATTAATCTCTCATTCACTATATGCCTCCTTTTTCTAGGTATAAATAACCTGAAACATGTCTTTGATGATATTTCTTTTTTTTTCCCCTGAGGCAATTGGGGTTAAGTGACTTAACCAGGATCACACATCTAGGAAATGTTAAGTGTCTGAGGTCGTATTTGAACTCAGGTCCTCCTGACTTCAGGGCTGGTGCTCTATTCACAGCACCACCTAGCTGCCCCAGATGCTATTTCTTTGTAGTTTACTTATCTTTATATTGCCTTTGGAGGATTTATGGAGAAACATGGACACAAACATATCACACAAATGAATAGATATAAATAGATTGCAATCTAGTCCAAGAAAGAAATGCTGATAAAATCATAAATCCATTAAAAATTATTTATATTTACATAGTTTTATCATGTACTTTATTCATAACAACCTTGAAAATAATGTCATGAAATATTATCATCTTTATTTTATAAATGAGAAATCTGAGGCATTGAGTGGTTAAGTGACTTGCTTCTGATCACAGAGCTAGCAAAAGTCTGAGCTGAATTTAAATTGAGGTGGTTTTGTTCCAGATGAAGTCTTGCCAGAAAAATATACAGTCTCCTATTTTCTAATTTCATTGATATTTATGTACAAAAATCATATGGGAGAGCAAATGTGACAGGGCTGCAATCCCAAAAAAGGCAATAGGATGTAGTTGAGGGAAAGCAGGTTTTAGGGTTAAGAAAAGGGACTATCAAATGCTGCCTCCAACACAGATTGATATTTTAGATTAGGTAAGTTACTTTAAAATTTTTAAAAATAGTATTTTATTTTTCCAAGTACATGCAAAGATAGTTTTCAACATTCACCTTTGCAAAACCTTGTATTCCAATTTTTGTCCCTCCCTCTCCTTCAAGATAATAAGCACTCCAATATACAACTCTCTTAAGATTATAAAATGCAAAGCAGCTGCCAATCTGTGTTGGTAGAGAGAGTTTCTTTACCAAGAATTCTCTAAAACAATGAAAACATGGGCCTATTTTTTTTTAAGAGTACCTGTCTTTTGCTCTACTAGACTGTACATGCCTTAAGGGCAAGTGCCATGGCTTATTCACTTTTGCATTTTCAGTAGAGCCTCAGGCAGTACATTGCACACAGGAGGACACCAAATGAATTTGTTTTGTCCTTCTCTTAAATATTTGAGTGTTAATGACCATTGGTTGAAACAAAACTATCAATGTGGCTAAATTAGACTTGTCTTAGATTCTCTAGCACTTGCATACTTTAAAAAGTATTTCCCCATTCATTAGCTCATTTAATTCTCTAACTAACTGGGACTAACACTTGGAAATAAGCTGGGCAGGTACTGTTTAACAGATGAAGAAACTGAGATCCAGAAAGGGCAGAATGACTTGCAACAAAATGAATTAGTGGTAGACCTTTAACTGGACAGAGCTCTAGTACATTTCATACTCTATCAGGTTTTCTTTCTTTCAACCAGACTGATCTGTTGTGATGATTGATGATCCAAGTGACAGGTGAATAATAGAGAAGGTGCTTTGACACGGCTCAGTGCTACCCAGGAGTTCCAACAGACCAGGCACATGATGCAATCCTTTTTTGGCTCATTCTATGAGCTCTGTATGGAGCTGCTATTGTATCTGCCTCTAACAGTTGAGATTAAACCAAGTACCCGAGGTAGGGATAAAAAATTGGCAGTGGCAGATCATAGGATGTATAGGGTCCTAGCATTTAGGGTGAGAAAATAATAATAATAATAAATAATAATAGCTAACATCTGTATAGTGCCTACTACATGCCAAACATTATCCTAAGTGCATTTACAAATCTTATCTCATTTGATACTCACAACCACGTTGGGAGGTAGAAGCTATTATTATCTCCATTTTATAAATAGGGAAACTGAGGCAAGTAGAGCTTAAGTGGCTTGCCCAATGCCATACCACTATTACCTGAGGTCAGATTGAATTCCTAACTAGACTCAGAGTTCTATCCACTTTGCTACCTATCTGTCCTTCATGCTACCTAGATCCCACTTTCTAGATGAGCACTGGGCCTGAGGTCCCTTGATGTGTTCTGTCAAAGCTACTTGACTCTGCCTTAGGTATACAGATCTCCGTACAAAGGACAGATCTCTATTATTGTGTTAGGAATCCCAAGAAGAAAGTACTAGGTTTGCCTCTTGCCTCCAATGTTTCTGGTGTCACTGGAACTTTAGGATCATTTGCATGACTGACTATTGGTTGTTGGGACTTGACAGGAGTCATTGGGACCAAGGAAAATTGGTGCAAATATTTTTCCCCCATCTTAGAGAAACCCTTTTTTTAGGGGGGGGGGGATGGAAACATGGTGTCTGTGCCTTTAAGTGAGGAAGAGTAAAGGAGATTGTTACCCTGACTCAGTGAGGAGTGAGGGTGGATCGCTTGAGTCCAGGAGCTCTGAGTTGCAGTAGGGCTAAAGCCAACCAAGTGCTTGCACAAGTCGAAGCACTGTATGGTTAGCTCTCAGGAGTAAGGGGTCAGCAAGCTATCTAACTAGTTCTGGGTTAGAAAAATAGCAGTTTATGCTGCTAATCATTTGGGGGGCTGGGGCAGGAGTGGCCCCTGTGATTTCAGCCTAGGCAAGAGAGGAAAATTGAGTCTCAAAAAAATAAATAAATAAAATAAAGAGTTGAGGAAGGGCTGGTGAAATCCCATAGGGAAGAGTGAGTCACAGACATCACACAGCTGCCCGGGACACTCTTTTTGGATACCTGGGGGTTTCTTTGTGCATAAATTTTAGACTATTTCTAGCCTGGAGAAAGGTTGTGCTCCAAAAAGTTGTGATACATCCTAAGCCAGCAGCAATAATAATGGAAGCCTCAAGGGGCAGCGTGGAGACTCACAGGAATAATTTCCTTGTCTAGTTGAGAACCAAGAAGCACTGGAGTGCTGGCCCATGCAAAAGAACTGTATTTAAGGTTTCTGGGGAATCTATTTCCCCTCCCAACCACCAGTGTAATAATCTGCAGAGTAGCATACCTCTTTGTGTATGAGAGACAGGGTGCCAAAAATGACTCCATTTTTAATTTCCCTCCGTTATTATCCTTGCTATCCGGTTCCAATTAAATTCTTTGCTATTTGACTTAAGATTATTGTCCAGTTTGTTAACAGAGTGTTCATTCTGATGGGGGCATTGTCTCCCCCATTGATCATCCACAATGAACCCAACTTACTGTGGAATTTCAGAAGTGAGTCAACCACCCATTACATAATCTTTTTTCCTCTATACTTTTTTGAATTAAAATCCAGTACACCATCTCAGTTTGGGCCTTTGGCACCTCCCACCTATATTACTATAACAGCAGAGCAATTAATAACTTTTTCCCAAATTCAGGCATCTCATTTTCTGAGTTCTGTATTGGGTTTAAGTGGCGTGAAATCACATCCTGTACTAGAGAGAGAAGAATTGGTTCATATAATTGCTTTGAATTCCTAACCATTCTTGATTGCCTCTGTCTTAAATTTTTTTTGTTTTATTTTTTTCAATTAACAAGCATTCATTTTCTCTCTCTCCGTCACTTCTCTCCCAAATGAACAAACAAAAAAGACAAAGAAAGCTCTCATAGCAAAATAGTCACTATAAAGCTGAGCAAATTCTTACATTGGTCCTTTCTAAAAATCCTACTCATTCTTTAAAGGCCTTCTCACCTGCCTATTAGGACCTCATTTAGCCCTTTGCCCCTTTCTAAATACATTTAGCATATAATTATTGCAGACTATCCTTGTCTGTGTCTGTTTCTTATTCTTCTATTAGATAGCTCTTTTCAATAAATCAATGATCCCAGTTTACCTTTTACAGGGTCTTGCATACATTAGGCATTTTATTTCTAATTACATTTTTTTTCAGTTACCAAGCATTTATTTTCTCTCCCTCTCAACTCATTTTCTACTGGGGGAAAAAACAAGCCAAAATTCTTATAACAAATGTATACAAAACAAAATTTTACATTGTCCATGTTCAAGAATGTATGTCACATTCTGCACCCTGAGTTCCTCACCTTTCTGTCAGAAGATGGATATTATACTTTATTATTGATCCTCTGGTCATTGCTTTGATTCAAGTTCATCAATTTTTCACATTTATTTGTCTTTACAATATTGTTTTTTTAGTTACTTTTTTATAAAGTTATTTTTTTAATATAAATTGTTCTTCTGGTTTGGCTCACTTAACTCTGCATCAATTTATACAAATCTTGCTAAATTTCTCTTTGTCTCTTTTATCATTTCTTATAGTATTCTCTTATGTTCATATACCATATTTCATTCAGTCACTTTCAATTGCTTGAGTCCCTATGGTGAACATTTTACAAAGTTTGAAAAACAAATAAAACATTCTCTAAACTTCTTTGATGTACAATGTCTCATTTAATCCTCATGACAACTCTCAGATAGCTTGGGCTTATCTTCTCCTTTGGATAGAACAATAAACCAAGGTTCAAAGAAATAATATGAATTGTTGGGAGGCACTCAATGGTTTAATGGCATTTACAATTATGCAAGGTCTCAATGAAAACTCCAAACTCTTTAGTTGTCAATGATTTCAGTCTCTTCCCTCTTTTTGCCTCAGCTTCCCTATCTGCAAAATGAACTAGAGAAGGAAATGGCAAATCATTTTAATATCTTTGCCAAGAAAACCCTAAATGGTGTCACAAAAAGTCAGACAGGACAGAAACAAATGAACAACATTAGACATTGGGTTAAACAGTGGAGGTATAAATTTTAAAAAAGCAAAACAGTTCCTTCTTTAAAGAGTTTGCATTCAAAAGAAGGGAAACAATACATCTTGGGAAAGGTTGCCAAGAGAATCACAGGGATGATGATATAAGCCATAGGGCAATAAATGGACTAAACTTTTCTAAAAACAATGGTACTTACTGTTGATTTGATTGCTATGCCCAGAGCAAGATGTGGAAAAAGAAAATTTGTTCCAGGAGATGAGGGCAGATGGCAATTGATGTGAGTGATGTAGACACCAAAAGTTGGGGTTTGGTCATGTGAAGAATTCCCAATGACTATTCTCTTTAGCAAAAGGTAGATTTATTTAGAGAAGAGGTTACAGTCAAAGTGAAGGGACACAACAAGAAACAGGACTGGTAAATATGAAATTGATTTGGGAGAGCATATAAAAGACAAGTTCCTCAGTGGAACTCATATTTATCCAGTGAAAAGGAAGCACTCCATGAGGGTGGGGTCCCTGAAAGGGACTTAGCATCCTAAAAAAGCTGTAAGGAGAAGCGGGGTCAGGAGAGACAAACAGCACAAGGCACGGTGAGGTTAGGAGAGGCATGGCATAGGGGGAAGAGTAAAGGGAAAGTCATCACTAGGCAGTGCCATGGTGGACTGACCTAAAGGAAGGCAGCAGCCCACATATAGATTTTATAGGGAAACTTTAACCTCAGGGACATGACTGGGATTTCTGACAGGGCACGGCAAGGGGAGACAACTAGGTCTCAGGGCTTGGATTTCAGACTAGACTCTCTCCCCAGAGAGTGGGACCATGGAGCTAAACTGACCTTCATCAGTGCTTTCTCCCTGCCTGCCTCAGGGATTAATGCTTATCAGTTCCTCTGCTAACTACTCCCAACTTTGAAGACTCCGTGCCAAGTGGATTAACTTGAACATAGATTCTGTCAGTGCACTGATCCAGTTGTAGAGACGTTAGATCAGTATGTGGCTGGAATATGAAGCAATGGCCTATGATGAGAAACAGTTAGGGGCCATAGTGGGTAGGATTATTGGATTTGGAACCAGGAAGATCTGGTTCAAATTTTGCCTCAGGATATGAACAGATAATTTCTCAGATGAAGAAATAGAAACTATTTCTAGCCATATGAAAAGATACTCCAAGTCATTATTAATCAGAGAAATGCAAATTAAGACAACTCTTAGATACCACTACACACCTGTCAGATTGGCTAGAATGACAGGGAAAGATAATGTGGAATGTTAGAGGGGATGTGGGAAAACTGGGACACTAATACATTGTTGGTGGAATTGTGAATACATCCAGCCATTCTGGAGAGCAATTTGGAACTATGCCCAAAAAGTTATCGAACTGTGCATACCCTTTGATCTAGCAGTGTTCCAAAGACTAGGGCCATGGAAACCCATGGCCACTGCAATATAAATCTATAATTCCATGACCTCCCTGATGTAAACAATCACTCTGCCAGTATACATTGCAACTCTTCTGCAACTTTTTATCTTTATAATTCTTTCCTTAATAGTCTATGAAAGAAATGCTCATACAGAGGGTCTATCCAAAGTACTGGTAGGATGGGAGTGTCTTTTAATATTTCATAATTATCAGTGCAACCAGAATTGAACTGCACAGAGGGGAAAAATTTGACTGAGAGATGGCCAGGTCTGGAGGTCATAATATCAAGAAGAACAGTGAGACTGGGGAGAGAGAGAGAGGCACAAAAGTAATCCCTGAGAGGCAGCCATATCAAAAAGAGTCCCAGCCTTCTCCCCTTTAGAGATTGGCAAGAAAGCAGGTCCTGGAAGAAGTCTATCGTGGAATGAATCTCTGGGGTGGTGTCCATCATGGGAAGTTACAACCTGCACTTCCCAAGGACCTTAAGGTGAGATTTGGGGCCGGATGGTAATTGTTGGAAGGACAAACAACATGTCACCCAGATTTGGGCACCTTATTCACCCAGTGGTAGTTACAGCTCAGGGTGCAACATTCAGGTTTTCCAGCTGTTTACCCTGACTAGTTTTGAGAAGTGGCCATGGTTAAGTGGATAGAATCTTAGAGTCAGAAATCACTAGTTTCAAGTCTTATCTCTGACATGTGCTAGCTGGGTGACTTGAGGCAAATCATTTGATCTATCCAGTGGTCCTCAAAGTGTAGTCCAAAGAATTGTTGGAGTCTCTGAAACCCTTTCAGAGGGTTTACAAATTCAAAATTATTTTTTATTTCTAATATAGTAAATAGTTATAAATATAACCCATGTGAACAAAAACTCTTTGAACAGATCCTCGATAGTTTCTTTTAACATGAAGATACTGAGAACAAAGGTTTGAGAACCACTGAATTCTAGAGCTTTGTTTCCTCATCTGCAAAATGAGAGGGTCAGAATAAAGGGCCTCTGAATTTACTTCTACTTCTAAATCTATACCCCAATGATCTTAAAATAACACTTTCAACATGTCATTTCCTTACAAAAATACCCCAAACCCAAAGAGAATTAAAATCTAGATTCTTCTGTCAATTGTACACATCTTCTATGATTTGGCCTAACTCTTATCTACTCAATCTCCTTTCCCACTACCTATTTATTAATAAAACTCTAATTTAGCCAACCTGGTCTCATCATTAGTCTATGATAGACATGCTATGCTTACCACTGCTTTCCTTTGTGTCCCTGGTCCAGCCCAGACTGCCCTCCTACCTCCTTTCCACCTAACAAAGTTCTATCCAGCTTTCAAGACCTATTTCAAGCTCCAGCTCCTTCTGTGGCAGCTCAAAATGATTACTCACTTTTCTAATGCCTTTACAATTTAAACTTTTCAAGGTAGATCTTGTTTACAGCTGGGGCTTAAACTCCTTAGGCACATATCTCTACTTCTCTTGTGTTCCCTACATTCCCTAACTTAGTCTTAGACACACAGGAGGGGTTCAGTAACTACAACTTAATTGATTGAATTCTCTTCCTGTTTATTAATGACATTTCCATTTCTTTCTGGTTCTTTCTTTAATTACTGCAATTTAAATAATGCTTTATGATTTAGTAAAGTCAATTCAACAAGCTTTTATTAAGTGATTACTATGTTTAGAACAGGCTTGGTGCTAAGCTACAGAGATTTAGTCACTGCCCACAAATAACCTATAGTCTAATGCAGGGGTCCTCAAACTATGGTCGGTGAGCCAAATGCAGCAGCTGAGGACGATTATCCCTCTCACGCAGGGCTATGAAGTTTCTTTATTTAAAGGCCCACAAAACAAAGTTTTTGTTTTTACTATAGTCCCGGCCCTCCAACAGTCTGAGGGACAGTGAACTGGCCCCCTATTTACATAAGAACACATAAAGAAAAACTGAAGGTGGCTATGATGCAGTGGATTGCATAGAGCATTAGCTCTGGAATCAAGAGGACCTGAATTCAAATCTAGTCTCAGACCTTTGATTGTTACTAGTTGTGATCCTGGGCAAGTCACTTAACCCTTATTACCTCATCAAAAAGAAAAAAAGAGGAAACTGAAAAAGGGGGATGGGGAACTTGGTAGAGAAAGTCCAGAGAGTCAGAAGTAAAGCCTCACATATAAATTTATATTCCTAATTAAAATATAGCTGATATAGCACTCCTTTGAAAGCAGAGATTTTGAGAGTGGAAACTATCCAATCAGAGGGAGAGACTGAAGGGGTGAAGAGTACTTCCAATACGATAAACCCAGAAATGAAGTAAAATTTACAAGGTGAAGAGATTTCTATGGTAAAGAAAGTCTCCAGAGGAATGAAAACACTTGACAAAGGACTTTCTTTGAAACAACTCTAATTAAGAAGTGGCTAGTGTAAGTATCTCTCCCCATTTTACAGATTACATAGTAAATGGAAAACTGAGACTCAGAGAGGTCAAAGGACCTATTAATGATCACATAGCTTGCAAGGGTAGGAACTGGTCTTCACACTCAGGTCAGAGAAGGATCTTAGTGATCATGAAATCCAACCATCATATTTTAAAGTCGAAAAAACAGCCTTCACCTTTAAATGAGACCAAGGTCACACAGCCAGGAAGCAGCAGTCCTGGAAGTCAAACCTAGCTCCTCTGGACTCAAAGTGCAGTGCTCTTTAGGTGATACTATGCTACTTCTTTAATAATATGTGGCTTCAAATTCCCCTGCCCCTGGCTGCTAGAATAAGTGTCTGTGTCAGTGGTTTTACTTAGAGTGAAAGAGAAGCTTCAACCAGACAGGCAGAAAATGTTGAGTCAGGGATGGACAGAGGCTGGATAAAGCCCTAGTGACCTCAGACTCATAACCTTCCCTCCAGAATGACAGGCTCATTCCCAGGGCCCAACCCATCACAGAAGCCAGTTCAGCATGGGGGCCCCCCCTCTAATCTCGAGAATCTCCCTACCCTTTTGCTACCCTTTTTCCATTTCAGCTCAAAGGCTGAGCCCAGTTGACAATTAGCTGACAATAGCTTTTTTGGGACTGAATGGTAAATGCTGTCTTAGCTCTTAATAACAGGTCAATAATAATGATAATCAGAGCTGACATTTATATAGCTCTTTAAAGTTTTAAAAGGGCTTTGCCGACATTTTCTCACATGACCCTTATAACAACCCTGTGAGACAGATACTGCAAGTGTTCTTATTCTCCCCTTCCCCCCCCCCCTTTTTTTTAACAGGTAAGGAAACATGCCTCAGAGAGATTATGTGACTGGCCCCTGGTCACACAGATTGGAAATGTCAGGGGCATGAGATGAACCCAGTTTTCCTGACTTCCACTCTGTCTTGCACCCTATCCACTGCTTCATAGGTAAAGTCAATTCCCTTACTCATGCTCAGTGTGTGCTCCCAACAGATGCCTTCTCAGTTTTCCAAGGTCCTGGGTAGCCATTCAGTGCCTTTACAGGATCATAGGATTTTATAAATGTAGAAATTGAGACCCAGAGGTATAGAGTGACCTCCCCCAAGTCCCTAAGAATTGGCATTTAAATTCTAGATTCTCCAATTCCAAATACAATATTCTTCCCACTAAACCATCATCTCCCCTCTTTCTTAGGAAATTAACATGACATAATAGGAACAGCATCAGTCTGAAGAGTTGAGGTACCTGGATTCTAGTCCTACTTTGGCCCTTTTCTTTCTCTGGGGCTCTGTTTTCTTATTGACAAAATAGAGCAAGAATTGACTAGGTGATCTCAAAGGCAAACCTATTACCTCATTTTTCCTTATCTTAAAATACCTCTCCTAAAGGAGAGGCTGATAACAAACTCATACCTTACTGTTTCACTACTTGAGAAAGGATGGATGAGGGTATGGGTGAAAAACATTGGTGGATATGAGTGTTTCAGATTATCTGTGGCTTTCAAATCTCCATGCTACATGACCTGGCACCATGCCTCTAAATGACATAGACATTTGAGAATTGGATGCAATTCATGATTAGCAAAAGAACTCCTCAGAAACATCATCAACTGCAACTATATAGTTTTCAAAGTATGCAGAGAGAGTAGGGAGAGGATGAGTAAAGGGTTAAATTTCTATTAAGTATTTTTCATCTGACTTCCAGTGCCCTTCCTTGGAGTTACTAGCAGACACAAGTTGGAGACATAATTAGGTCTTTTTTCTACACTCCAAAGTAAAACACTGAAAGAAAGAATAGAGCTGGGAAACACACCAAGAATGGGCATTTTCTTGTTCAAATTCTTGCTACACTACCATGGGCTAAAAGCCATTCTGTAGGTCATACCAACAAGAATGCCCTTGAGGAAGGAAAAATAACACAGCCTTGTTTTTAGGTATTCAGTATGGGGAATTTTTTCTCCTCCTGACACCCTTTCTTTTAATTCTTTCACTTACCAAAATGTCCAGGAACTCACTGATGTGATAGTTCTCTCCACAAATATAAATTGTCATCCCTCTACATTTATGAAAACATTGTAATATAGAAGAAAGAGCAATGAATTGGGTGTCAGCAGATCTAGTTTCAAATTATGTATGATATTTCCTGGATGTGTGACCCTGAGGTAATCACTAAACTCATATGAGGTTCACTTCATGAATCTATAAAATGGTAATAATAATTCTTACATTGTGTCCCTTAAAATGTTGGCATGAGGAAAAAGCTTCAGAAACCTTAAATCATTATATGAATATGTGAATTATTTTCCTTTTTATTTATGTCTGGTCCCTCCCAAATTCATCATCTGGTAATTAAGTTTTCTGTAATGAACCTCTCTGGATTTATCTATCTTTTAGACCAGAAATACATAGTTGAAACTTTTTCTTAATGTCTTTCTAGCTTGTTATGTCATGAGAGAGCTGGCCCTCTATAAGCTTTTGACATTTCTATCCCAAATCATTTTAGTAGAGGTGGATATAGGTAGATTCTGTTCTACAATGGGGCAAATAGGAGAGGAATTTTAGAGGAAACAAATTTCACTCATTGAAAGAGAAAGAAGAAATCATATGATTTCAGATTTAAACATAGAAAGGATTTTTAGAAAGATCAGGAAAATGATAACCAATAGAATAGTGACTTGTCCAGGGTAATTGTAGATAAAGTATCCAAACAAAATTAGAACTCAGGTCCTCTGGCTCCAAATTCTGTGCTTTTTTTCCAACTACATTGTAGCAACCATATCTTTAGAAAATGGGAGGGAGGAATTGCAGTTAAGGGCTCCGAGTGATGTGCATAAAGAGCTTTCCCTGTTCACAGGTATGAAAATAGATGCTATAACTTATTATGCATGAAATAAAAAAAAAAGGATTTGTGTTGCAGTCCAACCAAACATTACCCTTTTCTTTTTATTATTGTGAACTAGAGACTATGAGTATCTATTGAGGAATTTTAATGTCAAAATTTTAATGTCAAACCAAGACAGAATAGCAGTTGATTTCAGAAAAGCAATTGTGTGGAACTTATGAAGAAGCTTACCAGCAGAAAATTCCCTTTAGAGACAAATCTACAATTATAAATCTTCACAAAATCCCATAGATTATTTTTTGTTCATTTTCCAACAGTGGCCTGGAGTAGATATGGTTTAGGTCTAAGAAGTCTGTCCAAGGAAAGCCAGGTAGTGCAGTGGATAGAGCATCAGCCCTGAATTCAGGAGGATCTGAGTTCAAATGTGATCTCATACAGTTAACACTTCCTAGCTGTGTGACCCTGGGCAAGTCACTTAACCCCAATTGCCTCAGGGGAAAAAATCTGTCCAATTGAAGTATGAAAAATATCTAATGCAATTGTCATCATCAATTATTAGGTTTTATATATTCTAGCATAGGCAAACTGAGTGGTCTTATCATGGGTACCACTGAGTGATCCTTTGAAATCTTACCACTGTCTGCTAAACTTCCTTTTTAAAATTTTTTCTTCCCTCCTTCCTTCCCCCTATATTTCTTCCTTTTTTCTTCTCCTATTCCTTTCCTTTCCTCACAATCTCCTTTGCCTCTGCCTAAGGCAGCTAGATTGTGTAGTGGATAGAGGGTTGGGTCCTGCAAGGCTGGAACTCAAATCCAGCCTCAGAGATTAACTAGCTGTGTAAAATGGGGATAATAATAGCATCTACCTCCCAGGGTTATTGTGAAGATCAGATGAGATAATATTTGCTTTCTTCCCTAGACTGGCTAGTAGTGGCTGATGATACTTAGGCATTATGTTTAGCTCCACTAGTGATACTAAAAGAGTCAAAGGTGTTATATCTGTAGAGCTAGCAAACTCCAATTTACTCTCAATTCCAGGCACGCTGATTTCACAGCTGCCTAACTGAAAATCATGTCCACTCCTCCATCCTGCCTTCAGTTACTACCACTTACAATTCTCTTAACCCCATTCTCTTTAGCTCTATTTCTCTCAAAGCTCAGCTGTGCTTATTCTTTCCATCATACCTTTTGGAAAACAACTTAATTTTTTTCATTTAAAAAATGGAGGTAATACTTGTTACAGCTATAAATTCTGAGAAAACATACTTTCCCATTAAGAATGCATGGGAGAGACCCTTTCAGAAAGTTCATTCCCTCGTATATATAAAATAGAGTATGATGACTCTCATGTATTGATGGATATGAATATAAAGTAGCAATATGAGATGGTGGCTAGAGTGTTGCCTTTGCAGTTCCTGGTAATCCTGATCAGGAACACCTAGATTTAGGTCTCAGTTCTAATATCTGGATGACACTGGGCAACTTAACTTCTCAATTCCCTAAATAACTCTCTGAAACTATAGGTTGCAAGGAAGATATCCATCTACATGGATTAAGAGAGTCCTCTTTTTAGAAATTCTCAAAATAACTCCTACTTTTATTTGTTCGATACATTTTTAAATTTCAATTTTGTTAATCTCTCCTTTTGTTTTCAGGATTTCTATTTTGCTATTTAATTGGAGGGGATATTCAACTTGTTAGTTTTAATTTTTTAAAAATTGCATATCCAATTAATTGATGTACTCTCTTTTACTGAGAAGAGGCTTAAGTTTAATAATCCACCTCTAACACTATCCAAGTCATCTTGAAAATACCACTTAATTTCTCTGAGCCTCAATCTCTTTATCTGTAAAATGAAGAAATTGGACTAGATCAGAGATTTTTAATCTTTTTGTGACATGAACCCTCTCCCTTCTCTCCCCGTTCCCAACTCTAGTGAAGCCTAAGGACACCTTTTCAGAATTGTTTTTAAATGAATTAAATAAAATACACAGATTACAAAGAAAATAAATTATATTGAAAAAATTACATAAGTATATCTATCTAGATATCTATATTATATTTATGTTTAAAGTTCTGAGACCCCCATGTTAAGCACTCTAGGACTAAAATGGTCTTTGAAATTCCTCCCAGTTCTAAAACCATGATCCTATGAGAGGTACAAACTATATACAAATAAATGAGTCAGAATTAGAATTAAAATAAAGATCCCAACTTATAATAATTCATTAGTATTTCCCATATAAACTGAGAATAAGTGAGAGGCTCTGAGAGTGATGGATGCCATTCAGTGATTTGTCCAAAGAATTTATTCTAAAAATTCTTTAATTTTGTCTTAAATAGTAAAAAAAAATATAAGGAATATTATACTTTCCCTATCTATTTCAAAGACTAGTATATTAAATTGCCCTGAGATAAATTGTTGATAAATTATTGTAGTTGAAAAGAGTTTATTAGGAACCACAACCTAGTGCTTATTTACTGGGTTTGTTTCTTCCTTCTCAAAGAGAACAACATGCAATGGAATTGGATTTAAATGAGGGAGGGCTGTGCAAAGTCACCAACTTTAGTTTCTCCTCCAGAGCCATTTGGATCTAGTGACAGATCAGATCAGAGTGACTCACTGGGGATCACAGAATGGCAGAAGAGGACCTTGTAAGATGATCTAGTTCACTCATTTCTACGCTCCCCCTACTTTACATATAAAGAAAATAATGAAAAGTGACTTGCTTAAGGTCTCAACTGCTAAGTGGCTGTTGCTGTTGTTCAGCTTGTTTTAGTGGTATCCAATTCTTCATGAGCATATTTGGGATTTTTTTGGCAAAGATACTGAAGTAGTTTGCCATTTTCTTCTCCAGTTCATTTCACAGATGAGAAAACTGAGGCAAAAAGGATTAAGTGATGTGTCCAGGACATAAAATTAGTAAGTGTCTGAGGTTAAATTTGAACTTGGAAGATGATAAGTCTTCCTAACTTCAGGACCCAGCATTCCTCCTACTGTATCACCTACCTGCCCCTAACTGACTAAGCCAGGACTAAAATTCTGGTCTTCTCTTTGCTAGTCTCAGTACTTTTAAATCAAACTTTTTTTTTCATCAACTCCATATAAGGTTTTAGAGATGGGAAAATATGTGGGTGCTCTCAACAAGGTTTAATGTCCAAGGTATAAGACTTTGAGCCTTTACTCTAATTATGAGACTTTGTTTATCATGGAAAATAATCCTCAAGTACCATGGAGAAGGAAGAATTTCTTGGCATGTCAAACATTGCAAAATGTCTCTTTTTTTTTCTTTTTAGAATAATATGCATTCTTTTTTTTTATTTTTGCTGAGGCAATTGGGTTAAGTGACTTGCCCAGAGTCACACAGCTAGGAAATGTTAAGTGTCTGAGGTCACATTTGAACTCAGGTCCTCCTGACTTCAGGCCTGGTGCTCTACCCACTGCACCACCTAGCTGCCCCCTAACTAGAATGTCTTAAGAAGCTGCTTGCTCAGTCTTGATCCTGGCTCTGATACGATGATTTAGGACAGAGATGTTAGACCTGTGACTGGGAGGCCACACATGGACCACAACACTACTGAGTACTCCAAAGCAGCTTAAAATGTAATTGGAAAATGTTTAACAAAATAAGCAAAAAGGATGCATGCTTTACGGTTCTTGGAGTTGGACATCACTGGCCCAAGTTATTGTCGATTCCTTCCCCTGCTTTTGACATTGCCTAAAGAGCCTAAGTGAGAGGGGAGGGACCCAAACAACTCCTCTGATTCACAGTACCTGTGCAAGACAGGCTGGAGAAATTCTCAGGATGCTGGGTCACTGAACACAGTTGGCAAGGGAGCAACTCCTGGGACTGGGGAAGTCTTGGGTCGGATCACGGTGGCAAAGATGGAACTTTTCATCCCAGAAAAGGGTAGGCTGTCTTCCTGGGTCAGATGCTTGAGTCCCTCCTGGGAGACCCTTCCTCTTGGCTTGTTTGTGTTCCCAGCTTCACTGGAGGCCTCTCTGAAAGCTGCTGGGTTAATTAGCAGAACAACATATAAATGAGTCCTGGATCCCTGGAGGATGCTCGTTTTCCCTTAGAGTCAGCGGCCGAGTAGACTAGATCTCATGCTCAAGTATTCCTCCTCAGTGGCTATTACTTTTCCTGGTTTTGTGCCCTAGTCAGCAGTGTTATTGTCATATTGCCAACAGTCATTTCCCCTCTTATTCCCTGAGAATGCTTCATTTATGTAGGTCCTACATCGCCTATTTACAAAAGAGAGACGGCCTTGGTCCATTGTCACTTTAATACAAATCAGAAGGCTGGTGAAAGGAACTGAGAACACAAAACATCAGAGCATGGGATATCAGCGATAGAAAGAACCTCACAAAATAGATGCTGGAACAAAGGACCCTGAAATGTTAAAACACAAAACGTCAGAACATGGGATATCAGCGATAGAAAAAGGACCTCACAAAATAGATGCTGGAACACAGGACCCTGAAATGTTAGAACACAAAACATCAGAACATGGGATATCAGCGATAGAAAGAACCTCACAAAATAGATGCTGAAACACAGGACGCTGAAATGTTAGAATCCGGAAAAAAAAACAGAGAAAGTTGAATTTTTGAAAATGGAACTAGGAAAAAAAACACCTTATGTTGGATTATCTTAATCCAGCTTCTTTATTTTGTCAGTTAGGATTTGTCCCTTCCCTGCTCCTTTTCTCTTTTTACTAATGAGTCCTTTTTTGGAAGCTAGTTTTCATTTAAGTCTTGGTTGATTGCAAACCAGATTTGTTATTTGTTGTTCAAGTCCAGTCCATCAGATTTATTTCTTCAATCCAATACATTTCCATCAGTCTTTCCCCTCTCTTGGATAGAAGAGAAGCACTATCACAAGGGGCATCTTTTCTTCCCTGAAATCTTCCTGTTCTCTCCTCCAGCCTAGAGCCTCCAGAATCTATCTGGAGACTAATCATATGGCTTGGATGAGATGAGAGCCATAAACTGAATTCTTTCTGCTGAGATGGAGAACTATAAGGCTTTTCCATTTGCCCTCCCTGTAGGCCTTTCCCTCCTTCCCTAAGTAAGAACTCCACAGTAGTGTGGTATTCCTTCCCACCTTTCAACCTTAGGACTTCTAATTCTTTCTATCTGCCAGGATGCTTCAATTTGTTCTTTTCCTGAATTAAGTTCCTAGAGAATGGGGGACTACCTCTGTTTTTTCTATTTGTATCTCCAGAGCCAAGCACAGTGCTTGGTACATAGTGTGTATTTAATAAATGATTTTCTGTTTCTTCATTCATTCACTCTTGAAACAACTGCAAGTATTCTCTCTTCCTACTAAGAAATGAAAGGCAAGGACAGTGTGGATCTGGAGTCCCTATGTTAACATATATAGGAAAAGGAACAAAAACCTTCTGTAGGGGCTGTCATTCAAGATTAAAGGAATGATTTTATTGATATATGCCCTTTTTTCTTGTTTTCTGCAAGTGGAGGTTAAGTACACATGCATTGTGTGTTGTACATACATATATGTGCATATATAAAAATAAAACAATAACACAGCTAGTAATTAGCTAATGTAGATAATATTGTATGTATAATGTAATATATATATGTAATATTAGCTAATGACATAAACTAAATAACATATAGCATTTAATCTGTGCCAGATACTGTGCTAAGTGCTTTATATTATTATCTCATTTGATTCTCACAATAGCCATAGGAAAAAGGTACTATTATTATCTTCCTTTTAAAAACATGGAAACTGAGGTTGTGACTTTCCCAGGTTGACACAACTTAGTATCTGAGTCTAGATTTAAACTTGGATCTTCCTACTCCAGACCTGGCACTTTTTCCAGTGTACTACAAGGATTAACCTAGCTGCCCCATGAAGGATTCTGAGAAGATGGCTGAGTAGGTCGCTAAATTTTAAGCTCTCCATGTTTCCCCAAAAAACATAACAAATTTGTGCCCCAGTGTGAACATAGACTGGTCAAAAATCAAGAAGACTTGTGACAGAATAGGGGTCCTCTTGGTACAACCCGAGGAGACCAGAAGAAACAGGCCAG
The DNA here is from genome assembly GCF_902635505.1 of Sarcophilus harrisii. Classification (NCBI taxonomy): domain Eukaryota; kingdom Metazoa; phylum Chordata; class Mammalia; order Dasyuromorphia; family Dasyuridae; genus Sarcophilus; species Sarcophilus harrisii. The sequence goes on from NC_045427.1 coordinate 281,182,160, forward strand.
AGTTTAATCTGTATGAATCACCGCACTAGCTCTGGACTAGCTTCCCAGAAATGCCCAATGAGGAACCCTAGGACTAGCTAGGTTTGGCTGGAGTCTCAGCAGGAACCCCAAAACTTTTGCCTCCTGGACAGCAAGAGGAGTCGGGGTCTGAGTTCAGGGAAGACTGAGGGAACCTCAACTGATTAAGAATGTCAGGCACCGTCCTGAGTGAAAAGGAACCACCACACTTGGTGAAAACAGAAGCAGTGGGGCAGAGACCCTGCTGGCTCTTGCAGGAAGGAGGAGCTCTTGGTTTGGGGTTCCAGGTCAGAGGGAAAAACTGAAATGAAGCCAGAGGCACCATGATGAGAGAAATTGAGGGAAAAAATAAAAATAAAAACCATCCAAGAAAAACAAGATTATGAAAAAAAAGTTATCCAAGTAGAAAAGGAGATATAGAATCTTAAACATGAAAATAATTCTGAAAATTAGAATTGAGCAAGGGGAAGCCAGTGAAGCTATAAGAGACCAGGGAATCATAAAATAGAATATCAAGAATGAAAAAATAGAACAGAATGTGAAACATAAGAAAAACAACAAATAAGAATTGGACTCCCTAAAAGCTGTGACAAAAAAAAAAAAAAAGAACCTTGACACAATAATACAATAAATAATCCAAGAAAATTGCCTTTTGTGATGAACATGAGGGGAATACAGAAATCAAAAAAATCCACTGATCACCATCTATCTCAGAGATATCCTTTATGGAAAGGACATAGGAATACCATTGCCAAATTTTGAAAATCAAAGAGAAAATTTTGCAAGAAACAAGAACAAAATAACAATTCACATATGCTAGAGCTATAATTAGTAATTGCACAGTACTAATCAATAGTCACAATAAAAGATCACAGGTCCTGGAATCATATATACCAGCAATAAAAAGAATTAGGCTTGTGGCCAAAAATATCATATCCGGCTAAATGATCCATAATATTGAATGAAAAAATCTGGACATTCAATGAACTTACAGATTTTCAGGACTTTCTTTCAACTAATCCCATATTCAATAGAAAATTTAACATAAAAAAGCCAATATCAAAGATCATTTTCAAGGAACTTAACATGGACAAATTCTTTATGTTTTTTTTAACATGGAAATGTATGCCATATGTTTAAAATTGACATGAGTAATTGGGTAGTTCAAAAGATTGGGGCAGAATTGAGTGTGAACTGACTCTAAAAAATGGTTTTGTCTACTATTAAGTAAAAATAGCAATTATGTTATACAAATGAGGAGCAGAAGAAGAGACCAAAGGCATTAGAGAGGAGGAGGAGAGATAGTTCTGAAAATCTATTCTCATTGGGAAGGGGTTAAATAGACAATATTTCATATACACTATAAAGGGTATATAGCACCTTCCAAATCTATAAAGAAATAGGGGGGAAGGGATGGGCAGTGAGGAAAGCAAAGTGTGGGAGAAGAAAACAAGGGAAGAATCTATAGGTGAAGGGAGGTTAAATAATAGCAAGACAAGTTAAGAAGCAGAATTAAAGCAGAAGAGTTAGCAGGGATAGGAAAGAAGAGATATACACAAACATTACAACAAGGAGCAGGAGTAGAATTTATTAGAAAAAAAAGCATGACTAGTAATCATTGGTCTTAGACAAAGTCAAACTTAAAGATTCAGTCAAGAGAGAAATTTACATTATACGTCAACCATACTAATATGGTTTTAAATGCATGTTTACATATGGGTAAATGACTGTGTATGTATACATATATATGTATCTGAGTGTATGTAACATAGAGTATATGTTACATAGGCAATGTACATATAATATCTGAGTATATGTAACATAGGCATGTTACTCTATGTATACATATAGATATATATATGTGTAGGTGAGTCTCTGTGGGTATCTGTGAATGTATATGTAAGTGTATGTATGTATATATATATATATATATATATATATATATATATGCACATGTGGGGGGTATATGTGTATGGACAGGGGTGTGTGTGTATATATCTATATATGTATATATAAACATATCTGTGCTTAACTATAACCTGCTTGGGAGAGGCAGGGGAGATGAAAGGAGAAAAACAGAATAAAGTTTTTTTAAAAAGGGCAGCAGAGCACAAACAACCTACGAGGAAATAAAGAAAAAGATGGACACTCATGAATGTAATTTCTTCTATTAGTATATCTTTTCTTGAACTGGTAATTTATTGTTACACATTTTGAATCCTCGCTGATGTTCTGTTGGGCATATGACAATATTCTATTTTGTTTTAATTTCCTTTTCTGCTTTTTTCTTATTTTTTTTAATAAACAGAAAAAAAAAGATTAAAAAAAAAAAAGAAGAACCCTAGCTGCCTATATAGGTATATATAGAAGTGGAAGGAAGCTGGGTCGGGGCCTATGATTTCATTGAAATTGGTAATATCCTCTCCAATGAAGTTCAATCCTTTTTCTATAATTTATAGTCTTACAGAGTTGCCTAGAATATCAAGAGGTTCTTTCCCATGGCTAAACAGTCACTATGTATTAGGGGTCTGATTTGAACCCAACTTCAAAACTGGCTCTCTATCCACTGTCATCCTGTTCAAACCTTTTGAAGGATTTAATTTTTAATTATTGTGTATCAAGGGACTAATGACAGAGCTAGGAAGTGAGACAGTCCAATGCACATCTCTGTCCAGGTCCCAAACTAGCTGCCTGGCTTCTATCCATTAGCTGGCTCCAAATGCACAGACTGGGAATGTTGAGGATTTCCCAGGGTCTGGTGGCAGATAAATCTGCCTTAGAACTGTAGGATGACAATATGAACTCCTGGCAAATTTCCATTTTGGATAATAGGCCTGAATCTTCTCTGGCCTTCTCAGAAATGACAATTGTAATCCGTTTCTCTCTCCTATTTTACTCCCACTCCCCACTATTCTAGCACTTCAACTACTTTCACAGAAACAAACCAACAGATCTTGATGCAGATGCTAATATATTTGCCTTTGGCTGATTTTCTTGAGCAAAACTAAATGAGCAGAGGGAAGCACACAAATGGAGAGTCTTTATGCCTTTCACTGCCCAAAGCCTAGCTAACTCCTAGCAACTGAACTACCTTTTTAAGTTGAGGTTGTTGTCAAGTTTTAGTCTCATTCTCCGTGAGCCAATTTGGAGTTTTCTTGGCAAAGATACTACAGTGGTTTGCTATTTCCTTCTCCAGCTCATTTTACAGATGAGGAAACTGAGGCAAACTGGATAAGTGACTTATCCAGGGTCCATAAGTGTTGAGACTAGATTTGAATTCATGAGGATGAGTCTTCTTGATTTCAAGCCCTATTCACTGCACTAACTGACTGCCTTTGAGAGTTAGGGACATTCACATTATTTTCAATTTATGCCAGAGGTAGTTACTGCCTTACAAAGAGTCAAAGTGATTACTGTGAGAATCCCCAAGGCTAGATTTATTAACAGCTTTCTAAGTTGGACTTTTGACTAAGCAAGTGGGACTAAAGAGTAGATTTTTGAAACTCAGAAAATGTCAGGAACTGCCATTGGACCTGACTTCATGATGCCTTTTGCTAATTAAACACTGTGTCCTTCCTTCTGTAGGATCTTTTATTCTGGACCTTAAGGAACATACTATTAAAGGAAATAAAACAAAAACCAGACCTTTCTAATGAGAAAGGATGTAAAGAAGAGTACAGCAAAGTACTCAAATGATACCAGGTAAAAAGATATAATGGATCAGGTAAAACTGAATTTAAATCCAACCTCACTTATTAACTGTGTGACCCTAGAAATCACTCTGGTGGGGAATGAGGGTACAAGAGTACTGAACTCCCCAAAATATATTGGGATTTCAGGTTCTCCCTATATGGTCCACTAAATGTTAGGAAGCAGGGTTTGGACCCTTAAAATATATTGGGGTCTTGGGTTGATGTTGCAAGGCGTCTCAAAATAATTTATAGCAAAGCTCATGTCCAAATCAAGAGGCAAAGATTTTATTATGCTGCTGACAACAGGCTAATTTTCAAAAACAGTTAACAAGGGGAAAGATGCACACCATCTTTTTGGAGTTTGTCAATAATAAGAGAGAATTGACAATAATTAGTTATGCCACAAGGCAAACTGAATTCCTAAAGAAGTTAGTGGGGATTATTTCATTGACTGATGGGCTAACCCTAAAAGGAGTTAAAGAAGTGGGGACCAGGTAGGTTCTTTTATAGGAGAAAATTCACCTTGGAGATTGACATCATTACTTTGCCTTCTGATTGGATACTGTAGCTGTAAGATCATAATAATTCTGTCAATGCAAGGAATTTGATCAGATCTACTTAAGAACAAAAAGGTCCGCTTAAGGAGTTTGTGTTCCTCTCTGCTTGCCTCAGGAGATGGTTTGTTCTTTTTGTGACTTTTTAAGTTGCAAACCCAAATCACTGATCTCTTTATCTGTTTTATTCATATAAGTTTTTAGACATATAAAATTTCCCTAAGAACTGATTTAGCTGTATCCCATTAAGTTTTGGTATGTTGCATTATTATCATTCTCTTGGATGAAATTATTGTTTCTATAATTTGTTGTTTGATGCACTCATTCTTTAGACTTAAATTTTTAAATTTCCAATTGGTGGTTAATGTATTTTTCCTTGGCCCTTTATTGAATGTAATTTTTATTGCATTATGATTTGAAAAAAATGATATGTACCACTGAGAAAAAAAGATTTCAGGAAGTAGTTTGGACAATAACTCAGGCTTTCTCATGTCAATTGTCCTTCCCTATGATCTGCCCAGCTACCAAAGTCCTGGGGTCTTTTTGCTGGGGTCTTATTAACGTCATCAACTTCACCTGTTTGCCTTAATTCACTGGAGAAAGAAATAGCAAAACACTAGTAGCTTTGCCAAGAAAACCCTATTAACAGCATTGGTGCATTATAGTCCATGGGGCAATGAAGAGTTAGACATGAGTGAATAACAGCAAAACGATATAATAGGATTCAGAACTGGAAGTCAGGCACTATAGATCTTGAATTATTAAATTTCTTCCTATTACTTATGAGGAAATTCAGATCTAGAAAAAGACACTTGTTTGTCACAAATTAAATAATAAATTCAGATTTTAAACCTAAGTCATTTGACTCCATATATAAATGAGGAATCTATAGCAATAGAAATCAACCAGTTTATCATATATCAAATATCTACCCCATTCAGAACACACATTTCTACATTAAAAGAAAACAAGAAGTTTAGACAAGGTAGCACTTTCACTGCAAGAACTTACTGCCTAAGACTCCCACAGAAATAATTATAATACACAATATTACCTTAGTAACCCTAGAAGGTGACAGTAAAAATCAGGCTCATTAATCTTATCCAAACAGCCATTGCATTGACATGCATTCATTAGAGGTATACAACAAAGTGGTGTGGACTGAAGCTGCCCAAGGCGGAGAATCAAGAAAAGTTTCAGATTTAATGAATCATTTGAGATTGATGGGGTAAATAAGACCCCATTAAAAAAACCTTGCTCCTGCTAGCAACCCAGGGTCTAAGTGGGTCATCAGGAGGGGTTGACACCAGAAGGCTTTTGTTGAATTTAAGTGGAATTTAAATGGACTTTGTTGCAGTGGGCCATACTCAGTTGAATTCCCACAGCTATTTCCTAAGCCAAAAAGGGAGTAGCTTTGACAGGATCATCTTGTAATTCTTTGTCAAATTCCTTGCATTGACAAAGTTATGACTCCATATTATAACCAATCAGAAGGGCAAGTTCTGATGTCAACCTGTCCCTCCCCCTCTTACTATTACTTTTCTCCTATAAAAGAACCTAGCAGGACCCCACTTCTTTATGGGTTCATTAGGAACTGCCTACCTTATGTCATCAAGCTCTCTGGGAACCTTGCCTACTTTATGGTGTCTTTCTCTTTGTTATAGCTAACTCCTTTTAGGGTTAGTCCACTAACTAAGCATTACAAGGTGGATTCATCAGGAATTTAACCTGGCTTAATCTTCCCCCTTATTAATGGCTAAATGGAATTCCACTAGGAAATTAGCCTACATCTTTCCCCTTGTTAATTGCTAAAACTATTTTTTGGAAATTAACTGTCAGCGATGTAATAAAATCATTGATTTGGAGATGGGCTAAGACTACAAATTTTTTTTGAGATGCCTTTTGACACCAGTCTCAAACCCCAATATATTTCTGGGATCAAACCCTTGAACCCCATCATTTGGTGGCCTGTATGAGGAGCATCCTGAATCCAACATATTTTGGGAACTCATTGCCCTATCAAGATAAGCTTTAAAAGATGGGTAAATGGCAAAAATGAAGAAGACACATTCTAGGTATAGAAAATATTCTGAGCAAAAAAATATAGAATTAATGAATATTCAGAGGTGCACAGAGATATTTAATTTGTCTGAAATGGTGCATGTCCAGAGGAATAAGCCTGGGAAATTATCATGATAGATTATTGGAGGCCTTGAACACTAGATGAAGATTGACTTTTATTCAGGAAGCAATCAGAAAGAGTGACATGACCATATCTATTCATATATAAAGTATTCTAAATCTTTGTAATAAGGAATGGCTCTCTAGAACATAAGGAAGAGTGATATAGGGGAGAAATTTAAATGATACAAAAACAAAAGATATTAATAAAACTGTATTTCAAAAAATAAATATTTTAGAAGTACTGTGAAGAATAAATTGGCAGACACATAAAGAATGGATAAGAAGATTTTTAAGAGACTGAGTAGACAGCAATAAAAAGCCTGAACTAGGATAATAGTCAAGAGGTGAAGACAGATTCCAGAGATGTTGCAGAAATGAAACCAAAAAAAAAAAAAACTCCAGCACCATAGCATCCAAAAACATCTTAATAGATTAGAAGAATTAGACAAATCTAATGAGATGGCATTTGATGAATCCCAAATATCTATGTGACAAGTGTAGAAGGGAAGGAGTCTAGACAACAGTTTAAATGAGAGAGATAAAAAAGGCTTTGAGATGTAAGTTCAAAATGAATCCACAATGTGAAATGGTAGCTAATGTGGGCTGCATTATATGAGACTAAGCATTCTAACTGATAGTCCTGCTATATTCTGAGTAGTCAGACCACAATTAGAGTATTGTGTTCATCTCTTGGCATCATATTTGAGGAATGACATTGATAAACTGGAGTTAGTCCAGAGGAGGATTGCCATGATGGTGAGGACACTGGAGACTACACCATGGGAGGAATATTTAAAAGAAATCAGGATTCCTATCCTCCTATTCACTTACCATCAGATCTTGTCTGAAAGAATATAAGCTCCCTGAGGGCAAGGGCTGTTTTATTTTTATTTTTGCATTATTTATCCTGGAGAAGAATAGAGACAAATATAGCCAACTTCAAGTACTTGAAGATTTTCAGGTGGGAGATGGATTGGATTTATTCTGTGTGGTCTCAAAGGGCTATAGTTTGTCCTTTGTTCTCAAAGCGGACCAATGACATCAGGAAGGTGATGTCTTGACTAGTAAATTAATTGGATTTAAGTGAGGCAGAGCTGTGCAACGTCACCAGCCTCATTCTCTCCTCCAGAATCATTTGGGTCCAATAGTAAGATATAAATCAGGATAACTGGAGATGGCCCTGGATATAATGGGAGACCTTGGTCGTTTTAAGCTAAGAATTTTTTTAGGTCTCAGTTTGTCTGAGGCCATCAATTTAATGATTAAGGCTAGGTAAGAAGTGAAGCAAAAAAAGACCTTGTTTATCTAGTCAAAAAAGTAAAATCAGTCTGGGAGGGAAAGATCCTCAGAGTTTGGGGCCAAAATAAACAATTTCTATTTACATTCACAATGAACCATCAAACCCAATCAGCCACCCAGGAGGTTAGGGTTGGGACTTGTCATTGGCCAATCAATGAAAGCCAGAGTGAATTGGGTTTAAGGCATATTCGAGTAATTCCATTTGAATCCCAAAGGGCTTTACCAAAGCATGGCTTTTTCAGAGCTCTATTTCAAAAAATCCACTTTCCTTTGTGTAAGCAAGTAAATCTAAGTGCCATGATTCCCCCTATGGACTGAAAGAATAAGGAAAGTAGAAAGGAAGGAGGAAATTAAGGAAAGATGGAAGGATGGAAGGAAAGAACAAATGAAGGAACGAAGGAAGAGAGGGAGGGAGGAAAGAGGAAGGAAAAGAGGGAGAGAGGGAGAGAGGGAGGGAGGGAGAAAGGGAGGAAAAAGGAAAAAAGAAAGTGAAGGAAGGAAGGAAAGAAGGAAGGAGGAAGGAAGGAAAGAAGGAAGGAGGGAGGGAGGAAAGAAGGAAGGAGGAAGGGAGAGCATTGCCCCATTGGAACTGGCCATTTGGGTCCTCAGTGGTGCAGCTACTTCACTGCTTGTCTTTCATTCTCAAAGAACAGATGCTATCAGGAAAGTAAAGTTTTGACTTGCAAGTGAATTGAATTCAAGTAAGATAGGGCTGTGCAAAGTTACACCTTCACTCTTCCAGAACCATCTGGGTCCTATAACAAGACAGAAATAAAAAATACTGGAGTTAACTTGGGAAGCAGGTCTTTCTCAAATCTCAATTTGTCTGAGGCAACACCCATTCAATGTTCAGGGCTGGGTAACCAATGAAGCAAAAGCCCAGAGGGCAGGACCAAGAGCAAAGCATTGGAGGAGCAGAGAGCAGATATTGGCTTAATTTAAGTTTCCTCAGAATTGAAGCTCTCCAAAAGAGCTTGTCCCAGGAAATGATGAAGTTTTGAGATTTTTAGGTGGAGGTCAAGTAACCACTTAATGGAAAGGTGTAGAAGAGAATCTTGCTCCGGTACATGCTGATTTCTAAGGTGATTCTGTGGGAGGAGTGAAAAAAATAATGGATGGGAAAGAGCCAAAAATAACTCCAAGGTTATGAACAAGGATGAAAAAAGGTCACTTTAGAGAGTTGTAACTTGATTTTAAGGAAATAAAGAGAGAGTGGACAATGAAGAAGTAGAAGCATTAGACGTGGAGAACTTTTAAAAGAAGTTTAATAGTGAAGGAGAAAAAAAAACTGATTTTTCTAACATATAGGTCAGACCATATTATTTCTCCTGATCTTAGCGATTCCCTATTGCAATCAGAATCAAATAAAAAATTCTCTGTTTTGGCATGTACAGCTCCTAATAACCTGGTCCCTCCCTATTTTTGTAGTCTTTTTTTATACTTTACTCCCATCTCTATGATACAGATATTCTGGGCATCTTGCTGTTCCACAAACATAGCACTTCATCTCCATCTAGATTTCTGGACTTTTTGACTGGCTGGAACTTTGTTTTTCACCCCTGCCTTTTAATTTCTCTGGCTTCTTTAAAGATTTAATTTAAATTCAGGTTTTTCCCAGCTCAACCTCCTTCCTTGTACCAGTGCCTTTCCTTCTGAATTTTCCTTCCTTATACTTTATATGTCTAATTATTTACAAGTGTTCTCTCTATTGGAATGTAAACTCATTGAGGGTAGAGATTGTTTAGTTTGTTTTTGTGGATTTTGTTGGGACTTTTTTTGCCTTTATTTTTACCACAGTGCTTAGTCAGTGCCTGACACATTTATGCACTTAATAAATGCTTATTCACTGACTAATGGATGAACTACAAGGATGGGGGGGGTGGGGAGGTGTTGGGTTTTGTTTTGTTTTTTAAGTTATATGGAGACATGAATATGCCTGAAAGGGAGCTGTTGGGGAAAAAGAGATTGAAGATGCATGACAGAGAAGTGATGACTTGTAGAACAAAGTTCTAGAGAAGGGTGAATCAAAGAGATAGAGATGATTGGAACTGGTAGAGATATGTCTTTTGTAACTGGAGAGAAATTACATGGGTAGACCATGTTTGCTCTCTGAAGTCTCAGTTTTTTATTTGTAAAACAAAAAGATTTGGACAAAGTGTCTCTAAAATCCTACCAACATGTACACAGCTGAAGAGAACACTGAGGAACTTAAATGTAGATCAATCAGAGATTGAGATTGTAGCTGGGATATAAAACAGAAATGAAGGAATCAGGCAGATAGAACCTGGAAAGCCCCATCTGACTGCAAGGGAGCTGATATGCAGAACATATGTAGGTCAGATGTACATAGAAGCTGAGGGATACAGGAATAATTGACAAAATCTCCTTTTATTTATGTTTTGTTCTCAGTTATATTGCAAAAATCTTGTCTTCTACTTTTTGTACTCTGTTCCTGGAACATTGGCAAGCACATTGTATGTGTTTTATCAATATTTGTCCAATGAATGAATAAATGAATATAAGTTAAATCATTCCAACTGATTAATCCATCAACATTTATTAAGAAATTTCTAATTGCTGATGCCATGGAGGAATGAAAGATGTAGACATACTCTAGGTTATACCGTGACATTCATCACTTCCTTTAAGGTTCAGCTCAAACTCTACCTTCTCTATAAGAGTCTTTTTTCTTTCTCTTCCTGCATCTCTCCCATTTCCACCTCCTTATTCTTTCACAGAACTAAGTTAATACCTCTTTAATAGATATAATTTTTTTGTGTCATTATCTTATCATTTCTGATAAATTGTTAGCTCCTTGAAGACAGAGACAGTGCCTTATTCACTTTTGTATTTCCTTTACCATAGAACCCTGAATATAGAATGACATATTTAAAAACATTTTTGAATGAATTTAAAATTATGTTTGGTATTTAACTTTGGCTGGTAATATTGGTTGGGTTAAAGATGAACAGTGGTGTAACATATATATATGTGTGTGTATGTGTGTATGTAGTACAGATTGTCAAAGAAATGATTGCTTCAGGATAAAGTGTTGCATTTTGTAAGTGATTTGAAAGTCTCAGTGTTTTTAATTTAAAAGTCTTAAAAATATCAACATGGGAGCCATTAACATGTGAAGGCCAATCATTATTGAAAATTGAATATGGGCTAGGAGTGACCTATGATGAATTTTCAGTAGCTTTTCTGTTCTTGGGTTGAAAGCATAGTAGGAAAAGCTTGTAAACTACCCAAACACTTACAATCCTAATAAATAAGGAGCACAATTGCCGCTGTCAGAAACACTGATGGAAGTTGGAGGGGACCAGAGAAGTAATTTGTGCAATAAATCCTGTGAATTCTCATTAAGGTTTCCAGACAGCCTAAAAATAGAAATTCCCAATAATAGCAAGTATACATCATATGTGGAAAACAGAAAGGATAACGTAGAAATTTATCATCTGGGAACCCAAAGTTATCTATAAAGTAACAAGCAAAAGGAGGCTATATGTGGCAATATTTCCCAGCATACATGGCCATGTATGCCAAAGAGTCAAATTTAACTAGACAAACATTTTAAAGTAGAAGTACTGAAAAATTTCCCCAACTTTCTTCTACTTGGAAACATAATTAAAGTCAGTAGGGGAAAGATCAGATAGGATTTAATTCTTAGTTTTCTTATATATAAATAAACAAAATGAGGTATTTGTAAAGTTCTTAGCACAGTTCTTCATACATAGTAGGTATTTTTAAAATGCTTATTCCTTCTTCCCAAAGAAGCAAACTCTATTCAGATGCTCTATTCAAATGAGTTTGGGGAAGGCTTTTCTGGAGAAATTTTGTATCTTTCACCTTTCATTCTTGTCTCCTCTTTATGATCATTAATGATCTCAGAAGAATATTGTATAACAAAGAAGGTATGTGTGTGCTGATATCCTTGGCAAGGTCTCTGGGAGCCACTTACCATATTTACTATATTAGGTCTCCTATACTTTACCCGGATGTTTTCCATATTAGATAAAGGAATCACACAAGTGTTGGAGCCTCTGTACACACCCTTATCTAAGAGTAAAAAGGACAAAATATTTGTTTCAAGCTCTCTGGATGAGTATACCTAAGTATTAACATATTTTTGCTAAAAAAAAAAAAAAAAAGAAAGAAAGAAAGAAAGAAAGGAAAAGAGAAATATATCTTATTTTTAATTGTTTTATTTTTTCTTGTTATACAAGCATATCAGCTTTTAAAAAATACACTTTTCTTTATGAATCATGTTGGGAGAGAAAAATCAGAACAAAAAGGAAGATCACAAGAGAGAAAAAAACAGAAAAAAGAAGTGAACATAGCATGTGTTGATTTACATTCAATCTTCATAGTTTTTTCTGGATACGGATGACATTTTCTATCCATAGTTTATTGGGATTGCCTTGGATCACTCAAAAACTGAGAAGAATCGAGTCTTTCAGAATTGATCATCACACAATCTTGCTGTTACTGTATACAATGTATTCCTGGTTCTGCTTATTTTACTCAGCATCAGTTCATGTAAATCTTTCCAGTTCTTTCTAAAATCAGTTCATTCATCATTTTTTTAATAGAACAATAATATTCCATTAACTTAACTTCATATATCACAACTTGTTCAGCCATTCCCCAATGGATGGGTATATACTAATTTTCCAATTCTTTCTTGCCACAAAAAGAACTGCTACAAACATTTTTGCACATGTGGGTCCTTTTCTCTCCTTTATGATCTCCTTGGAATACACACTCAGTAACAGCACTACTTGGTCAAAGGGTAAAAAGAGAGAAAAATAAAAGAAGAAAGGGAAGAAGAAAAAATGATTTCCAAAGTAAATGAGAAGAGTATATAAAATGTTTCCTTTCCTTTCAAGTTTCAAATTTTATCCTTAAGCATTTTTAGTTTGAGGGAGGAAAGACCAGTCAAATATAGCAGTTCCAGTTCACTGTTCTATCTCCCAGCAAAACTAAAGGTTCCTTCTTTCCTCTTTGGTAATTATCACAACTCATATCTGGTCCCGGCAAGCACATCAGCTCAGGGAAATTAGGTAAGGAAAAAAAGGTTAAAGAGAAATGTGACAGAGAGGCAGCTTAGAATGTGCAAGTTAGTGAATATGATATCATTCTACATTTCTTTGATTAGTTATTATTAAACATATTGTCCTGTTTCTTCCCATGATTGAACCTGTTGAGTAGGTTCAGAGATAGGGGTCCTTAATGTAAAAAGGAATGGACACAATGTCCCAGTCCCTTTACCCAGCTGGGTATCTTAATTTTAGACTTCTCAAATCAAATTTTGATGTTGTTCAGCATTTTCATCTGTGTCTGTCTCTTTGTGACCCCATTTGTGGTTTTCTTGGCAAAGATAGTCAAGTGTTTTTCCGTTTCCTTCTTCAACTCATTTTATAGATGAGGAAACTGAGGCAAACAGGATTAAGTGACTTACTCAGAGTCATAAAACTAGTAATTGTCTAAGGCCAGATTTAAATTGGGGTTTTCTGGACTCGAGGCCCAGAAGCTCTATCCACTGTACAACCTAGATGATCCCATCTCAAACTAAAGAAATCTAAAATTAAGAGGTATGGGAAGTATACTCTTTGTTGCTAAATGTTAAATGGATTGATGTTATTAAAACCTCCAAGGAATATGTGGCAGCTGTCGTTGCTATTTCAAAAAGAAGAAGAAAATGTGTGCTCCCGGGAGTGTATCTATTTGTATAAGTATATTACAGAGCGTAAAATACATTTAGATGGAAGGATAGACATAGAGTCAGATAACCTGACAGGAATAATCAAATCACAGATGTAGCGTTGGAAAGGACCTTATAAATCACTTAATCCAGCCCCCCAGCCTCCGCCAATATCAAAACAAAGAAGTTAAGTTCACTTGGCTATAATCACACAGTTAGCCAGGAAAAGAGAAGAAATTAGGGCTTAATTTATTTTGTCATTCACTCAATTAGTAAATCAATACATCTAAAGAAACCATAATGTTCAGAGCACTGAACTAGGTACCATTACCTAAAGGTTAATGTGTGTGTGTGTGTGTGTGTGTGCGTGTAATATACATAAAATTCTAATAACAATTTTACTGTGAGCATGTAGACAGACCTTGGTATATTCTTTTTAGATGAGGCTGTCTAGTGGCAAATCTATGAGAACGAAATAGGTATAATTTTAATATTTCATCTATAAAATGGGCTAGACTGATCTCTAAGGTTGCCTTATTATGAGGATCAATGACAAAATTTTATATAATCAAATAATTCAGATTTATAGAACGATTTATAATGCACAGATAATAATTTGCTAAGGTGAGTTGTATAAGTATTATTATAGTGGAAAAGCTATGTGGTACAACAGAACACAGATTCTGAAACTTATTAGCGCTGTAATCATGAGAAAATCACTCTAATTCTCTGAGCCTCAGCTTCTTCATTTGTTAAATTGGAATAGTTATATTTGGTCTGCCAACCCTACAGGATTATTATGAGAAAAATACTTTGTAAGCCTTAAAGCACTACAAAATTGTGAAGCATTAAGCACAGATTATAGGAAAACTGATGTTGTAAGGAATTTAGGTGATTTACCTGTAGTTACACAGCAAATAAATGTCAGCCAACAATTGAGAGGAATATCAAATTCCTCCTAATGCCTTTTCAGCTTTCCTGCCTCCCCCCCATTAGATGGTAAGCTCCTAGAGGACAGAGATTGTCTTTCTTTTTATTCTTTGCATACCTGGTTTTTAGCACAATGCCTGCCACATAATAAGTGCTTAATAAATGTTTATTGGATTAGGTTGGAGTGGATCCGCTGATTCCAAGTCCAGTGATCTTTCTACTATAACATATTGCCTCTCTAGTCTAGAACACAGCCACTTTATAGTATAGCATATAATTTTATACATTCTCTCTCTCACAAAAGTTTTAGTGAAGTTTAAAGCAATTAAATATTAAAACTGCATTAAGAAATTTGGGATACCTTGTATAGTATATAGTAATCTGTGTCCAAGTTTGATCTTCTTTACTATTTTTAAGTTTTGAGACCAGAGACTTGATTTTACTCACTTCTTCAGTGCCTCGTGCTCAGGGTCCAATTTATTTAATTGAATTCAATATCACTGAATAGTTCTAGGTAGAGAAGGAACTAATGCTACATAGTTTACATTTTTTTTTATTTGTAGGTACATTTAGCACAATGTGTGGCACACCACATGCAATATATAAATACCTATTCTCTTCTCTCTTCCCTTTTTTACTATCATTTTACAATAAAGAAATATGAGACAAAAATATACTACTGTTCCTGCTAAGATCTTACTGATGAAATCAGTTTTTGCATGAGGCAATTGTGTCTAAGTGACTTGCCCAGGGTCACACAACTAGAAAGTGTTAAGTGTCTGAGACCAGACTTGAACGCAGGTTCTCCTGACTTCAGGGCTGGTGCTTTATCCACTGCACCATCTTATATCTCTTTAATACCTTTACCACAATGTATTTTTTGTGTTAATCTCCTTTCTGATACCAAGGAACCACATACACTTTGGAGTAATAGAAATTTCTCTGATTATTTGCTTTCACCTTTGTAAAACCTGGGGATTTCACTATTAAAAAAATTCCTTATGGTATAATTTCCCCTTATAAGCACATCAGTTCACAAAACTTCAAACATTGAGTAGATTTTTATACAATAAAGGACAGAAAGGATACATATCTTCACCAGTAAGGACTTAGTAAAGCCCACATTCTCTTCCAGGACAAGGAGGAAGGGAATAAGTATTTATATAACCTATTATGTCATCTATTATATAACCTATTATATTCTAGTCATTGTGCTACATATTTTACAAATATTTTCTCATTTGAATTTCATAATCAACTCTGTGGTGGAAGTACTGTTATTATCTCTATTTTATAGCTGAAGAAACTGAGATAAACAGAAGTTAAGTGACTCGCTTAATTAGTAGGTGCCTTACATTAGATTTGAACTGAGGTCTTCTTAATTTTAGCCTCCCCACACTGTGCTATCTCACTGTCCAATTATGCAATCACTCTTCTCCCCGCTCCAGGGACCTATATTTTGGAAACCACCTTTCTTTCCCTGGAGATGGCTGAGATGGTCAAAGCATCCCTTCCTTGGCGTGTCCTTGGGTTGGCTCTACTCAAGAGGGAAGATCGGGGTTGCACTTGCCATCACTCTTCGAAGTGCCTCTGGTCCTTATTTCTTGTTAAAGTCATAAAGTTTCCTTTCCAGTCAGCATCCTACTCTTTCTCATCACTGCCCCTGATCTCAATTTTGTCTCATCTTGATCCTCTTGCTATTTACATTTCTTTACTCAATGTTCTCTCTGGCATTTGCCCTTTTCCCTCAGGACATGGGGCCAATTCTCAAACAGATGTGCTTAACTTGGTTAGCAGATGACATTGCTCCACTTCTTTAACACCTCTAGGGTCTGAATGGCTCTTGGCTATTTATGACTTTGTTATTTTACACCAGCCCCAATATTCCAGACTTTCTCTGGGGGCTATGGAAACCACCTTTATTTTCTTCTCCTGCCTGAGATGGTTAAAATATCCCTTTTTCCTGCTTGGTAAGAATCTTCTATCAAATCTTTTTAGAATGTACAAATGAGCTTGTTTTATTTGCCTTTCTGCCTCCTGTCTTCTTCTAAATGTCTGTAGTAAGCCAAACAACTGATCCCTGAAGCTTCTTTGAGTATCTTTGCAAGAAAATCCTTTTGTGAGAAGCTAGTGACTGTTCTCAGGATTTACATTTTTGATTCATAACAGCTCTGTGAGAAATATATACATACACACAGAAAAGAAGAAATGATGCTGTCCTAAGTGCAGAGATTCATGCTTCCATTATAGCAGCTATCAGCGTTGTATCCCCCAATTAGCCTCTAAGTATAAGGTCAAGGACATACAATCCCTGTATCTCCTTTGGTACCTAGCACAGTAATATGCATCCATTATGCCCTAAGTGAAATGAATAACACTATTCTAGCCCTGTCCTCCACAAAGTCCTTTGACATTGGTTTCATCACACAGGATATGACCCTGAATCTCTGAAAGCAAGGACAAGAGAATGCAAGTTTGGTCCATACTACCACGTAGGAAAGCTTTCAAATATGATATTGGCAACAAATTGTACCTGCTATTTAAGAATCAGGTTAGTTTTGCAAACAGGGGCCATCAGTAGAAGGCAATGCACTCAGTGATAAATTCTTCAGTCATAGCAACCTATAAAACAAAGAAAAATAGAAAATGGCCTATATATCCTCTTTCTATGTCTGCTTTGATGTTCAAAATAGTAGAAATAGAGAAGAAGGTTCCAACAATCATCACTTTTACACCATCTATAATTATTAACTTAGCTGTTAGCACTCTAAATATACAATAAGCTTTGTTCCATGATGGAGGGTATGTATTATTGAAGTAACTGAATCCTCTCAATTTTGACATCTTGTTATTAATGGACCCTAAAGACAAAGTTGCAACCAAATGAAAGAAAAGGTTGGAGGCCCTTGTAACAATAAAGAAAAGAGTGTGTGCTGTTGAGTTTAACACATTTCCAAATTTTATGGGATATTTGACATCTTGATTATAGTGCTCACAATCAGCATTTGCAAAGAGATGACCATGAAAACAATTTCAGCTTATGGGCTACCATCTGTTACAGAAAATGAGGTGATAGAAAAATTCCACAAAAATATTCTTTACCAGACACTCCAAATTAAGTCAACATATGCTTTAATACTTGGTTACTTCAATGCAAAGACTGGCCAAAAGAAGAAGAAAGGAAGAGAAGCTGAACTGAACCAAAGATAGAGGATGTTTGAGCTAGTGGTTAAAAAAAAAAGGCTGATAGATTGATTTTCAACATATCTGCATGAGGTAAGGATACTAAAAGCTTAGGAAAAAACCCATTAGCATTATAATGCTAATAGTCCCAAAAAAGGGATCAAGAATATGTTAAAGACTACTGAGCTCTAGTGTATGCTTTTCTATCTGGATAAAATCTTTGAGAATAATCCACATATATAAATACATCTATGTGTGTATTAATATATACACTGAGGGTATCTCTTTCAAAGAGAATAGGAAGATACTTGCAAATGAAAATTGACAAAAAGTCCCATCTTTCCAATCACAATTAACTGTCAAATTCTTAATAAAAAAATAAAATAAATAAAAGCATTATTTTTCTTGCTTGTTGACTATTTTTAAAAAAGTCATTTGTTTCAATAGAGTCCATCAATGAGCCTTTACTAAATGTCACTATGTACCAAGTATTGTGTTAGTGTCTGGGCATTTGTGGTTGTTCAGTAGTTTTAGTCATGTCTGATGACTTAGCATAGTTCTATCTCACTTAAATCCAATTCACTAGCAAGTCAAGACTTCTCCTTCCTTATGTCATTAGCCTTCTTTGAGAACAAAGGATGAACAACAACTTTCACTTCTGACTCCTCCTGACCCCATTAGGGTTTTCTTGATAGATATACTTGATTTCCATTTATTTTTCCAACTCATTTTATATACATAGCTAATAAGCATCTGAAGCCAGATTTGAACACTGGAATATGAGTCTTCCTGACTCCAAGCCCAGTGTTCTATTCATTTTGCAGCCTATCTTGGGGCATTAAGAAAAGCAAAAATAGCCTCTGCCTTAAAGGATTTCACAATCAAATTGGTAAATAAATGCAAGATATACACAGAGTAGGTGAAAGGCAATATGGGAAAGGAAGGTACTCACAGATGAGAAGACTGGGAAAGACCTCCTGTAGAAGGAATTTGAGCTAAGTGCTGAAGGAAGCTTAGAAAACTGAAAGGCAGAGGGTCAAGTATAAAGATCCAGGAACTGTGGATGACCAGTGGGAAAAGCAAAGCAATGAGAGGCAGTGTCATATCTGAGGGGCTGAATGTGGACTATTCTAGCTGGATCATAGAAAATGTTGATGTATAAGAAAACTGGAAAGGTAGAAAGTTATGAAGAGCTTTAAATGCCAGAGGAATTTATATCTGATCCTAGAATAGGAAGCCACTAGAGATCACTGATTAGGGATATAATCTAATGCAACAGGAAATTCCCCTTGAAAGCTGGAGGATGGTTTGGAGTTGGGGGCAGACACTTGAGACAAAGAGCAACTCACAGAGTGCAGATTTCCTGGCCATCCAGGGCATGGCTTGGGTTTGCTTATTTCTTCTTTCCACATCATCATTTGGAAGATGCTGCTTTTCCTCTGAGAAGTGTGTGATAAAGTGAGAAGCAGTACGAGGGTAAGAGTTATTTCCCACTAAGCAGCCAGTACCCAGATCTTCATTTTTTTAATTCTCTTGTTACTGAAGCAGGTACGATGTAGTACTTAGAATATCGCTAGACATGGAAGAAACCAAGGTCATCAACTGCATCCTGGGCCATCTCCAATTGTCTTGACTTTTGTCCTGCCGCTGGACTTAACTGAAGGCTTTGCACAAATCTGCCTCATGAAAGTTCAATTCAGGTGTAAACTAAGACATTACCATGTACCTGGTTCCCTTCAAAAAGGCCAAATAATATTAAACAAAACTGTCATGAGGTTACCACCAAGCCTGGAACTATCCATTTCTCAGGATTGTTGAGTCCTGATCCCTAGAGAAATCAGCCAAGGACTTGGGCTCACCAAGGCAAGTATATGGACTCACTGCCAGGTGTTTACTGCTGGGGATGAAGGGGAAAATTCTTTCCCCTTTTCCCTCTTCCAAACCCAATTAGAAATCCAAAGGAGATGAAGTGTTGCTTAAGTACCAAGAAGAAAGAATGAGCTAGTTCTCTTTAAGTTTTCTTATGGGTGACTTCTGATTTTGTGCTTAACCATTTTTCAATGCTAACCCCATCACTGGTGACCAGTCAGGAGCTGCTGTATCAACTCAAGGAGGTATGTTCTCTCCTGCAAGTGGATAATCACAAACTTACTCTATCAGAAGTAGGAAAATTGAATTATAACATAAATAGGAAAGAAGGAGGTAAGTCAAATTTTTTAAAAGTTCAGTATGATAGAACTTTGGAGAAAACAATGGAGACAGAAAGGAATATACTTTGTGAGTGGAAGTACATGAATCTACACAAAAAGTGACCATGTATTAGGGCATTCATTTATTAATTAAATTAAATTGCACAATTAATGCAGAATTACACAATTAAATGCAGAAAGGTGGAAATAGTAAATGCATCTTTTTCAGATCATAATGCAATACAAATTATACATAATAAAAGGCCAGGGAAAGAGAGATCAAAAATTAATAAGAAATGAAATAATGTAATCCTAAAGAATGAATGGGTGAAACAAGAAATCATAGACACAATTGATAATTTCATCCAAGAGAAAGACAATCATGTCCCCTAGAAATAGAACAGAATACACAAAAAGTTCTGTGAGAGGTTCCCAGTCCACCAAATCAAAGAGTTTCTCAATTACTCCCATCATCAAAAGCAATGTAAATGGTTACCACTGCCAAAGAAGAAAACCAACATAGAATTC
Organism: Sarcophilus harrisii; assembly: GCF_902635505.1. NCBI lineage: Eukaryota > Metazoa > Chordata > Mammalia > Dasyuromorphia > Dasyuridae > Sarcophilus > Sarcophilus harrisii. The sequence continues at coordinate 281,202,441 of NC_045427.1, forward strand.
AAGTAGAAAAAAAAAAGATTTAACTATAGATAGTGAAGTCTTTTGCTATTCCTGTTTGAAAACAACATTATACTGATTGTAAGTCTCAGAACAATACAGACCCTCCTAAATGATATCCGTAGTCTTTCAAAAGAGTTCATTCCAATTATCCACGTGGGATGCATAAAGTGGATGAAACATACCTATTGTCCAAACTATGACATACAGCTGGATCAAGAAACCATAGAGTTGATGTATCATACACACACACACACAAATGTATATATATATATACATTTGTGTGTGTGTGTGTGTGTGTGTGTGTACATATATAACTTGGACAGACACTGCAGATAAACAATGATTTGGGTGCAAAATCAAAAGTGAAGAAGGAAAAGAAAGAATGCTTTTGGGAAATAGTACAGAATTTTAATGAACCCAAGTTTCTCCCTGAAACAAAGGCCCATCTTTTTAACATCAATATTCTTCTGACAGAGCTGTATGACTGTGAATCATAGAATGCTACAGGCACTGAAGAATTAAAGTCTGAAGAATTAAAGGTTACCCAGAGGGCAAAGGAGATGTGTATGGTAGGTAGGAGAAAGCTGTAGCATGTTAACAATGGAAAAAAGTCATACACACAGATATACATATTTATATACAGTCAATGAAGGAATTTGTCTTATATAATTTTGTATGTTGGTTACAAGAAATTGGTTTTTCTTTCTCTCTTTTTTTAATGGATGGGAATGGGAGGGGCAGAAAATAGATTTCTGTCAGTTTTTTAAAAACCAGTTTAAAATAGAGTCGGGGCGGGGGAGTGCTACAAATATGGAGTGTTGCCTGAACTTTGAGAGGAGGTCACTATTGTCAGTTTAGCTTAAATGTTTTTACTTTGTTGTAAGAGATTTCTCATGGAATAAGGGCAATATGTAAATGTTTGCAATGGTGAAACAAACAATAGCAATAAAACTTAAAAACAAATAAAATTAATACCTCATTATTTCAGAGGTAGATCATGAGCTGTCATCACAGATCTAGAACTGGAAAGGACCTGAAATCCAAACACTATTTTTTATAGATGGAAACTGAGGAAACTGAGACTCTAGGAGATTATTAATTCACTTACTAGGTCATCCAAGTAGTAAATCGAAAAGATTTTAACTCAGGTCTTCCCAGATCCCACCATTCATTCTACTGTACTGCTACTTTCCCCAAATAGTCAAATGGATTTTCTGTTAAGGGCACCTGCTGAATAGAACAAGAACTGAGAGTTTAAGTCAGTCTCCAAATTTGAATAATCTGGTTTCCATTTAAGAAATTATAGAGGCATCTAAACTGGGCCTAGAGTCAGGAAGATCTGAATTCAAATCCAGCCTCAGAGACTTACTAGCTGTGTGACCCTGGACAAGTCATGTAATCCTGTTTGTCTCAGTTTCCTCATTTGTAAAATGAGCTGGAGAAGGAAATGACAAACCACTCCAGTATCTTTACCAAGAAACTTCTAAATAAGTTCACACAGAATCAGCCAAGGCTAAAACAATCAAAGACAACAAAGATCTTATAGTTAGGTCCTTAATAGTAATGATAATAAATACTGTGAAAGAGTCACAAGTATCTGAATTCATAGTATTGGAGATTATAATTGTGTAACTAGTTCTAAGTCAATGATAATATACAGTCCAAATAATGTGAACACTTCACGGGCTGTATCGTTCACAGTAATCTTAAGTATATGTATTTTTTCCTTTAAACTCCTTAAGCATTCCCTAACTGCCCCTGCCTTCATTGTCTTTATCTCTCAGAGTCAGGATTTTAGGTTGGAAAGGGACCTTAGGAGCATCCAGTCCAATCCTCTTTTTATTTAATTTGTAAAGACTTTAGTACAGTGCCTATCACATAAAAGGCACTTTAAAAATTCTGTTCATTTCCCCTCTCCTTGTTAAAAATGGATTTTATTGATAATTTTTGGTTTTTTATTAGTCATTTCTTGATTTATTCACTTCTGTTACCCCACTCATGGAATATTTCCTTTTTACATAGAAACACAGTTAAGCAAAACTACCTCTTTTTTTTTTTTTACTACATTTAAAAATTTTACATAATCTTCCTATTTGTCCTTACAAGTCAAGACATATGTAACAAATTATTTCTTAAATTCTTAAACAATTATTTCTTGTTCTTTATGTAGTAAAATGTTTGTGATTATTGATTATTGTCACAATTTTAAAAAAAAATTAAAGAAAGTTGAGTGTCACAATCGCTTTTGTACTTATTTATGTTCCAGCTGTAGTCCTATGCTGTTGTCTTCCTGAAGTGTGGAAATGATTCTGTGTCCTTGGAAGACTATGCCAAGGTAGCATCATTTTCTGGCAGTCTTTTTTATTGTTGTTGTTGTTGCTGTTTATCCTTTGTTTTTATTATTATTATAGCTTTTTATTGACAGAACATATGAAAGGGTAATTTTTCAGCACTGACAATTGCAAAACCTTCTGTTCCAACTTTTTCCCTCCTTCCCCCCAACTCCTCCCCTAGATGGTGAGTAGTCCCATACATGTTCAATATGTTAAAATATATGTTAAATACAATATATGTATACATATTTATTCAGTTATCTTGTTGCACAAAAAAAATTGGATCTAGAAAGAAAGAAAAAAATCAGAAAAGGAAAATAAGAATGTAAGCAAACAATAATAGAAATGGTGAGAAGGCTATGTTGTGGTCCACACTCAGTTCCCATAGTCCTCTCTCTGGGGGTAGCTGATTCTCTTCATTACTGAACAATTGGAACTGATTTGAATCATCTCATTGTTGAAGAGAGCCACGTGCATCAGGATTGATCTTCACATAATGTTGTTGTTTCTGTGTACAATGATCTCCTGGTCCTGCTCATTTCACTCAGCATCAGTTCATGTAAGTCTCTCCAGGCTTTTCTGAAACCATCCTGCTGATTATTTCTTATAGAACAATAATATTCCATTATATTCATATACCACAATTTATTCAGCCATTCTCCAATTGATGAGCATCCACTCAGTTTCCAGTTTCTTGCCAGAAACATTTTTGCACATGTGGGTCCCTTTCCCTCCTTTAAGATCTCTTTGGGATATAAGCCCAGTAGTAATACTGTTGGATCAAAGAATATGCACAGTTTGATAGCCCTTTGGGCATAGTTCCAAATTGTTCTCCAGAATGGTTGGATCTGTTCACAGCTCCACCAACAAGGTAGTCATTATCTGTTCCTGCCATTTTAGCCAATCTGACAGGTGTGTAGTGGTACCTCAGAGTTGTCTTAATTTGCATTTCTCTGATCAATAATGATTTGAAGCACCTTTACATATGACTGGAAATAGTTTCAATTTCTTCATCTGAAAATTGCCTGTTCATATCTTTTGACCATTTATCAATTGAAGAATGGTTTGATTTCTTATAAATTAGAGTCAATTCTCTGATATATTTTGGATATGAGGCCTTTATCAGTATCTTTGACTGTAAAAATGCAAAACCATTTCTTTGAAGTGATTGTATCTGACACTGAATTCAGAATTCTGCAGCAAAAAAAAATTGAAGACTAGCAATTTAAAAATTTTTAATAAGTATTTTATTTTTCCAAATACATATAGTTTTCAATATTCATCTTTGCAAAACCTTGTGTTCAAAATTTCTCTCCCTCCCTCCTCACTTCCCCACTTCACAAGACAGCAAGTGCATAGTCAGAAGATTAGCAAATTTAAAGATGAAAGGGACCTTAGAAATAGCCTAACTCCTTCATTTTGCAAGTGAGGAAACTGAGGCTCGGAAAAGTGACATAACTTGCTCAATCTACATACAGGGAATCTAAGTCTTCCAACTCTATATCTGAAGTATTTTCTCTTGGCATCTTCTATGGCAGATAAAGGGTCCAGTGGATAGATTGCCAGGTCCAGAGTCAGGAATTCAAATCCAGCCTCAGATACCTACTAGATGTATGATCTTAAGCAAGTCACAGAGGCTTTGTTTTCTCATCTGTAAAATGGGGTTAATAATATCACCTTCATCACACAGTTGTTCTGAGGCTCAAATGAGTATTTATCACACTACTTGGCACATGATTATTGTGTGGGTCCTATCTGATTCTTAGTGACCCCATGGACCATAGCATGCTAATACCATTGATGGGGTTTTCTTGCAAAGATACTGAAGTGGTTTCCTTCTCCAGTAGGATAAAACAAACTGGTGAAAATGCTTATATAGCTAGCGAGGTCATATTTGAACTCAGATTTTCCTGATTCCAGTCCCAGGCTCTATCCAATGAGCCACGCAACTGTACAGCTCTTGATAATATGTTTGCTACCTTCCTCTTCCTCTCCCTAATGTGAGCTATTTGATCTTACTCCGCAATTCATTAATTAGCACACTTTGGGGCCAATTAATGATTCTCAACCAAATGACTATACTATCATTCAGTCCACATTTTCTACTTTACCTAGTATTATATCGTGACAGTTTTATTTAAGAAGTGTCTCACGTACATCCAGACATGGATCTATTCTCTGAGACTAAGATTCTACCACCTCAGGTTAGAGATGAGAAAACTGAAACCTTAAGAGTAGATGTGACAGGCTTAGCAAATAGTTTGTATTTAGATATGTTGATTCCAATTCTTTGTAATTTCTTTTGCTTGCTCGCTCTGTTAACGTTCCCAGATTTACTTTGGAAAGTTTCCTGAAGTATGAATTCAAAATTCTGAGCTCAAATTTTAGCAAAAAATCAAAATCTACTATTCACTTTAAAGAAAATTATTTCCCTTGAAGAAGGTATACTTAAATATCTTCCAAGCCAGGGTTCGGTGGAGCTGCAACAGAATGACATAATACTCTTCAAACCAACAGCTTTATTCAGTAGCATTCAAAAATCTTGCAACTTCCTCTTCTTACCTTTCTTACCTTGGAGACTTAATTAATTAGGTAGATTTAAATGATTTAAATAGCACTTGGTTATTACAGCTAATCAAATATTCCAGAATAATTGCCTCAACTATTTTTATGAGATATTATTATCTCTAGCATTGTTATGATAAAAATTCCTAGCTCAGATAAAAACATTATTCCATATTATGCACATCTCAATATGGTCAGAGTCAAAATGTACTCAAACCAAAATAGCTTTTTTGGGAGATTTAGTCACAGCATGTAATCACAGCCAGGAAGAATGAACTTAACACTGAAAAGTTCTTCTCTTATGGGTTTGATTCCACTTGAGAAAATGAAAAGTAAGACTAGATCCATAGGAATTGCTATCAAGACAGAAAGTCAGGCCCTCCCCCAAACTGCTGTCTGGTAGACAGAGACAGACTGGGCCTTAAAAAAACTCAGGATAGAATCCTCATTATGCTACTAACTAGTTATATGTCCTTGGGCAAGTTAAGGTACCTGTCTTGCTTTTGAGTTTCCTCAATTTATTAAAACAAAAATGCACTCCAAAGATCCATTTTAACTCTAAGGGTTTATATCCTAATATTCTATGTTTTAAAGTTTCTTTCAAATTTAATATTCTAGATTCTGAATTGTTTCAGTTAGTATTCTAAAAATCCTTTTAATGTTAAGGTTCTGTGGTCTATTCACATAGTGAAAATAGCTTTGAAATAAAAAGACTGAAGCTAGAATCCTGGCTTTTTTTCCTTCCATTTATTATCTAGGTGACCTTGGACAAGTCGCTTAATAAAAATTATAGCTTACCCTTCTGTAGCACTTTAAAGATTTTGACTAACAAAGGAACAGTTGGTCAACACCTTGTTCTTATTTATCAATGTGATAAATGTCATTTCACTCTGGAAAAAAACAAACTCCAAATCTTTAAGCTTCTTCTTAAATATTTCTGTGCTTCATTTTTCTCATTTGCAAATAAAAGAGATTTAATAATTTCTGCATTATCTACAGCACAGGATTGTTATGAGACTTCAGTCCAATTCAAGCTGCATTTATTAGTACCCACTATGGTCAGGCACTGACAGGTGTTAGAGCAAAAAAATGAAATTGTTCCTGCTTCCAAACAGCTTACCTACTATAAGAGAAGAGTAACTGATACACTTAGAATATTTTTAAAAGTACATAATATCTGCAAAATGACTTCCAAAGAAACTGCAGGTTTAATAAGAAAAGTAATTTTTAAATAATAAATCAGAGGAACACACAGAACAACACAGAAGGGCAAGGAAATGTAAATGAGAAGTCTAGAGCTGACAGGAGATTTTAGAGGGCCTTCTAGTCCGTTTCCCTCATTTCCCAGGTGAGGAAACTGAGGCACAAAGCAAGTAAACGGTTTGTCCAAAGGTATTAAAAGTCTGTCAAGGCTGGATTCAAATGTAGATCCAAGCTTAGTGTCATTTACATTGTAAAAACAATGCCTCTCTTGAGCAAGATAGGAACCCTGGAAGGAGAGCACAGATATGAATGGATATGAATCAAATTAATTAATTTGTATAAAGCCAACCAGAAAGCAATACATAAATGCCAGTTATTATTAATTATATACAAATTATATATAGCCACCAATTAATTGGGTAATTAATATTAAGGTGGGCAGCTAGGTAGCACATTAAATAGAATATCTGACTCGGAGTCAGGAAAACTCATCTTCCTGTATTCAAAGTTGGTGATAGACACTTACAGTCTATGAGACTCTGGGCAAGTCACTTCACTCTATTTGCCTCAGTTTTTTCATCTATAAAATGAGCTGGAGGAGGAAAGGATAAAATAAAACCCTAAATGGGGTCATAAAATTAGACATGATTGAAAATGAACAACAAAAATACTAAGATCTCTTCCTATTCTAATGGTCAATGTTTTTTAATCCTGCCCATATTGGAAAATAGATGTTAGGTCTTGTTTTATTTCCTCACTGCACAATATCTCTCTGCATACATACAAATTGGGTGATCTTGCAGGATATTCTGAAGGCAAGCTAGGTGTTGAGGGGCATTTGACACAATGGTATACCTGTAATCGGTGTTCAGGAGACTTCCAGCATTGATTAGAGCTATTTAGAGAATGATATATCAGATAACAGCCTACTTTGATACTGTCAGACTGTAGTAAATTGTCTATGGATATTTTCTCTAGGTCTCTCTACAAAAGCAACTTGGCCAGATGAAAGTAATCTTTTATCCACTGAAAAATCATAAGATTTAAATCTAGGAGAGATCTCAAAAATCATCTAATCAAACTATCAACAGGCAGCAGCATACCCACAACATGGAACTTTCTTGAGGAGCCCAAATAGTTAAGAAATGGTCTTTCTTTTTTTCCCATTTTATTTTAAGATTTTTTTTTTATTTACAAAACATATGCATGGGTAACTTTTCAACATTGATCCTTGCAAAACCTTCTGTTCCAAATTACCTCCTCCTTCCCCTCACCCCCTTCCCCTAGATGGCAGGTAGTCCAATCCGTGTTAAATATGTTAAAATACATGTTAAATCCAATATATGTATACATATTTATAAAGTTATCTTGCTGCACAAAAAAAAAAATCAGATCAAGAAGAAAAAAAACTGGGAAAGAAAACAAAATGCAAGCAAATAACAGAAAGAGTGAGAATGCTATGTTGTGATCTACATTCTGTTCCCACAGTCCTCTGGGTGTAGATGGCTCTCTTCATCACAAGATCATTAAAACTGGTCTGCATCATTGTTGAAGAGAGCCACATTCATCAGAATTGATCATAGTATAGTCTTGTTGTTGCCGTGATCTCCTGGTCCTGCTCATTTCACTTTGCATCGGTTCATGTAAGTCTCTCCAGGCCTCTCTGAAATCATCTTATTGGTAGTTTCTTACAGAACAGTAATATTCCAAAACATTGATATACCACAACTTATTCATCTATTCTCCAATTGATGGGCATCCACTCAGTTTCCAGTTTCTGACCACTACAAAAAGGGCTGTCATAAACATTTTGGCACATACAAGTCCCTTTCCCTCCTTTAAACTCTCTTTGGGATATAAGCCGAGTAGTAACACTAATGGGTTAAAGAGTATGCACAACAAATGTTTGTGGCAGCCCTTTTTGTAATGGCTAGAAACTGGAAACTGAATGGATGCCCATCAGTTGGAGAATGGCTGAATAAATTGTGGTATATCAATATTATGGAATATTATTGTTCTGTAAGAAATGACCAACAGGATGATTTCAGAAAGGCCTGGAGAGACTTACACGAACTGATGCTGAGTGAAATGAGCAGGACCAGGAGATCATTATATACTTCAACAACAATACTATATGACGACCAGTTCTGATGGACCTGGCCATCCTCAGCAACGAGATCAACCAAATCATTTCTAATGGAGCAGTAATGAACTGAACTAGCTATACCCAGAAAAAGAACTCTGGGAGATGACTAAAAACCATTACATTGAATTCCCAATCCCTATATTTATGCCCACCTGCATTTTTTATTTCCTTCACAGGCTAATTGTACAATATTTCAGAGTCTGATTCTTTTTCTACAGCAAAATAATGGTTTGGTCACGTATACTTATTGTGTATCTAATTTATATTTTAATATATTTAACATCTACTGGTCATCCTGCCATCTGGGGGAGGAGGTAGGGGGAAAGAGGGGAAAATTGGAACAAGAGGTTTGGCAATTGTCAGTGCTGTAAAGTTACCTATACATATAACCTGTAAATACAAGGCTATTAAATAAATAAAAATAAAAAATAAAAAAATAAAAAAAATAAAGAGTATGCACAGTTTGATAGCTTTTTGAGCATAGTTCCAAATTGCTCTACAGAATGGCTGGATCCATTCACAGTTCCACCAACAATATATCAGTGTTTTCCCGCATCCCCTCCAACATTCGTCACTATCTTTTCCTGTCATCTTAGCCAATCTGACAGGTGTGTGGTGGTATTTCAGAATTGTCTTAATTTGCATTTCTCTGATCAATAGTGATTTAGAGCACCTTTTCATCTGACTGGTTTCAATTTCTTCATCTGAAAATTGTTCATATTCTTTGACCATTTATCAATTGGAGAATGGCTTGAATTCTTATAAATTTGAGTCAGTTCTCTATATATTTTTAAAATGAGGCTTTTATCAGAACCTTTAATTGTAAAAAATGTAGAAATGGTCTTTCTAATAGAATGACAGATGAAGAAACTAGAAATGTTTAGACTGGAGAAGAAAGGACTTTTTCCACTTTCTCGCTATAGATCAATAAAGTAAGACCCAAAGGGAATTGATTTGCCAAAAGTCACACAGGTAATCAATGGCAAAGCCAGGGTTCAGAATCCTCACCCTTTACCTTTAAATTCAAGTCTTATTTTCCTTTTTTCCTCACTCTGTGTATCTTAAACTTCTGTTCATCTTTCTCATCTATCCTTGGATATCTGCTGGGGCTGTCCATGTTAAAAGTTAGATTTCAAGAGATGCCATTTAAGACCTTTCAGATTGTAGCAGATTTATTTTCTTATTAATGGACAAGAAAAGCAGGAAGGAAAACCAGATATTTGGAAACATTTAATGTACTTTGATATGAAATGAACAGAATCACCATCGCATAAATCTATAAGGGTAAGTAACCCCCTTCTAGCTTCAGTTTCCTCATCTACAAAATGAGGAAATTAAAGTACATGATTTTTAAAGTCTCTTCCAAACCTAGATTCTATGTTCCATTCAATACAATGAACTCTTGATACTTCGCATGTTATTAATCAGAATTTGACACTTATTGGCACTTCCATAGTCACACTGCATGTTGATAAATGATGTTCATAAGGATAATCTAGAGGCATGAAGTGGTTTTTAAATAATAAAAAGATTAATATATATTCAGTACAGTTTTCATTGTGAATGTTCTTTTAAAAATTAAAAGTACTATGCCAATAGAAGCCATCTTATCTGAATGCTGAATATAATTTTTCGGCATTGAATATATGCTTCTACCAAATTACTTTTAAGTGCCAAATTAGGTAATATTAAATTTCACATTAGTGTTATTTCTCAACCCTGCCTATCTCAGGTTGCCCAATAAACCAACTCAAGTCAGGAATAGATGAGAGTGTGTTTGTGGCTGGTAGCAGAGAGATCCAGTATCAAAAGACAAACCAAAAACATTTCCTGAGGTAGCTTTATTTTTGTTCCATTCTGAAAGTAAACTGGAAAAAGCATTCAGTTAGTCTATCTTTAAATATTTGTTGAAATTTCTTAACACATTGGATATTGTTCTTACTTTTGCCTTAGAACCAAAAAATGGTCCTTAGCATCTTACATAGCAACTTAGCGGCATCTGACAAATACTTTGGCTCCTGTTTGTATTTTGTAGGAAATAAATGGGCTTAATGGGATGGGCAATTAGGCAGCATAGTGGATGGAGTTTCTGGAGTCAGGAAGGTTCATCTTCTTGAGTTCAAATTTGGTTCAGACATTTACTAGCTGGATGACTCTGGACAAGTCTCTTAAACTTGTTTACTTCAGTTTGCTCATCTGTCAAATGAGCTAAAGATGGAAATGGCAAACTGTTCTGGTATCTTTGCCAAGAAAACTCTAAATGGGGTCATGAAGAGTTGGACATAACTGAAAATCAGTGAACAACAACAGGGCTGCGAATTGAAATTAGATGATTAAAGGGAAAGATTAAAGGGAATACATGGTTTTTCTTGTATTATAATTATGTTCCCTATTTTGTATCTCAATTTCTTCATCTGTGAAGATATTGAATAATCTTTGCACTCCTTCATACCTTACATCATATCTGGGGCTCTCAAAATTGTCTTGAAGATGATAGGATAGAGTCTCAATCACATTTCCTAAGATACAGCTTAGGATATTCTATATGACCGTATCATTTTAGACTAGGCTATTGAACAAAATTAACTATCATTGGAAAGATAGAATGGGGAAATAGAGTCATTATGCACTTTCCCCTAAGCCACCTTGCTGGGGAACTTAGTATTAGAAAAAAAATACACAGCCTACTCACATTAAGGAATTTTCCTGAGGAGCCCAAATAATAAAGGAAAAGTCTTCCTTGTAGGATGATAGATTGGAGCAACTAGAAGAGGTTAGTCTTGAGAAGAGAAGATTCTAAGATTCTTTCTACTTTCTTTATCTACTCAATTCAATGATATATGTATGTGAAAGGCTTTCATGTGCAAGAGAACAGAACTAGAAGCAATGAATGGAAATGTTAAAGAGGTAAAATTTGGTTTGATTTTAAGAATCTTATTTAATTATATGTTTATATTGTATTATATATCATATTATATTACATATAAATATGTAACATATATAATTATATAATAAATACATAATACATTTAAGAAATTTTGATTTTAAGAAAAACTTCCTAACAAGTAAAGCAAAATGGACTATTTAAAAAAGAATGGGTTTCCCCTCACTGAAGGTCTTCAAACAGACTGGTCACTTGTTGGATATAGCTGAAGCTGGAGGAATTGGAATAAGCATTTGTTAAGGTGTTCTATATTCTAGGTATTGCATAAGTATTTTACCAATAGTATTTCATATGATTTGAAATGGGAATTCCTTTTGAGTATGGATTGTAGATTTAGAGCTGAAAAGGACCATAAAAGGTTAAACAGTCTCATTCCCTCATTTTATAGGCAAAGAAATTGAAGCCCCAAAAGAAGTGTTTCAGCCCTATGTCACAGAAGTAATAAATAGTAGACTTAAGATTCAAATCCACCATTCATTTCACTCTACTAATCTAACTTACTATGAGAGACTAGATAGATGTCCACTGAGGTTCCTGTCACAGGCTTCTTGTAAAAGGTGAACTTATGGGATACAAGGAAATCAGGAGGTAGAGATGAGAAAGGAGAGCATTGCAGGCTTAGGAGACAGTCAGGGAAAATGCCCAGAGATGGGGCATCTTGTGATACAAGATAAGACGTAGCTTGCATGTTAATGATATGTCTATGTATGTGTGTATATATGCTATGTATGCATGTAGGTATGATTATGCTATATATATGGACACATACAGACTCGTGTGTGTGCTATTCTTGCAATTAAATTATGCCTTTATTTCAGCCCTTGCCTTCACTATCTCCCTATACCTTTCAGCCTGATTTTCGATCGAAAAATCTCTTTGAGGTTTGGCAATTGTTAATGCTGTAAAGTTACCCATGTATATATCCTGTAAATAAAAGGCTATTAAATTTAAAAAAAAAAAGAGAGATGTGCCACAGAGCCTGTATACCACATCAGCTGGTAGGGCAGCCCAGGAGGTAAAAAAGGGCTTGGGGAGGCAGGAGGTTGTGTCTGGCAGGAGTTAAAGGAACTATAGGTTTCTTGAGATGGCAAAGGGCATGTCCTCTTGCTAGATCTCCTCCTGGGATGCAGCACTAATTCCAGAAGCCTCCAGTCTGGGGCTCTGCCTTCGCAGTTCTGAGCGGGCTGGACAGGGCAATCCCAGAGGAGAGGCAGCACAAATAGACATCCCTGAGAAGAACTCCTGCGCTCTTGCTTCCTGTTACCCCACTGAGAAGATGACTAAATAAAGACAGAATGTTTGTAAAAAAAAATAAAAAAAAATCTCTTTGTTCTAATAGTTAAATTTGAATTTTGAGTCCCATTCATCTATTTCCACTTATCACCAGCTACAGTTACAAGATTCACATGATGGAAAGGGGTAAGGTAAAATCATCTTCTTGGGGAAGTAATTTGTGTGCCTGGCATTTAGGAATTATTCTGAGTTTGTGATTTGTGGAAGGCTAAATGTGCTTACTGGAATGGAGCTAACATGTCTAACTTTTATTAAGTGACTACAACATGCAAGATTATCTCCAGGCTGGGCTGCTTGGTAAGGTATCATTCCATAAATGACTGCTGCCTCCTGGCTTTTATTTGAGTCCTATTTTACCCAGGAACATCTGATTAGTAAAGAAGAGCGTTGCAGACCCTTAGTGGACTAGTTGTAGCTCTGAGGGGAATGGGAATGCCTATCTAGTATTGAATTTACAGGCCCCCATTACTGTACCTCCCATCATAATTATCAGTTGATATCAATGAGTCAACCAGAATTAATAAACTTTTTTTAAAAAGTATTTACTCCGATGGTATAGTGAAAATAGTTGGTATAAAATATTCTCCCCAACACCTACAAATATAAGACAAACTCTCCTTCCAGTGTCATAAAGTACAAGGAAAAATAAGCTCAGGCTTAGAAAACAAAGACATTAAATGAATAATTTACAATTCCTGGAAGGCCTTTTGTGAGAGTCCTTAAATAAGGAGTATTATGCTCTTTACTTATGGTACAATATTTATACCAAGTTCTTTGAAGAGCCCATCTCTTTGAATCTGCCTTTCTTCAGTGTCTTCTGTGTCTCTAGCTCCCAAAGCAGAAACTGTCAGCTATTCCTGAATGCTCCTGTTGAGGTGTGAGAAATGAGGGTTGAGAGATCTTCTAACAACAATGGGATCCCCTGTCTGGTCGCAGGCTTTGCCAAAGAATTCACAAACCCCAATGAATACAAGCTCTAGGTTAGTGGCAAGAATGGGTTTATTATGCTAAGAAAACAGCTTTCTTAGTAGGCAAACTCCTGTTAGGACTTTTGCAAAGGTCTGGGCACATAGCTTGATTTTATTGAGTTTCTTTGCTGCCCTGAGCTAGGGACCTTTCAATAGAGGGTGGTGATTATGCCCCTGGCCAAGCTCTCCAATTGAATTGAATGAAATTACTTATCTGGGAGTTTCCCCTATAAACAGGAGGGTAGGGCCCCTCCTAGAGGACAGGAGCATTTGAGATCCATGACTACACTTCTCCCCAAAATCAAAGGGGACACAGTTTGCATCAGGGTCTTTCCAACCCTTCCCCTCCAAAGATCAGAACAATAGTTTACATCACTATTATGACTAGGAGAGTGATGTAAAAATCTAAATCCTCTGCACTTCCAAAGCTTCAAGTTCTTCATTTCTCAAATGGAGATAATAATGCTTGCACTTATGACTTCATAGGATTGCTGTGGGGAAAATACTCTAAAAATTATAAAACTAGTAAGAAAATAGGATCTGTTCTTGTACTTAACAATGGTTATGGTACTTAGGGAATTTCACAAAAGAATTGGGCAGGTCAATAAATCACAAAACAATAAGTTTTTCATTATGAGATGTTTTAATTGTTATGAAAGAAAACTCAAGAACTAAAACAAGAGTATGAGGGAGCAGCTAATATGGGAAGGAGATTTAGGACAAAATGTATAACCAGGTTTCAGTCTCTTTAGTCTCTGAGAGCCTAAGAGGGAAATTGTCTTCAGGTCATAGCAGAAAAAGGAGGTTTAACAATAGCTCTTCAGAGAGGCAAATTCAGCTTAGTCAAGCTCCCATCTCTTCCAGAATGTGTGGGATACCATTTTTGATTAGCAGTCACCTTCATTCCAAGGAAACTTACTGAGGTAACCCAAATTCATGGGTTTTATAAAGGGGGCAGTTTCGCTTTCAGGCTCACCTGATGTCACAGACAATGAGATGCCAGGAACTGAGTGGTATAGGGCTTGGGTGAAAGCAAGTGTTATGAAAATTTTTAGAAACTATCAGGAAAACTGATATTAGACAGAAAGAGGGTAAAATCCAAGTGTTTAAAAATAGCCTGCCACAAATGAGCCACCCTGTTAATCTTAAGAGAACCCCCAGAAGTCAGAGATTTTGAACTGTTTCATGCTCTATTTTTAACATTATTAATGCTCCAAAATATCTCTCTCACCAATCTCCCTTGTTTAAAATAAAGATTAAAGTCAATCTTTTGGATTGATAATCAATATTATAATAAGAGGGAATGTAGTCAAATGTAAAGATGTCTAGCCTAAGAAATGTTTGTGGAACAAATGCAGGTTTGTTTTTGTTGTTTCCTTCTCTCAAAAGGACGTTGCACCCTTCTCTACAGCAGTGGTTGGGAATGGGAGCTGTTTGGCTTAAGGAAACATAAGACATTTATTTTCTCTAGTACCCATTTTCCTACGGGAGGAGTCATTCTTTCCCAGGCCTTCCTAAGCTCCCAAATGAAGGTGACTTTTTCTTAATCATTAAGGGCTGAATGAGGGCTTCTTTAACCTGCTAGGTATGGGAGGGGGAAAACAATAAAGCCAAGCTTGTCTGGGACCACTGCCTTAGAAAATCTTTCTTGTGCTTCTAGTTAGTTATGAGACTTTCACCAGAATATTGATGATCAAGTGTGTCAGTAATACAAGATGGTCCATTGATCAATGAATCCAATATGATCTGTATTAATTTAATTTCCCCCTGGTTTGGGGAATAACAACAACAACAACAATAATAATAAATAATGTAATAATACCTAAGACATATATAACTTTAATGTTTGCAAAGGACTTTTAAGAGTATCATTTCATTTGATCTTCACAACAATGATGTAAGATAGATGTTATTATTCTCATTTTATAGACCCAGAAATTGAGGCTGAAAGTTTAAATTTTTAACTAAGAACTAAGAGATAAATAATATACAAGGCTACATTTGAACTCAGGTTTTTTTTATTCCAAGTCCTGCCCCACCACAGTACAGGGAGGTTTGGAAAGTTTCCTAAAAAATAACCCTATAATTCCCTAAAATGATTTCAGATTTGATCGAGAGATTTGAGGTAGCCAGGAAATGAGGAAAGAGAGATAGAGACATGAAGTGGGAGAAGGAGGAAAGAAAAAGAAAGAAAAGAAAGAAGTAAAGGAGGAAGTAAAGAAGGAAGAGAAGGAGGAAGAGAAGACAGAGGAACAGATAAATAGAGATTATGCCCTGGAGCCACAGACATGCAGGGAAAGCTACCACCTCTAACTCATTTCTTGATTCCTATCTCCTGATCCCTCAGAGATTGCTAGGAGCAGATTTCTGAGATGAAGTTGTTGAACCATAAGACATTGCAGAGGCAGGATTTCTCCCAGGACCAAGACCAAAATCCCTTATTCTTAGTGAACATTCTTTAGAGTTGTAAGGCTTTGAAGAATTCCTCAACTCCTTAAGGTGGCCCAACACAGTGATAATTAGTAATGATCAAGATCCCTAACTGGTTCTTATGGACTACAGGCTTCTGGTATTACTATAAGAATAAGTGGAGACACTGTCTGTTGTAAGAAGCCCTTAGCAGCAGCAACTATATGTGGGGGCAGTATGTCATTCTGCTGAATGCAAACACCTGATGGGCTGGCCATATCAGCACCATGGCCAGCGGCTCACTGCAACCCATTGCTGCTGACAAAATAAGCATATCTCCAAAGTTGTGTAAAATGACATGTTATGTGGAAAAGGTAATACACTACTGTGAGGACCGAGTTAGCACCCTGGATACCTTAGAATCAGCCAGAGTCGGGATAAGCAAAAGTCCTTGGTCTTAATTCTTGGTCTTTAACGATAGGAGTGAATTGGATGGATGCAAGATTTCCACCACCTCTCCTCTCTTTCTCTACCGCCAAAGTCCCCCTGGCCTGTCTTATTCTACCCCCTAGTCCCTTCTACAATTCTCTGTATACACCAAATAACTGAGCCAGCACAGAATGGTGGGGCGGGCCATTTTCCAAGCATATTCTAATAGAGTATTGTCCAATAGGTAATTAGCCTTAAGTGCTCGGTTGTCCAAGTGCACCTACTCAGAGTTTCAGTCCTTCACATACTACTAAAGAAGTACTCATCAGATTAGCAGGCTGTCACATAATGTGGTCCTATACCTAGCTAATTTACACAACACCTGTAAGTTTTGATGGGAGATGGTTTAGGATATGGGGAGGGAGAGTGATAAGGCTTTACAACACTAGAGGAACAACATAGATATGGAGGGATGAGTCAGGCAGTGCCAGAGGAGATTAGGCAGGTAGAATGGATGGAAAGGAAAAAGACAACTGTGAAAGAGAAGGCCCAACTATAGAGAGACAATGTATGGCTATCAAGTTATCCTAAAGCAGGAAGGTTTACACCAAAAGGCGGGTCAGCAGGAAACCAAGGTTGAAAATTCAAAAGAGTCCAAATGCCAGACTAAATAAATAAGCTGAAAAAAGTCCTTTTTTCTAATTCCTTATGATAAAATTTGGGTACTTACCCATACTGATGTCTTAAACCCTCTTCTCTGATCATTTTCTCTCCCTTGGGTATCTTATCCACTTTCAAATCTAAAAATCACCTAAAATCCCACCTTTTACAAAAAATTTCTCCCAATCCCCTTTTGCAGCATCCTTCTATTGTTTATTTCTAAACTATTCCAAATATTCATCTTATTTGTACATGATTGTGTATATGTTGTCTCCCTTACTAGACTGTGAGTTTCTTGTAAGTAAGGATTATTTTTTGTCTTCCTTTGTATCCCCAATACTTAATACAGTGTCTGGCATATAGGTGCTTAATAAATTATATTAATTAACTTCATGCAGATGAATACCAAATTTATATAACTTGTCCTAACTTCTCCTAAATTCCAGTCCCATATTTCCAACTCTTTGCTAAACATTATCAGCTTATATCCAACCACTACCACAAAAATCATTTGGTCTAAAACTGAACACATCATCATTTTCTCCAAAGCTATTCTGTTGATGTTACTACCTGTCTCCCAATCACTCAGGCCTGAAACCTTGGAGCCTTTTCTGACAATGTGGCACAATGGAAAAAATCAGGAGTCAAAGGACCTGGGTCCAAAATTAAACATCCCTTAGTACCCATGTGACCTTTTACCATGTTACTTTACTTCTCCACCCATAGTTTTCTAATCTGACAAATGAAAGGGTTGGACTTGATTACTATCTAGATCTGTAATCCTATTAGCTTCTTCTTTTTCTTACCTCACACATTGAATAAATTACCAAATCTTACTTCTCCCCTTTGTATATTTTCACAATTATATAATTATTCTATATTGCTAATTATACTATATTGCTAACTTGTCTTCCTGCCTCTGGTTTATTATCCTTCTAATACATCTTTTATATGACACTTTAAGAAACTTCCCTAATCACTTCACTTCTCTACTAAAAATAAAATAAAATGTAAAACCAAAAAGAAAATCCTACAGTGATTACTCATTGGCTAAGAAATAAATTGTTAATTCCTGATCCTGACTTTAACCAGTCTCTTCTCATCTTACCACCATTCACATTTTAATGTTCTAGTCATACTAGAATGCTCCCACACTAGAATGTTCATGTTCTGCCATTTCCTGTCTCTGTCTTTGCTCATGCTATTTCCAAGACTAGAATGAACTCTCCTTCCCCTATATCTATTTGTTGTTAGTCTTCTAGTCCTTCAAGGCCCAACTTTCTTGATCCTTCTTGATCTTTCTTTCATCAAAATCTTCTTTGGACTTTGTTTGCATAGACTTCTTTTCACTTTCATGTCCCTCTTTTTTTTTTTTTTTTTTTTACTACATTTATTTGTATTTATACCATTATCCTCTGTTGTACTGTGAGTTTTTTGAGAACAGTCTATATTGGTTTTCATCTCTATTCACAATGCAAAGCACAGGTTCTTGCATACAGTAAACTAAGTTTAAAATTGCCCAAGAAGTTAATTAAGTATAGGAGCCCAGGATGTAAATAAATTAGAAAGTTTGCTGTGCTCAGCACATGCTAAGGCATCCTTTTAGGGGCAGATTTGATTTTACTATTTTACTCTCTTCTTGAAAAGGTGGACCTATTAGGTGTTAATATCTATTGTACAAAAAAAGACTACAAAAACCCTGCATTGTAAAGTTTTGACACTGAATATTTACTAAATAATCAATCACATGAAAATGAAAGGGGAAAAGAATTCTCCATAGACAAAATTTATACTTTCATAATTTCACTAGAAAACAGTTTCTTAAATTAGAAAAATGTCAGAATATTCTTGAAGTTTTTTCTCATAAATAAATGTTATTGCTTTTAATCAACTGATAAAAAGTACTCTTTATTTTTAAAAGAAGGGCTATGTAGGATATTGGTGACCTGCCCAAGAGCATGAATTTCTTTATGGAAAGTAGCCTAAGAATGTATTTCATATGTTTAGTATTTGATAGTTTCCTTTCATACCAAGCTGCCACCTCACTTCACTGTTTCTATGGCAACATTCCTTAAACATCCTTTTATACTCTGAATATACAATGTAAACACAATCTGCAGAAAGGAATACTTGTCTATTTAGGTGGATAAAACCAAAGCCTGCAAGCATTACAGGCACTTAATAAATGGTTGGGAATTTGAATTGACAAGATATTTGAACTCTTAAACTCACTATAGAAAAGAGTCAGCTCTGGGACATTCACCAGTGACAGAAGTATAGAAGACTTGATATAATCTGAAGAGGTGGAAGAAAAATGAGTGAGAAAGGAAGAAAATGAGGATCCATTAAACAAGAAAGGTAGGAAGGGTAGGAGACAAAGAAATTAAGAAGGAATGGTAGAATAAACTTAAAATTTCTACAAGAAGGGAGAGGAAGAATGAAGTTTGGAGAATTTGGGATTATATCCTGCTCTGATTGACTACATATGTGACTTTGGACACCTCTGTGGGTTTCAGTTTCTCCATTTTGAACCAGATGGTTTCAGAAACCCCCTTCATCTGTAGAGATCTGATCCTATCATAAACTCATAGAATATTTAGACCTCAAGGGACCTTGAGGAAATAGACTGTTAGAGTTAAAAGGGACCTTAGAAAATGAAATATTAGAACATAGAACAATACCATATTACAGTTATAAAGACATTAGAATATAGACCATTGAAGCTGAAAAAAAAACCTTAAAACATGAACTGTTTGAACAAATAAACAAAAATGTATCATCACCCTTAAGATACTTTGCTTCAAGGAGTGTGCTTATAGTCTCTACTATAGGGATATTTGAGAGTACATGAGAAAACATTTTATTTTACAAGAATAAACATATATAATTACAAAAAAAAGAAAGAATGATGCCCCATTCATTCATTTGTTCAAACTCCACAGTTGAAGTGGGTATATCTGATTTGGCAGGGATCTTTAGGAGGCTCCATTTTCAAGAGACTCAGGAAGTACATCCCTGAAGTTCAAAAGAAGGAGATAAATGTTTCATGAACGAATCTGAATCATTTTTGTTACTACTGTACATGGGCATAGTTTGTTTAAATAAAGAGGAAATTATAAAGTCTAAAACCTTCATGTGTAAATTCATGTTAATTCATTTGGTTTTGGGTAGCAAGAATTAACTTCTTGTCCACTGCAGAAAAAACAATGACAAACAGGAATCCAGGGAGGGACCTTTGGGGTAGTGCAGAGGGCATTGGCTAGGAGACAGGAACTATGGATTCTAATCATAGTTTTGTCAGAAACCAACCAGTTATGTGCAGAGGTATGCTGAAGCTAGCTTGAACTGACTTTCAGAAGCTGGTTGCTAAAATTTCAGCATAAACATAACTGAAATCGGCAAACTACAAATTAGGGTTTGAGTTACTGTTTTGTTGACTGACTAATCTTAAGAAAGTGATGGAGTTAATAATGCAGAATAAACTTAAAAGTCTTTCCTAAAGAATTTTTTAACAGAAAACTGGTTGTTAAATATTTGCCAACATACTCTTAGCTTCATCCCAACTTAACCAATTTTTCCCTCCAATGAATTCCTGCAGCAAAGATATCTATGCAATTTATTTGTCAATTAAGCTTTTTGGTCTCACAGCTGCTATTGCTTTCTTGGATTGTTAATGAAACGTTTTATTGTTGTTCAGCGTTTTATTGTTTAACTTTCTATCCAGAGGCAATGTGGAAGAAAGGATAGAGACGACTTTAGAGTCAGAAAATTTAAATTGAGTCCTGTCTCTGACACATCTTAACTGTGTGACTTCTCAGTGCTACAACTTTATAAGATTTGAATGTGCAGAGTTGATGTCTATCTGTATCGGTAAAAGGAGTATCCTCATCTGAGAGCTTCACAGATAATCGCAGGTCCTATGCAATTTTTTTCTGCAGATGTGTTTTTTTACTAATTTGTAACTGGTTTATAAGATTCTTGCGGTCAGTAGCCATATACCTTTGTTGTCTGCCACAGAATGTAGCACTGGAGGCTGCTTGTAACAGGTATTCTGTGGATATTTGCTGATTGGATCACATCCTCCTGAAGAATTTGGTTCACTCCTATTGTCCTGCTCCAAACTAGCACTGATGCTTTTGGGTGAGGAAATTATTTAAAACAAACACCGCTCTTCTCTGTAACATGTCCTCCCTGAATGTGTGTAGTACCCAGCTTTAGATGGCTGCTTGGGATTCTGACTTTTTGCTTTTCCTGTCAGATTTAATGTTCCTGATAAACTTTTTTTGGCTTGATTTGTCATAGCCTCAAATTTATTTTCTTTCAAATCATATGGATTTTGTAGTTTTTAATATAAGGAGAATTTTTTTCTCTCAGACCCTGGTGATTACTTTAAATCTCTTGTGGGCTCCATTTCCTGCTTTAGCATTGTCCACTCATTGCACATCTACTCTGAACAAAAGGAAAGTCATTTTCTAAAGTTGGACTGGGCCACCATAAAGACTGTGATGTCCCTTTCCCACCTTCCCCCTTAGATTGCATAGGCCCCTTTAAGAAAGAATAGAATAAAAAGACAAAAAGCAAATATAATATCAACTTCATTTAGGTCAAGCATAAATAGGTTTTCCTCCTTTTTGTCTAATATGGGCCTGTGATTTCATCAACACAGGAACCTCCCAGTGAGGTATGCCTTCTACCAATGCTGCCTGTCACCTGCTCTGTAACCTAGAGTCAGAGAGAGGGGCACTTTAAGGTTATGTGACTTGACTAGGTTCACACAGTCAGTATGTGTCTGAGCTGAGACTCAGGTCCTCCTCTCTTTCTCTTCTTCTTTCTGTATGTGTGAGTGTGGTTGTGCATGTATATATATGTATATATACATACACATATATATTCCACTTGGCAGGAGAAGGAAGTATAAGAAATATTTTTTCTTTTTTTTTTTTAGTATAAAAAATATTTCAAAACAACCTCAGGATCAAATTGTCTGAAGACAATTTGTTCTCTATCATCATAGGAATCACGTGGAGATTTGAGGGTATGCCTTTTCTGATATACAAAGTGAAGAATGATTCTATTCTTTGATTTTCCCTTGTAATATAATTTCCTATTTAGCCCTATTTAAATATTTTACTCTTTAAATTATGGTTCCTATCTAGTCTGTTTATGGAAAATATACCAAATGGGATCTTAAGTCACATCTGCTTAACGATGATTACCCCTAAATATTTCACAGTGAGGATTTCCAGAGTCTTGAGGGATCTGTGTAAGAAATTAACTTAACAGATCAATTTTGTGCTGGTGTAAACTGGTTCCTGAGGAGCTATCCTGAATATACTTTGGCTGGCAGTTAGGGAAAAAAATTTAAATTTGAGCTAAGTTTGGGGATAGGGATTCAGCAAATTATTGCAACTGATTCTATTATTTCTTAGAAGTCTCTAAGAGTTCAGCTTGGTTTAGGCAGCATGGAATAATGGAAAGATCAAGAGGTTACTTGAATCTAGAAGACATGGTTTCAAATGTTGATCTCAAAATTAAGCATGGAGCCCTGAGAAAGTTATTTAACCTTCCTATGCCTCAATTTCCTTTCCTGTAAAATGGAAGTAATACTTATATTACCTACTCCACAAGATTGTTGTGAAGAAAATGCTTTAAATATCTTTTAAAATACAATAAAAATGTGAATTATTTTGATGTTGCTACTTGTACAAATTTTTAATTTGTACTAGTATGAAAATTTAATGTTATAAATGTTATCATATATATAATTATTAATGTTATAAATCCTTCCAATAGCTAATGATCTGTCCTTGAAACAAGGTGGTCTAAATTATTTAATTATATTCAACAAAATTATATTAAATATAATACAAAGATGAAATAAGATAGTTTCTACTTTTAAGGAGCCTATTGTCTATTAGAGGACTCCCCTAGTAGTTGTAGTTAGAACAAAACCTTTGGGGAAAATCATGGTAAGTCAAATACCCCTGGAACACATAACAAGCTGCAAGGTACCAGCTTTAAGTGGCAAGCCTTCTTTTGCCCTTTCATGACTAGGAAACTATGTCAACTTAGTTGAAAGGGACAGAAAAAGTTGTCTTAGCTGTTATGGTGGAAGATTATGATAGATAAGATTGCTCCTACCATGTGGAGAAAGACAAGTTTATAAATAGACTAGATACATGTACACTATTGTATTAATAATTGTCTATAATACAGATTTATTACTATGTAACGAATGCAGTGATTTTTAAAAGTTATTATTATTAATACTGATTATTGTTTTTTTTATTTTACTAATAATTAATTGATCATGCTCTCCTTTATCTGTCCAATCTAATCATAGTATATAATTTTTGTAGAATTTTGTTAATATTTTGTTCAATATGTTTGCATCAACTTTTTTTTATACTGAGAATATTTTTGACAGTCTGTGGTGAAGTCTATGAATCCTTTCTCAGAATAATGTTTTAAATGCATAAAATAAAACATAACATTGTAAAGAAAACCAATTAATTAAAGTAGTTATTAAGTTTTTTTTTTAATTCACAGATTCTGAATTAAAAACTCCTGGTCTATATTTTCTTTCTTTGAATTAGCTCTCTGTGGTGTAAGAGACAGTTTGGTAGGATGCCTTCTTTCCTTTCTTTTTCCCAAACAGTTTATGTAACAGTATAAATAATTGTTCTTTGAATTCTTGATAGAATTACGTTATAACTCTATCTGATATTAAGTTGTTTTTTTTCCCCTTGGGAAATTCCATTATTACTTCTTTTATTTCTTTTCCTGAAATTGGATTATTTAAATTCTCTATTTCCTGTTCTGTTAATCTGTGTATTTTAAACTAATAAGACCCCTCAAATAGTCATCATTTAAATATCAATTTTGCTAGCATTTACTTTAGCCAAATAGGTTCTAATAATGTTGTTTGTTCCTTTTGTTATAAATTGTTATTTTTCCTTTTTGATATTGCCAATGTTATTTTCTTCCATTTTATTTGATAAGCTTGATTAATGATATATCTATTAATGTTCATTTCTTCAAGAAAATCAGCTCAGTTTTATTAATCAATTGAATGAATTTTTATTTTCATTTTTAAAATCTGTCCTTTGATTTTCAGAATTTTTATTTTTTGTTTTGGGATCAGGTTTTTTTCCTTTTTCTGTTCTAGTATTTTTAGTACTAGTATTTTAGTATTTGCCCAATAAGCTTAATGTTTTCGTTCTCTTGTTGAAGAAAATGTTTAGATATACATTTTTCTGTAAGACTATTTTCAACTCTATTATAAATGTTTTGGTGTATTGTCTCTTTGTTGTAATGTTTAAATGAAATGTTGCTTATATAATTTTTTGATATGCAATTTCTTTTAGATTAAATAATTTTGTCTCTATTCAAGTTTGGTTCCTTTAAGATGACCTTTATTAATTATAGTTTCCTTATATATTTGCTTTTCTGTAATTGTTTGTGCTGTTTTTATAACCTAGCACATGATCAATTTTTGAATGTAGTTTTTATTGCATCATGGTCTGAAAAGAAAGCATTTACTATTT
The DNA here is from genome assembly GCF_902635505.1 of Sarcophilus harrisii. Lineage (NCBI taxonomy): Eukaryota > Metazoa > Chordata > Mammalia > Dasyuromorphia > Dasyuridae > Sarcophilus > Sarcophilus harrisii. The sequence continues at coordinate 281,226,938 of NC_045427.1, forward strand.
CTGCTTTCTTGCATTTAATTTTGAGGTCTTTATGTCCTAATATATGGTCAATTTTTGAATAGGTTCCATGAACTGCTGAGAAGAAAGTATATTCCCTTCTATCTCCATTCAATTTTCTCCAAAGATCCAACATACCTAATTTTTCTAATATTATATTTACTTCTTTAATTTCTTTCTTATTTGTTTTGTGGTTTGATTTGTCTAATTCTGAGAGTGCAAGGTTGAGATCTCCTACTATTACAGTTTTGTTGTCTATTTCTTCTTGCAACTCTCTTAACTTCTCCTTTAGGAAGTTGAGTGCCATACCACTTGGTGCATATATGTTTAATATTGATATTGCTTCGTTGTTTATGCTACCCTTTAGCAGGATGTAGTTTCCTTCCTTATCTCTTTTAATTAGATCAATTTTTACTTTTGCTTGATCTGATAAGGATGGCTACCCCTGCTTTTTTGACTTCACCTGAAGCATAATAGATTTTGCTCCAGCCTTTTACTTTTACTCTATATGCATCCCCCTGCTTTAAAGCACATGATCAATTTTTGTAAAGCTTCTATGCAATGCTGAGTGTATATATATAAATATATATATATAAAATTTTCATTTCCCATCCAATAATTTCCAGAGAACTGTCATAGCCAACTTTTCTAAAATTTTATTCAGATTCTTAATTTCTTTTTTTTTTTTGGTCTTTTTATTATGCTTGTGTGGGTCTTAAAGGAATATATTAAGATCCTTAATTATCATAGCTTAGCTATCTATTTCTCTCTATAATTTAGTAACTTTTCCTTTAAGTAGTTAGACTCAATGCCATTCAATGAATCTTAAGTACTAATATTATTTCACTATCTCTGGTACGTTTACACATAATGACATTTTCTTCTCTACTTCCTTTAGCCATTCTATTTTTATGAGTACTATATTTTAGAAAGAACACTGACATACTAGGCCTTAGTAAGAGGAAGATAAACAAGCTACTGAGTCTAGAAACTATGACCTACATGGATACATGCAAGAAATGTAGAAATGCTTAACTTGGGGAAGAAAAACTTGGTGGACTTATTTATGATACCTGTTTTCGGGTATTTAAAAGGTTTACACGTAGAAGAGAGATTGGATTTGTTCCACTTCGCCTTCGAAGATAACAAAGTACAATATATAGGAGATGGCACAATGTAAGGAAACAATTCCCAATCATTTGATCTATCTAAAAGTAGAATTAATTTCATTTTTAGTGAACCAGCTAATGAGCTTATTGTCACTGGAAATCTCCAAGTAGAGACTGAACAACCATTGTTGTAATGGGAAGGGAAGTGGAGGAGATGGTTTCTATTTTAAGGTTTCATTTGGAAAGAAAGAAAGAATTCAAGTACCAACGATCAGAATCACACAAGATTTAGAAGATACCATTTTATATGAATAGAAAATTTAAAATACAATATTTCAGAAGTCAAAAAATATAGACTTATTACCAAGAATGACTTAACTAGTAAAACTAGTTATGTGTGATTTTTCAGGGGGAAAATGAATTTTTAATGAAATAGAAAACGTCTAAACAATCCTCTAAAAAGGCTATATAAAAACTTTGAAATATGAACAAAAGAATTAAATGAAACATAAAAAAGTAAATATAAGTGAGCTAAATAGGGATAAATTGATTACAATCTAATATGAAGAGATGATACATTTCCCCCCAGAATCATCATCGAAGACATAGAAGGAGGCTAGAATGTAATCATATAGAAGGACTGGTAGTTGTGTCTGTTTTGTGCAGATGATCTTAAAAGAAGAATGGATAGTGAAAGATAAAGAAATACATTCTAGGATGGAAGAATGAAAATATAATAATTTAGAAGTATAAGTAGAAGACTATACATACAAGGAATAAGTGATTGAAATTGTGGGCAACTTTTGAATCTATCGTCTGAACTGGTATGAATTGGTCTCCTTTCATTTGAAAGGAGAAAAGAATATGTAAAAAAAGAATTTTTTACACAGTTGGGTACAGAAATACATTCACTTAATAGAAAAATAGGAGGAAAAGGAGAAAGGGGAGTGTGGGGATAATAAGAAAGGACCTAATCCTAAACATAACAAATTTTAACCATAAAGATGATGGACTGAAAAGAGAGTTTTAAAAGGGAAGAAAGTATAAAAACCTGTGATTAGGTTCTGTGGAAGGGAAAGAGAAGAGGGGCAGGGAAACAGAAGCAGACCAAAGCAAACCGAGAGCTTTGATGTTAAGTACATTCCTGTCTCTTCCAGTCAGATCCTCTTAAGGTCTTCCCTTTCCAGATTGATTCTTTTATGCCTCAATCCTTAGCCTTAATTAACTTGATGGACTTTGCCTCAGACAAACTGAGCCCTGGGAAAGCTTAAAAGACCAAGTCTCTCACTGTATCGGGGTCATTGCCAATCATCTTGACCAATCATCTTGAGGAAAGAATGAGGTGGATGACTTTGCATAGCCCTGTCTCACTTAAATTCAATTCATTTGCAAGTCAAGACATTATCCTCCTAATGCCATTGGTCTTCTTCAAGAATGTAGAACAAGCAACAATCTCATAACCCTCTTCTTTATAAAGAGGGCACAGGAACACAAAGTTTTGCAAGGGTTATTGTTGAAAAATTATCCATGCATATATGTTTTGAAAATTAAAAAGCTTCAATTAAAAAAACAAAGAGCACAGGAAACTCTGATCAATACAATGATTAACCACAATTCTATAGTATTCATGATGAAACATGAAGCATCTACTAGATCACAAAGAGTTGATAAAAATTCAGGGTGCAATTTCAAACATATATATATTTGCATGTGGCCAGTGTGGGAATTTGTTTTGCTTAACTGTGTGTATGTGTGTGTGTGAGTATGTATCTGTGTATACACTCACAGAAGCATGCACACACATTTATTTTTCAAAGATTTTGTTTTCCTTTTTCAACTGAGATAGGAAGAAGAGAGAGAAAGAAAAGATGAATTTTCATTAATTGAAAAAATAAATTAAATAAAAAAGATCAATGGCAAAAAAGAAATAGGGCTTATATATAATTAGAGAAATGGATTTACCTTCCACTTCATCTCTTCATCTCTTACTTCTCCCTCCCCTGGGAAGAGAAAAGCCAACCAGTCAACAAAGTGCAAATAGGTATCTAGATATTAGTGGTAAGTTTTTTCTTAAAGGCATATAGATTTAATTAGATAACTGGATTTCTACTTGTGAATTAGATTTTATTGGTTGCTATGTGTTTTATATCATGAGGTCACTGCCCTCTAAATGAATTACACTTCAAGAGCCTTCCCTTTGTTTCCTCTCCCAGGTGAAAACAGACAGTTTAGCAAACAGACTTATAGAGAGATAGCAAGAAATCGGTGACAAAGAAAAAAAAGAGAAAAACATTTTTATTTTTATTTTTTAAAGTGTCATTCAGTACTAATGCTTTAAATTTAATATACTAAAACTCCACAGACATATAATACATATATGCATATTTTTACCTATATCTATCAAGATTTACTTATCATTTTGTTTCTTTTTTTATTATTATAGTAACTTTTTATTGACAGAATCCATGCCAGGGTAATTTTTTTGCAACATTATCCCTTTCACTCACTTCTGTTCCGATTTTTCCCTCCCACCCTCCACCCCCTCCCCTAGATGGCAAGCAGTCCTATATATGTTGAATATATCCTAGTATATCCTAGATACAATGTATGTGTACAGATCCAAACAGTTTTCTTGTTGCACAGGGAGAATTGGATTCAGAAGGTAAAAATAACCCGGGAAGAAAAACAAAAATGCAAACAGTTTACATTCATTTCCCAGTGTTTTATCTTTGGGTGTAGCTGCTTCTGTCCATCATTGATCAATTGAAACTGAATTAGGTCTCTTTTTCAAAGAAATCCACTTCCATCAGATTACATCTTCATACAGTATCATTGTTGAAGTATATAATGATCTCCTGGTCCTGCTCATTTCACTCAGCATCAGTTCATATAAGTCTCTCCAGGCCTTTCTGAAATCATCCTGCTGGTCATTTCTTACAGAACAATAATATTCCATAACCTTCATATACCACAATTTACCCAACCATTCTCCAATTGATGGGCATCCACTCAGTTTCCAGCTTCTAGCCACTACAAACAGGGCTGCCACAAACATTTTGGCACATATTGGTCCCTTTCCCTTCTTTAGTATCTCCTTGGGGTATAAACCCAGTAGAAACACTGCTGGATCAAAGGGTATGCAGTTTGATAACTTTTTGGGCATAATTCCAGATTGCTCTCCAGAATGGTTGGATTCGTTCACAACTCCACCAACAATGCATCAGTGTCCCAGTTTTCCCGCATCCCCTCCAACAATCATCATTACTTTTTCCTGTCATCTTAGCCAATCTGACAGGTGTGTAGTGGTATCTCAGAGTTGTCCTAATTTGCATTTCTCTGATTAATAATGATTTGGAACACTCTTTCATATGAGTGGTAATGATTTCAATTTCATTGTCTGAAAATTGTCTGTTCATATCCTTTGACCATTTATCAATTGGAGAATGGCTTGGTGTCTTATAGATTAGAGTCAATTCTCTATATATTTTGGAAATGAGGCCTTTATCAGAACCTTTAACTGTGAAGATGTTTTCCCAGTTTGTTGCTTCCCCTCTAATCTTGTTTACATTAGTTTTGTTTGTACAGAAGCTTTTTAATTTGATGTAATCAAAATTTTCTATTTTGTGATCAATAATGGTTTCTAGTTCGTCTTTAGTCACAAATTTCTTCCTCCTCCACAAGTCTGAGAGATAAACTATCCTATGTTTCTCCAATTTGTTTATAATCTCGTTCTTTATGTCTAAATCATGGACCCATTTTGATCTTATCTTGGTATATGGTGTTAAGTGTGGGTCCATGTCTAATTTCTGCCATTCTAATTTCCAGTTATCTCAGCAGTTTTTGTCAAATAATGAATTCTTATCCCAAAAGTTAGGATCTTTGTTTGTCAAACACTAAATTGCTATAGTTGACTATTCTGTCTTGTGAACCTAACCTGTTCCACTGATCAACTAATCTATTTCTTAGCCAATACCAAATGGTTTTGGTGACTACTGCTTTATAATATAGTTTTAGATCAGGTACAGCTAGGCCACCTTCATTTGATTTTTTGAGAAAAAAATTTTTAAAAAGAAGATAAGGTGAGAGGATCTAATTAGACAAGATAACTGGATTACTGGGAGGAAGGAAGGAAGGAAGGAAGGAAGGAAGGAAGGAAGGAAGGAAGGAAGGAAGGAAGGAAGGAAATAAGAGAGAAAGAGAAATAAAAAAAGGAGGAAGAATGGGAGGAAGAAACAGAGAAAAGAAAGGGGGAGGAAGTAAGGAAGGAAGAAAAAGAAAAGGAAAAAAAAATTCCTGTGGAATTTGTTTTGAGTAATTTTTGATGGGAGGAGAATTTGTTGAGTGTTTTGTTTTTCTGTAATTACCTCAAACACATAGTGAAAGTTGTCTTTAATCCAGAAGAGAAAGTGAAAGGCCTAAAGGAATGTACCTCTACTCTCTAAACTAATGAAGTTCTATTTCTTGAAGGAATAGAAGAAAAGCTCAAAGAAGACAAAAAAGAAGAAGAAAATACAAGAAAATACAAAGCTGGAGCAAGGAAAATACAAACTTGAAGGAATAGAAGAAAAATTCAAAGAAGAAAAAAAAAGGAAAAAACAAGAAAATACAAACCTGGAGCATGTTTCCGAATTCAAATCTGGTGTCAGACATATACTAGTTGTGTAATCCTGGGCAAGCTACTTAACTCTGCCTCAGTTTCCTTATTTATAAAATGAGATGGAGAAAGGAATGGAAAACCACTCCAGTGTCTTTGCCATGCCCAAATGGGATCACAAAGAGTCAGTCGTATGTGACTGAAAACAACTGAACGAAAATAACACTAAGGGAGAAGGAGTACTTCTTCACTGGTGATAAATTCAAAAATTGAATGGATAATCCCCCCAAAACCCACCCCGGAGCAGAAAGAAGTAGACATATTCGGAGAGACACTTGAAAGAATAGGACTTAGAGAGAAGAGAGCAAACAGTAGGGGACAGAAAATGGGGGTTTGTGCGACGACATCCAGGGAATCAGGATCGCTGGGATGGGGAGAGAATGACAGGTGTGGGAATGTTACCATTTGAGCAATGAGCTCAGATGGATCACCAGTGATTAGAGAGAAATTCACTGAGGAAGGGAGGTTATTAGACCATTGGACCATCCCTCAAAGTCCTTACTTGTGCCAGGTGATACTGAATTCCATGAGCCTGCTTTATAAAAGATAAGAAAAGATGAAATTAAAGCCAGGAGGGGCAAGAGGAGTTGGGAGTGGTCTGATTAGGAGGCAGGAGCTGGAGGTTTGAGGTGAGCAGAACATGAGAATGACAGGTAGAGAATTAGAGAAGGTGGAGACAGAAACCAGAGACATGACGCCTGGATCCAGAGTGATTCTCTGGCCTGGGAACCCTGGAAAAAGGAAGCCACAAATGGGTGAACTGGATTCTGGGCTTCAAGTCATAAAGACAGTCCATGGACAGGTCAGCTGGATGGGCATAGCAAGGCTCCCCTAGAAGTCTTAGGGCAAAAAAAAATGGAGGTTGGAAGAACAAGACCCCGGAGGAAAGGAGAAAAAATAAATGAACATCTAGTGACAAGTTATCAGGTATGGAATTTTTCCTATAGAGTGGAGCGTTTGACCATCTCAGGAGGAAGCAACTTTGTGAACTTTAAGAAATGATTATGGGAATCAACAAAGTTTAGAATAAGTAAAGATAAGCAATAATGGATGCTAACTCCTTGCTGAGAGGTATCAGAAATGTTTATTGACTTGATATTTGCAGAAAAATTTGCAGCTTCTTAAGACTTAAGACTTCTCAAGCCTGATAACTATACTCATTGCCAGTTATTCATATTTCTTATTCTAATATGAATAAAGAAACTTGCTAAAGATATGGTGTCTGAGAATTTGAATTTCTAGACTTTTAATTTGTTATCTTTGTTATCGTATATATTTATTTGTTCATTCACTTATCTATTTATTCATTTGCTTTAATATAACTGTTTTATTTCAAATTTCAGGAACATGTGACAAGAGTGACCCAGCTTCCTCTGAAGGTCAACTTCAGAGGTTTTTGATTGACTGGTGGAGCTAATAAAGGAAATATTTTATCTAGTTTAGTTTGAGAGAAAGCTTCATTCAAATCCTCAATGGTCATCTGTTCAAATAAAATTACATAACTGATCTTGTCCAGCTGTTTCTCAAGTTCTGCAATCCGATCATTTGAAGCCTTTGTGAAAGCAGAGCCAATTTTTTTCATCTTTCTGTTTTTCAGCATCTCCAGGCAGTGAATTTCATCTCCAGCAAAGGAACTTACAGGGCAATGAACTTTTTAGACTCATCTAAGAGACCTTCCTTAGTTCTATCATTCTTGTAGAAATACCAAAAGCTGATTGGGTTTCTCTATCAGGGAAGCTAACAAATGGCAAGGTATTCATGATGGGATTTCAAGGGGCTAGCAATGATTTTCTGTGTTTTAGATGTGAGTTCCCCAAATGCTGGCCAGTCAGTATTTTTCAGAACAAGTTTTAGTCCTGCCACCTTCAAACTCTTCACTAATTTTAAGTTGCTAATAGTCCTAATGCTATTAGCGCAAAGCCCTCATATTTTATGCATTTAAAAATATTATTTGGAGAAGGGGACAGTATATGTCACCAGACAGCTATAGGAATATATAACACAAAAAATTAAGAATCCCTATTCTAGAAGTTATGCTTTTATTCAAAAAGAACAGAGTATATGAATTACATATAATTATAACTTCAACTAATATTACTTCTACCACTTCATTGGATTCCTTATTTGCCCTAATCAAGACCTAGTTGTACAGATAGAAGTGGATATGTAGCAAAGTCTATAAAGAAGATGAAATCTTTGATAAAATCCAAGAACCTATGCAGGGGTCCTCAAACTTTTTAAATAGGGGGCCAGTTCACTGTCCCTTGGACTGTTGGAGGGCCAGACTATAGTAAAAACAAAAACTTTGTTTTGTGGGCCTTTAAATAAAGAAACTTCATAGCCCTGGGTGAGGGGGATAAACTTCCTCAGCTGCCGAATCTGGTCTGTGGACCATAGTTTGAGAACCCCTGTTATAGTATAGAGGGAAACATAATATAATAAGATCAGAGATTAACCCTTTAATTTTACAGATGTGGAAACTCAGATATTGAGAGGTACAGTGACCTTCCAAGGTCACTCCATACATACAGGTAAATGAGTAGCAAGGCTTAGGTAGGAACTCATGTTCTCTATAGAAGATATCATTTGTATATGTATGAATGAAGAGAATAGCAAAAGTAATATTCTCATGAGGATATACTTCAGACAACCTGGACAGAAGGAGGAATTAGATCAGAAGCTTGAGGATCAGTTCAAATGCCTGGGGGAAAAAAGCATAATACTATAGTAATGAAATATGTCAACTAGCTATATCAAAGTATTTTCTGTAGAAAGCTGGATGGTCAATAAATATATAACTTGCTTAAGTGATAATTTTATTTTGTTTTTAAAGTGGAAGATGCAACATGTAAAATTACTATTATTATGGACAGTGAGGAAGAACAATTTACATACCTAGAAATAATGGAAACCTTGTGGGTAAAGAACACTTTGATTATAGAGTTTGTAATAGAAACACAGAAGAAAGCCAGGCTTTCTTCATAGGAAAGAGAGTATGTCACTGTCTGAAAAATTCTCAAGATTTAAGCAGAGCAGATTTTAAAGAGTTCTTAAAAAATTGGATCCAAATGGCCTAAATTTTATAGGGAAAGTTGACCCAAGAGATTTAGAAAACTTTCAACAATAAAAAGCTTTAGACAAAATCAGAAATGATATTATAGGGAATGAGGTTGATTAAATTAGTAATATAATTCCTTAATGAATTCAGAGTTTTAGAAAGATATTTGTAGAAGGCAGAAGCAAGGAGAAATAACTGGAAAAGAATACAAATAATAACAGTGTCCTCTGTGAAAAAAGAGGAATACAGAACCTCAGAAAAAACTGAAGATGATGATGGAAAGGTATTTTTGTTTTATTTGGGCATTTAAAAAAAACTATTTTCAAGACTAAAAGGAGGAGAAAAAAAAGGATGAGAGGACTGCTGCTGGGATGGATGGCATGATAATATATGAGGTAGATTAATTTAGGTAGATTGTCATTTTTAATATATTAGCTTGGCCTACCCATGAGCAATTCATATTTTCTCCAATTGTTTTGATCTGACTTTATTTATGTGAAAAATGTTCTATAATTGTGTTTATATAGTTCCTGAGACAGGTAGACTATGAAGTATTTTATATTGTTTACAGTTATTTTATATGGAATTTCTCTTTTTTCATTTTTAACAACTTTTTATTTTACTTTCTGTCTCTTGCTGCTGTGTTTTGTTGATCTCATACAGAAATGAGGATTTATGTAGGTTTAAATTAAATCTTGTAACTTTGCTAAAGTCGTTAATTATTTCAAGTTTTTTTTTAGTTTATTCTTTAGGTTTCTCTAAATATACCATCATATCATCTGCAAAGAGTGATAGTTTTGTTTCTTCATTGGCTATTCTAATTGCTTCAGTTTTTTTCTTCTCTTATTGCTATTTTACTAGCATTTTTATATTGCTAACATTTCTAATATGATATTGAAGAATAGTGGTGATAAAGGACATCCTTGCTTCATCCCTGATCTTTTTGGGAAGGCTTCTAGTTTATCCCCATTACAGACAATTTTTGAAGATGATTTTAGATAAATATTGATTATCAAGTTAAGGAACATTCCCTTTATTCCTATGCTCTCTAGTGTTTTTAATGAAAATGACTAATGCATTATTTAATCTTTTCTAGCATCTTTTGAGATAATCATTTGGATGCTATACCACTTGGTGCATATATGTTTAGTACTGATACTGCTTCATTGTCTATTGTACCTTTTAGCAAGTTGTAATTTCCTTTCTTATCTCTTAATAAGTTCTATTTTTGCTAGCTCCTGTTTTTTTTAACCTCAGCTGAAGCATAATAGATTTTTCTCTAGCCCCCTATTTTTACTCCCTGTGTATCTCTTTGCTTCAAGTGTGTTTCTTGTAAACAACATATTGTGAGATGCTGTTTTTTGATCCACCCTGTTGTCTGCTTTCATTTTATGGGAGAATTCATTCCTTTCACGTTCACATTTATGATCACTACTTGTATATTTCTTCCCAACCTATTCTTCCTCCTGTTTGTCCTCTCTCTCCTTTCACCCTTTTCTTTCTCACAAGTATTTTACTTCTATAAAGCTATTTTTTTTTTACTTTCAACCTTATTAATCTCATCTTTGATTTTCAGGATTTCGAATTTAGTGCTTATTTGGAGATTTTTAACATGTTCTTTATCTAGTTTTTAAAATTCCACACCCAATTTATTAATCTTTTCTTTTTCCTTTTTACTTCTGTCTGTCATCTCCCCTGATCTGCCCTTTCTTCTGCCAGTTCCCCTCCTTTACTTAAATCTCCTCCCCCCATATGTCCTTATCAGTTAAGATAGATGTTTATAATCAATTGATAGTATATTATTCCCTGTTTAAGCCAATACTGATGAGAGTAAAGTTCAAGAAATGCCCTATCTTCCTTTCTCATCTTTCCCTCCACTGTAATAGGTCTTTTGTGTCTCTTCATGTGAAATAATTTATCCCATTCTACCTCTCCCATACTTCTCTTTCTTATCCCTTAAATTTTTTATGCCATTCCCTCAAATTTACCTTATACCCACACCCTACGTCTATGTCTATTCCTTCCAACTAATTTAAGTATTACAAGTGTCGGAGAGACTTACATGAACTGATGCTGAGTGAAATGAGCAGGACCAGGAGATCGTTTATATACTTCAACAACAATACTATATGATGATCAATTCTGATGGATATGGCCCTCTTCAACAATGAGATGAACCAAATCAATTCCAATAGAACAGTAATGAATTGAACCAGCTACACCCAAGGAAAGAACTCTGGGAGATGACTATGAACCACTACATAGAATTCCCAATCCCTCTATTTTTGTCTGCCTGCATTTTTGATTTCCTTCACAGGCTAATTGTACACTATTTTAAAGTCTGATTCTTTTTGTACAGCAAAATAACTGTATGGACATGTATACATATATGGTATTTAACTTATACTTTAACATATTTAACATGTATTGATCAATCTGCCATCTGGAGGAAGGGGTGGAGGGAAAGAGAGGAAAAGTTGGAACAAAAGGTCTTGCAATTGTCAATGCTGGAAAATTACCCATGCATATATCTTGTAAAGTAAAAACTATAATAAAAAAATAAAATTAAAAAAATAAAAATATTAAAAAAAGAATTACAAGTGTCATTCCAATTTAAGAATTCCAAGCAGGGATGTAAACAGTTAAGCTCTATTGAATCCCTTATGTTTTCTTTTCCCTTTCCCCCATTTTGCTTCTTTTAGGTCTTGATGTTAGTGATCAAATTTTTGTTTTAATTATGGTCTTCTCCTTATGAAAGCTTGAAATCTTTCTGTTTCATTGAATGACCACTTTTCCCCTTGATGTATTATGCTTAATTTTGCCAGGTAAGTGATTCTTGATTTTAGTTCTAGCTCCTTTGCCTTCCAGAATATCTTGACTTCAAATCTTTTAAGGTTGCAACTGCCAAGTCCTGTATAATCTTGATTGTAGCTCCTTGATATTTGAATTTTTCTTTCTGGTCATTTGTAGTATTTTTGTATCCTTGAACTGATAATTATAAAATTTGGCTATAATATTCCTTGGAGTTTTCATTTTAAGATCTCCTTCCTAAGGTGATTCTTTCAATGCTTATTTTGCCCTTTAGTTCCAGGACATCAGGGAAGTCTTCTTTGACAGTTTATCAAAAGATCCTATCTAGGTCCTCCTTTTGATTATGGCTTTCAGGTAGTCCAATGATTCTGACTCCCCTGATAAAATCAAGGGCTGAGATTGTCTCTAATATTGTTAACTAAAATCATGAAACTAAGAGGCATAACATATCTGACAATAGATTAGACATTTTATTTTATATTATTTTATTAGACATTTTATGTTGAATCATACCAGATAAGATGACATATTAATGTGGTTGAGACTACATTTGACTTTCACCTACAAAAGTACAAGATAAAGAAATTTTGATTAGAATCAATTCTTGTGAAAAGATCTGAGGCTAGAAAAATTAGGCAGGGCCAAATTTTTTAGGATCTCAAATAAGTGTTTCTGCTTCCAAAATTTTCTCATTTTTATCTATCTTCCCCACAAATGCCAGTGAGAGAAATTAATATTTTCTGCTATATTTAATAATTAATTGCTATATTAGGGGCAGAGTTTTTCCCCCTTTCTACTTCTCCATCTAAAAATCAACCAATGTGGGAAATTTCTCTTAGACATTTACTCAGATCAAGATCTAATCATATAGTAAAAGAAATTCTAAGTTTAGGTTAATGGATGAATTCCTGAAAGGAATTCAGACAGGTCCTGGGGAAAAGCTGATTCTTCCTATTATCAGGACAGGCAAGATGAAAATTTATCTTTCTTTGACCAAAATTTCAGTAACCTAAATCACATCCCCCAAGATAGTCCACCTCTCATTTGATTAACCATTCATGGTTGAATAGATACCCCTCAGGAATACCTCCTTTTCAAAGGAGGTGACTCCTTTGCTCCACTGCTATGACTCCACTGCTGTTAGGGTCTTTGGACTAAGAGAGATATCCAAATGACCATCCCTTTATCAATAATTTTTAAGAGTGTAAAGGTGTCTTAAGACTTCAGTTTGAGAACCACTCTCTGACTACTACTATCTTTGCCCCCAGTTTCTTATTTATCTGTTTTACATTAACAGATATATAGGTACATATAACCTTTTCCACTCCATCCTTCCTGCTTTGTTCTATAAATCCCCAGCACTTAGCAAGTGCCAGGCACATAACAGGTGATTAATAAATGTTTGCTAATTGATTCACTGATCGAATGCTAGGTTAAAGAGTTTGTTTTGTTCTTTACTGATCAGTAAATATCTTAGCTGCAGAAATTAGAAGGAATGAGAAGTTAGATAAGGCCTCTGTTGTGGAAGGATACTAAGGGAAAAAAAGGATGCTGAGAGATGGGGAGACACCACAGAAATACACAGGTTATAATGAGCTGGTCCTGATGCCCACAATGTCTTCAAATTCTTTCCCCCAGTCTTCATCCTCCCACTAAAAATCATCTCCTGTGGTGCCTCAGGTTGCCAGCCCCTACCAGAGAATATTAATGCCAGGGAGCAGGGAGGAAATTGCTGACACTTTAGAAATGTTTTATCTCTTTCAGGTCACTAGGGTCCCATTTATTAAGTTACTGCTTGAGGGCACTGTTGTTTTGAAAGAAAAAATGTATCTCCCCAAATGTCAGCAGTTTTCTCTCTGCGATGCTAAGAGAAAGGTACTTTTAAGCTGAGAAATGTGTGCCAGGGTTAACTTTGGAGCTGTTAATAATATTTCACATTTGTAGGAGGCTTCAAAGTACTTTCACATAATATCATCTCACAAAACGCTGGACTTGAAATCAGGAAGACCTGGATTCAAATAATGCCTCTTTCTGATACTTTCCTTTCTGTACCAGACAGCTGTGTGATCAAAAGCATATTGTCTAGGAAAAGAGCAGCTGGATTATCTGCCTCACTGGGTAAAGATGGGTTCTATCTTATAAATGAAGTAACTGAGTTCGAGACAAATGAATTAAATGACTCAGAATCTAGCTAGTTAATAAATAAGGGAGGAAGCAACACTTAAAACCTGATCTGACTGAATCCAACTACATCAGTTGTTTCGGTGAAGGAATCCAGCCTATACACATAATCCTTCATTAGATCATCAGAGTATTTCTGAGGTGCCCCCCAAAAGTTAAATATATTATTTCTAAAATTGAGAAAAAAAGAGTATCTAAAAAGTGATTTAATCAATATGTATATATCTAAAAATCTAAACAGAAAGTTCTAAAGTTCATGATTTTGATCATCTAATAAGTGTCTTTTCATCACTAGCCTTTCAAACAGAATACTAATCATTTTGTTTATACATTATTATTTACTAGGAGCCTGAGGGATTAATGGAGACCAGGCTTTGAACTGCCCCTGAGATTGTTTCATACACATGATTGAAGGGAAGTTTATTTCAGCAGTCGGTCCTGGAGGATGTGTTTAAACCACAAAGGATCGCTTCATTACAATTTCTTCCTTTCTCTCTCTTCATCTTCCCTCCTATTATCCTTTCTCCTTTCTCCCCCTTTTCCTTCTCTTCCCTTCTTTCTCCCCCTTTGCTTCTTTCTTTTCTTCTCTTCCCCTTCCTTTTAGTCCATCTATCTCTTTCTCCTCTGTTTCCTGACCATGTCCCTTCTGTCCTGCTCTCTCTTTCTCTGTATCTTTCTCCTCTCTCTCTTCCTTTCTTTCTCTCTCTGTTTCTCTCTTTCTCTCCCTCTCTTCTCTCTCTCCTTTCTCTTTCTCTCTCTCTTCATCTCTCACCCCCTTCTCCCTCTCTCTGACTCTCTTTCTCTATGTCTGTCTGTCTGTCTCTTTCTTTTCATCTCTCATCCTCTTCCCCCCCGACTCTCTCTCTCTCTCTCTCTCTCTCTCTCTCTCTCTCTCTCTCTCTCCCTCTCTCTCTCTCTCTCTCTCTCTTTCTCTCTTTCTCTTCTCTGTCTCTCTTCATCTCTCACCCCTTCCCCACCTCTGACTGTCTCTCTTTCTCTGTCTCTCTCTTTCTTCTTCTCTCTCTCTCTGTTTCTCTGTCTCTATCTCTCTGTTTCTCTCTTTGTTTATCTCTCTCTTCCTCTCCTTCTCTCTTTCTTCTCTTTCTCTCCTTTCTCTCTCTCTCTTCATCTCTCCCCTTTTCCCCGACTCTCTCTTCCTCTCTGTTTCTCTCTCTCTCTTCCTTTCCCTCTGTCTCTCTCTCTTCCTTTCCCCCCTCTCTCTCCTCTGTCTCTCTCTCTCTTCATCTCTCCCTCTTCCCCCGACTCTTTCTTCCTCTCTGTTTCTCTCTCTCTTCCTTTCCCTCTGTCTCTCTCTCTTCCTTTCCCCGCCTCTCTCTCCTCTCTGTCTCTCTCTCTCTTCATCTCTCCCTCTTCCCCCGACTCTTTCTTCCTCTCTGTTTCTCTCTCTCTTCCTTTCCCTCTGTCTCTCTCTCTTCCTTTGCCCCTCTCTCTCTCCTCTCTCTGTCTCTCTCTCTCTTCATCTCTCTCCACTTCCCCCCGACTGTCTCTCTTACTCTCTGTTTCTGTCTCTCTCTCTCTCTTCCTCTCCCTCTCTGTTTCTCTCTCTCTCTCTTTCTGTTTCTCTGTCTCTCTCTTCCTTTCCCTCTGTCTCTCTCTTCTCTCTGTCTCTCTCTCCTTTCTCTCTGTCTCTCTCTCTGTCTCTGTCTCTCTCTCTCTTCATATCTCACCCCCTTCCCTCCCCTCTCTGTCTCTCTTCTCTATTCTATGTCTCTCTGTCCTTCTTTCCCCATCCATCTCTCTTCTCTCTCTCTCCCCCCTCCTTTCCTCTCTTTTTTTGTTATTTTGCTATTTCACACTAGCCTATACATCTCCACCATACTCAGACTATATTCTAGAGTTTGATTTTAAAACCTTTTAAAAAACCAACACAAATCCAACTCCCAATCCCCACCAAAAAGAAAAATCCTTTAAATTAATTTTAAACGCTGAGTCATTCAGAACACACCAACATTACATAACTACCATTAAAGCATTAGTATTACTACTGGGGGCACTTGATTATGCAACTGAATAGTAAATCTCCTATGGGAGATTCTTTTTCAAAAAGAGTTTCAATTCACCAATTTATTTTCAGGCAGCTAGCAATCATTTCAGCCTCCTTTTTGGCTTTTTTTTTTTTTTTTGCTTCAGGGAGCAGGTGGATAGGCCTTGCTTTGAGACAATAGCAAAGGGTTTCACAAAGTCGTACATAGTAAGTTTTCCCCTTTTTCATTACCTTTGAGAACCAACCCCCTTTCCAGGACTGTCCTGAGAGTGCAGTGACCCTAGATGAGACCCCCTTATAGCCAACTGAGCCTTTTGCCCCCTTCAGCGGTTAGCTGGATTTCTGGGCCAAAGGACGCAGTGTTCTTTGCTTGTATATCCAGGGAAGGCCTACCTGGCATTGAGGCAGACTCCCTGTGGGCAGCTGCCCAGAGCTGGCACTGCTGCTCCTGCTGCCCTCTGCCCTCTGGACAATGGGCCATGGGAGCTCTACCCAGATGCCAAAGGGCCTTTCTGAGGATGTCTGGGCAGCTGTCCATGTTCAAAAGACATTGGTTCAGTCCTTTTTTCCTGCCCACTCCACCCCCCCATAAGTCTGGGCCTTCAGACTACAAAGAGAGTTAGAATTTGTAGGAAGAGTTTGTAGCTGCTTCTAAAATAGAAAAAGTGGGACTTTTTTTCATTATTTGCATCTCCTCCCACCCCATCACTCGACCTCCAATCACTCTAAGTTTAGGATGTACTAGAGAAATTCCTGCCACATGTAGTTTGTTTCTGGGAAGGAGTTTAATTATAGATTCATGATTTCTAGTAATCCTGGTGATATTAGATAATCCCATGAAGAGGAAAATTTATATTGCCCAACAGGTCAGTAAAAAAAAGAGAAAGAGAGACAGAGAATCTGAGAAAGTAATTGTAAAAATTATACAAGACTCCTTATAGCTTCCAAGTCTGTAAACTTAGTAGTTTGCATGGTGCATTAATGTTATAATTTTATTTATTTTTTATTTATATGTTAATTTTTAATAATAATTTTTATTGATGGGACAACATAGAATAGCAAATACAGATCTGGCCTTGGATTCCAATGTCACCATTAATATATATTGGCTATGTGCCTGGGGCTTAGGCTCACTACCCTCAGGTAACTCTAAATCCATAAGTTTCAGATGTCAGTCTACATTGACAAAGAAAATTCTTTATAGGGGTCTTCCTACAAAATTTCAGACCTAGTCAAAAATAACAAATTGATCTTTTTTTGGTAACCCATCCATATCTGTATCCGAAATGCTTCTCTCAGCCTTCCTTTTACAACATTGTAAGTAAGCGAGAAAAACAAATCAACCAAAATCTGATAAAATCAACAAATCTGAAAGCATATGCCCTGTTCTGCATCATATCCCACTAAATCTCCAACAAACAGAGGAAAGTACATTCCTTCATCTTCAGAATTTCTAGAGAGAACCCAGGCAGGGGCAGCATCATAAATGATACCTTCCAACTTTCAACTAAATTCAACAAACATTTATTAAGTGACTACTTGTGCCAAGCTGGGAATATTAAGATGAAATAAGGCAGTGCAATGAGGGATGGATGGGTTAGCAGCTGATTAATAGGTAGGGCCTTAATAACCCATCTAGTAGGTGTGCTATATTTTCAAAGCTTAATGCATTTTTCTACTCATCTAGTAATAATTAAAAAGTAGTCCCCAGTTAGAATCTAAATAACTACAAAGTAGAAATCCAAGGAGCTTGTGAGCAAAATGAAGTCTGAGTTTAGGAACAGTAAATCCAAAGCCAGGGGGTGGTCTATACAGAGCTAGGTCAATTAAACACAATGGAAAAGGAAAAGCAAAAGGGGAAACTAATGAGAAATTTTTTCATTAGCTAACTTAGTTCTCCATCCAGCTAAAGGCAATACAAAAGCTCAAAAACACAATCTTTTACAGACCAGCTTCTTAAAGTATGAGTCAGGACCCCATATGGGATTCACAACTGAGTGTGAAGGATGTGAAATTATGATTTATTATTAGTAAATGTTTGATTTGTATATTTATTTTATATACATATATTCCCAGGGCCACATAAAAATTTATTGGGTAAAAAAGAGGTCCTGAATAGAAAAAGTTGAGCCATGGTACATAGGTATATAAAATAGGTATACAAATTAAACATTTATTGATAATGTCATAAAGAAATTTATTTTAAAACAATTCTTTGATATATATACACATATAATTTTACTATTTATTAAATTAAATTACATTAAATTTAAATTAAATTAAAGTAAAGTAAAGTAAATTTACTATTTATTAAAGATGAAAGCAAATTTGCATACATTAAAAATGGACATGCACGTTAATTTTTATATGAAGAATTAAATCTTGGTGGAACATTCCGAAACATTTTAGCGTTGCCAAATTTTTGGAACTCCATATGGGATCACAACCCACAGTTTAAGTAGTTTTCCAGGATAAGCCAAATATACAGAAAACTAATATATGTACATTGAAGAAGTCCAAACAGAATCAGGAATAGATAAATTTTATATAACAAGAGAAATTTTGGAAGGTTTCATGGAGAAGGTAGCATCTGGAGGACTATGTGTGTGGTCTGGGATCTCAAGAGTGGGTCATGTGGGTTTGTGATAACTGACTCACTAGTTAGTACAGCACGATTCTAGGTCAATGGTCACAAAGCTGAGTGGGGATAGGCTGAGTCTTGTAATGTAGGAGAGTTTCTAAGCAATAGGAAGCTACCTGGATTAAAAAGGAACTTTGGGGGAGTATAAAAGAGGAGAGAGAGACTAATCATAGTTACTCTATATTTTGCCAACAACTACCCCTTCAGACCATAAAAGCAATTATCTCTTCCTGGCCACTGTTAGCAAGAAAAATTTAAAAGTAATACAAGATAAATATAATAATAGTTAATGACAGTTAGCATTTTTATAGAGCTTTTAATGTTTGAAAACACTTTACAAGTATTGGTTCATTTTATCCTCACAACAACCCTGGGAGGTAGGTGATATTATTATCCCCACTCTGCAACTAAAATGTTTTATTATGTTCACTTTACAACTGAGTAAACTGAGGCAAGGGTCAAGTGACTTGCCCAGCTAATAAGTATTTGAGGTGGCATCTGAATTTAGGTTTTCCTGATCCCACTATTTCAACGGAGAAACTATTATTTAATTATAAAAGTAATCACTATCTGCAATCTATCTTCCAATTGCCACTCTCCCTCAATACTCATTATTGTACAGAGGTGACCCAAGTTCTCAAAGACTATGTGAATGAAGTACAGGATCTGGCAGCTTATACTTTCAAAGTATGGACCCAGTGATGAACTGGCTGCCTACTTAAATCTGGAAAAACTTGTCCCACATTCCCATCCAAGGTAATGAACTTTGCAGACTCAGCAAAAAGCTACAGAAGATGACCTTCCAGATTCTAGAGGGGCTGCAATTTGCATCAGGAGGGGTATCCATAAAAAAGGAAGCAGTTCTGGTGTTTGCTCTGGTTCTGTTTTCTTACCTCAGTATCACTTCATGGCAAGTTTTCCACGTTTCTTTATCTTCTTCATATTTACCTCTGGAAGGTCAATTTTTCGCTTTGTCCCATATGACAGTTCTTCATCAGGGGAAACTATGATTTCAGCCTTTCAGGTAATCCAGGATACCCACCCAGAAATTTAAAAATGGAGTTTTCCATGAAAACTAATTTCAGAATATATCTCTTGGTAACATGCTTAGGGTCTGAGGCAAGCCATGATAAATCATTAATCTTCAGTGGCATCCAATTATAGAAAAAGATGAAAAGTGAGATCAAGAAAAAATATTTTTTAAAATTCTTTTCTTTCAAGCTTTTAGACACATCAGAACTCTTAACATACTCCTCTCAGATAATTAGTTCCATTGGGTGGCAATACGTGAATTAGGACACATATTGTCTTCAAAATATGATTTCTGAACTGGAATGGAAAAGGCCTTTATTAAGGACTTTGCTATGTGCCAAAAATTGTGCTAAGTGCTAGAATACAAATAGAAAAGCAAGACAATTTCTGCTTTCAAGGAACTTGCATTATAATCTGGGGAGAGAACAATCAGAAGAAGTTTCAATTGTAGAGTGATGGAAAGGTGGAGTGGTCCTTAGGATGCTGTGGCAGGACAAATTTTAAAGCCTAGGAGACTGCAATGGTAGGTCAAGTACAATGCCCAGGAATTCCAAAGGACATTGCATCAGAGCAGATGCTAAGCTCCAATAGCACATTTGCAGAAAGGATAACAGATGGAAATGTCCTACTCAATCAAGCCAACAATTGTTGGAAAGAGGGTAATGGCTTAAAGGGATGGAACAGAGCCTTGGGGTATATAGGGCAAAAGGAAGGGAGGATCAGCATCTAAGCAGGAGCCACTTACCCTCTTTAGGGCCTCAGTTTTCTCATCCATAAAATGAAAGAGGTGAATTGGATGGTCCCTTCCAGCTGAGTCTGTGATTCTATGAATTCAAGTACACTGAGTAGAGAAACCTAAAAGTTCAGAGTCAATAGCCATCAATATTATGTAGCAAAAAAATTCTAGATCTAAATGGAATTTATCAGATACATATCCTAAGAACTAATTTTCTATGTTCCTAGGTTCATTGGTTCAGAAAATGCTTTTTCATTTCTTGAACATGAGAAATACTTAAAGCCAAATTCTTTTCTGCTGCCGTGAGTCATTAGACCTTCTGATGATCCTTAAATGAAGCAAAATATACAGTTTCAAATAAAATGCTTTTTAAACTGTCAGATAACATGACTCCATTTGTGCATGTAAAATGATTTAAAGGATTTTTACTATTAGCTGAAAGCAAGTAAAAAAAATTGCTAAGAATAGGGAAACACTCCTTAAAGGAATGTGAATAATAGTGACTTTCATGTGTATTATTTGTTGAAGATTTTGTCCAAGCATTTACTCACAACCACCCCCATGATAGGGTTAGAATGAGCTAATGAGAAATGGCTTATCCTCATTTTACAGATGAGGTAACTGAGGAACAGAGAAGGGAAATAACTCAGTTAGGATTACACAGATAGTAGTGTGGGCCAGGAGTTAAGCTCAAGTCTTCTTATTTCAGGTCCTACCAAAAGACGGCTGAAGACAAATTTTATTTATTTATTTAGGTGAGACATTAGGTGACTTGCCTAGGATCACACTGCTACTAAGTGTTAAGTGTCTGAGGCCATATTTGAACTCAAGTCCAAGGTCAGTATTCTATCTACTGGACCATTTAGTTGCTCCTTAAGAAAATTTAAAGAAAGAAATGAATTTTTTGGTAAAAAAAAAATGTAGTCTAATAATGATAAATGTTGAGAGGGATGTGGAAAAACTGGAACACTAGTATATTGTTGGTGGAATTGTGAACTGATCCAACCATTCTAGAGAGCAATTTGGAACTATGCTCAAAAAGTTATCAAACTGTGCATACCCTTTGACTAACAATGTCACTACCAAGTCTGTATCCTGAAGAGATCATAAAGAAAAGGTAGGGACCCACATGTGCAAAAATGTTTGTGGCAGCCTTGTTTGTAGTGGCAAGAAACTGGAAATTGAATGGATACCCATCGGTTGAAAAATGGCTGAATAAATTATGGTATATGAATGCTATGGGATATTATTGTTCTGTAAGAAATGACCAACAGGATGATTTCAGAAAGGCCTGGAGAGACTTACATGAACTGATGCTGAGTGAAATGAGCAGGACCAGGACATCATTCATTGTACATGGCAACAACAAGATTATACGATGATCAATTCTGATGGGCATGGCTCTTTTCAACAATGAGGTGATTCAGATCAATTCCAATGGCCTTGTGATGGAGAGAGCCATCTGCATCCAGAGAGGGGATTGTAGGGACTGAATGTGGATCACAACATAGCATTTTCACCCTTTTTTGTTGTTGTTTGCTTGCTTTTTGTTTTCTTTCTTCTTGTTTTCCTTTTTGATCTAATTTTTCTTGTGCAGCAAAATAAATGTGGAAATATGTACAGAAGAATTGCATGTTTACCATGTTGGATTATTTGCTGTCTAAGGGAGGGAATGGGGGGAAGGAAGGGAAAAAATTTGGATCACAAAGTTTTGCAGGGGTGAATGATGGAAACTATCTTTGCATATATTTTGAAAATAAAAAGCTATTTTTTAAAATGCAATCTAGAACATGGACTGCAAAGGATATAAATTCTGAATTTCATATTCATAGACCTCTAGAAACTCTCTTTATCTCTCTCTCTCTCTGCCCTTTTCCTCTCCCAAGATGCAAATATTTTCTAACTTGACTATATCCAGACTCCAATTACAAGTGTCTTCCTCTTCTCTGCACCATCCCAACCACCCTACTTAGTTGCGTATTATATGTATGTGTGTGTATATATATATATATATATATATATATGTGCATATGCATATGTATAGAGAAAGAAAAAGAGGAAGGAAGGGCAGAGAAGGAGGAGGGCAGAGAAAAAGAGAGAGAGAGAGAAACAGAATTTCTTCTCTTGCTTCCTCCCCCATGCAATTTTTTTACACAACAGGCATTTCATTTTGCTATCTCCAGTACCTAGCATCATACTTTGTGCACAGTAACCACTTAATAACTATTTGGTGGAATGAATTGATTTGAATAGAGTATAGGGGATTCCCCAAGATGACTTATTTAGTCCTTTCTAGCTCTGAGGTCCCACAAAACATTGTGGTTATTTTCCTTTGGCCTAAAAGTTGTTGCCAAGATCTGTCTGCTAGCCTTCCAGATGGCACACTGCTGGCCTGTGATTTTCTAGTTCCTCTTTTCTAAGGGAATTACTGAATAGCAGACTGAAGAGAAAAGAAGTCTTCAGAAGATACAAGGAGATGAAAGCCATTCATTTCATTGCCACAAGAATTTATTAAGTAACTTTTATGTCCAAGCCTTTGTTTTTTGGAATATGTGTTTAATATATGCATAGAGGCAGCCAAGTGGCACAGTGGACAGAACAATGCACCTGGAATCAAAAAGAAGAGAGTTCAAATTCAGCCTCAAATACCTATTAGGCAACATATGTTTATTTCAGTTTCTTCATCTCAGAAATGAAGATGTGTAATGTTCTTCTCTAAAATATAATGTTCTCTGGGAGCAGGTTTCTTGGGGGGCTTCTGGAGGTAGCCTTAGTTTCAGTTCAGAGTAATAATCACCTCAAATGCATCCAGGAGTTAAAGTCCAAATCCTTTATTGTTTCCTTTTAAGTCTTGTCTCCTTCCTTGGGCCTGGTTAGCTTTATTAGAGGCCTATCTCTCTCCTTGGTTCCTACCGCTAGTCCTGTGCCTTTGCCAGCTTTAGCCTCTACCTCCCTTTGAATCTCTCCAGCCAGCACAAATGGAATGAATCTGTCTCCTCCTCCGAGAGTGGGCTTGTCTCTTAGTGGGCTTGTCCTTTAGTGGGCTCCTCCTTATATATGCTCTCTTAAAGGTGTGAATCTTGTGGAACTCTAATAAGAACTAAGTACATTAGTGAACTAGAGAACATGCTAAATTAGATAATTATTGTCTCTATCAATTCCAGTGACTTAGCACTGTAAGAATTCTAACAAAGATGATAATAATATTACCTATCTTCAGGGTTGTTTTTAAGGATCAAATAAGGTGCTTATGAAGTGCTTTGCAAACCTTAAAACACTATGTAAATACTAATATAATAAAAATTATTATATCTATATCATGAGTAAAAGTTTTTTGTGCAAAGGAATGCATTTTAAACCAAAGGAAAGAAGCTTATTCATAAGGAGAATAACAACAAAAATAAAACCAATTAATTGGCAAGTATGTTTGACACTACCTTTACGATCCTATTTTCTAGTCAGGTCTCTCATTGTTTCTTCTCTGGATTGCTGTAATAACCTCATAATGGATCTCCCTGATTCCAGACTTTACTTTTTCCAATCTTCCTTCACAGTTCCCCAAATAATCTTCCTAAGACACGTTTGATTCTCCAGTTTAAAAAGTTTCAATGGCTTGAGGATTCAATATCTTAATTTTCATTAGAATTAAAAAAATATGGAAGGTGGGAGATAGAGTGGATTCACTGAATCATGTGTGATAAATTTTCCACTCAAACCTCCCCAATCAACTTAATGAGATTTTATGGCACTTTATGGATTTGGTTTCAGAAACAAATTCATTGTCTGTCTGAGACTGAGGGGACAGATTGCATCACAGGAGCCATTCCTCCACAGGTAATCTCTCTCCCTTCCCCCCTCCCCTCTCTCTTTCTCTCTCTGTATTTGCCCCTCTCTATTTCCCTCTGTCTTTTTTCTCTTTGTTTGTCTATGTACACTCTCCTCCCTCCTGGGAGCAATTGACCATGACTTGTGGCTGAAACACGGCCAGCAGGGCCCCAGCTAAACAGCTGGCTTGAGAGGAGAGTTCCTGGGCCTTAAGTTCCAGGCTGACTTCTGGCTTTCTATTTCTTCTAGATGCATTATAGACCAGAGACTTGAAAGCAGACTTTCTCAGCTCAAAAGCTGGGGAATTGAAAGATTTCCTTTAGAGGCAAATGGCAGAAACAAATATGGACAAGCTTTCATGACCCTTTGATGGTGCTGTGATATCCACAATGTTGGTTCCCCTCATCAGTGAAGGCTGCAATCTGTCTTTTTTTATGTGAGTTTTGTCATTGTTTTTTCTATATATCTTAGAGAATATTTATTAAATGTACTAGAAAATTTCCTCTGGCTCTCTGAATATTTGGGACTACCAGTATAGCATTTAAACCATCTAATTGGTAT
Source organism: Sarcophilus harrisii (assembly GCF_902635505.1). NCBI lineage: Eukaryota > Metazoa > Chordata > Mammalia > Dasyuromorphia > Dasyuridae > Sarcophilus > Sarcophilus harrisii. The sequence goes on from NC_045427.1 coordinate 281,251,548, forward strand.
TCCCAGCTATTACAATATAATGAATCTGTCCTTCTCTAATTATATATCTCATCTATCTATCTAATCTGTGTATACACACACAAATATCTCATACATATATACAAATAATTGAAACATGATATATATGTAATAATTAATATATAGGTACAAAGGAGAATTTTAAAAACAAACAAACCAATCTACAAGAAATTTGAATTGAAAGAGATTTCTTCCAGATGCAGGGAGTTGGGGGGGGGTTTGTGTCTGTGATCACATAATCTTTTATTTGTATCTGTATATCTTTGGCCTTTAGTGAGAAATATCTACTGAGAATATCTAAGTAATTTGTCTATCCGTGAAATAAAATACAGTGGCCCACAAACACAAGACCAGGTTTTGAAAAGAATCCTGACTCTGTATGACCTCTAAATCATTGTGTATATTGAGATTACAGTCTGAATAGCAAGCTCTGAAGTACATTAATTAAGATGAAAATCATAATTGAAAGTTTCTTATGGGGATAATTTTTTAAAACAGGATACAATTTTAAATAATTTAAAGAGAAACAAATACATTTAGCATATTTTAGTTACTCTAGAATTTTCTGTGAATACTTTTCAGCAGCATTTGGTTTGAAAAAATAACTTTAAAACTGGATTTATGGAATTCAAAGTCTATGCTTTAATGTAGCTACATTCAGGTCTCTGAAGTCATAAGCTTTTAACAGTGTGGGCTCTTTTTATGGTAGATTCATTAATTTCTATGTTTGATACAAAATAAGTCAAGTGAAAGAGAAGTTTCTATTGGACATTATGTCTATGTTGATGACATGGACACTACTTTTTCTTTTATTTCTCATGGAATTTCATAATATAATCAATCACTTATGTATCCTTGAATCCAGTATTTTTGTGAGCTACTGAAGCAGTTTTATATTGCTACAAATAATCATGGCCTCTGTTATATGTCTTGGGACTATAAAGTACCAATGACATGGTTTCAAGGGGAGGGTGAAAAATGGGTAAATTACTGCAAATAATCAGCCTGGTATAATAAAAAGAACACTAAGTCCAGTGTCAGATGCTCTGAATTTGAACCTTGTTTTTGCCACCTGACCTCTCATTAATCTCCAGCAAGTCCCTAAACCACTTAAAAGACTCAGTTCCTTCCTCTGTAATATATAAAGTTATAATATTTGCAGGTACTACCTGAAAGGCTTACTGTTTGTAAATCTTAAAGTATTATGTAAATGTGAGCTATTTTTCTGAATTTCAAATGAGATAGTGCATATAAATCACAATATAAATGAGTTATAATTATGGAAATTTGAATTGTTAACCATCTTGCAATATAAATTTAGGATCTTGGACCATTCCATTAAATGAAGGGGGAAAGGACCTCATTATGAAACCTCTTCTGTGGAAATTTTGTTGCACTGTTGTTTACAATAATACTACTGATTGAATGAAAACACATCATCAGAGACACAGTTTTGTAATTATCTCCTTTTCCCCTTCTCCCCATTTTTTCCTTAGTCATTTAAGATTTAGAAGTTTGGGTCTGTCCCTGAAAACACACAGGCTGGTGAGCACACACTTACAGCCCTTGAGAAATAGAAAGACTTAGAAGCTTAAGAAATCTTCGTGCTTTCTCTCAATGGAGTACGTAAAACTGAGTCCCTGGGACTTTTTAGCCAGATCCTGCATTGGCTTAACTGAGCTTCACCAACAGAGTATCCCTTTGGGAGAATGTCTTAGGAGGCCAGTGATGTTTTCTTGATGGAGTGCTGTTTGTTAGCAAAGTTCCTATCACTTATTTTCACTTCTTCCTCTTGTATTCCACTTTATTGGTGCATTGTATGAAACAGAAAGAATCCTGAATTTGAAGGCAGAAGACTTGGATTAGATTCTCTGCTCTGTTACTTGCTTAATTGTATGAGTTTAGCAAATCATTTACCCCCTCTAATCCTCTGCATTATTATCTGTAAAAACAAGGGGGTTGTATTAGATAGGCCGCTTCCAAGTTCAAACCTTATAATTCTAAGTAAGAGGGTAGCAATGGAAATTGAATTTGAGAGTACTAGATACAGGAGTCAGCAAGTTTAAGTTGGAACCAAGCTCTGCTTTTGTTACTGTTATTTTGTCTGATTCTGTGATCCCATTTGGGGTTTTCTTGGCAGAGATACTGGAATGATTTGTCATTTTGTTTTCTAGGTCATTTTACAGATGAGGAAACTGAGGTAAACAGGGTTAAGTGTCTTGCCCAGGATTACACAGCTTGCATGAGACTAAATTTGAAATCGGGCCCTTTGCATCACACTAGTGGGCAAACTTCCTACTTTGCTAGTTGGCTCATTTACCTTCTCTGGGCTTCATTTTATCATCCCAATTTATAAATTAAATGGGTTGGATGGTAACATTTAAAACTGGAAGGGGCCATAGAGGTCATGCATATATGAGGATAATTTAGGGTCCAGAAAAGTGATTTTTCTTAGGGTCACACAGGTTTAAGTAGTAGAGCCGGGAGATTTAAGACAATGTTTTCTGATTCTAAATTCGAGTGCTTTTCCCGGAATATCTAAGAGATATATAAAATCTCTTGCAGCTCTAATGGTCTATATTTTTTTCCTCGTCAACTTCACTAGGCAGCTGCAAAAATGGTCTGGTGAAAAAAGCTTGGATTTGGGAGTTAAAGAGGATTTAGCTTTGCATCTCAGCTCTACTACTTACTACCTAGGCCAACTAATCACATCCATCCGCTCAGAGCCTCAGTTTCCTGATCTGCACAAAGAGGGTTCTGAACTAGACTATTTCCAAGGCTCAAATTCTATAACCTCCTGAGATCATCTGGGCTCCATAACTTTAAAGATTATCCTAATATAAACTAAATAGGTCGGGAGGGGAGGGTGGCACGATGGTGGTCAAAATGAGTCCCTGTGGGCGAGCCTCTACTCTGCAGAAATCTCTAATTCTATATCTACTTAAGGTTTAAAAAAAAAAAAAAAAAAAAAAGCTGCAGCAGCGGAGGATTGCACAGAAAAATTTCATTCCTTTACTAGGGGGCGGAGAAGTGGGGAGAGGGGGACGAGAGGGAGATTATTTACATTGGTCACTAGCTAATCCCGGGGGCGGGAGTGGGGGAGGGAGCGTCAGGGAGAGAGAGCCCCAGGAGAGTACACACGTGTGTGTATGTGTGTGTGTGTGTGTGTGTGGGTACAGACACACGGAGGGAGGGAAAGAAGAGGGAAGGAGGCGTTGAGGCATCTCAGACGCAGGCGCGAGGAGTCGGGGGACCTGGTGAGAAAGTTACCGGGGGAGAACAGGGGCCGGAGCAGGAGCTGGTTACCTCCCACCCCTCCTGGAAAAGCGCCGCCTGCTAGGGATCCAGGCAGGAGTCGCGCACCGTACCGCGGGCCCGGGGCTTGTTCGGGGCGCAGCGCGAGCCCCCCGCCCTGACCGCCCAGTCCCCCGGGCCGTTTTGCCACCTGCGCTTTGCACGCCGGAGGAGAGCGAGTGGCTGAACTTGGCTTAAGGATGCTGGCGGCCGGAGGGGTGACGCTCGGGCGCGGAACCTCGGGCACCCCTTAAGGCGGCCAGCCCCGGGACCCCTTCACGCCCCGGGCAGGCTGCGGGGGCCGTCAGCTAGCCGCGATCGCGCCCTCCGGCTGAAGCCTGAGCTCCCCTCGGCGGCGCCGCAGCGGCGGCGCCCGGAGGGGCCACGCTAACTGGAGGCGGAGGTCGGTCCCGCAGGTAGCGGGTGGGGGGCGTCCGAGCGAGCCCCAGGGCTCTCCAGGAAGCCGCCGGCGGCTCCTCCTTTTCGCCCCGGGGCCATGGCTGGCGTGGAGCGCAGGATGGCAGCTGGGCTCTGAGCGCTCTGGGCGCTCGCCTCTTCCCCTTTCGGACTCCCCCACTGACTTCGGCTCCGGGCCATGAAGACCTCCCCGAGAGCTGCTCGCCTTTGAGACCTCCCTCTGCCCTTTCCGGCTCTCCCCGAAGTCGCGGCTCGGCCTCAGGGGTCCCTGCCCGTCTCCCCCCGCTCCGGACGCGGGTGTCCCGGCGAGGCGCTCGCTCCGGGATGGCGCCGCCGCCGCCGCCGCCGCCTCCCGCGCGCCGGCTCCAGGGGCTTCTCCAGTCCCGCAAAGTTCACCGGAGGCGGGAGATGTGGCTGCAGCAAGTTGGCTTCATCTGCGGGGTCCTGTCCTTGGCGTGGTGCGCGGCCGGTCTGCTCTCCAGCCTCGGTAGGTGGAGGAGAAGGACACGGGGTGGGGATCTGTTGGAGAGTGAGGGGGTCGTGCGAGGGGGGCGCAGGTTGGGTCCCCGAAAGGGCATCTCCGAGGTCGCCCCTCTGCCTTAGCCAACGTGCTCACCCGCTCCTCCCTCCTGGGTTTGTGAGCCGGGAAAGGGATACATAGAATGGAAAGAGATCTGAAAGGGACCTTAGGATGGTCTCCTCCCACCGAGGCACCTGTTCTTATTGTCATTTTTTGTCGTGAACAAAAGGGGAAACCGAGGCTGAGAAGCTGAAGGATTTGCCCAAGGTCATACAACTAAGATCTAATTCCAAGCCCCTTCCACTACCGCAGGCTGCAGTTTTGCTTTGCCGAGTTCCCTGTTCTCTTTAAGCACCACCTCCCACCACCTCCACCATCATTTGATACCCTAATGTCTACATTTACTGTAAAAAAGCAAACCTAAAAACCTCTCCGATGCCCAAATTCAGACCCGGTCCAGCTTCAAGCAGACGTGCTCTGGTGGTGAATCTAGGGTAGTATCCAGGTTGAAAAGGCAAGGTGAAGAAGGCTTGAGACAGTGCGATTACTCCAGGATCACCTTTCCCTTTTGCTCTCCTTGCTCTACCTGTTAGAACTAAAGGCATCCCGTGCCATCCTCACGTAAAAATGCACGGCCAAACGGAGATTCAGGGTCTTGGAAATTGTCATGGTTAATCCCAAGATTGGTCATTAATTTGAGTTTGGAGGTGTGGGGAAGGGACAAGGAAGGGTGTGTGAATGGTGGTGCCATTAACTAAATTAGTGAAATCTTTCAAAGTCCCTGAATGCCATGCATTAACCGTTCTGTCTCCATTTTTCAATGTCCGAGCAAGGCAGAGTGATGTAGCCATTGCCAAGAAGTCAGTCAGTCTGCTAGCATTTATTAAGTACCTACTACCATGTGCCCGACGCCAAAAAGCTCTGGAGAAACAAGTCCTGGCTGCTTTTCAGAGAAGATAAGTAATAGGATTATTAAGACACTGGGGGGAGAAAGTGAAATAAGGTGAGACACACACTAAGGCATCTATTTTAAACTATCTGTACTTTTGGAGGACGCAGCAAAAAGTGGTTCTCTGAACTGCAGACAAAACCCCCCGATTATTTGTATGTCTTCAACTGAATACATTGATAATTGCTGCTTTGCAGATAGATGGTTGTGATGCCTTTTCCATCCAGTTATATATCCGAAATAATAAAACACTGAAAGGACCTTAGATGACAATATTTATTCTGTATTCTCATTTCTAAACTTAACAGTATTGAATCAAAGATGCTTAGAACTGAATTAGATCTTAGATATTTAGTCCATTTACTTATATTCTCACCTGTAAACTGAGAAAACTGAGACCTAAAGAGAATTACTTATCCAGGGTCACACAGTTAGCTAATGGTAAAGCCAGGACTAAAATCCAGGTTTTCTGCCACTTGATCCAATATTTTTTCTTTCCACTAAGCCACTGAGAGAGAAAGAATGAGTATTTTACTTTAAACAGAGAATGATGTCAAATGGTCAGGAGTAATTCTCAAAATGCTTGTGGGAAAAAAATTTAAAAATGCTTATGGAAATTTATACAATTACTGCCATATATAGACTACTTATGATATAAATTAATGATAATGGGTATATTCTATGCATATTTGTTAAAAGAATGATAGATCAAAAAAACTATTCTGTTTGTAAAAGGAGTAGTGATGGAGCAAGGGAAAGAGTACTAAGTAGAGTAGAAAGATGAAGGCTTGTGTCTTTTCTCTGCCATTTTACTAGCAATGATTTGTGGCAATTCACAAGAGTGCTCTCTGAACCTCATTTTCTTCTCTTTTAAAATGTGAATGATCATTCTCAAGCTGCCTAAATATCTCCAAAGGGATGGTGGGAGAAAAGCACTTTGCAAATTGTAAAGTATTATAGAAATGTGAGTGGCTGTTGTACAGATGGGGTTCTAGATGACCAAATTTTGTGACTAAGGACCATGCAGAGACATGAAGAAGGAGCTTGGTGGCCCAGTGGATAATTCTGGGTCTGGGATCCCAAAGAACTCTGTTCACTTAACCTCTGCTTGCCTCAATTTCTTCATCTTTAAAAAGAATATAATAAATGCATCTATCTCCCAGGGTTATTGTGAGGATCAAATCAGATAATAATTGTTAAGCTCTTAGCAGAGTGACTGGCATATCATAAGCACTGTATAAATGTTAGTGATTATTATTATTATTATTATTGTTTGTATATAGGACATGAAACAATTTCTAAAGGCAAACATCGATTCCCTGAAATATGGAGGAACAGAAAATTGATGGCATCAGTTAATGGAACTCAGGAGGCTAAAAATTGCACTGATCCTGGTAAGAAACCAAAACTCAACCTCAAAGCATTTAATGCCTTAGAAATACTGTATATGGTATGGTTATGGTGAGTAACCACAACATTGAGTTGCGGTAAAAGATTTTTTAAGAGTAAAATGGTACCTTTTTGAATGGCAATTTATAAAGAATATAATTCCGTGTGCTGCTAAGCAACTCAAATACTTTATTCAGCAAGTGAAAAGGTCACATGCAAGAGCACAAAAAATTTTATATTTATTCTCACAATAGTTCTAAAGGCTATGTATTTTCTGTATCTCCTTGGATTTACTCTTGTGTATGTCTCTATGAGTGTTTGGTAGCTTGTTCATTCCTTCCATTTGCCCTTGTCCCTAGTGGCATCCAAGCAGGAAATATTCATTTCAGAAGCTGTTTAAACTGTTCACTGCCTCTCTGAATATTATGAGTTTAAAGCCTGGAATGAACTCTATCTTCCTCTTTTGAAATTTCTTTTTCTTTCAAGGTGCTAATTCTTCCCTAAAACCTTCAAACCTAGTCTCCAAGGCATTCCATTCCCTTATCCTACCCTTCTCCTTGCTCCATAAAACACATAGAAACACACCTGAGGAAAATAGTATAGGATGATAGCGTTTAAAACTGGAAAGGGCCTTTAGAGATTATATAGCTTAAAAATAAGGAGGGGCCCAATTTACTCAGTTACAGAATTGGGATTTGAAGCCTGACACTGTGACTGTAAATACACACTATCCTGCATTTATCTCTCCTTCTTTCCTCACTTTTCAGGGAACTTTGATTCTTTGCTTTGTATTCTACATTGTATAGCACAAGATTGATTGTTGAATGCCTTGTCAAAGAGGCTTGCCATTCTCTATAAAGCACTGAACGTTCTTGGTTGGATAGTCTTTTCTTTTAAACAATTTAATTAGTGTATAATTAAGCTTAAAAAACAAAAATTGATCTCTTCATCTTATATGGTTGGGCTGGCTACATTTGTAAGATAATGGTTGATTGAAAAATAATAATAGTCTACATTTTGTGTCATTTACAAAGTGCCTTCCTTAATAGAGATAATATCAAAGAATCAAAAAAAAAATAGTGATCACCAGCATGTTCTGATTTATATCAGAAAAGCCTAGGTTCATATTCTATCTCCAAGACGGTATGACTTTGGCCAAGTAATGTATAATTCTTTGAACCTCACTTTCTGATCTTTACAATAGTTCTAATAATATTTGTAGTATCTGTCCCAGAGAGGATTATTGTGAAGTTCAAATGAGATCATACATGAAATACTTTTTGCAAAATTTATACAAATATCCATTATTATTACTATGATTATTTGTCATAATTTTTTTCCTGAGGCAGGTTTTACCTAAAGTGCCTCAAGACAAGAGGTATCTGAATTTTTCCTGTACAAGGAGTCCACAGAGTGACTGTGATATAATTAAAAGAGCATTGGAATAAGAGTTAGCAGTCCTGAGTTGTAATCTTGGCAAAGTTACTACCTTAATGTCATTTCAAGACTAGCACCCAGTGGTTAGTGTGTGGACCTAGAATCAGGAAAATCTGAGTTCAAATTCTGTCTTAAATCTTTATTATCTGTGACCCTGGATAAGTCATTTAACCCCTGTTTACCCAGATTTCTCTAACTTTATAATGGGAATAACATCATCTACCTCTCATAGTTATCAGATGAGATAAAATTTTTAAAGAGTTTAGCACAGTGCGGGATACATAGAAATTCTTGTGGACATCTAGGTGGTATAGTACCTAGAATGCTGGGTCTGGACTCAGGAAGAACCATCTTTCTAAGTACAAATCTGGCTTCAGACACTGACTAAGTGTTTGACCCTTGCCAGGTAATGTAACCTCATTTGCCTCAGTTTTCTTCTCTTTAAAAATGAGCCAGGGAAGGTAAATGGCAAACTGTCCCCATAAATATATGGCAAATATGCCAAGAAACCCCCCCAAATTGTACATGACTAAAACAACTCAGGAACAAAAACAGCATATAAATAAGTACTTTCCCCTCCCCTTCCCTTGTATTGGACAAGTCACTTTCACTTTTTTTGGATCTTAGTTTGCCCATCTGTAAAACTAGGGGAAGAGGGAAGCAGCTGCCCAGTCTGTGTATGTGTGTAAAAAGGAAGAGAAAGTGCATAAAAGGGTCCACAAAACTATTTTTATTGTTGTTTGGTTGTTTGGTTATTTCAGTAATATCTGACCCTTTATACCCCCATTTGGGATTTTCTTGGTAGACATACTAAAATGGGTTGCCATTTCCTTCTACAATTCATTTTACAGATAAGGAAACTGAGGCAAATAGTTGAGTGACTTGCCCAGGATCACACCTGTCTGAGGCTAAATTTGAACTCAGGAAGATGAGTTTTCCTGATTTCAGGCCCAGAACTCATCCATTCTACCATCTAGTTGCCCCCACCTGAAAAGTCCCATAAAAATAAATGTCCGGCATTTTATTCTATTTCCTTTCATAACTGTCCAAAGCATTTTTGCTTCATTTGGTGTTCTAAGTGGCCTGCGGCCCGACTCCTGTGGCTAAGGAAGAGGAGGATAGAAAGAATCACTACGAGAGGCCGCTGGGACTCCCCAGAGTGTGTACACTCTCCTCTCTGTTCTGGGCCCTCTGTTTCTCCCAGTTGGCCTAGTGCCTCCTTGTAAGTTAGCTGTAGCTCTGCTGATGTCGCTCGCATGTCTTCACCAGCCATGAGTGGTGGGTGTATGTACAGAAGGGAGATACATTCGGCTGAGGGTGTCTGCTCCACAACAGTGAGAGCCCCAGCTTGGAAGGAGGGGGATGTGGGAGTGCTGGAACCTTGGCCAATCACAGGCCCCCTTTCCTGGCATTATGGTCCACGGCTAGGAGCATTCGATCTGTATTCCTTCAGAATCTAAATGGGAAACTTCTTTTTAAAAATTTTTTTTATTTAATTATTTTTTTATTATAGTAACTTTTTATTGACAGAATCCATGCCAGGGTAATTTTTTTTACAACATTATCCCTTGCACTCACTTCTGTTCCGATTTTCCCCCTCTCTCCCTCCATCCCCTCCCCTAGATGGCAAGCAGTCCTATATATGTTGAATATGTCGTAGTATATCCTAGATACAATGTATGTGTGCAGAACCAAACAGTTTTCTTGTTGCACAGGGAGAATTGGATTCAGAAGGTAGAAATAACCCGGGAAGAAAAACAAAAATGCAAACAGTTTACATTCATTTCCCAGTGTTTTTTTCTTTGGGTGTAGCTGCTTCTGTCCATCATTGATCAATTGAAACTGAATTAGGTCTCTTTTTCAAAGAAATCCACTTCCATCAGATTACATCTTCATACAGTATCATTGTTGACGTATATAATGATCTCTTGATTCTGCTCATTTCACTTAGCATCAGTTCATGTAATTCTCTCCAAGCTTCTCTGTATTCATCTTGCTGGTCCTTTCTTACAGAACAATAATATTCCATAACATTCATATACCACAATTTACCCAACCATTCTCCAATTGATGGGCTTCCACTCAGTTTCCAGCTTCTAGTCACTACAAAGAGGGCTGCCACAAACATTTTAGCACATACTGGTTCCTTTCCCTTCTTTAGTATCTCCTTGGGGTATAAGCCCAGTAGAAACACTGCTGGATCAAAGGGTATGCACAGTTTGATAACTTTTTGGGCATAATTCCAGATTGCTCTCCAGAATGGTTGGATTCGTTAAATGGGAAACTTCTTGCCAGACTCATTAAGAGACACCAGCAAGACCGCTGCTCTTCAGAATTTATGTGGGAGTAGGTGAGTGGGCTGGACAAAATGGTCTATCAACGCTTCTTCCTTTTGGATGATGGGCAAAATGCTTTCACAAACCATACCCCATAACCCTGGATCTTTACAATAACCCAGAGAGGTAGACGGGACACAGATTATTCTTCTCATTTTTATTTCTCTCTCATTTATATATTCTAATACAAGAAGAAGACTTGTGTGGAATTTGTAGTAGGCAAGTAATAAACCCGAGGCTTCATCCCTGATCCTGTTTTCTGTTTCAATCTTCTCCCTACCCTACTTTCTGTCTTTACTTCTGGCCTAACTCAAATCTGTAAGTGTGTGGGAATAGGGTATGGAAAGGAATCTGGTTCTGCTTCTTTGATCTCTTTTTTGATTTATTGTTACCTCCAAGACTGGGCAAAATGTCCTTTTTCTAGGTGACAAATGTTGCATTTCTTTGTGCTTTAACTTCGGCCTGTTCATTTATACAGGACATAGCTATAGAGTATTGTTCTTGTGAGCCTGCATCTTTGTATCCATAGTTCTCAGTGCAGTTTTCGATCAAGTGATCAAACACTAATACTAAGCATTAATTCTTCCTAATTAATCTTCTAATTCAATCTTCCTAATAAATTCTAGGCATTAATTCCTATTAAATACTAAGCATTAATTCTTCCCTAGAATTAATGCTTCTCCTTTTATGATTGGGGAAATCATGGTAGCAATCTCCTCCCAAGCCTTGGATTAGCATAGGGCCGAGGAATGAATTTGTCCCAAGAATGAGAAGATGGAGATGAAATGATCCCCTCTATCCCCTACAAGCTGTGTGATCACATCACTGCATCTTTAAGCATCCTCTTCTGTTAGATGGCTATGATTAGTGTAAGTATTAGTTACCTCAGAGGGTTATTGTGGGGAAAAGCACTTTGCAAACTCTAGAGTCCTATAGAAACATAAGTGGCAATAGGGATTATTATTAGATCAAATCTATTGGTTGAATGGATTCAGTAAGTAGCTACTTATTGTGGCTCTCACCTGGGACAAGTATGACACAGTCCCTTCTAGGAGATGGTGGTTGTTCATTGGTTTCAGTCACACTTGACTCTCTCTGACCCTATTTAGGATTTTCTTGGCAAAAAGAAAGGAGTGGTTTGCTATTTCCTTCTCCAGCTCATTGTACAGATGAGAAAACCAAGGCAAACAGGATTAAATGGTTTGTTTAGTATTACATAGCTAATTTGTCTAAAATGACTGAGCTTAGGTTTGAACTCATGAAGATGAGTCATCCTGATCTCAGGCCTGGTACTCTATCCACTGTGTCACCTAGCTGCCTGTCTATCATATTAGACTGAACAAATATTGTACTTTTCTCCTCAAATCTGACATAAAGCCTGAATACAGCTTCTTATTGATATTTTCAGCATATACTCATATTATGTGCATTTTAAATAGATTTCATTTTGTAATAGTATTTAAAAATTTTTCCAAATACATGCAAAGACATTCACTTTTGCAAAACCTGTGTTCCAAATTTTTCTTCCTCTCCTCTTTCTTCTTCCCTCTCCCAGATAGCAAGCAATCTGATATAGGTTAAACATGTGCAGTTCTTCTAAACGTATTTCCATATTCATCACACACACACACACACACACACACACACACAATAGCTCAAAAGGGGAAAAAAGATGAGAAAGAAAAAAAAAGCAAGCAAGCAAACACAAAAAAGGTGAAATATCATGCTCTGATCCACATTCAAGCTCTATTGCAGATGGCATTTTTCATCCCAATTCTATTGAAATTGCCTTGAATCATCTCATTGTTGAAAAGAACCAAGTTCATCACAGTTGCAGATCTCATTTTAGGACAGAGCTAAAGGCAGTATAGAAGTATAGGGTAATATAGGAGGGCAGCTCAGTGGATAGAGCACTGGGCCTGTAGTCAGGAAAACTTGAATTCAGATCCAACCTCAGATACTTACTGTGTGACCCTGTTTGCCTTAATCCACTGGAGAAGGAAATGGCGAACTGTTCCAGTGTCTTTGCTAAGAAACCCATCCAGCCCAAATGGAGATGGGGTCTGCCATCCCTGTATCCCCAAACTACTATCAGTTGTCACTGATGGGCATTTATTAAGCATTGCTTTGGGCCAGGATACATGTATATATGCCGTGTAAGTTCAGGAACCCCAAGGATAGTTTTGGACAATGTTGGGGTGCTATGGTCCACAGGGTCACTAAGAGTTGAATAATTACTGAATGGTCTATACTTGAAATATCAATCTGTATTTGAACTAGTACCTAAATTAGGAAGGCAAAAAAATTAAATAATAATGAAGATATTAATGATTAATTGAACTAGGTGATAAGTGGTGTAGGAGTTGAAAAGAGGAAGAAGTCAGTGTAGATGGACTCTGATAGCCCCTTTTCTGGGTAGATATCATGGACTCTTTGCTTTAAGGTGAAATATTTATAAAGCTGAAGGGAGAAGATCATAGGATCAGAGATGTCCAATAAGTTTATTAATGGACCTTAGAAGCTATCTAGTCCAGTCTGCTAATTTTACAGATGAGGAAACTGAGGTCTATGCTCTCCATTGGATTTAGATTTAGAGCCAGGAAGAATTTAAAATATCTTCTGGTCCAGCCTCTTACTTTGAACAGATAAAGAAACTGTCTCAGAGAGTCTAAGTAATGTACCTGAGGTTACACAGATAACAAAGCAAAACCAGGCTTTTAATGTACTTCAGTTCTCTTCAGCTACACTGTTCTTTCTACCCAGCACTGAAATCATCATTTTCTCCTTCAGAATGCAACTTTTTTCCTCCATTTTCTCTCCTTCTCTCTCTACATGTAGGAGAAAACATTCTTCAGAGAGTGTTCCAAGCTCAGAATCTCAGAGTCCTCTTTTTCCCTTCCTCTCCCCCAACATCTGTTTGATTAGTTTTGTCATATTTGGTCTGCGGAGCTTTAAAAGGAAACAGCCCATGTGGAGAGAGGGTCTGCCATCTCTGTACCCCCAAACCAGCTACTGGCAACTGTCACTGATGGGCATTTATTAAGCATTTCCTATGGGTCAGGATACATGTGTCTATGCCAGGTAAGCTCAGGAACCCCAAGAATGGCCGTTCCCACCCAGACCATCAGCTCTGCTACCAGCCCAACTCCCTCAGCAAGGGTTCAGGTGAGCAGTTCTCAGGGACCCTGCCGCAGCCCCTGCCTCCTCAGCGACAACAGAGCTACTGAAGATAAGGAAAAATAGTTCTCCCCTTCCGAGTGCATGCAATCCTTATTATTACTATTTTCTTTTTTGCTTCTCAAAGAATCTATCTGGGTTTAGCCTTAATCACCTCTTGCACTGAATATCGCAATAGCCACCTTGTCTTCTTGCCACTCCCTTCTCCCTTCTCCCAAATCCCTCAAACAGCTGTCAAAATAACCAGCCTAATGGGGTGAGGAAGGGAAGAATAATACTCCCTTAATGGACATTAGGAGTCCTCTCAATACCTGCCTCTCCTTCCATATTCCCTATTCTGCAACAGGATTGTTATGGGGAAAGCACTCTGTGGTCCCCAAATCTCTATATAAACTGGAAGAATTGGCTGTTAGTCATTCTCAGGTATTCTTAGAGGAACAGCCATGTCATTCCCCTTCTCAAAAAACTCTCTGTGGAAAGAGCAAATATATGAAAAAGCCTTTATTAAGCACTCACTATGTGCAAAGACCTCTACTAACTTTGAGGGATACAGGTAGAAAAATAAGACAGTCCCTGCTTGCAAGAAACTCACACGGATTGTGGGAAATAGGAGATTTGACACAGAAAAAATTTTAGCAGCATGGGGAAAGCCTCATGGTCCTCAGGATGCAGCAATGGCTCCTCCTCAGTGGGACTTCCCATAGATAAAACCATATATATTTCTGAAGCTGAGTCCCTTGAGAGTGCTTTTTGTAGAGTGAGCATTTTCTTGTTCTACTCTTAAGTAGCAGCAGCTGGTGGAGGGGCAGGGGCTGTAGAGCACAGAAGTAGCAGACAGGTCAGTTCTCCCTAAGGAGAGCAGACTGCAGAGTTGGGCTAGTAGCAGTGGCTGGTCGGGGAGGGGCTTGGGATTATGAGGGTCCTTGGTGATGGTAGGTGTGGGTGGAGGCCTTCTCCACAGGAGATTAATCCTCTTGATGATAGCTGGGAAGGCCAGGCTAGAAGGAGGGCCCATGGTCAAGGAACTGGAAGTAAATTGGAGCATTTCCTGGGGCTCTTGGACTCTGAGGTCCTGGCATTTAACAGTTTTATTTTATACCTTTTCTTTTCATGAACTACCTTGAAGACATGATGTGTGTGTGTGTGTGTGTGTGTGTTGGATTGTTCCTTCCAGGAATACTGATAAAGCAAAGTGAGATGTTTTCTATGAAAGCATACAAAAGAGCAGTGGGGACAGTGCTATTGAGCTACTTCCTGTTATTTGGAAGCTTTTGTTGAGTACATCTCCTTTTAGGCGCTGATAGATCTTTAGAAGAAAACTGAGAGGTCTTTAAAGATATAGGGTATACTCTGAAGGACCTATGATGAAAGGATCAAGTTTAAATGTAGATTCCTCTTTCTCTCTCTCTGTTTTTAATCTAACTTTTCTTGAGGGTTTTTATTTTCATTTTAGGGTGTTTTCTTTCACAATTTGACTTTTATGGAAATTTTTTGAATAACTTCACATGTGGTTTCTTAATTTTGGGTGGGGATAAGGGAGAGAACCTAGAACTCAAAAATCTTTTTTTTTTTTCTTTTTTTATTATAGCTTTTTATTGACAAAACATATGCATGGGTAATTTTCAGCATTGACCCTTGCAACAACTTCTGTTCCAATTTTTCCCCTCCTTCCCTCCATCCCCTCCCCTAGATGGTAGGTAGGCCCATACATATTAAATATGTTAAAATATATGTTAAATAAAATATATATATACATATTTATAGAGTTATCTTGCTGCACAAGAAAGATCAGGTTTAGAAAGAAGGTAAAAATAACCTGAGAAGAAAAAACAAAAATGCAAGCAAACAATAACAGAAAGAGTGGAAATGCTATGTTGTGGTCCATACTCATTTCCTAGTATTCTTTCTCTGGGTGTAGCTGGTTCTGTTCATTACTGATTGGAACTGATTTGGATCCTCTTATTGTTGAAGATAGCCACTTCCATCAGAATTGATCCTCATATAGTATGCTGTTGAAATGTATAATGATCTCCTGATAGAACTCAAAAATCTTAAAAAAAGAAATGTAAAAAATTGTTTTGAAAGAAAAATATTAAATAAATTTAAAATTTTAAAAAAGATATAGGATTAAAAGCATCTGGTAAAAGAATTGCTGTGCTTTGGGGAACACACTTCTGAGGACATGATAAGAGCTAAGGATCCTGTTGAAATATTTCTCTCTCTCTCCTTACCTGGAAGCATTTCAAGATTCAGTCTGTTTGAAGGGCGGTATTGATGGAATTCAGAATTCACTACATTTTTAGGACTGGAAGCTGTAGGACCCAGTGGTCAAAAGAGAAAGTGAACTTGGTTCAAAAGAGAATGAACTATTTTTTGACCTTTAATCCTAGATTTACAGGTGACAGGAGCCTCAGAGACCACCTAGTCCCACCTTCCCTCTCATTGTATAAAGAAAGAGTTTCAGAGAATTTCAGTGACTTAAGTCATGCACACGTGGTTAACAGCAGAGCTAGGACTGACTCCATGTCCAGACCTCTTCCCATGCATGGTGGTTTTAGTTGGAGGTAAAAAAGATGGTTTTCTGTTTGTTGGTTTTGTCTCTCCAATGATCTGAGAGGTTGAAGAAAAATAAATTTATCAGAAAAGATTCATGATTTGCTATCTGGATCCTCAAGTCAACTGATGTCATGAAACAACTCCATCTCAGAGGCCAACTTATACAATACTGATATAAAATCATTAAATATCATAGCTTGAAGGGACCTTAGAGGTCACTTTTTAAAATTGTACTCACACAAATTGCCTGCATGTGTGTGTGTGTGTGTGTGTGTGTGTGTGTGTGTGTGTGATGGACTCCTTGCCAATTAGATTGGCTGTAGACTCCTTAGATTAACACACAAATAAAATACACAAGATTACAAGGGAAATCTATTATATTGAGATACAGGTAACAAATTTTTTTTAATATTCACAGATTCCAGATTTAGAACCCCTAGCTCCCAATCCAGACCTGATATTTTACCATTGAGCAACCCATGGCCCCAAAAGGGAAGGTACCATGTCCAAGGCAGGACTAAGTAGAAGGGCCAAGGAAGAGATTTTTAAAACGGAGGTGATCCGGCTAACCAGAGAGGAAGAAAAGAACTATAATTTAGCTGATTCTACTTTGTTAAAATGTTGAAATGTTTGCCCAAGAGAGGACTGGAAAGTGGGTGAGGAAGACATTTGAATGGGTAAATTTGGGTAACTTGGAACTGCAAGGAATGGATATGGAGGTGAGGAGACATAATCACAAGTCAGTTTATGATTTATTATAATTTAAGAGTGGCCTGGTTCCAGAGGGCTCCTAAATCCAAAGCTAAAAGAAGTCACGGAGGGTGACTTCTTCATTTTAGAGATGTAACAGATGGAGCCCAGAAATATGAAGGGATTAGTCTGAATCACGCAAGTAGGTGAGAGGTGGGATTGGAAACCAGGGCCTATAAATCTAGGGTCAATTAATTGTCTTTGCATTGCAGGACTCAGAAAGTGCTGATTTGGGGACTGGCAGATGTTAAGCCATAGTCCAGGCTGATTCTCTCTTGGCTGTTCCCATGAAAACAAAACTTCATGGAGAAGAGGAGGGAGAAATGCAACTAGCCCAGAGTGACCTGCACTCGCTGAGAATGTTATTCCAACTAAAACTTGGGCAATTCTAGCTTAGAAAAGGACCATATTTGATGGGACACCTCGTGCCATTCTCTCTGATTGTATACCATATTTCATTTTAGCAAAGGTAATTATAGACCATAGCATTAAGAGTTGTAAGGAATCTTAGAGATTAGGACCAATCCTGTTATTTTACAGAACAGAAAACTGGAAGCTAATGAGTGAAAGTTATTTGCTGGGATCACATGGTTATTAAAGGGCAAAAGATGCAGATCTTTTGATCTATAATTTTTTTTAATTTTTTGGATCCAAATTTACTACTATATATCTTAATGTGGTAGATTTTAAATGGTAGTGCTCCCTTAAATCATTATGGATAGAAAATATTTTTCCCTGCCAGCTGAAATAAGAAAATAGATAATCATTAATTTTTTTCTTTTTCCCATTTTAATTAGGATAAAGTCAACTATAAGTCAACAGACATGGGCCCGATGCCACTGATTTGCTATGTTGACTTGAGCAGATAATTTCTCTTCCTCATTTTCCTAATATTTGAAATTTAGGGAGACAGGTAAAACAGCATAATAAAGAAAGGATTTGGAGTTAGAAAGATTAAGTTTAAGTCTCTTCTCTGCTGCTTACTACTCTGGGTGATTTGGAGCATATTGGTTATTTGCTCTAACTCTGTTTCCTCATCTGTAAAATATGGAGATTAGAGTAGACCATTCTAAGGTTCCTTCCAATTTTAAATCTTACCATAACTAGGTAATCTCTTTGCCTTTTGAAGATTAACATTCTATAGCCCCAAGTAGATTGGCAATCAGGAAACCTGGGCTCTCACACGGTGATTTTCACTTCTCTGGCTTTTTTCATCTACAGAATGAGTCTGGATTCTATGACCTACAATGTACCTCCCTGCTCTCTATCAGTCTGGCATCCTAACTCAAGTCAGAGGAAAGAAAGGTGATCTAAATGACAAGTTTCAGACCCTAAAACTTACCTGGGTGCCTCTGATGGATGTGAAGTGTCTGTCCATTAAATCAGTAAAAGCATCCGCGTGGGTTGGGTTTCTTAGTATGTTTCTAATACCGATTTGTTTGCAATCAAAAGTTTTTTGCCTTATCCAAACTATCAGTGCCATCTGCTAGCAATCTCCCAGCTTACAGGCCCATCTGCTAAGCACCAACTTACAGATTCCCTGCTCCGACTGCCATGTTGTATACCTCCCTTGATTCAGAGAGCACCCACTCTGTTTGCTCCAGAACTCTGAGAAGCATTTCTCACAAGGCTAAAAATGGAAATCATTAAATATTACCATGTGTTGTCTTAGGTGGACCAGATCCAGACTTGAGTCAATTGAGTACTATTAGAAAAGTAAAACAGTGGAAGGAGAATCTTTTATTAAGTCATCGCCCATTATTAATTAAATTGTCTGTCCAAGCATAATATTTTACATATTTGAAGTGTGAAGTATATTTGAAGTATGAAAAATAAATGGACCAAGAAAATTTGCTATTCCCGATGAAGGAACAGATGTCACCTTTTGAAATGAAAGGAAATGAAGGTCACTAGAAACGTGGAGATTCAGAAGAATAGCTGTGGTCTGAGTAATAAGCATTTATTAAGCACTACCAAGCACTGTGCTGAGTTTCTGGGAATACAGAGATGCCCTCAAGGAGCCTATATAGGGTATCCCCAAAGCTCTTAAAGCTTAAAATGGACCTAATTCTTTTGTGGGAAATTCTGTTAGAGAAAAATAAGTACATGTATAAGGAAATGCAGAATTTCCACAAAGTAAATAAAAAACAATTTTTTTGGGGGGGACACTAGCAGCTGAAGTGAATCACTTCCTGTGGGAGGGAGCATTTCAGCTGTGCTCTGAAAGAAGCTGGAGCTTCCAGCAATGGAAGACAGTCTGTGAAAAAGGATGGAGGCAGGAGATATGTACATATGTACATATGTCATGTATGAGGAACAACCATGTTAGCTTCAACATAGAGTGTGAGAAAAGAAATAATATATCAGAGAGGGGGAGGACCTCATGATGTTTGTGGAAATATGTGTAGAAGAATTTTAAGGAGGGAAAAATTTTGAGCAAAGTTTTGTAAGGGTGAATGTTGAAAATTACCTATGTATATATTTTGCTTTTTTTTTTTTTTTTTTTTTTTTTTTGCATTGGGGTTAAGTGACTTGCTCAGGGTCACACAGCTAGGAAGTGTTAAGTGTCTGAGGTCAAATTTGAACTCAGGTCCTCCTGACTTCAGGGCTGGTGCTTTATCCACTGCACCACTTAGCTGCCCTGCCATGTATATATTTTGAAAATAAAAAGCTTTAATTTAAAAAAAAAAAGGCTAAATGCCAGAAAAATTGCTTTCTTTCTCATAGAGGTAATAAGGAATCATAGTTGCTTTTTTGAGCAAGGGAGTGATAATGGTCAGAGCTGTGTGCTATAGGAGTATTGCTTTCACAGCTATGTGCATAAGGGATTGGACTAAGGGAGAGATCTGAGGCCCTCAAACATTGGCTTTTTTGGTGCTGATTCATAAATAGCTGTTATTCACTTGTTTCAGTCATGTCCAATTCTTTGTGATCTCACTTGGGGCTTTCCTGGTAAAGATACTGGAGGAATTTGCCTTTTCCCTTTCCAGCTCATTTTACAGATGAGGAAACTGAGGCAGTTAAGTGACTTGCCCAAGATCACACAGATAGCGAGTGAATGAGCCTGGATTTGAGCTCAAGGAATCTTCTTGACTCCAAGCCCATTGCGCTATCCACAGAACTTCCCTAGCTTCCCTGCTGCTGACAAGACTGAGAAATAGTAAATTACCCAGAATTATTGTGGGAGAGGGAAAAAAAAGCCTCACTATGCAATAGCAGAATCATCCTTAGTACCTGGAGGAATGCTTACTAGCAACGGGTACATCTTACTCATTGACTATCCAGGGGTAAAGAGAAAACAAACATCTCCTAAGATCACTGCTGCACAAGTGTGAATAATTAGGCTTTGGGGACTTAGTGAAGAGTTCAGTTCTCAGCCAGCAGAGAAGTCTCAGAGCTACAAACTGAATCAGATTGCCTTGATGCTTGAGAGAAGGAAAATGAATTTGGTCTTTTGGGTGGGTGAGGTGGTCCAGGTAGCTAGCCTGTTAAACTGGGCTGTAGCATTTGTGAGAAGCCCCCTAATTTGGGTTTTTTTTTAATTTTTTACCCAATTTCATGTAGAAATAATTTTTAGCATGCATTTTTTAAAATTTTGAATTCCAAATTTTATTCTTTCTTCTTTGCCTTTCCCTCCACTATTGAGAAAGCAAACACTTTGATATATTATACATGAGCAGTCATGCAAAACACATTTCTATATTAGTCATTGTTGTGAAAGAAAATAGACAAAAAAACTACAAGAAAAATAAAATTTTAAAATTATGCTTAAATTTGCATTCAGACTCCATTATTTCTTTCTCAGGAGGTGGGAAATATTTTTCATCATAAGTCTTTCAGAATTATCTTGGGTCCTTATATTGGTGAGAATAGTTAACTTATTTACAATTGATCATTGTACATTATTGTTGTTACTATGTGCAGTGTTCTGGTTCTGCTCATCTTACTTTGCATAAATTAGGTAAGTCTTTCGCTTTCTCTGAGAGCATCCTGCACATTATTTATTAAACAGTACAATAGTATTTTATCACAATCATACACTACAACTTTTTCAGCTATTCCCCAATTGATAGATATCCCTTCCAAACCAATTTCCAGTTTTTTTGCCACTACAAAAAGAGCTGCTGTAAATATTTTTGTTCATAGAGGTCCTTTTCCTTTTCTTTTTCTTTTTTAAAAAAATCTCTTTGGGATACAGACCTAAAGTGATATTGCTGGGTCAAAGAGTATACTTGGTTTAATGCCCTTTGGGCATGGTCCCATATTGCTCTCCGGAATGGTTGAATCAGTTCACAATTCCAGTGACAGTGTCTCAGTTTTCTCACATCCCCTCCAACATTTGTCATTTTCCTTTTCTGTCATATTAGCAAGTTTGATAGGTGTGAGATCATACTTAGAGATGTTTTAATTTGCATTTCTTTAATCAATAATGATTTAGAGCATTTTCTCATATAGTTAGGTATAGATACTATTTTGAGTTCTTATTCTTGGATAAGAAATTTTGTTCCTTCGTCATTTTTATTTGATTTTAATGGTCAGAGGATATTTTTAGTTAGAAAGAGAACTTATGGGTCATGTAATTTAGGATGCCAAACTTAAATAAAAATGGGGGCCACTATTGCATTCAAAAGGATCTCTGGTTTCATATTAACTAGGTTTTAAAACATAATGTTATCTGTATTTTATTGTATTTTTATTAATTTTGTTAAATATTTTCTAATTAATCTGGTTCAGGCTGCACTTGAGAATATTGTGGGTTCCATGTTTGAAATCCTTGTTACAGTCCATTACCATCATACATATTTAATTTTACATGTAAGGAAATTTAGGAACTAATACCCAGGGTTACATATGTAGAAAAAAATCAACCTAGAATTCCAACTTAGATCTTCCAGTTATAAATCTAGCAATCATTGAACTTTGATTAAAGACCTACTGTGTGCCAGTCAATAAAAGAGGCATTTATAAGAACTTACTATGTGCACAAAATTAAAGTCTTGCTTCAGCCCCAGATTGGCTGGATGACCCTGAGCAAGTCACTTGAAATCCCTCAATACCCTAGGTAGCTATCTGAGATTATTAAAGTTGCAGAAAAGTTGCTAATTTACATTGGTAAAGTCAGTTTTCTCCAAGAATGAAGCGACAGGTCCAACCCTTAGCCCTACTATGTGTCAGACGTCAAACGACAAAAAAACAAGCTCTAAACCCAACAATAAAAAGCTAAACCTCAAGTTATTTTATTGTGCCATCTCCTATGAAGAGCTCCAGGAATTTTCACGTATGCCATTGATTTTTCTTCTTTCCCTGTGAAATAGGGAAGAACCAATATTTTTGTTTCCTTTTTAAAAAATAAGTGAAATTACATTGAAATCCAGGCTCACACTAGAACCTCAACCTCTAACATGTGGTCAGTGGGTAACAGCATGGCCCACAACACTCCCAAGTTTAGTTCAAAGAGGATTAAAATCTAATTCCAAACTTAAAAAAAAGATAATCCAATAATAATTTTAAAAATCTAATAATCTAAATAAAAAAGGTAATACATAAACCCATATAATTTCCTGAATCCACGTGCAGTCCTCAGGGATCCTTATGTATGTATGGTTTAATAGCCCTGGTTTTTATTTGAATTTGACTTCTCTAGCCCATTGGAACATATTGCTCTATGTGGGTGCTTTAGAGCTCGTGAGCCAGCAGGCATCTTTTGTGTACTGGGCTGAGGCAGTGGCCATCAGGATGGAAACCCCATGGCAGCCATCCCCTCAGCTTCCTGAGTCCCATGTTCCCCTGTGAAATAGAGATTTGATTTTCCTCCCAGGCAAGAAGAGCAAGAATGAAAGCATCATGAAGCTTTTTACATTTATAAGATGCCAAGAATAAAAATGCTTCTCTCTGATATTGAAATAAACCACTTTTTTAAAAAATCTCAGTATATACAACCACAGGATTAGCAGAAAGGTGACCTTGGAATTGATAGCTTCTACCTCAGATTACCTGTTTTATAAATATCTCTGTAAACTTCTGAGGTGCAGTGAATATCTCTTGTTACTCAAGTCAATGAGCATTTAGTAAATCTCTACTAGGAGCCAGATGTTGTGTGAAATGATGGAGAAGTAAAATTTCTGGTGGGCCCAGTCAGCACAATATTGTGGGGATTTTCCTGTCTTCATTTAGCAGCATATGGGTAGTGGTGGGTGGGAAGAGTAATCCCAAACTGAGATTTGGTGGGACAACACTGGAGCCATAATAAGGGTATGAGGGACTTCAGAGGAAAGAACGGGTCACTGGGAACAAGGTGGGAAGAGCTGAGAGCTGGAAGGATTGGGAATCTTGGTAAGGACAAAGAATAGTGCTCTGGTGTGTGAGGATGAGGAAGAAGTGGTCAGATAAAAGAATTTGTGAAAATGGAAGTGGTGCATTTGTGGGCAAGGCAGGATCATGCATCTCTGGAGGAGGAGTGGAAGAGCAGTTCATGGGAAATGAGTAAATTGAGTAATTACATTTGAGGGAATATAAATGTACAGTTCTATATACAAAATTGGTTCTCTGACCTTAATCAATTTACTTGACTGTTCTGGGCTGCTTTATTCATAAAATGAAGGGGCTTGAATTAGATCTGGAGGGTTTTTTTATGTTTTTATCTTTTTTTGTATCATGGACACAACAATATTTGAAAATTTGGTGAAGACTTTGGACCCTTTCTCAGGATGATACATAAGTTAAATACATGAATTAGAAAGGAAACCACTTATATTGATTAATCAGTCAATAAACATTTATTAAGGATAATGCTAGGTTCTGTGCTAAAGGCTGAGGATACCAAAGGAGGCAAAAATGATAGGAACTGTTCCCTACCCTAAGAGAGTCCACAATCAAATCAAAATACACTTTTGAAATAGTTCACAACCTCCATGTTAAGAACCCTTAGTCTAAATAAAGTATCTTTACTCTAAAATGAGTTCTAGCTCTAAATTCTGACTTTCAAGAGCATATCCGGAAGTGAAAGGATTTGGTTCCATAAACTCAATTGTATATATACGTACTGTACAGCCATGGGCAAGTAAGTTAACTGATCAGTGTTTCAGACAGCTCTCTGACTGTATTAAATAGAAAAGTTGTTCATCTCTTTTAATAGTTTTCACATTGACAGTTCCCTAAAATCAATGAAATCAAGGGTCCAAATTCCCCTAAATAATGGAAAAGGGTGTGGGGGGGGGGGGGGGGGAAGACCATAACAGTTCAAAGAGATAAAAATCTAACTTGATTTTTATTATGATAAGATGCTTTCTAAAGTAACTTATCTATAGAGCTTTAAACTTTCTTGTGAGGAAGGTGGTATAAAGATAATTATCACCATTTTAGCTGTGAAAAAAAAATGAGACTCAGAAAAAAAGGTAAATATTTTCCATAATTACTCAGGCAGCTAGTAAGTATAAGAGATAAGTCTTTTGACTTCAAGTCTATTGCTTCTTTTCTCTTCTTTTCTTTTCTTTTCTTTTTGACTAAATTGGACTATCTGATTTTATAGTTAAGTATTTTCCTTTACCAAATGCAGATTGAGACTTACTAGGCAATTTACCGTTTTGGCAAATTGACTAAACCACCAAGAGAATAAGTCATTTGCCTACAATCAGCCCAGTATTTGTCAGAGGGTTGTCCATTGTCCTTATTACTATATCTTGCAATCTAGAAATACTTCCACTTGATCCTCATTTCTGTGGGAAATAGAATGTGCAAGTATTATTATCCCCATTTAACAGATCAGGAAAATTGAAATTTGGAAGGGGTGATGTCAAATTCCCATTGCCCATAAATAGTTGCCTTTCCTTATGTAACCCATTGCCAGATTTAATATCTTTCATTTTGGAAGGAAGAAAGGAAATAA
Source organism: Sarcophilus harrisii (assembly GCF_902635505.1). NCBI lineage: Eukaryota > Metazoa > Chordata > Mammalia > Dasyuromorphia > Dasyuridae > Sarcophilus > Sarcophilus harrisii. The sequence continues at coordinate 281,276,276 of NC_045427.1, forward strand.
GTATCTATTAAGCAAGCATTTATTATGTGCTAGACATATTTTTAAATTAAATTTTAGAAGGGGAAAACCTCTTCTCAGCCACTAATTTATATGTCTTATAGTCTAAGTTCATTTCTTCTTGATCTCTTTTCAGGGGTCTTTGTCACTATTCTCAAGGTAGGAACTTGCAGTAGGAGTTGTGAGATGTGGAATAGAGATATGGGCTAGATTTGTATTTTCCATATGATGAAACTTCCTATACCACGGCAGAGAGGTCCCCTTCTCTTATAGTCTTAAAAGAGTTGCCTAGAATCCTGAAAAACTGTAACTTCCCTAAGGTCATACAGTTAATAACCAGCAGAGGCAAGTCTTCCTGACTTAAGATCTCCCCAGCCTCTAACCTCCATCCACTAAACATTCAATAATACCTGGATCTGAGTCCTTAGTGTCCAGTGCTGAATATAGTGGGAGGTTTGTTTCTATTTCATACTACAGTGTATTCTACTCCCTTTTAAATCTCAGGGGTCAGTTGTCATCTACAATGCCCTATGGATCTCCATATGTTTCCTCTAAAACACAAGTATTCCACTTCTTTCATATTTATAGGTACCACCTTCTACGTTATGGCGACTGAATTTATTATACATTTCGTAACAATAAGACATTAAGTTTCTACACAGTTTCAAGATCACAGAGCCACTTGTCTTTAGTACTTTTATTTCAAGCTTTTAATTCATATTCAAAAATATAATTTTAGTGACCAAGTTTATTCCTGATAAAGAGATAAGAAAATACACCCAAAGTGAGGGATTATAGGTTTAAAAATTTGCATTTTACTGGATGTGTTTTTTTAAAATGCTTTTTTTTTCTCCTTTGTTATAAATGATGGCCCTCTGGTAAGGGAGGGTTATATTCAAAAATAAAAATTATGTAAAAGCAAAAAATGTTAATAATTTTTAAAAAATTCATTAGAAATTAAAAGTATAAAATATTGATAAGAATAATGAAGAATTAATGGACTTGGAAGTATTGTTCATTATGTGGTATAGTGTCTGGATCAGGAATCAAAATCTTATTGCATCTAGGATAAGGCCTTGGACATAGTAGACTTTTAGTTAATGTTTCTTTGTTTATGGTCCTGTTTTGTTTCATTGACGTAGGGAACACTAAGTGGGGAAACTCCTCACAGGGTGGAAAACAAGTTCAGCAACTTATAGCCTTTAACTGTTTCCTAGAATCACAAAAAAAGCTGGAATGGGTCAAAAAAGCAGAACATCGACTCTAGTCATGCTAATTTCAAAGCCAGCTCGTTGCCTACTCTGCCACCCATTCTTGAATGTGTTTGAAATGACTAGTAATTTCAATTCTTCCATTTGCTAGTCTTATAACTTTGAACAAATCAGTAAACTCTCAGAGCTTCATCTTTATATTCATTTTCATCTGTAAAATGGGTACATAGATAATAATATTTTCCCAGCAGTCCTAATGGAGTGGTTTTGAGGATAAATTGAGATTATGAATATTATCTACCAGCATGTCAAGTAGTGACATATGAAAAAGATTCCTGGCTTTTTCGTCAAGACTATAGAAACCCAAAACATTATATATACACATCCCCTCACACACATATACATTTATATTTGATGTTTTTGTTCAGTTTCAGTTGTGTCTTACCCTTCATGACCCTATTTGTAGTTTTCTTGGCAAAGATACTGGAATATTTTGCCAGTTCCTTCTCCAGCTCATTTTACAGATGGGGAAACTGAGGCAGACAGGGTTAAGTGACTTGTCTAGGGTCACACAGCTAGGCCAGATTTGAATGCAGGAAGATGAGTCTTTCTGATTCTAGTTTGTTATCTGTGTGTGTGTGTGTGTGTGTGTGTGTGTGTGTGTAATTTGTACATAGTTATTTGCTTCCCCCATTAGACAGAATTCCTTGAGAGCAAGGACTATAACTGGAATCCCCAGGGCTTATTTCAGTATTTCGCACATAGTAGGCACTCAAATGTTTAATGACTGACTGTCACAGGTGCTACACAATGCAACAAAATCACAGAATTTCAGACTTGGAAGAGGCATTAGCAGCTACCTATTCCCACTAATAGCCAATACAAAAAAGCCAATTGTAGCCATTGCTACAATTTGTTTCCAAATTTTTTTTAGATTTACAGTCCTTAAGCTTCTTAGTAATTTTTTTTCATGACACTTGAGGTCAAAAGAAATACCTAATATTTTTGATTTATCCAAACAATTTAATAACTGTTTAAGAAAATAATAAATATTATCTAAAAAATTTTATTTCATTCTTGAGCAACTACCATTACTTACTAAATGGGATAGATGAGTCAGTTTAGATGCATATAACTTCTCAAATCTTGGAATTAAATTAGATCCAGCCAGCCTCATTTCCTGTTCCACATTGATTTTCTGGAAGCATTTCCTTTTTTTTTTTTTTTTTTTAATCACAGAAACCACTACCACCAAAAACCCAGCTTCAAAGAAAGATATGAGGTCATAAATGAGGAAATTTAAGGAGTTATTGGTATAGCCAGAAACATAAATATATAAAAACCTATCTCAAACATTAGAAAGTTTCTTAAAAAGGAATGTAGTCTGATCTAAAAACTGAACTACCTCAGCTGTTGACATAATGTTCTGCAGATATTGAGTAGGGTTGGATTTCCCTCAAAAAAATAAAATATCCTGAGACTGCAGAGATTGGGAACTGTAGTTCTACATTGTACCTCACAAAAAGACACGAGGAGCATCTTATCTTTCTGAAGGCTGATCTATTATGCTTTTGTGTGGTTCTAATTATGGAGAGCAGTTAGGTGGTACAGTAGAGAGAGCACCAGGCCCAGAGTCAGGAAAACCTGAGTTCAAATCAGGCCTCAGACGCTCACTGGATGTAGGACCCTGCTCAAATCACTTACCCCTACTTGACTTTCTTCCAAAGGAAATGGCAAAAACCACTCCAGAATTTTTGCCAGCAAATCCCCAATGAGGTCACCAAGAGTCAAGACATGATTGTAAAAGACCAAACAACAAGAAATTGTTAGGATGTTTTCCTTGACTTTAAACTTAGCTTTGTCTCATCTTCTACTCATTGCTACTAATTTTACTTCCTGGGGACAAACAGAAGAATTTTAAGCTTCAAACCACACACTTGGAAACAGAGAATAAGGAATATGCTGTGGTGAGAAGAACACTGAATTTGGAGTTGGAAAAACAAATTTTGGTCCTAGCTCTGCTTACTTGTTTGATCTTGAGCATTTCCCCTTTTCTGAGTTTCAGTTTTCTTTTCTATAAAATGAGCAGGTTGGACTGGATAATCTTTTAGGTTTGGTTCTTTCTGCATTCTAATCATTTCTAAATTTGACTTTTTCTGGGGTTTAGGGCAAGAGCCAAAAATTTGAGTTGCCTTGTTTGAAAACTATTCTCTTGTGTTTAAGAAAATACAAAACTAGGAGGAAGTAGAAATTCGAGATGGAATTGGGAGAATACCAATAAAGGCGATTAATGGAATAGATAGAATGATTTATAAAGACAGATTAAAGTCACTAAGTAGCTCTAGCTTCCCTAAGCCTTAGTGAAAAAGGGATATGTTAACAGTGCAAACACCAGAGAGTGTTTAGTGATAATTTTGCAGCGTAGGAGTGACTTAGAGAATGAAATCAAATCTAGAGAAGAAAAAAAAATAAGACATCATACAAATAGCTCCATGATTGAATCCCAAAATTCTGGGAAAGCCCCCTCCTCCTCAAGAAAATGGACAAAACTCTTATCACCTGGGATACTTCAATTAAATTGGACAAAACACTGGGGGATTTATTAGAGAGAGAGCCATCTGTGCTGGTAAGGGAATGAACTGAATGCCCTGTTAAACCCTTTCCAGCTCTAATTTCTGTGGCTTTCTTCTGTGGACCAGAACTGGAACAAGCCACTGAAAGGACTGCTTTGAAATTTCTCCGAGCATTTAAACAGATTGCTTTCTTTATCTTCTGAAAATCCCAATACTGTTTGATATGGAGACTATCAAAATGGCTTGAGGCCTTAGATTAACCCCCTAGAAGTCGGGGAGAAGGGGAAGAAAGGAGGCAGTAATCTTTTTTGTTCCATGCATTCCTTTGGCAATTGAAGCCTATGAATACTTCAAAATATTATGTTCTTAAATGCATAAAATAAGATACCTGTTCTTACAGAGGAAACCATTTTTATTGAAATAAAGAAATAATCTTTTTCCATCCAAGTTTATAGATATTCTCACCCCAAATCTATCCATTAATACTTTGGGAGTCTCTGGATCTCAGGTTAAGAATTCCTGCCCTGTGTTACTACTGGGATTATATCCCAAAGAGATTATAAAGAAGGGAAAGGGACCTGTATGTGCACGAATGTTTGTGGCAGCCCTTTTTGTAGTGGCTAAAAACTGGAAACTGAATGGATGTCCATCAGTTGGAGAATGGCTGAATAAATTGTGGTATATGAATATTATGGAATATTACTGTTCTGTAAGAAATGACCAACAGGATGATTTCAGAAAGGCCTGGAGAGATTTACATGAACTGATGCTGAGTGAAATGAGCAGGACCAGGAGATCATTATATACTTCAACAACAATACTATATGATGACCAGTTCTGATGGACCAGGCCATCCTCAGCAACAAGATCAACCAAATCATTTCTAATGGAGCAGTAATGAACTGAACTAGCTACGCCCAGAAAAAGAACTCTGGGAGATGACTAAAAACCATTACATTGAATTCCCAATCCCTATATTTATGCACACCTGCATTTTTTATTTCCTTCCCAAGCTAATTGTACAATATTTCAGAGTCTGATTCTTTTTGTACAGCAAAATAACGGTTTGGTCATGTATACTTATTGTGTATCTAATTTATATTTTAATATATTTAACATCTACTGGTCATCCTGCCATCTAGGGAGGGGTGGGGGTAAGAGGTGAAAAATTGGAACAAGAGGTTTGGCAATTGTTAATGCTGTAAAGTTACCCATGTATATATCCTGTAAATAAAAGGCTATTAAATTAAAAAAAAAAAAAAGAATTCCTGCCCTTTAGAGACCATATAGTAAGACTTCAGAAGACTCAAGTTTTTTCCTGGGTTTGTAAGAAAGCAGGATGGACAAAGTCAGAATAATCAGTAGGCCCAACATGTGCTAGACATCCATCCAACAGGCAATGTTCTCCAAACTCATGGTAGCTAGTTTTCTAAATTGACAATTTACCTTTTTCCTTTTTTCATTCTTAGTTCCCTTCAAAGATTTCCTGATTCCCACATCTCCCCATAACTAGAAAACATTTTGCATCTATTTAATTTGCATGTCCAAGTACTTATTGTTTCCCTCCAGAGGAAGGCAAGCTTCTTAAGAGCAGAGTTTTTTTTGTTTCTGAATATGTATTTCCAGCACCTGGCACCAGGTAGGTGTTTAATAAATTCCTCTTGAATTGATGGGGGGGGGGGGGGAATCTTCCAACAATCCACAACTCCAAGTACACATAATTTATAAGTACACCTATGTACCCACATAAGACCATCAGTTTCTGCCCCAAAGCAACCTAAGAAGCCAATGAAAGCAAAAGGAACGACATAAAACAATTCAGAGATTCCACAGGACAGGATCTAAGAGTTAGAATGGATCCTTTGCCTGAATTTGGGGCCAGATTCTGGCAGTAATTTGCTGTGTGATCGGCTGAATTACTTTTACTCTGGGGGATTCTTCATCTATAAAATGTGGGAGCTGGCATTTGCATCCAGAGAAAGAACTGTGGAAACTGAGTGTGGATCACAATATAATATTTTCACAATTTTTATTGTTTTCTTGCATTTTGTTTTCTTTCTCTTTTTTTTCCTTTTTGATTTTTTTTTATATAGCATAATTGTGGAAATATATGTAGAAGAATTGTACATGCTTAATATATATACTGAATTACTTGTCATCTAGGGGAGGAAGTGAAGGGAAGGGAGGGAAAAAAATTAGAACACAAAGTTTTGCAAGGATGAATATTGAAAATTATCCATGCATGTTTTGAAAATAAAAAGCTTTAATAAAAAAGAAAAGTGGGGGCTGGAGTCGATGGCCTTTTACTTACTCCCTTCCAGCTCATTATTTATCCTTATTTCTCTTCAACCCTAGAACAATGCAAACATTTCTAATTTTTAAAAATGGAAACAAAATTATTATATAAATATAGCAATATAATTATTTATAGTCAAGAAAAAAACCTACTGATTGTTCCAGTTGTCATTTTCTGTTTCAAGTGAGAGTTTCTCTTGCCCGATAGCGTCATTCCTGTGGGTGACACGTGTGGCTCTTTATTGCCTGGGCTCTTAGTCAAATGTCTTTTGCTTCCCTTGGGAAAAGGAGCTACTGAAAGATTATTTGGAACCATTTTAAGTAGGCCTTTTGAGATCAGCCAGCAACAGTTTAAAGGCATATTATTCCTGTTTAATTTCAAAGGTTTCAACATTTAAAAAAAATTTTTAAAAACATTTATATAGCATTTTCTATATAAGGACTTTACAATTATAATCTCATCTGATCTTCACAACAATACTAGGAAGTAGGTACTGTGATTATCCCCATTTTACAAATAATTATTACAAATATGTTTAGAAGAATTGCACATGTTTAACCTATATTGGATTACTTGATGTCTGGGAGGTGGGGGGAAATTGGAATACGTGATTTCATAAGGATGAATGCTGAAAATTATCTTTGTATGTATTTTGAAAAATAAAAAGCTATTATTGCAAAAAATAGTCACAGTTCACATGCATATAGTGCTTACTATGTGCTGTACCAAGTGCTTTATTTCTATTTATCTCATTTGATCCTCATCACAATCCTTGGAGGTAGATGATATTATTAACCCCATTTTATAGATGAGGAAACCAAGACATAAAGATTTAAGTGACTTGCTCAGTCTAGATTTGAACTCAGGTCTTTTGACTCCAGTCCCTGTGTACTTGGTGTAGACTTCAGAGATGGGGGCTCTAATGAGACTGGTAGGACCTGTAATAATTGCAAGTGACATTTTTAAGCCATCCTTGATTTAACAAAAGATAAATTCATCAACTTTTTTTATTGTTATACCTAACTGAGTAAATTCCTAGAACTACCTCCTGCTCTCTTTCTTGGACCCTATACAAGTTTCAAAGACAGGCAGTTAAAATGATAACTAGCCATAAGCCCAACAGATCTTAGCATTTTGCCACCACCTGTCAGAGAGATGCCCTTGGGCATTGAGATCACAAGATGAACTCTAGGGTGACGTGTGCAATTTCCCAGGTTGAAACACAGCTTTGCAGGAAAGCATCAAACCCATAGTAACTGAGCTTGTGAATTAGTTTGAAGCATAGTAACCAAAACTCAACAAAACCAAAGTGTACTTAGGGGAAAAAAATACTTTAAATTCTTTTTTTAATGGATAAAAGTGTTTGGTTTTTACTGTTACATAAGGAGCTATAACATTTCTGTTTATTTTTTTTGTGACGTAATTTTGTAGAATCGGTTTAAAATGTTCTTTTCCTGAACTTTGTGAGGCAGGAAAGATTATGAAATTTACAATCTATTATATATTAATTTAAAGGGTATTGTTAAGGTGTTAAAAAGTTTCAGTGTGTATGTGTGTGTATTTATACATACATATATATATATATATATATATATATAATGAGTGAGTAAGCATATTTCAGTTCAAAATGAAGTTGGCATTTTCTAATAATTGGTCAGTAACAAAGAATTGACAAGCTCCGACCAACTATGGAAAGTTCTCTGACATTAGAGGTTTTTATGTGCAGATTAGTAGGTCCCTCTCTGGGAATTTTGCACAGGGATGCATTTTCCAATCAGTGGTTAGATGATATAGCCTCCAGGGTCCCTTCGAAATCTGTGAGAAAGGGAACACAGGGTCCTGGGGGTAGTAAGAATCATGATAGTAGAGGGAGCTTAGAACCAGAGATAGGATGGCCTGGCCTGAGGAAGGATGGATAATATGTAACCTTTTGACCAGTGAATCTGGGCTTACATGAGCCAGTCTTTGGGGGTGCTCCAGAAATTCCCCTTCAGTTGAGTTACCATTGATGTATTTTCAGAGTTTGAATAAAACCCTTGTCGGGTCTCCATAGAGATGAGAACAAGTGATTTCAGTGGCTGGACCAGGTGTTTGGAGTGCTCAGAGCTCGGCCAGACCTTGGAGAAGCTAGGGATCATGCAGGGGAGCCCGGACCATCCCTGGCTAGCTTGACTTTGTCTTGCCACTGGGCTTCTGTGATTCCTAACAGGAGACGGAGGCTGACAGCTAACTCTGCAGTTGGGCTCACTTAAATCCAATTCACATGCAAGTCAAGACATAGCCTTGTGATGAGAGTAGTCCGCTTTCAAAAATAAAGGACAAGCAACACTAATATAAGCATTCAAAGTAATATTAAGTATAGGTCAACTTGCAATTCACCCCATAGAAATCACAGAAAACTTAAGGATTCAGAATAACCTCAAAATAATTGATACCTTTTTATTTTCTAGTGAGTCCCACTTTTCTCCATGACCCTGTGGTCCTTGAGAATCATAGCCCCACATTATAATTTAGACTCATTTTAGATACTTTCAGATACCTGGATACTCTGGTGAGTTCTGTATTCACTCCCAGGAGCCCTGAAGCATCCAGTCTTGTGACGCTCTCCTGAAATCTTGGACTCTTCCTAGAAAAGAAACATGCTTGGAATTGCTATACAACCACCCCTTTCCTCCTGGATCTGAACTGTGCAAATAAATATGGGAATAACAGAGGACAAGGTCATGCTTTTTTATTCCCTCATGTGATGCTTTAGTCTTTAACTACTCATCCAGTTTGAGGGAAGGAGCACATAAGCCTCCTTTCCCCCAGGAATATAGAAGAAAGCATGTCTTCTCTAGAATAAGGCACAGGACTCTCAAATTTGCATTTATTAAAGAGTAAATCCCAAGGTTAGCCCTCCCCAGGATCTATTTTTCTCCATAAAGGCTAAAGTTCAACAATTCCCATTGCTGGATGTTGTGGTTGTCCACTGCTGGAACTGTATGATTAAGAGCATATTGCTCCTGACAAAGCTGGGGCTAGTTTCTGAGGGCTCTGGAACAATAGGTTTAAGAGCTCCCTGAACTCCTCCACTCCCCATCTGCTACCATTTGTTTTCTTTTTTTTATTGTTCAGCATTTTTTAATTTTTAATTTGAGATCCAAATTTTCTCCCTTGTTCCCACCCTACCCCCATTCACTAAGAAGGCAAGCAAAACAATATCAGTTATAAAAGTGAAATCATGCAAAATATATTTTCCTATTAGCCATATCACAACAATAAATAAATATAATTCAGTTTGCATTTCATCAATTCTCTTCCTAGAGATAGAATGCATTATTTTCATAATGAGTTCTTTGGAATTTTCTTGGACCATTGTATTGATTGGAGTTACTCAAATCATTCACAGTTAATTATTATTATGACATTATGTTCCTGTGCACAATGATCTGCTGATTCTTTTCACTTCATTCTTCATTAGTTCATATGGGTCTTGCCATGTTTTTTTCCTGACGCCACACTTCTCAGAATTTCTTTTTTTTTAATTTCTTTTTTATTTTTTTAAAGCTTTTTATTTTCAAAACATATGCATGGATAATTTTTCAGCATTAACCCTTGCATAACCTAGTGTTCCAATTTCCCCCCCTTCCCTAGATGGCCAGTAGTCCAATATATGTTAAATGTGGTAGAAATATATGTTCAATCCAATATATGCATACATATTTATACAATTATCTTGCTGTGCAAGAAAAATCGAATCAAACAGAAAAAAAATGAGAAAAAAATAAAATCCAAGTAAACAACAAAAAAAAGTGAGAATGTTATGTTATGATCCATCCTCAGTTCCCACAGTCCTCTCTCTGGGTGCAAATGGCTCTCTTCATCACAAGATCATTGGAACTGGCCTGAATTATCTCATTGTTGAAGTGAATCCATCAGAATTGATCATTATATGATTTTGTTATTTCCATGTATAAAGATCTCCTGGTTCTGCTCATTTCACTCAGCATCAGTTCATGTAAGTCTCTCCAGGCCTTTCTGAAATCATCCTGCTGGTCATTTCTTACAGAACAAAAATACTCAGAATTTCTTATAGCCCAGTAGTACTTCATCACAATCCTATCATAATTTCTTTAGCCATTTGCTAAGTAATGAGCATCACCTCAATTCCAATTCTTTGCTGTTTTAAATATTTTTATATAGATCCTTTCCCTTTTTCTTTGATCTCTTTGAAGTACAAATCTAATGGTAGTATTGATACATCAAAGGTTATGCATAGTTTTTTAGCCCTTTGGGCATAGTTCCACATTGAACCAGTTCACAACTCCACTAACAGTTTATTAATCTGTTTATTTTCCTTTATCCCCTCTAGCATTTGTCATTTCTGATAGGTATGAGGTGGTACTTCAGAGATATTTTAATTTGAATTTCTCTAATTAATAGTAATTTAAATTTTGATTTTTTTTTTGAAAACCCCCTCCCTTAATATTTTTGGACCATTTATTAATTGGAGAATGGGCTTTTATTTTTATAAATTTGATCTAGTTCTCCATATATAAGAAAATAAGACCTTTATTAGAGAATCTTGATATACATTTTAATAATATTTCTTTGTTTATTGTACATTTTGGTCAAAGGGTAGTTTCCCTGATTATTTATTTTAATTAGATCCATTTTTGCTTTTGCTTTGTCTGAGATCATAATTGCTACCCCTGCCTTTTTCATTCCAACTGAAGCATATTATATTCTACTGCATCTCATTATTTTAACTCTTTGTATGTATCTTTCTCTTTCAAATATATCTCTCGTAAAGAATATGTTGCTGAATTTTGGTTTATAATCCACTGTGCTATTTGCTTCTACTTTATGGGTGAGCTCATCCCATTCATATCCACAGTTATGATTACTGTGTATTTTCCTCCATCCTATTTTTTTCTTTTTCCTCCTCTCTCTCTTTTTATCTTGTCCTTCCTTAAAAGTCTGCTTTGTTTCTGATCCCTGCCTCTTAACCTGCTCTTCTTTTTATTACATCCCCCCATGTGTTAGGTGCTTTTATTTCAATTTCTTTATTGGGTAAGATAGATTTCTATAACCCAACTTAGTGTATGTATGTCTGTAAGTGTGTTTGTGTGTGTGTGTATATATATATATATATATATATATATATATATGTTTTTTTTAAATTAAGGCTTTTTATTTTTCTAAACATATGCATGGACAATTCTTCAACATTAGCCCTTGCAAAACCTTGTGTCCCAATTTTCCTCCCCTTCCCTCACGCTCTCCCCTAGATGGTAATTAGTTCAATATATATCAAACATGGTAGAAATTATATATGTGTGTGTGTGTGTGTGTGTGTGTGTATTTCTGTACCAAACTGAGTGTGTTTGTGTATGTCTATTTATTTGTCCATCTAACTATATTTTCCCCTCTTTGAACCAGTTCCAATGAGGATGAGGTTTAAGCATTACTTATAATCTCTTTCTGTCCAATCCTTTATCCTCTCTGAGCTGAGAAATGCTGAAACTGTTGCTGCAGTATTCATTGTCCTGTCACCACTTTTGCTGACCCCTAGGCCTCTCCTTCCATTCTCCCAAATTGTTTTCGTCCCCAAAAAGTCTCACTCTGATTTCTTTTAGTCTTGCCACTCCAAAATTTGATTTGAAGAGTTATTTTAAACGTATTTAGAAGTCAATGTTGGAAGCAGATAACCTGAGCCAATCATTGGTCCCCATAGTTGAGATATAAATATCTGAGCTCATTTTTATTTTAATGAAGTATTATTTGGTAAGCAGCCTTAAATGACTTCCAAGAATTTCACTCAGAATTGTCAGTAGGCATATCTACACCCTTCACAGAAAGATATAATTTCCCAAAATATTAATTTGCTCTAGGATGATCATTTGTATCAGGGAACTGGGAACTGTAATCAATTCACACACACACACACACACACACACACACACACACACACACACACACACTTATATATATATATAAATTAACTCAAGTTTAACTATTTCTAAAAGAAACTATTTAAAAAAAAGAATATTATTTCCAGAGTTACATCTTTGGTCTCAAGCCACTGCACAATGTTGCCCTTTCTTTTCCTATCACATATTAACTACTTCTATCTTTCTTTTCTCAAACATCCCCGCAAATTGGATTTGAAAGGCCATCATAAATTAGACAGTAAAATATAAGTATTTGCTAATCCTGGTTTGAGGTCAATTTAGGATATGTCTCTATAAAGCTGCTTAATTTTAAAGCATCACTGTCATTAAGAGACAATTTCATAGTTCTAGGGCATCCCCAATTTTTTTCTTTTTAACAGAAGGTCATGGGCAAAAATCTATGTATATTTGGGCCACATTCATTCTTTTTGTTACCATAAATCCAGACCTGTCATTGTGGAAAATCCCTTCATTAATGCAGAATGGCAAATTCTCTATAACTTAGTTCTAGAAAGTTCTTCTGAGCAATGGGAAGTACATAATAAGACTGTTTAAAAGGATTGCATATATTAACCTAATATTACACAGTTATTTAATATGTGGAATTTGAACCTATATCATCCTTACTCCAATGCTAGACCTCTGTCTACTATACCACATTGCTTTCACTCACTTTTTACAGCTACTGCTGATGCTATGCAGTAGCACTCAGAACATGGCTCATTGGCTCACAGGTATTAGCTAATAAGGCAATCATTTTTGGCTAAAAATATCAGGTGGGTGTCAGATTGGCTAAGATGACAGGGAAAAAATGATAAATGTCGGGTGGGATGTGGAAAAACTGAGACACTGGGATGTGGGGGAAAAACCCAAATAGACATAGATTTTTGCTTATGGCCTTCTTCTATTAAGAGAAAAACATGGGATGCCCTAGCACTATGAAATTGTTTCCCAATGGCTGTGGTGCTTTAAAATTAAGCAGCTTTATAGAGACATATGGATTGTTGGTGGAGTTATGACCTGATCCTCTGGAGAGCAAGGATTATACTTAGCAATACTTAGCAATGACTCTACTGAGTCTGTATCCCAAAGAGATCATAAAGGAGGGAAAGGGACCCACCTGTGCAAAAATGTTTGTGGCAGCCCTCTTTGTAGTGACAAGAAACTGGAAACTGAATGGATGTCCCTCAGATGGAGAATGGTTGAATAAATTATGGTATATGAATGTTATGGAATATTATTGATCTGTAAAAATGATGAACAAGATGATTTTTGAAAGGCCTGGAAAGATTTACATGAACAGATGCTGAATGAAACAAGCAGAACCAGGAATACACTGTACACAATAACTGTAAGAATGTTTGATGATCAACTGTGAAAGACTTGATTCTTCTCAGTGGTTCAGTAATCCAAAGCAATCTCATTAGACTTTGGACCAAAAGTGCCATTTGCATCTAGAAAAAAAGAACTAAGGAGACAATGTAAATGAACATATGCTATGTTCATTTCTTTTTTCTGTTTTTTTCCCCCTCTCCAGTGGTTTTTCCCTTTTGCTCTGATTTTTCTCTCCCAACATGATTCGTAAATCAATGTGTATTAAAAACTACATTAAAAAATGTAGTGTACTACATTTACTACATTAAAAAAAACTATCAGGTGGGTTGTATTCCCACATCAAATGGACTATATTTGGTACTATGTTGAACGTTCAGATCTCAGAACCTGAGTTTATTAAGTCATTATCAATGACACCATTTCCCACAGGCTGCTATGTGCTTTCAAAAAAAAACTCTGCAAATCTTCCCCCCGCCCCCAAGACAGCCCTTCCCTCATGTACACACAACACACACACACAGAAATTCCCCCTTAGACAACCCTTCCCACACATATACACACTGACCAATTCCAGACAATTTTATCTCATGCATTCTGCACACACATACACACACACACATACACACACACACCCCACTACATTTAAGAAAACTTGACTGAGAACAGAGATGTGGAATAATTCTAGACTTTCATCTGACAAGCCGGTGCAAATTTTTTGTTGTCTGCAGGTGCAGGTGTCAGTTATATCCCATTTATTAAATATTTATATTGTGCTAAACACTGGGGATGCTTCGCAATAGCTAAACAGCCCATTCCTTCAAGGGATTTACTTTATAATTGTAGAGATAATAGGTACACATATAAATATATGTGGAACTTATGCAAAATATTTGGGAGCTGATCAGCTAAATGGGGGGGGGGCAGGAAAGGTTCCATATAGAAGATAGTATTTGAGATGAGTCCACAAAAAAAAAAGGAGAGATTCTTGTTGGCTGAGGTGAGGAAAGAGTCATTCCAAAGATACAAACCAGCACAAGGACATAGAGGGAGAAATTAAGTATCTTCTGGACAGAACAGTGAGGAGACAGTGTGACTGGATCACAGAGTTATGTGGGAAGTAAGCTGAGAGAAGATTGACAAGATTAAGGTAGAAAATGGCCAAACTGTGAAAAGTTATAAATGTCAAAGAAATTTAAGTTGAATATATTACACTGTATTACTTTAGGAGATTATAAAAGAGGGACCCACGTGCAAAAATGTTTGTGGCAGCCCTTTATAAGTGGCAAGGAACTGGAAACTGTGTGAATGCCCATCAATTGGAGAATGACTGAATAAATTGTGGTATATGAATGTTATGAGATATTATTGTTCTGTAAGAAATGACCAGCAGGATGAATACAGAGAGGCTTGGAGAGACTTACATGAACTGATGCTGAGTGAAATGAGCAGAACCAGCAGATCATTATACACAGCAACAAGACTATACAATGATCAGTTCTGATGGACATAGCTCTTTTCAACAATGTGGTGATTTGGGGCAATTCCAGTAGAATTTGGAACGGAAAATGCCAGCTGCATCCAGAGAGAGAATTATGGAGACTGAATGTAGATCAAACAACAAAGGTGAAAATACTATTATTTTCACCTTTGTTGTTATTGTTATTGTTTGTTTGTTTTGTTTTTTCTTGTATTTTTTCCTTTTGGTTGATTTTTCTTATACAATATTACAAATATGGAAATATGTTCAAAAGGATTGTATGTATTTAACCTATATCGGATTGCTTACTGTCTTGGGGAGAGGAGAGGTAAAGGAGGAAGAGAGAAAAAGTTAGAACACAAGGTCTTACAAAAATGAATGTTGAAAAGTAGTTTTACATGTATTGGGAAAACTAAAATGCTATTGAGAAAATTTAAAAAATTTAAAAATTATCTCATTTGACCTTCTCAACAACCAACAATAATGGTCACTATCCATTTTAATAATAGATCTCCATTTTACAGTTAAGGAAACTATGGTAGACTGTAACTTTCCCAGGAACATGTAGGTTGGTTTTGAGTTCAGATCTTCCTGATCGTAGGTCCAATGCCCTATATACTTGTTACCTAGCTACCTCTAAAAAAAAATGGAAAGAATTCTGGGTTTGGAGTCAGAAAATCTGGATATAAATCCTGACTCCACTAGTCACTACCTACATAACCTTGGGCAAATAAATCAGTTAATCTCTCTGATCCTCAGTTTCCTCTATTGTAAAAATAAAAGCTGAAACTAGATATACCAGATGGTCTCTTCCAGAATCTAAGTATAGGGTATAATCAGGAACAATAGGTAAAAGTTTCAGAGTCAGATTTTAACTTAATGTTAGGAACCTTTTCCTCATAAAACAATACCAAAATGGAATGGGCTGCTTCTGTTCCCCCCATAACTGGAGATCTTCAAGCAATGTCTGCTGTTAAGGAAATTATGACCTGGTACCTTTTGGATTAGATGATTTTGGAGGTCCCTTTCAACTGAGATTCTCTGATTATAATATAGAAAATTTTTCATAAAGTAAACACCTGTTAAGTGTCCTAAGAAAAATTGAAAATGACTTTCAACCAAAACAGGCTGGATTTAGGTAAAAGACCAAAAAATCGTTTTAATCACCATCATCATCATTATCAGTATCATCATCATTGTCATCATTCCTCATATGTGTATGGTGATGTATAGTTTACAAATGTACTTTCATATTCATTATCTCATTTGCTCATCATAGAAATTTAATGAAATAGACAGGTCAAGTTTATTATTTCCATTTTGTAGATTTTTTAAAAAGCACTGAAATAATAACCTACTCAAGGTCATCCAGCTAGTGGGCAGCTGTGTAGCAAAGAGATTTTTATGCAACATCTAAAAATTGAATTTAGTACTTTTTCCAGTTTAGATTTCAATTTCCTCTTCATTTTCATGAAGGAATATATGTCAATTATAGCTATATGGGGAAATGTAACTTTGAAATGACTTAGCCAACTCAGTCCTTGATATTTCTGTTAGTAATACTTTTAAATTTGCATATGTATATATTCATTTACTTTTGTAAGTATCCTTTATGCTAGAACTCCAGTACAATATATAAACATATATGCATCTATATATTTGAATGTCGCTATCCATTTTAATTTTAGCAACCTAATTCCATTTCTGTTTGCATCAGGAAGAATTTGTTTAAGTTTCTATAAAAAAAAATTGTTATCATTTACCCCTGTTGTGTGTTAATGGGAATATATCTGTAGCAAATTCTTCCTCTTGGTCTGCCACATGATATATATCTAAACAACTTCCTTCTTCTTCCCCCCCTTCCCTCTCCTTTACAAATCTGCATCTACTTTGTAAAGGCAAAATGAATGCTATCCTTTAGTGAAATTATCGGGAAGCAAAACCTTCTTTGGCTGCCCAAGTTTAAAATAAACCAACAAACAAATAATGATACCACTACCAAAGCTATATCTCTGTTCCTGACTTGTCAAGAGTGCTCACTTTCTAGGTCTGTAATTAGACATTTTTCTACCTAAAAAGACTAAAAAATTATACCCAGACAAATGTGTCTTGAGTGGGACAGAGGGCATTGACCACCAATCTTGTTTGAGGGATGGAGGAAGAAACTCCAGGCCACAGGTTCAAAGCTGCTGCTAGGAAAGATGAAATGAGGTAGAATGGAGGAGAGGATAAAAAAGTCAGGAGCTCCAATTCCTATTGGGTTTCCTGTTTTAACATGTTGTTCTGGATAACTAAGTGCTAAGCTCTACTGTTTATAGATTGCTAAAGAACTTAAAATAATGTGGGCAATCTACAAATTTGGTGTCCCGATCACCTTCCCTTAATTACGGTTCTGTTCCTTTCATTCATTCCTTTTCTGTATGTAACAGGCAGGTAAAAGCTAATAATGCTTTCTTAGATCCCTCTGAGATTCTTTGAATTTGCCAATAAAAGTAATCAAAAGTTATACATATAATTCCTATAATTCAGTGAAAAGAGCACTGGCTGTCTTATGAATGTTTTAATACAAGTTTTGCCTAATAAAAGGTTATGCTGAAGAGTGTCACCAAGTATTGGGTATGCTGTTCAGTGCTACTGAATAAATGCTGTACAAACAATGTGGAGGTTCTGGGTAGCCCGAGAAGTGAGGGAAACTGGAAAGCTGGATAGGTTTTGGAACTGAGACAGAGGTCACGCCAGGCCCTGGAGGAAAATTAGAAGAGACAATATGAGGTACTGGGTCACATTACTCAGCAGTGTGCTTTCTATATTCAGCCTACTGTCGGGCTAATGGAATAGATTCCTTGTGAAAAATCTTCCTGTTCTCTTCAAGGAAATTGATTTTTCTCTCTCTCCCCTCTCCCTTCTCTCTTCCCTCTGTTTCCTTTTCTCCCTCCCTCCCTCTCTTTTCTTTCTTCCCTCTCTCTTTCCCTTGTCCCTTCCTTCCTCTTTTCCTTCCTTCCTTCTTCCTTCCTTCCTTCCTTCCTTCCTTCCTTCCTTCCTTCCCTTCCTTCCTTCTTCCTTTCTTCCTTTTTTCCCCTCTTCCTTCCTTCCTTCCTTCCTCCTTTCTTCCTTTTTTCCCCTCTTCCTTCCTCCCTCCCTCCCTCCCTCCTTCCTTCCTTCCTTTCTCCCTCCTTTCTTCCTTTTTTCCCCTCTTCCTTCCTCCCTCCCTCCCTCCCTCCTTCCTTCCTTCCTTTCTCCCTCCTTCCCTTTCTCCTTCCTTCCTTCCTTCCTTTCTCCCTCCTTCCCTTTCTCCTTCCTTCCTTCCTTCCTTCCTTCCTCCCTCCCTCCCTCCCTTCCTTCCTTCCTTCCTTCCTTCCTTCCTTCCTTCCTTCCTTCCTTCCTTCCTTCCTTCCTTCCTTTTGTTCAAAGGTCATTATGTTCTTTATTAAGATAGAAATATTTGAAGTCAGATAAAGTCCAACCAATAATAATTAGACCCTTAAAATTACAGATTTATTAGTGCTAGAAGTGACCTTTAGAGATTATCTAGGCTTAGACTTCTTATTTTGCATCTGTGAACTTTAAAAAAAAATTATAATTCAAAATAATTATTTTCCTTTGTAACTCTATACATTTTGTTTTATGCATTTAAAAAATAGTATTATGAGAAGATAGGTTAATAGGCTTTACCAGAATGCCAGAAGTGGCTATGACACACAAAAAAATCCACTCTAGTACAACTTCCTTATATACAGATGAAAAAACAGAGGTACAAAAAAAAAATGTTCAAGGTCATACACTTAGCAAATGTTAGTGTCAGGATATGAATCCAAGTCCTGACTTCCATGCCAAACTGAAATCTTGGAGGCTAGTGGTGGAAGCTGGTTTTTGTTTTCTAAATTTTACTTCACCAAGACTTTTGGATGGATGAGAATGGAGTGGGTGGTAAAAAAAGAAAAAGGCTTTACCTTGATTCTATTGCCTAGATTAAAATTAAAGCTGATTTTAATATGAGATGTTCATTCACTCATTCAGCAGTTACTAAATCTATTAAGTAAAAAACATTGTCTTTTTGTAGCTAGGCTACAAAAATAAATTAGTCATACCCTTTGCCTCAAGTGGTTTAAAGTCAATTAGGGATGATCAAAGATCTATAATTATATAGTTTAATAAATCTAAGATCGAATCATTATGAGTGCTCCTTGAGTGCTCCTTCTTTAGTAAGAATGTCAATCTTTTGTCTTCTCATCTTATATTGTTCTTGTTTATATCTTTTCATTAATCCTTCACTCAGGATGCACACAATACACTGAAGGTCTTCCTCCAACTTTTTGTTACGTTTCCAGTGCAGCAGGGAGGCCCCTTATCATATAATTTTTTTTCATACATACTCCTGATGATACTTCTTCTAATCCTAAACCTCCAAGAATAATATACTTTGGCCTCCTTGTACTCAATGAATAGCTTTCAAGTGTCTTTTGAGTCACAAAATTGAGGAATTTTGATTATTCTCAGATTGAAGTGTTTTATGATTTACATACATACAGAATTTAAAGGAGAATAAGGGTGTTAAGAAGTTGGACTTTTGGAGCAGTAAGAAGCTTGGAATCATTGAACAAAATTTGTAATTTCCCAGATGTATTCTAGCCTGATTCCTTTATTTCTTCAGTTTTGGACCTAGCTCATTTGTAGCAACTGTTCAAGACTAACTAGACTTAGACCTATCTGTATTTATTTTATTAATATATAACATATAATTACAAATATGTTTTATATTATTATATGTTATGTGGCATTTTATTTTATATATGTAAATATATGAATAAATATATAAATATATAATATATAATAATATATCTAGTAATAATAATATATGAATATATACTATATAAAATTTATGTGTATTTATTTTATATATTCTTCTAAGCCATTTCCATCTAGTAGAATGTAAGCTGTTTGAGGAGTACTGCTTTATTTTTATTTTTATAACAGTGGTAGGCACAGAGCAAGGACTAAATACTTATATTGAGTTACACTGAACCCTGTCAAATTTTAGATAAAGAAGCTGAAGTCCAAAAATGTTTAAAAAAAAAAAAGCAAAGTAACGAGTTAGCAAAAGAGAGCCATAGTTTTAATGCTGCAGGTACTTTTTCCAGAATATCACATGCTTTTATTAGCTGTTGGACCCTGGACAAGTCACTTAATAATACTTGTGATGTAACTGTGTATCAAAAATTTGTTATGAGAAAAGTTAATCAGTCAGCAGGTATTTGTTAAAGACTCTTGTTTGTGCCAGGCTTTATGCTAAGCTCCAAGAATACAAAGAAAGGCAAAAACACAATCCCTGACCTCCAGAGGTTTACATTCTAAAGGGGGAGACAACATACAAGTAATTAGATACATACAAGTGATTATATTGAGGGGAATAGCATAGTGCCCAGCACATAATAGGCACTTAACAAATGCTTACTGATTGATTGATTATTAGGATTGTGGGAGAAAGACCTCCTTAGGGAAGTGGGACTTGAGCTGAGTCTTTGCTGCCTTATTAATGACCTTTCTCAAACATTTGATTGACACTGTGTTCCCTTCTATGTTCCCTTTTCCCTCCCCTCCATATTTAACCTTACAAATAATAGGGCTTAATAAACATTGGTTGAATTGAATTCCACTAAATCAGGAGAAAAACAGCTGGAAAAAACCTTGCATATTAAGAAAGGCTCCCACAGCTTGATTAAGATTTAGCTTTTGAATTTTCCCAGTGTTTCAGAACTGAAATCCTAAGTACTGAAAGGCATTTGAAAGACATGCTTTTATTCAGGTAGAGGATTTGAAAAGCTAAATTTCCCAACTGATTTTAAAATTTTCTTTTGGAGAGGGGATATTGGGGGTGGGAGGAAATGTTGTTAAAGAAAAAGAAGGCCTTTCCCAGGAGTTGTTAACTTCTTCTAATTATTATATGTACTTTTCAAATTTGATCTTTTATTGTGAATCTTGTTTCCAATAGTAAAGTGTCTCCTCTTTAAATTATACATGAAGGACATATACAAACTGATTTTCTTTCTACTGTAGCAATACTTAAGGTAGTTGGGAGGTGTATAGAGGGAGAAATTGTAAATGGATGGAAGAGTTTCATGAGTCAAAAGCTTTCCATTTTTCTTTTACCTGCTTGAGCAATTTTAGAAATGATACTTTCTAAAGGAAGTGTATTTGGAGTCCGAGGACCTGGGTCGGAATCCCTGCACCTTATTTTTGTGCTGTGGACCATATTACTTGTTCTCTCTAGGCCCCAGCTGTAAAATTGGAGAGTTGGATGAGGTGACCTCTAAGTTACCTTCCAGTTCTAAATCTGTGCTCCTGTGATCTCATGAAAAGAGTCATTTGGCCTGACATTCAATGTGATTGTTGATTCCCTTTAGGACCAATAAACTTTGGCAGCAGAAGAATGAAGAAGACACTTGAAAATACTCCATACTAAATCAGATATTATGACCTGTCATTTTTGAGTTCCATAATAATAATAATTAATAACTCATTTATATGGTATTTCATAGTTCTGTCTTCAAGGCAATTGCATTTTTTTCTTCTAATTTTTTATAGCAAGTACCATGTCAGTTTCAGAGTGTCCACTGGTCTAGCACTGGTTCTCACAATGTCATCTGCAGACCTTTAGGGGTCCCTTAGATCTTTTCAGGGGGTCTTTGAGGTCAGAACTATTTTTATAATAACACTAACACATTATTTGACTCTTAAAATGCTTTTCTTTTCCAACTAAATTTCTGTGTGAGACCTCATATCTAACAATGGATTGAATACAGAAGCAGATACAAGAATTTAGCTGTCTTCTATTAAGCTGGACATTAAAGAGATTTGTAAAGCTACTTAAAGCAGGGCCACTCTTCTCACTAAATGTTTTTTGTTTCAAAACATTTTCATAAAAAATGTTATTTATAATAATAGTATTAGTTTTATTTTTAATGAATTAATACAAAATTTTAATTTAGATTATACAACTATCAATAGATATAACTCACATAAATTAAAGCTCTAAGGTTCTCAGTAATTTTTAAGGGTGAAGAGGTTCTCATTCACATTAAAGAGTATAAAGGAACCCTGAGACCAAAGCACTGGAGAACCACTGGTCCAAGGGAAGATCCCCTGAGAACCCTCCTTTAAAAAAATAAAAACAATCAAAGGCGATGACCATATCCCATTTTGGGCACAGTGCCTGGTGTACAATAGACTCTTAATAAATACAATAAATACTTGTTGACTTATTTGACAGTATCTATATCTTGGTTTTAAAAGTTTGTGGGTTTTCTAGGACCCCATCCCTTAAATATAGGCAGGGAAAGGGAAATAAACCTGAGCCCCTTTGTAGAGAGAAGAGCTCTTCAAACACTAAGTATTTCCTCCGAAGCAAGCACATAAAGTTGATCAAGTTTGCCTTTTGGGGACAAAAAGGGAGGCCTGGGTTCTACTTGCAGTTGGTGATTATTTAAATCTCTTATTTGAAAGTAAATAAATCTATGGTCTCTTGAACATCAGTGTTGTTATGAAGAGGCAACCTAGTACAATGGGAAGACTTCTAGCTTTGGAGGCAGAGGAACTGAATTCAAATGCTATTTCATCTTCATCACTTAAATTCTCTTGGCCATGAAATTCCCTTGTTAGTAAAATGAAGGAATTAAACTAGTTAGTTTCTAAAGTTTATCCTTTCTAGGTTTTTTATTTGTTTTGCTTTTTAACATGTTTATTAATAGCTTGGAGGCATAGATGACATTCTTTTTTTTCTAATAGCATTTTATTTTTCCAAACACATGTGAAGATCATTTTCAACATTCATTTTTGTAAGATTTTGAATTCAAAATTTCTTCTCCCTCCTCCACTCCTTTATTTCCTCCCTCCCTAACACAGCAAGCAATCTAATATAGGTTATATATGTACAATAATTTTAAACATTTCCACATTTGTCATGTTTCAAAAGAAAAATCACAACAAAAGGGAAAAAATGAGAAAGAAAAAGCAAACAAACAGAAACAAAAAGGTGATTATAATATGGTTCAATCCACATTCAGTCTCCATAATTTTCCTCCTGGATGTCTATTAAACATCCCAAGTCTATAGACTGGAAGCATTCTAGAATCATAAATTTTAAAACTGAAGGGACTTCAAGAAGACTGTCTAATCTAATCCCAATGAAAAATTTTAAGAATCAGAAGTGATTTTGCCAAAGTTACACCACTAGTTAAATAAAAAAGCCAGGATCTTAATCCAGATCTTCTAAGTTTTAAGTCCATTGTACCATAAAGTTGGAATAAAATATCTTTTAGATTCCTTTTAGTTCTAGATTGTTTATGTTTAGGCAACATTTCTAATTCTGAACATGGTGCCCCAGAAGCATCTAGGATAAAAACAACAGTGATTGTTTTAAAAATTTGTTCTTGGTTTGGTCCAAATGAATAAATAATGCAAAAACAGATTCAGAGCAGCAGTGAATCCTAAAGACAAAACAGAATAATGGGTCGTTGGCAACTGGGCACTGGAACTTAGCGTTAGCTAAGCTTTAGCTTAGACTACTGCCATGAGATGGTTCAACAGAAGCATCATATGATCATATTTTTATTATGCTTTCTTTTTTATTTAATATTTTTATTTTTCCCAATTATATGTAAAAACAATTTTAAGACTGTCTTAAATTTTTTAGGTCCAAATTTTCTCCCTTTCTTCCTTCCCTTTTTCATCCTTCAAGCAATTTGATATAGGTTATACATGTTCAATCATGCAAAACTTAATTACATGTTAATAATATTATGAAGTAAACACAAACTAAAGCAAAAAAGAAAGAAAAATAAAGGTTTTTTTACATTAATCTTCATCTGTATCCAGATTCCATCAGTTCTTTGTTTTTCCTTGTTAAGTCTTTTAGAATTGTCTTGCATCATTGGATTGCTGAGAATATCTAAATCATTCACAGTTGATCATTATATAATATTACCATTATTGTGTACACTGTTCTTCTAGGTGTGCATCAGTTCATGTAAGTTTTTCTGAGAGCATCCTGCTTGTCATTTACCTGCTTGTCATGATGATATATTTAAAGATAAAAAGATCATTTGGTTTAGTGCCTGCATTCTATATATGAGTAAACTGAGGCTTTTAGAAATGAAATAACTTGCCTAAGTACTGTGGATCAGGAACCCGGTGGAACTGGGGAAATATGAGTTAATCTCTTCCTTTCTCTCTCCAACCACCCCCACATACTCCCAAAACACCAGAAGGGGCAGTTATGGACAAGGAAATTGTGGTGCATTTGGAGTGGATCGATCTGGGATCCAGCTATGGACAGAAACATAATGTTAACTAAGACTCTAGCCAAGGAGCTCCTGTGACAATAGGGAACCTTCTTGCAGTTGGATTTTAACCACTTTACCTGTGGCTTTTGTATTCTTGAACTTTAAAAAAAACTGCCTATGGAATTTATTTGGGTTTGCTTAGGAGTATTTAGACATAATTTTATTAAATGTATTACTTACTTTAATCCTTGCTCTGTGTGATCCTTTGCACCAGATGGTGAACTCTGACCTAATTACCAAAGTCATACTTTAATCTTCAAACTCCCAACTCAGTGCTCTTTCCATTGTACCACTCTACCTGGAAGAGTTGGAATGAATGCTGTGAATCCCAGGTAGTTGGTGAGTTAGAATGGTTTACTGGAAAGGAAGGATAATGACTTTAAAAATTGACCTCTCAATAATACATGCAGGGACTTTGAGGGTAATTTGGCAGCTTCAGAAAGAAGCCCAGATCTCCTACACAAAGTCCTGCAAAAATCAGAAATACCAGTGATAAATAAAATCAAAGAACATCAAAAGTAGGATCCTCCATCTAGTTTCAAATAGAACAAAAATGTGGCTAGAGATTGGTAGAAGAACTGCACCAGGGAAACCAGCACGATCTCAGGGGAACAAGCCAGAAGTCAGTGGAGGTGGGGCAAGGGTTAATGCTATGAATATCAACATGAAGCTCCAGAAAAATGGATCTGAAGCCAGCCTACAGTCGGAACAACAAGAACTCTTGTAATAAAGGTCCTTAAATTGAAACAAGATTTTAAAAAAAGAAATTAAATTATTAAAAACAACCAAGAAAAATTAAGGTTTGGGAGAAAAAAAAATTGAAAGAATAGCTTAGAAAAGATGATGAAAGTCTTTGACAAATAATGGACTTCCTAAAAAAAAAAAAAAAAAAAAAAAAAAAGAATAGTTGAAATAAATCTCAGTAACTCTCTGGGAAAATAGTAAATATTAGGCAAATTAAAAAAAAGATTTAAAAAGTAGAAATAATGTTAAGTATGTGTTATAAAAAAACAAGAAGAGGTAACTTAGTAAATCATTAGACTTCCTAAAAACCAGTAGTACCACACAAAAAAAAAAAAACTTTCATACCATATTTAAAGAAAACTTAATAGAAAATTGCCCAGGTCTAGTGAAACTAGAAGACAAAGTGAAAAATAAAAAGAATTTACTAATCTTTGCACAAGTTCAAGGATGGGGGGTGAGGAGGGAATTTTTAGACTTGTACCTAGGAAAGTCAAAGGCAAAATTCATAGTTTCCACATAAATGGAAAAAATACCATAAGTAGCCAGAAACAGAGTTTAAGCAACAAGGACCCACAACTAATATCACTTAATACTATACTGCAGCTATTCTAAAGGAGAGAAAATTTTGAATAATTCCAAAAGGCAAAAAAGATAAAGGATTACAACTGAGAATAATTTAACTTGCAAACTAAATGTAATCTTAGAGAAAAAAAAAAAGATCTTTAATAGAAAAGAGGCATTCCTTATAGAAGAGAAATAAAAACACAGAAGACAAAAGAAACTTAACATTTAAGCACTTTGAAGTAGATAAATAATAATAAAATCTTTACATTCTAATAATGGAGTAAGAGACAAATGGCCTTTCAGAATCCTAATGTCTTTAAAAGTCACAGAAGGAATCAAGCAAAACAAGCATAGGATCTGAGTGATTCTTTTCTCTGTTGTATTTGTTTTAGAAGAGGAAAAATGGAGAGGGAAACAGTAATACACTAAGAAATGATTTTTCAATCATTTGAAATGAATGAAGTAAATATTTAGAAGAATATACAAATATCATCAAGTGGTGGAGGTAATGGTTTTCTTATGATCACTCTTAACTGGACAAAGGAAGATTTAATACACAATTTGGTGTAAAAATATATTAAACTTAGTAGGGATGTAGAGAGATCCTGGAGAGAGGAGAAAAGATTATCAATAGGAGAGTAGACTTAGGAGGGAAGTACTAAACAAAATAAATTTCTACTTTGGAGGGTTGATCATGAAATGAGTATTAAAAAGAAAAAGAAAATGTTAAGAACTAATTGTCTGGGCTTGGTGAAGATAGAAGGGCAGGGGAGTAGGAACAGACTACTTTAATTAAGAGAATAATATTCCTTTTCTTTACCTCCTTCTTACTTGAAAAGAATAAGGCAGGAAGAAATGAGGAAAAATAAAAGCACTTGCTGTACACAAAAGATGTGTTAAATACTGGGGATGTACATACAAAGGCAGTAAGATCCTTCTACTTCAGTAACTGTAATTGCTGAAAAACTGAATATATGGTACCTACAGAGGCAAGTGCCAGGATGTATCCCCATAAGGGCTGTTCCCCTGGATGATGGATGAGGGTAAGGGGGGGGGAGTACATTGCTGTTCCCATGATTCTTAGATTCACCTGTTTTTCAGTGGCAGCTGGATAGAATTTGCCATGGTTAGAGGGCATGGCAGGTCCCTTCCCCACCTGTGTTTTTCCCTTCTGTGATGGCTCTGGGACCTAGACTGGACACAAAACTTGTGGTCTTAGATGACCGCTGTGCCTGGGGTCCTTGCTGGAAGAAAATACATCTTTAACAATCACAGTGAACATGCATGGAATAGACAATCATTAAAACATAGGAGAGTAGTGTAATTGAATAGAAAGCAAAATTCAACAGTATGTTTTGTAAACATAAAAGTCAGAGGTAAATGAAGTAAGAGCTAGAGCAGAATTTATTATGTATCAGGCAATTGAAGTTATAGCAATCACATTTTAGACATAAACATTATAATCCTTTAAAGGATTCAAACTTAAATGAACCCTGGATCAGTATTTTTCTTTTTTCTGAGGCAATTGGGGTTAAGTGACTTGCCCAGGGTCATAGAGCTAGGAAGTCTTAAGTGTCTGAGACTAGATTTGAACTCAGGTCTTTGCTGGTGCTCTATCCACTGAACCACCTAGCTGCCTCTAGATTGGTATTTCTTAAAGAATTGGTTGGTCAAAAGAGAAATCATTGAAATAATAGGTAATTTCATTGAAGAAAATGACAGTGAGACAACTTTTGGGATGCAGCCAAAGCAGTCTTTAGGAGAAAAATTTATCTCTGTAAATATTTCTTTCAGAGAAAGAACAGATAAATAAATTGTACTTACAACTGAAAGCATTAGAAAAGTATCACATGAAAACCTTAGCCAAACACAAAAATAAACATTCTAAAAATCAAAGAGCCATTAAAGGCATTAAATTGATAGAAGTAAGAGCTAGATATTTTAAAATGAAATTAATAAAAATAGACTATTAGCTATTCAGATTTAAAACACACACACACATATACCAGAAAAAGTAAATTAATCTTAGACACTTAACACTTCTTAGCTGTGACACTGGGCTAGTCACTAGTCACTTAACCCCAATTGCCTCAGCAAGAGAGAGAGAGAGAGAGAGAGGAAATCATTGGAAACTATTCAAATTTATGCCAACAAAATTGATAAATGAAATGAATGAATATTTCAGAATATAAGAAACCTAAATGTACAGAACAGGAATTTAAATTATCTAATGTCAAAGAAAGAAATAGAATGAGCAATTTTTTAAAATTTCCCAGTACCAAATGGATTTACAAGTGATTTTTATCAGACACTAAAAGAACATTTAATTCTAATAGCCTGTAAATTATTTGCAAAAATAGGTAAGAAGGCATCCTATCATACTTTTCGTATGAGAGAAATAGCTTACTAATACTTTAAAAAAGGACAAGATAAAGTGAAAAAAAATTATTGACAGTTTTTGTTCGTTTGTTTATTTAAGGGAAAGTGACTTATTAAAGAGATTATGTTCTATGGACTATGTTGGATTTTTTCTAGGAAGTTAGATTTGTTTCAGCATAAGGAAAACTACAAATCTAATAGATCATTTAGAAATAAAATCAACAAAAATCATATGATCATATGAAAGGGGTAAAATACAACTTTCAACAAAATATTCATTTAAAAAATTAAGAAGTTCAAGAATAAATTGGTCATTCCTTAATAAAGTATATGCAATCAATCTAAAAATCAAAAGCTAGAAATATCTCTAAAAGATAAATGCCAAGAGCCTTTTCCAGTAAGATTAGAGGTAAAGCATAGGTATGCATTGTCACCACTATCATTTTTTATAGTTCTTGAAATAGAAACTGTTATCATTACGCTAAGAAGATAAGCCCAGGCAAAGAAGATACAAAAATATAGCTTTCTGTAGATGATCTGATGGTTTAATAAAAACATCCTAAAGATTCAAATAAAGCAATAATTTAGATTGTTATTACATTAAATTAATAATTTAAACAATTATTTTAGATTACATTAATTAAAACAATAATTTTAGATATGTGAAAGAAACCCACAATATTTCTTTTTATATTACCAATAAAACCTCTCAGAAAAAGAAATTCCTTTTAAAATAACTACAAAATGCCAGGCGTTTTGCACATGGTTGTAATCTCTGCTACTAAAACTGGTGGATTAATCGAGTTTGGTAGTTCTGAGCTTCAGTAGAGCTGAAGTCCATCAGGTGTCTCTGCTAAATCTGACACAAACATGATGAGCCCCTTGGAGTGGAAGGTCACCAAGCTGCTTAAGAGGATGATACAGAAAGGGGAGAAACAAGAATCAATGGAGGTCAAAGAAACAGAGCAGGTTCAAGCTTCGTGCCAACCAGTACAGGGTATTATTGCACTTCTAGCTTGGTAGAAATAGGGAAGCCAGTCTCAGAAACAAATACAGAAACAACAGCAATAACACAAAGCAAATTGGGAGTCCAACAGCCAAGATATACTCTGGAATTATAAGAATATAATTTTATATTTACAGAAATTAAGATAGTTTTAAGCGTTGGAGAGGTATTCTTTTCTCATGCTAGGGCTATATGGAACTATGACAATATTACTTAGATTAATTTAGAATTTTAGCACCATATCAAACTATCCATTTAAAATCAATATTTATGTTTAAAATTGTTTCTTTCTCTTCTATGATCTGCTTTTTGATCCCTTATTCAACTTGGGGAAAAAATCATTAAGGAGAACAAAAGGTCAAGAATCTCAAAGGAAAAAAATTAAGTGAGAGGAAAAGGCACTGAGCGTTTTCAGATCTAAGCTATACAGCAAAACAGAAATTATTAAAACTAGTTGGTACTGGCTAAAAAGGGAGAAAGTTATGGAGAGAAAGTAGAAACAGATGAAGCATCCTAGACACAGAATATAGTAGCAGAGTGCTGGAAAATCTCAAGGACTACAACTGGGATAAATTTTCACTATTAAAACCCAACATTGTACTGTAAAAACTAAAAAGGTATCTGGCAGAAACTAGGTTTGGATCATCATTTTTTGCCATGTGCCACAATGAATCCCAAATAAATATATGACCTTGATATAAAATGTCATATCATAAACAAATAAGGACAAGAGGAAGATAACTTTCATAGCTATAGAGAAGAAAAAAATTCTTGATTAAAGATAAGTTAGGATCACAGAAGATAAAACAGACAATATTGATTACAGAACATTAAAAAGTTTTTATTCAAACAAAATAATGCATTAAGAATTATACAGAAAATGGTGAACTAGGGGAAATTTTTATAGCAAATTTCTATGATCAAAATAAAGCATACAATATATGTAGGAGATGAATAAAAATTATATACAAAAATAACAATCACTCTCTCCAATAAATAAAATACTCAAAGAATATGGATAGGTAGTTCTCAAAAGAAGAAATCCACACTCTTATCAACCAAATGGAAATACACTTCAAATAACTAACAAAAAGAAAATTGCAAATTTAAACAACCTTGTAGTTTTGCCTTAGAAACCATCAGAATGGCAAAGATGAAAAAAGAAAATTGGAATTTTGGGATATGTAGAAGAACAAGTATACTCTGCCCTACTGGCAGAATTGTGAATTTACCTGTTTTGTTAAGCAATAAGCTGTTCATACTCTTTAACTCAATAATACCATCAGTAACTCAACAATATCAATACTACAATATACGGACATAGATCCTTAAAAGATAAAATAAAGAAATCATATTCACAAAAAAATTATAACAGCTTTTTTGTTGTAACAAAGAACACTTAGAAGGCAAAGAGGATGCCCATCAATTGAGAAATATGTGAACAATTTAGGTATGTGATGGTAATGGAATATTATTTTGCATAAGGAACAATGAAAATAGTGGATTTGGAGAAACTAGGAAGGAATTGTATGAATTGATGCAAAATAAAGTGAGTAGAACTAGGAGAACAATTTATTCAGTGATGGTAATAAAGTTGTGAAGGAAAACAGCTGAGAGTTACAAGCTATGACAAATTAATACTTACCACAACATAGGAAGACTAATGATGAATCATGCTTTCTACCTCTTGGCAGAGAGGTGATGTACAGAATAAAAGGTACATTTTCAGATATGGTAAATGTGTGGATTTGTTTTATTTGACTATATGTGTTGGTTACAAGGGAGTGCTTTTATTTGGAAAGATGATGTGGATAGGGTGGGACATTATTAATAGTGATAGTAGAAAGGAAGAAAAAAGTCCGAAATATTTAAAAATACAAAGAGAATAGAGAAGTTTAGAAAGGAACACAGAAATTAGACAGTGTCAGAATTATCATGTAAAATGGAAATCACTCCCAAACCTTACAATACAGGTTTGCTTTGTAATCAATTTAGACCAATAACAATGATCACAATCTTTTGATCACTTGTCATTGCAAAGATTTTTTCTGAGGCTCAGGGAGACTATGTGATTTCCCCTTGGCTTTAGAGTTACCAGGTATGAAAGATAGGATTTAAAATGCATTTTTTAAAAGGAAATTTTGAAAGTTACAAGGGGTTTCTCATCTTCAGAATCATTTCTGTTGAGGTATGAACAGTAGGATTATGACAGTTATCTTAAAGCAAGTATAGTAAATTAGATCAGAAGGGAGAAAGATTAGCCATTTGAGAAATTACACACACATACACTGAGAATATGAACAGGCAGTTCCAAGTCCAAGCTATCAGTAACTAAATGAAAATATACACTCAATCACTACTAAGAAAATTGCAAGTGGATATATATATATATATAATATGAATAATATATATGCATATATATAAAATACATACACACATAGAAACCTTTATCCTAGTATTTCATTTTAACATATTTTCTGATTTGAAATTTAGGGACTAAGTGCTAAGAGTTGTGGGAGGAGAGGTAAGACAAGGGATACCCAAATTAGGAGCATATGATCCACAAAACAAAGGACAAGGGCTGCATAAGAGTTCCCCACTCTTAGGAATAGACTAAGGCCTGGTGGCCTATTAGAGAAAGTTAAAGATTTTCAGGGGAACCATAATCATGCCTGATTAAAAGCTCTAAAATGTGTACCAGTCAGTGACTTGAGGCAATAAAAACTCATTGAGAATGTTATGAAATAGCCTAACCCATACATGAATAGAATCCCCTTGACAACATCCCAGACAAATGGTCATCCAGTCTAGTTTTATTTGTGTTCTAAGTTTATTGAAGTGGAAAAGAATTTCGTATTATTATTCTTTTCCCCCAACTGAGCTTGAGTTATCTGGGAAACATTCAAAGACAGTATGAAATCTTAGAGCAGCACAGTAGCAGAAATACTCAGTGAAGTGCTCAAGTGAACACACTCCATCTCTTTTTATGTCAGTAAACACATTCAATCAACAAGCATTTATTAAGCCCATATTCTGGGCCAATTAAATATTGTATTTAAACAATGGAGATAATACAAAAGATAGTGTCTGGTCTTGAGAAGCTTCTATCAGAAAAGAAATGTATATATATATAGCTTTAGAAAAAAAATTGATGCAAGATTATTTGCCAGAGGATTTTACAGTTGATTTTTAAATAGAGAACAATTAAAATAAAAAAAAACAAGAGTGACATATCAAATATATACTTTAAAATTTTAAAAGATATTTTATCTTTTCCCTATTACATGTAAAAAAAAAAAACCAGTTTTTAACCTTCAACTTTTTTCACAATTTTTGAATCTAAAATGTTTTTATTCATTTTGAATTTAAAATACATAAAGACAAAAAATAGAACATTTCCATTTACACAGCACAATCTAAAAAGAGGATTCACTATAAAACCATAAATTTACATATTATTTTTATATGTAAAACCATACAAAATTTAATAATTTTGGGGTATGATTTCAGATTGCTCTTCAAAATAATTAGATCAATTCACAATTTTATCAACAATGAATTACAATCGCAGTTTTTCCACATCCTCTCCAACATTTGTCACTTTTTCCTTCGATCATTTTAGCCAATCTGGAAGGTATAAAATGATATCTCAATGTTTGTTTTAATTTGCATTTCTCCCAACAATACCAGAGTACCTCTTCATATGACTATGAATTGTTTTGAACTCTTCATTGGAAAAATGCCTGTTCATATGCTTTTGTTTGTCAGTTTTTTCCTCTGGAAGCAGATAGCATCTTCCTTCATAATAGGTCTTTTGTAATTAATTTGGGTATAAAGTGACTTTGTCGCTCAAATTTGTTTTTTAAAATAAAATTGCTATTATTCTATACAACATGCTCTTGGTTCAGCTCTTCATTTCACTCTTCATTGTTTCTGCTTTTTACAATTTTGAATTCCAAATACTCTCCTGCCCTTTCCCCCCTTCCCCAACAATTAAAAGGCAAGCAATTTATAAAGATCTTATGTATCATGCAAAACATTTCCATATTAGTCATGTTCAAGCTTCAAACACACATCACTTCTGTCATTTGAATGGAATTGGAATGGAGTAGAGACCAGAATTGGGGAGACTAATTAGCAGGTTACCTTAATAGTCCAGGCTAGAGATGATGAAGGCATATATTACTGTAGTACCATATGAGTGGGGGAAAAGGGACAAATTTAAGAGATGTCATAGAGGTAGAAATGACAATATTTGACAAGTGTTTTGACATATGAGATAATTGAAAACGAGTAGTTAAAAAATCACTTTGAGATGATGAACCTGAGTGACTGGAAGAAAAATGAGATATTTAGTAGAAAAAAGACAGAAAGTGTTTAGCATTTAGAAAAAGGGACCCTTTTGTATCAGATTGCTTTGGCAGTCTGGGCAAGCTTATGGACCCCTTTTCAGAATAATAGGATTATAAAAAAAACCAATTCTATTGAAACATATTTAGCTTTTTTAAAATAATTATAACTTTTTATTGAAAGAACCCATGCCTGGGTAATTTTTTTACAACATTATCCCTTGCACTCACTTCTGTTCCGACTT
The DNA here is from genome assembly GCF_902635505.1 of Sarcophilus harrisii. Classification (NCBI taxonomy): domain Eukaryota; kingdom Metazoa; phylum Chordata; class Mammalia; order Dasyuromorphia; family Dasyuridae; genus Sarcophilus; species Sarcophilus harrisii. The sequence continues at coordinate 281,309,726 of NC_045427.1, forward strand.
TTCCCCTCCCTCTCTCCACCTCCTCCCCCAGATGGCAAGCAGTCCTACTAAATATGTCACAGTATATCCTAGAGACAATATATGTGTGCAGAACCGAACGGTTCTGTTGTTGCACAGGAAGAATTGGATTCAGAAGGTAAAAATAACCCAGGAAGAAAAACGAAAATAGTTAGCTTTTTTTTTAAGTTCATAGGCCTCAGGTTAAAAACCCCTGGTTAGGGGGAAAAATAAAACTGATTTTGAGGAGTCTAGGAGACACCTAGTTCAAAATTTCTGACAGTCATTTTCTAATGGGCAATAGGCACTCAAAAAGAAAGAGAAGAGAGCTGAATATATAGATCTGGGAGTCACTGACCTAGAAATAATAATCTTCCTGTTGACTGAAGTCACTGAACGAGTGTATAGAGATAGATGAAAAAATGTCCAAGAACCCCAAAGTTAGGAGGCAGCATATGGGGATGACCCAATAAAAAAAAGTGTGGTTAATGAGTTAGGAGGAGAAAAAGAAAGAGCAGGGGTCCTCAAACTTCTTAAGTAGGGGACCAGTTCACTGTCCCTCAGACTGTTGGAGGGCCGGACTATAGTAAAAACAAAAACTTTGTTTTGTGGGCCTTTAAATAAAGAAACTTCATAGCTCTGGGTGAGGGGGATAAACGTCCTCAGCTGCCACATCTGGCCCTTGGGCTGTAGTTTGAGGACCCCTGTAAGACCTTCCACATTCTATGATCCCTTGGCCTAGACCTCTGAGAACCCAACACAATCTCCATCTGTAGGCCCTCCCCCCATTACCTTATAATTTTGTCATTATTTTTCACATATAACAAACATGTATATATTATTTCTTCTAATAGAATATAAGACCCAAAAACATTAAGTTTCTTCCCCTGGGATCAATCACATAGTTATTAAGTTTAAGAACAGGGGCATTTGGACCCAGGATTCTTGCTTGAGAATCCAGGCCTCTTTCCTCTTGCTGTATTTTGTCACCAAGAGAATTTACTGCAATATTTTGATGAATGCCATATTTTAGATTTTTGAAGTAGTTGATGATGATAGTAATAGATGGTAAAGCCCCCCCCCCCCTTTTTGGCCCATGTTAAGGTTTGGAATAGAATTAATTAATACATTTGCATTTTGCTCCTTTTAACTCTCATTTCATTTTATTGAGTACTCATTTAGTAATTACATGCTTCCCTCAGTGTTTGGGCTATTTTTAATCTATTCTGTGTGGATTTAATAGAGCTATTTCATCAACTTTGGCTGATTGATATAACAACATTCTAATTGAGAAAGATTGGCTCACATCATCCCTGGCATTGCTTTAATTTGTGTGTCTGTATTCAGAGCAGCTCAGGTCCAGTGATTACTACTTTGGTAAATAAAGATGCAGACAGGACGCTTTATTTATCAGACAGATACCCTGGTTTATAAACTGAAATTGAGGCATTTAATTGACTTCTATTTAGGAAAATTAATTCTGGGAGCACGAGTGGCTCTACCTTGGCAGTCACAAAACTGCTTTGTGATCTATCACAGGCAATCTTAGGTGAAATGAATTCAATGAGGAGCAGAAGTAGTGTCAATAACTCTTGCATGAGCATGACTTATTATTGAGAATTTCATTTATTGAAAGTGTCCAGAGCGGTTTATTAATGGCTTTCAGTTTGAGATTGTTGTGATGGAGTGGAGAGAAAGCAGTAAAAGAAAGCTCCTTCTTGCCTTACTAAGATGCCTTTTACCTGGAGATAATTTGTTCCTATTTTTGCCCCAAGGAACATAGGGTTGAAAAGATGTGAAGGTAACTGGAGGGGAAAAGAGGGGATGTGTTTAGAGGAGCCATTTATACATTGCACCAGGAAATGTGATATTTCTTCCACATATAAAGAAGAAAGGTTGGTGACCTCTCTTCAAGAAGAAAATTTAGATGTGTTGTTTGGCATTATTACTGTAAAAATATACTTTTGTGATGGTACAAAAACACAAGAATGTTATTTAAAAAGCATTATTTCTCTCAAGTTGTCCTTTCAAGGAATAAATCTCTTCCTTCTCCTTCCCACCCAAAAAAATGTGTAGAATCATATAAAATATTAGAAGGAGAAGGATTTCTGAGGTTGGTTAATTCACTTCCATCATTTTTCAGATAGGGAAACTGAGGCAATCAAGATTAAATAACTTTCTCGGGGTCACATAGCTAGTAAGTGCCTGAGGTCAGATTTGAATTCAGTCTTCCTGACTCAGTCCCATCATTCTATTGCCCCTTGAACTACTTAACTGACCTTTATCTCTCTTCTATTCATTTAACTTCTGGTACTTCCCAGTGAGCCCAGGGGCAATATAAAATCCTTTGTTTTATCTCTGAAGCCCTTCATAATCTGCCCCCTTTCTGTCTTTCCAGTTTTTTTATGCTGTACATCCTTCATTGGCTTACTCATTCTGAGATCCAGTAACAATGGCTTCCTTGCTTTTCTTCAACCCAGACCCCCCTCCCATTTCTTAATCCTGTGCATTTTTGCTGGTTTAATATGATTCTCCTCTTCTCCTTCTCTTCATTTCCCAGGGTTTTTTTTTTAAGTACCAGCTAAAATTCTGTGAAAGAAGACTTTCACAGTCCTTCTTAATGTCAGCACTTATTTACAATTTATCCTCTGCCTATCAAATCTGTACTCAGGTATTTTCATGTTGCTTCTTCCATTACACTGTGAGTTCCTTGAAATCAGGGACTGATATTTTTCTTTCTTTGTATCTTCAATCTTTAGCGCCTGGCACATAGTAGGCAATTAAATGCTAGTTCACTAACTAACTATGCAGCATTTAAAAAGTTCAAGAGATGTAATTTCTGGGGAATTGTCCTTTTATTAATTATGTCAACATTTTAATAAAAAGTCAATGGCACTCCCGAAAACCAAAGACCTTCATGGTGGCAAGGTTTCTATGTCCTTAGAGGGTTCCTGAAGTTGGCAATCAACTCTGATTAACAGTTAATGAAAGAATGAATATTGAAATGAGCTATATTCCAATGAGAGTTGAGGGTACATGACTTGGATCACCCAGGGTATTTTTTTGGTTTGTTGTTTGTCTTGCCTTATAGAAGGGGACCCCGACATCAGGAAGATGGCTCCATGACTTACAAGTGAATTGGATCTAAGTGGGGCAAGGCTATGCAGTCACCAGTCTTGTTCTCTCCTGTCCAGTGGCCAGATACAGACCAGAACAACCAGAGATGGCACCAGTGAGAGACTTTGACCTTTTTAAGTTAAGGTCTTGTCCAGCTCTCAGTTTGACTGAAGTATTCTCCATTGAGTGACTAAGGCTGGGTAAAAAATGAGACAAAGAATGACCTTTTTTTTACCCAGTAAAAAAAAATCAGTCTAGGAGGGGAAGATGTCTTTCTCAGGATTTCTGGCTAAAACAGAAACAATCGTTATTTACTTTCACTCTGAGCCATCAGGGCCCAGGAGTGACTGAGGCACAGGTATTTAAATGCCCAACAATATGTCAGGCTTTTTCAGAAGGATTTCCAGAGGTTAATGATATCTGTCATATATTTCTTATCTAGCAGGAGGTTTTGACCACTTGTAATATATGCTTTCTGCTAAAGATAGCATTTTGAATTGAGAAAACTTGTCCAAAAAAATGCAGGCTTCAGACATTCTCCTTGGAAAATGTCATAAGGCAGGGAAAGAGAAAAATGAGAAAGCTTAGTCCTCTCATTCAAGAGCATCACTGTCTAAGAATTTTTAAATCACCATATTGATAAGTGTCATCTTAAGTAGCATTGTGAAATGGATGATTAGAGCAAAATACAGGTGCCTGAATGAAAAGTAACGGTTTCTTTAATATAAAGTGATTATCAAAAATGTCTTGTCTATTTTTATGCTCATAAATCTTTTCTAAAATGATTTCTTGAGAAATGCAGATTGTTTCTTACCAGTTTGTGATGATTTGAAAATAATTTGACTCTGAATTATTTTATTTTACAGACCAAGGCTGAGCTTAGAATCTTTATGCCTTTTGTGGTAATCACTGAGATTTCTTTGTCCTTCATATTTGAACCTTTTCATTCAGAATTTCTTCCATCTGTGAGAAATGGTCACAATGAAACAATGACTCAGGGCAGTTTTGTGCAAAATTTGGAAAATGATGAGAGATAGATGACCATTTGATGAAAACTGGCTTTCTGAATACCTGGGACCCATCTGCATGTCCAACAGCTCTAATTTCAGCAAAGCTGTTATTATCAACCATTGGCATTTTGTTGAAGGAATATGGAATTGTTAAATGGTTTTATGATTTGTTTTCAAAGAATGTGACATTATAATAAAGTAACAGTTGGCTGAAAAATGAAATAGAAATATACTATCAAATATCTTTTTAAAATATGAAACACTCAGAATCAGTCTTTCTTTTCTTTGAGTCTTATCAAAGTATTATCATTTTGTAGCTGCTATTTAAGTTGCATGTTAGAACTGGAAAGCAATTTAAAGACACAGAATTAGATGAGATTCCATAGGTCATGTGAATCTATTGCCTTCATTTTGTAGATGAGGCCCATAGTAGGGAATGACTTGTTCACGATAACACTACTTGATAAATGGTAGAGAATGAAAATAAAGTATTTAGAATTTTTGTACAAATACTATCAATTTCAAATAATATTTTTGCTTTATCCCTTACTTAAATTCTATACTCTACATCCTCTATTGAGGATTTGATGAATAATGAACAAAAAATTTTCTCTTCTCTGAATATAATTTATAATTTAGTATAGTCTATAATTTAGTAGTAGAGGCAAGACTAATCAAATATAGGATATGATATGTTTAAGTATACCATCAATTTGGTGAAGGAATTAAGAGATGGTAAGATTGGCTATGGACTGGAATAATTAGTAAAGATTTTGAGATCCATTTTAGCTTCTGGGTTTTTCATAAAAGGCGCACGTGGGGAAAGCTATAAGATTAAGTTGGAAAGCTAGAGAAGAACCTGGATTATGGGAGGCCTTGAAAACAAGGTGGAAGAGTCTATGCTTTATGAATTAAACATATGAATCGGTTTAAGGTTCCTGAGGGGAGTAATGATCTGATCAAAGTGGTCTGATGTGGTGAGTGCTACTAAACTTGGAATCACAACACCTAAATTAAAATTCCGATTTTACCATTAATTAGTCTAACATTATTATTCTATTATATGTTCTAGTTAGCTAATTAGCTATTCTATTCTATTCTATTATTGTTCAGCAAGTCCTGAAATTTCACTGCACCTCCCTCTCCTTGTCTGTAAAATAAAGATGGTTTATAGGAGTCTTTTAAATGCTGACATTAAATGAATTTGCACTGATTTTAGGTAACAGGTTTGAAAAGTTAGTCACTGAAGTATTTTCAGATTTTTATATCTTTTCTGGGACTCAGTTTTCTTTTCAAAGCAAAAGGTTTTGCCCTGAAAAGAAGGGAAAGAAGAAGAAAAGACATTTACAATTACCTACTATGTGCCAGGTGCTGTGCTAAGCTCTTTACAAATGAGGAAGTTGAGGCAGAATGAGAGGGTAAGTGACTTGCTCAGAATAACATAGTAATTAAGTGTCAGATTTGAACTCAAGAATTAAAGAATCTAGACCATGTTTTCTTTGCACTGCGCCACTTAGATTCCTCTAGGTAGTCTCTAAGGTCCCTTCATGGGTTTCTTTTTTAAAATTCAAAGGGAAAAAAGTAAACTACCTTTGATATATGCCATTTAGTCATTCATCATTTCTGGATAACATCATCTCCATTCCCCTTCTACTTCCCTACTGTTGAACTCCTATTAATAATGAAGAAAAAGAATTAAGCAAAAAAAGAACTAATGAAACAACTATACATGACATTTTTTGCAACATTCTACATTTGCAATTCTCCTGAATTGCTGGCATTTTGGAGCTATTCTCTTTTCTTTGGGACCAACATCAATATCAATAAACATATATTAAATGCCTGCTCTATGTCAGGCATTGTGCTAAATGTTAGAGATACAAAAAGAAGTAGAAGTCCAACCCCTGTAGGAACTTATAATCTAATGGAGGAAACAACATACAAGCAAATATATACAGGATAAATAGGAAATAATTGAAAGAGAGAAGGCTGTACACTTTGGAAAGGTTGGGAAATTGTACAGTTATTTTAGTCATGTCCAACTCTTTGTGACTCCATTTTGGGTTTTCTTGGCAAAAGTACTGGAATGGTTTGCCATTTCCTTCTCCAGCTCATTTTACAGATGAAGAAACTGAGGCAAAGTTAAGTGACTTGCCCAGAGTCATACAGTAAGTGTCTAAGGTTGGATTTGAACTCAGATCTTCCTGATATTGTGCCTGGGAACTCTATCCACTATACCACTTAAGGACGGAATTTTAGCTGGAAAAAAATTCAGCTAGGGAAGTCAGTTGCCAAAATAGAGGAGGGAGAACAATCCAGGTATGTGGAGATATGAGAGACAGAGTATCTTGGTCATTGAATAGCCAGAAGGTCAATGTCACTGAATCCAAAGAATATGGGGAGTAATACTGGAAAGGTAGAAGGGGCTTCTTTTTTGGAGCTACAACTATTAGTTTTTCATTTATTTGAAGTTCTTTTTTCTTTTAATGATTTTGTCATTAACATTGTCATCATTATATGTATCATTCTTTTAAGTTCTTCTGTATCTTTCTGCATAATTTTATACAACCATTCCATGTTTTGCTTAAATTTTCATATTCGTCATTTCTCACCCCACAGTAATATTCCATTACATTCATATACCACAGTTTGTTCAACCATTTCCCAATCAATGGACACCCATTTATTTCCAATTCTTTGCAACCACAAAAAGTGCTGCTATGAATTATTTTGGTATATTTTGGGCTTTTGTTTCTGTTTTTTCTCTTTTTGAGGTATATGACAAAGAAAGTGCATATGGGGTAAAGGGAAGATGTCAAGGATGAACAGCTGGATGGAATGTGATACATAAAGGTTATTTAAAAAAAAAAAAAGGAATACAATTACTAGGAAATTTTGGCCTTCCCCTTATTTCTTTTAGAATGGGAGACAGAGAGAGAGAGAGAGAGAGAGAGAGAGAGAGAGAGAGAGAGAGTGTGTGTGTATGTGTAAAAATAGGTACTGCTGTATAAGTGGTTTATACTTGTGTGAATCAGTTTGGTGTAGTTAAAAAAAGCAGTGAACTTGGAGTCAAAACACCTAGATTTGAGTGTTGGATCTTCTCTTTATTATCTAACCTCAAGTTTCTGTCATCATCTATAAACGTTAAATCAATGGAAATAGTAATTGCAATCTGTGCCCCCTTAGGAGTTAAGGAGCATGAGGTACTATGTAAATATGTATTATTAAATGTTACTATTATAATAACTGTACCACCCTATCATGTATTTATGGACATAAACTAATAGTTTTAACAAATGGAAAAAATGAAGGTAATGAGACCAATTTATTCAGCTACTAATTCAAAACAAAATATTTGTTGAGTATCAAGTATGCAAAAAGCCATATTTCAGGAAACATTTATTAAGCTCCTACTATTTACAAAACATTGTACCAGGTATTAGAGATATCAAGATGAAACATGCCAATTTGCATTTTGCAAGAATTATTTAGTCACTTTTGCCTAGAAAAATATTTCTTGAAGTGTGGTCTAGGGACCTCTGGAAGTCCTCAAGATTCATTCAGGGGATTGGTGATGTCAAAACTATTTTCCTAAAAATACTAGATATTTTAATTTTAACAGCAAATATCAATAAATATAAAGCTCATAAACAAAAGCACTTAGTGTTGTTGGTAATTTTTAAGCATGTAAAGTGGATTTAAGACTCAAAAGTTTGAGAACCATTAGTCCAAACCAATGCTAGCTAGATCTTTATTCAATACCTGGAGAGGCTATTAAAGCTATTTATTCTATATAATAAATGAAAAGGTAATTCATAGAGGTTTATGCAGCTAATTCAGGGTGTTCAGGGTGGTCATTAAAATTCCTGATTTCTCTGTTTGAAAAAAGAAAATGTACTTAGTATCAAAATTCTTCTTGGCTTTCAGAGAGGAATTATATGAAGTCATGTTCTCAGTGTCTATCATATGAGAAAAGGGATTAAAGAGAAAAATTAGTTTCCTATTCAGGATAATCTATTAGTTATTCCATTTAAATGCTTGCTCATTATAGAAAAAACTGTTAATAAAGTCAACCTCTAGTGAATAAATCAACTTGAATTTCTTAAGTGCTTTCTATGTTCAAGGACCTCCTAAGCATTGAATATTCAAAGAAACAAACAAAAATAGTCCCTAATTACATTTTAATGGGGGAGATAATATATATATATATATATATATATATATATATATATATATATATATATTCAAATAGGCACATAAAAGGTACAGAGAACAGGGAAAAGAAAGGTTTTCTTAGAAGAGAAAGTACTCATATCTCAAGTTTTGGGAAAGCCTTCCTCCAGAAAGTGGTCCTTAAACTGAATTTGAAGGGAACAAGGAATTCTTAGAAGGAAAAGAAAGGAGAAAGAGCTTCCCAGAACGAGGTACAAGAGATACAAAGGATACAAGAGGATTGTCATGTATAAACGAGCAATTTGATCATTGTGGCTAATTGCAGACTGTATGGAGTGATTGTAAAGAGTGTATGAATGTGTAAAAAGATAGAAAAATAAAATGAACTCAGGATGTGGCAGATTTTAAACATCAAACAAGAGTTAGACCCTAGAGGTGAATGAAAGTCAAATTATATTGGAAAATGAAGCCTGATACTCATGCTTTTATACCTAGCTGTGGCTGTCCTAGAACTTTCCAAGAATTGGTAAATTCTCAGGTATTGCCACTTTTTAATGTACCTATCTGCCTATAATCCTTTCCATAGTGAAAGTTAAGTGCTCAGAGCCTTGAAACAAAATCTGGACATGATGAGATTACAGAGTAAGGCTCTAAAAAGGTCTTGACATTATAGATCTTAGCGCTGAATCTAATAAAATGAAATTCAATAAGTAACAATGTAAATTCTCACACAAGTTTCAAAAATCAATTTCACAAGTATAGGGAGAGACATGATTAGATAGCAGTTCTGAAAAAATCTGGAGATATTAGAATATTGTAAGTTCAATGTAAATCATTAATGAATGTGACAGGCAAAATGATGATGATGATGATTTTGTTCTGGGCTTCATTAAGAGAGGAAGAGCTTCCAGAAATAAGGAAGGTTGAGCATCTCTCGGACTCTGCGTTGTTTTTGACCACATTTGAAGTATTATTTTAATTTCTGTTTGAATATCACAGGAGTGTGTAACCAGGATGGTGAATAGTTTCAAAAGCATGTCATATGCTGATTGGATAAAAAAAAAAGTAGGGATATTTAACCTGAAGAAGAGGAAACTCAATAGGGACATGATAGCTGTCTTTGAATATTTGTAAGGCTGTCGTGCTGAAAAGAGATTCTAAAGGCAAAAACCAGGAATAATGGGTGGAAACTGCAAAGTGATAAATTTAGGTTTCAGGTCCACTTTCTCTCAAAGAATGTCCAAGTTCATGTTTGCTATTTCCACAACTATCTGTTTGTGTCATCTGCTATCTCCTTTTCCTTTTGCCTTCAATTTTCTCCAAATCTGTCTTTTCCAGCGAGTCTCATCCTCATACTATATGACCAGCATATTTAAGCTTCAGTTTCAGTATTTGACCTTAATGTAAATAGCCTGAATTAATTTCTTTAAATGTTGATGGATTTGATCTTGCTTTCCAAGGGTCTCAAGTCTTCTCAGCACCATAATTTGAAAGCATCAGTTCTGCAGCTCTCAGCTTTGTTTATAGTCCAACTCTCACAACCATACATTTCTAGTGGAAAAACTGTAGCCTTGACTATATGGTCATTTGTCAACAAGATGATGTCTCTATTTTTTAGTGCATTGTTCAGATTTGCCATTGCTTTCCTTTCCCAAGGAACAAGCAACTTTTAATTTTATGGTTGCAGTTGCCATCTATTGTGATCTTTGAGCCCAAGAATATAAAATCTGACTGCTTTCAATTCTTCTCCCTCTAATTGCCAGGAAGTGATAAGACTAGTTGCCAAGATAATTAGTTTTGAGTTGTTTTTTATATTAAGCTTCAAGTCAGCTTTTACATTCTCCTCTTTCACCCTCCTCAAGAGGCTTTTTAATTCCTTTTGACTTTCTGCAATCAGAATGGTATCATCTGTATCTGAGATTATCATTATTTCTGCAGGCCACCTTAGTTCTGACTTTTGATTTAGAAATGTTCAAATGTGGAATGGACTGCCTTTACAGGTGGTGAGTTCTTCCTCCTAGGAAGTTTTCAAGCAGAGACTGGAAGACCACTTATCAGGGATGTTATAATAGAGATGGTACTAGGCCACTGAGTTCCTTTTTCAAATTCTGTGAAATGGAAAGCCTAAAAAACTCTGGTGATCTAAGTTTCCTAAATGTGTAACCTTGAGCAAATTAGTTTATTTCTTGGGTCTCAGATTTCACCTCTGAAAAAATGAAGACATTGTACTCTAAATGACTTCTAAGGTACTTTCCAACTCTAACATTGTATGTTTTGAAGTCTCTTTTAGCATCTTTGTTGTTAGTTCTCAAGTCCATTTCAGCTCTAATATTCTATGGTTTAAGGGACTTTTCAGATCTTACATTCTATTCTGCTCCTTGAAATCAGAGTACAGAGTTCCTTTTAATTTTCCCAGTCTTTGCAGACTCATTTTTTGGGCCTTCCTTCCTTCACCCAAAGTCTCCAGAAAGATCTACAAATCTACAAGTTTGGGGTGGGGAGAAATTTATTGAATCATTTCTGACAATTAGGCAGAACGAAGCAGGATGATCTTTTTACCATGGAAAAAGGAAGGAGTCATTCCTAGCCAGACTTTGAGACTCTTATGTTTCTTTCAGTATTGTGTTATTGAAGAGTTCCATGTTCTGTGTTTGGTCCCTTTCTTCTTTCTCTTTTTCAGTTCCTGAGCTTCTTCCTAGTAAATAAATTAGATTCTTTTCTCAGAATGAGATTTGCTAGTCTAATCTTTTATATTTACAAATGATGAACCAAGGGCCAGATCTGCCTCCATCACAAAACTAGTATGTAACAGGGGTGGAATTTAAACCCAAAACATGTTACTACAAGCCCAGAGAGGCACACTGTTGTTCCTTCCTTTCCTTCTCTCCTTCTTTCATTATATTTCACCTGGGTGACTCAGAAAAGCATGTGGGTAAGATAAGCGACCCATTTGCAAAATATGTTAGACTGGATATAAATTTAATTCAAAGTCATTAAATCAGCAAAACAGCCTTAAAAACAAGGATGGGCCCAAAGATTCAGGACATTTGTGTCTAAAGAAATCTGGCAGTGTTCTGCAAAAGAAGTGAAATAAATTTAGAACTTTCCTCTCCTTTCTCTTTTCCCCATTTCTCTCTTCTTTCTTCTTTTGTTTTCTTTCTTCTCCCATCTTTTCTCTCCTTTCCTATTTGAAATACTAGAAATCTGTGTTTTGAGAAAGCGTGTTGGGAGCATCAACTCATATCACCATGTTGGTGATATGAGAGGATTGGGTCAAGGGAATTACCTGACTGAGAGTTGAGTTCCATTCCCACTAATTCATTGTGTGGATTCTTGGGCAGATTAGAGCATCATGGACTATGCCAGAACTTGAACAAGGCTCAACTAGTCCAACCTTTTCATTTCACAGTTGGAGAAACTGAAACTTGAGAGACAAGTAATGACTATTCTCAGGTCACATGGTGAGTTAGGAGAAGACTTGACTTTGAGTCCAGTGCTCTTTCCAAACACTATCCTGATAATTTATCTAAGACTCAGTTTTCATATGTGTAAAACTGGGTTTATAATCCATGCCCTACCTGGCCTTACTGGTTATTATGAGGATTAAATGAGTTAATAAACATGAACATGTTTGGAAATTGTCAAGTGCTATATTAATATGTTATTGTTATTTTTATTAGGGAAGAAATCATTGATCATACATGGGCAGAGCAATTGGGAATTTTGTTAATTATACTTCTCTAAAAAATGATTTGCTTTCTGTTGGTAAAGGCTAAATAAGCTTTCAATTAGCCCATAGGAAAACTGACATTTGGACTAAAATAAAGGGCCATATCTGCCTCCAGAATACAGTTTCACGTGGCCTCAGACATTAAGTCCAACTTCTTTATTCAATATAACAGGTCCAGAGAAGAAAGATAAACTGCCTAAGTTACTAGTTATTGATAAAGTCTAGACCAGTCCCCTGGACAGAGAATGACAAACCATTCCAGTATCTTTGATTAAAAACAAAACAAAACCAAAAAAACAAATGGGACCACAATGGATCAGACACAACTGAAAATGACTGAAATAGGCAGACTACAACTGAGACTTCCCATTTTCTACATCAAAGCTCTTTTTAAACTACACCACTGTCTTTTATTCTGAAGAAGCACAATAGGCCAGAGGTTTTGCTAAATGAGAAAGAATAGCGTAGGAAATAAATTTCCATTGATTTCTACTATGTTGATTTTGATTTAGATTTTTTTTATTTTTTTATATCTTTTTATTTACAAGGTATATGCATGGGTAATTTTACAGCATTGACAATTGCCAAACTTTTTGTTCCAATTTTTCCCCTCCTTCCCCCCACCCCCTCCCCTAGATGTCAGGATGATCAATACATGTTAAATATGTTAAAGTATAAATTAAATACAAGTATACATGTCCAAACCGTTGTTTTGCTGTACAAAAAGGATCAGACTCTGAAATATTGTACAATTAGCCTGTGAAGGAAATAAAAAATGCAGGTGGGCAAAAATAGAGGGATTGGGAATTCAATGTAATGGTTCTTAGTCATCTCCCAGAGTTCTTTCGCTGGGTGTAGCTGGTTCAGTTCATTACTGCTCCATTGGAAATGATTTGGTTCATTTCATGTTGAAGAGGGCCACGTCCATCAGAATTGGTCATCATATAGTATTGTTGAAGTATATAATGATCTCCTGGTCCTGCTCATTTCACTCAGCATCAGTTCATATAAGTCTCTCCAGGCCTTTCTGAAATCATCCTGCTGGTCATTTCTTACAGAACAATAATATTCCATAATATTCATATACCACTATTTATTCAGCCATTCTCCAATTGATGGGCATCCACTCAGTTTCCAGTTTCTGGCCACCACAAACAGGGCTGCCACAAACATTTTGGCACATACAGGTCCCTTTCCCTTCTTTAAGATCTTTTTGGGATATAAGCCCAGTAGAAACACTGCTGGATGAAATTGCTCTCCAGAATGGTTGGATGTATTCACAATTCCACCAACAATGTATTAGTGTCTCTGTTTTCCTACATCCCCTCCAACATTGACTTTGATTTTTAAAACCAGTCAACAATCACCCAAATATTTGTTAAATACTTACAGTGGTTCAGGCATTACGTTAAACACTGGTGATGCAAAGAAAGGCAAAGGACAGTCCCTATTCCAACAGAGACTGGTATTAGGAAGGGATGAGGAAAAGTTTCTTGTAAAATGTGGGATTTTAGCTGGGATTTGAAGGAAGCCAGGAGGAGAATGTGAAGATGGAAAAAGAATTCCAGGCATGTAGAACATCCAGTATATAGAGTATCTTATAAAAGGAACTGCTGTTTTAGGAGGCCAGTTCCCTGAGACTTAACACCAAGATCTAAGTAATGGAATTATTGTGGCTTTCTTTTTAATAGCAAGTAAGAGGTAGAAGAAAGAGATCTTGAGAAAAGAGACACTTCTCTAAAATTTTTCAGACATTTGACTAGCCATCACATGATGTGTGTGAATCATATTTCTCCACTTCTTTATCCTGTGTCTTGAGGAAGGAAAGTTATTTTATTAGAGCAGCAGAATCATAGGATAGAAAGAAGCCTATAGTGGGTTTGAGTTATGTGGACTTGTGAATGTCATGAGATGAGAGGTAGAAGGCTCCCCCCTGTAACAGCAATCATTCTACATGCTCTTAAGTATAAAGTGTGGGGAAAAGGTTGGAGAGAATTACGTATTTGATCTGTCCCTTCCCTTCCACACAAAGTCTTGTTATGTATACCAGAATGTATGTAACTCAACAGCCCATATTGAATATATAATGTTAAGTAAATAACTCCCTCCCTGCCTAGGTCACAAACATCTGTAAAATGAGCAGCTTAGACTAAAAGATTTCTAAAATTTCTTGGTGTCCAACATTTTGTGTTCTAAGTTATCTTTTTGCTCAAGTATTACATGCTTCAATCTGTTACATGTATGGCTGATCCTACTTAAAATATTTACACCAACAAACTTTTTCCCAATTAAAAAAAAATTCTCAATTACATGTAAGCAGAAAACCCCCAAACTTTTAGACATTCTTTAAAAAAAATATTGAGTTCCAAGTTTCCTCCCTCTTTCTCTCCCCATCTTAAGAAGGCAATCAATTTGATATAGATTATACATTAAGAAATGTTTTAGTTGTTGCACTCTCACCATGCTATTCTTTTATCCCTTCTCACAATGTCTTCACTTTTCCAGTCGTGCATTGACCTCATTCTTTTCTCTCTCTCTGAGCTTCAGCATTAAGGCAGCTATCTAACCATTGTCTAATTTTCATTTCCCACAGCTGGGCCCACAGTGGCTGAGCTATTAAGCTTCTCTCTATTTTGCAACTGGGCATGTAGTTTGGACCAGGTTCAGTCCTGAGAAGTCTGGTCTCCAAAGAAAAAAGGGATTCCTTCTACCCCACTAGCTTATTAAATATCTGACCCTCGTGCCAAAGGAGATGATTTTACTTAAAGCTTGAGTTCGGCTCCTTTCTAGGAACTCCATAAAAAGAGAAAAGTGTAAACATACTTAATAAAAAATAGATATCAGATATGCGTCAAATTAATTTATTTCTACCTACATAAGTAGGGGCATCTAGTGGATAGACTACTAGCTCTGGAATCAGGAGAAACTGAAAAATTTGGCCTCAGGTACGTAATAGTTATGTGACCCTGAGAAAGTCACTTAAGCCTATTTACCTGTTTCCTCATCTGTAAAATGGGCTGGAAGAGAAAATGGCAAAATCACTCTAAATAAAGTCACAGACACAATGGAAACGACTCAACAACAACACTTTCAAAAGTAATACTAACCATGTGTTGACAGAGTTGCAGAAATATATGGATTCTAACTAATGCTTTATTCCTGTATCTATGAACTCTTACAACTATTCTGGAAAGAAATTTCAAATTATATAACCAAGAGTGACTAAAATGTCCATACCCATTGATGCAGAGATTGCACTAATAGGTATATTCCCCCAAGGAGGTCAATGATAAAAATAAAGATACCATGCATGCCAAAATATTTATAGCAGCCCTTTTTTGTTGTAGTAAACAACTGGAAACAAAGTAGATACCCATAGACTGGAGAAAAACAAATTTTGCTGCATGAATGTAAGGAAATATTACTGTGAAAATAGGAAGCATGACAAGTACAGAGAAATATGAGAAAATGATATGAAGCGATACAAAGTACAGTGAGTAGAATAATAAAAAGAACAACAGTAAAAGAAAACCAATAAATTCAATCACTACAACAATCTATATGGAAAGAATAACAATCACCAGACATTTGTATATGTATGTTAAAAAGTTATGAACAAGCTTAACCCCAGAGAAAAGAAAGTACCTTCCTGGAATCTTTGAAGAATTACTCCAATTGATAGGGGGCAGTTATATAACATATCTACTCTATCTATCTATCTCTCTATCTATAATGAGATATACAGTCTATAATCTTTAATATCGCTATATAATATATAATCAGCACATTTTTCAATGTGCTGAATGTTTTCACTGATAGTTTTTTCTTCTTTAAAAAAAGTTCTTTGTTATAAAGAATGATTCTAAGATGGGAAATGAGAGATATACAGAGGGAAATATAGGCAATATAACAAAACCCAGCAAAAATCTTACCAAAAAGACAAGGATTTAGTACTACTGCAGTCCACTGAGAGATTAATATTTACACCTCATTGAGATAAAGCAGTATTGTTAAATTAGGCATTTCATCTCATTTCAACACTGTCCTTAGGACTTCCATTACATATTTGCTAGAATATTGATCAATCCTCTTCTGGTTGTTGGCCAGCCTCTCTAGCCCTTGAGTGGAGTACTTATCTGAGATTTTTTTATATTATTTCCCTTAACACCATACCTTGCAAATGGCAAGTACTTAATATATGTTTATTTGTTGAATTGCCTTTGACTGTCCTGGCAACAAACATCAGATCAGCCAACCATGGTATAGTAACCATAATTGATTGAATTGTTGCTGACTGAGCTCAATCAACCAGTGATTGATAGGAGAGATTCTATAATTCTCTCTCCTTATATTTGTATCTCTGATAACAGTAGGCTTATAGATTCAGAGTTGGAAACACTCCTTGAAAAATCTATTCAATGTACTTGAAGTGCTCCTCTGTTTTCTTTCTTTAAAAAAAAAAAATTTAGTGGAGTACTTGCATAACACTCAGGCAGTCTACCTATTCTCCCTTAATTTTGCTGTCTGCAGACCACCCACCTTCTTTTTACAGATGAGAAAACTAGGACAGAGAAAAGTCAGATTATTTGACCAAGACTAAAAAACTAGTTAAGATTTATTATTACGGCTAGATTTAAACTCATATTATCTTGACTTCAGTCTGGGACACTACCTGGACCACCCAAATATCACCCTGTAGACCCTTCAGTAGTGTATTGCAAATGAGGAAAGAAGGCAAAAGCAGAGGTAAGGATATCACTGGGTTAATCTAAATATGAGGTGTTGTATGGGCTGGAGAGAATAAATATAAGGCATCCTCCCATGGGTGATTTAGACAAATATTCATAGACTGCCTATCAAATGCACAATACTTTACTAAGCCTAGGATAGAGTCCTTCAACCCAAACCATACTGCAAACCTGTGAAGTCCCTTCATTTTCTACTATGGATTCTTTTGTGTTCCACATTGCAACAAAGTAGCCTCAGAGGCTGAGGAGTCTGGGTCTAGGAATTGTGGAGAATGAAGAAGTATAGGAATGAAGATTTTAATTTGTAAATTTTAAGAAGAGAAGGCCTCCAAATATAAAATCTTAGCAGACTGATAAAAATCTATCACTAAAGGAGAACCGAAAACACTGTTCTAAGGATTTTGCAAGCATTAGGGAACTGTAAATTTATGCAAGTCTTGGTCTTAGTTTTCTCAACTGAAAATTGAATGGTTTAGATGAATTTGCATGTCTCTAATTCTAGACCCAAGGAATATATACATATGTATATTATATGTGTGTGTGTATATAACATACATATGTATATATATTTATACATATATATACATACATATATATATATATATATTTTTTTAGTTGGGCAAAGAAGACATGTGCATAAGAAACAGTGATATAGCATAATGGATAGAGCATTGCAGTTAATTGGTCAGCCAGGCTATAACTAATTTTTATGTGCCTACCATAAATCAGGCAACTCTGCTAAGTACTGGGGATACAAAAATAATCAAAACGACAGTTTTTATTCTCAAGGCCATAATTGAATAGAGGAGAAAGCAAACAAACAAATATATAGAGAGAATAAATAGGATATAATGAACAGAGGAAAGGCATTAAGAATCAATTTACTTAATTAAACTTAATCAAGAATTTTTTCCCTCAATCTTGTTGTTGTGTACAATGTTTTTCTGGTTTTGCTTGCTTCATTCAGCTTCAGTACATGTAAATCCTAGCTTTTCTAAAATCAGCCTGTTCATAATCTTAATTAAGAATTAAGAGGGGTTGGGAAAGGCTTCCTCCAAAGGTGGGATTTTAATTGAGAAGCCAGGAAAATCAGGAGACAGAGATGAAAAGGAAGAACATTTCAGGCACGGGGGACAGCCAGAGAAAATATTCAGAGCTGAGAGATAGTGTTGAATCCCACTTCAGTCTTTTCCTGGCTGTGTGATCATGAACAGGTCACTTAACCTCTGAGATTCAGTTTCCTCACCAGAAAAATAAGGATAATGCTTTCAGTGCTTGCCTTTCTGAGGTGATGAAAGGAAAGAGCTTCAGCGTTAGGAAACTCAGTGGCCCTGTAGATAAAGTGTGGAGTCTGGAGTCAGAAATACCCGAGTTCAAATTTGGACCCAGAAGCTTACTACCTTTGAGGCTTTATGTAAGTCAAAATCGCTTAACCTCTGGGTGTTTGATGTCCTCATTTGTAAAGGAGTGATCATAGTAGCACTACCTCCCAACATTGTTATGAGATAATATTTTTAAAAATTTGTAAGTGCTATATAAATGTTAGCTAATATTATTACAGTGCTGTGGGGGCGGGGGGGTGAGAGCGAAGGAATGAAAAAATCAGACAGAGAGAAAGTGAGAAAGAAACACAGAAACAGAGACAGGAACAGAGAGAAGATATTTAAGTTTTTTAAGGAAGTTCCTGCCCTCAAGGAGGTAGCATTATAATTGGGAAAGATAATAACATATTAAGGAATTTTGAGAAGGGGAGCAAAGGGACTGGTCACAAGGAAAAATGGCGAGAACTCAGAAAATTGGGAAGTCGTATAGAGACTTTGACCTGTCAAGAAAAGGCAAAATTAATTTACTAAGTCAGGGGATCCGGGGGATTGCAGAGTCCAAAGTTCCAGTAGGGAGAAGATGAAAGTAATAAGGAAACATCCAGGAATTAATGTGGAAGCCTAGGTCCCGCCAAAATAAGACAAAAGCTCTATGCAAATGTCGGTTACTATGATTATGAAAAAAAACCATAACAATAAGTAAAATTTACAGTGGGGAATGAAACAAGGGATAGAGCCACTGTTCAAAGTGGAAAGGACAACATAAAAAGCTGGACTATTCAATTCTTATATTACTTCTGTTTCCTCTGCCAAGGAGAATGTTCCTTGGAATGGAAAGGACAAAACAAAAAAAGATGAATGCAGAGTTAAAAGTCGAGATAAATAAGGAACTAATAAGTGAGAACATAGCACTCCTTGAGGAGTTCAGGTTACCTGACATAAAAAATAATAACAATCACTGGTAGGTGTAGTTACTTTGTTATCAGCAGTTTATGAAAAATCATGGCAGACAGGTAAGATGCTGTGGGTACTAAAAAAGGGCAAATTTCCTGATTTTCAAAAATGGGAAGGGGGAGATTATACAAGTTCTTGGTAAAAGTGCATATTATTAAAGGGATGGCTAAAAGATCCAGTATGGTACTATCAAAAGCAGGTCAAGCCATATTTATGTCAGTTCCTTTTCTGGCAAGATTATTGTATTGGTAGGTAAGAAGAATGCATAGACATTATTTACCTAAATTTTAGCAAAGTACTTGACACAACCTTTCATGCTGTCTTTGTACACAAGATGAAGAGTTGTTAATTAAATAATAATATAGTTACATGGATCTGAGATTGTTTGAATGGGCAGGCCCCAGGTTAGTTGTTAATTGAGCACAACTAGAAGGGAGGTCTCTCATGGAACCCTGTGTTCATTTTTTAAATGACTTGTGTAAAAACAGAAGAAGCATATTTATCAAATTTACAGAAGGCATAAAATTAGGGAAACAAGTTGATTGGTAAGATAAAAAGAATTGATCTTAAAATGGAAATAAGTGAAGGTAATAATAATAAACACTTATATGGTTCCTTCTATATACCAGGCAATATGCTAATAATGCTTTAACAAATATGATTTTGTTTGATCCTTGCAATAACTATAGGAAGTAGGTGATATAGTTATCTCCATTTTTATAGTTGAAGAAACTAAAACAAACAGAGGTTAAGTAACTAGCCCAGGCTTTTAGAGCTTTTAAGTGTTTAAGGCTAAATTTGAATGCAGGTCTTCCTTCTCCAGACTGACTACTCTATCCATTGAATCAATAACTGTCTCTAAAAGAAATCCAAAGGATAGAATTTGGGGTCGAATCTAATAAGATTAAATCGAATAAGAATAAATATAAAATCTTCCAATTTGGGTTAATTAAAAAAAAACAAGCCAAACTTCATGAGTACCAGATGTTGTGATTAATTTGTTTGAAAAAAGATCTGAGGATTTTGGTGGATTGCCACTGTTATGTAGCAGCCCCCAAAATGCTAATACCAATAAAGGCTTTATTTAAAGAAACATAGTGCCCAGAACATGACATGAAAGTCACTGGGTTCTCTACATTGGTCAAAGCAATTAAGATTATTATGTTCAGTTTTAGGTATAGCATTTAAAAATTTACTTATTTAACATGTTTCCCCAGTTACATTCAAAACAAAAAAAAATTTACATGTTTTTAATTTTTTTGAGTTCTAAGTTCTCTTTCTTATCACTCAAGGAATCACTTGTGAAGTTATGCAAGCTGTGGGGGGAAAAAAACCATAGCTCTTTCACCCTAATGAAAACAAAAACCCTCAAGAAAAGTTAAGTTAGAGAATCCTAGAAAATCTACTAAAAACTACTAGAAACAATTCACAACTTAAGCAAAGTTGCAGGATACAAAATAAATCCACAGAAATCATCAACATTTCTAGATGTTAACTTGCTCTGCTTGGGCTAAGAAGATGGATCTAGGAGTATTAGGTGAAAGTTGTAGAGTTGCCAATTTTAGCTCAAGAAAAAGGATTAATTTAATAATTAAATATATCCCAAAGTAGAGTATATTGTCTCCAAAATTCATAGGATCATACATTTAGAGGAGAAGGGACCTTTTTGTTCTTCATTTCAGCCCTTTCCCATTCTTCATAACCTCATTTGGGGCTTTCTTGATATATTAGGGTGGATTGCTATTTCCTTTTCTAGCTGATGAGGAAACTGAAGTAAATAAGCTTAAATTGCTTGCCTAGGATCACATATCTAGTAAGTATCTGAGGCTAGATTTGAACTCAGAAGATGAGTTTTCCTGATTTTAAACCCAATGCTCTATCCACTATCTACTACACCATTTAGCTGCCCTCAAGAAAGGGACCTTGAGGTTCCTTTATTCCAGTGCCCTCATCTTAGAGCTAAGGAATGAAATGGGGAAGTTAATTTAACTTACCTAAAGACATACAGGTAGTAATAAGTATCAGAACTGGGATCTGAATCCAGCTCCTCTGCTTTCTTTCTACAATGCAGCAGATAACTTATAAGTTCTCAAGAGAAAGGTAGAATGATTCCCAGAATTGCTAAAGAGGAAACAAGAATCAGCTGAACTAAATGGCCTCCAAGGTCCCTTCCAACTCTGAGACTATGTGATTTTTGAGAGTCTATTATTTGGCAGCCTATGCCAGATGGCACAAACACTTAAGAGTAATAACTTAAGGATTGTAAGACAGGGAGAGACAACTGGGCTGATGTGTTTTAGGAAAGCTTCCTAAAAGGTAGGACTTGAAGAAGGGGTAGGATTTGGACAATAGAATAAAGATCCTGGAGGGAGGAACAAAGTTAGCAAAAATATAGAGGTATGATTGTGCTGCTGCATTTTCTTGCAGTGGTAAGTAGCCCATCCTAGCTAGAACAGAACTCATGCAGGGAGTAGCAAGACTTGCAGATGGAAAGGTAAGTTAGGGAGAGATTATGCATTTTGATTGCCAAGAAAGAAGAATTTGGATTATACATCTTAACAACAACCAAAGAGATCAAGAAGCGCTTGGAGAGGTCACACCTGAAATGGAACCTTGAATGGCGCTGGGGACTCTGAGAAAGGGAGATAAGAAAGCACTACATTTAACATATAGGAAGCAGCTCTTGTGCATACATGAAGTTTAGGAAATAGAATGTTTAGTTCATAATTCAGTTTGTTGAGAAAGGGGTGTATTGTGGGAGAGAAAAGCACTGGAAAAGGTTAGAGATAAATTTTAGAGGAGTAAGTGTTTAAATGACTGAGAAATTTGCATTTTAATAGATTGTAATATGACTCAATAGAATGCATCCTAGGCCTGGAGTCAGGAAGATCTGAGAAACTCATTCTCAGACCCTTACTAGCTCTCTGACTCTGGTCAAGTCATTTAAATTTCTGTGTGTCTCAGTTTCCCCAGTTGTAAAATGGGAATAATAGCAGTAACTTTTCACAGAGTTATTGAGTAGATCAAATGAGATAATATTTGTAAAGTGTTTAACTAGGGTAAGGAGCATAGTAGATGCTATATAATTGCTTATTCTATCCCTGGCATGATTAGTAATAGGGAGTTATTGTCTGTTTTAAGCAGGAAAGTGATCCTGTGCCTTTGGAAGACCCTTTGGTCTCTATGGGAAAGAGATTGGCCAGGATAGTGATTGAAGGAGGGGGACCAATTAGAAGTCTGTTAAAGTGTCAGGTTAAAAAGTCATCATCAGGACTCTTCTCAGCAATGTGATGATTCAAAACAATCCCAATAAACTTGTGATGGAAAATACCATTTGCATCCAGAGAGAGAACTATGGATACTGAATGTGGATTGAAGCATAGTATTTTCACTTTTTGTTTTTTTATTTGTTTGCTTGCTTTTTCTTTCTCATGTTTTTCCTCCTTTTGTTCTGATTTCATTTTGCATAACATGACATTTTTGTTTGCTATCTTGGGAAGGAAGAAAAATTTGGAGCACAAAGTCTTACAAAAATGCATGTTGAAAACTATACATGTATTTGGAAAAATAAAAAACTATTGAGGAAAAAAAAAATCATCATCAGAGCCTATATTTGGGTGACAGTCTTGTGAGTAAAAACTAGGTGATACTATATGAAGGTACAGCTCCTGAAAACCCATTGAATGTGGGAGTGGGGTGTCAATGAAGATGAAGATCACAAAGAAGACTCTAAGGATGTGAACCTGAGGGACTGATTCTCACAAAAGAAAAGGGTAAGTTTTAACTTTTTATTTTTATTTTCGATAGTGAAAATAAGGGGGAAGAAGTCATTATTAATCAGAGAAATGCAAATTAAGACAACTCTAAGATACCACTACACACCTGTCAGATTGGCTAAGATGACAGGAAAAAATAATGATGATTGTTGGAGGGGATGTGGGAAAACTGGGACGTTGATGCATTGTTGGTGGAGTTGTGAACGAATCCAACCATTCTGGAGAGTAGTTTGGAACTATGCTCAAAAAGTTATCAAACTGTGCATACCCTTTGATCCAGCAGTGTTACTACTGGGATTATATCCCAAAGAGATTATAAAGAAGGGAAAGGGACCTGTATGTGCACGAATGTTTGTGGCAGCCTGTGATGATCACGTATTTTTAAATCAGCAGGAGTCAGGAATTCAGGTTAGGGGAAAATCGTCAGTCTTTATTCTCAGTGAAGAAGGATCGGAGGTGGAAGAGAATCGGCAATAGCAATGTGTGCAGCTGAGTCAAGAAGCTAGCTAGACCCGCAGCCACACGACCAGCAGCTAGGAGTATGGACCCAGGCCCAATCTCCCCCAGCTTCTCTTCCTGTCTCTCTCTGCCTCCACCCACCAAAATCGTCATTTCCTATACAACACATCAGGACTTGCACGGAGAGTGGGTGGGGCCATTCTTTATCCAATCATGTATATTAATAGAGTATAGCCCAATTACTATTTAGCCTCATGTACTTGGCACCTCAGTGCATCAACTCAAACCTCAGCCCATTACAGCAGCCCTTTTTGTAGTGGCTAGAAACTGGAAACTGAGTGGATGCCCATCAGTTGGAGAATGGCTGAATAAATTGTGGTATATGAATATTATGGAATATTACTGTTCTGTAAGAAATGACCAACAGGATGATTTCAGAAAGGCCTAGAGAGACTTACATGAACTGATGCTGAGTGAAATGAGCAGGACCAGGAGATCATTATATACTTCAACAACAATACTATATGATGACCAGTTCTGATGGACCAGGCCATCCTCAGCAATGAGATCAGCCAAATCATTTCCAATGGAGCAGTAATGAACTGAACCAGCTATGCCCAGAGAAAGAACTCTGGGAGATAACTAAAAACCATTACATTGAATTCCCAATTCCTATATTTATGCCCACCTGCATTTTTGATTTCCTTCACAAGCTAATTGTACAATATTTCAGAGTCTGATTCTTTTTGTACAGCAAAATAACGTTTTGGTCATGTATACTTATTGTGTATCTAATTTATATTTTAATGTACTTAACATCTACTGGTCATCCTGCCATCTGGGGGAGTGGGTGGGGGGGTAAGAGGTGAAAAATTGGAACAAGAGGTTTGGCAATTGTTAATGCTGTAAAGTTACCTATGCATATATCCTGTAAATAAAAGGCTATTAAATAAAAAATAAAAAAAAAAGAAAATAAGGGGGAAGTTTAGAGTGATGTAAATTAAGAGAGAAGATGTTTGGGACCTGATAAATTTGAGAAGTAAACAGGTATACACAATAGAGATCCCCAGAAAGTTATTGAAGTTGTGAGGTCAGAGTTCAGGAGAAACTTTTTTTTCTATATTATTATATGTAATTTGCAATATTATATGTATATATGCATATACATTATGTGATGTATACTATATGTGTATATACATGCATATATGATGTGTAATATAATTACATTCTGTTATATTCATTTTTATTAGATTTTGATTTAGAATTGTCTCCATAGAGATTATCATTGAAACCATGGGAACAAATGAGATTGATCACTAAGGGACAGAAAGTAAAAAAAGAAGAGAAGGTCCGGGATAAAGCTATGGAAAACAATCATATTTAAGGGTTGGGAAATAGATGGTGATCCAGGAAAGGAGGAAGAAAAAGAAAAGGCTAGACAGAGAGGAGGAGAGGCAAATCTCTTTGAAGATTTGGGAGAAGAGAGTATTCAGGAGAAGAAAGTAGTGAAGTGTATCAAAAGCTGCAAATGCCTGAGGAAAATTAAAGACCATGACACTGAACAATTAAGAGACCATTAGTAACCTGTAATAGAGTAATTTCAGTGAAGCGATAACATTATAAGGCATATGATAGGGGACTGAGGAGTGAATGGTTTATAAAAGAAAAAAAGCAGAGGAAAAAAAAGTATAGACTGCTCTAAAATTTATCAATGAAAGGCAGAAAAGGAACAGGTGATAGCTTAAAGGGATTTCAGTGTCAGATAAAGAATTTTCAGACTTAGGGAGACCTAAGAGTATTTTTAGATGGGAATGGTTTTAAATTGGAATAAACTGAAGAATTGGGAGGAGATATGATTGATGAAGAAAAAAATTCCAAAGGAGATAGTTAGAAGGTAATAGAATAGAAACTCTGGTCCAGAGATAGAAGGTAATAGAATAGAATCTCTGATCTAGGTATCAGAGTTAATATTGAGTAGAAAGTCCATCTCGTCCTCAGAGATTGAACCAAAGGAGGAAGAGTAGTTTTGAGGAGCAGAG
Organism: Sarcophilus harrisii; assembly: GCF_902635505.1. Classification (NCBI taxonomy): domain Eukaryota; kingdom Metazoa; phylum Chordata; class Mammalia; order Dasyuromorphia; family Dasyuridae; genus Sarcophilus; species Sarcophilus harrisii. The sequence goes on from NC_045427.1 coordinate 281,335,051, forward strand.
TATGGGAAATGAAGGCACTCATAATATATTAAGTCAGCCTAATAGAGTGGAAAGCTCCTGGATTCCAGGATCAACTCTATTATTGTTGATGTTGACCAACTCAGTATTTCTCCAAATCTCATTTTCCTAATCTATGAAATTAAGGTATAGAAGATTAGAGAATCTTAAAAAGTTTTCCCAGCTCTAAATCTATCAATTAAAATTTATTAAGTGAAAGACACTTATGTGGTGCTGTAGGCAGAGCGCTGGGACTGCAAATAAGGAGTTTCAGTCCAACCTCAGACACTTTATTGGGTGACCCTGGGCTAGTCATTTAATCCTATTTGCCTCAGTTTCCCCATCTGTAAAATGAGCTGGAGAAGGAAATGGCAAACCATCCCAGTATCTTTGCCAAGAAAAACCCAAATAGGGTCACAAGAGTCATACTAGACTAATTTAAAGACAATAAAAATTTATTAAACATTTATTACTTTGCTCTGTGCTTGTCACTGAGAAATACAAATCCAAAAAAAAAAATGATTCCTACTCTCAAAGACCTTATACTCTGTTGAGGAAGACAATATTTAAATAAATGAGCATATACACAAATGTTGAATAAATATAAAATAATTACAAAAGTTAAATACTTCTGAGGCAGAAGTGAGGAGAGAGTTCATTTTAGGAAATACAAATTTTTATATTTCCCCCTAGGACCTACTCAGCTCACTACTCCACACATATTAGGTACTTAATAAATATAGGTTTAAATGAATGAAATATGAAATAGGTAGGGAGCTAGATGATAGAGTATATAAAGCATTGACCCTGGAATCAAGAAAACCTAAATTCATATTTAGCCTCCATCATTAATCATGTGACCCTGGGCAAGTCATTTAATTATTTATCTGCCTCAGTTTCCTCATCTTTAAAATAGCACCTATCTTCCAGGGTTGTTGTGAAGATCAAATGAAATAATAATCATTATAAGGTACTTTCCAGACCTTAAAACAATATATAAATGCTAGCTATAGCTATTATCATTTTATCAAAAATATTTTCAAATTAGCAACCCATGATTGTTTAGTAACAAAGTTGGCCCAGAATGCTTAACTAAGATTTAAAGTTTGGTTTTGAATTTAGCTGTTTAGTTTTATTGAGTCTTTCCCAGGCTCCTTACAGAGCAATAAATCTGATTTACATAGAACATTTTAATTCGATGAACCATTTCATTTATTTGGTAATATTCCAAGCATTCTCCCCTTTCTATCATGTATTTTTTTTCAATGAAAGTGCAGACCTATACTTATAATATAGTTTTAGTAGATATTCAGAATTTTTTTATTAATTCCTCTAGGAATGAAGTTTTCAAATTTTAATAATGGGAATAACATCAATAAAAGGATGACAGGCTGATATTTTTAGTTTGTTCATAAAAAAGTTTATTTGCATTGAAATTTTAAAAATTAAATTCAACAGATATTAAACACTGACTGTAGACAGGTAGGTGATAGAGCATTGACCTTAGAATAGATTGCTCTCATTTTTCCTCAATGAGTCAATACAATTTAGGGGGATGAAATTTCAGCCAAATATCAGTAGATGGAAACCAGCCATCTCTAGAGTTACTTTCTCTTGGGATAAAATCTGACCATTTTTTTTTCCTGGGAAAAGGGACTGCTTTTTCATGTTTGATGAGGAGTGGAAGTTCTTACAATGCATGTACCATGTATATACAACCAATATTTTCTCCCAGTGGTGTCTTTGGCTAGTGTTCTGACTGTCTTTGCTAAAGAGAAGGAACACAATTGGCTAACACTGTGCTCTAGAATTATGTCAAAGTATATTGGACTCAGAAGGAAATTTAGATAATAGAATGTGAGACCCTAGCTTATACTCATAGTGAGCTTAGAACAGAACATTATAACTAGAAGTCAGAATTTACAATAGTAGAATGTAGAACAGGAATTCTTAGAGTATAGAATAGGAATACCTAACCTTTAGAAGTCTGGTGAAGCCTGTGGACTGCTTTTCCAAATTAAATTGATTGCCTACATTCATGATGGAAGGAAATGGGGAAAAAAATCAGTAAGTGGCTAGTGAAAAGAAAAGTGTCTTTTTTCCCCATCTAGTTCATTCAAAGACCCCAGGCTAAACACCTGTGTTCAAGAGCCAAGAATGTTGGGTATGGAAAGGCCCGTGAGACATAAAATGTAGAATTGGGAGGAACTAAGGGATATAAAATGTCACACCATCAGAAATAGAATTTGGGGGCAGGAAGGAGCATTAGAAATCTTGTCTGACTACCACATGCTATTTCACTTGTGTCTCCCTCATTGTAAGAATAAACACAGCTGGTTGACCAGGACAACAAATAAATAGAATCAAAGTGGGTGAGGAAGGAAATGGAGGAGGGATTGTGACTTGGACTTAGTAGAGGATCCCTTCTTCTTTTCACCTCTTCCCACTTTTCACCCTTGTCAGGGTAGACATAAACCAAAAGTGGAGGAAAAATGGCACACAGTCCATTGCATACATCCAGTTAACTTTACCCACCATCCCTAGTATTTTTAAAATAGAGAATAGATAATCAGATGGAGAGTTCCTCAAAGGAAAAATAATAATATCACCAAAATCATTCTGCAGTGCTTTCTCATGACTGAATTTGTGAATCTTGGAACATAAAAGCGTAGGCTTTTTATAACTAAAAGGAACTTCTGGACATTACTATCCAGTCAAACTTCCTCATTTAATAGATGAAGATACTGAGGTTTGGGAAGGTCAGGACTTCCTCTTAGTTAGTTAGGAGGAAGAGGAAGAAGTGGAGGAGGAGAAGTGTCCTAAAGATATTGAGGATTAAATGTAATATATTTGTATATAAATTATATATACTTTGAAGTACACATTGTACTTTATATATACATATATATAGTCCATATAACCTTTAAAGTATGTGTGTATATATATCCATCTTAATATGTTTTCTTTTTAAAGAAATGATTGTCAATCCGATTCCTTATCTGAATTTTAGGAGACACTCACTAGGAGCTAATAGGTATATTAGCATATTAACTGGGTGCCTTTATGGGAAATAGGTGCTCACAGACGTCTTTGATTGCCTTGTTACTTTAAGTTGCTTCAGGTAAGAAGGAGCCTATGAGGACTAGTGGTTCACTGGCCTAAAATAACAGGATTGAGGGGGTGTTGACCAAAGTGATAATGGTATCATAAAATTGCCACAGCTGCCAGGATTAATTTGCTATTTATGTCTTTTGGACTCCGAGGAGAGAGAAAGAACTGCCTAGATGCTAGGGATTAAACAATTCCTTAACATCATTATTCTCTCTGGCTCATGGTTGAAATACAATGACATAATGCCCAGATTTTTAAAGAAGAAAAGGAAAAGAAGGGGGGAGAATATGAAAGGCAGCCAATATCATAGAAAGAGCAGTGACCTGGGATTCTACTTGTAGTTGGGCTGTTTACTAGTTGTGTGCTCTTGAGCAACTTACTTTACCTCCCTGAGTTTGGGGGCCATAATCAGGAAAAATAGAAATAATAATAGCAGACCACCTACTTTTCATAGTATTGTTGAAGAATATTAATAATAACAATAGTGATAATTGATGTTCATAGAGTGCTTTAAAGTTTACAAACTTATAGTATGAATGCATTTAAGCCTCACAATAGCATTATAAAGTACTTATTTTAGGTAATGTCTATATTTTACAGATTAGGAAACTGAGGACAAACTTAAAAAACTTGCTTGGAGTCACATAGGAGACAAGTGTTAAGGACAAGGATGTGAATCCACTTCTCTCTGGATTCCTAGTTCAGAACTTTTACCACTACAACATAATATTTGTAAAGTACTTTTGTGACCATACAGTTTGCTATAAATATGAGCTGCCATTAGCTTTAGTTATCATAAAGAAAAAGTTATAAATATATGGCAAATGACTATTTCAAAAGTTAGAATATAATAACTTGCATTTAAATATTATTTTCCTTGCAACTTAGACAGTTAGGTGCTCAGTGGGTAGAACATAAAGACTAGAGTTAGGGAGTTATTTAACTTTTGTTTGATTCAGTTTCCTCAGTTGTAAAATAGGGATAATAATAGCCCATACTCCAAGGGGTTGTCTTATGGACCAAATGAGATGATTATTGTAAAGCACTTAGTATAGCGTCTGGTACATGATAGGTGCTATTTAAATATTATTTACTTTTGTTATTGATGTTTTCTTGTTGTATATAAGGTTTTTTATTCAGATTGCTTCATTTATTAGTATGCACTTCTTGAGAGCAGGAATTTTCTTTTTTGCTTTTCTTTATATTATTCCCAAAGTTTAATACAATGTCTGGCACATAAGAACCTAATAAATACTTGTTGACTGACATTTAATACAGTGTTTTTTTCATTACAGCATGTAGCCTTTTGCTAATGAAACCAAAGCTTTGAGAGTTAGATTGGTCAACATCAATTTGTTCTATGGTCATAGACCATGAACCTAACCCTATCCCAATTGTCTCATAAACATGATCATAATGAAGATTAGGCAAGAGAGTGTGAATGGGTCTGTATACTTTGTCCCTACTGCTATAAAGCCAAAAACCAACCAAGCCACATCCCAAACCCTTTGGAGCATGTGCCACATTAACACTGGGGAAATGTTGGTATTTTTGTACCTAAAAGAGCTCTGGATTTGGAATTTCAAGAGATGAATTCTAATCTTGACTTTAAAAAAAAATAAGTTGTTTGATCTCAAGCAAGTACATAATTTTTTAGACCTATTTCCTTATCTACAAAATGAGAGGTTCAAACTAAATGATTCTATGTCCATATACTTTCCAGTGCTTAGTCTAGTCATTACACCAAAACCAGAAACACAGTCTAGACATACATGTTCTGCCTCTGTGACACCATAAAGAAATATGTAGTCACTTGAAAGAACAAACAGCAAATCAGGTCACTGTAATTAGAAGCTGTTCTGTGGTACCTGCTGGCTCACAGAGGGAGCTTTATATCACCCCACAGGCAGATATACTCGTTCTGCCCAGAAACCATCTGCACCCAGTTTGAAGAGGTCTTGGAGATTCTAAAGAGAAAACTGTCACTTATAAGAAAAGATACCTCTTCTGTTCTTTCTCCTCCTCTCCTGTATATTTATTTCCTTTCTCTTTTCCCTTTCTTTTTTCCTTCTTCCTCTTTTTCCTTCTGTTTTCCTTTCCCCCTTCCCTTCCTTTTCCTTTTCCTTTTCTTTCCCTTTCTCCTTACCTTTTCCTTTCCAAATTCTTCCCCTTCCTTTTTTCTTTCCCCTGGAGGTAGGGACTATTATTCTCTCCATTTTGCAGTTGAGGAAATTTTTAAAATAGAGGATAAATGACCTGCTCAGGATTGTCTTGAGGACCAAATAAGACTATATTCGTACTTAACATATTGGCTGGCATATAATAAGTGCTACATGTTAGCTACTACTACTACTACTAATATTACTACTACTACTACTATTACTATTACTAATACTACTGATTTATTACTACTACTACTACTACTACTTTATGACTACTACTACTACTACCATTAGTACTATACTGATTTATTACTACTACTACCGTTAATATTACTACTACTACGACTACTACTATTACTACTACTACTGATATTACTACTACTACTGTTAATATTACTACTACTACTACTACTATGACTACTGCTATTACTACCACTACTACTGATATTACTACTATGACTACTACTAATCCTACTCCTACTGATATTACTAGTACTATTATTCTACTACTAATGTTAATATTACTACAACTACTACTACTATTACTACTATTTATTCTACTACTGCTATTACTGTTACTACTGTTCTACAACTACTGCTATTACTATTACTACTACTCTACTATTACTACTACTACTCCTACTACTGTTAATATTACTACTACTACTACTAAAAAATACTAATTCTATTACTACTACTATTACTAGTATTACTACTGTTCTTCTACAAATACTGCTACTACTTACTGTATAGTAAATTAGTGGCAGAGGTACACCTAAAACTCAGGTCTCACAACTCCTGAATAAATATTATTTCCACTTTTCTGTGGACAGCTATCTAGGTGGAAATAGGTGTGAATTGGTATAGGCTGCTATGGATGGTTTTGTAATATAGGGACTAATTCATTCTAAGCCAGACTCAGGCTTACAGGTTAGAATAACCTGTAAAATGCAGGAAGAGATTTCAGACTCTTGGGATGAAGTTTGGCCCCTTGGCATAGGACAGATATCTAGGATACCTATATGAAGATGAGATATAGTAGAAAAAATGATGTAGGTGTTAAAAAATATTTGTGGTAATTTCTTCACTATATTTCTCCACCCAATTAGGTACCTGTCACTTTTGGCTCCTTTTTATGTGTCATCTTCCATTATTAAAATATAAAGTTCTTGAGGAACTATCTTTTTACTTGTATTTTTATTCTAGGTGCTTAACAACATGTTGACACATGCTAAGTATTTAATTATCTATCTATCCATCTGTTTCCATCTGTCTGTCTATCAATTTATTGTAGAGATGTTTCTGGGAACATATGAGTCTGCACATCTTGTAAATTTCTTCTTTCTTATATTAAATGATACAGAATAGCTTTGTAAAATGTAAGTGCATTTTTAATGTAACCCATGATCCAGGTGCTATGGATTTTCCCTCTCTCTCACTCACAAAATTTCTGGGCTAATGGGATTTTGAATTCAAAGATTGATTATAAGAAGGTCATTATTTCTGTTTGGCTCCTTTCCCGTACCTGGAGTTGCTCCAGGAAGATCTGACATACTCAGAGTCTAGTTTATATCTAGGTTTTCAAAGCATTCAAAGGTGAATGCTTCCATACAAGCACCCGAGGCACAATATAGATGGCTTTTTCTCTTCATGGAAAAAAGCAAAAGATATTAAGGATTGAAGGAAATCCTTGAATTGATACAAAAACAAATAAAGCATTCATATAGCCCATCACCTGCTCCTGACAAAGAACCGAACTTGGGATTGCCATTAGAGCAATTTTGGTGGTATTCTAGTCAAATAAATGTCTCTTCCACATGATTATACCTGGTACCTTTTAAATTTGTAGTGCCATACTAGTATTTAGCTTTCTCTGGAAGATAGGCTTTGGGAACTGCTGAACAAGCAACAGCCTTTTATTGTAACAGCATTCTTTGAATAACTTCTTGGCTTTGCTCATCAAATAGAATAGTTGTGTAAGAACTATGTGTAGTATTCTCTTCTTTCTTAAGAGGTTAGCTAAATTAGGACTTTTCCTTCTCTTTTTAGAAAGTCTAATCACAATCTTCTTTCTATAAAGGGAATTCTGTACCAGCAAATCCCATTTCTCCCCAGAGACCATATCTCCAAAGTCTCCAGATTGGGAACGTCTTAAATTTAGGATAACCCAGAAGATATCATCCAAGAAATTTCCCTTCTTTGGTTAAAAGCCTAAATTCCTGAACCTTGATGCTTAGGGAATTCAGAATCTCGACTCCACCCCACAAGAAGTAGAATTCATAGATATTGCCTAGGGACTACTTCTCAGGTCAAGTGGGCATATAAAAACTGTTCCTGCAATGTGTTCTACAGGAAATCAGTTGTTGCCCCAGCTTCTGCTGCGTCGGGGGCTGTGCAGTCTGGTCTCTAAGAAACAGAAAGACAGAAAGGGACAAAGGTCTTGAGGTCCAAAATCTCTCTTTTAACACCACCTGAGCAAGTACAAGTAGAAGTACATGTTGCCTAAAATCTCTCTTCTAACCCACCTGAGCAAGTACAAGTAGAAGTACATATTGCCTTGTGCTTCTGCCAGAAATTAATGATAGTTATACTTTGAGGGCATATGTAGCTTTCCTTTCAGTTTAATCTATCATACACGTACTTCTGCTGGAAATCACCATCAATTGCCTGGTAAAGGAACATGCAGTAAAATAACTGAGTTTAGGTATGAATTCTCTTCTAATATACACACATACCCAAATGCAAGTCTTATCTGCTTCTTTCAAGTATGACAGTCTGGTGGAGAAAGTAAAAAGAGGCAAGCTGTTCTTGCTGTATTTTTGTATATCATAGGGAAGGCTTGCTTTTTTAATAAAAATGGTTTCCCAGCCCTCCTCCCTCAAGTCTCAGTGAATCTGTGTTTTCAAGTTCCCTGTCTCTTAGCAAGGTGCCAGTGACAGGCTCACATTTTATGGATAGGTGCTCCTTAGATGCCGGATCAATTATAAACAACAATTTTTAAGCTCTTAATATGTATCATGCATAAGTATGAAAAAAGAAAGATAGTCCCTGACCTCAAGGAGCTTACAATCTAAAAGGGGAAGACAATTAAAAAAAAGAAGCTGAAAAGGGATGGAAGATGGAAGGAAGGTACCCAGTTTGTGAGCACAATGAAAAAGTCCAAATAAAGGAAATTTGGGGATGACCTCTCTACTCTGCCCTCCAATTAAAAGGACCCTAAAGTTAAAGAATACATAGATTCTTTTCAGATTGAATTTAAAACTGCATATGATTGGTTTATTCATTCACAAGCAGATATTTATTGTGTCTACTATGTGCAATTCACAGTTTGGGAGGAAAGGATTATATATACAAGATGTCATTGATTTAGCTATTGTACTTCTAGAACTGATAGTTCAGTATGGGAAAAACATATAAATGCCAATAATGAAAAGATATGATATTTTATATTACATATAATCTGTGGTATTATTTGATAAGTACATTAAAGAAGTAAAGAGCAAAGTGTTATATGTGGTCTAAGGCTGGGGAATCTCATTACTAGCTAGGAATCTAATGTTTCCTGGACAAGATAATATTTGAATTGGACTTTAGAAAATGGATAGGAATTTGACAAGAAGATAGAAATGCCTTTAAATGTGTTTTTCCCTTTACATTCTTACATCAAATAATTTTCCAATACTTTGTGTTCTAGATAAGGATGTCAGTGCAAGATTACTTGGTGTTTAGTAAATATTGGCTGAATCTGTGCTCAAAGGGAGCACAAAATCTTATCAAACACTTCCCTGCCTCCTCAAACAAAGCATAATGAACATTATTTAAACATTAAGAGATGACTAAATCATTATCATGAATATCCATTTTTATTGTGCTATGATCTAAAACAGGCCAGCTAGGGGTGCAGTAGGTAGAGTACCAAACTTGAAGCCAGGAAAATCCAAGTTCAAATCCAGCCTCAGATAATTATTAGCTGTGGGACTCCAGGCAAGTCACTCAATCCTATTTACCTCAGTTTCTTCATCTGTAAAATGAGCTGAAAAAGGAAATGACAAAACATTCCAGTATCTCTGCTTAAAAAAAAAAAACAACTCCAAATAACTGAAACAATTGAACAACAACAAATACTCTAAAACAAGAATGAAATACCCTTTCTAGATCTGTTGAGATATACAGAACTGTTTACCTATTCCCTTGCCAAATGGCTTCTAGACTATTGGGCTTTTTGAGTGCTTGTATCAGTTTTTAAATCATTTTTCCATTTCATACTGGATTGTCAGATTGTCAGCTGTCACCTAATGTTGTCATTATGTGACGCTTTTAGCCACCTTCTAATCTGCTTTGGGATTGAAAAGCAGCTAAGCTAGATTGTTAGAATTAAAGAATCAGTAGGAACTGGTAGGTCTGTACCCCAAAGAGATCAAAGGAAAATGATCCACATGCACAAAAATATTTATAGCTAGTTCTTTTTGTAGTAGCAAAGAATTGGAAACAAGGGATGCTCACCAATCTGAGTGGCAATCTGAACAAGTTGTGGGATATGATTGTGATGGAATACTATTGTGCTGAAAAAATGATGAAGGAGATGGTTTCAGAAAAACCTGGCAAGACTTATATGAACTGATAAAAATGAAGTGAGCAGATCCAGGGGAAAAATGGCTATGGTAACTGCAATATTGTATCAATGATCAACTGTGAAAGACTTAGTGTAATCAATACAGTGATCAATAACAGTTCCAAAGAACTCAAGATGAAAAATGCTATCCACCTCCAGACTGAGAATTGAGGGCCTGGGAGTGCAGATTGAAGCTTTTTTTTTTTTTTCCACTTTCTTTAATTTTCTTGAATTTTTTTTTTTTTATATTGGCAACATAAGATGGCTGATGTGGAACTATTTTTTTTTTGCGTGGCTTAATATGTATGTATAATGGGTATTATATTTCTTGCCTTCTCAAGGGGTGCAAAGAGAAAATTTAGAACTGAAAATAAAAACTTTAAATTTAAAAAAAAGTGCCTTCAGGCTTTGAGTGGGAAGCTGGGCCTTAGAAGTTCTTCTGAGTGAAGTACTTTGATATGCCATTTTTTGTGCCATTTATTTTCCTTACTCTGGAGCATTTTTATTTATTTTGTAAGTTTTAGTTGAATCCTAGGTAGGAAAGTTTTTTGGAAAGCTGAGTTCAGATAGATGAACTATTTTATTACTGTATAATTACTTTATTATTTTATTATAGACTTTAGTAATGGCAAAATTTAAAAGGTGTTTTTATTTAAAAAGGGGTCCATTTACTTCCCTTTTAATACAGTCTCAGGGGATTTCATCGTAAAGGGACAAATCTAAAATCAAGACGAGTTTGTTCATAGGTCATTATAGTTTGTGGAAAACCAGAAACTCTTCTTGCTCCTTTCCATATTTTTCTCCTTTCCACCTTTCCTTTTATCAACCTCCTAATAAGCCTTAGCATTGTCAGTATGAAATGTTTAAGAGAGACTGAAAAAACCTTAATTCTATCCTAAAGATTAAAGTTTAACTTTTTACATATTCTTGCAAGAGTAAAGTATTTCTTTACATTCACACTCAAATTTGCATAACTCATATATGATTTTTTTTTAAAAATCAGTTTTTTAAATTATTCATAATTTTTTCCTCCTTTCCACTTTCCCTCAGCCCAAAAAAAGAAAAACTCTTATAACAAATATGTAGTTATGAATTCTCATATAGAACATGTCCAAAATTTTGTGTTTCATTCCTGTGTATTTTATCCATAGCCTTTTTCATCATTTATGGTTTAAAGTCATAGTTGTTTAGAATTCTGAAGTCCTTTAAAATTGTTTTCACAATATTAATGTATGTATTTTTCTTTCACTCTGCCTGCTTCATTCTGTATCAGTTCATATAAATGCTCCTAAGTTTCTTTTGTCCCTTTCATGATTTCTTATAGCAACATAGTATTCCATTAATTCATCTCCTGTAATTTGTTCAATCATGACCAAGGAATAAGGAAAGCAAATATTGGAGATGGAGTGAGAGTGATAGGAGGTGAAATTTCTAGAAAGACTTGGAAGTAATTTTCATAAAAAGTAGAAAATAAAGCTGTCTCCTATCCTAGTTGAGCTACATCTGAAATATTGTGTTCAGTTTTTTGGAATTACCTTTTAGAATGGCTTTCTTAATAACTTTGAGTATGTCTATCGGAGGGTGATGAGGATGGATATGGAACTGAAGAGACTGTATTAAGAGATTGTTAAAGAGACTGAAGATATCAAGCCTAGAAAAATGATTTGTTGAGGGGGGAAGTAGGTAGTAATAGCAATTTTCAAGTATTTATAGGATTGTCATTTGGAAAAGCAATTGGTTTATTTTACCTGTAAGTCTTAAAATATGTTGTGACCATATAGTGGAAGGGTTTTAAGAGATTCTTGTTCAGGTACAGGGTAGAATAAATGGCTTCTGGGGTCCTTCCACCATGTAGATTCAATGATCCTTAATTGCAGAAAGCAGTGGGAACCATAAACCCAAAAGACAATCTGATATGATTTTACTGAAGGCTGTGATTTTGTTAGTGAAGAGAATTATAGGAAATTATTGTGTAGTTTATGGAGTGGTTTTTTCTTTTTCAAATAAAAACAATTCTTTTGGATTGTTTTTCTTTTGGGTCTGTTTTGTTCTCTCTCTCTCTTTCTCTCTCTCTTTCCACAAACAAGACTGATTTTTCTTGTTTTAATTGTCAAAAAATATTCAGATGACTTTCAGAGCTTGTTCTAGACTTTAAAACACATAGCCATTGAGCATTTTGCAATGCTTATAGACAGATTCACTTTTATTATTATTTTTTAAACAGATTATTAGACGCAGCAAAGAAAGGTTACAAAATCTCTAACTGAAATTGACTTTAGTGGCTATCCAATCCAATTTATAACTGAAGAGCAATCTCTTCCACAACAGACTGTTAGGTGGTGCAGTGGATAGAATGTAGATCTTGGATCCATCAATGTGAGTTTAAATCTTACTTCAGACACTATTAGCAGTGTAACCTTAGACAAAATACTTAACCTCCTTAGACTTCTGTTAGCTCATCTGTAAAGCAAGGGAGTGGTATTTGATGACTAAGATCCCTTTCAACCCCAAATCTATGATCTTGTAATCATCTAGTTTCTATTTGTAGACATATAATACGGACAACTATAACATGTAAATAGAGAAAAGCTGATTGACCTTAACTATATATGAGTGTATATTACTTGCCAGACTGTATGCTAATCTTTGGGATACATAGATAAAACTGTCCCAGCCATCAGTGAACCTACATTCCATTGGGGTATGGGAGTTGGGAAATATTGTACACAGATAAGGAATGAATGCAAGCAACACCCAAAAAGGAAAAAGTATCTAGGAGAGAAGATGAGTGGACAATAGCATCTAATGCTCAGGAAGAGGTCAAGAAGGATGAAGATGTAAGATGAAGATTTCACAAGGAAGAGATCAATAGTAACCTTGGGAAAAGCAATTTCAGGTGAATGGTGGGGTTGGATGTCAAGGATTATAAAGGGGATATAAGGAGTGGTGTGCTGATAAATATTTAATAGCATTTATTATTTATATTATTTTATATAATAATATATATTATAGTCTATATAATGACAGTATGTAATATAAACATTATATCATTTATTTAATAACATCTCTCTGGGGTGAGAGGAAAAAGGATGTAAGACATAAATTTAATCTACACTATTAACATTTATAAGTCTAGAAACCAACAAAAGAATAAACCAAGCCCTGATTTTAATTTATCAATTTCTGAAGTGTAAAGTTAACTTACTGCAATTTAACACTGGCCCTGTGAAGTAGAGACAATGAATATAGATGGTTTCTTTTAGGGATTTGGTGTTTGTTCATTCATTCATTTCTTTAGCAACTTTTTATTTTGCTGTATATTAGTTGTTAGTTATATAGAGACTCAAAGTAAAACCATTCTTATCCTCAAGGATCTTGCATTCTATTGTTCCTCATACCTGGAATGAGTTCTCTCCTGACCTTTCCCAACTCCTCCTAATTCTGTTCCCTTCTCTCTGTTAATTATTTCCTAATCCCTTTGGACTGTGAGCTCCTTGAGGACAGGGACTGTCTTTTGCTTTTTATTTTATTTCCAGTGATTAGTACTGTACCTGGCTCAAGTTCCCAGTGATTAGCCATAATACCTGACTAATAGTAGACACTTAATTTTTATTGACTGACTAGTGGAAGTGACACATAGTGTGGTACAATATGAATAGAGTGCTATATTGGAATCCAAGGATCTGGATATCAATCTTCTTTCAGCTAACAAAGTCTTTTTATCTCTGGGTTTCCTCATCTGTTAAAAAAAATGGGGGGGGAAGGGGAATATCAAGTTCATAAAATTGTTTTGGTTGGGCTTATATGACCTTCAAGATTTCTTCTGGCTCTATATCTATGTAAATAAATAGCTATAAGATAATAATAGATCATAGGTTTTAGAGCTAAAAGTGACCTCTGAGATAATTTAATCCAACCCCTAAGGAAAGTGAACCATGAAGAGAAGACTTAATTCACCCAAGATCATAGGGAGAAAGGAAGCAGCCAGAATTTGAACTTAAGTCTTTCTACTCCAAATCCATATGTTTGTCTACCATACCATGCTACCCCTATTAAAACTTTTGTTGGAGAACCTCAGCCTGTGTGTGTACCCCCTCTAGAATGTTTGTTGAGATCTTCATTGGCTAAAAGCCTTAAGGACCATTGTACAGGAAGGAAACTGAGAAGTCATATAATAATAGCCATAGAATTTTGGAGATATCAGAGATTATTCAGCTTGAGCCATAATATGAATTTCCTTTATAACCCTTCCAATAGACGATCATTAAGCCTCTGTCTAAAGAGCACTGGTGTTTCTCATGGAACTACCTCATGAGCTCCTCATGGAACCCAGAATGTGGCCAATATAGGTCTCCAAGTAGAGGGGTTCTTTAAACTGGAAAGGATAATGAGCTCTGGAGTCTTTACAGCTGAGTAAATAATGAGCCAAACTCGGAACTGGAAAATTGTCCTATAATGGGTAACCATCTGGGCTGGCCTCCTGGAAAGCTTAAGACTGGCTGACTTAAGTGGGTGTATAATATGGCGTCTTGTGACTGACAGATGGAGCTTTTATATGAATACTAAGATGTCAAAGCTTGTTGAACTTAGCAGGGGGATATGATATCTACTTCATACTTTCCCGTGGTAATGTTTTATCATGAATATGTATAATCATGACCTCAGAACTCCCCTTGACTGAGTCCCTCCTGGTTTAATTGAGGAATCCAGGCCCAAAGAGTTCCCTGAGTCTCCATTCTTCAAAAGTACTGTGCTGTTAGGCAAATCATTTCACTTTTTGGGGCCTCAGTTTTCTCATCAGTAAAGTGACTAAGTGATTTGTAAGTCACTTTTCAGTAGGCTCATAGAGATAGAAGGATGTTTTCTTTATGGTCATCTAATCCAGTGGTTCTCCAAGTCTATGGAGGGTCTATAAAAAATCCTTTTGGACAGTCTACAAATTCAAAATTAACTTTTATTATTAATGTGGTTAAAATCTTTAAATATAATAAACATAAATAAAAACTCTTTGGAGTGATCCTCAATAATTTTTAATAGGATAAAGACGTTGAGAACAAAAGTATAAGAATCACTGATTTAGTCTACTTTTCTCTTTTTATAGATGAGCAACCTAAGGCCCAGAGAGGTTAAATGGCTTGTTCAAAGCCACACAGCTTGTTATTAGAACCTGGTCCTCCCTACTTCAAAGCACCAAGAAAATTCCTTTTTAAATTGGTGTCAGATAGTTAGGAAGCTATAGTGTGGTCTCTGACTCACAAGTGGATAGGAAACTAATCTTTATCCAACAGTCTTGAATGCTGATTTTATCTTTCTGACTATGTCTTTGGGAATATGACATAATTCTTCCTGTATCTCTGCCCTTCCCATAACCTCCCTTTTTTTACAGAAGATCTTGGACCTTTTCATCTCTAAATTCCAGGATCTTAGGAGGAATAAGATAGTAGAAACTCTCATTAGATGAAGAGAGATGAGCTTGCCATTCTTGGTTAAGAATTCTGTTCTATGTTCTTCAAGTAAATAGTTAATTTCTTAATCACTTGACAGTTAGTAAAGCACCATGCTCTTGTTCCTTTGCCTGACACCAGAGGAGATATGAAAGAAATATAAAATATGGTCTTGACCACAAGGAACGTACGTACTCTTTAGGGCCATAAAATGTTCATCTTTATGACAGATTGAAATAAGGGTATATAATAAAATACTCAATTATGTTATAGAAAGTACCAAACAAATCATTTACTCTGAGTTCTTGTACCAAAAAACTATGTTCTGTATTACATTGCTGAATTTTTATTTGAAAAGATAACTATGAAGAAAATTTTAAGCTTTCCTTAATTTCTTGGGAATTGATCAACATTACAAATTTTCTTCAGTCTCCCAAGTTGGGGGAATATCCCCAGCAGATTCGGGATAGAGGTGAGATAATGGGGTGAGGGTAAGATTGGTTAAAAGATTTTAAAAAGTGCTTTAAGATTTTGAGAGCCTGAATAAATGAGATCATTAAAGAGCAAATGAAGTACTACAATTTTTTCCTCCTCTTCCTTCTATAATATGCTTTATTACAAGTATGGCCCCTTCTTTTTTTTAATAGCTTTTTATTCTCCAAACACATGCAAAAATAGTTTTCAACATTCACCTTTGCAAATCCTTGGGTTCCAAATGTTTTTCCCTCCCTCTTTCCTTTCCTCCTCTCCCAGACAGCAAACAATCCAATATAGTTGTTAAACATGTGCAGTTCTTCAAACATATTTCCATATTTGTTATGCTGTACAAGAAAAAATCATATCAAAAAAGGGAAAAAGCATGAGAGGAAAAAAACTAAACAACCAAAAAAACCGATGAAAATACTATGCTTTGATCCACATTCAGTCTCCATAGTTCTCTCTCTGGATGCAGATGAATCTTTTCCATCAATTAGAATTACCTTGAATCACCTAATTGTTGAAAAAAAGCCAAATCCTAAGACCCTTTCTACTTATTTTTTTCCACTGGGCTTCTCAGCTTTCAAACAGGTTCCTAGAAAGACATGTATGAATGGAAGGTGGGTCAGGTGAATAGAATCAGGTCCATGATGCATACAATGGTTAAAAAAAGTAAAAGAAAACAAGTAATGGGCAGTTTGGACCCCATAGAGGTGTTGATGAAACATAGTTCTTACTTCTAGAAGCAGAAACTGAAATAGTCCATAATCTCAAGAAGCTTAAATTCTACTGGGGCAGATTCTGTCAGATATGATTTCTATTTTGGTTGATTTTTCTTAATTTTCTTTATTAGATGGTGAGATGTAGGGATGGGGAGCAGGAACATATCAGGAAATAACTATGATGTATATAGAAACAAATGATATTAATACACCTTTATAAATTGCTTATAGAATCTCAGAGTTAAAGGGGACCTCATACAGCTTCAGTTCCCATCAATATCTCAAAAATGACTGTTGTCTACAACAAAGCTTTTTAAACTATGAGTCTTGATTCCATTTGGGGTTGCATAAGTTAATGTGGGGTTGCAAAAAATTTGGCAACAATAAAAGGTATCAAATATTCCACAAAGACTTAATTCTTTATGTAAAAATAAAAAGCACATTATTTCAGTAGTATGCAAATTTGCTTGCATCTTTAATAAATGGCAAAATTATATATACACCAAAGAATTGTTTTGAAATGAATTTCTTTATGATTTATTATCAGTAAATGTTTGATTTGTGTACCTATTTTATATACTTATATATCTGAAGTTGCCATAAAAATTTCTTGGGAGAAAAGGGGTCAAGAAAAAATTTAAACAACCTTGGTCTACAACATCCCTTATATCCTTTACCCTGCTTCTATAAGCATTTTGAGAGCAGAGATTATTTCATCTTTATATGGTTTCATGTATATATTTTTACTTTATATGTTTTAACACACTGCTTAGCACATGGTAGGTGCTTGATATATATTCTTATCTATTGATTGATTGCTTGAAATCCTACAGTAATGGGGAACTCACTGCTTTAAGAAATAGCCTTATTTCATTGTTGGGCAGTTGCTAAGTTCTTCCTGGAGTTAAGCAGATGATTCCCCTATAAATTCCACATATTAGTCCTTGTTCCTTTAGGACTGTTTCCACTGAAGTGAGGTATCTGTCATAACATTTAGCCTAATATTAAGATTTTTCATAGTTTGTTCAACAATTTTTCTTCATTTGATGGTCCCAAGCTTTTAAGGTAGTTTGAGCATTATGGTAATTAATAATAATAATAGCCAACATTTATGTGTTGCATTAAGGTTTGCAGAGTATTTTACAAATATGATCTCATTTGATCCAAACAATAATCCTGAGAATTAGGCCCTACTATTATTTCCTTTTTAGAGTTGAGGAAATTAAGGCAAATAAGATTTTAGGTGACTTGTTCACCTATGTAGCTAGTGAATATCTGAGTATAGATTCTGGCTTTCATTGAATGATCAGTCCTTTATATCCAATTCACACAGAAGTCAACTCTTCATCCTCGTGAACTCATTGGCCCTCTTTCAGAACAAAATGTAAACTATAGAGAATAGTACAAATGCAGATAAATAACAAATGGAATAAATGCACTGCTCAAGGTCCTCCTATGATTTGATAATAGAACTAGAATCAGTCTATTTGATGAGATTCAAGAAGTCAAGAATGCATGAATTTATCTATAATGAATTAATGATTCAAACCCATCTTCTATTCTAGGGGAATAGGTTTATTATGACACTTAATAAGTGGGCAAAGTTCCTAAAGAACTCTCAATTAACAAGGAAAAGGGGGCTAACTTTTACGGGAAAGGACTCAAAGTAAGGTATTCTAACTATGCTTGCCTCAGAAAGTTACACAAAATAACCCCAGGGGTGGATAAATCCGTAGCTTAGCCTCCCAATTATATATGGTAACTGTGGGGGTCAAAATAATCCTGTCAATCTAAGAAATTCAACAAGGGCCCACTTCAGCAGATAATGGTTTAAGGACAACAAAGACCCACTTAAAGACTCCTTGATCTGTCTTGTTTCCCTGCTTGTTTCAGAAAATAAAAACCTTGATATTGATATCAATTACTCCGTATCCTGATTGTATTCAGTAACTGTGGGACAAGACAGTCCTGCCAGTGCCCCTCCCCATGGCCCTCCTAGACACTGGGTTGCTGGCAGGGTCTTATTGACCCTCTCATCTTGACAGTTAACTCCTGTGCTCTTCCCAACTGTGCTACTGTGACATGTCATTCAGTGGGTATTTGAAAGTAATTACTACAAAGGAGCCTCCAGATCTGTAGACAAAAGACTTGAATTTCTCTTGAATTTCAGATTCTTGAAAACTGAAATTTCATTTCTCACTTTCACTAGCTATTTATCTATGGCTAAAGTCACTGCCTTTCTCTGATTGGGACTCAGTTTCCTATGAAGGGGGATAATTATACTACCTACTTTACATGATTGATATGAGGAAAGCACTTACAAGCCAAAAAGTACTATAAAGGCACGAGTTATTGTCATTATTATTGAGTGAAGAAAGGCAGCCAAGCCATTTCTGCCTCCCTATATTGTGAAATTTCAGTGGAAAATTGCATTCTATTGGTAACTCAGACAAGTTTCAATTAAATATTTAGTTTAGTTTATGAAAGATTGATTAAGTACCTATTATGTAACTGCAGTTTTTCTTATTCTGCTTGTTCTTAAAAGGAAAAATAAAGAACCTTTTTGGCTTTGTATTTTTATTTTTTCCTTTTTGGTCAATACTGTGTTTATGCCTCAGTTTAGCTCTTCATATATGGGAGACATTGTACTGAGCACATCAAGTTCAGGAGTGGTGAAGCCTCTTTGATGAAAACAGTTATCTCTCAAAAAGTTTGGCTTAACAAAATAACAGTTTGGTCATGTATACTTATTTTGTATTTAATTTATACTTTTAATATATTTAACATGTATTGGTCATCCTGCCATCTAGGGGAGGGAGTGGGGAGAAGGAGGGGAAGAATTGGAACAAAAGATTTGGCAATTGTCAATGCTGTAAACTTACCCATGCATGTAACTTGTAAATAAAAAACTATTTTAAAAAAAAAGTTTGGCTTAACAATTAACATAGAAAAAAAAAAAACAACATGAAGATTAAGAATGGCTCCTCATCGAACTTTTATATGCCGTGAGATGGACAGTCAGGGAGCTAATCCATCAGTTAAACATATCACAAATTAAACAGCATAGGTAAAAATTAAGAATTAAATGAGACTAGGATTGAATTTTGGAAATTGTACAGTGCATAGTACCCTGGGGATTGATTAATGTTTTTATCAATGTTGACTGTTTAATGTTTTTATCAATGAGTTGCATAAAAGCATAAATGGCTGGCAAACTTTTCCAGATTGAGAGAGCTAACATAAAATCTGGATCCAAAAAAAAAACTTGGCAGTCTAGAGAATTGGGCTGCATCTAATAAAATGAAATTCATTAGGGATAAATGTAAAATCCTACATTTAGGTTCAAAAAATCAGTCTTAGCATTCAACTAAAAGAAGACTTCAGAGATCAAGTATTAAAAGTTCTGTCAATCTACCCTCTCTAAAGCCTCAGAGAACCTTTCTGTAAGTTTATGAATCAAAGTGCCCCATCTTGGCCACCACTCCCCTATGTGTGTTGTGTTAGAATGTAAGATCCTTGAGAACAGACCCCATCTTTGTTTTTATAGTATCAGGACTTCACAAACAGTAGTCATTTTAATGGATGACTGCATTTATTCTTTTATTTCAGCTGTCATGTGGAAGAGGAATTGCGTTTACTTTAATTATTTATTTATTTGGAGTACTTTATAGTGAAGAATGGGCAACTAAGTGGATAGAGTGTACAACCTGCAGTAAGGAAGACTCATCTTCCTCAGTTCAAATCTGGATTCAGATACTTACTGGCTGTGTGACCCTGGTTAAGTCATTTAACCCTATTTGCGTTATTTTCCCCATCTGTAAAATGAGCCAGAGAGGAAATGGCAAACCATGGCAAGTATCTTTGCCAAGAAAATGCCAAATAGGGGCATGAAAAGTCAAACGTTGCTGAAATGACTGAACAATAAAGGACAAAGCAAGGACAGTGGATGGAAGTTATAGTGAGGCAAGTTTAATTCAATGTCAGCACAAAATTCCTGATAATTAGAACTGTCCCAAAGTGTCCTTAAAGTTCCCTTGGGGAAATAGTGGACTTCCCTTGTTGGAAGCATTCAAACAGAATTAGGTAACCTCTTCTTCAATATGTTTTAGAGGGAATTCCTTTCCAGTAATGGTTGTAATTGAGGGCTAGTTTTGGAGAGGTCCAATCCTCTTAGACATTGACTGTGTGACTGAATAAATCACTTAATCAAGTATTGTAGGCAGTCTGTAGTAGAGGAATTCCTCTCATTGAAGTTCCTTACGCTAATGAAATCACGTCTAGTTCCCTTTAAATATATACATGTGTGTATGTGTGCATACACATACATATATACACATACATACACATACATATATATGTATACATATATAACATATTTTGATATACATTTTTATATAATATATAATATATACTGTATTTCTGTGTCTATATTTCTAGATATCTATGTCTAGAAATATAGTCATAGACATATAGAGATAGAAATATGTAGATATTTTTACTTTTTCCAACATTAGTTATCAGGCTTCTCTAATAAATCAGTGACAAAGATGGGTTCATGAAGATTAAGACCTATAAAACTTTTAATATGAACATGTTTCATTTAAATGTAGCTTTCATATTTTCATTTGATAACTAATCAGTTCATATTCATGTTCCTAAAGCATCAGGTTATTATAGAAAAGCCAAGAAAATAGGAAGCCCCTATGAGTTTCTTTCTTTAAATAGATTTAATTGTGGTCATGCCTTGGCCATTCTGCCCTCCAGTGTTAGTTGTGGGAAGTGCACTTTTCTTCCCCATAAAAACCAGAAGTGAGAAATAATCCCTAAGCATCTCTTGTTAAAAGATAGAAGGAATGGAGCATGTTGGGGATGGGGGATTCTAGTCCTGGCACCCCTACCATGTGACTTTGGGTGGTCATTACATTCTCATATGTCCTAGTGTCCTTTTCTGTAAAATAGTGATTAGACCATTTCTCTTGATTTCCTTTCAAGGTTGGTCATAAGACTCAGGTGATATAATATATGAAAACCCCTCTCATATACATTGGTGCAACAGTGATCTCATCAAAGTGAATCCAGTCTCTTCTCATGCAGATTGTAATCCAAACATATTTTCTCCATCCCACTTCATTCTTGTCATTGTCAATGTACATCCTTCATCGAAGACTTGATCATCTTTAAGGAATTATGACAAATAAGAAGTGTTAGACAACTACAAATGAGTGAATGTTGTCCCAATCCTGAAAGTGCATGTGGATTGGGTTGGGGAGGAAGAATCTTAATGTTAATCCTTAGGAAAATCTACTGTAGATTGCTTTGAAAGGGAAGGATCACTGCCTTCTCCTGGCAGAAAGACTTGTGGAACTCATTGAAACTATAAACTGTGCCATACAGGGTTACCCCAGATGGACAGGTTGTAGTGGAAAGATTTGATAAAAGATGATCTATTAGAGAAGGAAATGACAAACTCTTTCAAAGCCCCATGGAAACAGTCCACAGGGTCACAGAATGAGACACACTTGAAAGACTGAACAACAACCATGGGTTCAAAAAGATTATATCTTATAAAACTTATATTATTTCATTTTAGGAGATTATCAACATATTACAATTTCAGCAAAACATCAGAAAAGATCATATTTTGTTGAGGTAGAGAAATATGTATAAGATGACTGGTAATTGAGTAGATTTTCAACTGATTGAGCAGTTATACCCAGAAAGTATTGATTAATGAGTCACTGTCAACCTGTAGAGAGATTTTTACTTGCATTTCACAGGATGTAGTATCCTAATGGCCTTATTAACAATGTTATGCCACTCTAGATGGTGAAGTTTCTTATCTCTCTATTCTGTCTTATTTTTTCACTTACCAGTCTCCTAACTGTATTTTTTGTTTTTCCTCACTGCCCAGTCTGCTTAGAATCTGTATCATCCTGACTTTCCTATTCTACATTTCATTAAAAGCTATGAATAAAGTACAAATAGCCTGCTTTACAAATCTGCAAGTGACACAAGGTTGGCAAGAATGGTTAATACTCTGAATTTTCCTTATTCTTATCACCAATCACACCTTGCCAACTCCCAAACCAGGATTAACTCCACCATCCATCTACTTATCTTCTATTCCCATGCAGCTAAAGGGAGATAGAGAAAAATCATAAAAACCATGCAATTTGGGATCATTAATTTCTTACATTATCTCAAGTGGACTGTTATTGCAATAAAGCAATCTTTCTATTTCTCCCAATTGCTTCTTTATCCCATTCCTTATAGTCTCTGTATCAAATCTCTCTTCCTAAACCTCCTACGATATTTCCTTCCTATCACTCTTTCAGTCGATTACCTTCCTGAAGAAATTAAGGCTTTTCACCAGTGATCAGTTTGCATTGGGGAAAATAGTTCTCAAACTAGGAGCTTCAGTTTTAGCAATGTGAAGAAGTTCCAGTGTGAGAACTTCTTCCACTAATGCACATTGTAACCCATCTGTGACATTGACAATAAAACATAGATCATTAGTTGATCAGTGGAATAGGTTAGGTTCAAGGGATAAAATAGTCAACAAATATAGCAACCTAGTCTTTGACAAACCAAAAGACCCCAGCTTTTGGGATAAGAACTTACTGTTTGATAAAAATTGCTGGGAAAATTGGAAACTAATATGGCAGAAACTAGGCATTGATCCACACTTAACACCGTACACTAAGATAAGGTCAAAATGGGTTCATGACCTAGGCATAAAGGATGAAATTATTAATAAATTAGAGGAACACAGGATAGTTTACCTCTCAGACCTGTGGAAGGGGAAGGCCTTTATGACCAAAGCAGAACTAGAGATCATTACTGATCACAAAATAGAAAATTTCGATTATACCAAACTGAAAAGTTTTTGTACAAACAAAACTAATGCAGACAAGATTAGAAGGGAAGCAATAAACTGGGAAAATATTTTTACAGTCAAAGGTTCTGATAAAGGCCTCATTTCCAAAATATATAGAGAATTAACTCTAATTTATAAAAAATCAAGCCATTCTCCAATTGAAAAATGGTCAAAGGATATAAACAGACAATTCTCAGATGAAGAAATTGAAACTATTTCTAGTCATATGAAAAGATGCTCCAAGTCATTATTAATCAGAGAAATGCAAATTAAGACAACTCTAAGATACCACTACACACCTGTCAGATTGGCTAAGATGACAGGAAAAAATAATGATGATTGTTGGAGGGGATGCGGGAAAACTGGGACATTGATGCATTGTTGGTGGAGTTGTGAACAAATCCAACCATTTTGGAGAGTAGTTTGGAATTATGCTCAAAAAGTTATCAAACTGTGTATACCCTTTGATCCAGCAGTGTTACTACTGGGCTTATATCCCAAAGAGATTATAAAGAAGGGAAAGGGACCTGTATGTGCACGAATGTTTGTGGCAGCCCTTTTTGTAGTGGCTAGAAACTGAAAACTGAATGGATGTCCATCAGTTGGAGAATGGCTGAATAAATTGTGGTATATGAATATTATGGAATATTATTGTTCTGTAAGAAATGACCAACAGGATGATTTCAGAAAGGCCTGGAGAGACTTACATGAACTGATGCTGAGTGAAATGAGCAGGACCAGGAGATCATTATATTCTTCAACAACAATACTATATGATGACCAGTTCTGATGGACCAGGCCATCCTCAGCAACGAGATCAACCAAATCATTTCCAATGGAGCAGTAATGAACTGAACCAGCTATGCCCAGAGAAAGAACTCTGGGTGATGACTAAAAACCATTACATTGAACTCCCAATCCCTATATTTATGCCCACCTGCATTTTTTATTTCCTTCACAAGCTAATTGTACAATATTTCAGAGTCTGATTCTTTTTATACAGCAAAATAATGGTTTGGTCATGTATACTTATTGTGTATCTAATTTATATTTTAATGTATTTAACATCTACTGGTCATCCTGCCATCTAGGGGAGGGGGTGGGGGGTAAGAGGTGAAAAATTGGAACAAGAGGTTTGGCAATTGTTAATGCTGTAAAGTTACCCATGCATATAACCTGTAAATAAAAGGCTATTAAATTAAAAAAAAAAAAAAAACATAGATCATTATGTTATAGGATCACAAATTCTAGAGCTAAGAGTGAGCTAAGAGACCATCTAGCATAACAACCCTCTCCCTACCCCCCAAAAATGTTTTTATAGATAAAGAAACAAAGACTTAGAGAAATTAGGTGTCCTAGGCCAAAAAAGCCAGTTAGTATCTAAGTCTGGATGCCTAGGTCTTCCTGTTAATAATAGCATTCGTGTAGTACTTTAAGATTTGCCAGTTGCTTTATATATACTATCTCATTTAATTCTGACAACAATCCTATGAGGGAAATTCTTTGCTGTCTATGCCTCTAGCAGTTTTTCTGACTCCAAATCCTGTGCTCTAAACACTTGGGTAGTGACTAAAGGCATACACAGCAAAAAAATAATAATTTTGCTGGATATTGCCTAACTAGTTACAAGTCAAGTATCTCTTCCTTTTTGTTTAAAAAAAAAGAAAAGAAGAAAGAAAGAAAGAGAAGAAGAAAAACTTGAAGAAGAAGAAATAGAACAAGAAGAGGAATTAGAAGACTAGGGTTTAAGTCTTGCCTCTAATACTTGCTACCTGGGCAAGTCACCTAATCTCTGTGGTCTTTAGTATTCTTATCTGCAAAATGAGGAGTGTTGGACTTGGCCTCTTAGATCCATTCCATATTTGGAACAAAAATCTTGTGATGTCACTTGTTTGGGAAAGTTTGTTGTTTTCTTGTATTGTTATTCAACCGATATTTATTTAAAAAAAAAACAACCTACAGGTAGCATGGGAGGTAGCTAAAGAACCAATTCTGGCATCTGAAAGCATTGGCCTTAAGTTCTGCCTGTGATATATACTACTGACTTTATGACCTGGTCAAATTATTTAAACTCTTAGTGCCCCCAGACAACTATCTAAGATTATAAATTGTAGAATAGACATCAATCTGAGATTTCCTTCTACTGATGAAGTTACAAATTCAGTTTTAAAATTTTGTATGTGTATGTGTATGTATGTATGTATGTGTGTGTATATATATATATATATACATACACACACATGCATATATATATATACACACATATATGCGCATATACACACACAGTAAGTATTGGTAAAGTTTATTAGAGTGTAAGCTCCTTGAGGGTAGGGATTGTCTTTTTCCTTTCCTTGTATCCCCAGTGCACAATCCTTTACTAGGCTGGGAAGATGTGGAATGGGACTAAATATAACCATCTAATTCTCTTCCAGAACCAAGAATCATACAATCTCAGAAGTGGAAGGAATTTTCTAATCCAAAAAATATCTGAGAGACATATGCCCTGTACAAGTGATCATACAACACTGCTGCAACACTATGTTGTGAGACAGTCAATAAGTTGTAATATTGCCCCATTAGGAAATTCTTTCTTATGTTAAGTCAAAATCAACCTTCCTCCTGTCCATTAGACAGAATTAATCTAATCTCAAAGCAAAATCCTTAAATGAATTCTATTTCTATAAAATTAGTCACAGACCAGCATACTAGGAGTCAAATGTGTTTTTGATTACTTCTTGGGTAGGCTTTTTGTGAATACTTCTGTTTAAGATACATGGTTGCTTAGTTCTTGTTTTTCATTCAAGCATGAAATATCTTCCTTAGCACCTTATGAATAGCTTAGCAGCCAGTTTCTTTTGGGTAAAGCAATATTAGAAATTATAAACATCAGAAAGGAAAATTACAGGCTTTTTCAGGCCTTTGCTTCTGTAATTAAAATTTACTTCAAATCTTAGTGTATTTACTTCAAATCTTAGTGTTTGGATTCACCAAGACTTTAGGGAGAATGTATGACATAACCCTTGTTATGCCTTTTTGCAACAGAAAATTTTGAGAGTTGATATTTTCCAAGGTGGTTAGCTGACTGATATGCAATTGAATATTATAACATATTATGTGGGAAAGGATTTTTAGAAGTCGCCTTTCATGCCAGGTAAATCTCAAAACATTTTATTAAATAAAAATCTTTGATTTTTAAATTAGTGAGGTTTGAAAAATATAAATGTGATTTGTGCTTTCCATATGTTGTTGATAGCAATAGATTAACCTATCCTTTGGGAATCTAGGAACCAGTTCTATTTCTTTATCTGGTTATGAAAGGAGGAGGGGTGGATGTTGTAAGGAAAGTGCTTCATAAAACTTAATTCAATTTGGTATATGTTTATTAAATTTCTGTTATCATAGAATTATTATATAATATAATATATACACAAATATAAATTATTAAATTTCTACCATGTGCAATCCACTTGTCTATACTGGCTTATAAATGTGTAAATTATTATTGCATAAATAAAAAAATAAAGATGGGTTCCTTCTATGGGAAATTCACTTTGTAATGACCTTTCTCAGCTTTGACTGTCACATAGCATTTGGTTTATACTTCCATAGTGTCTCTATTATACTTTATTTTTAATTATATTTATGTTTTATCTCTATCCCTTTGTAAGCTCAATGAAAATAGGAAGTGTGTCTTGCCTATTAATAAATTTTATATTTCTCTTAGTGCTTAGCATAGTTCTCTCTACACAATAGGCTAACAATAAATATTTTTTGAATTGAACTGAAACATAATGAGGACTATTCTGCTAATTTCCTTCTTCAACCTGAATGAAAACTTACCTTTTCTCAGAAAGCCTTCCCTGATTCACCCCCTTAAACTGTGAACTCATATCTTACATGTGTATATAAGGGCTTCTATCTTCAGTTTGTCCTGCTGCATATTATGTTACTCTGTTAATCTTCAGTTAACATTTTTAAAAATCACTAACATTTATACGGTACTTCAGGGTTTGTAAAGTGCTCTCTATATATTATCTCATATGATTCTCTCAACAATTCTGTGAGGCAGATGCAATTATTATTCCATTTTATAAATGAGAAAACTGAGACTAAAGGGCCAAGTGACTTACCTGGATCTTAGAGCTAAATTTTGAAGCAGTATTTGAACTCAGGTCTTTTGAATCTAAGTCTAGCACTATATCCACTGCATCACCTAACTGCATGGTAAACAGCATTTTCTCCACCTACCTCCTCAAGGGCAAGAATTGGGTCTTCCATTTCTTTAAGTAATATAAATATGGCTGTATTTCAATATATTGGCTTTCCTTTTCCTTAAAACTTAAAACATCACCCTTGGAATTGGCTTTATCAGTCAGTCAAAAGGGTCCATAACATAAAAAAGTGGTAATCAGTGGAATTTTTAATTAACTATGACCCTAAATTTGATGTTCCTTCTTCTAGAAATCCACACCATTTGACCTCATTTTTAAAAGAAAACTAGAACTCTTTGGGATTAAGATGGTACTTTTAACACCAGACCAGGGGACAATTTATGAGTCTAGGATTGTGAAGTTGGTTATGTGGATAGAGACAGAGATTAAACTTACCACTACTCAAAAGCAAGGTTATATCAGGGAGCAAATATTATTTTGTTTTTTGCTTTCTTAATAGGAAAGAAGGGGAGAAAAGGAAAACCTGAAAATAAAATAAAATTGAATGAAAAAAAAAAGATAAATGAATAATGGCTACGTAGTTCTTATGACTTTTGGATGGGCTTCAGTCAATTACAGAGCCTTGGTGTTGAACACTGTCTGATTGTCAGTATTGGCAATGGATTAATTCTCTTTGATTCTCTCCTGGGTGTCCCCCTAACAGGACACCATGAGAGCCCCGTCATGATGAGTGACATCCCATGTTACCCCTTTTTAGTAGAGTGGAAACATTGTCCATTGAAATCTCATAGTTGGGCTGCCCTGATATTTCAACATGACTACAGATGCACCTGGAGCAAGATGGGACTCCATCTTTTCTCCCCTCAATATGTTCCTTTTAAGTCCCCATTCTAGGAACAGTGAATGTGCCAGGATACCCTTGAAATATCAATTACTATGCAAGGTGAGGTAAGCAGAGCCAGAAGAACAATTTATACAATAACAATAATATTGTAAAGACAAACAACTTTGAAAGACTTGAGAACTTTGATCAACACAATAACCAGCCATAATTATAGAGAACTCAAAATAAAACATGCTTCAAACTTTCTGATAAAAAATTGATGGACTCACAGTCTACCTATCAATCTAGCTAGGACATAGCCAATACAGAAATTTGTTTTGCTTCTTATGTTTGTAGAAAATGTTACTTTGTTTTTTGCTTTCTTAATGGGAAAGAAGGGGAGAAAAGGAAAACTTGAAAATAAAATAAAATTGAATAAAAAAAAGACAAATGAATAATTAATAGGTAAAAAAAAAATAGGGAAACCGTTTTGTACAATACATGGATAGGAGAATTTCTGCTTTAAAATATACAGTCCATCAAGGAACACAGATATAAAAATGAAATGGTCCCAAGCCACAAAAAATTACATTTTATCAGAGAAGAGAGTGTGTACATGAAAAAAACATATGATAGTTAAGGGCTATTTCTCCAAGTGGGAAATGTAGATCATGTAAGAACAAAAGATATAAACTTTTTTTTGAATTTTTAATATACATACAAAAGAAGTGCAAAGCATTAGGAAAAGGTCTAAAAAATAGAGTTCAAGGAACAGGAAAGACTTCATATAGAAAGTGGTACTTGGAAGTAAATGAAGAATTATGGTCTAAGCTTGAAGGACAGTCTATGCCAAGACAAGAGACTGAGCCCTCTGCATGACGAATAGTAAGGAGATCAGTTTTGCTGGATTATTTAGATTATTTAGACTTGCATGAAATAATGGAGTAGATAATTTTCTTTCCTTTTTGATCTGATTTTTCTCTTCAACAAGAGTATTGTATAAATATGTTTATACATAGTGGATTTAACAAATTTTAACATGTATAACATATATTGGATTGCTTACCATCTAGAAGAGGGAGTTGGGGAAAGGAGGAAAAAAACTGAAACAAAGGCTATGCAAGCGTCAATGTTGAAAAATTATCCATGTATATGTTTTAAAAATAAAAAGTTTAAAAAAAATAAAGAAGTAATGAAGTAGAACTAAGAAAACATTGTATATAGTAATAGCAATATTTTTAAGAACAACTTTGAGCCATTAAGTCATTGTGACTATTATTAATGCCCAAATTAACTATAAAAGATTTGAAAGAAGATGCTATCTGCTTCTAGAAAAAGAATGGATAAATAGAAATTTGTATAAAATGATTTTGTATATGTGTATATATGTGTGCATATTTTTCTTTATAAATACATTTATTTGCGTCTAATACTAGCCATCTCTAGGTCAGGGGGAGAAGAAAAAAAGATACACAATAACTTTATTATGTATTTGAAAGGAATAGCAAGTTGTATATAATAGATTTGTGGTTTTATGTATAATCATCTTTTTTTCTATTCTACTATGTTTTGAAAATGTTTGTTTTATTTCTTAAATTCAAAATTAAAAAAAAATGAGTGTATAACAAAGCTGGAAAGCAAAGTTGAAGCTTTAAATACCAAACAGAGATATTTATATTAGATTGTGGAGATAATAGGGAGTCACTAGAATTTATTGATTAAGGAAGAGATACAGTTAGACCTATGCTTTAGAAATATCACCTTGGCAGTGATTTGAAGGTCAGATTGGAGAAGGAGAGAATAGAGATACACAGACCAATTAAGAAGTTGTTGCAGAAGTCTAGGACGTAAATTGTAGATTTTTAAATATTGCATGATTGTTAATTTAATTCCCCTTCTTTCCTTGTATTTCTTTGTAAAAAGGACTATACCCAGGGCATCTGTCTGTACAAAATATAAAACAAAGGAAGGTACACTTAAGGTCATGATTCAGTAAGAATGGTGCTCTTCTAGAGGTCTGAAAGGTCATTATTGTCTATTTTCATAAAATTGAGTGAATGAAATAAAATTTCATAAAATTTAATTCTAGTATCTATTATAAAAGTTTTAAAGTTGCAGTTAATAGGATCATACATTTTTCCAACTAAAAGGAAACCTAGAGATTATTTAATCTATTTTTTCCCATTTTATAAATGAGAAAAAGACTCAGAGGTATTGTGACTTGCTCAAAGTCACAGAGTTCTAAGGAAGTTATTACAAAGTCTTCACTTTGAGGCATGTCTCCAGTTCCATATTGCCTACACATATTTTAGATCCATTTGCAGTCCATCTGGCCCTAAAATGAATTCCAAGAAAGTCAACTAAGGAACATTTCTCTAACTTCAAGTATAAACAAGGTGTTGCTACCGGGTTAAAATTTCCCTCGTGTGTTCTTGTTAGCAGTGTGAAAAATACAAAAATATCAGCAAGACATATAAGAACAGATTTATCCAGAAGATCATAAAAGACATTATCGATGAAATATTGAAAAGTTGCTGAGGCATTGGCCAGTCCAAAGGGCACAATCCAATATTCACATTGTCCAAATTTCCTATGAAAGAGTCTTATCACTTATCCTAGACCCTCATTCTCATTTTTTATTTATTCATTAATTCTTCCAACATGCATCTATTAAGTGCTAAATAGGCAAAAGACATCATGTTAGGTGCTGGGGATATATATATATATATATATATATATATATATATATATATATACACACATTAAACACCAAAACAATACCTGCCCCCAATTCTATTGGAGGAAATAGAACATATATATAGATGGGTAATTGTGAAAAATATGTGAAGAGATCTAACAAGATTATCAGATTGCTACCTAAACTAATTTTGAAGGGAGCTGGAGATTTAAAGAAGCAAAAGTAAAGGAGAACCTCCCCCTGAAAATCTAGTATGTTTTAAATGTGGGTAACCTTCCAGGAATGTCGGGAATATAGGATTAGCAGGTAATAATTTGAACCCATTGTTTTTGAGCCCAGACATGTAATTCATGCAGGACCACAGATGTGTCCCTGCTCTTCACCAACTTTTTTTAGGAATAGAAAAAGACATCTTTTGCAGTGATTAAATTTTTAAACAAATTTCTTATATTTTCTGTAATATTTGCTCCAAATATTAATTCCTCTTGAGCATTTGGGGCATAGGGGTCTGTACACAAAATGGAGGTCCGTACACAAAGTCAACAGGGATAATCATACACTTGATGGGATGGCAGCTGATTCTCTCTCTTCTGGTTAAATATATCTTGCTAAATCTAAAAACTTGTGTGTTTTTCAGGGCTTCCTGGACCTTAGTTGTAACTTATAGTCCTAGGAGAGTCTTCTTGGTTATGTGAACCTGAGTGGGATCGTTTACTTGAGGAAAGCATGCATCTTGATGTCCTATTCATTATGAATTCCAGAATCTTAGTGTTTTAATGAGCCTTGGAGGCTGTCTTGTCCAACTGTACCTGAAAAGGGATCACGGCTCACCACAAATAATGGTAGCTAATATTTATATGATATTTTGCCAGGCACTGCATTAAGTACTTTATAATTGTTATCACTTTACAACAACCCTGGGAGGTGGATGCTATTTTATTCCCATTTTACTGATGAGGAAACTGATGAAATCAGAAATTAAGCTGTTTGCCTATACACTAAGTGTCTGAGGCTACATTTAAACTCAGATCTTTCTAACTCCAGATTCAGAGCATTGTACCATCTAGTTACCCAAATAATACAATAGTGTGTACCATATGCTATAGTCTCATAGCCTAGATGACTAAGGATGCTAAGATATAGAGTTGGAAGTTACAAATGTCCTAGTAGAGCTATCCAAAAGTGGAATGGGCTGCTTTGGAAGATGGTACATTTCCCTTTAATGGAATTCTTTAAAGAAAGATCAGATGTGACCCCTCCTATATATTGCAAGAGGGGATTCTTGCACAATATTGGCTCAAATTACTTCTGAAGTCTTTGAAAAAAATTTATTTCTTCTGTTTTGAGACAAGTTTGATTAGTATTATTGGTGGCCTTTCATTCATGGTACCAAGTAAATATGAAGATAGGTTGTCAATTTCTACAATAAACAAAATAGGTTTCAATTTTAATTGGAGAAAAAAGATTAGAGAGAAAAAAAGTCTTGGAATTATTAAAATTTATAGTTTGATTCCTTGATGGAAATAGCATAGACTTTGGTTCATGCTGTTCCTGTAAATGGATGCAATTGGTCAGCCATTTAGCATTTATTAAGCACCTGCTGTGTACCAGGTTTTGTGTTTTAGTGCTGCAGAGAGAAAGATTTCATCTCAGAATGACTCCTGAAAATTTCTTTCTCCTGAAATGGTTAAACTGCATTCCTCTTAATTTTATTCCTCTTAAGGATGTGAAATGTAAAGTATATTTTCTTCAGAATTTGAACAATATTTCTTTTGTTTGGCTGATCTTTCTTTTGCTGTTTAGCATTAAAGGATTTTGTGAGCAAGTCAAGGCTGTCTTTTATCCTTGTTTATGTAATGAAATATTGTCAGATAAAATCCAGTGGGGTATCTGAACAAGAAACAATTGGTATGCACCTGCCCTGAGGCTTTAGACATTTCTAACTGACTAAAGTTTTTGTTTTATATTTCAAGTGATGTCTTTAAATAAGCTGAATGTCTATTTAGGTCACTTCAGCAAATAGTTACTAAATGCTTCCTATGTCTAAGGCACCATTGGGTAGACAAATATTAAGAATGTGGCTTTTTATTCACCCTGTATTTGACATTTAAATCACACTGGACTTAAAGTAAGAAGACCTGTGTTCCAGCCTGAGGACTTACTTGCTACATGTCTTTGGTTGCATCACTGAGTAAAATAAAAATATTAAGATTTGATCATCTTAGGACATAATTGTAGGGATCAAATCAGATAATAGGTGTTAGATGACTTGTAATCATAACCATAAACTTCTATACACATTCAACTGTAATTATCCCTTCAGTTACATGGTTTCTTAATTATGACTTGACTAATTTGGGGGTGTTAAGATTTCCAAATTTTCCATTGAAGAATGTGGGTTTTTTTATATTTCTATGAATAATTATTATTTTCCATTTATGCATAATTTTGCAGTTTTCAACATATTTTTCTCCCATTAATAATCCTGTGAAGTTGATGATTCAAATATTGTTAATTTATATTGTACTACCAACAGAGATATTATTATTCTCGTTTAGTAGATGAGGAAACTGAGGCTCGGACTAAATGTCTTACCTAAAATTAGACCTAGAATTCAAATCTGGGGCTTCTTAGTATCTTGTGATTTCAAGTTCTACTACACAAAGCTTTGGTGCCAGCCTCATAGTACACTGTAACTGTCTTTCTGAAAAGTTGTGTGTGTGTGTGTGAGTGTGTGTGTGTGTATGTGTGTGTGTGCGTGTGTGTGCGTGTGTGTGTGTATACTGGATTATTTCTAGTATCTTATTTAAAAGGACCCCATTTTTAACCTTCAGCTAAGACATTTCTATCCAGGGGAAGAGCTCCTTTCTAGTTGGTAGTGAAGATACAAAAATTTCCTAATACAATTGTCATATCTTCTTCATGGTTGTCCTGTGGAAGAAATTTCTAAAAAGGAAGTGGAAATCAGGATCCCTCCCAAAGAGTGAATAGACTCTTATCCTCTGCAAGTAGTTATATATTCATTTTGTGATTAGGAAATTGAGACTCGGGGATGAGAAATGACTTCAAAATTACTAAGAGAAAGAGTGAGGAATCAAACCTAGGACTCCTTACTCTAAGTCTGGTGTCCTTTCCAGTATATTGTTTCACCCCAGTATGAGACAAAGTACTACATTGGATGGGGCCTTTAATATCACCTAAGCCAGCCTCTTTATTTTGCAGAGTAGGGAGCTATGGAAGAAGAAAAAGTGATGATTTGTCTTAGGTGAACTCCTAGAGAACAGGGATTTTTTTTTGTTTGTTTGTTTGTTTGTTGTTTGTTTTATTTCCTTTTCTTTGTACCCCTGGCAATTAGCACAATGCCTGGCACACAGTAGGTGCTTAATAAATACTTGCTGCCTAACTGACCATTGGGGGCACAGAGCTAATATGTGGCAGAACTGACACTAGAACTGGACTTTATAACCTCCTTCTCTAGGGATCTTTTCTTTGGGTTCAGGTGTTAAAAATGTAAATTCAGGTCTGTTCCTCTTCCTAATACTACTCTTTATATACTGGTTTTCTGAAAGTATTGGTTTATTCCTTTTTCTTTAGTACCAGCTAACATTAAAGTCCCATGCTACACATCTGTTCTTTTCTAAGGCTCTTTTCAGCACCTTTGCTCTCCAATTTGACTTCATCCTTAATTGTCCTGCTTCTGATATACATCCTTTACAAAAATCATAGCCCCGGAGCTACCATCAAGTTAATCTATTCCAACCCCCTAATTTTATAACTGAGGAAGCTAAGGCTTCTAGCTCCAAAGCAGAAAATGACTTGAATAAGATTTATATAGCTACTAAATTACAGCTATGGAGCTAAGGTCTCCTGATTTCCAACATCTCCCTTCCCTACTAGCAACCATCCTGTATCTTGTCTAAAGCCTTAAGAAAGCCTCAACTTCTCTCCTACTGAATTCTAGAGCCTCTAAAATCTGGCTTCCAGACTCATCATTTAGATCAGAAACCTCTCTCTCCAGAGTCACCTGTGATCTCTTGACCTCTGCCTCTCCTCAGTCCTTTCCTCAGTCCTCGCTCTTCTAGACCCACCATCGCCCTCTTCTCCCGGACATTCTCTCTTCTCTAGGTTTTCATGACGCTGTTCTTCTGTTTTTCTTTAAGTCCCAGTGCTATTTCTCTGTCTCTTTTGCACATTGAAGTCTATGTATCCCCTTAGATGCTGTCCTCCTCCTATACTATCTTGTTTGGAGGTCTCATCATCTCCTGCATGTAGATGATGTAGATGATTCCCCAGGTCTCCAATCCTAGATATATCCATATACAACCAGTCCTAGCTCTAATCCTACATATCCTTCTCCGCCCCCAGCCCTCAGCTGTCCCTTGGACATCTTGCCATTGATTCGTGATTCTTGTTTGTATCCCAGTCTTTAGTAAGTGTTTAATAAATACTTTTAGTCTGGCTGCTGATAACTAACTGGTTTTATTCCTATTTTGATTGTTCTCTTCCTCCTGGATTTTTGTCCCTAGGTTTAGTTTCATTTACCCAAACCATCACTATTAATGGACTTTGTTCTGTTTCACCCCAAATCATAGCTTTGCCCTGTATTCTGTATGAATCCTGCTTTTCCCCAAAAGTCATATTCTACTACCTTCTCTTTTTTAAAAAAATTATTTATTTACTTTTTAACTTATGGAATGAAGCAAGCATTTCCATAACATAAAAAATTGCACATGAAACTGCAAATCTTATGTACAACTTGCTATTCCTTTTAAATATATCATAAAGTCATCATGTAAATTGCTTTTTTTCCCCTTTCAAATCTAGCCTCCAACACTTGCTAGCTGTGTGACCCTGAGCAAGTCATTTTTACCTTCTTTGTCTGAGTTTCCTCATCTGTAAAATAATTCAGAGAAGGAAATGGTCAAGCACTCCAGTGTCTGCCAGGAAAACTCCAAATGGGTTCATGAAGAGTCAGCCATGACTGAAATGACTAAGCAATAAAAATGTGCCATATGCTTTACAGGGGAAGATTTTGAGGCTCAGGAAGGCCAGATATCTTATGTAAGGTCACACAGATAGGAAGCCTCAGAAGTGGAATTTGACCCCAGAGCCATTGCTTTTCCAACTATGATCATAGGCCACCTGTTGTGTGGCCTTAGACCTCTTCAGGTCTCCATTTCCTCATCTATAAAGTAAAGGGTTTGGGGGTCATATCTAAGGGTTCTTCCAGGTTTAAATGTTAGGATGTTTTTCTGATTTTCTTCTTGTCCCTTCTATTACCCTCACCCTTACTATGTCCTCTTCCTCCCCCTCTTCTACTTCCTCCTCTTCCTCCCCCTCTTCTACCTCCTCTTCTTTCTATTCCTCTTCCTCTCCCTTATTCTCTTCTCCCTCCTCTTCCTTCTCATCTTCTCTCCCTCCTCTTTCTCACTTCTCTTATCCTTCCTCTTTCTTCTTTTTTTTCTCCTCTCACTTCCCCTCCTTTTCTTCTTTCTCATCACCCCCTCCTTGTTCTCTCTCCTCATCTCCCTCCTCTTCTTCTTTTTTCTTCTCTTCCTCCTTTTTTCTTCCATCTACTTCTCCTCTTACTCTTCCTTCTCTTTTTCCCTACCTTCTCTTCTTCCCTCTTTTCCCCTCTTCCTCCTTCTCCCTTTCTTCATTTCTTCTTCCTCTTTCCCACCTTTTTTTCCTTTTTTCTTCCTCCTCTTCTCCTTTTCCTTCTCTTCCCTCTTCTTCCCCCTCTTTTTCCTTTCTCCTCATATCCTTCCTTCTATTCTTTTTCCTTCTTTTCCTCCTTCTTTTCTTTCTCCTTCCCCCTCTCTCTTGCTTCTCCTCCTTCTTCTGCTCTTCCTCCCTTGTCCTCTCACTCTATCTCTTTCTCCTCCTCTTTCCCATCTTCTCCCTCTCCTTTCCCTTCTCTTCTACTTCTTCCTTCCTCTCCCCTTGCTTTTCTCTTCTCTCCCACTTCCTCTTCCTTTCTCTCCTCCTCTTTTTCTTTTTTCTCCTTCTCCTTCTCTTCCTCCCTCCTCTTCCTTTTCCCCTTCTCTTCCTCCTCTCCCCTCATTTCTTTTTTTTTCCTCCTCCTTCTCTTCCTCCTTCCCCTTCTCTTTTTCCTCCTCCCCCCTCCTTCTGTTCATGCTCTTCTCTGCTCAGTCTGCTTCTAGGACTGTCTCTTCACAGCCCCAGGTTGACAGCTCTCTCCTTCTCTCAACTCCAGCACATTTAGCTTCTCTCTATGTTGAAGTTTGCCCACGCCATTGTCTATGTCAATACTTCTCCAAGCAGAGAGGCCACAGAGACTGTCAAACAGGACCTGAATTCCTTGCCTCCCACTCGGCTTCATCAGCCTGTCAGCCTTTATTCATTTAAGATATTTTTGAACATTTCCAAGACTTTTGCTATGTTTTTTTCTTACTTAAAATGTGGCTCATCTTACAGCTCCCCCCCTCCACGCCCCCCTGCCAGCCGATTAAGACATAACTATATCTTCTTTTGCCATGTGGTGTTTCCTTAAAAACTTTTCTTTTGTTGGTTTCTCGTCATATCACTCATCCATTCTCTTTATGATATCATAAATAATTTCTCCTTCGCTTATAACTTTCATGTCTTCACTTCCTTTTTCCCCTGGACTCAGGAGCATGGCTTTGCAGTGTTAAATATACATGCCTTCATTCATCACAACTTAACATGCATTAACAGCATTAACAGAGCAGTTAGTCAAGATAATGACAACATATTATAGGCTGGAGAGCTCTTTAGCTGTTCCTTCACAGCAGCCCTTTGAAGTCAGTACTATTATTATCCTGCTTTTACAATTGAGGAAACTGAGGCAGACAGATTGAAGTCTGTATGCGGTGTTTGTTAAGTGGTCTCTTTGGGACCCCTTGTTCGAGGAAGCTTCAGCAGTGAGGTTGTGCTTTGTTGTAGTCACATCCAGATCCTCGTGGCTCTGTGGGCCACAGCAAGTCAATAGTGCCCATGTGGCTTTCTTGGCAAAGATACTGGCGTGGTCTGCTGGTGGTAGTTCTTAGTAGTGGTAGTACCACTGCCAGTGGTAGTACTTAGAATCATGTCAGAGGTCACCTAGTTGAAATAGCTCATTTTGCAGATTAGGAAACTGAGTTCCAGAGAGAGGAAGAAGAAGAGAGAAGGGAATGAGCATTTACATAATACTAAGTAACTATCACAAGCATTTTTTACAAATGTTATCTCACTGGATCCTCATAATAGCCCTGCAAGGTAGATGCTATTTCTCACCAGAAAGGTGGGAGAAATAACTCAAATTAATCTAATAATATCAAATAAATATAATATAATATAAATAATGGGGTTTTGGGGGGATCAGGGTGAGAGCAGTCGGTCTAAAGGGAAGAATTCATATGGAGGAGATTACGAGATAAAGTTAAGGAGGTAGACTAAGGGAGTCCAAGTCCTTGAATCCCAGACCAAGAAATTTCAGTTTTTTTCAGTAGGCAAAGGAGAGCCAGTGCAGGTTGCTTTGGGTTTTTTTCCTAAGCAGGAAAAGTATATGATGATAGTAGTTTTAAAGGATGCAGGGTGGATAAAAGTGTGAGAGGAAAGTAAGAAACTAAAAATGGAAGACTATATAGAAGACTATACACACTTTTTATGAATTAAGATCACAGATTTAAATCCAAATGGGACTTGGAGAACATCTGATCTCTCTGCTTCATTTTATAAATGAGGAAACAGACCCTGAGAGGTTCAATAATAAACCTGAAGTCCCACAGGTACTAAGTAGCATTATACCCCAATTAGCTTGGAAGCTCTTTGTGGCTAAGAGCTGAGACTTATCTAAATTTTGTATCTTTCCTCAGTACAAAATAGAATGCCCTGAACACAGTAGGTACTTCATATCCATTTATTCAGTGAATGCATTGGTAAAAAGAATATTTTCATGATGTTATTTCAGTCCTTAGTAGATTGAAATAGCAGTCCTATAGTCCTTTGCCTACAGAAGTTAGTCAGATACATGTGATAATATAGCTTTTTGTCATGAAGTTTGCCACAAATATTGATGTTGTTTAATCATTTTTCAGTCATGTCTAATTCTTTGTGACTCCATTTGAGGTTTTCTTGGCCAAGCTACTAGAGTGGTTTGCCATTTCCTTCTTAAGCTCATTTTACAGATGAGGAAACTGAGGCAAACATGCAAACTGACTTGCTCAGGGTTACACAACTAACTGAGGATGGCTTTGAATGAAATTCTTTCTGACTTGTGGCCCAACACCACCAAGATGTCCTTTGTCATGAATAATCAAAATTAAATAAAGTAGCACTGACTCAAAGGATCAGAGGGGCAGAAGTGGAAGGGACTTTAGAGAACATCATTTCTAATGCCCTCATTTACTCAAGGACCCGGTAACTTAAAACAACCTTCTTTGGTATTGTTGCTTTTATGCCAGGAATATTCAATTTGGATTAAAGATTCCTAGATTCCACTAGGTTCCTGAGATCAGAAGGACTTGAGTTTGAATATGACCTCAGACACTTTTTAGCAGGGTAGTGTTGGATAAGACACTTAACCCTGATTGCCTCAAAAAAAGAAAGAAGAGAAAGAGAGAGAGAGAGAGAGAGAGAGAGAGAGAGAAGAAAGAAGGAAGGAAGGAAGGAAGGAAGGAAGGAAGGAAGGAAGAAGACAGGTTTAACTCTTAACTTGGACATTTAATATTTATGAGATTTGGGGCAAATCTCAACTTCAGTTTATTGATCAGGAAAATGTAAATACTAAGATTTACCGTTTTAAAGGGCTGTAAAGAAAGTGTGTCATAAATTGTAAAGTGCCATAGAAATATAAATATTTTAATGAAAGATGTAGAAATTGCACCTAAGTTCTCTGACTAGGGGGCTCATTCAGATCCTGGCATAATTGGTCAATTCCATATATGCTGAGTTGAAAATATAACTCAATATGGCTTGATTTCATTAATTTGCTTGTGTGCTGCCTTGATATTGATGTATAGAAGCAGGGGACGAACATTTGGCTTAGTATGAAAATTAACATGAAACAATGAATTAGAATACCTAGATGTCCTTATTCCAAAGAGAGACCAGGCTTAAAAACATATCTTTCTAACAAGAGAAGCTATGCAAAAATACAATAGGCAGACTTAGAGGCTAAAGAGTTTTTCTGTCACTAAAGGTTTTTAAAGAAAAGCTGGTTAGACTTCTGGGTGTACAGTAGATAGAATCCTCATCCTGGAGTTCAAATCTGGCCTTGGACACCAGCTGAATGACCCTGGACAAGTCACTTAACCTTGTTTGTTTGTCTGCAAAAAGGAAATTGAATAATCATCCACCTATAAAGGATATTGGAGACAAGACTCCTGCCTTCCTTGGGCTTAATGGTCTTAAAGACCCAAAACCAAAATTCTGTAAGCCTTAATATGTATGACTTAGGAAACCATAGGAAGGAAATTAGTTTGTCACAGAATGGAATGGAAAATAACTTTTCAGAATAGATCATTTTGCAGCTGCCTTTCAGTTGAAAAAAATTATCTGAAGGGTTTGATAATATTTCATGGAGTTGACATTTAAATTAAATATTTCCCTATCTTTTGGTTGGGGTTTTTATTGTCTCCTGCAAGCAATTTTCAAATCCAAGAGTGCTTGAGGTTATTAATAGTGGCATTTCTATCTCAGAGATTCATATATGATTGGCTGGTGTAAGAGCTCTGTTCATTAGCAGGTGATTTGATGTAGCAATAAGCAGCACATTTATTCCTCTAATGTCCTATAACAAATTCTTGCAACTAAACATTATTTCTACAAGATCAGGGAATTAGTACTGAGTGCAAAAGGAATTAGAGAAGAGAAAGCGATAACTGAGGGCTAGAAGATGGGTTCATGGTGGATAGGAGAGGCCTGAAGGGGACCCTTTAGTTTGGTCTGCATAGGTGAGTAGAGAAGGGAGGGGAAATAGTGTGAGAAGGTATATAAGCAAATACAGAGAATGAAGTGTTTCTCTGGAATTAGTTTTTAAAAATCTAGAATAAAATAAAAACAGCTAGTTTTTCTCAGTTTCCTCATTTGTAAAATGAACTGGAGAAAGAAATAGCAAATCATTCTAGTATATGTGTCAAGAAAATACCACTAGAGTCATGAAGAGTCAGAAATATATGCCAAGAAAATCCCAGTGGAGTCATGAAGAGTCTGAAACAGCCATGGAATACAATTTTGCAAGTCTCAAATAAGCAAGCAATAATTGGAAGGAATTGGCTCAGCATAAGGGGCCAAAATATGTGAAGCATGAAGTTGTTAATCTTAGATAAAACAACCATTTTCTCTGTGTGTGTGTAACTTTGGAAGAGATGCACCTATGTCAGATCACTAAAATTTTCCTTCTGCTAAAGAATCCTGGTCAAGTCACTTAAATTCTCCCCCCCCAAAAAAAAGTAGAGTTGAAAGACTTCATTGAAGAGGAAATGACTTTTAGCAAAGACACTTTAAACTGTGGAGAACAGAAGGTAGGGAAAAAAACAAATAACAGAAAAGGAAGGAAACTCTTCTTTCCTCTGTTGCTCCATCCTTCCATCTTTCCTAGATGGTTTCCTAGTTCATAGAACCCCAAATTTGGACTAGTATGATAATATTCATTCTAGTTTTCACAGACTGTATGGGTTAAATGTTCTTGACACTGGCCTAGAAGCTTAACCACCATTTATAACATCATTTCTATGAATAAGATGAATTCCATGTTCCAAGCACCTGACTTACAAATAAAGTGGGGGACACCAAGGGACACCTCATATCTATTGAGATCAGGACAGCCTGTTTGTCTTCTTTATTAGTTGGTTTGATTCATGCATGATGAAGTTTTGGGGTGGTTGAAAATATATTTGATGGTCTGTCTTGATTTCTATTTAAGGATAAATGACTTAGACTAAGTTAAAAATATAGTAGTAAAATCAAGTGTATTTTCTGCTTATATCAACTAAAAAGTTGACAGCCATAGTAAATTAAGTTGTAGCTACAGTAATCACTTAATAACCTTGTTTGCCTCTTGATAAATATTTTTAGAAACATATAAGAGAGAATTTTATCTCCTGCTTTTAAATTACAGTGTGTTTCTTCTAGTAAACATTTATTTCAGATTTGCCCTTGCTTCAAGAGAAGAGTGCTAAAAGCAGATAAATATCTTCTTGTAGCCTTGATTCACAAAGTGTAGAATATTTAAATGATTTCAAACTGATAAACTTCATTGTTTTATGCTGTTAAGATAATCACATGTTCACTGGCTTCTATACTCATTTTAAAAGAAATTGAAATCAGTCAATAAGTCTAGAAAAAGTTGAATCCCACCTGTTAACAGAATGATCTTCTCTGACACTTGATTTTCTCATCTACAACAAGCTCCTTGAGAGTAAAGAATACTTTATTTTTGTCTTTGTAACCTCAGCTTCTGATGCAGAACTTAATAGGTATTTAAATGTTTGCTGACTTGAATGTAGCCAGGATTGTCCTTCACCTCTTTTTTTATATCACTGACACATAATAGGTACTTAATAAATGTTCATTGAGTGATGGAATTGAGAGAGAATTACTAGATAATTGCCAAATTCCCACACTGCCCCTTAGTTTCTATCAATGTGTTTTTGCCCCTCAGTGCTTTTCCTTCTCCTTCTTAAAAATAAATTTTAAATCAGAAATTGATCAATAGAGAAATAGAACATTTTTAAGTACTTGCTATGTGCCAGGCAGTCTGCTAAGGCTGGGGATAAATATGCAAGGAAAAGAGACAGTCCCTTTCTTCAAAGAGATGACATTAATAGGTGAAGGCAAAGCTTAAAGGGAAGCGAAAGGAAGGAAGGGGCAGGCAGCCAACGTAAAAGCAAAGTGGGAGGGAGAATGAGCAGCAGACTCAGTGTTTGAGAAACTGTGTTTTCCCAAAATACACATCCAGGGCCATGTGGTCCCGTCATCCCAAGAAGGACAAAAACAGTTTAGAGGACTTTAGTGTCCTCAGTCTATAGTAATAATTATGATTATCAGAGACTTGGATGTTTGCAAACAGCAGAAAGTTCAGGAAGAATAGCTTAGTAAATCAGAAGGGCAGACAAGATAATTAGCTAATAATTATTTAGTGTTTATGGTATGTGAGGCATTGTGCTAAGTACTTTATAATTACCTCATTTGACGCTCTGAGTGATAGGTGATATTGTAATCCCCATTTTACAGATGAGAAAACTAAGGCTGAGTTTAAGTGACTTGCTCAGGTCACACAGCTAATGTCGGAGACCACATTTGAACTCAGTGTTCCTGACTCCAGGCCCAGAGTGCCATCTAATTGTACCAACGAGCTCCCCTGGCTGTTGTTATACTAAAGTTGACAAGATTAAACTTAATCAGCAGGACATGTACAAGATGGAAATGATGTGGCTAGAAAACTTTTCTTCCAACAATAGCATAGAGGTGCTAGTGAACTGAGAACTTGATATGGGTCAGTAGAAGACATGAAAACTAATTTGATCTTAAGTGACATTAATAGAAAATGTCCAGATTCAGGGATTTAATAAATGGTCCTTCTTTATCCCTCCATTCTTATTAGACCATATCTGAGCATCATGTTCTGGTTCAGATGCCACATTTTAGAGCAAAAGATCTGTAAATTTTGATGGAAAAAAAATTGTATTATGATTTTTGCTAACTTTTGATTTTTTTGGTCATCCTATGAATTTTATTTCATTAATTTAAAAATTATTCTGAGAAGGGGTCCATGGGCCTCTCCAGTCTTTCAAAAGGACTTAAGACATAAGGATAAGGCACAAGATTAGCCAGCTGGTAATGTACCCAGAAGAAAGTGATTGGGATGTAGAGAAAATTCATAACTATTTTAAATAAGGATTAGCTGAAGGAAATGGAGATAATTTAGCTCACAGAGATGATTGAGGAAAGGGATGAGAAGCAGGGAGAAAACATCATTCCTATCTCTAAATATGTTAGGTGAGTTATTCTGTCAGAAAGGGT
This sequence comes from Sarcophilus harrisii, assembly GCF_902635505.1. Classification (NCBI taxonomy): domain Eukaryota; kingdom Metazoa; phylum Chordata; class Mammalia; order Dasyuromorphia; family Dasyuridae; genus Sarcophilus; species Sarcophilus harrisii. The sequence goes on from NC_045427.1 coordinate 281,379,133, forward strand.
AAAAACTACAATTAATAGCCATATTTATTTATAGATTTGCAAAGCACTTCATTTACATTATCTCAGATTAGTCTTTCAACAACACCATGAGGTAAGGGCTAAAAGCTTTATTATTCCCATTTTTCAGATGAGACCAGTCTCTTTAGTAAGCTGCCCCATAACATGAAGATCTTTTCACCTAGAGGTCTTTAATAGCACCTGAATTCCGATTGCATTGTGATATTGTAAGTGAAATTCCTAATTTGGATAAACATTGAACTGCAGACTTTTAAGGTCCTTTCCAATTCCAAGATTTATGATTCTATGAAAAAAAATTGTCTTAGCTAATGTAGTTGAGATCATTGCAAGTTCAGCTCCTTAAATCGCATTTCTGAGTATAATTGATTTTTAATACTTTATATAAAACTGGAAAATACCTAGAGAGATGTGGTTATTTATCATCTTTTCTAATCCTCAAATTTTCTTTATGCCTTCATAGAATAAAATGAGAAGATAAACATTTTAGAATGAGTCATGCAGCTAAAAAATGAAAATATTTCTAAACAAATCATTTTCACTTCAGTTTTCACTCATGTTTCTTGATTTCCACCTCCTTTTCTTGCTTCTTCCCCACCTCCATCTCCACTGAGTAGGTGCACACACGGAGACACTTAGGAATTCGTTTTTTTAGTCAATAATGTTTTTGACAACTTGCTTTCACATAACTCAAAGTGCCTTGGCAATAGCCACTTTCTGTACTATAGTTCAATCCCAGCCCTGTCATACTAAATGGATTATGTTGAAATAGATGAAGATGGATCATAATATGTTCTTGTTTTATGGATGATTTATGTGCCTTATTCTTTTACACCATCAATACAGAAGTCAGCAATTTTTACCAAAGTTTTCTCACCTCCAGAATTACCAGATTTAGTCTCAAGCTGGGTGCAGCTCTTAGTTGGAGTGATCGGATTTATGTCTACCACAGACCTCATCCTTGCCCTCAAGGGGTTCAGCCAGCAACCCAAGAATAAAAGAGCTATTCTCCATTTCCCCACGTCTGTGTCGATGATGATGATGATGATCATTTGTGTTTACATGAAACTTTGAGACTCACAGCAAACTTGTGCAGGAACAAGTATAATAACCTTCCCATTTTTACAGATAAGAAAATGATACTCCAAAGGATTTAAAAGATTATAGTTAAGGGCTAGAAGATCTCTCAAAATCATACCCCTCTATTTTACAGATGAAGAAACATGGGTCCAGAAGAGTTAAGTGAATTGCCTAGTTCAGTGGTTGTCAAAGTATGGTCTAGAGAATCCTGGGGATCTCTGAAACCCTTTTAGAGGGTCTACAAATTCAAAAATAGTTTTTATTTCCAATATGGTAAATGTCTATAAATATAACCCAGATAAACAAAACCGCTTTGGAGAGATCTTCAATAATTTTTAGTAGGATAAAGATACTGAAAACAAAAGTTTGAGAACCACTGGCCTAGAGTCTCACAGATAGATTAAGGATGGACATGGGACTTGAGCCCAGCTTCTCAGGTCCAACAACTGCAGGATGCTTCCTGTTTTACCACTCTCTGGAGTAACTACCTGTGGTCACACAGCTAGTATGTGACTGAGCCAAGGTTTAAAACCAGTTCTTCTGTTCTAAGTCTAGCATTCTTTTCAGTGTGCTCCATTTGTTCCATAGAGAAGCATCTTTTGCTTATATGAATTCTTTCAGTACTATCTCTGACATGTAGTCAATTAACTTTTGCTTGAATATCCCTGATAACTCATTGCAACCACCCCCAACTCTGATAATTGGGAGATTCTTTAGATTAATCTGAAACCTATCTTCCTCTAGTCTTTGCACACTGACCAGAAATGTTCTCTGGATCAATATTGAATATTCTCCATCTTTCTTCTCTTTACTACAGTTCATTCTTCAAAACAGGCATTTTATACTTCTATTAAAGTAGGTTTAAATGACATTGATTTTTAAATTTTTTATTTTATTTTTAATATATGGAATAAAACAAGCAATTCCATAATAAATAAAAAAAGATGATTGCACATGAAACTGAAAATCTTTTATGTACAATTTGCTTTTTCATTAAAGTGTATGATAAAGTTGTCATGTAAATGTCTTTTTTTCTCTTTTTTTCATCCCTCTCCCACCCTTTCCCTAAAGATGGCTACCATTAGACATAGATAGGAGTGTGTATGTGTGGTTATTGTGTTGTCAGGGGAAAATTGTGTCGAAAAATCTGATTGCTCAGAGAAGTATTATTGTGTGTCAGTTTCATGATGTCATGATGCCCGGGTAATGGATAATTGATGATGCTGTCACGTTTCCATTTGAATTGTCTTAAGTCTGAAAATCACCTGGCAAAGTAAGATACCAGACATTGAAGTCTTTCTTTAACTAAACTTCCAAGCATTCAAATTCTATTGCAGAAAGTGGAGCTACGTTGGGCTGACCACATTGTTCAAATGTCAAACATATGCTTGCCCAAAATACTATTTTTTGGAGAATTCACACAGGGCAAGAGCTCACATAGTGTCAGAAATAGGACCCTCTCCAAAGCTCTCTTAAAGACTTGGAGACACCAGAACAGGGCTGCCCATCTTGGCCGGCCTTCACAGAGAAGGTGCTGTACTCTCTGAGCAAAGTGGAATTGAATTAGCTCAAAAGAAACGGGAGATAAACAGATTTAGAGAATCCTCCCTAATGATCTCACAGCCTATTTGTACCCAACCTGTGGCAGAGCATTCCGAGCTCGTATTGGTCTGATCACAATTGGTCACATTATAACTTGACTCTAACATAATGATGTCATTTTGGTCCTTTTTAAGAATAAAGGACAACAACCAACCAACCAACCAACATATTTCCATGCCTGCTATTTTGGCAGGATACCCCTGCCTTGTTTTTCCTAAACATAAAAGGAAACGAGTTGGAAAAAGAAAAGTGACTTAACCTTTCCAGGATTAGCCTTTGTTATTATATTCATCAAGTTAAGCTTAGTCCTCTGGGTTTATTTGTTTAAGGAAACAAGTGATCTAATTATTTTACAAGGTAAACCAAAAGCACCCCCCAGGTCTTTAACTTTCAAAGCTAAAACTAATTCTGTACCTTTTTTGTTTTAATAAAAAATCCTCCCTTCTCCAATACCCCCACTTACCCACATGTGAAATAGAAGCTTTCACATGCTTGGTAATTAATTTATGAAATTCTAAAATCTCAGTGTCCACTGTACCCTTAGAGATCATAAGACATTTACTTGGATCATAGATTTTTATAAGTAATTTGCAAATTTCTCCTACTTCTCCTCACAAACCAGGCTTCCCTGGGCTGGCTCCTCTACTGTATGTACATACATTTAGGTACAAATGTACTCTCTTTTGTAAAACAAGAATAATCCCTGCTAGTATCTACCTCACAGGGTCATGAGCATCACTGAGATAATATATTCTTGTAGAGGACATTTGTGAACCTTAATAGACTATAAAAATGTCAGCTCCATCATTATTATGTGGCAAGTAGGAAGTTTGACATTAAGAAAGCTAAGCAAAGCTATTCACACATAAAGATGGACCAAAAATTCAAGTGTGGTATTCTATTCACAAGTGCAAATGTCTTATAGCAGAAGTGTGAACCGGCCTTGTGTGCCCCTCAACATTCCTGAATCCCTCCTGAATCAGATTAAAATATAGTTCCTATCTGATTTTAATGTGTTGATGTATTATTTTAAAAAAATAAATATATAAACATATGTGGCCTTCTAAGTCATACAGGGATACTTATGTATGGTTCAATGGTGCCTGTTGGTATTTAAGTTTGACACCCATTGACTTGTGAGAAATTCTAATTAGAAATTAGCCTTTAGGTTTTAAGAAGGCATGTATTCAAATGTCTTCTATAAATTAAAAGCAGGAAAGTACCTTATTTTATGACTGAGTGAAAAGAACTAGGAGTTAGGAGACTCAGGTTCTGCTCTCAACTCTCTTGCCGTCTGATTCCTGACTGAGCAACAATTGTGTCAGCTTCCAGGTCTGTACTGCATGTGCCCCCCCCAAAAAAAAATATTTTATATCCTTTTTCCTCCCTATTTCCCCAGGGTGGTTGTCAGGATCAAATGTCATAATGCACATAGAAGCCATTGAAAAATAAAAACTACTGCACAAATTTAGAGTTTTGTTGCTCTCGCTACAGTTATATTTCTCTTTGATGTTTGTGTTACAGGATGTTGTTCAAAATCCCCAACTACCCTAATCTGTTTGGTTTTATGATCTTTCATAATTTTATTCATTCATAGAATAGCAGGATTTAGAACCACAAGAGACCTAAAAGATAATTTAATGCAATCTTATTTTAAAGAAAAGGGAAACAGTTGCCAAAAGTAGTTGAGTTGAGATTTGAATCTCTTTTTTCCCTTTTCCTTTTTTTTTCTTTTGAGAAGCTGTTGGGATTAAGTGACTTGTCCAAGATCATATATCTAGTAAGTGCTAAATGTATGTCTGACTCCACGAGCAATACTCTATCTACTGTGGCATCTAGCTGCCCCTGTACCTTTGTTTTTTCTGACTCTATATCAAATGTTCTTTTTACTACAGTGCCTTTATTCATTCATTTATTTATTCGACAAGTATGATTAAATGTGTGCAAAATCTCTTTGAGAATAAGAGAGTTTTACAAAACAGAGAGCTTGTATAGTCTAGTAGGGGAAATAAGAAAAATACACAAATATCTATAATCAAATACAGTCTTCACCTGGCCATTACTGCCAAATCATACTCATGAAGTAAAATTCCATATACACAGAGTTCATATTGCTTCAACTTGAGAAAATTGTGTTCATCCAAGTCAGTTCACCCTGTTTGTCTCAGTTTCCTCATCTGTAAAATGAGCCGGAGAAGGAAATGGCAAACCACTCTAATATTTTTGACAAGAAAACCCCAAATAGGGTCATGAAGAGTCAGAGGCAAATGAAATGAGTGAACAACTTATTCCTCATTATGACGTCCTCCCGCATGTCTTTTCTAATCCCCGTTTAGAAGTGATATTTTCTTTCCAAAATCTGAAACTTCCTCCATCTTCAGCTGCTTCATGTTACTCGCATTACCATTTGCAAAAATAGCATTTATTCAACCCTTTTTTACACTGAAAGAGCTTAGTTTAGCTTCCTTTCTATAACTAGTAAAGCCAGCTCATGTCTCTACCATCTATTTGCCTTTTGTCATCATAGGACAACATTTAACTTGGAATTGTACCTCCTTTACCACATTTTCTCATCAATTGTTTTTTACATCCTCTGCTATGATCAATAACCCACTGATACTTCTCCTGGCTTAGGGATAGCAAACATTTACTTTCTGGCTCCCTTAAATATTGATTCAGAATAAGGAGCAAATTCTTCTGTTATTTCAGTTTTGTCTGACTCTTTGTGACTCCATTTGGGGTCTTTCTGACAAAGATATTGGAGTGGTTTGCCATTTCCTTCTCCAGCTCTTTTTCCAAATGAGGAAACCGAGGCAAACAGGGTTAAATAACTTGCATAGAGTCGCCCAGCTAGTAAGTGTCTGAGACCAGATTTGAATTCAGTTCTGCCTGACTCTAAGCCCTGGGCTGTATTTACTGTGTTACAAAGCTACCCAAGAAACAAGTACTAGGTGTCCAAAATAGTGGATTCAGTTCCTGTCATCAAGGAGCACAATACAATAGAGGTAGAGACAATACAAAAATGCCTTAGCAATTAGTAACTTAATAACTAATTAATTTAGCAATTAGTAAATTAGTAATTTGCTTCCACTTTACTTTCCCAGGTTTGTCTCATACTCTTTCCCTTCACATAGACTACATTCCAGCCACAATGGACCCTTCATCATCCTTATACATCTCTCACATTTTCTGTCTCTAGGCCTTTTTCCTTTCCTTACACTGAGAGTTAGGCTGAATACTACTTCCTCCATGAAGCCTGCCCTCATTCTCTGAGGTGGATGTAATTTCTTCCTCATATCATCTCATTTTCTATCTCATGTGTTTATTCTGGTCAAATTTATATTATTTTTATATGTGTACAGATTGTAAATTCTTTTAATCAGGGACTCTATCATATTTTTTTACAGTTATCCAAATGTATCATATGGTATATTTTAGGAAATTGATTTTAATCTTTTTATCTTCAACTGTATGGTCTTAGAAATCTATACAGGAGCCGAAGGAAAGGAGCATATTGCCTTTTGCTCCCTCTTGCACCATGATTATCCAGGAAGATGATTAAGGTTTTTCCATCAGTTTGCGTATCCTCTTTCCTACTGACTCTTCCATTGCAAAGGGAGTTTCTGCCAGTAACTAACATTTTCCATGCTCTGCCTGAGGTCCCTGCCCCATATCCTAACCATCCCTGAGACCAAGTAATTCCCTTCTTTCATTTAGACTGCTACCTGAAAGGTATTTATAGTTGATGTTCCCCTGAGTCTTCTTTCTCTCCTAGCCTAAGCTGCTCATACAAGACAGAACAATATCCCTGTAGTTTGACTGTTGGGTTTGGATTCCCCATAGCTTGCCTTAGCTCTTAATTGGTAGTGCCGGGAAAATCTGCATTGCTCTCTGAAGGTTCTTTCAGAAAAGTTTCATATAGCTTTGTCTATTTCCTATCCCATCCCTCCATCTATAATCTAGGGGGAGAGGGGCAGGAGTGGGGAGAAAAGAACAGAGAGTTGTATTTTTCCTTTCCTGCCTGAACGCAACCCTCCCTTAACTCACTGTATATTCTCCTGGACCTGAACACTCATGCTTCTGTGTGAAGTGATAAAGACAGATTGTTGTCATAGAACGTTTGTATTAGGCTCTTCTCTTCCAACAGAGAAGGACCCTCGGAGGTTCATAATGCAACCTATAACTGAACAGGAATTTTTAATAAGCTCTACCCACTACCTCCTCAGTCATCCCATTTCTACTCAGAGAGCCCTGGTTATTAGGAAGTGTTTCCTTACCCTGGAGGGGAACCTTGCCTTTTTGCAACTTCCACTCATTGTTCCTGCTTGTGCCCACTCCCATTCCCACCCCCACGATTGGCCCAAAGATATCAGTTGTAATCCTTCTTCCACCTAACCACCCTTCAGATTCTTGTAAACACCTATTATGTCTTCCTTTCCTCTTCCCCGCTATATATCACCATTTTAAAGAGAAGGAAAAGGAAACCCAGCAGGTTGTTTTGTCCAATATCAGGTAGGGGATTTAAGCTGCCCCATGTGGGTTCTCTGACTGGAAACACAGTGTTCCTTCAGCTCTGTCAGGATCTTAGAAGACAGCATTAGAACATGGATTGTTAGAGGTGGAAAGAACAAAACATCAAAACTTAGTCAGTGGGAGGGGAAGAAGGACAGGAGAGAGAGATAGAGAGAGGAAGAGAGACAGAGACAGAGAGACAGACAGGGAGAGAGAGGAACAGAGAGACAAAGACAGGGAGAGAGAGAGAGACAGACAGATAGACGGAGAGAGAGGAAGAGAGTGATGAAAACAGGGAGAGACAGAGACAGGGAGAGAGGCAGGGAGAGAGAAAGAGAGAGGAAGAGAGAAATGGAGATAGAGACAGGGAGGGAAAGGAAGAGAGAGGCAGACAGACAGAGAGATAGGCAGAGACAGAGATAGACAAAGACAGAAAGAGGAGAGAGACAGAGAAGAGAGAGGGAGGGAAGCAGGGAGGGGGTTTGAAGGGAAGGAAGAAGGAAAAGAGGGAGGAAGAAAGAAAGAAGAGAAACAGAGAGAGACAGAGAAGGGGAAGAAGAAGAGGGAGAGAGAGGGAGGGAGAGAGAAAAAAAAAGAGAGAGGAAGGGGGTAAGAGGGAAGGAGGGAGTAAGAGAGAGAAACACAAATAGAGAAAGAGAGAGAGATAGAGAGAGAAAGATAGATCTAAAAATAAGTCACATTATAGACCATAGAATATTTCAAATGATTACATAGATACAAGATGTGGTATACAGGATATTATCCAAAAATATATCATCAGAAAAGGAGATGAATTGATTGGGTAGGGGACAAGGTAGGTAGGTGAAAAGATCGATAGAATGATGGATAGCTTTAATGCTACAGGGGTAGCACTTAATGTTTGCTTTTGCTTTTTTTTTTAACTTATGGGAACACTTCCAACATGGGTACAACTGTAAAAGATATATTGGAAAACATGAACAAGAATAACACAGAATGAAAAAGTTAAGAGTGAGATGTAGTTTTCAAAAATAGGAGGAATACTCACATTAATCGATCAGTAAGCATTTATTGCTTATTGTTAACAATAATTTATTTTATTGTCATATGTTTATTTAAGCTCCCTTAATTTCTCTGATTCAGTATGAGAAACAATGTCATTTCAATTGTGTCCTGTTCTTCATGACCCCATTTGGGTTTGGTTTTTTTTGTTTGTTTGTTTGGTTGGGTTTTTTTGGCAAAAACACTGGAATACTTTCCTTCTCCAATTCATATCACTGATGAGGAACTGTGGCAAACAGGGTTAAGTGACTTGCCTAGGACCTCACAGTTAGCGAGCGTCTGAGGCTGAAGTTAAACTCAGTTGTCTTTAACTCCAGGATTTACATCTATCCACTATGCTACCTAGCTGCCCTTAAGCATGTACTAAGTATCTGCTGTGTGCTAGGTACTACACAATGTTTGGAAAAGCAAAAAAGGTAAATGAACAATGAACTCAACAAGAGAAGGAGGTAGTTATTAGACTCTCACCCTGTAGTTAGCAGGTATGCTTGGATGCCCTAGGCTCCAATACCTCCAGGGAAGAGCAGAGGCTGTAGCTAGGATCACCTGCTTCCTCTGGTTTTCACCTGAGGACGGGAGCTGTCCATGTGCTAGTCCCCAGTTCATCTCTCTGCTCCCCACATTCATTATTTCTCTATCCATGGTAGAGACAAAATCCTCCTCCATGGTCACTTCAGAGAATGAAGGGATCAGTGAACCTCAGGCCTCTTTTGCCCTAGCACAAAAACTCTTTCACTCTTCCCTCTACTTAAGGTGCAATGAATTCCTCTCTCTTGTGGGCATTAAAGCAAGAAAAAAGATAAAGGAGCTTACATATGGCATTTCAATTATTTGGTGACTAAATAATTTAACCCTTATTTCAAAGCATTTTACCTATATTACCTAAATTTTTATCTTCAAGGTTTTTTAATTTAACTTTTTTAAAATTGAAGCTTTTTATTTTCAAAACATGCATAATTTTCAAATTCACCTATGCAAAACCTTGTGCTCCAAATTCTTTTCCTTCCCTTCCTCCCACCCCCTCCCTTAGATGGCAAGTAATCTAATATGCATTAAACATGTGCATTTTTTCTGTACATATTCCTACAATCATGCTATACAAGACAAATCAGATAAAAAAGGAAAAAATGAGAAAGAAAAGAAAAAGCAAGCTAACAACAACAAAAAAAGGGGAAAATATGTTGTGATCCACCCACAGTCCTCTCTCTGGGTGCAGATGGCTCTCATCATCACAAGACCATTGGAAGTGGTCTGAATGAGATGATTCAGAAAATTACTATCTCTAGGTCATTTTTTATTCTAGTCTTCATCAGTGTGGACATAAATTTTAAACTCCTGAAAGGTAATGATGGTGTCTATTATTCTCTGTATAATGTCATCATTACCTCCACCGGAAAAAAAAAAAAGCCAAAGAGACCAACTAATATTCACTTCCTATGTTTTGCATTATTTCACATATACAATTGATAAAATAATAGTTGTTTGCCTTCTCAATGAATGGAACTAAGGGTTGGAGGGAGAGGAGAGGGAGAGATTTGGCACTAAAAGTGTACTCTCCTTTTTACCAAGCCCATACTCCATCAGACAGTCAGTTAATAAGCATTTATTAGGGACCTGCTAAGACACAGTGTAAAGTGTCATTGGGCTCGGCATCAGAAGGATTCATCTTTTTTAGTTCAAATTTAGCCTTAGATACTGACTAACTGTGTGACTCTGGACAAGCCACTGAACCCTGTTGCCTCAATTTGTTCATCTGTAAAATGAGCTAGAAAAGGAAATGGAAAACCACTCTAGTATCTTTGCCAAATGGAATTGCAAAGAGTCGAGATGGCGACAACAACAAGCCTCTCTTATTTCCTTTCTATTTAATCTGTATATTTGTTTGCTTGGTGGCTCCCCTATTAGAATGTTTCCCTTTCTTTATATACCCGATACTTTACACTGTATGAAAACAACAACAAAAAAGTAAAATATTATAAAATATTTACTATTATTAGTATACTGTGCAGCAAGGATGCCAGTGGATATGTTTTTGCCATATCCGCCATCCTCTCTAAGATAAATTGATGCTACTTTCAAGATCAGCAGAATAAAGTACTAGTCCAAGAGTCAGGAAAACTGAATTCAAATTTAGTCTCAGACATTGTGATCCTAGGCAAGCCACTTAACTACTATCATCCTCAGTTTCTTCATCCATAAAATGAGGATAAAAATAGCACCTACCTCCCAAGATTGTGAGGATTAATGAGATTATATTTTTATATATATACATATATATTTTGAAACCCTTAAAATGTTACATAAAGAAACTATTTAAGGGCCTTCTTGCAGAATTTCTTGCAACAATTTAGTGACTACTTTCTTTCCTTACTCAAAAGTTCTTGAAAATTTGTACATCTTCCAGAATCTCGTAGGAGATTTCCTGGAAAAGTAGGTCTCTGTGATTTCTCTTTTATGAATTGTTTCATTTCCTAATGTCTATCCCAATTCACACACACACACACACACACACACAATCCCATAAGAATCTCACAGAGACAAGTTCTCTACAAAATCAGCACCTGGAAGACACGAGGCACATTGCATATATTCACATTATACTCTGCATCCTGGTCCCATAGACCAAGGTCATTTGCTTCCATGGCTGGCAGGGGGCCATGTATCCTGGACTTAATTTGAAGACTTTGATGGATAGGAACAAAGTTTTTCCCACTGCCATAACTAGTAGGTAATTCACATTCAGCAAATTATGACAGGTCACATAGTTCAAGAACTATTCTGGTTTTCTATTTCATTATTTAATTCTCATGGAAGCTTGGAATATGACAATCTTACATCCTTTCAGGAAATGGAAAGCAGATAAATTGCCTTTTTTTGAGAAAATAAGTTTAAAAGGGTCCTTAACAAATCATTTGCCTTATAGGATTTATACTGGATAGATGGTAGAATATGCTGATATTTCTCTGTACTTGCTTTTCACAGTCTTTGCTGAATCCTAGAACAGTGTATTTAAAATATTAGTGGGTAAATTTTAGGATTCAGCTCTATTGGACAGGTAAACTGAGTAAAGTCACATCATTTAGAAGCGTTTATTCCAGTCTGTTGAAGAGAAACTTCTTATACTTGTCACACAATCTCAGAGACAAAATAGACTGTTAGAAATCATTCTAGTCCAACTTTATTTTAGAGAAGAGGAAACTGAGTTCTAAAAAGGGGCAAAATTTGTTGACCCAAAGTCACATAGCATTATTGATGAAGAGAACCAAAACTAGGACCCAAGTCTGCAAGTTCCCCAAGCTGATGCTTTTTTCTACTTTATTTGGTACTCAAACCATATGAAATATGGTTTGGTTCAGAAGAAATATTGATATTCTTGTTGTAATTGAAAATAGACATCAAATTACATTAAATTAAAGCTGGGGAAGGGACCTTAGAACATAGTATGTGAAAGGGGGGACTTCTGGACCCCAACTCTATTGCAGAGGTGGAGGTCCAATGGGGTGAAGCATTGCATGTCAGATTTTTTTCCCTGTACATTGATTGATTTCTGCAGATGTTCTCCCCTCTTTCCCCTCTTTTTTCTTTGTCTTTTAAAAAAAATTCTTTGTTATAAGGGATGGCTACTTGAAAGGTTGGGGTGGGACATGGAGAAAATATAGACAATGCAAAAACAAAATAAATCAGTAATATTTTTTAAAAACAGATCTCATTAAAGTTAAAAGAGACCTATGAGCATGGAATGTTTTATGATGGTATAGAATGTTTGATATGGAAGTAATTTTAAAATCTAGAAAGTTAGGGGAATAAAAATAATATTAAAGGAAAACAGGAATTTTTACCTTATAGTAGCTAAGCTGTTGAAAAATGAATACTATTTCAGCAAAAAAAAAAAAGGAAGAAAAGAATTGATAGACATGCTTAGAGCATGTGATAAACAGGTCTAAAATTTGCAGAAATACTTTTGTTCTTTGAACAATAGTAAGGGCTGTTAATAGATACATTCCATTGAGTTTGTCAAATATAACTGGAAATGGTTTATCTCTGGATAGAGCCTGTGAAATGACTAAGTCTTGGGACTTCAACCAAAAGGCCCTTCATAGGGGCATCTGCATGGGTTCAGCCAGAGAAGCATCAAACAAATGATTTTGTCATTGCTGGTTCCTCTGTGGAAACAGACTGATTTATGATTACAAGTTGGTATAAAGTCATTGCCACCAGAAATGAGAGGATTATCTATCCTTAAGGAAGAAATGGTTGAAACTGTGCAATACATTATTGCAGGCTGTGCAAAGAATTAACCTCTACTGAATATCTAGCAAGACTTGACCTGATGGCTGGAATTATATAGGAGAAGATTATCTTTTATGGACTAAGATCTGACAAATATGCATGCTACAAGTTCAAACTTCAAGATGTCCTGGAGAACTCAACATACTGTACTAGAACCCGACTATTATGAGGAACCAAATTATTGTCCACAATTCCCTGGGTAGAACATTGATCCATAAAAATTTAAGTATAACATTTTTAATGGATCTCATCTGCCAAATATTCATGACCTCAAGGTAAATAAAACAAAAAAGTTTTCAAAATCTAGAAAGTTAGCATCAGCAATCAAAATTATGTGGGAACAGGATGAAATGTGAATCATTCCTGTTTTCCTGTCTGCTACTAGACTTGTACCAGTGATTCTTCCAGACAGCCTATAGAGGATCAGCTTATGACCTGATTCGACTATAAAAAATAGTCGTTCTCTCTACCTGTGCAATAATCTACAAAAAAACATTAAAGAATTAGTAGCAGGATAGAGACCCTTCTTTCCTGCAGCTGTTTCTTTCTGAGCCATATCAAAAAGTCAAGTTCACAGTTCTTTAAGGCTCTGTAATTTATAAAGTACTTTCCTCACCATAATCCTAAATCATTAATTTAATTAGTATTTCTGTTCTGTAGGTTAATAACCTAAGCCTCAGAGGTTGATATGGATTGTTGGAGCACTACAGAGATTTAGAGATCATTCAATCCAGGAATTCTTTTTTTTTCCCCTGAGGCAATTGGGATTAAGTGACTTGCCCAGAGTCATACAGCTAAAAATGGGTTAAGTGTCTGAGACAGATTTGAACTCAGATACTCCTGACTTCAGGGCTGGTGCTCTATCCACTGCACCACCTAGCTGCCCCTAATCCAGGAATTAGTAACTTTTTTTTTTTTGGTGCTCTGGTGAAACTATGGGCCCTTTCTCAGAATAATGTTTTTGTTTCCTATCTTCACAAATTAAGGAAATGTTCAATTTTAGATAGATGACAAAGAAAACAAATATATATATATTTTTTTCCATCCATGTTCCTGGATCCTCCCCTCCCCTCCCCCTGAAAACTATCCACAGATTCCTTGGTAGTCCATGCACTTCAGATTGATAAACCTTGCTCTTATTGTACTTTCTTATTTTACAAGTGTGGATACAGAGGTCCAGAGAGGGGAAAGGGATCCCAGACATATTTGTTATAATGTTTCATATCAGATTTCAGGGGAATCAGACAAGTCCCTTAATTTCTCTAGGTCTTGATTTTCTCACCTGTAAAATGAAGGGGTCAGATTTAGATTTCTTTGGTTCCCTCCAATTCTCAATCTGCAAGGGTTCAGGCCCATATATCTTTGTAAGTTTTCTTTGGTGGAGCCCCCCTGAAATGGGTTTAAGAGTCCCAGAACCATATGAAAAATTAAACATAAAGCTACATGAAATTTCACTGGATGATGTCACTGCAGTGGTCCCAGCAGGTTTTGCTCCCTAATGGTCTTTCTTGATGACTGCTCATTGATTCTGGGATCACATTTGCTTCCATTCTGGAATCCTCAGGCTAAGATATGAGCTTTAATGTACCAGTCATGACTTTTCTCCTATAAGCTCAGTGAAAATGGGCATTTTATTCCCACACAGAAATTCCTTGCTCTAAATAATCAAGAACCAGAACTATTCTTGCTAACTGTGACTTTAAGCTAACATTTGTTTTATAAATTTAGTTTCCTCATTATCCTGAGCAATTGCTCTACAAGAGACTTCCCTCTGGTTTAGGGTTAAAAATTCCATGTAAATATTCCTGGCCTTAGAACTGGATAGCTGGATAGATGGATACAAGTCAACACAGTGACCACAGATAGCTAATATAGTCTACTAATTTTCATGTATCATACGAGAAGCTTTTTATTTGAGGGTCTCTATCAGAGTATAAATTCCTTAAGGTAGAGGATGATGTTAGAGGATGATATCTTCATCTATCTTTAGTACATATCACTTACCACAGGGTCTGATTTATAGTAAATACTGAATATTTGTTAATAATAACAATAATGTTGTTGTTTAATTGTTTCAGTTATAGCCTACCCTTCGTGAACCCATTTGGAGTTTTCTTGGCAAAGATCCTCCAGGTTCTCCAGTTTATTTGACAGAGGAAGAAACTGAGGCAAATAGGATTAGGTGACTTGACAAAGGCCAGATTGGAGTTCAGATCTCCCTAACTCTTAGCGCAATCTATCTACTGTGAACATCTCCTTGCCTTGTATTTGTTTGATTAAATGAGCAACAGATTGAAGTCTGGAGATAGTCCATGCATATAATAGTTACATTACAATTCCTTGAGGATCTTATATTTCACTGATTGAGCCACTCACTCTACCAATGTAAGCCACAACCCCTCCCACTCATGCTTTTAGTAGATAAGTGTGTGTAAGTTGCTATACCCAAACAAATCTTTTTTCCATCCTTGGTCCAATCTTTTGATAATGATTTTATCTAAATTATCTAAGATGTATCTCAGTTGATAAACACAAGCTTGTATATAGCCTTTGAATTTTGGTAGGGTTTGCCAGATTTTTCATTTCTCTAACATATCTTTGAAAATCCAAGGTTACTTTAGTAGAGCAGAATAAGTATTATAATATATGTAATATGTGTATATGAGTAATATATACATTTAAAAATATTTCTATAATTGATACTTATATAATATTACATATTTATGATGTTTATATTACATGTATCATATCTATATTATATGTAATATTTATATAAATATTATATAATATTGCCCATAATAACCACATGGGGTAAGAAGTAAAAATTATTATTACCATTTTATACATGAAAAAACTGAGGTCTATCAAAGACAAATACTTAAGTAATGTCAAAATTCAACTTAGTCACAGAATTGAAATTGGATCTTTGGTCACCTGATTCTAAGAATAGTTCTTTTTGTTGTGATTAGAACATATTATATACTTAATAAATGCTTTTTCATTCACTTATTCTGTTATAACAGAGTATCCAAGAAAAGAAGGATAAAAGGAGTAGTGAATCTCTCTTCTAGCGATACAGAAGGAAGACAAGTTTCCTGACAAAATGCTAAAATGGATTATTATAGTAATAAGACATGAGAGAATTATGTACTGTGTGATACAAACCATAAGGTGATAGGGAATGTATACATTTGAAATTTTTAACACATTGATGTCATTATACCCTGGTTTTCCATTTTCAGAGATAGATCTTTCCTGACTACTGTTTTCTACTTTCCCTTATTCCTTGACAATATGACAAGGAGAATCAGAGAATTACAATATGTCCATAATATGCTTCATCTTTCTCAGTATGTTAATCATTTCCTATCCTATTATTTTCCTCCCTTCTTACTGCCACAGTGCTATTTGAAATAGCCTGTATTGATATTGCATGGAAATTAATATATATATTGTATTGATATTGCATGGAAATTTATATATCTATATATGGCTTTTGGATGATTGTTTCTGTTACATTGACAGAACTGAATTTTCTCCAGGTAACTTAAATCTCTCTTGGTCCTTGTCAAGAGAAAGAGGAATTCCTATGAGTGGGAACGGACCCATTTGGATTCAGAAAATTGTGTAGATTTCTGAAAATGAGTCTTTCCTTTCTTATCCATTTACCATTGCCCCTCACCCCCAGTCCTACTTCCCTTAAGTCTGCAGCTTCTTGGGTTGCAGAAACACAGTCTCTTGCTGCCTGGTGAATATAAAAGGCCTTGTCCCAAGTTCCATAGAGTTCATTTAAACCAAATTTACTAATTAGTGCTAATTGTTACCCAAGATTATCCTGCCTTCATGAACATTTCCAGGCAGATTTTAAGCGAATTTCATTAACACGAGACCTTTACAATACCTGCGTTAAGTGGATTTAATAGAGTTTACTCTTTGGGTCTTTTTATAAGCTGCCACACCATGCAGCTGAGATAATCATACTTGGCAGCCTCTCTCCTCAGGTTGATCCAAAGAAATTGAATTAGCACTCTGTCAAGATCAGATTTGTTAGTGATTCCCTGCTGCCTGGTGGAGCAGAATCAGTCTCATAAGAAAAAAAAAGTTCTACCTTTGCCCTATGGTACTCTTTTTATGGATAAAATGGCTTTGATTTCTGCCTTCACATAAAATCAAACTGGTGACCTGTGAGACACCTGCAGAAGGCTGGCATGAGGACCCTGGGCTGAGTTTTTATTATCTAGGCCCCATAATTGATTATGTTTCTGTTGAGAATTACATCATATTCCCAGAGAAGTAAGTTTTTCCTGCTTCCCTCCCTCTCCCATACCTGCTACGGGCTTGAGTTTCCCCTTCCTCAGTATATTCATCATTTCCTATGCTATCATTTTCCTCCCTCCTTACTGCTCCAGTGCTATTTGAAATAGCCTATATTGATGCTGCACAGAAATTTTAAGGTGTTAGCTTTTGGATAATTGTTTCTGTTATATTAACAGAACTGAATTTACTTCAGGTAACTTAAATTTCTCTTGGCCCTTGCCAGAAGAAAGATGAATTCCTTTTAAACCTTTTTCTCTCTTTTTAATTCATTCCAGTTAATCCTATTTTAAAATCTAATTATTTTTTATTTCTACTCATGATTAGGAAGGAGAAGAGGTTACTATAAGATCAGACTACTGCTATTAAAATGTGCCATTAACTCTTAGAGAACTTATTTTTAAAGATATAATTGGAGGCAAAAGAAAGATTTTTTTTTCCTTTTGAATTTGTGGAACATTTAGTTTTCATTATTATAATACTGCTTTTGGTAAGGAGAAGATCCTTTGTGATTTTGAAAACTATTCTAAAAAAACCCAAACTATGACAGGTCCTAATACAACTGGATGCAGTGATATAAATTTATCTCTTTCTATAAAATCCAGCCTAGTTAATCAGTCAATCAATCAATCATTGTGGATTCCATGGCCTGGAATCAGGAAGATTCATCTTCCTGAACTGCACTCTGGCCTCAGACATTTCCCAACTGTGTGACTCTGTCTGCCTTAGTTTCCATATCTGTAAAATGAGCTGGAGAAAGAAATGGCAAACTGCTCTGGTGTTTGCCAAGAAAACTCAAATAGGGTCATGAAGAATTGGGCACAATTGAAATGACTCAACAACCACAAAAAGTGTTGGTCACTATGTTTGTTGCTAGAGATGCAAAAACAAAACTAACACAACTCGCCCTCAAAGATCTTACAATCTAAGTTCAGCAAGGCTCTTCAGAAAAGGTGGACCACAGAAGGATGTATTTTTTTCAGCCATGTAAGTTGCAAAGACCATCTATTAAGGCAGATCATTTTTCTTGTGCAGTGTGACAAATATGGACCCATATGGATACTTGGTATCTGGGGAAGGGAGGGAGAAATTTTGGAATATAAGGTTTTGTAAGGGTGAATGTTGAAAATGTCTTTGTAAGTATTTTGAAAATAAAAAGTTATTATTAAAAAAATTTTTTAAAGACAAAGAATTGCACACGTTTAGCCTATATTGAATGCTTGTTGCTTTGGAAAGGAAGTGGGGAGAAAGGGAGAAAAATTTGGAACAAGATTTTGAAAAGGTGATCATTGAAAACTATCTTTGTGTGCATTTAGAAAAAGAAACTACTTTAAAAAAAGAAAAAGGGGGAAAAAAGACAGATCAGAGGTTCTTAACCTTGTTTGGGTCATGATCCCTTTGGCAATTAGAGTGAAACATAAAATAAATTACATGGGATTACAAAGGAAACCAATGGTACTGAAATGGGATTATCATTTTTTAAAGTTTACAAATCTTAGGTTTACATCCTCTGGCATAAATGCTTCTCTAACAACTCACATTTACATAGTGTTTTAAGTTTTGCAAAGTTGTTTGTAAAAAAATATTTCATTTTATGTCTCATCATGGATATTTTTAAGCACAGGCAAAAAAATAATCAAACATTGGTGTCAAACTCAAGGGCATCTAGATGGTACAGTGGATGGACTGCCAGGTTTGCAGTCATGAAGATTCATCTTCTGAGTTCAAATCAGGCCTCAAACATTGATAACTGTGTGGTCCTAAGCAAGTCATTTAACTCTATTTGCCTCAGTTTCAAGAAAATGGCAACTACTCTCATGTCTTTGCCAAGAAAACCCCAAGGAGGGTCACAGTTTGAAACAACTGAACGATGACAAAAAATTCAAACCCAGAAAGGTGGACTACTAATTCATATATAAGGATCCCTGCAGGCCATATATTAACTTAGTTTAAAAATGTAATATCTCTTTTTATGTTTTGTTTTGTTTTTTTGTGGAATATATCCAAACTTTTTGGTCTCAAGGACCACTTATACTCTTAAAAATTATTGAGGGCCTCCTCCAATGAGTTTTTTGTTTATAGTGTTATTTATATTTACCATATTAAAATTAAAATATCTTAGTATTATTATGAAAATGCTATTGACCTCATTGTCCACATTTTGAAAATCATTGCATTAATTTAAGATGGACAGATAGAAGGCATTCCTACCTGTAGAGTTCCCTGTTACCCATGGCATAAAGGTGATGATTGGATTAGGTGGCCCTCCTCGTCTTTTCCAACTCTGAGATTCTGTAAGGAAGATCGCAATCATTATCTTTTGCCCTATGACTGGATTTATGGCTCCTTGAGATATTGAGATGTAGTTTCCAAAATATGTGTGGGTTAGATAGATAGATAGATAGACATAAAAATGGTGTTTGTGGTATTTGAAATTATAATTAAATTTGAAAATTGTTTTCCTTACAATAATCCTTTTTAATTTAAAAATTATTTAGTATTTTATTTTTCCCTAGTTCCGTGTAAAATAACAGTCTTACAAATAAGGTAGTCTATTATCACTACAACTGAAAAGTTTCAAGTTCAAGAGTTACTTACCAATGATCACATGGCTTGCCAGGTTCTTTGACTCCAAATTCATTGTTCTAACTTATCACATGGGTCCAACTTCCCAGGCTTATTCTGATGGATTTATAATAATTTTTACAGGACTTAGAGTATTGATTATTTTTAACAGAAGTAAGTAATGATGAGGGGGGAAGAGGAAAAGAGAGAGAAGGAGGGAGAAGAAGAGACAGAGAGTGTGTGTGTTCAAGGAGTTTTTAAATATTCAATCCACAGCCCACATTCCCCAAAGGAAATAAGACTAATTAAAATATTTCGAAAGTTCAGTATCTAAGAGAAGTACATCTCTATTAAAAACTCTACATCTCACAAAACATCTTCATTCATCATAACTGAAGAAGTCATTTGGGAAGGAGACAACAGAAAATTATTTCTTTCCTGCCATCTTGAGGAGATTCCCCTTTGCAGAGCCTATGACTCTCTTCACATAAGTAGTGGGAAAGTGTGTATGACATGTAAGAAAACGAAGTAAAATCAAGTTTTTGATTATCCTCATCCATCAAATAGCCTGCCATCAGCCTCCCTTTAATCGTTCCCTTTTGCCCTCATTCTGTTCAATTTTGATCTAATTTTGGCTTTAAAAAAAAAAAGAAAAGCTATATTGGTGGTGGCCTAGAAATATAAGTAGAAAGGAACAGATAATACTTAACAAGGGCCTCTAATCCACTCAGGATTTCCCTCACTACCATAGCAACCTCCAGGACCCAGTGAGAGAGGCAAGGGATGGAAAAGGCAGTTTCAGGGAATGGTGACAAAATCTCACAAATTTACCTTTAGAGATTCCAAATACTTTCCCATTCATTCAGCTTCTTTGGTTCTCACAACACCGTTATGAGAACAGCCACATTATTATCCTCAGTGTATCCTGAGGAACCTGGGACTTAGAGTAATCAATCTTGCCCATGGCCACAGTGTTAAGTGACAAAGGTGGGTATTGAACAGGTCTGCTGACCACAAGGCTAGTGCTCTTTATGTGTCACTGTGAGGCAATGTGGTAGAGCAGAAAGAACCCTGAAGTTGGAGTTGGCCGATTTGAGTTTGAATTCCTGCTGTGCCATTTATTCTATATGTGACCTTGGGTAAGACCTCCTTGTACCTCAGTTTCTCATTTGTAAAATCAGAGACATCCTTCTACCACCACCTGGTCTCTTTTTCTTACACTAAATAATACATTAGTTTATATAGGGTTTCTTTTTTAAAATGTCATAAACCCCCAAAGTCAGGTGAAGCCTGTGGGCCCTTAAATAATGTTTTTAAATATGTAAAGGAAACCAACTGTTATGTTGAAATACAGTTATAACCTTGTAAAATAAATTCACAGACCTCAAGGTACAAATCCCTGACATCTACTATTTAGGAGATCTTGGCCAAGTCATTTAATGTCTGTGTGCTCCAGTAAACTGAGTAGTTTGACTTAGTGAATAAAATGTACTCAGAATTTTACATACCTCCCCCCAAAGAGCTTTTTTAAATAAAGGCTATTGATATTTATCATATTAAAAAATTAAAACATCTTATTAATTATGAACATAGTATTGACTTCATGGACCACAGTTTGAGAACCATTGAATTCATTAAAGAGAGGCAGGTGGAGGGCATTCCCACATGGAAAGTTCCCTCTGTTATCTAATCCTTAGCCTTTTCAGGTAATGGCAACAACAAAAAAAATGCTGAATAAGAAAACTTGGTATGTTTGCTTGATGGGTCCCTATCCACTAAGCACATTGAAGGATTATAAGCTGTCTCCTGAAAAAAGAAAGTAAAACAATAAGGCCATGGGAAAAATGATGATGGTGATGGTGATGAAGATGATGATAATGATGAGTACCTATCAAGGAGTCACAAACCTAGGATAGAGACACTCCAGTAGTTTATTAGGATTTTCTGTATTCTAAAAAATTGTTTATTTGTTTTTTGCATATTAGATCAAATGAAGTAACATCTGCAGAGCTCTATATAAATTTATATTGGCTGTTATTAACTATGTAAAGGCTAAGAATTATCATTATTATTGTTGTTATTACACCTCTTACCAATGTCATTCTAAGTCACAATAGGAAATCCAGATATATATGAAATAGTATAATATAGTGGAAAGCACTTTGAATTTAGAATCAGAATTCCCCTTGGTTCAACTGCCAGCTCCAATTTGAATGCCAGGCTGGCCATTGACCGACACTGATCAAGTTATTTAACTTCTCTGATTCTCAATTTTCTTATCTGTAAAAGGAAGGTCATATCCTTTCTGTACACTAGGAACTTGTCTAGTTCTAAACCTATTTTCCTATGATTTTCAGACCTTTAAGCAGATGATTTCAGAAAAACCTAAAAAGACTTTAAATGAACTGATGCAGAGCGAATAAAACAAAACCAGTGGATATTATGCATAGTAACAGCTATATTGTATGATGAAAAATTGTGAATGATTTAGCTATTTTCAGCAATACAATGATCCAAGACAATCCCAAAGCTTGAAAGTATAGGAATAAATAGACTTTTCCTTAAAATAATCAGTAGCATCTATTTAAAACCAGCAGTAAGCATCATATGTAATGGGGACAAACTGCCACCATTCCCAATAAGATCAGGAGTGAAACAAGGTTGCCCACTATCACCGTTACTATTTAATATTGTATTAGAAATGGTAGCTATGGCAATAAGAGCTGAGAAAGATATTAAAGGAATAAGAATAGGCAATGAGGAAACCAAATTATCACTCTTTGCTGATGATATGATGGTATACTTAGAGAACCCCAGAGATTCTACTAAAAAGTTATTAGAAATAATCCACAATTTTAGCAAAGTTGCTGGTTATAAAAAAAACCACATAAGTCATCAGCATTCTTATATATCACTAAAAATATCCAACAGTCAGAGTTACAAAGAGAAATCCCATTTAAAGTAACTACTGATAGTATAAAATATTTAAGAATCTATCTGCCAAGGGAAAATCAGAAACTTTATGAACAAAACTACAAAACACTTGCCACACAAATTAAGTCTGATCTAACTAACTGGAAAAATATTAAATGCTCTTGGATTGGGCGAGCAAATATAATAAAGATGACAATACTACCTAAACTAATCTATTTATTTAGCGCTATACCAATCAGACTTCCCAAAAACTATTTTGATGACCTAGAAAAAATAACAACAAAGTTCGTATGGAAAAACAAAAGATCAAGAATTTCAAGGGAATTAATGAAAAAAAAAAATCAAATGAAGGTAGCCTAGCTGTACCAGATCTAAAATATATATAATATATAAAATATATAAGGCAGTGGTTACTAAAACTATCTGATATTGGCTAAGAAATAGACTAGTTGATCAATGGAATAGGTTAGGTTCAAAGGATAAAACACCCGATAACTTTAATTATCTAGTGTTTGACAAACCCAAAGACCCCAGTTTTGGGGATGAGAATGCATTATTTGACAAAAATTGCTGGGAAAATTGGAAATTAGTATGGCAGAAACTAGGCATTGACCCACACTTAACACCGTACACCAAGATAAGGTCAAAATGGGTTCATGATCTAGGCATAAAGAATGAGATCATAAATAAATTGGAAGAGCATAGAATAGTTTACCTCTCAGACCTGTGGAAGAGGAAGGAATTTATGACCAAAGAAGAAATAGAGATCACTATTGACTACAAAATTGAAAGTTTTGATTATATCAAATTGAAAAGTTTTTGTACAAACAAAACTAATGCAGGCAAGATTAGAAGGGAAACAATAAACTGGGAAAACATTTTTACAGTCAAAGGTTCTGATAAAGGACTCATTTCCAAAATATATAGAGAATTGACTCTAATTTATAAGAAATCAAGCCATTCTCCAATTGATAAATGGTCACAGGATATGAACAGACAATTTTCAGATGATGAAATTAAAACTATTACTACTCATATGAAAGAGTGTTCCAAATCACTATTGATCAGAGAAATGCAAATTAAGACAGCTCTGAGATACCACTATACACCTGTCAGATTGGCCAGAATGACAGGGAAAGATAATGCAGAAAGTTGGAGGGGATGTGGGAAAACAGGGACACTGATACATTGTTGGTGGAATTGTGAATACATCCAGCCATTCTGGAGAGCAATTTGGAACTATGCCCAAAAAGTTATCAAACTATGCATACCCTTTGATCCAGCAGTGTCTCTACTGGGCTTATACCCCAAAGAGATACTAAAAAAGGGAAAGGGACCTGTATGTGCCAAAATGTTTGTGGCAGCCCTGTTTGTAGTGGCCAGAGAAGCTGGAAAATGAATGGATGCCCATCAATTGGAGAATGGTTGAGTAAATTGTGGCATATGAATGTTATGGAATATTATTGTTCATTAATAAATGACCAGCAGGATGAATACAGAGAGGACTGGCAAGACCTACATGAACTGATGCTGAGCAAAATGAGCAGAACCAGGAAATATTTCATTATATACCTCAACCACGATACTGTATGAGGATGTATTCTGATGGAAGTGGATTTCTTCAACAAAGACAAGATCTAACTTAGTTTCAATTGATCAAGGATGGACAGAAGCAGCTACACCCAAAGAAAGAACACTAGGAAATGAATGTAAACTGCTTGCATTTTTGTTATTCTTCCCAGGTTATTTATACCTTCTAAATCCAATTCTCCCTGAGCAACAAGAAAACTGTTCGGTTCTGCACACATATATTGTATCCAAGATCTACTGTAATCTATTTAACATGTATAGGACTGCTTGCCATCTTGGGGAGAGGGTGGAGGGAGGGAGGGGAAAAATCGGAACAGAAGTGAGTGCAAGTTGTAAAAAATTATCCTGGCATGGGTTCTGTCAATAAAAAGTTATTTAATAAAAAAAATTTAAAAATGATATTCATCTCCTGAAGACAAACTGAAACATATTTCTTTCTTTCTCTTCCTTCTTTCCTTCTTCCTTCTCTCTTCATTTCTTTCTTAACTTCCCCTTCCTTTTTTTCCCTTCTTTTCTTTTATATTGGTTCAACTTTTCTTTTACAGAAATGTGTTTTATATAATTGCCTATATATAATCTATATCAGATTGCTTACCATAGTCAAGTGGTAATTTGCAATAACTAGCAATTCCAAATTCATAACTAGTAATAGTAATTACTCATTACTAAAACCAGTAATATGTAACAAAAGTGGAGTTCTGATCCCAATCTTTTTGCTCTCTTAACTACAAGTCTATTGCATACACTTTGCTCTGATCTATACAGATCTGAACTGGGTTTTTCAATAGTGCAGGGGAAATGTCTCTGGGGATGGACCTCAGAAGTCACCTTGTCTAACAAATACCTGAATCATGAATTCCATAATACAACATCTTCAGAGTAGTCATCTTCTACTTCATTATCTGTAGGTTTGGAGGACTCACAATCAAGTTAACTGATTTGGGTTTTGGTTGGCTGTGATTTTTAGCACTTTTCCCCCTCTTATTAAAGCAGAATCTATTCCTGAAGCTTCTACCTTTTGCTTCTACTTCTACGATCAGGGGCTAAGTAAACCCTCTTCTATGTTACTGCTATATATTTTGAAGACCATATACAAGGAAGAGTCTATACATATTTTGAATGATGGCACCCTCATTGGAATAAGTCCATGACTCTTCAGATGATTACTTTGAAGTACACAAAATTCATTTTCAGGTAGATGATTCTGAATATTTATGGGGAAAGGGGAAAAGTGGTTATGTTGTTTTGTCAATCCCACCCAAAGGGAAATGAGTTTTTTGGTTGTTATTTTTTTTAAATGTACATTTAAAAAAACATTACCTTAATTTTTAAGTAAATCTCTCCTCTCTCTCTTAGCCAGTGAACCATTAAGTATAATTATAATAACAGTCAATATTTATATATAGTACTTTAAGATTTATAAAATTCAAATATTATCTCATTTTATCCTAATGACAATCGTGGGAAGAAAATGATATTATTAGCCTCAAATGAAATAAGATTGGTAGAATGCCTACCACAATGCCTGGCATGTAGTAGACATTAATAAATGCTTCTTCTCTTCCTCCCTTTACATATGAGGAAACAGAGGTAGAAAGAGATTAAGCAACTTTTCCAATGTCACATAGCAAATAAGTAGTTGAATATGGATTTGAACTCAGGTCTTCCTTTAGGTTTAACACTATCTACTCAGATACCTAGTTGCCTCAAAAATCCCTGATAACAAATAATTTTTTTAAAAATAGAGAGAAAAAGTTTAGTCAAATTGACCAATATATCATCTGAGTCTGATATACAATATCCTCATCTAAGGTCCTCCATTTCTGCAAAGAAGGGAAGGAGATGCATTTTTTTCATCTTTTTTCTGGAGCCAAACTTAGTCATAATTACATAGTATTCAGTTTTATGTTATTGTTCTTTTCTGTTTACTTTGTTGTTTTCATTGTATATATTGTTTTCCTGATTTTGCTTATTTCATCTGTCCATAGAAGCCTGGTGAACGAAAACTATAATTATAAACATTTGCTATGTTGCTGTGTATTTATAGGAGAAGGAACAATCTTTGCAAGAGAATCAGAAAGAAAATAAGGGGTTCTTCTCTTTCCCTGTTCCATATGTTCTAAACTTGGGATCTTTCATCTTACTGACCTCATCTCCCCACTCCCTGTCTTCCAATCCCAGGAGATTAGAATTTTATTTTATTTATTTTAGAATGTACATGTGAGCACAGTAGACTTCTACTGGCCTCAAGATAAGTGTCTCATTGTTCAGACCATTTCATGTGACTATTTAAGGTATACGTGTCCAACCTCCTGACTGGTACAAAAAAAGATGATCTCCGAATTCTCTCAGTGCTAAAATTCCATACTTCTGTGAACTCAGGAAGTTCAGGAAAGAAGACATAAAAAGCAGGATTTTACAGAGGGGAGAAGATTCTGGATGCTTGTTATTTGAAATTTCTTAACAGAAATTTCAATAAGTTCAAAAGCTATTTTAGAAGAAGGGATTTTAAAATATAGTATTCTAGAATTGGGATTTTTTTTTGACTGGGTGAAAGAGGGGATTCTTTGCCGCAATGGCTATCTAGCCTTAACCTGACTGTGGCCTAAGTCAGACTGAGACCTTTTGAAGACCTTAGCTTATTAAGGCCCAGATCTCCCACTGCCTCCAGAGCCATTTCCTTTTGTCCAGATCTGCTTCTGGCCACTGGACCCAGATGGCTCTGGAGGAAAGAATCAGGGACCTTGCATAGCATTCCCTCACCTAAATCCAATTCATTTGCATGTCATGGCTTTATCCCCCTTGTCTCTGATGAGATCTTCAATGTTAAATGTGGTTAGCAGAAAAATTGATAAAAATTAATTCCTTAGGCAAGCAGGAAGAAGGCTTTGATAATGGAGATCTGTTTAGTTCCTTGGTCCCACCTTCTAAAGTCAGAAATCCAAGTGATGTCAAGCCCCTGAACTAAAATTTCCCTATAAAACAACTTATGGCCCAAAGCTTTGCCGTGACCTTCCTTTGTGTCAGCCTAGTTCTGCCTCATGGTGCCCCCCATGCCACGTGGTATCTCCCCTGACTCCACTTCCCCTCCCAACCCCATTTCTCCTCCTCACAGCTAATTAACTCTTTTAGGGCACTAAGTCCTTCTCAGGATTTAGCCTGCCCGCTCAGGACATGGGGCACTCCCTTCCTACTGGGAAATTGTGAGTTCTGCTGAGGAACTCGTCTTTCGTATGTTCTCCCACTCTAATTCATATTTACCACTCCCAGTGTCTATGTGTCCCTTCATTTTATCTGTGACCTATTCCCCTAGATAAATCTACCTTTTTCCAAAGAGAATGGCCATTGTGAGTTCTTCACATGACTGAACCCCAACTTTTGGTGCCTGCCATTATTTGGTGACAAACCCCACACCATAAATCACATTATTGCAACAGCAGCATTGGGAAGAATATAAAGTTCATCTAGTTCAGAAACCTGTCATCCACGTAGGAATTGTAGATAGATTTCAGGGAATCCATGAACTTGGATGGGGGAAAATTACATTTTTATTTCAATATAATTGGTTTTCTTCAGAATTTTATTTATTTATTTATATTTATTTAAATAATAAAAATTAAATAAAATTTTAAAAATAAAAATATTTATTTATCTTTATTTGAATTTTTTATAATATGTGAATTTAAGGCAACTATTTGGAGAAGAGATGAGTTTGACCAGTCTGCCCTGGGGGGACTATGACAAACTGCCCCCTCTTCAAAAAAAAAAAAAAAAAGAATTAAAAATCCTTATTCAGGTCTTATTAAATAATTTTCCGGAATAGGAAAACTGAAGGCCCATAAAACTGAGATGATTGTTACCCAGCTCATGTCCTTGTTCCACCCCAGGGTTTTTGCCTCCTGGTTCCTAAGAGTCCATTAACAACAGAAACTCAGATTTCTATAGCATTGTGAGGTTTAGAAAGCACTTTGCTCTCAACAACCTTCCCAAGGCAAGTGGCGCCTGTGTTCATTTTCCCCACTTTATAGCTGTGGAAACTGAGTCTCAGAGAGGTGAATATATAATTGTCAGAGGTAGAATTTGAGACCCCCAGACTTTAAATCCAATGCTCTCCTCACAATTACCCTTCCTTAACTTAAAACTTCTCAAACATCAGCACTGTATGGATGCTCTGGGTCTGACTTCTACCCTATTACTATGAGAGAGTCCATTTTCTGGGAGAATTTTGCCTGCAGTCTTCATAAATATTTTAAATGATTAATGTCTTGACCCCTGCCCCTAAGGGAAATGAAGATGAGAACTGTGGTTTCCTGAAATAGCCATTAACCATTCCATCTCAGCCTTGTCTTCCTCCTTGCTCTAGCAGCAGCCAGGCCTAATAGCAGGATCAGGTGGGCTTTGTTCTCTTGCAGCAATATTTGTTTTTCAATCACAAAAGAATAATCTCTTGGAGCCAGCTTCCCCCTTCCTCTCTGCCTCCAGCTCCTGCCTCCCCACTCCCAACCAATTGATGCTGGCAGGAAGACTCGTCCCAGTTACTTTCAAAGCCAATGATTGATGGGTTAAAGGCAACCAAATGAGATTCATAGTTGAAATTACGTCTCCGCACAAGCTTCTTTGAGATTCCAACCCAATTATTAGCTTGGGGTGGGGGAACTTCTTTCCAACAGGCTTTGAGAAAAGAAAGGTTTTCTTAGAAATCTGAGATATTTTAATAATGCCCAGCCCAATCACTCCCTAGTTTGGGATTTTCTTTCTCTTTCCAACTCTGTCTCCCTTATTTTATAGTTTCTTTTTTTTAATGGTCCTAGTCTAATTTTCTTATTTTAAAGACAAAAAAAGGAAAGAGCAGTATAGTTGGATAAAAAAGAATATTTAGCATTATTTACCATTGTTTAGAATAAATAGTATTTATTAGATCACTAATTAGTTGTGTGACTTAAAGTGGGCAAGTTAGTAATATTTCTCAAGATTGTGGTTTAGAATGGGAGAAGATCTTTTAAAATGAGAATGGGTGGAGTGAATAAATGAATGAATGAAAAACATTAAGTGTTTATCAAACCTGTCCAAATGCTTGATCCTAGCAGTTTGCTTAATCTCTTAGAAAATCAATTCCCTCAAGAGTAAAATAGAAATAATTATTTCACCACCTACCTAGTGAGATTGTTATGAATAAAGTACTATTAAAAAATAAGAGTTAAAATTCCCATCCCAATGTTCTTTCTTTTCTTTTTTCCCTAAATATCAACTTTTATTTTCTGTTAAATGATAGATTGGTAGAGTGTCAACAGCAATAGCGACCTAAATCATTTTACACTGGCTATCTCCCATACCTGGAACATCCTTCCTCATCTCTGCTTCCTGGCTTCCCTAGTGTCTTCTAAGTCTCAGCTTAAGTCCCATATTTTGCAAGAAACCTGTCCTAGACTCGCCTTGAACTTAAGGTTTCTTCTCTCTGAGATTATCCCCAATTTAGTTGTTTGCATGTTGTGCCACCAGTAGACTGTAATAGAAAATAAGGACTATCCTTTGGATTCTTTATATCTCTTGTGCTTAGCAGAGTACTGGCATATAGTAATACATGCTTAATAAATATATATATTGACTAATGACTATAGTAAGCACTTAATAAACACTATGACTTATTCGTTGGATGTTACTTGACTAATATCTGTGTTTACATCTGATTATTTCTTCCTCATGAAATTTTTTGTCATTTCATGTTTTATTAATGTGCTTTCTTTATATTGCTAACAGTTCTCTTTAACACCTCCCATTCACATAGAATCCTCTCTTTGCTTAAGCAAAACAAACTAATACATATCTTAACAACATGTAATTTCTGACACACTTAAAGTTTATTATCTCTCTTCTGAGAAAAGAGAAATATAATCTTGATCCCTTCTTGAATCAAGACTGGTTAACACTGACCTGCATCCTACTGTCTCTAAATGTTATTTTTCTTTACATTTCTGTAGTTATTTTATTATTGTGGCTGTGTTGACTGTAAGACATGAAGTACTTCCCCAAAACTAAAAGTAGTATCATAGAGAGCAATGGAAAGATACATGCATGATGGGTATGAGCAGTCTGCAAAATATAATCAATGGGAAACAAATGTTTGAAGGAACATATTTTATATTAAAAATATATAGAGAAGAACACAAGTTTAAAACTTCATAACATAATGATGAGAAAATATGGACTACTACAAGAATGAAAGAGAACAGATGAATGACCAGAAGAACTGACACCCTGGCAAATAATAGGAGAAAATGAAGAAGCTTTGTGTACTTTGAGTAGATTCCTATTTAAAAAAAAAAAAAAAAAGTTTGGACATGCTTGGACAAAGTATGGATGAGAGTTTAACAGGATGGGCAGGCATGAATAGGTTGCAATCTGTATAAATGAAGGGAAGTCCAAATAAATAAGATTACACACCTGTTTGACTATTGTGATCACATGCATGGCAATATCTTGTTTCTACTCATTTTCATCTGTAGAAAAATCTACCCAAGTTTCTCTAGTTGTTATATTCATCATTCATTTTTATGTGTCTATAATATATCATTATATTCATGCACACAATTTGTCCAGCTATTCCCCAGACCCTCCAACATCCAAGTTTCTAGTGACTACATCCACACTGCCAGCATTTGATAAACCAGTTGTCAGTTTTCCCATTAAGTTGAAGGTTTTTAAAGTTTGACAAACACTGACTTTGATCAGTTTAAATTCACATATCCAACACTGCTAAATTATTTCATGCAAAAAAAATTGCAGTTGCAAGGAATGAAAAGCTTTTTAACATTGAAGAAAAAATACATTTGTGTACTTTGTTTCTCTCCCCCCTCGATCTCTCAGTCTCTGTGTATGTGTGCATGTCTCTCTCTTTCTCTTTTTGTATCCCTGTCTCTCTGTCTCTGTCTCTCTCTTTTTCCCCCACCCGTTACCTCTGAAGAGCAGAGCAATTTTTCAATAGAACATTGAGCTTGAGCTGGTAAAAGCAATTCTGTTAAAGTGATTTCATTATAACATTGGGGAAAAACATATATGCCATTAAAAGCCTCAGTCTTTTCATCTGTAAAACAGGGTGAAAGGGTATGAATATTTAGTGAGTTCTTTCACATAAGTTTATATTGATCCTCAGAAGTTTTGATGTATGACTCTGCTGAAAGAGCATTTGCCTGCCTTGGTTTCCACAGCCTTACATAAGAAAATGATCCTGTAATTTTAAAAGCCTTATTCTATATTTCATGCAAAAGAACAAGAACTACTTTGAGGAGCGTCCTCCAGGATCCATTCTCGCCAGAATGCTTAAAAAGGAGCAGGGTGGCAGATAGACCTAGTGTATGCAATCATAGGGCTAGATGTAATCCCCAGAGATTGTAATTGGTTCTGAAACAGCTTCATAAAAAATGGAATTTTGAAATTAGATCCCTTAAAAGGCCTAGCATTAGTAACTACTCAATAAATGTTTAAATGAACACATTTTAAAGAAATTTTATATTAAAAGAAATAGTAATAAATCTCTATGTTCAGCAAGTAGTAATCTCCAGATTGTCTTTTTGGAAATCTGAGATTTTAATGCTCATTCCTTCATTGTTTGAGCATTTATTAGGCAGCTATTATGTCCAAAGTCCTAGAAGAAAATACAAAGAAAAAGACATCGATCCTGCTCTATAACCTTAAACTGGGATATGAGGCACATCACAGTAGCCAAAATTCAAAATATATCATAAGAGCAGGTAGCAATTTTCTATTGAGTTTCCTTTAAAGAAGGAGTGCTTGTTATATGAAACATTATAATATGATCAAGTTACTGATCTTGAAAAAGTTAAAGCTTTCCTCAGGTATCTACCATATTCCAGACAAGGAGACAGTATAAGCTTATTCCGAGCTGTTTAGTTTAATCCAGTGTATAAAGCCCATTGCCATGATCAGACCACAAACTACAATTTTTTAAAGCATGGATTTAAAGCCTCATATTCACAGCAAGTTCTCTTTTCCTCTCTTTCAGCAATCCATGAGTTCCCCACAGATTTGTTTTCCAATAAGGAACGGCAGCATGGAGCAGTCTTGCTACACATTCTTGGAGTAAGTTAACCATTTTGCTTTTGGTCCCGCTAGTATGGGGAAGAGCAAGCAGAGGGGAGGGAGGAATTTCATTCCTTTTTTTGTTAGGACATGATGCAGGACACACACCCAGTGATGATAATTCAAAATAAGGTTCGGTGTTAAACAAATTACACTGATAAGCCAAAATTGGGGAAACAGGGACCTATAGAGTTTGATTGTCCATTTTGGATTGTACATAACAGATTGTTATTTGTCCATCATTCTTGAAGAGAGCCAGTGAAATCATGAGGGTGATGTCATGATTCGCAAATGAACTGGATTTAAATGAGTCATAGTAGCACAAAGTCATTGAAGTCCAGTGGTAAGACAAAAGACAACTAGCGATCACTCAAGATGCAATGGATAACCTAGGCTGATTTCTAAATGAAGCCCAAACTAACTTCTGATCATCCAGGGCCATTAGTATGGATGTGCCTAAGAAATGAAAAATCTTTTTAAAATTTTACCCTAAACAGAAGGAAACACAGATAAACAAGACAATTCTGAAAATTACACATTGAATTTATTATAAATTCCAAAGAAAAAAGCAAGATTTACACAAAAGAAATGGATAATTTAATGCACAATCTACCTTTTTTAATCTACTTTATTTTGAAATGCTAATTTTATTTCAGGTTTTTTAAATTCAGAATTTTTTGAATCCTAAGTTAGCCAAAAATCACAGCATGAAGGGAACTTGAGGACATAAAATGTTCTAAAATTGAACCAAAAGACTTGGGGATTAACTTTTCTTTTTGTTCTAACTGCATTCATGAAGATAACCAGGAGTAAATTATATTTGTATATGCTATTTGTTTATATATACAATGGGAAGGGTGTTGAGTGACAAGTTCAAGGCTGAACATGATTAAGCTCATTGCTGTGGGCCAGCCATTTGATTATTCTGACTATTTTGGTTTTTAGTATCAAAGACCAATCATACTGACCCTTGCTAAAGATTGAATGTTGCTCCTAGATGAAATGCAAGGTTTTTTTCTTATTAACCTAAGTTCAAATCCAATCTCAGACACTAACCATTTGACCATAGCAAGTCCTTTAACCCTGTTTGCCCCAATTTAGCCATCTGTCAAATGGGATGGAGAAAAAAATGACAACCCCCTAGGTATCTTTGCCAAGAAAACTCCAAATGGGGTCATAAAGACTCAGACATGACTAAACAACAAGAACAGATATTTATTTAATTGAGTTACAATTCTATTTTCAACTGATCTGAGACCTGCTAATTGCCCAACTTTTTGCATCTTAACACAATGCTCTGGGATATCTGTGGGTAATTTTTGTATTGCTCAGCAAGGTCCAATAGACAAGGAAAAAATTCACCATCTCCCTTTACAATTGCAGTTTTATGTTAGAGGAAGTGTTGATTTGTGACCAAAAGTATAGTTGAAAAGACCACGAATCAACTTTCTCCCTGGGACTAAAATCTCTGATGCTGTCTTCTGTGAGCAAGACTGTCACATCCTTTGTAGAAAGAAAAACTCTATATGGCCTGAGACTTTCAATGGAAAAGTTTGAAATGAGGATCCAGACTGGGATGACAGAACAACTTGAGTGGGCATTCATAGTTGCACAGACTCAGAGAAAGTTAGTTCGTTTGAGTGATCTAAGGCAATCCCAATAAACTTTGAATAGGAAGTACCATCTACATCCAGAAAAAGAACTATGGAGATTGAATGCAAATAAACACATGCTACGTTCACTTCTTTTTTTCTGGTGTTTTTTTTCCTCTCTCATGGTTTTTCTCTTTTGTTCTGTTTTTTCTCTCCCAACATGATTCATAAAGCAACGTGTACTAATAGATAGGTAAATAGATAGATAGATAGGTAAGTAGATGGATGAATGAATAAATAAATAAATGAGTAGATAGAAAAATAAATAGATAGATAGATGAGCAGGTAATTAAATGAATAGATAGATAGATAGATAGATAGATAGATAGATGGATAAATGAATGAATGAATGAGTAAATGGAAGGGGGAGAGAAAGTTTGTTCTAGAGAAGGCTTGATGAATCCTTTAATCCAGAGGTTCTTAATCTTGGATCCATAAAACTCTGTGGAGATTTCATGGAGTCATGAACTTGGATGGGGAAAATATATCTTTATTTTCATTAACTTTTGTAATACAATCTATTTGTGCATTTCAACATATATTCCTGAGAAGGGTCAATAGGTTTCACTAGCTTGCCAAAGGGATCCATGATACCAAAAAGGAGGAAGAGGAGGAGGAGGAGAAGAACAAGAACAAGAACAAGGAGAAGGAGGAGGAAGAACAAGAACAACTACCACCTTTGGATAAGATGAACCCCCCTTTTAAAGTTGGGGAAACTATAGCCCAGAGAGAAAGTCCATGTTCAAGATTACATAGATCTGGAATGAATCCCAGAGGCTCCTGGCTCCCAAGTTAATGCTCCTATCCATGATACCCCAATACATCTCATTTACATATTTTAAACAAGGGGTAAAATCAAATTTCACTTCAAAAGATTTTGCTCTAATTTGACTCTTGTAAACACTAGGACTGAGCTCCAAAAAGAGGAGCTTTTTGGTGACTTGGGAAAACAATTACCTGACTGAGCACATGGGAAAGGGGGCAAATCAAAACTATGGAGTCTATTTTTTAATTGATCAAAGCTTCCCCTCCCCCCTGAAACATTTCCTTCCAGGTCCCATAAAAGCCCGTTTCAGATCCTGCTTTTTGATGTCACAGCTGATTGCTGGCATAGATGTTTTCTCCTCAAAGGACAGGGAACTTATGATAAGAGGAAGCTATTCTATTCCAGCCTTCAAGGACTACTGCATCAAAAGGTTCTGTCCGAAGGGGTAGTGCTAGAACTAGAATTTCAGTGGTTTTAGAAATAGCTGTGGTTGATTAATGTGAACCAATTTAATAAATATTGATTAGGTTCCTACTATAAACAAGTTAAGTACTGGTAATGCAAAGATAGATTTCCCTCCTCCACCTTCCTGTCATGTTCAGTAAGATCAGTTTTCCCAGGGCAAGAAGGAGCTCCTGCACTTGGGAGAGGGAATATTATATCTCTACCACATAGATAATACATTTTTGTCATCAGTAAAATGGGATTGTCTATCAATCAACAAGCATTCTTCATGATTTTTTTCTTTTTGAGTGGTTTGCTATTTTGTTCTCCAGCTCATTTTTTTTTTTTTTTTTTTTTTTGCAGACGAGCAAACTGAGGTAAATAGAGTTAAGTCACTTGCCCAGGGTCACACAGCTAATAAGTAAGTGTTTGAGGCCAGATTTAAACACAGGAAGATGAATCACACACACACACACACACACACACACACACACACACACACACATACGGTTGGTTAAAGGGAATCTCATTGAGAAGAAACTGTTACTGGGAGTCTGGGAAATGTCTCTTGCAATAGACAGAATTTGAGCTGCTTCTTGAATATACTTGAATACTTCTTTTCTCATAGGATTTTTGGTAAGAAAGAACTTTTCAAACCTTCAAGTATGAATCTGAGATGATAATTTTGTCATTTAAGACCCTTTCAAGTGCCATTTAATTTTAACCCATGATTAAAATGAGTGGAATCCTTTTCAAAAGAGAGAGTACATTGAAGTGGAATACCCATTGAATTGAGGGTCAGGAGATCTGAGTTATAGGGCTATCTCTGCTACTTAGCAGTGTGTGCCGTAAGCATCACCTCCCCTTTTAGCCTCAGTTTTCTCCCTTGTTTAAAAAAAAAGGCCTTAATTGAGAGGGTCTCAAAGGCTTCTTCCCGTTTAGAAATATGCAACTCTTATCTATATTATAATCCAACTGCTTAGCTTCTGTCCCCTGTTACTTGAACATTAAATAACTAGCCACATGTTGGCAATACATGAGCGATCAAGTGATATGCCCTCCTTTTCTTTTTCAGGCACTTTATATGTTCTATGCCTTGGCTATAGTGTGTGATGACTTTTTCGTTCCTTCATTGGAAAAAATCTGTGAGGTAAGTGAAAGTAAATCTTAAGTGGTTTGGTGAAATAATTTGAGGGGGGAGTGAGTTGGGGAGATACAGAATTTTAGATGAAAAAGCAGAGAAGGACCATGACTCAAAATACTTCCCATTAATTTCATCCAGTGCTAATGAATGCATCCACATACTGCTCTCGTGCTATCTGCCCTGCATGAAATTTCTCGGTTTGGAACTCAGTGTGGTATCTTAGAATGTACTTTTATCAAATTTTGAAGAATGGATAGAAATTTAGTAGGTTAAATGAGGTTTGACGGAGGGAAAAAACGGAGGAGATTAGGAAATAACATAGGCATAGTAAAGAATTTCAAAGGTAAGGTATGTTAGAAAGAGAGGTGACAAAGAATTATGTTATTGAAGGCACGTTGGGCCAGGTATCAGGATGTGGGTTCTAATATTGATCATGTTGCTAACTTGATGTGTGAGCTCGCAAACAAATCATTTCCTTTTCTTTTGGTTCATGTTCCTTCTTGACATGATTTCTAAGATCCCTCTCAACTCCAGATTTTATGCTACAGGCCTAAACATTTACTTTAAGCTCTGGAGCCTGTGTTCCTGATATGTGCTGGGGCTTCAACTGATCTCAAAGCCTGAGGAAAATAGTTGAATTTCCTTTTTTCTTGATCAGTTAATGTCCTGGGCTTTCTCTTGCTCTTTCTGAATGTCTCACCACCGGCCTGATCAGTCCCTTGGAACTCCATGATACAGCTAACTGATCACTATATTGACACATTTGTTTCAGAAACTTCACCTGAGTGAAGATGTCGCTGGAGCCACATTTATGGCTGCGGGCAGCTCTACACCGGAGCTCTTTGCTTCTGTCATAGGTAAGAAATCCATCCTCTCCAGGTTACTGCAGACAGTGATACAGGTCCAAGGACCTGTCTCTAAGATCCTTTCAGCCTCAGTTTCATCATCAGAAAAATAGAACTGATACTGCTTACCCTCCCCACGTTATTCTGACAAAGCCCTGTGTAACCCTCACAGTGCTGTAGAAATGTGAATGTTACGGATAGTCTGTGTGGGGTTTATATGCAGGAGACTAAAGAAGGAACAGGAGGGGTGCTCAGGGAAGCGGTGGGAGGTAATAGAAAGAATTCTGGCCTTGTAGGGAGCAGATCTGGATTACGGTCCTGGCCCTGGTATTCCCTGCAAAGTCCCTTTCAGCAGTGACGATGATGAGGATTGCTCATGTTAACAGAACATTTACTATGTTTCAGGCCCTGTGCTAAATGCTTTATAATGATGATCTCATTTTATCTTCACCATAACCCTGGGATTATTATTATCCCCATTTTAATGATGGGAAACTGAGGCAAATTTGTTTAAGTGACTTGCCGTGGTTAGACATCTAAACATCTTTAAGGTCAAAATTGAACTCAGGTTTTCCTGACTCCAGACCTAGTGTTCTATCTACAATCGCCTTAGCCTGGAATCCCATGAACTTGTTTTTTTAAAAATTTCATTCACTATTTAAATAATAATAATAAGTAACATTAATATAGCATTTACTGTGTACCAGAAGCTGTGCTATGTATTTTATAATTATTGTCTCATTTAATCCTTATCATAATCCTGGGAATTAAATGCTATTATTTCCATTTTATAAATGGAGAAACCAAGACGGACAAATTAAATGACAAAACTAGTAAGAATCTGAGTCCAAATTTGAACTGAGGTCTTCCTGGACTCTAGGTTCAGTTCTCTAGCTATTAGGGAAAGGAATATGCATTCATATAATGACTATTATGTGCCAGGCACTTTATAAATATTATCTTATTTGATCTCTACCACAATCCTGGGAGATAGAAATTCTTATCTCCATTTAAATATGGAGAAACTGGAGCAAACATGGTTTTAAGTGATTTGTCCAGAGTCCCATAGTAAGTATCCAAAGCCATATTTGAATTCAGGTCTCCTTGACTCCAGCCAGGGTGCTCCAACCATTGTGAAACCTGGTTGTTCCATAAGTAAGTCACTTTAACTTCTCAAGGTTCATAGTTTCCTCTTCCACATGGTGGAACTAATAAGACCTGCTCTGCCTGCCTCACTGGCTTATTATAAAGCTGAATTAGATAATATATAAAAAGTGACATAACCATAAAGTACTTTATAAGCTTAAGATATTATCATAGCTCTTCCTTTGGAACAGAAGTTCTTAACTTGAAATCTATCAACTCAAGGGGTCCAAGGATAGATTTTAGAAGTTTCATAATCTTGGATGGAGAAAAAAAATTACATTTTTATTTTCACTAAGCTGTGGTTTTCTTTGTAATCCTTTGTACTCAGCGTTTAAGACATTATTCTCAGAAGGATCAGTAGGCTTTGTCAGACTGCTAAAGAGATCCAAGACACAAACTAGTTAAGAACTGCTCTAGAGCATCTTTTAAAATTAAACAGATTCTTGTCATTCTAGAGTAGTTGAAACATAGACTTCTCTGAAGACAGAGGGGTGACCTGTTAAATCCATACCTGATCATGCTTATTTTCCCAATTCTGCTTTTCATTCAAGGTGTCAAATATTTGCCACTCCGACTTAGTTTTCCCATCTATGAAAATGAGATGCGATGACAAACTTGATTAGAACCTCCTAAAAGTAGTGTGATGGCAGATAAGGATACTCCCAGTATTCATAGAGTTCATAGAGTAGTGGATAGAACATTGGGACTGGAATCCAGAAAGCCTGAATTCAAATCCCAGACACTCACTAGTTATGTGATCTTGGACAAGTGGATCAAATGAAGTCATATTTATAAACTTAGCACAGTAAAATACTTATCCTACTACATAGCAGGTGCTATCTAACTGCTAACTATTTATTGTCATCATTATTATTATTATTATTATTATTATTAATACTACTACTACTTTGTGTTTTCTCACAGTGATTTTGTATACTTTACCCTGAGATTGTTATACAGAAGAGTGTTTTATAAAGAGATTGATTTTTTTTAAATGGTAGAAGGTTCAGTGGGATAACAATTGGGCAACTATATTTTTCCTTGGCAACCACACAATGTTGAGGGAAGTGGTATAGTTATATAATATATTATAATATATATATAATTATATATATATATATTATAATATATTATATATATAACATTTATAATATATATAATACATATAGTTATATAATGCTACAGTTTTCCTATGTCATGATAAGGGGTGCAATTTACCATCACATGGATTTACTATTAATAATGGTAATTTGAATTATTACAATAGGTTAGAGACAACTGGATAGCACAGTAAATACTGTGCTGAGCCTGAAGTCAAGGAAGATGAATCTTCCTAAATGCAAATCTGGCCCTACACACTTATTAATTGTGTGACTCTGGCCGAGTCATTTAACCCTATTTGCCTCAGTTATCTCATCTGTAAAATGAGCTGAAGAAAGAAATGGCAAATTGCTCCAGTATCTTGTCAAGAGAACCCAGAATGGAGTCATGAAGAGTCAAACACAACTGAAAACAACTCAATATAAACTATAAAATACTAACTAATAGTTATATAGCACTTACTATGTGTCAGACACTGTGCTTAAGTGCTTTATAATTATAATCTCATGCAATTCTCACAACAAATCTACAAGGTAGATACTTATTAATATATCTCCATCCAGATTCCATATTTTTGCTCATACTGTTCTTCACACATGGAATGTCCTCCCTCCTCTCTTTTCCAGTTGAATTCTATTTCATTCTTTGTAAAGCAATTCAAGTATTTTTTCCATGAAACCTTCCTTAATCCTTACTGTTGATAATTATCTTCCTCCTCATCCAAATCTAATTTAGCACTTACTTTAATAGCATTGTAATGTACTTGTCATGTAATAATACTATAGTTGCCATTGTCTGAATCATGTTTGTCTCATCTCTCTACAAATTTGAATCTCCATGAGGGAAGGAACTACATCTTTACTCAATATTGTATTTTTCATAAATGACTAGCACATACCATAATTAGCTGTTTAGTAAATATTTTTTGAATGAATAAAGGAACATTGTGCTGTCAGGAAAAAAAAATGAAAGTGAATGAAAAAGTACAAGCCTTCAAGCTGCTTACAACTCTGGGTTTTGCATAATAATTGATGGGCCAGATGCCATTCTCACTGGTGTCTGTGAAAGGACTAACAAATTTGTTCTAGACGTTAAAATAATTTACCAACTAGCTAGGCCCTTAAGAAATAATTTTCTGAATGGTAATCTAGTCTAAATTTTGTCTTAAAGTTCACCCTATAAAATCACCAGATTTCTAATTACTAGAAAAATACTTTTGAATACAATTTGATTTTATACTTAGATCTCTAATATGTCTATTACTTGTTATCTATTATGCAATTTCCTTTTTAAAAAAATTTTTCAGTAGTTTTATTTTTCCAAATACATGTAAAGATAGTTTTCAATATTGATTTTTGTAAAACTTTGTGTTCCAAATTTTCTTCCTTCCCCCTTTACCTCCCCACTCCCCAAGACAGCAAGTAATCTCATATAGGTTTAAGATATGGAATTATTTTTTAAAAAATGTATTCCCATATTTCTCATGTTTGTATCCTCTTTTCATAAGAAATCAGATCTCCTAGAGTTGCTAGGTGGAACAGTGGGTAGAGAACCAGCTCTGGAGTCAGGAGGAATTCACTTAATATCTGGCTTCAGACACTTTCTAGTTGTATAACTCTGGGCAAGTGATTTAACCCCAATTGCCTTACAAAAAAGAAATAGGATCTCTCTTTATATGTTTCCTATCCTTCTCCCTTGTTTGTTGTGTTTCAGAAATATACATTAAATAATTCTGGGTTTGGTAAAACACAAGGCAGCCAGACACAAAATAAATTCAGAAAGAACAAAGGTAGCAGAAAGAGCATCTGACTTGTAGTCAGACAACTTGTGTTCAAATACTGACTCCATCATTCACTAGCTTGTGACGCTAAACAAATCCTTTTCTCTTTCTGGGATCTGGATTTTTTTTCTTTCAGAAATTAAGTAGTTTAATGTGATAATGAACTCTGACATTCTTTGGTTGAAAGTCCCTTTCTGATCCTCTGTTCTATAATCCCAAATGTTGATCATCACCAGCTCTTTTTCACTGTTTTGAATAAACATTGTTCATCCATTAGACACAGAAAACTCTTTGTCAGATAGACATTGATAATGCACAGTCTAGCTGCAAGGATGATGAAAAACACAAATACGTTCCAGGTACAGGTATCTCATTGCTCTCTTTCTCTTTTTTCAGGTGTATTCATCACACATGGCGATGTAGGGGTCGGCACTATTGTTGGCTCTGCCGTGTTCAATATTTTATGTATAATTGGAGTTTGTGGATTGTTTGCAGGACAGGTCAGTGATTGTCCACACATCCTATTGTTCACAATCTGCATTTCATTAGGATTCATTTATGGGACCTTTCACCTTAAAGGTACTATATTTGACTGAGAATTTATTGAGATTATGGAGACTTGGGTGGCTAGGTGACACAATGGACAGAGTTCTAGGCCTGGGATTAGGAGGACTCATTTTCCTGAATTCAAATCTAACCTCAGATACTTAATAGCTGTGTAACCTTGAGCAAATCTCAACCCGGTTGCCACAGTTTCCTCCTATGTAAAAGGTGTTGGAGAAGGAAATGGTGAATCATTCTAATATTTTTGCCAAGAAAAACCCAAATGGGGGCATGAAGAATTAGAAACAGCTGAACAACAACAGAAATCCATTTATGATCTAGCCAAGGTGGGACAAATGGGACTTTCACTCTGGATGCTATAGTTCTGTTAATATAAATCAACCTCACATTTGCTCTTTTGCCTTGCTGATTCATGTTGACTTTACAATCTACTAGAACAAGTCTTTTCTACATGAATTCCTTTCTAGCCATGACTTCTACATCCTGCTACTTATAGTCAATTTTTAAAATCTAAGCATAGAATTTTGCACTTGACCTTATTAAATCTCATTGTGTTAGCTTCCTCTACCACTGTACTGTATTATGTCATCCCATTCTTGTCCTCCTAATTAATATCCACGTAAGCTATGACCACTGTTTATGTCAGTCCAGGGATGAATAACCTGTTTTGAAATGCTTTGAGACATATTTCTCTCAATTTCTTCCTGCCCAGTGGGATCCCAGATTGTGCTCACTACTAATTACCTAATTTTTTGTAGCAGAGTACATTGAGTATACAGAAAAATCGACTTATAAAGCAGAGTTCTCCTCATTTATTCATATTTTGGGTCTGCTATCCCATTCCAATTCAGTTAAATTTAAGAAGCATTTACTAAAAGTGCCCTTGGGGAGATGAATAAAATAAGGTGCTTCCTACTCTGAATTTAAAGAGATTGAGATGATTTGGAGATATGTCCTGTTTCTGCCACTTGTTAGATGTATAACCCTTGTATAATTCTTTTTTGTAAGTCATTTAACCTCTCCCAGTCCCCTCCATTCTAAAATGAAGGTAATAATATACTATGAACCTCATAATGCTTCTGGGAAATGAAATGGTGCATATGAAGTGATTTGTAACTGCAAAACAATATAGAAATACAAGCTATTTTTATTGTTATTTCGAAACAATCTATTCAATGAATCTATGAGAGGGGAACACAGGTGCTACCCATGACAGATTGTCGAGAGGACAAACATTTGGGGTTGGGAACACGTCTGCCCCTGGAGCAATCAGCCTATTCTCCCGAGTTTGAGATTTGAATACTTAAAGAAATAGATGACTTTTGTGAAAAACCACTTATGAATATTACTCGGTTTCACTTCATTCCCCAAATAAAATTAAGAGAAAAGGCACGCTTTGAAAACTAGCAGCTAAGCTCATTTTGCTTCTTGTGAGAAGCAGGATTAAAATGGTATTCAAGAGATATGTGTTTTCTCCTGACTACTGGACCGGTTCTAATTATGCAAATAGGAACCTCTCAGTGCATGTTCTCTCCTCTCCCGCCTTCCTATTAAGGAAGGGATTGTAAAGTAGCTAAAGTCTTCTTGTTTTCCAGGTGGTCCATCTGACCTGGTGGGCAGTGTGCAGGGATTCTGTGTACTACACCCTTTCTGTCATCGTTCTCATTGCAGTGAGTATCTCCATCCATTCCAAGCTTCAGTTTCACCTTAGTCTTAATGTTTGACTGGGATTTATTTACTTTGATAATTGAAGAATATGTGGTTTCATTGTTATGAGTTCCCCCTTAACTAATGAGGATGATGATTCTTCTTCTAGCTCAGTAGATGATTTTTGAGATTGGCCATGATCCAGAAATCTGTTATCCTATATCTATACTTTACATATTTACCAATGATAGTTCTCAGATAATAGCCTATGGGGCCCTGCTCACAGATTTCCCATTTGCTTATAAAACCTTCCTTCAAAAAAAACAAAATCACTACTTCCCTAATGTGATGAGATATTGCAGAAGAACTTCAGGAGAGCCTAGGAAATATAAATTAAGAAAGAAAAATTAGACATTCCACCAATTACATTTATAGTTAATATTTGTCAGTGACCACTAGGAGAAAATATGTCCCAATTTAAGGGGTCATTGTCCAACCACATCAGCCATCCAATTCACAATGGAAAATCTGGAAGGAAGCAAACAACAAAAAATTAGTCATCTTCCAAGAAACCAAAAGAGATGTCAGAAAGATACTTTTCTCATAGAGTACCCCTTACTTGAGCTTATTGACTCTTAATTTACATATGAGTCTATCAAAATGTTAAGCATTTCCACAAGCAGATGAATCCCATCACAAGTCCCTCCACAGAGGGACTACCTGGTAGTAGGAATTATAAGAATATACTACTATACCCAGCATTAGAATCCTGTGTTCCTGAAAACTATTAGGAGACAGTTTGGTGAGGTAGAAAGAGTCACATATATGAGTCAGAAGTCCTGATTTTGAATCCTGGCACTGCTGTTTATTCCCTATAATCTACAAAATAAGTGACTCTATCCTTGGATCTTTTCAAGTTGGTAAGAAATGTCAAAACTTATGTTTACCATTCTTTGTCTTTAAGAAGTCCAAAACAATGGGGAGGGAAGTAATTAGGTGATAGTTTAAGATCCTTTTACCTCTAAATCAGTTGAGGGAATAGTACATTTTTTTCTCTGTGTTTTCCAAGGATTGTTTATTTTGTTTTGTTTTGTTTTTTAGGTAGCATGATATAGTGAAAGAAGCCTTAGATTTAGGATCAAAAAATTAAGGTTTTAGTTCTGATTTGTGATTTTTTTT
Organism: Sarcophilus harrisii; assembly: GCF_902635505.1. Classification (NCBI taxonomy): domain Eukaryota; kingdom Metazoa; phylum Chordata; class Mammalia; order Dasyuromorphia; family Dasyuridae; genus Sarcophilus; species Sarcophilus harrisii. The sequence continues at coordinate 281,423,441 of NC_045427.1, forward strand.
GTAGGACTGTGGGCAAATCTTCAAATTTCTTTTTTTTTATTTGTTTTTTGGGGAGTTTTTCCTGAGACAATTGGGGTTATGTGACTTGCCCAGGATCACAAGCTAGCACATGTTAAAGTCTCTGAGGCTGCATTTAAACTCAGATTCTCTTGACTTCAGGGCCAGTGCTTTATCCACTGTGTCATCTAACTGCCCCTAAACCTTCAAATTTCTTGGTGCCTCAGTTTGCTTATCTGCAAAATGAGACAAGTGGACTAGAAGACTATTTCTATAAAGTTCCTTCTAGAGCTAACATTCTATGATTTTTTAAAACAAACTCAATTAACTTTTTTGTGGTTTTTAATATTTTTCTTTGTATCCCCAATGCCTTGTACACTGTAGGCACTTAATGATTATTTAATTATTTGTTGATTTTTTTAAACTTAATTTTTAAAAAAATCTCTAGACTCAAAGAAGAACATTAGCTTTTTTGCCAACCACAGCAGATTATGAAGTATAATGATGCCCTAATCATTAATTTTGCATGTAAAATAATGTAATTGGGCTACATTTTGCAAGTCTTACTGCTGTTCCAAGTTTCTTGCAGGGCCATTTAATATAGCTGCAGAGTTGGAAAATGATCATAGTTAATAATAATAGTTAACATTTAGAGAATGAAATTGTTCTCAAAGTGGAGTCTGGGGACCCTGGCGTTCCCCTAAAACTCTTTCAAGGGCTCTGTGAGGTCAAAGCTATTTTCAGAATAATACTAAGATGTTTTAATTTCTTGAGAATATAATTTGCACAAAAGCACATGTAAAAGCTCTTTGGACAGGGAATGGTGCTCATGTCCATGAAGAAATTTTAAAGGTGTCCTGAGCCCAGAAAACTTGAGAAACATTGAGATTTAGTGAGAATGAATAGATGACATTCTGAGAAATGAAGCACAGAGGACCAAATATGAAAATAGTATGTAACATTCTATATTCTGTCACTTACTGTGGGACTTTAGACCCTGTCCTTCCTGAGCCTCCATATTCCTGTGTAGAAATAGAAGGAATTGAATGAGATAATCTCTGATATCAGCATGAGCTCTAGCTCTCAAAATGAGAAGCTCTATTCTGACATTCTATGCCCTAAGCTCTTTTCCAAAGCCAACATTCAGCAAGTCTGTGGTTCCTTACATGCTGTATATTCTATGCTGTCTTTTATTTTATGGTGAGCGATGAGTGGATTTTTTTTCATCTGTTTCTTTGTTTTCCAGTTCATCTATGATGAGGAAATTGTATGGTAAGTTTTTACCGTTTGTTTTTTACCTGTGGTATAGCATTTTTCTATGTTCTTTCTTTGCTAGTATCTAGGATCCCTTTTTAGCTCAATAAATCTCCTCTCTGATTAATAACATAAACTTAGCAAAGTCCCTTCAAAAAATAAAAACTGCACTATATTAAACAATCATGACTTTGTTTTTTTTCCAAGTAGAAATCATATTCTTTAATATGGGCTCCTTTTTTAAATGGGACCTGGTACTTATTCAGGGCACTATTCAAGTGTTTAAGAAATAGTCTTAGAAGGAAATTCAAAATCTGCACACTCTACATGATATAATTTTAGGAAAAATAGTAATTGGGCCATCTGACTAAGAAAACCAGCTCCCCATCATCAATGGCAGTATAGTATAATGGAAAGAGTATTGTCCAGGTCATCAGGATGATACTGTCCTACAATGATAAAAATAAAAACAAAAAAAATTTATCATAGCTAACATTTTATATAGCACTTTACAAATAGTATCTCTTTTTATCTTAAAAATAGTTGTGAGATCCAATGAAAGAACTCTGGGAGATGATTAAGAACCATTACATTGAATTCCCAATCCCTATGTTTTTGCCTGCCGGCATTTTGGATTTTCTACACAGGCTAATTGTACAATATTTCAGAGTCCGATTCTTTTTATACATCAAAATAACGGTTTGATCATGTATACTTACTTTATATTTAATTTATACTTCAATATATTTAACATCTACTGGTCATCCTTCCATCTAGGGGAGGGGATGGGGGGAAGGAGGGGAAAAATTGGAACAATAGGTTTGGCAATTGTCAGTGCTGTAAAATTACCCATGCATTTAACTTGTAAATAAAAAGCTATTAAAAAAGAAGAAGAAGAAGAAGAAGAATTTAATTGCTTAAAAAAAGAAAAGAAAAAATAATAGCAAGTAATGCAAGGAGTGATGAGATTAAAGAGAAAAAAAAAATAGCTGTGAGAAATAGGTGCTATTATTATCCCCATCTTACAGATGAGCAATCTATGGAAATACAATGGTTAATTGATTTGCCCAGGATCATACAGCAAAGTATCTGAGGCTGGATTTGAACTCAGGTTTTCTTGGCTACAGGTCCAGTGTTCTATCTACTGTGCTATCTAGCTACCTTATATTAATATTTGAAGATTTGTAAAGTATTTTCCTCCCAACTCTTTGAGATAAGTAAATAAGAGATAAGCAAATTTTATTATTCCTGTTTTTTTTTTTAAGGAAACTTAGGCCCAGAGATATTAAATGATTTTTCCAATTCACAAAGAAAGTAAATAATAGACCTGGGACCTGAAACCAGGTCTTCTGACTTTAAATCCAAATGAGTGAACTCCCTCTGCCAATACAGGTTCATACCTTTTCTTTGATCTTACAGGTAAAATGATATAATGGAAAAGTCACATTGCCTGTACCACTGAAATTATAGGCCCAAGAGTTATTCCTACTCTGTTTTGGGCTCCCATGCCTCGGCCTGGGCTCTTGAAGACTATAAGACACAAATACAAATTCTGGCAGGTCACAGTTTGAGTCTCAGCTCTGTCACTGATTAGAAGGAGGACCGTGGGCTACTTCATGCAACCTCAGTTTTTTATGTAAATGATCACTATATGCCTTCCAGCTCTAACATTCTATGTGAGCAAATGGGAGAATTTTTGCCTTTTTTGGTGATCTGCTATGAGAAAATATAAGCCTAGGTCTGACCTATCTAAGAAAGGGTATTTTCCTGAAAGTCACATCATAAATGTCTTCCACTAGGGAGACTAGTACGTTTCCATTTTATACCAACCAATCTTTATGACCATTTCTGGGAATTTGGGCCCCAATTTGTTATTTAATATGAACTCCCACAACAGAATTATTAGTAGATCTGATCTACAGCCTAGAATCTTAAGATAATCAGTGTCCCTTTTCAGGGTTGAAGAAGGAGATTGAGGGGAATCCAACCTGACTCCTTAGGACTATTCTAGGTCCTCCTTTCCCTCATACTCCATCCTAATTCCACCCAGTTTAGAGACCTCATTGGAGTCTCTATAGCCTGGGATTTAAAGTGAAGTCTTTGCTAAAGGTGAAAAGAGAGAGAAAAACTCTGGAGACTAATTTTCCCTTCTTCTTCCCCTCCTCCCAGTGGGTGTTATCTCTAAGATAAGGATGATTAACCCTTTTTGGAAGACTGGAATCTCAAATAAGTCCCATGGTGTGAATAGTCTGGGCTCAGGTCCCAGAAACACTCGTGGGGTCCTGAGGTATTAGCAACAGGTTATGTAGCTGATTGGCAAAATGCCTGAAAGTAATACTACCATCTTCAACTCTGGATTAACCTAGATTCCTTACTGAGTAGCAGTGTAACATAATAAGAACAGTATAGGACTTAAAAGTCAGAATGTGTGGGCTAGATCTCAGAGATTGGATAAAACATTCTACTAAGGCTCAGCACCCTATTACACTACCCTTTGTTATTTACCTCATAGTAAATATAAATTTACTATATATAATAATATACTATATTTTCTATATAACTATATATTTATAAATTTATAATTTTGTAACTATATTTTAAACTATAAATTTAAAATGTTATTTTGATATTTTAAGAAACTTCATCAGTAGGGTTACACCTTCCCCTCCTCCAGCATAGACAGATTTGGAGAATTAATAGATTCATTGCATCGCCGATCTTTGTCTCTCTGGTCCTCTGAGGACAGCCATGGGGACCACACGTGACAGTATTTCCAGCTTGCTAGGACTGACTAAAATTCGTACCTCCCTGTTCAGGGTCACCCCCACCGTGGTCAGGCATGTTAGCCTGGCCGGGGCAGATGCTTGGGGGAGACAGGGACAGAGCCCTGGAACCTTCAGATGAGCTGAACTCCCCCTGCCACCCAGGTCTGCATCTTTTCTGAAGTTGAGGCTTCTCAGTAGGGAACTGACTTGCCCAGGATGCCCCCAGTATGTCCTTGGAGGACCAGGGGGACCAAGTTCAGAGATGCTGTTTCACCACCGCACATAAGGGATGGTTCAGCTCGAGGCTGAGCTGGGACTGGAATCCACACCTTTCTGGCTCTGAGGCCAGTTTTCAATCCATCACCAACCTTACTGCCTCTAGCTTGGACAAAGTCATCAGTTAAATGAAAAGCAGTCATCAGCTGGCACCATGGTAGAGTGTGGAACCCGATTCCCAGGTTCCAATCCAGTCTCAGCTGGCCATTCCTTGGTGATCTTGGGCAAGTCTCTTAATCCGTTTGCTAGTGGAGAAGGAAATGGCAAACTCTAGTATTTTACCAAAAAAACCTCCGAGGCCCATGGGCTCAGAAAGAGTAAGATGTGACTGAACGACAACAGTCTGTTTCATTGAATCATAATAGCCACTAAGTACTTCTTAAATGAAGACTTTCAAGTCAGCTCAGTGACTAGTGTAATGCCTGGCACACAGTAGGTGCTTAATAAATGCTTGTTGATGAATTATAACAGTTTAATTTATTCATGTTTGGCTTTAACATACAACATAACTCCTGGACAACATGATTAATTACTTTCCTGTTTCTTTCTTTGAGGTGGGAAGGTCTCGTGCTCATCATTATGTATGCATTTTATATACTTATCATGAAGTAAGTTCTGTATATCTTTTCTCTGTTCTGTGCTATTTGGTTTTATGAGTTCGTATCATCCCGTAGTCTTCTAGATAGCTCAAAAATGAATCCTGTCAGACATTTTTGCAAAGGCAAAATATGGAGAAATTGTGGGGGGGGGGGGAGAAATTGTTGGGAAGGGAGGGGAACAATATTTCCAAATGGTCCAAGGAAAATACTGCTGAATGGATAGTCATTGGAAAGTTGGAAAATGATTTTGAATGAAGATTATGAGCCTGGATAAATCTCTACTCCTCCTCTTTCTTGCTCAGAGTCAGAAATTAATTCAAAAAGCTTTTATTCCCTAAATCCAGTGACTTCCTTTTTTTTTCCATCCTATTCCTCAAGATGGGCTAACTCTGGGAGGGAGAATGATACTTTGAAGGGCAGTCTTGCCCCAGGATCTTTCTTCCCTCAAGGACAAAGAAGGCTCTCAGCAGCCCTAAAATTTTTTATCTAAAGCAGATCTAACCTCCCCTCCCACCACCCTGGGTAGAACTCCTAGAATGCCAGCTCATCAGAGATGCAGAGGCACGTTTTTGGTTTATCTTGCCCACTTGTGCTCTCCCTCCAAATAAAACCTTCTCTGATGGTTTTTGTAAGGGCATAAATCACTCCTATGCTGGTTTATGAAAAAGGTAATGGATAAATATGAGCATTATGAAGTAAAGAGTCCCAAATTATCTCCCTACAGAGGACATTTAAACTGGAAAGCCAGTCTTACCTTGAAAATAGGAAAAGGGAGGGTAGCTTATGGCTGATGCAGGTGTCGACTGCTTTTATGGAGTAGGGAGAAAGAGAACTGAATTCAACATTAGAGGACCTGAGTTCTAAATACAAATTTCACCACTTATTGTGTGTGTGTGACCCAGGATCAACCAACTCCCCTCATCTATAAAACTAAGGGTTTGAGCCAGATAATGCTCAAGACCTTTCTGGTGCTAATATTGGATAAATCTGTGGTTTTAACAGATTTAACAAATCTGTGTTTAACAGATTTTTAACTGTTAAACAGTTAACAAAAATCTGTGGTTTAAAAAAAGTACCAAATTTACTGTCCTCAACTTGTCCTTGCCACAAAAACATTCTGCATATTTTTTAGGTCCGATCACCATGAGTGATTTTCAGCCCAACATGTGGAACTGGAGGCTAGAGAGTAGAAGGCTGCTGTTTTCTTGTTGTCAGTCACAGAGTACTTACCCATCTCTTGGTCTTTTTTAGGTACAATGTGAAGATGCAAGCCTTTTTTACAATCAAACAAAAAAACATTGCCAATGGAAACACAGTGAACAGTGAGCTGGAGGATGGTAATGATTACTATGACATTAGCTATGATGATCCTTCCGTGCCATTGCTATGGGAAGGTAAGGCTGAGCAGACAGGAGTTGGAGGAAATACTGAAATACACCAACTCACACACAAATCCCCCTAAATTGTCATTGTGTCAGGATGACCCTTAGCCTGTTAATAGTCAAAATAAATGGGAAAGACCGGGATGTTTGTAGTGTTACCTGAGCTTTTTTTAATGGGAAGGAAGTGGAGAGGCAACTTGGGATCAAGGATTAGAAGAAAAGGACTGCAATCAAATCTTTGAAAATCTTTCCAAGTTCTCCAGAAAGATCTAAGTGCCTTCTTGACATTTGACATATTTTCTTACTACATCTCATTCAGTGATGAAAAAGTAAATGAGGAAATCTTGGTACTAAGGTACAATTCAAAGAACATTGAAATTAGGTTTAAATTGTAGCCCTGCAGGCCCACTCAATTTGTTTCTCTCTAAGATGAGAGGAATGGTTCAGCTAACTTATCTTTAAGGTCTCTTGTAATTCTAAATTCTGTGCTTCTAAAAAGAGATATTTGGACGCAGGGAATTTATGAAGATAAATCTAACTCAGAATTTGAGTTGGATTGTTAGGCAAGGAATAATATGCAAAGATAGGCCCTGTGGATTTTTAGTTTTAGGAATGGGTATAAGCAGGGAAGGCCAGGGATCAAAGAAGGGAAGCTTTGTGAGTTTAAACCTTGGTCTTTGAAGACCAGTGTCCCCTTTCCCTATTGGACAGCCACTGACCTGTTTGATTAGAGCCCTCGGACACTATACTTTTTTCTTCAGTCTCGTCCTTTTTGTTTACAGAACAAGAGGGATTCATTGTCTTTTGGGCCCCTCATCTCTCCATCTAAATCACTGGTCCATTTAGAACTACTTTAGTATTCTCTAGCAATCCAACAGTTTGCCAAGCAGCTTCTGCTCTAGGACAGGCTCACCAAAAGTCAGTGGAGACCTATCCCAGCTCTTCAAGAATTCTTTGCTTTCAATCAGTCATTTATTAAACACTGTGTACACTGATCTTTGTCCTGTGTGAGAAGTCACTATGGCCACTCTGCCCAGAGCCCTTCTACCTATGTAGATAAAGGTGTTTCATGGGTCACTTGGGACCAGGAACAGTTCATCCCCTAGCAGCTAGCCTTGTGTTCCTCTTATCTCCACTTAGGTTGGCTAGACTGGTCCTCAGGTAGCAGTCACAATCTATCACTAATGGACTCAAACTTGAAGCCTTTTCTGCAAGATAGGAAATGTCCCAGCAAGTTTCCCTGGCCTTTGAGAAACCAGGGACACCAGAGGGAAACTTTTAGAAAATAATTATTTGATAAGGAATTTTAAAAACAGTTTCAAATTCAGAGTTCAGTCCATAAGTATATATAAAATGCCCACTTTAAATACTGCAAATACTATTTTCTTAGACCTTTCTGTTCCTAGTAGTGGAACAGACTGATATAGTAGAAGCAGCACTGGGCTTGGAGAGACCTGAGTTTGAATCCTACACTCACTCTCTGTGTTATCATGGCCAGGGACTTTACCTCTGTGAGTCTAAGTGCCTAAGGAGGCACTTAGATCTTTCTGGAGAACTTGGAAAGATTTTCAAAGATTTGATTACAGGCCTTTTCTTCTAATCCTTGATCCCAAGTTGCTTCTCCACTTCTTTCCCATTAAAAATGTAGTGGTTGTGAGGAAAGGGTTTTGAAAACCTTGAGGCACTATATAAATATGAATTATTATTAAATAGGGTAAAGAATTCCTCTCCTACCCTAATCTTAGCCTTTTATTTTAAAGCAGTCGAGTTTGGTTCCCTTCTGGACTTGGACTGAAAAGTCCTCAATTTGAGTTGTTCAGACATATCTGACTGTTATATGACCCCACTGGGGGGTCTTCTTGGCAGAGATTCTGGAGTGGTTTGCCATTTCTTTTTTAAGGCAAACAGGGTCATACAGCTAGTAAGCGTCTGAGACCAAATTTGAACTATTCAAGTCTTCCTGACTAGCTCCTGCACACTATCCATTGCACCACCGAATTACCTCAGTTTGAGTCTTGACTGTACCACTAACTCGTTATTTAACCTTAAGAAAGTCATTTAACAAATATCTGCTATTATTATCACTTCTTAAAGGAACTCCTTCAAATAGGAAAATTGCATCCAGGATGCTTAGTATTATGTGACAAAGTACAGCAAGACCTGCTACAGAAGGTATAGCTTAAAAAGAACAGTTGGCCAGGTCCTGAAGAAAGGAAGTTCACGTGCCATAAAGCTTTGATGTGGGTGTGTGTTTATCATTTTCATGGGCACCCACTGCCAAATCATAAAAGCCCCATTACTAGATTTTCATAAAATATAAAGCTTTCCATCCTGGAAGAAATTCTGTTTCCAAGACAACTTCTTCATAAGAGAAAGAAAATTATTTGTCTCCTGGCTAATGTCGTTTAATATTATAGCAGGTCAATCTTAATGTTTTGGTACCCTTGTTTTGATGTCATTGACCCTCACGGACTCTCTCCAAAGTTTTATTAGTCCCTGCTAAGGCAAAGCTTGGGTTAGGAGATGTCCTATGTTCCCAAATTGCCACGAGTAGTTACTCCTGCATCCTAGTGATTTATTTGTGTAAATGTCTCCTCAGAAAGATGATCATTAAAAAAAAGAAAAAAGAAAGAAAGATTATCATCATAATTCACATTAAGTTAATACTTCTTGGAATCTACGACTAGGTGATAGAATGGGTAGAGCACGAGAAAGAACTGAGTTCAAATGTGACTTCAAATATTTGCTAGTTGGGTGATCTTGGGGAAATCATTTAATCCTAAATTGTAAAATGAGTTGGAGAAGAAAATGGCAAACCACTCCAGGATCTTTATCGAGAAAACTCCAAATGGGGTTACAAAGAATCATACACAATTGAAATGACTGAACAATAACATATTAGATGATGGTATTTCAAACTCGAAAATAAAAGAGATCTCATCCCCAATTTCTGAAATGATTTCAAAGATTCCTTTTAATTTCTGTATTTTGGATTGAGTAAAATCTACACACACACACACACACACACACACACACACACACACACACATACCATCTTTGTTGCCATTAGGACTTTAGATAAGAAAAGACCCTCTGAAGTGCACTCCTTTTCATTAGGTGGACTCATCCCTCTTTTTCTTAACACCACATAGAAGAGATTGCAGAGCTTCCTGTGGAAATATAAAGCAATTCTTTTAAGAGGATGTCCCAAATAGATAATCAAAATTCCTCTTACTATTTAGACCTCTATCTTTAATAGAAACAGGAAAACCACTTTCCATAAGATTCCTCTACTTAAATATTGTTACAGAATGTTGATTAGGATTCTGTTTACTAAAGCCAAATAAACTAATTTCCTTTCCCTTTTGCTCCTTGGGACTATTTTCCAAAACTTTGATCATTTTTGGTAGTTCCCTACTGTTTCTTTTACAAATTTCCTCCATCAATTTCCACTATGGCACTTATATAATAGGAGGTCTGAGCACTAACTGGGTATCCTGAGATTTGTCTCAAGCCCTAATTAATACTCAAAACCAGTCTCACAAATAGTCTCCCAGTGCTGAAGACTGAAGGTTCATTCTCGTTCCTGCTACATAGGGATCTCAGGACTGTGCTTGCTTTTTAAACATCATCACTATACTGTGGACAGAAATTTAACTTTACTAAGTCCACTATGACCACCAGATGTTTTTCAACCAAATATGCACCAGTGTTTTCTTCTTCCCCCACCCCCCCAAAAAAACCCTCTTTATCATAATGCTTTTTAATGCAGTCCTGGGCGATATATTCCCTTCTTTCTGCACTGAAATGTAACTGACTTTTGGGAGTACCTTCACTTGGAAGATGGCTATAGTTTAACATTCCTTTTAGTATTTAGAATCCCCACCACCAAAAACATCCTGGAGAGAGTAGGAAGGGAGGGATTTTCTTTATCATCTCTTCAGACATTCCCATGACCCATCCAGTTCTAGCAGCTGGCAGCCCTACTAAGACTGACCAGCTAGTTCCTTCAAGGAACTCTTTATTGCAACCCAAGACAACCTGTTGCTTCTCCATGGGGCCAGTGGAATATAATTAACTGACTAATGCTTCATATGGTCAGTCACAAGAGGCTGCTTTTAATAGTCATGCTTCCCAAGAGAAAAATAGAGAAAATATCAGCTCAGGAGCTCAGAAGTGGAGAGGAATGGTTGGGACGCTTAACAGTAGTAGGGAAAAATCAGTATTTAGCCAAAGCATGTGCATGAGGGAGAAAGCTGTAGGCTGGAGCAAGAAGACCCCGGGTACTAATGTCCTCCTTTAAGATCCCTGTTCCAGCATCCCTTTGGCAAATAAGCAGAGATGCCTCGATCATCCCAGCTGCATTTGAGCCAGATGACAAGAATGTCCCCTCGGTCATGGGTCGTGGGGAATGAATGTTATTTTTTCCAGACCAGGGCCCTGGCTCCCACTGCACACTAATCATTTCTGGCGGTCACTGTTTGCTTTTGTCTCCTAAACTCTCCTCCTCTTCCTCTTCTTAATTGTAAGTAATCCGCTTGCATCCAAGCAATAACACAACATTTAAAACACACACACACACCTAAACCCCAACCCATTGGAATGTTCCCCTTGCTTCCAGGTCAGTTCTCATCTCAGTTCAGTGCATGGTATCTCCAGCTTCATTTTTCTAACCCCACATGCCTCCTGTCTGCTGAGCCTTGCTGTGTGCTCACTTGTGTGTGTAATGTTTAGTGTGTGTGGCCACACGTGCATGGATTTGCTGTGTAGTGATTTAAGTGTGTGAATTTGTTCTCCGTGCAGAAAACATTGGGAACTAATCACTAACATAAGGTGATGGGGGTCGTTTTAGGGAAATCGAGTCTGCTTGTGTTCTAGTTAGTAGATGAGGGAATTGGTCGACATTGAGAACCGTTCCAGGCTTTGGGGACCAAATTGTACAATTCTTCACGCATAGAATTCATTTATTCATCTGTTCATTCATTCACAAGCACTTATTAAGCACCTACTATGTACAGAATATGCTAGTTTCTGGGGAGATAGAAAGATAAATAAGACATGGTCCTTCCCCTGAAAATGTATCTTAGAGGAGATAAAATATGAATTTAGAAAATTATAATGAGATATAATGTTCAGGAGTCTATACATTCCATTAGGCCTTTGGGGTTGGGAGTAAGAGGATGTCCTCCCCACTTACCACAGAGTAGTAGTGTTAAAGGGAAGATTGGCACTACCTCTGTGATCTTGGGCTAATCTCTTCCCTTCTTGGGGGCTTCAGCTTGTCTATAAAACTGAGAAGATTGAACTAGACAATCAAGCGCCTTTCCAGCACTAACTCCTTTAACCTGTGGCTGCTTTCCTATGAACTTCAAACGAAGTGCCCTCCTACACAGGGCTATGGATTGTGTGTCCACACAGAATTTTTCATTTTATTTTTATTTTTTGAGAGTATTTATTTAGTAAAGTTCAGTTGTTAATTTTTTTAAAGTTACATTTATATAGAAGTTAGTTAATATTTTATATTTAAACATTAATATTTTATATTTAAATAAATACAAATAAAAATATATAAATAAATATTTTAAATAGTTACATTTATTTTCTTTAGTTTGACAAATAAAAGTAAAAATCCTTTGTGATTGAGTATTCAGTCAATAGTTGCCTTTAAGAAAGAAAGAAAAGGAAAAAAAAGACTTTCCTGGGTGCACATCCTAATGAAATGTTTTGCTCATGCCTCTGCCTTTTTCTTCTAAAAGAAAAGGTCAAAGTGGCTGTCCAGAACATATGGCTATGTGAGTGCTCCAGCTTGTTTCTTGAAATTTTCATTCCAAGGAATACTTGGAATGTAGAGTCTAATTTTGCTTATAAAAAGATAGGCATGTAAAGAATAGACTCTCCACTGATAAAAATTGGTGCAAGATCAAAGGAAAGACCTTTAAAAAACATAAGCTGGTCTATAATAATTATGGGAAATAAAAAAGGGAAAAGAGAAAGAAAATTAAAATGTGCCCAGTGCACTCTAGTAATGATGGTCAGCCATCCTGTTTGTGTGCTTATTTAAAACAATCCTTGAATTGCATTGGAATGGTGGGAGGAGAAGGTGAAAAGTGTGTAGAATATGGAGAGAAACATCTAATAAACACCTTCCCAGAAGAGCCCAAGCTATTAGGTCATACCAGGCAGCTTTGCCCTTTTTTCCCTCATACTTTTGGGCTTTTGACACACTGTTAAATAAGGAACATCCTAGTCTTATTAGTCATTGTAGGAGAAATAATTCCCTCTGGGGAGTTTTTGTGAAGACATCTTGCAAGACTCTCACATGCTTTACGGAGCATCAGTTAGAGCAGGAGCCAGCTTCACATTGAGGTCTGTAGGGCAATACTCATAAGTAAGTAGCACCGAGAGAGACGACAGGGAGAGATCAGGGAGCACTATCCACGTAGGGCTGGGAAGAGGGAATGGATCCAGCTTAGAAATGTTCCTTCACGGAAATCCCAAGGCTAACTGTTGACATTGTGATCAATAGTGAAGGAGAAGCCGCAATATGGCAAAAATCCAGTGGTGATGGTGGATGAAATCATGAACTCCAGTCCCCCCCAGTTCAGTTTCCCTGAGGCCGGATTACGCATAATGATCACTAATAAATTTGGGCCCAGGACCAGGCTACGGATGGCAAGCAGGATCATAATCAATGAGGTAAGTGCACTTCAGGACACATTCAGTTCGGCTGAATGGACATATTCAGTGCCTTATGTATGCAAGTGTACTAGGAATTCAAAGGTAAAAAGCAATGAAGTTGGGGTAGAGTATTGGTCCTGGATTTGAGTTCAAAATCTAGTCTCAGACTAGCTTCATGACCCTGGGCAAGTCACTTAACCACAATCCCCCCCCAAAAAAAAAATTAGTCAAGCACTTTCCTTATATTTTGATGGCAAGAATTGAAATAGACACTACTACGAGGCAGGTAATGAGAACCAAGGAGAGACCCAGATTGAGTGCTCTAGGACATTTGAAGAGGGAGCAATTCTGTTATTTTGGACAATGGAGAAAAAGGGTAAGAGGACTCCTGAAATGAACCCTGAAAGGAGAGAAGGATTTCAAATAATAAAGGCAAAAAGGGAATATTTGGGGGGAGCAGGGCAATTAGGGAGAGGTTGAAGGTGATATCAATAAATCCATGGGGAAAAAAAGAGAAAAAAGGACCAGGTCTAGGAATTGTTTGGCTATTTAAAGTAGATAATGAGAAACAAGGTCCGATAAGGGAGAGCCACATTGTGACAGGCCATAAATGTCTGGCTAAAGAGTTTGTATTCTATTCTAATATTAATAGTTCTTATTTACATAACACTTAAGGTCTGTAAAGTGTTCTACATATGTTACCTCATTCAATCCTCACAGAAACCTTGAGAGATAGTTACTATTATTATTATCCTCATTCTACAGATAGGGAAACTGATGAAAACAGACAGTAAGTGATTTACCCACGATCATTGACTATTATTTGTCTGAGGTAGGATTTGAATTAAGATCTTCTGACCCCACATCTAATGCTCTATCCTTTAATAATAGGGGTCTACCTCCTAGAGTGTTGTGACAATCAAATGAGATAATACATGTTAAATGCTTTGTAAAACTTAAAATGCTATACTAGTGGTAGGGATGATGATGATGATGATGGTGATGGTGATGGTAGTGATGGCAACGGTAATAATGATGGTGATGATAGTAAAAAGTTCACAGGGCTGGAAAACACAAGATCTGAATTCATTCCTGACTCTCTAAACTTAACCAATTTACCTCTCTGAGCCCCTATGTTCCTTATCTGAAAAATGGGAATGATTGGAGTGTTCTTTGTTACTCAGAGTTGTTGTGAAGATCAAATGAGATAATGTATATGACAGTGATTTGTAAATCTATATTCATGCAGATAGTTCGTGTTTTCTTTGTTAGTATCAGCTCTATTATGCCTAGCCTATGCTTATGACATATAACAGCAGCTGCCTTATAAAAGTTGTATGATAACACAAGATCTAAGCTTGAGCCCAGTGAAAGGGCTCGAGGTATTCCAACTGATTTATCATCGAGCCATGCTGGGGTACCAGATTCATAGAACCCACACTGGAGGACAAATAGATATGTTCAGTACTTTGTTCTTTAAAAAGATGTGCTCCTGAAAAAAAAAAATCTGTCAGTCAAATTCCATTGTCTCATTGATTTACATTCTAATATTAGAGTGATGTAAGTGGATAAAGAACCAGCCTCACAGTCAGGAAAAATGCCCTTTTCTTCCCATCGCTGATGAATACTAGCTTTGTGGCTCTTGCCCACCCTCTAAACCTCTCAGTGCTCCCAGCTAGCTTTCTAAGACCATAAATTACAGAGGGGATGTAGATTTGTTTTGGTGGAGGGAGTTAGGAATTCCCTATACCTATGAAATCCCAAGTTCACCTTGTCCTATCACATTGTCAGAGTTCATCTGTTTTCATTTCTCACTGATTTCCCACCATCCCCATCACTTACAATCTGTCTAAAATCACTTCCATCTTCAACATAGTGTTCTAAGGCCCCTTCCAGTTCTAATGCTGTAGGCCAGGCATTAAACTCAAAAAAATTGAGAACCACTAAACCATTATTGTTGCGTTTTTTATTCATGTTTTTTTTTTCCCAGTCATGTCTAACTTTTCATGATCCCTATTAGGGTTTTCTTGGAGTAGTTTGCCATTTCCTTCTTCAGCCCATTTTACAGATGGTGAAACTGAGGTAAACAGGGTTAAGTGACTTGCCCAGGGTCCCACAGCAAGGCAGTATCTGAAGCAGATTTGAATTTATGAAGATAGTCTTCCTGACTGTAGGCCCACTACTCTCCACCATCTAGCCACCCCCCACTAATCCATGCACACTAGTATCTTTGTCAAGAAAACCCTATAGACAATATGGTCCACCTGGTCATAAAGAGTCAAACTTCAATGAACAACAATAAAACCATACAAAATGATTTCTGTGTGTGATACTGATTTTGAAAATCACAAATTAACATTATCGGTGTTGTATTGTAATTTCATTTATTTCATTAAACATGTCCTCAGTGTATTTTAATCCGGCCACATTGAAGAGCTTTTGCACATGGCTTACAGGCTGAGTTTGACACATCTGACTAGGAAAGCAGGATTGGATAGTAAAAACTTGGGCTTGGAGTCAGGGGGGCCTGGTTTCCAAACCCATCTCTGCAATACCAGCTGCCTACTCCTTTCTTCTCATCAGTTTCCCTGTCTCCCTCCTCCTTGTATACTTTAAAGAAAATCAGCCATACAGAAAACAACCTGATGCAATATAATGAGAACAAGATTTATGGTTAGACAATCTAGTTTAAAATCCAGAGTCTGCTGCTTACTGTCTTAGGTGACCCTGGGCAGGATATTTAATCTCTCATTTTTCTCATTTTTGAAATAAGATGATTGGACTAGATCAGTGTATCATGAGCCCCTCTGAAAGTCGGATAAAGCCAATGGAATCCTCGGAATAATGTTTTTTGCCTACATTCATAATTGAAGAAAATGCTCAATTTCAGTTAAAAATTAGTGAAGTTAAAGTTGTAATGTTTTCCTTCCTCCAAGTCCATGGAGCTCTTGAAATCTCTCCATGCACTCCTTGGAAGGGGTCCCAGATTAATAATTTCTGTTTTTTCCAAACTCATAATCTAACATCATCCAGTGTCCTATATGCTACTTACTTGGGTTCTCTATCTTAGATATGTATTTTTCTTTATGCCAGACACTTAAAGGGGAGCCCTTTGGCAAATCCCTCTAATCTAATACCTTTTCCTCCCTTGCCATTTGGTCTTGTGTCATCTTTGAATAAAGCTTACATGATAGGAATCCTAGGCCCCTTTTGGAAAAAGAAATAAACCTAATCCCATTGCTACTGATACTCCTGAAGGAAATATGGAGTTAAGAATTCCCAAGTACCCAAAAGTGAAATAAAAGTATTTTATGGACAAATTCCCCTTCCTTCTTGAAAAGTAGAATGTAATCAAGATAAAAGCTTACATTTACAGAACATTTTACAGGGTGCTTTGCATACATTAGTTTATTTAACCTCACAAAAGCCATGAAAGGGTAAGATTGTATATTATTAACTTCCTTTTACAGAACAGAAAAGTAAGGCTTGCCTAAGATTGTGAGTTGACTTGCCCAAGGGGGCACCTTGGGTAAATTTCCCAGCCAGGACTGAGACCCAAGTTTTCTGACTCAAAACCCAATACTCTTTTAACAATACAGATAAATGTTTAAGAGATGAGGATTTTTGTTTTCATCAGTTCTAAAGTTTTGTGATGGTGCCTTGATGGTGAATCATTGAGTATACATATATATAGTCCCAGGCTAGAATAAATGAAAGGAAATTTATAACATCCTAGCAAATATAATTTCATAATTATATTATATTGTATATATATATAATATTATATTGATATAATAATTAATAATAATAAATATAATTGTATAATGGCCATAATAGTATAACAGTTCAAATAATCATAGAATTTTCACATTGTGAGTTCAGAACCTCAGGAACCTCATCCAATCTATACCTGAATATCCCTTAATACTAACATTTCCATCAGACTGAAATTTTGTCTTAGAATCTGGGAGTGTGATTGCTAACGTGTCATTTTATGGTCCCTTTTCTTTTGGTGTGGTTTCAGTAATCCTTTCTCCATCACCCTCAACAAATGATCAACAAGGTTGGGGAATTCACTACTAGTTTATCAATCAATTAACATTTCTTTAAAACCTGCTATGTGTGAGGAAATCTGCTAAGACAGCCCATTCCCTGGAGAACCACTCTTAACTGTGACAAAGTTAAGCTAGGTGGTTCAGTGGATAGAGCACAAGCCCTTGTTCAAATTTGACCTCTGACACTGGACACTTACTGAGTGACTTTATCCCAATTATCTAGAAAAAAGCAAGAAAAAAAAAAGAAAGTTAAGATACTGATTTTTTTTATAGAAACGAGGGAAAGGCAAAGGAATTGCACGTAGTGATGAGGGACTATATAGAAATTTCTACCTTCCTAGTTTATTAGTATATCCCAGGGCTCCTCTCAGCTAGGTTCATAATACTGTTGAAATACTCATCTATTCACAGCCCTGAGTCCCAGCTGATATATCTCTTTATACAAGAAGCCAGACTAATTCACAGCAAAAGGCATTTAATAAAAAAAAAGAGATCGGAAATGTAATAGCAAAGAATTGAATAAGGTGTTTGCACCCAATCTGATATAAGGACCTCTCCCAGCATATTCCCCACGAGCTGTGGTTTCCATTCCAAAGTAACCCCTTGGGCTTCCCCACACATAAAAAGAGGGATATTGTAATTCATTCACTAATAAAGGTACCGCTTTGTAGCAGGCTTAGGAATGTGGTGTCTCTGTTGTAGATATTGAGATTGCTCTACCAGGGGTCCTCAAACTTTTTAAATAGGGGGCCAGTTCACTGTCCCTCAGACTGTTGGAGGGCCGGACTATAGTAAAAAGAAAACTTTGTTTTGTGGGCCTTTAAATAAAGAAACTTCATAGCCCTGGGTGAGGGGGATAATCGTCCTTAGCTGCTGCATTTGGCCCGCGGGCCGTAGTTTGAGGACCCCTGCGAGTGTATCCTGACATAGCAGCAGCAGACATTGCCTTGAGCTGGGATATACCAACGTATCTTAACTTGGAAAGGTAGAGATGAAAATGCCATTTTTCTTGTCCTTCTTGCATAGCTTGCATCCCCAGCCTTTTAAATCACAAATTTAAAATTCCACGTTGAATGTATATTAGGTAACATTGCCACGCTGATCTTCTGGGAGATGTGGGTCAAAGGGAATTTCCTCTCATAAGTGTCTCTCAGCCCCAGGCATTGTGGAAACATAGGATCCACAAACACCGTTCACCAATATATCAGAAATAGAAAAACTCGTCACTAGGAAGAGCCATTTGGCCCAATTCATTGTCTGTAAAGACTACTATATCAGTTTAATAAACATTTATTAATCTCATACTATGGCTAAGTGATTGAATTAGGACATCTTGCTAGAATCCCTTTGTCAAGGGAGAAGAATAAAATGATCACTGGTTAAGCTAAAGATTACCTGAAAGTCCAATAAAGAAGGACTGAGCAAAGTTAATGACATAACTGAAAATTTACAAGCAATAAGAGACTAAACTGGAATAATACAGGTAAAAATATCACTAGGTGGGGAGTAGACAAAAAAAAATGGGAGAGATTTAACTGTAGTTTATAAATAATTTTATATTACTTCAGTTAGGATATTGTTAGGTGGGACATATTGTACCCATAAATTGCTTAGCACAAAATCATCCTTGTCCTATCCCATGCAGAGAGAACAACACATCCCTATAATTAGTGCACTTGCCCAGGCTGGAATAAAAACCAAGAATTCTCACCTGGGGAAAAAAGGAATGGTTTTTAAATTGGGATGCAAGTAAGCATAAATCAAAGACCTGCCTGTCCAGGTAGGGAACCTGGGACTCAGGGGAGTGATGAAATCTGAAAGGTTGATACAGGATAGAAAACTTGGTACAGAAACAGAGATCTCAAGCCAGGAAAGCATCATAGCACCAGGAGGTAATGCATTAGACACAACCTGCTTCAAGCTTTAATCTTTTAAAGAAGCTTGCCTAGATGCAACCCACTCAGTCCCTAAGTCAGCTCTATCTCCGTTTGATGGAGTTTCACCTTTAAGGTCCCTGGAATAACTTTTTGGTACTTGGTAGATCTATGCTTCCATTATGTGAATTAGATCTGGAGAATGGATGGGTGGAAGTTACAGAGAAGCAGGTGATTGCTCAAACTGAAAGAGGAATCCCGAAGGCCATTCTTCTTTGTGCAGATTTTGATTAAGTACAATTTTATATCAGATCATTTACATTCTACAGCTCCATTAAATTATAGGTAGTAGCTTCAGAGTAATTTTTATTATTTGTTAAATGCCTACATTTACACATTACATGTGTCTTTAAATATTTGCCCTGAAAAATAGGTGCCTCTGTCACTGTCTATAGAGAAGTAAAGTGATAGAATCTACTTGAGCACAAATCAGTCAATCCATGTGTATTATTCTATGCATATTATGCTTTGCATTTATATTGATAAATTATTATTTATTATGCCATGAGCCCGATACAAGGACGGGCTTCCATCTATCCAGAGTATATATTAAAAACAAGAAGGACACAGTCATATGAGCAATACTTGGGTAATAGAATGAAATTGATTGGTGAGTTTACATAGAATTCCAATGGTAGCATATGGGCAGGAGCAGTTTTTACCCTCCACACTCAATGTCATACATAGGCCAAATAAATTAGGTAAAAGATGCAGTTCTTCGTGCAAAGAGGAAAAGCTTTTTTGTACAACAGCATCCTCTTTGCTCATGTTATCCATAGAGTGTCTCAGATAAGTAAGAAGACGTGAAAATAGTTCTCCAGGCCCTACATGAGACCGTGAAGGAATATCAGAGAGATTCCCAGCCAGGTGCCCTTTTCCATATTTGGTGATTGGGCCAGTTCTGAAATATTAGCCAGGGGTGACTGGTTTCATTATGGACTAATGAAAAAATTTGGAAACGTTTTACAGCTGCTACGATAGGGGATGATAAAAATTATCTAATAATGTACAAAAGCTGCGAGAAAGCATTACTGATCTGGGTACCAGATAAAGCAGGGAAACAGTTTCCAGATTTAACTAAAATTATATACAAGACCAAGTGGTACAATTATTGATCATAATGCTGGTACTAGGGAGTGCAACAAGTTCAACAATTTAGACAGAGTGAGCATAAAGAATGAAAATGCTTCTAATTAGTATTAAGGCAGACAGAACATCTTGTAACCTTAGGGTCTTTAGGGTCCCTGAAGTAAGAGCTTTCTACAAGGAGGATGAAGTCAGGACTCTGCAGGGGAACATCTGTTAAGTAAAGGTTCTTAACATGTGCTGTGGCCTGGACCTCACTGGCAGCCTGATGAAGGTGAATTCTACTGTGGTTTCTTGCCTACGTTCACAATTAAAGGAAACGCTAACTTTCAGTTAGAGGAAAGTGAAAATAAAAAGATGAATGTTTTCCCATCCTGAACCTGGGTTCAGAAATTGCCTGAAATCCATGAGCCCTGTCAGGATCTGTGACAGCCAGGAAAGAATTCTACTCTAGGGCAAGGTTAACAGTCATAGATGGTTATCCTGAGAGGATTCAGGACTGAGGCAGGGACAGCGGGTCGGGGGGACAGTGGCAGCTCGGAGCGGAAAGCTCTCATACTCAGCGACTCTAAGTTTGTAAGTATGCTGAGGAGCCTTTTAGAAGGAGAGCTGTCACTGTGAGGGACAGGACCTCTAGAAGCTGTTTTGGGCCTTCTCTCTCCAAGAGGATCATCAGATCACGGAGTAAATGGGTGACGTGCAAGTGAGTTAGATTGAAGTGAGGGAGGGCTGTGAAAAGTCACCAGCCTCCTTTTCTCCTCCAGAGCCAGTGGCCAGATAGAGACCAAGGTGACTGGAGATGGCCCTGGATGCAGTGGGAGATTTTGGCCTTTTTAAGCTAAGGTCTTTAACAGGTCTCTGGTTGAAGCAGTGCCCAATGATTAAGGCTGGGTAAGAAATTAAGGCAGGGAATGACCTTTTTTACCTAATTCTCCTCCAAAATACACCCACATACACATGCACATATATATCACTATTTATATATACATATATATATATATGTATACATAAATAATGTACATTGCATATATATTATATATAATATATATACATTATATATATGTATATTATATAATATACATATAAACATATGTATATATAATATATAAATATATATCAACTATATAGAATAAATATATCAAATATCTATACATATATATTATATATCTACATACATATATGTGTATGTAGATATATAATATATATTTATATATATTATATATATATATGTATATGTAGATATATATATTTGTATAATATGTATGTATGTATATAAAATCTGGGAGAGAAAGACCTTTAGGATTTCTGGCCAAAATAGAAACAATTGTTATTTACCTTCACTCTGAGCCAATAAGGGCCCTAACAAGACTAAGTAGGGCTTGGCCTGGGACTTATTATTGATCAATCAATAAGAGCCAGAATGATTTGAGTTTAAGACATGGCCTTAAAATGTAAACCCCAAGATATCTTGTAAGTTTTCAGCACTCAAAATTGCCTGCACCCACAGGCAAAAATATGATGCCTTATGGGGGCAGAGAGAAGGTAAGAGAAAGAAGAAAGAAATAAGAAGCTGCCCAACTGACCAGTCCAGTTGGGTCCCCAGGGGGGGAACTCCTGATGCTGTTCATAGAAGATGCTGTTTGTCCTTCATTCTCAAGGAGAATAATGACCTTAAAGGTCGCCTAATACCAGGTTAGCCACAATCTCCAACAGTGAGGCAGAAGTGTTGATGGAACAAAGACAAATGGGCAAGCTGGCCACCAAAGGGTCCAAGACAGACTTAAAGTAGGAAAAGTTGGCTCTCAACATTTGATAACAGTACAAGGTAAAGGGGGGGGGGTATATGTATATATACATATATACACATGTATAAATATATGTACTATCTTATATGTGGCATATAGTATAGATATAAAACATATATACATACACTTTTAAGGTAGTATGTTTATATGGTAGTATATACATGTATTTAAGGTAGTATATATCATGCCATATATCTCATACCATATATTATTATATTATTTAATATCATATTATGTCATATTCTAATTTGGAAGAAGAAGGACAGGAGCTGAGAACAGAACCTGTTTTCATAATGACCAATGTGACTTCAACTTTCCCCAACCAGGATAAAAATGAAGAATTGTTGTCATAAACTCATTCCTACAGGGTTTTTACTAGAGCATCGTAACTTAAAAGCCATAATACAATGACCAGCTGTGCTCCAAATTCCTCCCATCTGTTTCAGATTAGTGGAGCAAGCTAGTTTTTAAAAAATCCTGAACTCTGACAATGGAAATGTGCTTCCCCACCCTGAAACCTCATTGCCTTAACAGTGTACGGACAGTTAGGTGGCAGAGTGAATAGAGTGCCAGGCCTGGAGTCAGGAAGCTTCTGGCCTCAGATACTTACCAGCTAGCTGTGTGATTCTGGGCAAATCATTTAACCCTGTTTGCCTCAGTTTCTTCATCTGTAAAATGGCTGGAGAAGGAATGACAAATCACTCCAGTATCTGGGCCAAGAAAACCCCACATGTGGTCACAAAGAGGCAGACAATTGAAATGATTAAACAGCAAAAATAGTGTATCCATAGGAGGGAGCAGAAACTTCCTCCCAGAGAGCTCATGACCTGTAACAGCCAGCACGGAAAGGAAATTCATTGTATTCTTCAATGCATTCTTTTTACATTCTTCTAGCTAGCATTTAAAAAAAAAAAAAAAAGGGTAGATCCACCAGAAAATGTAATAGAATCAACATCATTTTTGAGGATTTGGAGGAACAAGAATTAGGGACTTGTAATGGCAGTAAGGAAGCTTTGTTCAAATACACTCAAGTGACTGGCAGGTAACTGCAAACAGGAAATGATCCTCAGGATATAGGAGGATGGAAAAAAAAAAGACAATGCAATGACTTTCCATCATGAAATACATGGCATTCCCAGCAGATGCAGGAAAACAGTGCTCTGATAGGATTATGGGGAAAGTGGGTAGGATGGAAGTCATCACAGTTTCTGGATCCTGGAAAAACCAACAGATGGCTTTTTTATGATTTCTTGAGAGGGAAGGTAAGTGTGGTAAATTAGAAACAGGTGGGAACAATAATTACCTGTTTGAGAAGAAAAGTAATGACTAATTGAACACCTTCCTTAAAGAGAGGAGACTGTGAAGCCCAAGGGAGCAATCTGGTTGGGCTCAGTGTAAAACAAATCAGTTAGTGGTTAAGGAGACAGGCAAACCTCATTTGCAAGAGTGACTCAAAAGTCAGGTGATGATTGTGGCCAACAATTCCTGTTACAATGAAGAATCGTTGGCACTAGTGTAATTTTCTGCTAGGAGTGTCAAAATGTATTTCCCACGATACTAGAACATCCAGATAAATCCATAGGATCCCATATCACAACTTACAAATCAGATCCTTTCTCAATAAGTTGGCAGAATTACAAGGCAATCCCAAAAACTTTGGATGGAAAATGCCATCCTCATCCAGAGAGATAAGTGTGGAGACTACCCATGCACATCATGTTTTTTCCCTTTTGTTCTGATTTTTCTCTTCCAATGTGATTCATAAAGAAATATGTTAAAAAAAAAAAACTTTTTTTGTAACTGGGGGAAATAAAAGTTGAAGAAAAAAAGTTGGCAGAAGTACAAGGGCTAAGTAAGGACCAAAATAAATTGTGGTAGGGACAGAAAGTGGGTGAAGAATGAGTTGTCCTCCTCAGCATTCATGACTTCAGGGGAATCTCTGCAGAGAATTTAGAGATTTGCAGGATGGAATGAGAAGTTCAAGTGATAACAGAAATAATCTTTCCAGAGTTGGAACATTGTAATAAAAGGACCATATTAGTCTATAGGGAACATGGAGTATTGGTATCATAATGATGAACAGCCGCATTTCTCAAAAGGATGGTTCCTAAGACCCTTTCTTTCATCATACAACTAATTGGTGGGTTTTATCTTGGTCTACAGGGTTAGAAAAGAAGGCCTGTCTTTAATTTGGGAAGCACTCAATTTTTCCCTTGCATCTTACGATTTTGATTTTAGTTTTTCTTATGAACTTATGAATGCAGCTTTTATCCATGGCCTCATTTTTATGTTCAGAAGCTTCTGAATACCAATCAAAAAAGATCCCATTGGGCATGCTCCACTTGTGATACAAAAGTCTGGAGAGCTCCCAGAAATATACTGTTTTGTCGACATCAACTGGTCATTCCATAAAGAATAGTTCAATGGGACTGCCCTTAATATGCTAATTCCACACATCTAGAAATTGCAAATCTTGGAAGAATAATAACCATACATATAATGACCTGGAGGTCCCTTGGAGGAAATTAGAACTTGCTTGGGATGACCTATCTCCATCACAAACACAAGGAAAAAGCTTATTCAACTTGTCCCTTTTCAACCTGCAGACCATTTCAGCAAAGAGATATCTACCCCATGTGGGAAGGCTTTCCCAGTCTCCCCAGATTTTGTTTCCTGGTTAATTATATGTCACTGCTCATCACAGACTCTACTTTTTAGCCAAACTGGCCTGCTTGATATTCCCTATTCGTGACATTTCTTCTCCCCTACCATGCCTTTATATGGGATATTTCTTAGGTTTGGAATGCCTTTGCTATACTCACTTCTGTCTGGAATCCCTGTCTTCCTTCTAAGCTCAGCTCAAGAGCCATTTTTTTCAAGAGCTCACCAAATAGCTATATATTTGTTTTGTACATACGATGTATTTACCTATCTGTGAATGTTTATGTATTAATTATATTTTATGTATTTTATTTATATAATTATATATATAATTTTTATATTGTATTTATATAATTATGACATGTATATGTATATAAACATTACTATAATTACTTAAAATATGTATATATGTATGAATTTTATATACAGACATGTATGTTTATAGATTCATGTGGATGTATATACATACATGTATAAGATAGATATACACATATATCCTTCTTGTAGACTATAAGTTTATTAAAGTCTAGGACTGCCTCATTATTATATTTTAATCCTTAGTACCTAATACAGTGCCTGCCTAGTACAGAATAGACCTTTACATCTTTTGGCAGTTGTTTGATACAGATTTCCAGTGAAGAAAATCTATTATGAATTTATCACTATTATTTAATTTTCTCTGCTACCACAGGAGGGTATAATCAATTCAAAAACAACTCAGCAGAATGGGACCAAATTCAGGCTAAGAGCTTGCATGGTGTGATGGGAAAAGCACTGGACTTGAAATCATGAGATCTGAGTTCAAATATTGTCTTGGACACTGGAGCTTTATGACCTTTATAATTCATTTTATCTCTCTATGCTTCAGTATTCTCATTTGTAAAATGAGAAAAAATATATACTTATAGTATGTATCTCTCATTTTCAATTATCATAGGGAGGGAAATAGAAGGACAAGTAAGAGTAGGCATTAGTAGGCCACAACATATTATGTGATATACAGGGAATTACAAAGAACCTTGTGATGAGGATCATCCCACTGGGGCAGCTAGGTGGTTCAGTGAATAGAACACTGGGCCTGCATCTATAGTCATATGAAAAAAATGCTCCATATCGCTATTGATTAGAGAAATGCAAATTAAAACTCTGATGTATCATTTTATGACTATAATATTAGCTAAGATGACAGGAAAAGATAATGCTAAATCTTGGAGGACCTATGGGAAAACTGAGACACTAATGCATTGTTGGTGGAATTCTGGAGAGCAATTTGGAACTATACCCAAAAGGCTATCAAAATGTTCATACCTTTTGATCCAGCAGTATTTCTAACTAGGCCTGTATCCAAGGAAATCATAAAGGAGGGGAAGGGACCCATATGTGCAAAAATGTTTGTGGCAGCCCTCTTTGTAGTGGCAAAGAACTGGAAACTGAGTGGATGCTCATCAATTGGAGAATGGCTGAATAAGTTATGGTATATGAATGTTATGGAATATTATTGCTCTATTTAAAAATGTGATGAGCAGGATGATTTCAGAAAAGCCTGAAAAGAAATATGAACTGAAGCTGAGTGAAGCAAATAGAATCAGGAAAACTCTGTATGTAGCAATAGCAAGATTGTATGATAATCACCTATGATACATTAAGTTCTTCTCTGTAATTTAGTGATCCAAGAGAATTCCAATAAACTTTGATGGAAAATGCTATCCACATGCAGAAAGAGAACTTTGGAGACTAAATATAAATCTAAGCATTTTCACTTTTTTTTTCCTTTTTCTTTCTCATGGTTTTTCCTTTTGTTCTGATTTTTCTTTCACAAAATGACTAATAAAATTATGTTTTAAATGATTGCACATGTATAATCTATATCAAATTGCTTGCTGTCTTGGGGAGAGGAGAAATAAGGGAGAGAGAAAAAAATTTGGAACCCAAAATCTTAGAAAAATAATTTTGAAAACTATATGTTCAAAAATACATGTAATTGGAAGAATAAAACACTATTGAATTAAAAAAAAGTGATGAGGGTCTGAACTAAAGTAGTATGAGCAGAAGAAGGAATCAATTAGATGTGAGAAATGTATAGAAGATAGAAATGGCAAGATTTGGTGACTAACTGACCCTGTGAAGTGAGGGAGAGAAAGGGGCAGCTAGGTGGAGATAGATCACCAACCTTAGAGTCAGGAGGACCTGAACTCAAATCCAACTTTAGAACTTGACCCTTGCTAGCTGTGTGACCCTGGACAAGTCATTTACCCTTGATTGCCCTGCCAAAAATAAAAAATAAAAAAGGTCTAAGTTAACCCTTTCATCTTCTGGAAGAGTAAACAAGGGCTCTCTTTGTGTTAGCCTGGATCACAACTATTGCATGGAATTTTTCATGATTGGAATTAGGCTGTAAAGTATCTTATAGGGCCTCTTCCAAGCCAAGGACAGCTTCAGGTGTTTGCACAGCACTCTGTACCCAGACAATAGGGAAGCAGATGCATGTGCTCTTGTCTCTCATCCCAGGCTGAGTTTTGCTCTCCCTTATTTCCCTCCCCGTGTAGCGCCAGAGACTGATTAACTCTGCCAATGGAGTGAGCAAGCCACTGCAGAATGGCCGACATGAGAACATTGAGAATGGGAACGTGCCCGTGGAGAACCCGGAGGAGCCCCAGCCACAGCAGCAGCAGCAGCAGCAGCAGCAACAGGAACAGCCAGAGCCCGAGGCCACTGAAACAGATTTCCTCTCTCCCTTTTCCATGCCAGGTGAGTTCTAAGCAAGTGTTATGAGTCAGAAAAGTTTCAATTTAAATTTATTTTTTCAATAAATTAAAAAATCTGTTTTTTTCCCTTTCCCGTATCTCCCCACTCAAGACTTTATTACAAATGTGCACATTTCCATGTTGGCCATGTCCAAAAAATATGTGTCTCAATCCATTACCTTTTGGTCAAGAATGAGTAACATGATTTATCACAGTCCTCAGGAATCATGGTTGGCCATTACATTAATCAGAGTTCTTACATCTTTCAAAGACATTTGTCTGTGCTTTTTACTGATGTATAAATTGTTCTCCTGGTTGAGAAGGGTAAAAATGAAATTTTACCCTAACCTAGAGGATTTAGTTTGGGCCTATCTAGGCCAACCCCTCTCATTCTACAGATGAAAAAATTGAAGTCCATGATAATTGGTTTTGTCACTTATTAGACCTTAAGCAAGTCACTTAATTTTCTGAGCCTCAGTACCCTCATCTATAAAATAAGAATAAATTAACAATATCTATTTCCTAAGATTGTTGTGAGACTCAAATGAAATAGAAATGGTAAAATAAGATCATATATGTAAAATGCTTTTTTTGTTCTTGTGTCATTTCTGACTTCATTTCCCCATTTGGGGTTTTCTTAACAAAACTATTAGAATAGTTTCCTATTTTTTCCCCCAATTCATTTTATAAAAGAAGAACTGAGGCAACCAGGATTGAGTGACTTGCTCAGGCTCATACAACTTGTATCTGAAACCAGATTTACACTTATGAAGATGAGTGCTCTATCCACTGTGCCATTTAACTGGCTGCTCCATGAAAAATGTTTTGCAATCAATTAATAAACTTTTATGAAGCCCCCACTAAGCATTACTTAAATGCAAGCTGGTATTATTAAAGTCCCTTCTAGCTATGGCATTCTTTTAGTTTATTAACTAGTCACCTACTGGGGCAAAGCACTATTGCACTGGCACAAGATAGTCTCTTTGCATGCAGCTCAGAAAGGTGTAAAAGGTTGGTGAGACATAGTTTCTAGGTCATTGATCATTTTATTCATCATGCCAGCCAATAATAAAAGGGGTCAATGGCACTCTCAGATGTCAGAGGCCCCCATGGAACCTTATATGCCCTTGGAAGAATGAGTGTTTCTGAGAGTGGCCACCAACTCTGGTTAAGAATTAATGAGAAGATTCCCACTCCCTCTATTTTTGCCTGTCTGCATTTTTTTTTAATTTTCTTCACAGGCTAATTGTACACTATTTCAGAGTCCGATTCTTTTTGTACAGCAAAATAACGGTTTGGACATGTATACTTATTTTGTATTTAATTTATGCTTTAATATATTTAACATGTATTGGTCAACCTGCCATCTGGGGGGGGGGGGGGGAAGGAGGGGAAAAATTGCAACAAAAGGTTTGGCAATTGTCAATGCTGTAAAATTACCCATGCATATAACTTGTAAATAAAAAGCTATTAAAAAATAAATAAATAAACATTAGCCTATTTAAAAAAAAAAGAATAAATGAAAAGAATGAATATTACAGTAAGAGGTAAACCCATTCTGATAAGGGGTTGGGGCATAATTTTGATCTCTCTCCCTCCCGGACCCCCCTAGCCTCGGGCAGTCTAGACATAGGATCTCACTTTACTCAGACTGGCTGACTAGAGCCACCGTGGGCCCCAAATCACCTTAGATTAAATTCATTATAATATCCTCTAGTTGGGCAGGGTTTCCGACCCAGGATGGAACATCAACATTGTCCTTCAGCTCAGGATAATTTGATTGTTGATTATAATATAAAAAAGTGAAATAATCATTTCTCTCAATAACCATAATCCAGAGGAAGGATACCTGATAAGTTGGAACTTTGATCAAAATTACATATATATATATATATATATATATATATATATGTGGATGTACATGTATATATATATATATATATATATACATATATATATATGCATACATACAAACCCTGAGAGTCTTCCCCTCCCAGATTGAGATAATAGATATGTGTGTGTAAGTGTTTTGGGCTTTTTGCCGCATTTCTTCCCTAGCCTTACTCATTAACTGGACCTTACCTCAGTCAGACGGAGACTTGTTAAAAAACCTTAGTTGAAAAGGCCAGTTGTTCTGATTTACATCTTGCCACTGGATCCAGATGGCTCTGGAGGAAAGAGTGAGGCTGGTGATTTTGCACAGCCCTCCCTTATTGAAATCCAGTTCACTTGCATGTCATTAAATCACCTCCCCAATGTCATGGTCCTCTTCGAAAAGGAAGGACAAACAACAATATACACACACATACATAGATAATTATATTTAAAATTACAATAGCAAAGACTAGAGCAAGTACTAGACCTAAAGTCAAGCATTCCTGAGTTCAAATCTTGCTTCAGATATTTATTTACTTGTTGGAAAATTTATCACCTGCCTTAGTTGCTGCATCTGTAAAACGGCACTTAATCTCTCAGGGTTATTACAAAAATAAAACAAGATAATATTTGTAAAGCACTTGGCAAACCTTAAAATGCTATGCAATTAAAAATCTTCCTATTATTATTGTTCATCAAAAATCAATTAACTATCTCATTAATCCATTCTCACCTCAGAGCTCTAGCTAATAGAGCTTCTGAAAAACAGTACCTCACTAATATACATAATGGTGGGCAGATTAGAGATGAGACCAATATTTCTCTTTTCTCTAAATCTGATTTTAAATGTTCTATTATCAAAAAATTCTTGATATCCTAGTAGTCTTTTAAAATAATAGTTTTGACTTTATTTAAGGCCCAGGAATCCTGCAGATAATTCAGATAGTCCATGGTAGGTTTTTCCATCACAATGTAAATGATCCAGGAGAGAAGTTGCCAGTAGTGTTTCTATTCCTTAAGGAGCTAAAAGACCAAGTACCAGGAAAGTCTCCAGCTCAGGAAAACAAACAGCTGGCTTCATCTTCCAGCTAAGCAAGTGCTAGAACAATTTTCCGAGGTCAAGATGAAAAATGTACGTGTTTATGTGGGGCTTTCTGTTATTCTTCCAGAGGATGCTAATTTTCCAAATGCTTTGCCCTTACTGGCTTTCAGTTTTTCTTATTTGAATATTTATTGACCCATTGAATATAATTTTTTTTGCCTAGGCACTGTGAGTAGATTCCCAAAAAACCCAAAAAAACAACTATTCCAGCCTTTAAGAATCCAACCCTTAACCTTAAGAAGTGGGAGGAGTCTAAAAATGTTTACAAAACAATTTAGAAACATACATTAAGTATCTCCTAGATTGCAAATATGGTACAACACACACACAAAAAAAATACAAATACAAATAGATGATGCAAATACAAAAAAAAAATATTCCCAGGGAATACAAAGGAAAAATACTGAGCCTCTGTTCTCAATTTAATTGGAAACGTGGTAGGGAGGCTGATGAGGCACACATGAAAATGTGGTGCAATGATATTATGCTAATTATGTTCAGGGAATTTAAGGAACAGAGAAGCAATCCTATTCAAGCTAAATACAAGTTTTATTAGATAATAACCTGTACTTCTCGCATGTTATACTGTTGTTGTTCAGCCATTTTGCAGTTGTGTCTGATTCTGTGTCCCATTTAGGGTTTTCTTGGTACTGGAATGGTTTGTTATTTCCTACATCAGCTCTTTTACAGATGAGGAAACTGAGGCAAACAGAGTAAAGTGACTCACCCAGGGTCACACAACTAGTAAATGTCTGAGGCCGGATTTGAACTTATGAAAATGAGTCAGGAATTCTGACTTCAGGCCCAACACTCTATTGACTTTGGTACCTGCTGCCCCCACATATCAGGAAAGTATAGAATATATGTGTGGTCCATGCTTTGGCCTGGTGGGGAGAGCAGAAGCCATAGGAAACCAGCCTGGTAGGGAATGGGGCATTCCTAGGGGACCCTCAGAGACTCTGTACTAGGCCCCAGCAAGTGCTCCGTTGGGAGGCAGGCAAGCCCTCCTTGCTTTCAGATGCTCTCCTCAAGAGTAGGTCATATAACACCAGAGTGGTGGAATTCCTTGGAAGTAGGTACCGGTGGTCATGGGTATTCACCCATCACTTCAGCTTTCTGGGCATGTGCTCCCCCTCACTTTGTGGGTGAAGGAGAACAAAAAAGTGTTTATTAAGTACTTATGTTCGGGAACTGGGCTAAGCAAGGAGGATACAATTGCAAGCAGAAAGACTGTCTCTGCTTTCAGGGAGCTTACATACTGAGGGGGGAAGATAGCTCCCCAATGGAATCTTAAACAGGATAATGATGGGGAGAGGAGGAACCCTTGCAGGGTGTGGTGTCCAAGTCCAGAAGTCATAAAAAGAGCCAGGAAAGGAATTAATGCTAGCCAGTCTGGTCCCCTCCCCAAGAAGGAGCCCCTAAGAGGAATGTGTCAGTGAGACAAGGGGACAAGAATAGGTGGAGCTGTGTTCTGAAATTAAAAGGATGGATATTCCAGAGTGAAGAAGCCTTTGGGGACTTCCAGGATGAGAGGCTGCTGTGATCAAGTCCAGAAAATCAGAGAGAGAATTAGGAATGAAGCTAATATTGCCCAATAAATGCTGGCCTGTGCCCCTTTCCAAATGGAGACCCCCTAGAAGTAACTCGCCAGGGGGAGAAGGGGCCCATCATGTCAGAGGTATGTTCTATGGGGAAAAGGCTACAGGAATGAATGGATGTTCCAAAGGGAGGAGGCCCTAGGCAATGAAGGAAATTCTAGGATAAGAGGCAGTTGAGATGGTAGCAAAATCTAGGCAGAAGAGACTAATTCAAACTAAGTGGTATCAGAGAAAAGATAAAATCCAGAGCAAGAGCTCTTAGAAAATTTGAGAAGTCAGAGAACACCTTTCCATGGAGAGATGGCTAGCAGGGGATGAAGATACCCTTCAGTCTTCTAAATTGAATAAAATAAGTGCAAATTAATATACGGGTAAAATTCTGGAGAGGCTTGGTGGTGAAGCAGATGGAGCTCTAGCACAAGAAAGGTGAATCTTCCTGAATTCAAATCTGACCTCAGATACTCACTAGCTGTGTGTTCCTGCACAAATTACTTAATCCTATTTGCCTCAGTTTCCTCAGCTGCAAATGAGCCGGAGAGAGAAATAACATCTTTTTTTTCTTTTCCAGTATCTTTTCCAAAAAACAGACAAATAAAAAACCCAAATGGGGTCATGGAGAATTCAACATGACTGAAAAATGACCAAACAACAATGATCCTATTAAAAATTGAGTTTATAGAACAAATGTGATAACAGTTTTGTTTGTATAATTGAAATATTTCCAGTTGTTAAAACTGTACATGATTCATCAAAATTTCAAACTGACCATATGGTGGACAGTCCCTTGGAATTTTTTATAACGGGATATAAACCAGAACTAAACCTGTCAGAATTACAGATTCCAAACACAACTCTGTACTATTTCAACCCATTGCTTCTAGTTTTGTGCTTTGGGGTCAAGAGGAATCATTCTCATCCTTCCACAAGACAACTCTTCAAGTATTTGAAGACAGCAAAATTTTGAATGAATAAGCATTTATTAAGCTCTTTATTAAGAAGTTGGCATTATACTAAGTGCTGGGGAATACAAACCTTGCTTGTTTTTTAAGAGATGGTTTCAGAATTTAAAGACTCAAATTCTGATTGGAACACAACACTTAGAGAAGAGAAAAGTTTTGATCTGGAGAAGAGAAAGAGGTGGGGGGAGGAAGAGGGGTTGGATGGGGATGGGTTTCTACTTTCTTTTACAAGAAGCTCCCTCTCCAAACTTAGACATTTTCACTGTCTCCTATGCCTGGAATATTCTCCTATCATCTCTACTTTCTGGTTTTCCTTTCTTCAAATCCCAATGAAACACCCACCTTCCACACCAAGCCTTTCCCACTCTTCCTAAATCTTAATATCTTCCTCCTGTGTGGCCTCAAATTTATCCTGAATATTGGTGGTGTCAAAATCAGACAGAAACAGGAGCCACTAACCCATTCTTAAGGATCCCTGTGGATAGCATATTGAGTTAGTTTTAAATTTGATCTAGATTTTATTGTTATTTTTATTTATTTTGTTAAATATTCCCAATTACATTTTAATTTGGTTGCAGGCCACTGGCTGTGTGTTTGACACCTCTGCTTTATACATCTTGGTTGTATGTGTTGTTTTTGTTCAGTTATTTTTAGTTGTGTCTGATTCTTCATGACCATATTTGGAGTTTTCTTGACTAAGATAGTGGAGTAGTTTGCCATTTCCCTCTCCAGCTCATTTTACTGTTGAGGAAACTGAGGCAGACAGGAGTAAATGACTTGCTCAGGGTCACATAACTAGGAAGTGTCTGAGGTCAGATTCGAACTCAGGGTGATGAGTCTTCATGATTCCAATCCCGACATGCTATCCATTATGTCACCTATAATATTAATAATATTATATTATTATATAATTGTATATATTATATAATATGATAATATAACATATACTATTATATTAATATATTATTAATAATAAACATAGCCACCTATAATATTGCTGTTTCCATATTGTCTTTCTATTAGACTTCAAGCTCATTATTTTATCTTTCCATTAGACTTCAAGCTCACTGAGAGCAGGGATTGTCTTTTGCCATTCTTTCTTACCAATGTTTAGCACAGTGCCTGACACACTAATAAATGCATATTGACTGAATGACTACAAAAATTGACCTCAGTGGGTGGCAGGATGGAGCATATGAAATGGGTCTGTTTCCTAGACTCAAGCTCCAAAGGTCCTCACCTAGACTTACTTCCCCAGGAATTATAGTGTGCTTTCCAGATAACCTGGTAAAGAAGTCCAGACCTCCTGTCTGGTATGAAGGAGGATGCTGGTCCAGCTTTTTTCTACTTCTGTGCATCAGAGATGTGAAACACATAGTTTAAGTGTGACCCAAACCAGATTAAATGTAACTGGGAAATAAAAGAAGTCCAGACCTCCTGTCTGGTATGAAGGAGGATGCTGGTCCAGCTTTTTTCTACTTCACTGCATCAGAGATGTGAAACACATAGTTTAAGTGTGACCCAAACCAGATTAAATGTAACTGGGAAATATTTAACAAACAGATAAAAATAAATAAATAAAAATTAATAGTATCCTTTGACACTAAGACAATATTTTAGGTACAGTTTAGTGGCTACCTACCCCTCATTTCTATTTGACTTTAACATCATTGCTCTAAACTAAACACTCTTTTTACTTCCTTCATCCTTAATCTTCCTGTGATGGGATATAGTTTTCAGTCCCACAGCTAATTTAATCATTCCACTATCTCAGCATAGTTAGCGGATCTGCATTAGTTTGCCCGTCTCCTTATTAAAAAGGAGCCCAGAGAACTGAGAGCCAGTGCTTTATAAATGATCATACCAGGGCAGAGGACAACATTAAGCATAATGTCCCTCATTCTGGACTCCAGCCTGAATTCCCATTAACTTTTGGGGCTGCTGAATCACAGTCATCCGACTGCTGAAGAAATGAAAAGTGAAAGTGTGATGGGAGAGGGAGTGGAGTCCATCCATCAAGTTTTTAGTGTAGCTTTAGAGGTATGGAAGATTTCACTGATTTTTACAGGGGGAGTTTCTTCCCAACCTGAATCCCTAACAAACCTCCATCCATCACAGAAGGTACCAGAATACTCAGAATGTGCTTCATTCCTTTACATTGTCAGGTGCCCTTGATGTCAATAATTCTATAAGGTTGTTGTCCCTGGTCAGTTTTTAAGAGGAAGAAGCCCTTTTTCAATTTCCTGAGATCATCAAGGAGAAGATAAAGGAGGGAAACTAGGTGAAACAGTGGATTGAGCATCAGGCCTGGAGACAGGAAAACTTGACTTCAGATCTGGCCTCAGACGTTAGCTGTCATTTCTGTGCATCAGAGATGTCAAACATACAGCTTAAGTGTGACCCAAACCAGATTAAAATGTAATTGGGAAATATTTAACAAAATAGATAAAAATAAATAATTTAAGAATTAATAGTACCCTTTGACACTCGGACAATGTAGGACCCACAGGGTACTTTAGTTACAGTTTACCTCAGTTTCCTCATCTGTAAAATGACCTGGAGAAGGAAATGGCAGACCACTTCAATATCCTTGCTAAGAAAAACCCAAAAGTAGTCACAGAGTCAGACATGACTGAAAAAAAATGATTCATTAACAACAACAAACAACATAGTGGATAGGGGGGGAAATGTGGTACCAACGATGAATAGGAAAGGATGCCCAACTATTTACTATATTCTCTTCTCTGATGGAAATCCTGATAGATCTGGAGTGGTGAGAGAGAGGCCATAGTGAGGGATAATGAGGCAGGATCAGTTACAATATTAACTTGGAGGCTTTGGAATCCAACTAGATTGAGGGACCTTAGAAAACTTATTTTCCCAAATAAGGGCCTCAGTTTCCCAATTTTCTGTAAAATGGAAAAGTTGGAACCTCCAGTGGAACAGAATGTACCAGTAGCTGGAATGAATTTCATCCCTTTACCTTACCCAGATCTCTACCGTCTTTAAATCTCCCTTTAAATTCTCTTCTATATATTTTGTGTTCTAGCTCTAACACTTTGTGTTTTAAAGCCCCTTTTAGCTCTCACATTCCATATTCTATTGCTAACATTTGATGATACTACTAGTGAACTAAAAGCTACTCACTTCCTATAGAAGGCATTATATGTTTTCCTGCACAATTAACATCTTTCAAAGAGCTACCCCAGCTGCTACAGCACACAATTAAAATAAAACAAAACAAAAAACTTATCCACAGTATTTCCTCTCTTACCTACAAGCACAAGGAAATAGCTGTTTTTAATCCCAGGCCCACAAAGAACGAATGGAAGCTTTCTGGTGTCTCTTTGGCAAACTTTGTGATTCTGTGGAAATACAGCCTTTTCAAACCATCAATTATTTCCTTAGTTTTAAATTATCAGGAGCAAAGTGTTAAAAATTTCTCTCTCCGTCTGCTTCTGATTTGTTTCAGTATCACAGCCCTGAGAAAAACCTCTCTGTGCTCCAAGTCAAAATGAAATGAATGAGAAGTAGGCAGGAGGCCTGAGGAAAATCTCAGTGTAACTTCAGCCCTGTTCCCACATCTCCTCCCTGTTCCCCCTCTTTCCTCTATCATCAGAATGATCTAGACACATGGGTAGAGAATTTGGGTATGTATATTATACACCATAATTTGGGAAATCATACTTTATTAGTGCTGAAAGGAACCACCGATGTCATCCGGCCCAATACCCTCTTTTTACAGATGAAGAAAATGAAACTTTAATTGCATTCTCTTAGCGTAGCACCTGCAAAGCAGCAGAAAAAAGCTAAAAGTATCCCTAGAGGAGGAAGGAAAAGGGAATAAGCCAACTATCTGGTAGACACTGTGCTAAGTTCTCCAATAAAAATCTCATTTGGTCCTCACATCTTTACAGTTGAGGAAACTGAGGTAAACGATCACACAGCTAGCAAATGGAACAACCAGGACCTGGCCAGGGTTAGTGGATGGAAGAGTATATGTAGAAGACTAAGGTATAAGTAACCTGGAAAGGTAGGAGGCAAAGAAGGGCTTTGAATGTCCAACAGAGCATTTTGTAGGTGATAGAATAGGAAAGGTGATATTAGCAGACCTGTATTTTAGGAAAATCACATGAGTGGCTAAGCAAGCTGTTACGATAGTCCATGCATGAGGAGCTGAGGGCCTATACATGCCAGTGTCAGAAGAAAAGGGAGTATATTCCAGAGATGTTGCACAGGTGAATTTTACAGGTGCTGATAAAAGCTAGAATATAGTGAGAAGTTCAGGATGACTCCTAGGTTGAGAGGCTGAAGGGCTGGGAGAATGATGTTGCCCTTTACATTACTAGGGAAGGTAGGAAGCGAAGAAAGGTTTAGTGGGAAAGAATGAGTTCTGTTTTGGACAGGTTGAATTTAAGATAGTGGACATCCAGTTCAAAATGTCTGAAAGGAAGTTGGAGGTGCAAGATTGGAGGTTAGCAGAGAGACTGAGGCAGGAAAGGTAGATTTGAGAGTTGTCAACATAAAGATGTGATTAAATCCAAAAAAAGCGTGTGCTAACGACAAAAAAAGCAACTATCTCGTCTAAAAATGGTCAACACTATGTTAATGTTGTTAACTGATTTCAACATTAATATAGTGTAATAGATGTGGAGAAGATTAATTATTTTCTTAAAAAGAGAAAGTAATGATTTTACAATTATTTTTCATTATTTGTAAAATAGCCTTGGCTAGCATATAGAAAATAGTGTTGATTTAAACTTTTTGAAGCCCAAGTGATCAACTACTTTTGTAATAAAAGTTGATGAATCAGAATAAAAAAAAAAAAAAGAAATGAAGCTAAAGACAGATAATGGGAAATGTGTCTAAATGTCATAGAACTTGGAACACTTGGAAATAATTTGAGGAAAACACTTATGGGGAAACATGGCCAATTTCTAACCCATGTTTGTAGCTCATCCTTTAAATTTTTTTGGTCATCAGTCATTTCTTTGAAGAGGCTGGAAAACTAAATTTTGAAACAAAGCCAGCCAGAATTATCCTCTGTATCCCAGTAACTCCCCTCCTTTTTCTAGCTCAACTTCCTCATAGCATTTGAGAATAGAACTAAACTTTGAACCCTTCTATCTTTGTTTCTGGATTATTGATTTGTATTTGTGTTAGCAACATTTCTAAATTTTACCATCATTTAAAGCAATCCCTCCATTTTCACATTCCTCAGACCTCTTTCCTTGGATTTTTCCTCTGCCCTTACTGCCCTCTCCTTTGTATTAGGTCAGGGGTCTTCAAACTTTTTAAATAGGGGGGCCAGTTCACTGTCCCTCAGACTGCTGGAGGGCCGGACTATAGTAAAAACATAAACTTTGTTTTGTGGGCCTTTAAATAAAGAAACTTCATAGCCCTGGGTGAGGGGGATAATCGTCCTCAGCTGCTGCATCTGGCCCGTGGGCCTAAAGTTTGAGGACCTTTGTATTAGGTGTTTGAACAAGTAATGGATTACCATGCAGAGACATGGGTTGGAATCTTAGTTCAACAACTTAATAAGTGTGACTTTAGCACACTTAATCTTCCTAAATTCTGAACTTAACACTAGTTCTTTTTTTTTCTTCCTGTTTAAATGGTAT
This sequence comes from Sarcophilus harrisii, assembly GCF_902635505.1. NCBI lineage: Eukaryota > Metazoa > Chordata > Mammalia > Dasyuromorphia > Dasyuridae > Sarcophilus > Sarcophilus harrisii. The sequence goes on from NC_045427.1 coordinate 281,461,835, forward strand.
AGTTTAAAAAAAATTATTGATTACTTTAGTTTTTTAACAATTACATATTCCATGGTATCTCTTCCTGGCCCCTCATAGAGGGGCCTTATATTCCTTATAATAAAGACTAAAAAGAGTAAGAAAAAAAATAGTTCAGCAAAATTATTAATCATATTGGAAAAATCTGACATTTTATGAAATGTTCCGTTCCTGTGCCCCCGCCACCTTTGCAAAGAGAAAGGGAAGGTCTCTTCTCATATCTCTTTTTTGAAACTAAGGTTGGTCATTATCATTTCACAGCATCCATAGTTTCCATTTCTGGATTGTTGTTCTTTTTCATTTCCATCACTGTAATCACTGTGTATATTGATTTCCTGGTTTTATCTCAGTTCATAAATGATTTCATGTTTGTGTTTACATTTTTGTTGTTATTCAGTTGTTTAATTCCTTGAATTCCATTTGGAGTTTTCTTGGCAAAGATACTACAGTGGTTTAGCAATTCCTTCTCCAAGTCATTTCACAGATGAGGAAACTGAGACAAACAGTAACTTGCCTTGTTAATAAGTGTCTAAAGCTGGATTGGAACTCGTCTTCCTGATGTCAGTCTCAGTGCTCTACCCACTACACCTCCTAGCTGTCATATTCATATTATTCAATAATATTTTATGATAGTCATACATTACTTACTTACATACTCAATTTTACCTCTTCTTCAACTAAAAAAAATGAAAGCTATTTTTTAGTATTTAGGCTAATGCCTGGTACATAGTGGGCGCTTAATAAATGTATATTGATTGATTGACTCGATGATTTTCAAAGTTATTTTCAGCTCTAAAGCCTACAATTCTGTGATCAAGTCTCTCCCAGATTAAACCGTGTGCTTTGAAACTAGCTCTATGTCATATCTACCTTTCTATGTAGTAGGTTCTTAATAGCCAGTATTTGTTTAATGAAATTGAACCAGGATGGAGAAAATTGAAGACTTCTGGGAATTTATTTTTTTATACATTTTAGGCTTCTAGGATTTTATTTTTTACCTCTGTCCCTGCCCTTCTCCTCAACTAATATATGTTCCTTGATTTAAAAAAAAAAAAATCACTTGAACAAGTAGAGCTTTTGCATTATCCAAACTTCAGTAAGAGATTAGAGGACAAAATGCTTGCAAACACCCACATCTATTCTTTGATCTTGGCTGCTGTCTGAATGGGTAATAGGGCTAGAACAACTATTAGGAGACAATTTAGCCTTTCCAATGGGCTAATTTATACTTAAACTTCATACACTGATCCAAATAAGTATTTTGGCCCCCTAAAATAATTCTTTTTAATATCAAAGGACTGCTTTCAGACCTACCAGGTAAACTGTATTGTATATTGTTTCACATCTCAAAGTCTAGATGGAACAAAACATTCCTATATCTGAAGCACTGATCTACAAGTAGGAAGCTTAATTAGGGCCCAAGAGAATTTTATTTAAAAAAAAAAAAAAAAAGCCAACACTAGTAGAGAGCTTTAAAGGGAAGAATTTCCATTTTTAATCCAAAATAAAGGCAAATGCATCGGGCTTATAGATTAGAGCTGAAAGGGAACTTAATAGTCATCTAAGCCCTCCCCCCATTTTACAGATGAGGAAACTGAGACACAGAGAGTTTTACTGACTTATCTGACATCTGACTGATGTTAAGTAACAGATGGAAGTTTTAAACCCATATCCTTTTGACTCTAAACTAAGTTTCCTATGTCTTATATACTGACTATACCAATTCAGTTTTGAAAATTCTAAACAAGCCATAGAAGAAAAATTGGGAAGCCTGATAATGGTGGGAGGCCCTAGACTGAGGACAAATCCTTCATGGAGGAACTAAGCTGAGCCTTGAAGATGGCTGAGATTTTAAAAGGTGAAGATGAGAAGAAAAGGAAGTAAATGAGTGCTAGGAGAAGGGAATGATGGAATGCTGAATGTAGGGCTTCCAGAGACTTCCCTGAAAGCTGGACCTGCTACGAGTCCAACTTGGCAGAAATTACAAACTAGAACTGGAGTTTGGGAAGGTCAGTGGGGTATGAGTCAAAGGTGGGAATCAGGGCCAGACGGGTATGGTCTATTCCGAAAGCTTTTCAGCAGAGGCTGCCGTGGCCATAACTGGACCTTAGAGATTATTTTGGAAGCTGGTGGAAAATGGATTAGAGAGTGAGAAAGTCAAAGCAGAGAAGGGGCTGCTACAGAAAGATGAAACTTCAGCTCTAATATTGATCTCTTTAAGTAGAAGGGCAAAGTTTGGGATAGAGAAGAATATTATGGGATAAGTACTGAATTTCCTGCTACTAGAAAGAGACTCGGGAAGACCCATCTTCCTGAGATCCTGGACTCAGATACTCGCTAGCTGGGCAAGTCACTTAACCCTGGTTATCTGTAAACTGGGCTGGCAAAGGAAACAGCAAACTACTTCAATGTCTTTGACAAGAAAACCTCAGATGAGGTCACAAGAGTCATTCACAACTGAAACAACTGAATGAGAGCGAGAGAGAGGGGAAGTGAATAGTGATGCAATCTCTACCTTTTGTGGTGTTGTCTGCAAATCGTTTCATCTCATTGGGTCTCAGTCTATTCCATCATAAACATTAAAGGGACAATACTACATTTTACTCTTTTACAATTGTCAGTCCTGTGATCTCTAAAGTCCGTTTCAGTTCTAGCCTTCAATTAAGTTAATATTGATCAAACTTGTAGTCTATGACTAAGGCATTGGTTCTGTTCTGATTTTAAATGTATTCTAGAATAAACTATTCTCTCTTGGTCTCAGCTTTCTTATCTGTGAAATGAAAGAGTTGAATTCTAAATGAATTCTAAAATCTCTTCCAGATCCATCTCTGCTATCTACTTTTTCCAGTAATAACTCTTGCTGTACTCTTCCCCTTATTACAACATTCACCCATCCAGAAAATACAAGCTGGATGACTCTCTTGGGAGATGGTTGACAAAGGTTGGTTGGACACATCTTGGCAGTAATTGATCCATGGATATGTTTCACTTTATAAAAATTCAGTGTACCAAAACCAATCTGAATTTAAGTAGCAAAATGGGGGGTGAGTATGTAAAGATAGTTTTTGACATTCATTTTTGTAAGATTTTGAGTTCCAAAATTTTCTGTCTCTCACTTCTCTTCCCCCTCTCCAAGACAAAAAGCAATCTGACATTGGGTATGCATGTACAAGCATGTTAAACATATTTCTTATTGTGAAAGAGGAATCAGGACAAAAAAGAAAAATCACAAGAAAAAAAAAAGAAAAAACATTTAAAAGAAGTGAAAATAGTATACTTTGCTCTGAATTCAGATGCCATAGTTTTTTCTCTGAATATGAATGATATTTTCCATCACAAGTCTTTTGAATTGTTTTGGATGACTATATTGCTGAGAAGAGCTAAGTCTATCTCAGTTGATAATTGTACAATGTTGCTGTTACTGTGTACAATGTTCTCCTGGTTTTGCTCAGCATATATAATTTCTTTTGGATAAATATAAGGTTCTTCATCTTAGAAAAGTTTTTGCCACCACAAGGATTCCTTTTAGAAAAGATTTTATTTTGAGCATTTAAAATAGCAGCTCACATCTTTATAATACTTTCTTCACAACAACCATGAAAAATAGTTTATGTATTATTATGCCCAAATAAAAAAATGAGTCTTGCAGAAGTGAAGTAATTCGCCTACAGCCACATAGATAGTGTTTGAGCTAGGATTCAGACCTGAATTTCTTGATTCCAGCTCATTCTCCACTCAGCTTCAAAGTGCCTAACAGTGTTGCCTAACATATAGAATGTGTTTAATATATATTTCTTGAATAGTTTTTTTTTTAGGGTTACTGAATTTTTTTTTATTTAATAGCCTTTTATTTACAGGTTATATACATGGGTAACTTTACAGCAATAACAATTGCCAAACCTTTTGTTCCAATTTTTCACCTCCTACCCCCCACCTCCTCCCCCCAGATGGCAGGATGACCAGTAGATGTTAAATATATTAAAATATAAATTAGATACACAATAAGTATACATGACCAAACCCATTATTTTGCTGTACAAAAAGAATCAGACTCTGAAATATTGTACAATTAGCTTGTGAAGGAAATCAAAAATGCAGGTGGGCATAAATATAGGAATTGGGAATTCAATGTAATGGTTTTTAGTCATCACCCAGAGTTCTTTCTTGAATAGTTTTGGACAAGTGATTTAGACTCAGGGGTCTGCAGAGTATAACCCACGGGACACATCTGGTTTGTTACCTATTTCTGTAGGGCTTGTGAGCATATCAGACAATAGTTTGACAGCCCCTGGCTTAGAGAAATGACAATATTTGGGGGAAAAAAAAGTATTTTTACAGATGGGGCAACTGAACTGACTGTAGTTAGAGGAAAACCCCAGGGTAAATTCAGGCAACACCATCATAAGGGCATCAAAGTAGTTTTGTTTTTGTTGTACTTGATAAAACTATAAGATGGAGAAATAAATAGCTTGTTAAGGATGTGTGGTCCTTTAGCAACAGAGGAGAAATAGCCCCAGGGACCAGTCTACCTGCTTTATTGACATGTCAAAGACCTGTAGCATGAAAGATAGCTGGACCAGCAGAAAGGCAGATTACTGCTAACAACCTAATAAAGAAAGTTCATTTCTTAATGAGGGGTGAGAGGGAGAAGTATGCAATACCTCTCCTTAAATCACTGAATCTCAGAGTTTGGAAGGACCTTAGAAGTATTCTAAGCCAACCTCTAATTTAGCAAAAATCCATCCCCAATATGACATCTCCAACAATAATTATCTAGTCAATTCTTATGATTAGTCAGTTCCAATGATTAAGAAACCACCTCCCCACAAAACTCATTCTTTTTTAAAGTAACTCATTAACCAGAAGTTCTTCTTTATATAAAGCCTAAATTATCCCTCTCCCAATTTTCAATCATTGCTCCTAATTCTCTTTAGGGTCAAACTAAACAAGTCTAATCCTTTTTAATTTTTCTTCCCTGAGTCCTACCTTGCCTTTTCCCTTCCTTCCTACTTTCTCACCTTCTTTCCTTCCTTCTTATTTTTAATTATAACTCTCCTTCCTTCCTTCCTTCCTTCCTTCCTTTATCCCATCTTCTTTCCTTTTCACTTTCCTTCCTTCAGTCATACTATTCCTCCTTTTTATTTCCTTCTTTGCTTTCTATTTCCCTTTCCTTCTTTGTATCCTCCTTCATCCTTTCCCTTTATTCCTTCTTTCTCACTTTTCATCCTACTCTCTTTCCTTTCCTCTTCTGCTTCCTATGCTCCTTTCTTCCTTCCCTCTTACATTTTCTTTTTTTTCTTTCTTCCCTTCTACCCTTTCTTTCTGCTTTCTTCTCTTCCTTTCTACCCTTCCTTCCTTTCCTCATTCTTTCCTTCCTTCTAATTAAGAGATTTTATAATCCAAGACAATCCCAATAGTCTTGGAATGAAAAATGCCATCTGCATCCCGAGAGAGAACTATGGAGACTGAATGTGGATCGACACAATATTTTCACCTTTGTTTCTTTACTGTTTATTTGCTTGCTTTTTTCTTTTTTATAGTTTTTTTTTCCTTTTTGGTCTGGTTTTTCTTACACAACATGAAAATTGTGGAAATATTTTTAAAAGGATTGTACATGTTCTGCCTGTATCACATTACTTGCTGTCTTGGAAAGGAGAGAACATGGGAAGGAGGGAGAAAAAAATTGGAACATAAAATTTTACAAAAATGAATGTTGAAAATTATCTTTACATGTATTTGTAAAATTAAAATACTAAAAAGGAGAATAAATAAGGGACTTCAAAGGCCATATCTGACTAAGCATCCTTGCCAAAAAAAAAAAAAAGATCCTTGAGTGTTTTCTTGAAGATCTCTAACAAAAAGTGAGGAGAACCTCTCCTAAGATAGCCCACTTCACTTTTATATGGCTCTAATATTGAGGAAAGGAAGTTAAGGAAAAGGAAGGGGGAAAGAGGAAAGAAGAGAGAGAAAATCATCCATAATGCTGTTAAGAGAAGTCAAATATAGACAGACAGATAGATAGATAGTGTTCAAATCAATTCCTTCATCTATAAAATTTGAAAACTGGACCAGATGACCTCAAATCCAAATCTGTGATCTAATTATTTCCTTAAAATGATAAGAAAAATCATTTCCAGAGTTAAAATACAGAGTTGTTTTGAAGAGACAAAGTAGAGGTGGGTGGGCGGTGTCTTGGCTTGGATTTGATTTGTTTATAAAAGGCAGGAGTGTGAAAAGTCTCACTTTCTGTAAAAATTGGTTTCCTAAAAATTCAAGTTAGAGAAAGATTGCCAAGGAGACAGTGTAAAAGACTTGGCTTGTCTGGCTTCGCCTTAAGAGCAGCAGAATTTCAGATGTGCCATTAATGTAATACTCACAGGGTGTTTGAGAGCAGAAACTCAGCATTCAGAGAAGCCCAAGAATGGAAAACAGGAGGCTTCTAAAGTGTTATGCATATAACCTGTCACAAACACTGTCATTTTTATCCTCACAATAATCCTGTGGCACCAGGCAGAGCCAGGATTACAAATTATAAAACTGAGGCAGGACTTCTGAAGACATAAGGGTGTCTTAGGTTCTTTAGGTGGACTTTGTGAATGTAGTTTATTGAGTAGCAGTCGAGTTGAGAAGTAATCAGAAAAAAGACTAATTCTTATGTTTCTCAAATGGAAGAAAGATGTCATACTACTCTGAATAATGCACATTCTGATCTAAAAATCAAAGAATTATGGTGTGTTAATGTTGGAAGAGACCTTGGGAAAATAAACATAAAGATGACTTTGAAATCAAAGAACCATAGAATCATTAGTATTAGAGATGGTTTTGTTTTTGTCTGTATATCCATACCCAGTGCCATTTATAAAAGTTTTATATACAGTAAGCACTTAATAAATGTTTGTTAAGTTAAATTATTACATTAAAAACCTAAGGGAAAGAATATATAAATAAGTTCTATATTTTCTTATGCTAAGGGAATCCTTAGGATATATAGAAGCATAGATGGTAGAACATTCAATGCTAGATCTGAGAGACAATCAAGGCCAACTCCTATATTTTACAGAAGAGAAAACCAAGACTTAGTGAGGAAAAAAGTATTTGGTGACAGGGCAGGGATTGGAATATAGGCCCCAACTCTTAGCTCAGTACTTTTTTCACTAATTCCACTAATTTCACTATATTATTTAAGGATTAGCATATCCTAAATTGAAGTGGTAAAAAAAAAAAAAAAAAAAAAAAGGCGATATCATAACAATTCCTAAAAAAGCAATAGATAATACCTGGCTTATAATTCAAATCAACAAGCTTTTTTTGTTTATAATAGCTTTTCATTTTTCCAAATACATGAAAAGATAGTTTTCAACTTTCACCTTAGCAAAATTTTGTATTCCAAATTTTTCTTACTCCCTTAGACAACAAACAATCCAATAAAGTTTAACATGAATTATTCTAAATATATTTCCATATTTGTCATGCTGCACAAGAAAAAGATCAAAAGGGAAAGAAAACATAAGAAAGAAAAAAGCAAACAAACAACAAAAAAAAGTGAAAATACACAATCTTCATAGTTCTCTCTCTGGATATGGATGGCTCTTTCCATCACAAGTCTATTGGAAATGCCTTAAATCACTTATTGTTGAAAAGAGCCACATCCATCACAGTTGATCATCACATAATCTTCTTGTTGTGTACCATGTTATTTTTTTTATTCTACCAACTTCATTTAGCTTTGATTCATGTAAGTCTTTGCAGGAACAAGCATTTTTTAGGCACCTATTTTGTGTAAAACATTGAGCTGATAGACCCCAAACCAAATATAAAAACAATCCCAAACTCAAGGAACTTACATTCTATTGGGAGTATATAGGATGCACATAGATGTGTAAATACAAGATATGCCTCAAGTAATTTTATTATAGGAATGGATTGCACCAGTCACTAGGGGAATCACTAGAAAAAGACTCGTATGAGAGAGAGCATCTGAAATGATTCTGAGAATTAGACAATGGGGACAGCCTTTCCAAGGCACAAAAGTGGGAGATTGAATAATGAATAACAATTAAGCCAGTATCAATGCAATTTGGAATCCATTTGGCAAAAATAATATAAGTCTGGAAGGATGGGATGGAGTCAGAAAGAGAAGAGCTTTAAATTCCAAATAGAAGATGTTATATATTTTATCATAGAAACAAAAGAGAAGTACCAAAGCTATTTAAACAGGAGAATGGCAAGGTCAAATCCAAGTTCAAATCTGACCTCAGACATTTCCTAGCTATGAGATCCTGAGCAAGTCACTTTATCCTGTTTGCCTCAGTTTTCTTATCTGTACAATGAGCTGAAAAAGGACATGGCCAATCACTCTATTATCTTCACCAAGAAGACCCCAAATGGAATCATGAAGACTGAATGTGAGTGAAACAACTGAACAATAAATGGCAAAATCAGAGCTATTCTTTATGGCTGTATTTTATTTATTTAGTATCTATATGGGGGAGAGATTAAAGAAGAGAGATAAAAGAGACAGGAAGACCAATTAGAAAGCTACTTTAGTAGCTTTTTAGATAGAGTATTGAGAAATAATGAATGCAATACAGACTGGAAAAAAGGTGGTGATAGAAGCAAGAGTTGATGTGGAGATAGAGATTGTGATAACTGATTAGTCTTAGGGGACGTGAGAGACCTTGATTAATCAAGACTAACACTCAATTTGCAGCTGGAAAGATGGCAGTGACCTCATTATAAATAGAAAGGACAAGGTGAGGAGGAAAGATAAGTCCTGTTTTGGACAGATAAAGTCCTGGAACATACAAGGAGAAAGATATTTTCTTTTTTTTTCTCACAAAGCTATTTGTAGTAAAAATATTACTGAATTAGGGTCAAGAGACCTGCATTGAATTCTCAATTTTTTATACTCTATCAGCGATCTGACCATCTTTCCATCATGAGTTTATTGGAATGGCCTTGAGTCACCTCATTGCTGAGAAGACAAATCCATCAGTTGATCATCTCATAATCTTGTTAGTGCTGTGTATGTACTGTGTTCTTTTTTTTTGGTTCTACTCACTTCACTTAGAACAGTTCATGCAAGTCCTTCCAGGAACAAACATCTTCCTGAACCTCATGTTCTTCATTTATAAACAGAGATGATAGCACATTCTAAATCTGTTTCGTTGGATTGTTTCAAGTCATTTAGGTCAAATCAACAAGCATTTATTAAGCACCTACTGTGTAAGCAACTGAGCTAAGTACTGATAAAGGGGAGGGAGGCGAAAACATTGCCAACTCTCAAGAATTTCACAATCTAATTGAAATCTCTTTGTCAATCTTTAAACATAACAAATCTGGAATTGTTGTTATTAATAGGGGCAGCTAAGTGGTGCAATGGATAGAGGGCCTGCCCTAGAGTCAGGAAGACCTAAGTTCAAATGCTGTCTTAGACGCTCATTAGCTGTGTGGCACTGGGCAAATCAACTTACTAACCCTGTTTGCTTCAGTTTCCTTATCTGTAAAATGATCTGGAGATAGCAAATAATTCCAATATTTTCACCAAGAAAACCCCAGATAAATGACAACACCGATAGTCAAACGTGACTGAAATAAATTAATAACATTAATAATAGGATATTAATATGTTGATTATTATGATTGTTATGTTTCATACAATAACTTGTTGGTATTTCATTATGAATATAGATTAAAGCCTTAAGCAAGGCAATACAATTGTAACAAAGTTTTATGAGCAGCAAATTAGAGGAGGTTCACAGAGCCTTTCCTATGTTCCTAAATCCTGCCCATTCTAAACAAAATACTAAAATAGAGTAATTGACTAAAAGTCAAACATGTGAATTATGACCTTGAGCAAATGATTTTGCCTCTCTAAAACTCAGTTTCGTTATTTGTAAAATATGAGAAAGATTGGTATTAGGAGGCTCTGTTTTCTATTTTTTTTTTTTGGTGAGGCAATTGGGGCAAGTGACTTACCTAGGGTCACACAACTTGTAAGTATTAAAGTATATGAGGCCACATTTGAATTTGAATTCTCCTGACTTCAGAGCCGGTACTCCATCCATTGTGCCATCTAGCTGCCCCAATAGTATTCTACTTTCAATGATCACAAAATGATTCCCAAGTGCAGTAATTCAACCATTCCCCTAATTGGAGTGTTTAATTAGTTAACAATCCAAATTAATTTAGTTAAAATTTTTAAATGGCAACTACATCTGTTGTTAATTTTCCCCCCTCCAATATGATTAGCCATCTGCTTCATGACAATTCAGCTAAAAACATTTTTCACATAATTAAATTCTCGTTTTCCACTTGAAAGAAGAGTCCTCATTTTAGTAAAAGGAGCAGCCATGTAAAGTGTAGGAACACATATCTCCATTGGTTATTTTCAGATAGCAACAAATGAATTAACAAGTTTTTATGCAGTGTTTCCCCTGTGGCCTGTTTTATATTAGGTATTGTAGAAGATCGAAAAAAGAACAATGTGGTTCTTGTCCACAAGGAGATTGGAATCTAGCAGGACAGACAGGAAAAGGTTTGCACATGTGAAGAACTAAGTAAATAATTGTGGAGGATAATGGAACACAAGCAGTGAAAGGGGACCCTTAGGGATCACCTGTTCCATCCAGTCTTTTCTAGAGGTGGGAAGGCCTGATTTAGTGCAGATTTTTTGGATTCATTTGAACTTTTCCTTAAAATAAAAAGATTTGACGCATAGAAAAATGACTCTATACATTTTAATTTCTATTTTTAATGGCATCTGTCTTTCTCATTGAGCAATTTTATAATGACCAAAGTTAGGAGGGGAGAAGTCCATGATTTGCGTGATTTATGTGAAGATTTATAAAGCTCTTTTTAAATATATCAATTAATTTTATTCTCACATTATAACTCCACCCCATCCCCAAGCCAGTTAGATAGATGCTATTATTATTCCCATACATTTCTCATATTTAGAATATGAGAAAACTGTGGCCTACAAAGTTTAGGTCATTTGCCCAGGATCTCACAGCCATTCTGACTCTCACTCTCTCCACTGGGCCCTCTGCAGCTAGGTGACAAAGTAGACATAACATTATACCAGAAATTAAATAGATCCAAGTTCAGATGCTCTTGGTTCTTTTTTGTTGGTTATTTTCAGTCATGTCTGACTCTTCGTGACCCCATTTAGAGTTTTCTGGGCAGAGATGCTGAAGTAGTGTTTCATTCCCTTCTCACTTGACAGATGAGGAAACTGAGGCAGACGAGGTTAAGGACCCCACAGCTAGTCAGTGTCTGAAGCCAGGTTTGATCTCAGGAAGAGGAGTCATCCTGACTCCAGACCCAGCACTCCGCTCACGACGGCATCACCTAACTGCCCCTAGATGGCTCCCTAGCTTTTCCCTTTCATGTGAGAAGAGAACCATTTCCAACATCTGTCAGCCTCCCCTTACAACCACACATTCTGAAATCTTTGAGCCATTGCACCTCGCCGAGGAGTAGTAGAGTGAGAAAGGGAAAGGGGACAGGCTGACTCATCTCTTTCTGGTAGTGAGGCTCTAAGAATTTTTCCTAGAACCCAGGACTTTATCTCTCACAACAATAACCTTAGCTTCTAGCAAGCCTCAGGGAAAAATAAAGAAGAAAGTGCCATTTTTCTGATGGCCTGAATTAACTCCTACTTCTCCAAAACTAATATTCATTCAGAGTCTTTTATTCAACACTTCAATACACAGAGATAGATGATAGAGATAGATAGAGATGATGGATAGATAAGAGAAATAGATAGACACAGATGATAGAGAGATAGAGAGATGGATGGATGGATAAATAGGCAGGCAGACAGATAAGTAGGCACAGATGATAGAAAGACAGAGAGATAAATAGATTAACATAGATATAGATGGCTGGCAGAGAGACAGATAAATGTAGCAATATTCATCAAATAGGTGTTTGTTTTGGGCCAAATCCTCTGCTCTTCAGTCCATCTTTCATATGCTGCCAGTCTCATCTCCTTTAGTCATTTCATGTCCTCCTTCACTCAAAATCTTTAACTAGTTCCCTATTGCCGACCAAGACCTACCAAGTTGTCCCATTGAGAGACTACTGGTCCTGGAATCAAAAAGAGCTAATTCAAATCCAACTTTAGACTTAGTTACTAGCTGTATGATCCTGAGCAAATCACTTAATCTCTGCCTTCTTCAGATTACTTACACATAATATTTATAAATATTTTATATATACATATATATTATTTTTATTTATATTATATTTATAAAAACAATTAGCACAGTGCCTGTGCATATATTATGGGCACTATAATTTAGAGGCTTATTCCCTTCTGTCTACCAAGTAAATTCCAAACTTTCCTACCTGGCTGCCTACAAATGGGCAACTTCCTTTTTTCCAGCCTTATTTCATACTGCCACCTTCCCCATATCCTACACTGGACAACCAAACTAGACTACATCTCAACTCTCATATACCCCATTGTTTCCCACCTCCATCCTCTTACCCTGTTTTTCCTCTACCTGCAATGTTTCCTACTCCAACACCATCTTTAAACTCCAGTTATTAAATTCTTCTTTGAAAACCCGACTCAAATACCTACTACTACAAGTCTTGTAAGCTCTAAATAGTTGTAATGACTATTTCTTTTACCTCCCATAAAGACTTCTCATGTAACAGTTTATATTCTAATTATTACATTATTATTATTATATAATAGTTTATATTCCAATTAGCTGTGTATGTCTCATGGATCATGCCCTAGCTACACTATTATCACCACACATGTAAATATATACAGATTACTATACTAGGCCTTGGGAAAGATACAAAGCTAACACAATACATAGACTCTGCCCTCATGGTACTTACGATCTGATATGTTATTAGGGTCATATCTCTTCCAAGTACAGTGTACTTCCCAAAGTATACAGTGTACAATAAATATGTTACTTATTTCAGTTCATTAGAATAGGTTAGATATAAATAGGATAAATAAGATATAAATAAATAAATAAAAATAGATACAAATATTGATTAAACTAGAATATTGAAAGATACATAGAAAAGTGTGAAAAGGAAGAGATTAATGTGACTTGGATTCATTAGAAAAGGCTTCAAAGAAGTGAGGCTTGAAGTTAACATTCAGGAATAAGTAGGATTGGGGCAGTGGATAGAGTACCAGCCCTAGAGTCAGGAGGACCTTTACAAATACTACCTACAAATGTGTGTTGGCAATATCCCCATTTTACAATTAAGGAAACTAAAGAAGGCAGAGGTTAAATCCAGCCTCAGACATTTACTAGTTGAATGACTGTGGACAAGTCATTTAACCCCTATTACCTCTTTAATAAAAATAATTTTAAAATAAAAAAAAATAGGATTTAGCTCAGAAAACTGAGGAAGTCAAGACTGAGGAACCTCGGAAGCTGCATGAGCAAAAGCATAAATGTGGTTGAGCATGATGAGTGGCAAAGGCTGGTTTCATGGGCACGGAGGAATTCTCTTTGGCTGGAGTAGGTAATAAAGTTGGCAAAGTAGGGTGAGGGCAGATTTGGGGAGTTTGAGACACAAGCCTGATAATCCACGTAGGCTGAACCTCACCTCGGAATAGCTGATCTAACTTGATATGGAAATCACATCATTGTTACTCTACGTTTTTAAGAAACTCAAGGCTGCACTAGTCAACATGATGAATTAGCCTAAATAGAAGGAGCGCTGACTTGGAAACTTGAATCCAAATGCCAACCTTGCCCACCAGTCGGTTGTGTAGGTAACCTTGGATGAAGGCCATCTCTGTGGTCATCACTTTCCTTATACGTAACAGTTGGTAGATTCAATTAGATATTTTCAAAGAATTCCATCAACTTAATAATTCTATCTCATGCTTTGTGCCTCTTCCTAAAGGGTTTATTTGAAATGAGGAAGAAAGGCAATAAATGTTGTCATGGAAAGAACACTGAATTTGGAAAGAGAACCTGGGTTCTCTACTTAGCTACCTAACATCTACCTGACCTTGAATGAGTCAGGCATACCTAAAATAGCTTTTTTATGCTTCAGAATCCTTGTTTATAATAATAATATTTGATATACATATATACAAATATAAAATTTGTTTATTTTATATATATTACATATATAAACAGCATTTATTAACACGTGTGTAGTGGCGATAATGTGGATAGGTCATGATCCATGAGACATCCACAGATAATTAGAATATAAACTATTACATGAGAAGTCTTTATGGGAGGTAAAAGAAATAATCGTTACAACTATTTGAAGCTTACAAGACTTGTAGTAGATATTTGAGTTGGGTTTTCAAAGATGAATGAAATATATGTTATATGTATACATATATGTAATATAATAATAAAATAGGGAAGAAAAGGTTGGATCAAGGAAAAGTCACCTGGGATCTCTAAATTTCTTTTTTAATATTTTGATAACTGGATTTCAACATAATTGGTTTCCTTTGTAATTCTGTGGGTTTTATTTTATGCATTTTAAAACATTATTCTGAAAAGAGACCCATGCTCAGATTGAAAAAGGGGCTATAACCCAAAAAAGGTATTTAAAAAAAAACAAATTACCTAACAAAGTCCTTTCTAACTCTAAATTCTATGTAAAATTTCAGGAGACACAGAAGCAGAGCACAGGAAATATTAAGGTCATTATTAATTTTTTAATTTAGAGGTGTTGAAAAGTAAAAGACCACATGACTGGGTTTTTTTGGTGGATGGCAGAAATTTAGCACAAACACACATTGACTGTTATTCAGAAAGCCATCTCTGCTCTATTCCACCAATATATGTGATTTGAAGCCAGGCACTGGCCTGAATTCATAGTCTAGGGGGCAGAGGCAGGTAAAATGAGAGAAAGCAAACATGAGATCATGGGAGGAGCAATGTGGCTCCAGTGATCTTGGGGGAGTACCGGTCTACTCTGAACCTCAGGCTCCTAATCTGTAATACAAAGAGCTTAGACCCAGGGATCTATAAGTTTTCTTCTAAACCCTCTGATTCTCAGCTCCTCATTGCTGTCTCTGCAGAGGCACCTGCGGACCGAGCAAAGTGGATTTTCACCTGGCCCCTGATATTCCTGCTGTTTATCACCATCCCAAACTGCAGCAAGCCACGCTGGGAGAAGTTTTTCATGGTCACCTTTGTCTTCTCCACCCTTTGGATCGCTGTGTTTTCCTATTTAATGGTGTGGCTGGTAAGTGATGAACGGTTGTTGTTCAGGCTCTCTACTCCTCTCCCAAGTGAGCTGAGAGGGGGAAGCACTGAGGAGATGCTGAACAGATTGGCAGGAGCCAGGAGCAACTGTGGGACCCTGACAGGAAGCAGGATAAAGTGGAAACAATCCTATAATTGTAGTTACCAACCTTAATTTGAACCACTTCTGTGCTGTTATTTTACATCTCAGATTTCCAGTTTTTTCATCTTTAAGACAAGAGGGTTAACTAGGAAGAGACATAACTAGCAACTTTTTTGTGCCCAGAGTACAACACAAAACAAATGCTTGGCAGGAAATTGATTGGTTGTTATCCTTAATTCTTGAAGAAGACCAAAATTACATCACTGAATATGGTTGATAAGACTGATAAGAGCTCGTAAGGTTCTGCCAAAGGTCAGACACAAATAGTCTCTATGAACATTTGGGGTGGATTCTCTAATTTTGCACATCTCATATCACTTCTGAGCTGATTCAATTCTACTTGCTCATAGAGCCCTGCACTTTCTGCCAGTGCCTCCCATGTCACACAATAAGATTCTAAAATTCTTTTTGCATGTGTCTATGTATTTATTTTGATCTGTAACTTTATCTTTTTTTAATTGAAATTTTTATTTTCAAAATATGCAAGGATAATATTTTCAGCATTGACCCTTGGAAAAACCTTGAGTTCCAATTTTTCCCCTTCTTCCCCCCACTCCTTCCCCTAGACGGCATATAATCCAATATATGTTATACATGGTAAAAAAAAAAATATATATATATATATATATATGTTAAATCCAAAATAGGCATATATATTTATATAATAATCTTGTTTCACAAGAAAAATCAGATCAAAAAATGAGAAAGAAAATAAAATTCAAGCAAACCACAACAAAAAGAGTGAAATGCTATGTTGCAATCCACCCTTATTTCCTATAGTCTTCACTCTGGGTTAGATGGCTCTCATCATCACAAGATCATTGGAACTGGCCTGGAATCTAAAATTCTTAAGAGATACCTTGAGAGTGTCCTTGTATTGCTTTTTCTGATCACCTTGTGAACGTTTCCCCTGTGTGAGTTCTCCATAAAATCATCTTTTTGGCAAGTGTACATTTGTCATTTGAACAAGGCGGCCAGCCCAACAGAATTGTGTTTTCTGCAGTAGAGTTGGAATGCCTGGCAATTTAGAACAAGAAAGGATCTCAATGTCTGGTCTCTTATCCTGCCAGGTGATCTTCAGAATCTTCCTAAAGACAATTCATTTGGCAGCAATTCAATCTTTTTCATAGTCTTTTTTTTTTTTTTAAATAGACTATGGCAGGGAGACAGAGTGCATGAGGTAATGAAGTCCCTGAAATAACACATTTGCAGAGAAGGATACTATGGGGAAGAAGCAAGGGTAGATAGGGCCAAGAAAAAATTCACACAAGGTGTGTCTTTTGTCAGGAAAAACAGAAAATACTTTCTAATAATTTCCTGTTCTGCTTCATTATCCTTGCTCATCAAGTGCCAAACTCAGCTATTTCTATGCTCTTAAAGGACAAGAAGTACAATCAGCATCCCCTCTATATTTATCCTCTTGTGGCCAAAACCCTGGTGGCCCTGCCCTAGTTACAGTTCTGGAACTAGTTGATCTTTTCCGTTTATGACTTTGTTCAAGGTCACATGAGGAGTAGTAAGTAGCAAAGCTGGAACTCCAATTTGGGTCTTCTGGTTTCAAATTCGTAGTCATTTGCACTCCATTGTTTTCTTGGGATAATGATGAAGCAATGATACAATATGGGAGAGAGGGGGAGAATAGAGTGCTCCCATATGTGGAATTTTCTCCTCAAGAGGGGCTGAAGCAGGTGTGATGAGTCCTGGTTTGTTGAAGGAAAACCAGATAATATGAGCTACAGGTCAGATCAACTAAGTCTAGACATGGAGAAAGCCATTGTAATGGGAATCAGGGGGGAAAAAAGGGCATTGTTTCCAGAGACCAGAACGCAAGAAAAGGGATCAAGTGTGGGGAATTTTACGTCATCAACCAGTATTCCCCAGTGGTCCTTTCATCTTCAAGATGTTCTTATGCTTAATTACCTCCCCCCACCCTGATAATTCCTCCAAATTTCATCTTCACCCCTACAGGCCAAAATTGGGAAAGCTCATTTTTGTCTTCTTGTCTCCCTTTCTCAGTCCCTGATATTTTTTCCCCTTTGCTGATTTACCTGAAAAGTACCAAACAGCATCCAGCACAAGCTTGTAAAAATCCCCTGGCCTTCATATTTTCTCCCTAGTCTTCCTTACTATTCACTCATGCTATCCAGAATCCCCAGACTTTTAGGACAGTGATCTCAACTAGGTCTTAAGAAAAAAACAAACTGATTAAACTAATTATATTCAACAAACATTTATTATGTAAACTAATTATATTCAACAAGCAAATGGCTCCAATCCTAGTTGCTTTTCTAGATAATGTTATTATTGTTGCTCAGTCATTCAGGCTTATCTAACTCTTCATACCTCATGGACCATAGCATCCGGGTCCTTCTATTTCCACTGTCTCCCAAAGTCCGTCCAAGTTCATGTTAATTGTTTCCATGACACTATCTATTCATTTTATTCTTTGTTCTCCCCTTTTCTATTTGTGTTAATCTTTTCCAACATCAGGATCTTTTCCAGTGAGTTTTGTCTTCTTATTATGTGGCCAAAGTATTTAAGTTTCATCTTCTAGTATTTATCCTTTCAGTGAATAACCTGAATTAGTTTCTTTAAGTACTGACTGTTTTGGTCTCCTTGCTGTTCAAGAGATTCTCCAAAATCCTTTCCAGCCACAATTTGATAATGTTGATTCTTATAGTCCACCTCTCCCAGCTATATATTGCTTCTAGAAAAAAATCATAATTTTGATTAGGCACTGAGGTAGATGCAAAAATGAATAAGAAAGAGTCCTTGTACTTTCGCATCTTTTAGTCTAGTGAGACAAATAAAAAATGGAACCATAGATAACCAGAACATGAACAGTATATAGTTAAAGTATATAGTAATATATACTTTATAGTATATAGGAAGAGGATATATCTAAAGAAGAAGGAATGATTTCCTACTTTTAATTTTGTGGTTCTTTTTTTCATGAACACAAATAAATATACTTGGATCTATAATTCAAAGATATCAGAGTGGCTAGGGCAGACCCCTCTGCCCCTGCTCACCCCCAATTTATCATTCTGAGACACTCCCACGTTGAACTCCTTCCCAATACCTATCCCCAGGTCAGGTGCATCAAGCTCCCCTCACTGCTCTCCCCATGCCATCAGAATGCCCAGGCTTGCTTGGCCCTGGTAGAAGAGCAATGGGTTTTATTAGACCCCTTATGGGTTTTATGATCAGGAATTGTTTAAGAAAGAAGTTGTAGGATCATAAATTTTAGAAGTAAAAAAAAGATCTTTAAGATCATCTGCTCTGGTAAATTGAACATATTTAATTAGTGAAGCTATAAAGTAAGAAAACCTTTCCCACAAACCCTGTGTTTTGGGTGTCAAATCAACTTTCTTGCAAGTTTCTTTTATGGCAAGCCCAAACTTCCTTCATTTATGTTCAGTCTTCTCAGTGTTAGCCACTAAGCATGATTGTCCACTCAAAAAAAAAAAAAAATCATGTAGGCCCCTTGTCCAATTTTAGATTATCTTAACTATAATCAATTCAATCCAGAAAAGGGTGGAAAACATTTATTAACATTTATTTATTTCTTGGAATAAAAGAGAAAGTAGTAGCTAACATTTATATGTTTCAGGGTTTACAAAGTCCTTTAGATGTGTTATGGCATTTTATCCTCATTACCCTCTGAGGTAACTGCTATTATTATCCCTCTTTTACACATGAGGAAACTGAGGCTGGCAGAGATTAAATGAGTAATTTAGGAGCACTTCCAGGAACTATGTGAGGTTGGACTCGGGTCATCCTTAGATCCAGCGCTCTATCCATTGCACAACCTAGCTTCCCATTTTTAGCCAAAAAATTCTGCAATGTGGCCCCATTCCCTGATCGACAGTCATAAATCCCCCATTTCTCCTGCCCCAGTTCTATCCATGAAAGATATTAATTGTCACCTATCATACCCTTCAGTATCCCCCATCCCCATCCTCAAGCCTATCCCATTTCTTTACCAGTGTTCCAAAGCCAGAAGTATTTCTCATTTATGGACAAAAGAAAAATCTGGCAGCTGATTCCTATTCTCTCTCTTTCATGTGGTCTTGAATTCCCAGTGATCTCAAGGTTGGTACTTTAGGATTTATTGCTTATTCAGAAGAGATCATTTGGGCCCAAGTTAAGTTTTCTTTTGTTTTTTTTCTCATTCCAGCTACATTATAGTCACTGTATGTATGATTACCCTAACATTCATAGCAAGGAAGAATATCATCTGCTCTGATAATAAAAAATCTCTATAGACTCCCAAATTCAGATGAAGACTAAGGAGATAGAGGGAAAAGCCAACATCTAAAATGCCAGCTTAATCATAAACCGCTGTCTAAAGTACTTTACCTGTGTTAATGCTCCACATAACAATGGCACTTTTCTGACTGCATGGTGAAGTTTTATCCTTTTTATTTAAAGATGTATAAATATTTCATTCAATTTACATTCCTTCAGCATAACTTGGCTCTTACTCAAGCATCTTCCCCAAAAGACATTACAAAAAAAGAAAAATCATTTGCTGAAGCTGCTATAGAAATGTTTGAATGTGAGAATTTAAAAAAAATAAAATTAATGAAACCATGAATGGCACCTCGCTCAAATTTTCTCTAAAAATAAATTACTGTTCAACCAGTTTGCATAACTAGATATACAGAGAGATAGAGTCAACGTTTCATTAAATATGAACAATAATATTTAATAACATTTGAAATCCCAAAGACCAGGGATTATCTACCTCACAATCTAGTTTAAAACAGTAATGGTAAGTGATTTTGCTCAAAGAGAAAGAAGTAGGAGTTTGAATATTTATGATGGTTGCCTACTTGAATAAAAGAACAGTTGCCATTAAGACTCCCCATTTTTGCTCCACTCATTTTTTGGCACAATACGCCCACACAGACACACACCTCCTCCGAGCAACATCCCATCCATCATCTGCATGCAGCAATACTGATATTAATAATCACACCTCCTAGGATCTTAAGAATTTCCATTATTTCCCATGATCCTCTAACCACCCTGGGAAGGAAGCAAGATTAGGAGTTTTGTTTTGGTTTGGTTTTTGTACCATTAAACAGAAAAAAAATTGAGATCTAAAGATGCTATATAATTTATTAGCTGTTAAGTTTAGGCACATGGCCCAGAACAAGCACTTAAAGCTCTCATTTAGTGCAATAATTCAAGACTGTAAACAACAGAGAAGGTGCTAGGTTCAATGGACAGAGTGCTAGAGCTGAAATCAGAAAGATCCGAGTTCAAATGCAGCCTCAGACACTCCCTCGATGACCCTGAGCAAGTCACTTATCCCTTTTTGCCTCAGTTTCCTCAACTGAAAAGTGGGGATAATTACACAAATACAGAGCTGCGTTGTGTGTGAGCAAAAGCAAGGAGGCTGTTTGTTCCCAGATGGCAGAATAGGTGGGGAAGTGGGCACTATGAGAACTGGAAAGGGGGGTGGGACTGGATTGTGAACAGCTTTGAAGGCCCGACAGAGAATATGATCATTGATCCAGGAGACACTAAGGACAATAAGTGGCAGACTTTAGGACAACCAGTTTGACAGCTGGGTGGAAGATAGATCCAAGAATGAGGATTACTAGGGAGAGCCTGCAAAATTGCGGGTCGAGTAAAGGAGATTGTTGTGTTCTTTCTGTATCCATTGAAAACAAAAAAGTTTCCAAAGATGTCCCATGGTTATTTCAGTTTGTTTTGTTCTTCTTCCGCAGGTGACTATTATCGGATACACACTTGGGATCCCAGATGTTATCATGGGCATTACCTTTCTAGCAGCAGGAACAAGCGTACCAGACTGCATGGCCAGCCTAATTGTGGCCAGACAAGGTATGGAAGTGGCAGGGGGTGGGGGGAAAGAACCCCGAAGGGCCAGTCAGGACACCCGCCATCTAGGGCCTCGCCTTAAGTCACTTCGGCAATTCACTGCTGTTCTCTGGAGTGGGGGGGTGTTCTGAATGCTTGATTCCTAAGGCTCCTAGTCCTAACGTTCTCTGATTATATGTTATTTTTTATTGTAGTAGATTTATTTATTTTTAATACACATTGCTTTATGAATCATGTTGGGAAAGAAAAATCAAAGCAAAAGGGAAAAATCATAGGAGAGAGAAAAAAAGAAGTGAACTTAGCCTGTCTTGATTTATGTTCAATCTCCATAGTTCTTTTTCTGGATGTGGATTTTCTATCCAAAGTCTACTGGGATTGCTTTGAATCACTAAATCACTGAGAAGAAGCAGCTTTTTAATTTTCAAAAGATATGAATAGATAATTTTTCAACATTAACCCTTGTAAAACCTTGTAAGAACCAAGCTTCTCATCGTTGTTCATCACATATTCTTGCTGTTATTGTGTACAATGTATTCCTTGTTCTGCTTGTTTCACTCAGCATCTGTTTGTGTAAATCTTTCTATAATCAACTTGTTCATCATTTTTATAGAACAACAATATTCCATTACCTTCAAGTACCACAGCTTGTTCAGCCATTCCCCAATTGATGGGCATGATTATGTATTATTGAGACACCACCATACTGGATTTTGAGCCCAAAAGGACCTAAGTTTGACTCTTGCCTCTAACAAACTGCTATCTGTTTCACCTTGGACAAATCATTTCCCCTCACTGGATCTCAGTTTGCTCATATGTCAAGATAGGGGGGAGAAATGAGGGAAGGGATTCAGCATCTCTAATGTATCTTAAATCCCATGATCCTAAGAAAGTCCTTGCTTTTAGCATTCTGAAGTCATCAGTATCAATAGACAGCCTTTTTTCCCCCAACCAAAATTACAAGTAGTTAATGAACCTAATATGCAGACATAAGTTTACCTGAAAATGTTGTTTATTATATTATTTGGGATATGGGTGAAATCCTACAACCAATGTATTATTTATCCATCAAAAAGCATCTATTAAGCACCTACTATGTGCCTGGGACTGTGAGACTCTGAGGAAACAAGGAAATAAAACAGTATTCAAGAAGTTCACATTTTTTTCTTTTCCCTTAATTTTTACACGCATTTATAATCTGTCCTTTCTATTGTCCATCCTGCTAAACAACAGCCACAAAATGAAAATTAAAAACTTCATAATAAATAAAACCAGTTCCTACATTGACCATGCCCAAAAGTTTATATTTTTCTCTGCATTTTAAATTTATTACCTCTCTGGCAGGAGTTTGTTTCATCTTTACTCTTCTAGATTTATAATTTATCATTGTGTTGATCAGAATTCTCATATCTCTCAAAGTTGTTTTTTTTCTATTTTTGTCACTCTATAAAAATTGTTCCTCAGTTTTACCCACTTTGCTCTGTATCAGTTCATTAAGGTCTTCCAAATTTCCTCTGAAATGATCCATTTTGTTATTTCTTAGGGTACAATAATATTCCATTCATTACATTTATATACCACAATTTGTTTAGCCATTCCCCAGTAAAAAGATATGCTTAGTTTCCAATTTTTATCTACTGTGAAAAAGGATTGCTCTGAATGTTTTTGTTCATAAAGATCCTTTTTTTTTCCTCTTTCTTTGATCTCTATAAGATAGAAGCCTAGTAGTGGTTAAAGGGAGATCACATTCTAATGGGGGAGATAACAATTACATATAAAAATACATACAGCATAATTAGGTGAACAAATATACATACATGTGAATTCGTTAAATACAAGGTACTATAAACTAGGATAGATCTCCAGATTGTGTTGTGCTAATAAAGTTATGTTAAATTGAGCGTATTACTAGAAATGGCATTTCCAATGTTTGGAAGACAAAGAGGGACTTTTCTTCATGGAATTACAAAATGAAAAGTCAGAATCCAGTAGGCAAAAGTTGGGAAGCTTCAGACACGTAGCACCCTCTTTCTTTTCCTCCTCTGAAATGGAGCTTTTTTTCTTCTGGGGAAGGGAAAAGGAAGGAAACATTTACTAAGTGTCCTCTGTGTGCCAATTCTTCACAAAGATTTCATTTGATCCTTACAACTCTGAGAGGTAAATGTTATTTTTATTCCCATTCTACAGTTGAGCAAAGTGAGGCAGACAGAGATTAAATTTTCCCCTACTCTTGTCCATTCCTTATCTCTTCATTTCACTCACCAGAATAGCATGATGGGCTTTGTTAAATTCCCAAAATCTAGGTAAACTATGACTTCCCTGATTTATCAGTTCGGTGGGTCAAAAAAAAAAAAAAAACAAACTTATATCTTTCTTGTTTTCATTCAGCAGCCATTAATTAAATGATTAATCTCTAAAGCAAAAATTGCCATTATGTGAATAGCAAGAAGCAATATAATTGGGTTTTTAATGCTCAAATTTTATTTAGTTTTGCAGTTTAGCAGAAAATTAATTATGGCTTATCTTAAAAAAAAAAACTTTCAAAAAAGACTTTCATTTTAATACTATAGTTTCTTCCCAACATAACTCATTACAATTAAATCTCTCTTATAATGAGCAAATTAATTGATCTGGAAACTGTGTCTGACAGCATGTGTCACATTCTGTACCCAAAATGCTCCATTTCTCCTTGGAGAGAAGGAAAGAATGCCTTTTGACTCATCATTTCTCCTCATGAAGCAAGATTAGTCATTGTAATTAATCAAAATTCTACAGTCTTTCAGTGACATTTTTGTTTATATTAGTTTTACCACTGGGTATAGTGTTGCTCTCTCCTGGCTAAACTTATTTCATTCTCCTTCAGTTCCCACTTCACTGAATTCCTCATATGTTTTATTTCTGGTGTTTTTAGGAGCTGGGTGACACAGTGAATAAAATGCTGGATCTAGAGTCTGGAAGACCTAAGTTCAGATCCTGCCTCAGACATTACTCAACTATAAAATGGAGAAATGATATTTTTTGTTATTTAGTCATGTCCGATTCTTCATGACTCCCTCTGAGGTTTTCTTTGTCAAAGATTCTAGAGTGGTTTGCCATTTCCTTCTCCAGATCATTTTACAGAAGACAAAACTGAAGGAAATAGGGTGAAATAACCTGTGCCCAGAGTCACGCAGCTAGAAAGTGACTGAGACCAGATTTGAACTCAGGAAGATGAGTCTTATTTACTTATATATTTATGAGCCTAGTATAATAGAGCCTAGTACAGTTGCTAGCATTCTTATGACAATATATTTATAAACTAGTTCATTTCAACTATTTCCCCCCCCCCAAAAAAAATACTTATTATTGATGAATACAAGGATCCAGATATAAATTTGGACTGCTCCCTCTCTACCCCCAATTTTTATGTCATCTACTACTTAGTGTCTAACTGACTGAAAATGTACCATTAGAATTGGATTTTTGAATGGTCTTTCTGTCTTTTGAGTTCCCTATTAACCTACTTCTCCTACTCCAGAACACACACACACTCACACACACACACAATGATTTTATTTAACAGAATAGTCCAACCACACTTATGTTCTAACTTTTTCACTGGTGTCTTCCATTGGAATTTGATATATCTCACCATCTCGACCTTAATTTCTTTTTTTTTTAAATTTATAATAGCTTTTTATTTTTTAAAATACATGAGAAGATAGTTTTCAACATTTACCCTTGCAAAATCTTCTGTTCTAAATTTTTTCTCCCTCTTTCTTCCTACCTCCCCTAGACAGCAAGCAGTCCCATATAGGTTAAACATGTGCAATTCTTCTAAATATATTATTATTAATTTTTAATTAAAATTAATTACTAACATTTATCATAGACCAAAAAGGGAAAAAAAAATGAGAAAGAAAAAAAAAAAACAAGCTAATAGACAACAACAAACAACAAAGGTGAAACTACCAAGCTTTGATCCACACTCACTTCCCACAGTTCTCTCTCTGGATGTGGATGACTCTTTCCATCACAAGTTTATTTGAATTGTCCTGAATCACCTCATTATTGAAAAGAGCTATGTCCATCACAGTTGATCATCATATAATTTTGTTGTTGCTCTATACAATTTTCTCTTGGTTCTATTTACTTCACTTAGCATTAGTTCATTTAAGTCTTTCTGGGCTTTTCTGAAATCTGCTCATCATTTCTTATAGAACAACAATATTCCATTATATTCATATACACCAACTTATTCAACCTTTCCCCAATTAATAGGCATCCACTCAGTTTCCATGAAGCTTAATTTCTTTACCTAATTTTTTTATTTATTATTTATTATTTTTTATTTTAGATAATCTCTAAAGTCTTTTCTTCTAATTTTAATGTTCTTTATTCTAAGAGTTTTCTAACTCTAATAACCAATGTTTAATTCAATTCAGCTGACATTTATTAAATACCTATTATACAATTGAAAAAAATGAATTAGTCTATCCCTCTTCTATCCTCCACTTAAGGAATTTATATTATATTCTCCAGTGGTGAGGGAAAGTATGATGGATAGAATGCACACCAATAAATAAAAGACAAAGTAATTTGAAGAAAGAAAGCCCTACTTGGAGAGAATGAAAAACTTCACGAAGAAGTAGAACTTTGAATGAAGAACAGGATTTGGGAAAGATGAACAGGAGGGATTTCTAGTTCTGAGAAGGTAGCATGTGCAAATAAAGAAAGGTTTGACATGGATTGAACAAACCATTTGTGCTATCAAGTTGCTTAGATACATGTGGGGAAGACACCTTGGGTTGAGGAATAGCTAGCTAACAGGCCAGTCTGACTGGAATGAGGAGATTGTGAGTAGAATCTGTGTGAAATAAGGCTAGAGGTGTAAGTAGGAGCTAGATTGTGGAAGGCTGAGAATTTTTTTTTACATATCTTAGAGGCAGGCAATAGGAAGCAATCATTTCTTAGGAGGAAGAATTACACTGTTCCTTGTGGAGGTTTGTTTTGGCAACTATGTAAAGAACGCAATGGAGAAGAGACATGTAAGCAGGAAGACAATTGGATAGTCCAAAGGAGAAAGGTAGTGAGAGATTTAAGAAGGATGGTGGCTCTGTGAGAAAAGAAAAGGGAACAGATGCCAGAAATGTGGAAATAGAATTATTAAAAAAAAAAAAAAAGATATGCTAGACTCTGCATAATTACTATTCTTTGGCATTGCAGAGTACCTTTACAAAAATTAGCCTTTACACTAAGGCACAAAGCACTTATATGTACAGAAAGGGAAATCCAAAGATTTGACTATTAAGTGAATTGTAGTAGCTGAAAGTTGAAAGGAAAAAGTTGAAGCTATTTCCAAAGTTCTAAAACAGGGGTTACTAGAAAGAGACCTTTACCCTCAGTGGGAAATGAGAAATTTGTTGAAGGGGCAGGTTAATGGGGGAAAGAGAATTCCATTTTAGACAAGTTAAATGTACCATGCCTGCTAGATATCCACAAATAAAGATCCCTACAGAGTCCAGAGGATCTGAGTTCAAATTTGGCCTCTGAAACTTGCTAGCTGTGTGACTCTGGGCAAGTCACTTAATCCAGTTTGCCTCAGTTTCCTCACCTGTAAAGGAGCTGGAGAAAGAAATGGCAAACCATTTCTTTGCCAAGAATGGGTCAGATTCATCCACACCCCACTTCCTATCCATGATGAAGAAAGAAATAGCAATCCAGTATCTTTGCCAAGAAAAATCCAAATGGGGTCACAAAGAGTCAGACATGACTGGAAATGGTTGAACACAAAGAGGACTTTGGGATGGTGACTGAGAAGAATTAAGAACCAGGAGGAAACAATGAATAAGAGTTGGGAGAGCAGAAAGAAAGAGAAGAGAGGTGGTCAGGAAAGTCAAAAAGTGGTAAGGTCTGTGATGATGGGAAAAGATCTCTGGCATTAACTGAATGGAGTTCAGTTAACAAATGGACATCTTAAGTTCTAAACATTCTGTGTTCCAAGCTCCCATCCAGCTCTGATAATCTGTGCTTAGGACAACAGTGCTTGGCTTGGTTCCTTTAAATGACAAGCCGCCCGCTGTGCATCTGAGTTTCTATTCAGTGCTTTATTCCCAGAAGACACCTGTGGGTGGTTATTCCATCATTCCTTTGTTTAAACTAAATTAAAGGAGAAAATGTATTCATACATCTCACACTTGGGAGAAGAAAAGCGATTTAAGAACAGTGCTTCAAGGGGTTTCAGCTCCTATCTCTTCAGAGATGGAAACTTTCGCACCAGGTGACAGCTTTTGCATATTGAGCCCATTCTTAAGAGTTAAATTCTTGGAAGAAAACCTATAATCATTCCCCATAGAAAATAAAATTCTTTTGTGTCGGCCAGGGTACTGAAAGTTATAGAGAAGAATTCAAAATACTGTCTACCTTAATATAGAAAGCTTCCCTTTTTGTTAAGAAAATTTCCATTATTCAACTTTAAGACAATGGGTTGGTTTTATCTTCCTTGAGATCATGCTGTGGAGGAGACAGTGGTTCTTTTAGGTACACAAGCAGAGTACAAGTTCTAGCAAGTTTTAACCTGGAAAAATTTCAGGTACAGGCCAGGAAACAGATAATGTGTCTGTCCTCCAGGGATTTCTCCCCACCCCACTTCCTACCCATGATGAAATAATTGTTCACCTCCTTCCCTCTCAACTCATTAAATTATCTGCTAATATGCCGAGAAGTTGCATTCATGAAGAGTAACCAAAAGATTATACATCTAAAGTGTATAATAACTATATAGAGTTCTCTTGTTAACTAAAGATGACCCATGGAGAGCCTTTTAAAAGCCTTATATACTTTTTTGAAAGAAACTGTCCCTTACAAGAGAAAGCCAAGCCTGATTAATAGACATTTAGTGAGGAGGTGGGCTAGAAGTCTTCAGCTTCTCCTTCTGAGAATGTCACGAGACTGTCAAAAATCCTCAACACTCAACATTTTGACTTGAATGGTGAACAAAGTCAAAGACTCAGCACCTAAATTTGATTCTGAATCCACAAAAGTCTCTCCATCTGAACTATAAATTCTACATGTTAATAGCAAATTAAAACAGTCACTAGAACAGTTTTCCCCTTTTATTGGCCATTTTTATAAAGAATTAGATATGTGATATGACTGATTTTGCCTCCATCAGTCTGCACAGAGGAGTCCATCTCCATCCTGAACATTCTGTGTGGTTTTCTCCTTCATGGGTTTGTTCTAAATTTTAATGGAGGTGTCTCTTCTCCTTAGGGGCAAGAATTTACCCAGACTGGATTTTGTTTACATTCTAGTTAGGTTAGGTCTCCTAGTTTGGTGGGCTCCTGTCCAAGTTAAAGAGCATGTTCCTTGAGGGCTAGGACCATCTCATCAATCAGTTATGTCTTTTAGAGGCTAGCTTTTTACAGGGGCCGGGCCTTAAGTGAGGAAATAAAGGAGAAAGGCCTGGATCCTCACTGAATAATTGGTTGTTAATATAGTAAAACAATTTCTCTCATTTTCCTTCTCTGTAAAATTGTAGGGATTGGGGCAGGGAAGTATTCTAATTGATACCAAAGGACCTCTCCAATTCAAAACATATTAAATAGTTGAAGCAAATTTTATTCACCACAAAAGTACCAAAATTCCTCAACACTTTATCTTGGATGATAACCAGTCTCTAAGATCCACAGGGATCAGATTTTATTCTGAATGCACAAAAGTCTTTAGTTTTTGGTACATTAAAACTGTCATTAGAGCATAGTTTTCTCCTTTTATAGGCCATTTTTAAGAATTGGATATATGATGTAACTCATTTCCCTCATTTCCCTCTTGACCATACAAGAATGGAAATCAACCTGAACATTGTTCTTCCAAATGGCTACCTCACTTCATAAATATTTAGATTGCTTTACTTAGAAATAACTTTAGAGTAAGATTACCAGTCAAATAATAAAAGCATAGTCAGAAAATCCAAGTATTAGTCCCAACTGTGACATTAACTGTGTGAACTAGGGCAAATCAGGATCTTTTGGACCTTAGTTTGCACCTTAATAAAATGAAACTGTTGAACTAGATAATTTCTAATTACCATGAGCTGAAATCCATTAATAATATTTCTTGGGTGTTTGTGCTAAGAACCATGCTAGATGATAGTATATAAAAATCAAAATTCAACTAATTACATTCTATCAGGGGACATTATACAAACACATAGAAGAATAGACAGAATTATACAGAGTAATTTTGAAAGGGTGGAATGAATAGATAGGGGGAATCAATCAATCAATAATGCATTTATTAAGTGCCTATTATATACTGAACATTGTGCTAAATTCTGGAGATACAAAAAGAGGCAAAAGAGAATCCCTATTCCCTCAATTTTATAGTCTACTGGGGGAGACAACATGCAAACATATATTCAAAGCAAACTATGTACAAGATAATTTGGAAATAATTAAAAAAAGGAAAGAAAGCATTGGAATTAAGAAATGCTAGGGAATGCTTCTTGTAGAAGGTGGGATTCTAAAGGAAGCCAGGGAGTGCAGTAATCAGAATGGAAGAAAGAATATTTCAGTCATGGGGGGCAGCCAAAGAGAATATTTGGGGCCAAAAGGTGAGAGAGACTGTTCATGGAACCTCCAGGAAGCCAGTGATACTGGATAGAAGAGTAATTATTGAATAGTAAAGTATAAGAAGAATGGAAAGTTTGGAGAAGGCTAAGTTATAAAGCAATTTAAATGCCAGACATTATTTCTTATTTAGTCCTGGAGACAGTAGGAAGCCGTTAGAATTTATTGGGGGAAGGGGTGGGGTAGGATGTGGCAGCCTTCTCACAACAGGAGTTGAAAAGATCAAATCAATAAAGACCATAGAAGATAGTGTTTGAATTAAACTTTAAAGAAACTGAAAGGCAAAATGAGGATGGAGTACATTCCAGTCATGTGCAAAGGTAGATAAAATGGAAGAGAGTAGAGAGATTGATGTCATGTGTGAGAATAGTGAGACAAAGGTTACAGAGAAGGAGGGACATGAGCCTATCAAATATAGGTATTAAAGATTATTTGCTATTTTTTTCCTTTTCTCTTTTAACAAAAAAAGGAAGATTTCCTTGCTTCTGTTAAATATCCTATATGAAATTTACTAAAAAGACATAGCCAAGAATTGCTTGGGATAAAACAAGAAGAGTTAAGAGTTGTACCAATGAAGGAAATCCCTACAAGTTGAGATCATAAGATCCATTAAAGCTGTGCTCTTGATTAATAAAATGTGGGTTGTGTTGTTTTTTTTTTCCTAGGCCTTGGAGATATGGCAGTATCTAATACCATAGGGAGCAATGTATTTGACATCCTTGTGGGACTGGGAATACCGTGGGGACTGCAAACCATGGTCATTAATTACGGATCAACTGTATGTATACTTTTCTTCCATTTTAAACAAATTGAATTGTTTCTTTGCACTATAAAACCAACTACAAATAATAAATTACAAGTCAGTTCTCTCATAGGTATGAAAAAAAAACACCCTCTCCCTTTTTTCATGTATCACATATATTCCCTAACTCTCCATCTCTTTATTTCAGTAGCATAATGCCATGAAAAACACAGAATTTGAGGTCAAGAGTCCTTGACTTGAATCCCAGCTCTGGTACTTAATAGATGTATACCTGGAACATTTCAGTTAACCTCTTAAAATTCAGTTTCCTCATCTATAAATTGTTTCTAAGAATGCACTTATTACCTGACTACATCGTTATGAAGAAAGTACCTTCTAAATCTTAAAGCACTATATGAATGCTTAGATAGATGGGTGGGTGGATAGATGGATGGATGAATGAAAAAGCATTTATTAAATGTTTACTGTATGCTAAGCACTATTCTATACAAATGTAAAGAGCTATTATGAATAGTATAGTTCCCCAGAAATTAGTGACTCTACTTTCTCAAGCTAATATAAGGACTTTTTGGGACCTCCTCCTTTCCACCAGCTCAACTGATTAGGTGTCCCTTTGAAGTCTAAACACTGATGCAGGATGTAAGTTCAATAGATGAGGTTCAGAGAAAGTCCAATACCTAGGATATGATTTGTGAAAAGACCCTCCCATATCCCCATCTCTTACTCTCCTCTTTGTCTTCCCTCTCTTTCTCCCTTGCCCATCTCTTGCTTCTACTTCTAGCCAATAGCTGTTCAAGGACCTGTATAACTAAAGTCCATAAAAATCCATAATACAGAACTGGCTTGTTACCCTTAAGAGAATAACTGAAGTTCCAAGTCACTAGGATGGAGAAGTAACACGAAAATTCAAAAACTGAGTCAACAAACAAAAGAGAGTCCCAGTACATGAAGGGTATTCTCAAGGAAAGATCAAGAAATGGTTCTATTGATCTTATACTCAAGCTATAAATTAACAAGAACCATGCTAATTTTTAGCTAAATCTCCTATATGATTGGGCTCCTGTTCAGACCCAGTCCTGTCACCTAGAATTTTGACTCTCACCTATATTCTTATCCCTCACAACAGCCATTCCTAAGGATTCATTGAACTGTGTTTATCACAGAAAAAGTGAAAAATATCTGGCATATTAAAACCGTTTTTCAATCAAACAGTAAACCTCAAATGGGATCATGAAAGTTAGATACAACTGAAATAATTCAACAACAATAAGTTCCAAAGAATACTAATTCAACCATCATTCATAAAAATAATAACAACTCACATTTCTAGAATGATTTCAGGTTTACAAATCCTTTTCCTTAAAATAACTTTGCAAAGTAGGTAAGGCAAATATCAGTAAGCCCATTTTACAGTTGTGAAAACTAGCCTTGAGAGAGGTAAATTGATTTCACTATTAAGCATTTTCTATATGTGAGGACCTTTAAAGGTTAAAGAAAGGCATGAAGATAAAATATGTTCCTGTCCATGTTAGAATTGCTTTCCCATCTATCATTACTCCCAGCCCTTCTAGGCAGACAAAGATAGATATTAATCTCCCCATTTTAGGGATAGAGAAACACCCAGAGATAACAGCAGTAGATGAAAATGAGGAATTTGATCGATTCAATCAGAATTACAATACCTAAGCAAATTTATTTTATCCAATCCAGATGAGTCTGACT
Source organism: Sarcophilus harrisii (assembly GCF_902635505.1). NCBI lineage: Eukaryota > Metazoa > Chordata > Mammalia > Dasyuromorphia > Dasyuridae > Sarcophilus > Sarcophilus harrisii. Next base: position 281,494,166 of record NC_045427.1, read on the forward strand.
GGTGACCTTTACAGCTAGATGCATGTTGGTTAAAGAGAAAAGAATTTAAAGAATCTCTATTAACTAGTTGTCTTTATTTGTTTGTTTTAATGGAATAGTATTGTTATTGAAAAGCTAAAGTAATAAAATATTTTTTGCTGTATTCTGCATGTATGGCGAATAATGCAGTTAAATCTTTGTTTTCTCATCTACAGAATGAGAAAGTAGGACTAAATGATCTCTATAGTGCTTTCTAGCTGTAAAAAGCTGTGAATGGACAAAAGAGACAGCACAGTACAGTGCAAAGAGTATTGGATTTGGAGTGGGAAGGCCAGGATTCAAATCTCTGGACATCACTTCCTTCCTCTGGGTCTCAGATTCCTTCTCAGTGAAATGAGACGGCTGGACAAGGAGACTCCTAAGACACTCCATTCTAGCTTTAAAATCCTTAGATTGGATAAAATCTAAAATGTTTAGATTATGGGATAATTTGTGTACTGCATTTGGTTGTATTTTCTTCTGTAGTACTAAACAGTCAAGATTAAAGCTGGTTTTCCTTTTGTTTTTCTAGGTAAAAATAAACAGCAAGGGGCTGGTCTATTCAGTTGTCCTATTACTCGGATCTGTTGCTCTTACTGTAAGTTTTTAGAAACTTAAACTAGACTCTATGTGTCCTTATATTCATGTCTAGTCCCAGATGAATATTTTTATATTTGCACGCTGCCTTAATAATAATAATAATAATAATAATCTTCTCACCAATTCTCAATAATCCTTGGTAATGAGAATAAAGCTAATTTTTTTTAACCAGACATATGATTTTAATGATAATTGTTCTTCATTCATTTCAGTCACGTCCAATTCTCCATGACCACATTTGGGGTTTTCTTGGCAAAAGTGGTGAAGTAATTTGATTCTGCAGTTTATTTTGCTGTTGAAGACTGCATTAAGTGACTTGCCCAGGATCACATAGTTAGTGAGTGTCTGGGACTAGCCCAGCATTCTTTCCACTTGACATCTAGCTGCCTTTCAGTGACATAGGGTGCTTTTTATGATAAAATTCCATGAATGGTACCTTCTCTGCAGTTTAAAAATTACTTAATCCCATCTCAGCAAAAAACAAACCAAAAAAAAAACTGAATTGAATTGAAGAAAAATTTAGGGTTATACAGAGATGCAGAGAAAGAAGACATTAACACTTCTAGTTATAATACTCATGACTGGTGCATAGAATACTATATGAGTACTAAGAGGCAAAGTCATTACTCACCAAGTATATTGAGGAGGGCTTTTTAAAGGAAGTGGTATTTGGGTTGGATTATAAAGACTTGCTACAAGGCATCTGGGTGTCTCAGAAGATAAAGTCTTACACCTGAAGTCAGGAAGTTCTGAGTTCACATCCTACATCAGACACTTATTACCTGTGTCACCTTAAGCAAATCATTTAATCTTGTTTACTTTAACCCAGTGGAGAAGGATGTAGCAGACCACTCTAGTGTCTTTGGGCAGGTAAGCAACACAGTAGATAGAGTGCCAGCCCTGCAGTAAGGAAAACCTGAGTTCAAATCCTGTCTGACATTCTTCCTACCTGTGTGATCCTGGGCAAATAACTGACCCCTATTTTCCTCAGTTTCCTCATCTCTCAAATGAAATGGAGAAGGAAATGGCAAATTATTCCATCATCTTTGCCAAGAAAACAAATAAAGATCAGACATGAATGAAGAACAACAGAAATTCAATAAATAAAGGAAGCAAACCTGTTAGTTGTACTTAATAAGTGCTGACTATATGGTAGAAGCTAAACTAAGGATAGAGGAAGGCAAAAGGCAGTCCTTACTGTCAAAAAGCTCAGAATCTAATCATTCGAAACAGCTTGTAAACAACTATGTACAAACAAGATATAATCAGGATAAATTGGAAATAATCAACAAAAGGTAGGCACACTATTGGGGGGAATTAGGAACAGCTTTTCATAAAAAGTGGGATTTTTAAGTCCAACCAGAGGGACTGGAACTTGTCAGGAGGCAAAGCATCTTGTGTGAGGAACAGCTAGGAAGCCAGTGTTACTGGATTACAGAGTTTATAGTATGGCTTCAAGTGAAAAAATACTGGAAAGATTAGAGTGGAGAGGTAAAGAATGGGGGAGGTACAAGGGGAGGCAGGTTTCAGGTTTTGAACACCAAATGAAAAAATTTATATTTGTTCCTGAAGACAATAGGGAGCCTTTGGAGTTTATTGAGTGAGAAAGTAGTGATGTGGTCAGAGCTGCGTTTAAGCAGATAATTTTGGCATCCGAATGGAGATTAAGTTTAGCAGTTGAGAGTGATAGAGGTATGGGAATACATGTTGAGATAAGGCTGGAAAAGTGTGACATCAGATTTCACAGGGCCTTCGCCATCTATCATCAGAGAAATAACTCCTTTTGAGAGGTAATAAGGCGTCACTAATCCTTTCTAAGTAGAATAACTCTACAGGTCTGAGATCTAAGTCTCAAAAATATTATTCTGATAAAAGTATGAATGATGCTAGAATGCCTTGTAGGAAGCTAAGGCAGTCATCTGGGTAGTTAGTATGTTGGTGATAGTTTAGTTATTAGAACACTTTATGAGGTTAGGAAAAATCAGAGGCCAAAAAAAAGAAGGAGTTAAGAAAACAGGAAAAGTAACAGAAAAGTGTGGCTCCGTGGAGCAAAGCATGAGCATCCTTTATATTAGGACAGGGTGTTTTACAGCAGTGGAGGTCAAGAAAGCCCATTACACATGGATATTGGAACATCACTGGTAAAATTTGAACGCCTTTCCTCAATTATCCAGTAGCTTGGTTTATTTAAGGAGATGTCACCTTTTTATGCTCATCATTAAAACACGGTCCCTGAATTCTTGGGGTTCGTGGACATTTTCCCTTTCAGTTGGAGTTTTCATTTGAAAAGGCTCCTAGTCCTCAATTCTCTAAGAGGCCTAATATTTCCTTTCTTTGCTTACAGGTGCTTGGTATCCATCTAAATAAATGGAGACTTGACAAGAAACTTGGCATCTACGTGTTGGTGCTGTATGCCATTTTCTTGTGCTTCTCAATAATGATAGAGTTTAACGTCTTTACTTTCGTCAACTTGCCAATGTGTCAAGAAGATGATTAAAGTAGAGCCAGTGCCCCTGGGAGGGAGGCCAAGCTGTCTTTGAGACCTTACACAGAGGGCGTTTTACTTCTCTGAATTTCCATCCCAAAATATGAGCGTCTTTCCTCCATCACCAGCTGGAGGTCCACCCTTTCACTTGCTGGGAGGAGGAGTCCATGAGGACCTTCGGTGGGTTACAGGAACTCTCCTCGGTGGAGTTTTTTTTTCTCAAGGTCACTGATAAGGAGAAAAAGCCCTAAAAGGGGTCTCCCAAAATACTGAGCCACAGGGTCCAGGAGGGATAGTTAGGGTCTCCCTTTGGACACTACCGTGAGTGAGACTAGTGTGTTCCCCTTCTCTCCAATCTGTTTCCCTCAGCACACAGCATTTGTCTTCCCCTGCCTTGCATTAATGCTTTTGGAAACAAAGCGGTCCTCTAAGTCAGAATTCTCTTTGGCTGCATTCAAAGAACAAACTAATTTAACTGCTGGCCTGGGAAGCCAAATTACGTGACACGGCATGCACTGTTGAAAACTTTCACTTCCCCTGGAAAGGCTTGATTTATGGAGGCCTGTGTCATCGGCGTGTTGGAGCATTCGGCAATGACATTGAACATGTTATCACTTGTCTTGAAACCTTTGAAGAATACGCACAATTCTTACGGTGGAAGATGGAAAAGTGGCGACTGCCATCACCTCTCATGATGCACTTGGAGCAGGATCTATGAAATATTAAAAAATAGCGCTCTGCAGATAATCCCAATTGAATATGTCATACCTCCTGAAAGGAACATAGTAGAAAACAAAAACAGTCACGCTTGTGGGAAAGCAAGCCTAAATATAACATTTTCACTGGCACTAAAAATTTAAGCTAGAGATAGAGAAGACCGTTAAAAGAAAAAAAAAGAACAACTTTAAAATCAAATTGGGTGCTAACTCAGTAATACAATGGAAATCGTCACAAATAGCTTAAAAATGTGTTTCTTAACATAAATATGCGCTATCTCTTCTCTAGGATGAGTTGCAACATCAATTTCAGTTTATCATTGCATCGTTAACACTCTACTATTAAAGCTAGGCCATTTGTCAAAACATTTAATTGTTGAGATGCTCCACCAGTTTATGATATATCTCCATGCTCTGTGAAGCAGTGCCACGAATTAGTGAAGAGTGACAAGATTAGAAATGTCCTGGCCCACAGATCCCTTCATCTGTGTAGGTAAAGGCAACTATTAAAACCATAATTTAAAGTTCCAAGTTACTTAAACCTCATGGTATATTTTATGTAAGATGCCAGAGATGGTTCATCAATTCAAAATAGATTCAACAGTATAGTTAATGTTTTTTTTAAACTGCTATGTAGCTCTGAAATAGATATTTAAAGATTTATTAAAAATAAACCATTCAAGCTTTCTTGAAAAAGCACAATTAATTTTCTACATAGATTTTTTTTATTTTTTTAATGTTTATATAGCAGAAGTCTATATAAGATTATTAAATATTTGATGCATTTTTAATATCTGAATATTTTGCACTTAACAGTAATAAGAGCTACCCGTGATCATTTCAAGAAAATCTTATTTTAAAAGCCCATAAGAAAACAGCCCTCAGTGAGAAAAAGAGTTAGTTTAGGCCAAATAGGGAATTCCTGAAGACCTACCCTGATCTATATATTATGCTTAAGGGTTTGGGGGGTTGGGAGTGGGATAGTTAAAGGCATGAGCACATTTTTCTGTGCCTCTTCTGAATTTGGTAGCCTGAATTTTCATAGGAAGAAGCATTCATGTGTTTCTCTCATTATTTCCGTTTAGTATGCATGGGTCTAAGAAGGGAGTAACTGATGCATTCATTATCCCATTCTCCCTTCTGATTCTAAAACAGTATTAGTAGTTATACCAAGTAGAGGCTTTAAGAGGGATGGTATCTAGATACTGGACTATCCAGTTCATTAGTGAACCAGAAGGCTTTGTAAATAAATAAGTATATAGAGAGTTGAGGATCCCTTCCCTGTGGTGAATGATAAAAACAGACGAGTTTTCTCAAAATAGAGAAAATCGTGTATAATTCTAACTTACAGCATGGTTCCTGTGGAAATAAATCTTTGTTTATTCAGGTTTAAGTCAAACTTCATCAAATACTTGAATGCTCTATAAGTTCTCAAGGTCACATCCTACCATTGTTCCTCACTCAAAGATCTTGCTGAGGATTGCAATTGACTGTTAGCAAAATGTCAGAATAAGACCCAAGCTGCATGGTCCCAGCCAAGAGGAATAGTCTGTTGATATAGAAAAAAAAAAAAAAAATACCATACTGGGGCAACATAAAGAGTTCTAAATCTAGAATTAGCAAACCTGGGTTTTGCCACTAACTTGCTGTATGATCTTGAACAAATTACTTTTATTCTCTGGGTCTAAATTACCTCATCTACCAAATGAGAGTGGAACTAAAAAATCTAATCTGTGTCGTAGAATCTATTTGTCACCCACCACCATCCAATTGCCGATTTACCTTTATGAGGAAATTCTAATTATAAACTTCCTCAGAAAATAAATTTGAGGTGGGTAGTTGTTTTTTTTAAGTAGTCTATGATCATGATTCTTTTAAGACTATAATTACAAGTACACTATGACTTCCAAGTAGAAAATAACAAATGTTTTTAATTTATGAAGTTCTTTTCTTTAGTTTCCTTCTGAATTCAGCGTGCCAATGGAACTCCCTTAAAGCCTATATATATATTTGTTATATATGTGTATACATATGCTTTAGGTGAAAATATTATTTTTAAACTGAAGCATAAATTAAGCACCAGAGCAATACATATCAAATGCAGATTTGAAAGAATTGTTTGAATAACTAGGGTTTCATTTTTAAAACATCTTTTACCACAGCCTTTCTTTTATTCCTGGAGCTGATTAGCACATGGAAATATATATTCCATAAATAAGGAAAATGAAAAACATATATATTGTCTTAAGGAAGAAGAATAGCTATTTTACCAATATAGAAGTTGCCTATAATATAACAATCTGGCTGTTCTGTCACCTCCATTGCATGAAGGTGTGGGACTGACTGTTTAAGAAGTACTATATTTGGAGTCACAGATATTTGGATGTCCAATCCTAGTTCTTCTATTTAAGGTCTGAGTCACTTTTACCTCTCTGGGTCCCAGTTTCCTGACCAGTAAAATCAGGAAGTTGGACTTGGTTAAGTGACCTCATAGTTCTTCCCAATGCTAAACGCTATAGACTGATTCAGGCTGTGTTCCCTGTTCTTGCTTTGGGAAATTTAAGGGTGGTTTGGGTATCTGGCTTAGAGCTGAGTTCTGGACCAGTAGTAGTAGGCAAATTGTACACATTTTACCATTTTCTCCCTTGGTTGAGTTAGCACCCTCTCTGTTTTCTGTTATCATCCTATAGTATGCAATCTTCCAACAAAATACCCAACCAATCTCAGGCTTGCCTTGTTAGCTTTCTTTATGAAATTTCCCCCTTCATCTTCTGTTTTGACTGAACTTGTTTGAAGTCTGTCATGGTATTATTTGCTCATCACCCCTGCAAACTGGGAGACTTGAGGCTGGTAGACCATGAGTTCAGGAGTTCCAGTTACAGTGGATTGAAACTCTTGGATGTCCGTATTAATTTGGGCATTAATTATTAAGGGGGGAAAGAGGGATCTTGGGCTCATCCAAGAAGAAAAAAAACATGAAGCTCCCATGCAGTGGCGAGTGAGCTCAGCCACTTGCAGCCTAGATAAAGAGGAAAACCCAGCTTTTTATTTTGTTTTATTTTATTTTATTAAAAGAAGAAGAGGCACTAAAACTGTTTGGTTAATTTGTGTTATTATCATCCATGTTTCCTCTTCTTTCTCTTTTTGTTGTTGCTGAACCTAGGGTAGCAGACAGAATATTAAGTAATCATTAAACAGCTCACTTGACCAAAAAGGAACATCTGTGGCACCGTGGCAATTTGTAGATGGAGGACCTGGGTTCAAAGTCCAGCCTTACTACTTTGTTGCCACATGTGTGACTTCAGATAAGCCATCCTAACTCTTACGCCCACAATTTCTTCCTCTATAAAATGAAGGAGTTCAATTAAATAGTTTTGAAAGTCCCCAGAATTGATGATTATAAGTTTATCTTTCATTGCTAAATTCCTCGGTGATCATAATATGGAATCTACATCATTGTCAGAGTAACCCCTTAGAAAGCATCGTTAGCTGGGAAAAAGGAATTTTACCAGAGATCGATCACTGAACTCTGGGGAACCCAAATGCCAGAAAGACTTAGGATCTCCAAACATAATCATTTCCTTCTTATGACAATTACGTATGGTAATATGCAAGGCAGCAGGAAGAATGTCCGGGGACACCTTAATGTCCAGAGCCTAGTTTCCTGGAGGAAAACATTTCAGCTGTGGTAGGATTGAGAACCATTCACAGAGATTCTTCCTTCCTTTCTACTTATCTCTCTTCCCTGGAACTTGGTTCATCCCAAATAATGACTTTGGCAGTTGTAGAGTTATTTGAGTTCCACAATCAGTGAACCCCAAAATACACACAAATGGCCTGAATAGTGAATGAATCTCCTTCCCCGTCCTAATTCAGCAGGGGGAGCCTGGCACCTTTAAGGATCTTTCTGAAATGAATCTAATTTTATCCTGCCTATGTCTTCTGTGAATATGAAGTTTATTTATTAATTAAATGCAACTTCAAGGTCTCCAGTCCCCCAATTTGAAACTTTTGTTCTATGAGGTAGACAAAAAACCGCTTCTGCCTCTCTTAGAAGTTCAACTTTCTTGCTCCATATTGATCTCTGTTCATTTCATCATAGGTCCAGGGAATGAAAACATAACTAAATACTGGAAAACATAAATGCATACATTTCCCCATTCCTAGGTTAGCAGTATGATAACTAATGCAATTCAGGAAGCCGACGCTTAGTGCTTATGTTAGGATTTAAAGCATCATTGAGCAGAGTGAAGAGAATACTCGTGTTCAAATTCCAATTTACTAGCTATGTCATTGGGGGCAAATGACTGGTTTCACTTTACTTCACTTTCCTCACCTTTGAAGTGTAAGTGTTGAACTAGACAAAAGCTTTTTTAAACTGGATCATGATCCCATATGTGGTCTCATAACTGAATGTGAGGGTCACAAAATTATAATTTAGTATCAGTAAATGTTTGATTTATATACCTATTTTATATATTTGTACACCCAGGGTTGTATAAAAATTTCTTGGGCAAAATTTTGAGAAAAAAAAAGTTTAAGAAACCCTGAGCTGGATAACTTGTAAATCTGGACCTTTGTGTTTTATAGGAACAGAAATCTCCTGGGATTCCAAACACCTTTCTTTATGGTACATCTGCCTAATATTCATGGATATATATATATATATATATATATATATATATATATTCAGTAGAAAAAAATCTACAAACATTAACCCTTTAATCAGGGTAAAGTTTGCAGGTGTATTTCAGGCCATTCATTAATGAATTCTGGAATGGAATTGGAATAACCAATTCCATGATAATTATACCCCTATTGTTTAACATGCTATTCTGAGAACTATTCCATCAAAGTTCCTGGCTTTAGGAATTTAAGAATTCATGATTTTATCCTGATGAATAGGATCCCAAGGACTTAAAAATGGAGAGAATCTTATGGTATCAACAAGGAAACTGAGGTCTGAAGTCAGAAATGATACAGCAAACATTCCAAACCCAAGTCCTTTGACTCAATCCAATACTCATTCAACTGTAACTTGTATTTTCTGTTCTCCTTAACCAACCATGCAAGTCCCTCTCTGTGGAGAAACTTGGTTAGCAGCTTCCTCAAAACTGTAACAAAGGTTCCTTTTTAAAAACCGCTAATTTTGAATACTCTTTTTCAGATGTCTATGATGCAGCCAGTACTAGAATGAGAAGAGATGTTTACCCCACATCCATTTCAATTCTTGTACTTTTAGTGAAAACACTCTTAAATAGCTTGTCAACAAATGTCCTTTGTTAATTAATAAGAATCATTTCTTTCTATTAAAAGTAAGCTTTCAAATTAGATAATGAAACATTAGTTTGCCATGTTTTCTTCTGTGTGAGGATCATTGGATAAAAGATACATTCATTATACAGAGCCCTGATCTAACAAGAAATTTTGTTTTGGCTGTGATTAATTTGTTTTAAAAGATACTACAGGCTTGGATTTCAAGCCAAAGAATTTTGTTTCAAATCTTGACTCTTGTTTGCCTATGTGGCAAGACATTTCTCTCCAGGGTTCAGTTTTCTCATTCCTGAAACGAAAGAATGTTTTTATAGGGACATTTAAGAAAACTTCAGCACTTAAGGGAATCATGATTCCATCAATATGGAAAGTCACATAACTCTGGTTTTCCTAAGTTGCTACTCTGAGAAGTGGTCTGTCATCTCCTTAATGAGCCTCTCAGAATTTAGCCAGACTGGCTCTTGAGTGACAGGAATGCAATTAATTGCAGCCCCAATCTCAAAGTCTTCCTCGATTAGGAGAACCTGCCAGAGCTAATATTCTGATGGTGTGGTCTTCAAGGTCATAGCCAGGGTCTATCTTCCTTAGAAGAATGTGGGATCAATTTAGAAGCCTTCTGGTCCTAACTCTCCACCCATTTTACAGATGCTGAAAGGTTAAGAGATTTGCCCAAAATGATGTAGATATTAAGTAGCAGAACCTGGATTCAAACACAAGCATTCTAATTCCAAATCTAACAACTTAGATAAAGACTTTGATGAATATTTAAAACAAAAATTCTTATTTTTAACTAAAACCTTTCTAGTTCTTGGCAATTTTGTTTTTAATAACGTTATATTTCTTTCATTCCTTTCTTCATTGCTTATACCTCTACCATAAGCTTATAGCTATGGCTTCTAACAGTATGCTCCTTCCAGCTTCTTGACATGTTGTGTTTCTAAAATATTCTGCTTATGTGTGACATTAATGTCCATCATAGGGTTCAGCTGAAGGATTGCCCAATCTGTAAGTCTTCCTCAGTTTCCTAGGGATTAGTGACTGGGGGAAGAAATGTTTGAAGTCCCAACTGATTAACACAATGCTGAGAGGAAAACAAACTTTTAGGAAAATTTAAAATAAGTACTGTGCCCATGGGAAATTAAGGAACTCATCTGTTGGAATTAAAATTCTGGAATCATCTGCTCTTTATTTAGACTAATTTTTTTTATTTATTTATTTAATAGCCTTTTATTTACAGGTTATATGCATGGGTAACTTTACAGCATTAACAATTGCCAAACCTCTTGTTCCATTTTTTCACCTCTTACCCCCCACCCCCTCCCCCAGATGGCAGGATGACCAGTAGATGTTAAGTACATTAAAATATAAATTAGATACACAATAAGTATACATGACCAAACCGTTATTTTGCTGTACAAAAAGAATCAGACTCTGAAATATTGTACAATTAGCTTGTGAAGGAAATCAAAAATGCAGGTGGGCATAAATATAGGGATTGGGAATTCAATGTAATGGTTTTTAGTAATCTCCCAGAGTTCTTTTTCTGGGCATAGCTGGTTCAGTTCATTACTGCTCCATTGGAAATGATTTGGTTGATCTCGTTGCTGAGGATGGCCAGGTCCATCAGAACTGGTCATCATATAGTATTGTTGTTGAAGTATATAATGATCTCCTGGTCCTGCTCATTTCACTCAGCATCAGTTCGTGTAAGTCTCTCCAGGCCTTTCTGAAATCATCCTGTTGGTCATTTCTTACAGAACAGTAATATTCCATAATATTCATATACCACAATTTATTCAGCCATTCTCCAACTGATGGACATCCATTCAGTTTCCAGTTTCTAGCCACTACAAAAAGGGCTGCCACAAACATTCGTGCACATACAGGTCCCTTTCCCTTCTTTATAATCTCTTTGGGATATAATCCCAGTAGTAACACTGCTGGATCAAAGGGTATGCACAGTTTGATAACTTTTTGAGCATAGTTCCAAACTACTCTCCAAAATGGTTGGATTCGTTCACAACTCCACCAACAATGCATCAATGTCCCAGTTTTCCCGCATCCCCTCCAATAATCATCATTATTTTTTCCTGTCATCTTAGCCAATCTGACAGGTGTGTAGTGGTATCTTAGAGTTGTCTTAATTTGCATTTCTCTGATTAATAATGACTTGGAGCATCTTTTCATATGACTAGAAATAGTTTCAATTTCTTCATCTGAGAATTGTCTGTTCATATCCTTTGACCATTTTTCAATTGGAGAATGGCTTGATTTTTTATAAATTAGAGTTAATTCTCTATATATTTTGGAAATGAGGCCTTTATCAGAACCTTTGACTGTAAAAATATTTTCCCAGTTTATTGCTTCCCTTCTAATCTTGTCTGCATTAGTTTTGTTTGTACAAAAACTTTTCAGTTTGGTATAATCGAAATTTTCTATTTTGTGATCAGTAATGATCTCTAGTTCTGCTTTGGTCATAAAGACCTTCCCCTTCCACAGGTCTGAGAGGTAAACTATCCTGTGTTCCTCTAATTTATTAATAATTTCATTCTTTATGCCTAGGTCATGAACCCATTTTGACCTTATCTTGGTGTACGGTGTTAAGTATGGATCAATGCCTAATTTCTGCCATATTAGTTTCCAATTTTCCCAGCAATTTTTATCAGACAGTAAGTTCTTATCCCAAAAGCTGGGGTCCAGACTAATTCTTAAAATAGCTATCAGTTTAATCTATATATAATTTTCCTGTTTGCCAGAGTTCACACAAAGTTTCTTATTATAATAGCTACATTGGCCAAGACTTTTAAAGTGATGCATTAAGATATGACCCTAGAAAGTGCATTCAAAAAAAAAGAAAAGAAAAGAAAGAAAAAAAGAAAGAAAACATTGCAATTTGTTGTTGTGACTTTTTTTCTTATTCAAACAAGATTTTACTGGGTTTTTCTCTGTCCCTAAAGGAGATACTATTTCAATAATCCAGTGTATCCAGACCCTGACCCAAATCCCCATCTTGATGTGTTTTCTTTTATAACAGGGAGGAACAAAGCCATCTACCATCCTGTGACCTTGAGATACATTTTAATGTCATATCATAGATTTAAAGTTTGGAAAGAACCTTTAAAGGCATCTGCTCCAAACCCTTTTTACAGAGGAGGAAACAAACCCCAAGATAATGAGATTTGCTCAATAGTGAAAAAAAGCAGGATTTGAATTTAAATCCTCTGATTTCTATTAAAATTAGTGGGATTATTTATGTAATCTTAAGTAATTCACTTTCTCTCTCTGAGTCTCAGTTTCTTCCTCTGTAAAATGATAGTTAGATCTTCTAGTTAGATCTAACTAGATAGATTCTTCTGATTCTAAATTACATGACCTTTTAAGTCTATGAAGCTTTCCCACAATAGAAGGTTCCTTTGAATGTACTTTTCATGTCCCCTTCTGGGAGGAAGGAGATTGCAATGTGATGCGCAGCCCCCCAGGCAGGTTAGCTCAAGAAAACTGCAGGACTGAGCTTGGCTTGGGTGGTAGGAGGAGGACAGAAGGAGTTCCATTGAATGGGTCATTTCTTTTACACACTGTTTCAGAGATGCTGCTGGGCCTTCAACGCAGAAGGCTAATGGGGGGAAAGCAGGGTAGTTTTGCTTTTAAGTCTCCAAACAATTGCCAAGGTGGAATGAGTACCCAGCACTTTGGATTACAAATAAAAAGACTCTCGGTGACCTTAAGAAGATGGAGAGCTACCTTCCAGATGTGGCAACTCCCGGGTATTAGGAGCAGAGCCCAAAGAAATAAGGTTTGGCAAGTGTCAGATATTCAAGCACGCAGGGATCCTCATCCCACTCCAGTCCTAAGGGCTCAAGCAACAGGGCGCAGCTGTGTACCATAAATGGTTTGGTTCGAGTCTCTGCAGAAACCCACTGATTTACCAAGTGGCAATTATGTGGCATGGGATAATTTTGATTCCACTGAGTAACAAGGATGCAGCTCTTTTCAGGACGTGTTCATCATCAGGAAAGAACCCTTTATAAAAATGCAGTTTCTGAAGCCACCGTATACATCTTTTTGTGGGGTTCATCCAGGCCTTTCCATCAGACACGCTGGACTGGACTCAAGTGCAAGATCTCTTTAATAGGCAGGCAGAGGACAATGAGATGGGAAATGACATAAACGCATTATGTTATTTATTTTTTCAATGACTGTGACCTTCTGCACTGTGAGTACTCTGTGATATGGAGTCCCTAGTTTAAAAAGAAAAGCTGTCATTAAATCTGAATGAATTAATGTTCTTGATTTTAAAACCTTGGCATGATTTTCTGATTATTTTTATTGTGAAGAAAAAAAAGAGCATAGAATAAATATGAATTAAGCCTTTCTAAGACATCTAGCAATCAGTATTGTGATGCAATAGCTATTTCAAAATCTGTGCATTCTCAATAAAATGAATGAGCACAATTTGTGTTTTCTGCCTTGTGAGAGGGTGAACTTTCCATCACTGGAAGTCGTAAAGCAGATCCTGAATGACCACTTGTCAAAAAAAAAAAAAAAAAGTACTAAATTCATGCTGCATGTCTGAGGTTTTAGATGATTGCTAAAGTTCCTTCCAGCTCTTGGATTTCATGTTTCTCTAACATACATTTTTTAGGTCAGATAGATATGGTTTTCATTTTTTTTTTTAATTAAAATGCAATGCATTTCTTTGGGGGTCATGACTATTTGAAGCATAATTTCTTTTTTTATAGAGAAAAAAACACTCCAAAAATATGGAAGTTAGAGCATTTTAATAATAATAAAGCTGATCAAAATCCCAATGATTAATTTTGTCAGAATGAGTGATTCCAAAACAACCATAAGCCATTCCTGCCTAATTGGGATTGTACTGATTGAGTTAGCAAAATCTCATTCATTCATTCCTTCAGCAGACACTTGTGAAGCAACTAATATATTTATTTAAGACACTCTGCCAAAATGCTGAAAGTACAGAAAATAAATAACTTGGAAGAATAAAGAATAAGATCACAGGATTAACAGCTGGAAGAAGTCTTAGAAAACATCTAGTCTAATCAATCCATTCTAGATAAGGAAAACAAATGAGAAGTTGGTTACTATCTTCAGTTTTGTTTTGTTTTGTTTTTTGAGCCCTAAATCTGTGATTTGTTTTTTTTTTTATTAAAGCTTTTTATTTTCAAAACATATGCATGTATAATTTTTCAACATTGACCCTTGCAAAACCTTGTAATCCAAATTTTCCTCCTCTTCCCTCCATTCCCCTCACCCATGGCAAGTAGTCCAGTATATGTTAAACATGTTAAAAAAAATATATGTTAAATCCAATATGTATGTATACACAAACATATTTATATAATTATCTTGCTGCACAAGAAAAATAAGATATAAAAAAAAGGAAAAAAAAAGAGAAAGAAAAAACAATGCAAGCAAACAACAACAAAAAGAGTGAAAATACTATGTTGTGATCCACATTCAGTTCCCACAGTCTGCTCTCTGGGTGTAGATGCTTCTCTTCATCACAAGATCATTGGAACTGGCCTGAATAATCTCACTGTTGAAGAAGGCCATGAAATTGATTAATCATCAGAACTGATTAATGCATAATTTTGCTACTATATACAATAATCTCCTGGTTCTGCTCATTTCACTTAGCATCAGTTCATGTAAGTCTCTCCAGGCCTCTCTGAAATCATCTTCCTGATCATTTCTTACAGAACAATAATATTCCATAACATTAACATGCCATAACTTATTCAGCCATTCTCCAACTGATGGGCTTCCACTCAGTTTCCAGTTTCTGGCCACTATAAAAAGGGCTGCCACAAATATTTTTGCACATGTGGGTCCCTTTCCCTCCTTTAAGAGCTCTTTTGCTGGATCAAAGGGTATGCATATTTTGATATCCTTTGGGGATAGTTCCAAAATGCTCTCCTAATTCAGATTTTCAAAGGATTATCTTCTGGAAGGAGAATTTGACTTATTTTACTTGAGTTCAAATCTGACCTCAAACACTAGCTCCTGATTATGGGCAAGTCACTTACCCTTTTTATCTCAGTCTCCTCATCTGTAAAATGAACTGAAAAAGGAAATGGCAAACCACTTCTTTTGCCAAGAAAACTCCAAATAGGGTCATGAAGAGTCAAAAACAACTCAATAATAACAAACTCTAACATGATCAGACCAACACTAGAGGATTGTGCTCAGTTCACAATAATAATAATAAGCTGGATAGTTCAGGGAGATCACTAAGAATAGGAAAGAGTCTCAAGATCACACTGTATATCATTATACACAGCAACAAGACTATATAATGATCAATTCTGATGGACGTGGCTCTTTTCAACAATGAGATAATTCAGCCCAGTTCCACTTGTTCAGTAACGAAGAGAGCCATCTCCACCCAGAGAGAGGACTGTGGGAAATGAGTGTGGAATACAACATAGCATTCTCACTCTCTCTGTTGTTATTTGCTTGCATTTTATTTTCTTTCTGTTTTTTTTCTTTCTTCTTGATCTGATTTTTCTCGTGCAGCAAGATAACTGCATAAATATGTGAACATATATTAGATGTAACATGTATTTCAACACATTTAACATGTATTGGACTACCTGCCAGCTAGGGGAGGAGGTGGGGGAAAGAGGGGAAAATTTCAAACAAAAGGTTTTGCAAGGGTCAATGTTAAAAAAAAAAAAAAAAATCATGCTATATGAGAATCAGTTGAAGGAATTGAGAAGGCTCAGGAAATTCATGGTGATTGTGTTCAAGAGTTTAAAATTTTGTTAAATGAAAGTGTTAGATGAGGTGTTTTTTTGTTTTGTTTTGTCCCCAAAAGAGCAATGGATAATACTTTAAGGAAATCTTGAATTCAAATCCCATCTCAGACGCTTAGTAGCTTCATGATCCTGACCAATTTGTTTAACCTCGTTGCCTCAGTTATTATATTAATGGGAGAGGGTTATTAATAGCACCTACTTCACAGGGTTGTTTTGAGGCTCAAATGAGATCATATTTGCAAAAAGTACCTGGCACACAGTAGGTGCTATATGAAGATTTTTTCCTTTTCTTCCTTTCTTCTTCCTTTCCCCTTAAAAAAAAAAAGAGGGGAAGGAAAGAAACAAACAAACAAAGAGAGAGAGAAGGAAGGAAGGAAAAAGAAAAAACAAAGGAAGGAAGCAGGAAAGAAAAAAGAAGAAAAGAGAAAAGGAAGGAAGAAAGAGGAAAAGAGAAAAAGAAAAAAGAAGATTTAGGTTTGAATCAAGTAAAAAGTGGAATTGACTGCCCTCTGGAGGTAATACTTTCCTCCTCATTAAAGGTATTCAAGCAAAGGCTTGTGAAACTCATGTTTTGTATATTACAAAGCAGATGCTTTTCAGACATGGATTGAGTTAGAGGTACTTTCACCTGTGAGACTATAGGTTCGTATGGCAACACAGACCTTTATTTGGTTGGGTTGTTGCCAGATTTTAGCCACATCAAAGATGAATCTATGAACTGCTCTTTCTCTGGAAATTTCCTCCAGAATTTGTTGTTTTCTTTCTTCTCTAAAGACTCCTCAGTGGACAGGGCACTGGATCCGGAGCCACAAGAAGACTCGAGTTCAAATATGACCTCGGATCCTTACAGGCTTGGTGATTCTGGGCAAGTCACCTCACCTGTTTGTCTCTGTTTTCTCATTTGTGAAATAGGGATAATAATAAGCCCCATCTCCCGGGGCTGTGGTAAGGATCAAATGAGATAACTTTTAGTGCTTGCTAGGAGGAGGAGTGGAGGAGGAGTGTAGTAATAGGGGTAATGATGGTGGTCATAGTATTTTCTAAATTTTTAAATTAAATTTTAATTTTAATTTTAAAGTCTGTGCAGGTCATCAGTGTGAGCTCTTTAGAGATCTACACTGCATTTTATGGCCAGTACAACTAAAAAGAGAACAAGTGGGCATATAGATAGAATCTCACGGTTGATAAGGTAGGAATTTAGGTGAGAAGCTTCATGGATTTCATTCCCCAAGAGAAAGCATACATGTGTAGGAATATTCAATCTGCCTTCATTTCTAGAGTGAGTGTGGTAAATCAGCGGGATGACAGCTGGAGAACTAGTAGACAAAGCTTTGATTCAGACCTAAATGTCCTTGCGCCGCCATAAATGAATAAATAAATGGATGGATGGTGAGATGAATAGTGTTTAGTATGCACTTCCTATTTCCCAAGTACCATGCTAAGTGCTGGGAATACCTACAGAACAATGAGATAGTTATCAGCTCTCCCGGAAATCACTTTCTAATTACAATAGACAGCTCACATAAGAGGGCACAAAGCAGTGCCCAGGAATTCAGAGGGCATGTATGACAGGGCAAATGTTAAGGTCTGGTGACTGTAATTACCATCTTACCTAAAGAATTAGAGTTGGTGACTCTGTGTTCATCCAAGTGATACCAAATCTTATCTTTGCTATTCATTAATTGTGCTAACCTGGGCAAGTCAATGTACAAATCAATCAACATTTATTAACCACCTACTGAGTGCCAGACACTATTCTAAGTACTGGACATACAAAGACAAAAGCAAAATTGTTCCCTGTCTTTAAGAAGCTTACGTTCTGTAGAATCTATATTGCATATACATATAGATATGTGTATATATGTGTGATGCATGTATACATCCGTGTGTACATATATAAACAAAGTAATCTTAGAAAGCAAGGCTGGTTAGGAAGGGAGCTGGGCAGGAAGAAGATGGAGACCAAAAGAAATTTTCTGGAGGTGATTTGAGCTATTTTTTGAAAAAATACACTTCCAAGCTAAGTGAATTTATCATACACAATATTCAAAACTTCTCCATTTGTAGTAACTGATGGTTCCACATAGGGAAGGTGTGGTGCTGGCTGGTGGAGCACCTGTGCTTTCTGGGTCTTAATTGTTAGGCAAAATTAGCACAAGCAGCAGAAAATCAGTCCATACTTTGCTGCATATAATCTTCTGAGGCTGCACTGAGTACACAATCATCTGTGTCCAATACTCTTGGACTAAGCATTAAGGATAAAAAGAAGTATATAAAAAGCAGTCCTTCCTCTCTAGGAGCTCAAAATTTAATGGAGAAAATGACACAAAAATAACTATATACAAACAAGATACATACACAATAAACTGGAGCTTTAAGGGTGATCAGGAAAGGCTTTTTGTAGGAAATATCATCTTAGCTGAGACCTGCAGAAAACAAAGGAAGACAGGAAGCAAAGAAGGAAAGAATTCCAGGGAGGGGTATGGGATGGGTTGGAAGGATAGCCAGTGAAAATGCCCAGCAGTCATTTTCATAGAGATGCCCATGGAAACTGAGATCACTGTAGAATAAAAAGAAAAGAGAACTCAAGCCAGACCCTTGTGGTACTCTCATAGTTAGTGGGAATGACATAGATGACATAGAATGACATAGATCCAACAAAAGAGGCTGAGAAGGTTCCATTCAGTTAGGAGAAAACCCAAGAAGGAACACGTAAAGTATCCAGAAGACATAGTTTCTAAATGCAATAGGGATGTCAAGAAGGATAAGAATTAGGAAAATGTCATAAAACTGGCAAATAAGAGAAAATAATGATGAAAACGTTTATATAATATCTCTAGGTACCAGTGCTATGTTGATTATCCCTTATGAAGTTGGTGCTATTATTATCCCCATTTTATAGTTGAGGAACCCAAGGCAGACAGATTTGCCCAGAATCTCACTGGTAAGTATCTGAGGCCAAAATTAAACTCAGGGGTGCCCAACTCCACTTTTAGCCCTCTATCCACTGGGGTCCCCCACTTGTCTCCCCACACAGCCCCTAGATGCCTCAAAAGCAACTTCACAGAGAACAATGTCAATTGGAAGCCAGAAGATATGGAGAATAGGTCAAGGAAGGCAGGAAGGCAAGTAGGGAGGAAGGCAGGAGGGAAAGCAGGAAGGAAGGCAGAAGGGAAGAAAGGCAGGAAGGCAGGAAGGCAGGAAGGCAGGAAGGCAGGAAGGCAGGAAGGAAGGAAGGAAGGAAGGAAGGAAGGAAGGAAGGAAGGAAGGAAAGAAGGGAAGGAGGGAGAGAGGAAGGAAGGAAGGAAGGAAAGAAGGAAGGAAGGAAGGCAGGAAGGCAGGAAGGAAGGAAAGATAAGAGAGAGAGGGAGAGTAGGAGGAAGGAAGGGAAGGATCATCAAGTTAGTAAGGATCTGAAGTAGGATTTGAACCCAAATATGTTCTGACTTCAAATCCAGCACTTTTCCACTATACCACATACCTTTCTTTTCTTAGTAGAGAAGTGATAAACTACAGATGGAAATTTAAGCATAAGCTAATAGACATGGTTAACTTGACCTGCTTTTGCTTAATTGTACTTCCTTATGTAAAATGCTGGTTGAAATTGGGAAGGATTGGAAGGAGTAACAGGGAAGTGATAATGAAGGGAGAAAAAGAAAATCAATATATCATTTAAATGAATAGATATAATGAGTTGAGCTAAAACGTGAGGCAAGACATAAAGAAGAGATTTTCAGCAGTTGTCATGATTAACAATACCAAAAAAAATGTAATTATGTATAGTGTGGAAAACTAAGTGGTGCAGTAGATAGAAGTCAAGGACTACAGTCAGAAAGACTCATCTTTCTGAGTTAAAATCTGGCCTCAACAACTTTTGAACTGTGTGACCCTATGTAAAGTCAACCCTATTTCCTCAGTTTCCTTCCCTGTAAAATAAGCTGGAGGAGGAAATAGCAGACCATTCCAATATCTTTGCCAAGAAAACCCCAAATGGGGTCACAAAGAATTAAAATCATTAAAAAATGATTGAACAACAATAATTACAAGGGTAGATGCTGTTAGGAAAGATTAATTATTGGAAAGAATAATGGAAAAGTGATAATGTAGGGAGAATAAAATAAAACCAATACATTATTTAAACAAATAAATATAAGGGTCAGGGCTGAACAGTGTGACAAGGGATAAGGAGGTCATTTTTTAGTATTTGTTATGATTAACAGGAAACACATACACAAGCACACAATGTAATCATTCATAATATGGGTAACTGCATGGTACAATGGATAAAATGTCAGGATGGGAGTCGAGTCATCCTCCTACATTCCAATTTGGCCTCAGACACTTACTGTGTGACCCTGAATAAATCACTTAATTCTGTTTGCCTCAATTTCCTAATTTGTAAAAGGAGTTGAAGGAGTAACTGGAAGTAACTGAGAAGGAGTAACTGAGAATGTAGAGAAAAAACAAAATCTATATGTATGAATAAATACAACGGGCAGGCTTAAATAGTGTGCCAAGGGATAAGGTCAATATTTTCAGCATTTGTCATGATTAACAACAATAAAATTAATCATCCATAATAAGGCCAGGATGAACATTAGCTTATTTATCAGACCTTGAAACAAGGGGATATATTTTGAGTTTGAGAAAGATAAGTTTAGAAAGAATAGACAGAAGTCTCTCTATGCACATCTGGGAATAAACTTATGATCCTCATTCTCCAAGAAGTGCTAAAAATATGAGTCCATTCAATACTGATATAGAGAAATTCATAGTTGATTGAACCATGTTGGCAAAATGAAATGGCGAGATTGGGGACTTAGCTAATTTGGACATGATAGTAAATATCTCAGCCCTTTTTACGATAGGTACCACACTGACCCAAGAACTTTCTGTTCCAAAAACTTATATGGTGATACCAGAAAGTAGGAGCCACCACAGAGAAATAGGTGTCATGTTTATCTTCAGTGAGAGCATCAAGGGCAGAAAAACCAAATTATATCTTTATGAGTTTCAGAAGTTCCTGAGAATCAGCAGAGGTCCAGCAACAGGAGTCTATGATGTAACCATCATAGGAGCAACATCATCTGAGGAGCAACATGTTTTTAACAGCCCCAGCAGTGAACTGACCCACGATCCAAGATACTATGTTCTACAACCCAAAGAGTGACTCAATCATTGGTGAAGCCCTAGACATACAAAGATGAAAACGGGATAGTCTTTGCCCTCAAGAAGCTTAAAATCTAATTTGTTGTTCAGTGTCCAGTTCCTCATGACCCCATCGGAGGTTTTTAATGTAGCAAAGTGGAAAGAATGCCCAGTTTGGAGTCAGGAAGGCCTGAGTGCACACCCAGCCTTAGACATTCACTAGCTGTGTGACTCTGGGCTAGTCACTTAACCCTGTTTGCCTCAATTCCTCATCCATAAAATGAGTTGGGCAAGAAAATGGCAGGTCACTCTGATATCTTTGTCAAGAAAGTCCCCGAATGGAGTTACAAAAAATCATATACAACTAAATAACTAAACCACAACAAAATGTCAAAAATATTCATTGGTTAAATTATACCGAAGGATTAATCACTGGTTCCATATCTAGCAGTAACATTGGGAAGAATTAACCTGGCAAAAGCCCGTGAGTAACAATATTATCCTTTTTCTCCCCAACCCCTCAGGGTCACCCCTGTATCACTAAGAAAAATAATAGTATTATTGTGGGGACCCAATCTTCTTGTTTAAGTAAGAGTAGAAAGAATAATCTAGGGCATATGTGCTACCCACTAATACCAAGATGAGTATGTTACTTTTGCTTAAGAATTGGAACTCGTCATATACACATTGCATCTAATCTCCTCACCCTCATAGAACATAAGCAGAGAAGACAATTAAGAGGTTATTAAAATAGCTGAGGCAAGAAGTGATTAAGGAGAGTCTGAAATAGGACCATGGCTATGGGAGTAGAGAGAAAGATGCAGATGATTCAAATATTTTATAAATATTTGATCCTGCTGTGTGATCTACTTACCATATTATCTCTAATGACCCCTTGATTCTTATTTACCTCTTTTACTATAGGCAGTGAAAGATGCTCCTATCAGGGGTGAAGCACTGGAATGGCACATGGATTCAAGGCTTTGAGTTGCTATAACATATCTAACCACAAATACCTTTTATGCCTCATTAATCTGATGAGACACCTTTTAATTCATTTTTCCCACAAATGAATATACCAATCCTCTCCAAGCATGAGCATTCTCCTTGTCCTATGGGCCTTTTTAATTAAAGCTGTTATAGCTGCCAATGCTACCATTTCTGAGTTTGTTTAAAGGGACAATTTTGTGATTTGATAGTTTTCTTGGGCTGACCCATTTATTGCAACACAGTTATTTTTAGTAGATCCCCTGAGTTTCTGATGTATAGAAAAAGAGTTGAGGAAGCTGGGTTGATTTTCATAGGAAGTAAGCATCCCAACGAAGAGAAGTGAGAATATGGAAACAACCAAATCAGATTAAGCCAAAAAAATTTTAATTTAGCATCTACTCATTGTGCAAGGGACCTTTATTAAGTAGTGTTGGAGACAGATTTATTAATAAGACCAAGTACTTCTAATGATGACCTTATGATCCACTTGGAAGACATAGGTCAACGAGAGAGAGACAGAGAGAGAGAGAGAGAGAAAGACAGAGATAGAGAGAGAGAAAGAGAGAGGCAGAGACAGAGAGAAAGAAACAGAGACAGAGACACAGAAAGAGAGAGACAGAGACAGACAGAGACAGAAAGGTAAGAGGGGAGAGAGAGAGAGAGATAGAGATAGAGACAGACAGAGATATAGAGAGACAGAAACAGGAAGACAGAGAGAATTAGAATAATAAGAATAAGAATAACTAACATTAATGTAGCAATTTTAGCCTTTATAATTATTTTCTTCAAAACAATTCAATGAAGTTGGTAAAGAAAGACTAATTGATATGTCCTTGGTTGTATATGTATGGGAATCAGACAAAAGGGTAGCTAGGTGTTGGAATGGATAGGACTCTGAGCCTGGAGTCAGGAAGACCTGATTTCAAATCCAGCCTCAGATACTTACAAGCTGTATGACCCCTGCCAAGTCACTTACCCTGTTTGCCTCAGTTTCCTTATCTGTCAATTAAACTGGAGAAGGAAAGTACTCCATTATCTTTGCCAAGAAAACCCCAAATACAGTCACAGAGAGTTGGATATAACTGTAATGCCAAAAGAAACTGAGCAAGACAGAGATTAGAGACCAATTCAATAGTTTATTAAATGGAGAGAAATACTGGGACCAATGGATCCCAGGGCTAGATGAGACTATCATCTCAAAGAATCTAGCCCGGAGTATCGGGACAGCAAGCCTTTCATGGAATAACAAGAACAATGATATAATGCAGAGACCTAGGTGGGGATGGCCTCATAAATGGAGATTACTGATATTCTAATGACATTAAGGAATGTCTATAACACCTTTATCTCAACCATTAAGAGGGGACAGTCATGACCCTAAGGCAGAATTACGAAATAGGACAATTGTAGGGACTGGTCACCCCATTAAAAGTGACCTTTGACATTACATAACTAAGCCACAACAACGCAAAGGAAAATCACTTGGAAGGATAGGATGCACACTGATGGTGAAACTTTATCAATGAGGAACTTTATCAATGAATTTTTAACCAAAAGAGAGAGAGAAAGAGAGAGAGAGAGAGAGAGAGAGAGAGAGATTGAGAGAGAGAGAGGGAGATGAGAAGGAAGCAAGAGAGATTCAGACAGAAACTGACTGCAGAGTAGTTAGCTGATGGGGGCAATTAAAATAAACCACAACACCAACCAAAAAAAGGGGGGGAAGAATATAGAAGCTTCTGTAGGTGTTCTGCAATGCATTTATCAAGATTGGAAACTGCTATCTCTGATTGTCCCTTGTGAAAGTTTCAAAATTATACCGGAATATTAATTGTGTAATGAGGGAAAGCAAATCGAAGAGATCAGTGACTAGCTTGACATGCACAAAGTGAGGTCAGAACTAGAGCACTGTCCACAACATTAAAATTTCCTCCCCCCAATCTACCTCTCAACTGGTAATTTCAGGCTGAAATCATAAGAGATGTTTATGATTTTAAGCAGTAATAATTTTGATAAATTCCTCAAGTAACAGAGAGAGACAACACACATAGATAAGGTCCATTTTCCTCCTAATCTAAAACAGGTCATTCATTGTGATAATCAGTGATTATTAAGGGAAAGATCATCAGTTTCTAATAGGAATAAAGTAGTAAGAGGGTATAAATCAAATTAATTTTAAATTATATTACATTTAAAAGTTTTTGCACAAACAAAACCAATGTAAGCAATATTAGAAAAAGCAGAAAGGTGGAAAACAATGGACCTCATTTCTCAAATTTTTAGAAAACTGAGCTAATTTTACAAGATTACAAGTTATTTTCCATTTGAGAAATGGTCAAAGGACATAAACAGGCAGTTTTCAGATAAAGAAATCAAAGCCATCTATAGTCAGATGATAAAATAGCCTGCAAGGCTGTCTAATGAGAAGAAAAAAGTATGATTTGAAAAGAATCTATCTACCCATTCCCATTACTCCATGAAAAGAAGGAGTTAGTAAAATCCAGTTTTACCGCAATTCTTCCATCCCAGCCTCAAAACATGTGCTGGTTGCAAGCAGCTAATGATTATCATACTCAGGAGTTGAATATAGGCTTGTGAGTCCAAATCCAGTATTTTTCCCAAGATATATTATTAAGGTTATAACCATATCTTACACTTTTTATATAGTTTCCAAAACTCTTTTGCATGCATTATGTCATTTGATCTGTATTACAATCCTGTAAAATAGATAAGGATCCTATCTCTGTTAATATTTGTTGCCCCTGGCACCTCCAAATTCTACTTATCCTTCAAAGCCCAATTTTAATACTACTTGTTCTATCAAGTCTTCTCTGATCTCCCTTAACTTGAAACAATCTGATCCACATTTTAATTTCCATAGCCATTTATTTGTACATTTCTAATGACTTTTATCATATTCTGCCTTATAATATGCAACCAATTTGTTTCTCACACTGAAACAGGTTACTTTCCCAAATTCACTGAACATTCAGCCTTCAAGTCTAAGGGAAAAGAACAGAGTACTTAATTTTGAGAATGCTGGTTTCCTTTCTTGGAATAATTGAGTCTTTTAACTTCACAGTGCCACCAAGAACATTTTATGTTCTGTGGGCCTTCTTAACAATCTCTCCCCTATCCCCACTCTCAGATATTCACAGTTGATATCTTGAGAGATTAAATATTAATTTAACATTAAGAAATATTATGAATCATTATTTAGTTTCAGCTGCCTGGGGTAGCTAGGGAGTACAATGGATAGTGTTCTGGAACCTAGAGTTAGGAAGACTCATTTTAAGTGTAATGTTAAAAGAAACTGAGCAAAACAGAGATTAGAGACCAATTCAGTAATTTATTAAATGGAGAGAAATAATGGGACCAGATGAGAGTATCATCTCAAAGAGTCTAGCTCCGAGTATCGGGACAGCAAGCCTTTTATGGAATAACATTAACAATGACATAATGCAGATACCTAGGTGGGGATAGCCTCATAGATGGAGGTTACTGATATTCTAATGACATTAAGGAATGTCTATAACACCTTTATCTCAACCATTAAGAGGGGATGGTCATAACCTTAAGGCAGAATACGAAATAGGACAAATGGAGGAACTGATCACACCATTAAAAGTGACCTTTAACATTACATAAGTTCAAATCTCAGACATTTACTAGCTATATGACCCTGGGCAAGTGACTTAACTCAGTTTCCTCATCTGTAAAATGAGCTGGAGAAAGAAATAGCAAATCAATATCTTTGCCAAGAAAATTCCAGGTGGAATTCATTGTTGGTGGAGTTGTGAACTAATTCAACCATTCTGAAGAGCAATTTGGAAGTCTGCTCAAAGGGCCTCAAATTGTGCATACCTTTTGTCTCCACTGGGACTGTATCCCAAAGAGATCATAAAAAAGGGAAAGGGACCCATATGTGCAAAAATGTTTGTGGCAGCCCTGTTTGTAGTGGTAAGGAACTGGAAACTGAATGGATGCCCCTCAATTGGAGAATGGTTAAATAAGTTGTGATATATGAATGCTATGGAATATTATTGTTCTGTAAGAAAAGACCAACAGGATGATTTCAGAGAGGCCTGGAGAGACTTACATGAACTGATGCTGAGTTAACAATACTACATGATGGTCAATTCTGATGGATGTAGCTCTTTTCAAAAGAGAGGTGATTCAGGCCAGTTTTAATAGTCTTATGAGGAAGACAGTCATGTGCACCCAGAGAGAGGACTGTGGGGTGGATCACAACATGTTATTTTCACTCTTTTTGTTATTGTTTGCCTTCATTTTTTCTTTCTCATGTTTGACAAGATAAAGGTTTATCCATTTTAGATGTCATTAGAATATCGGTAACTTCCCTCCATTAGGTTATCCCCACCTAAGTACCTCCATTATGTCATTGCTGTCCCATACTCAGGGTTAGACTCTTTGAGATGATAGTCTCCTCTAGCCTTGGGATCAACCATGGATCCATTGGTCCCAGTATTTCTCTCCATTTAATAAACTATCGAATTGGCCTCTAATCTCTTGTCTTGCTCAGTTTCTTCAGCATTACAATTTTTTTCCCTTTTAGATCTGATTTTTCTTGTTCAGCATGATAATTGTGGAAATATGTATAGAAGAATTACACATATATTGGATTACTTGCCATCTAGGGAAAGGGCGAAGAAGAAAGGGAAAAACTTTGGAAGGTTTTGCAAGGGTGAATGTTGAAAATTATCTATGCATATGTTTTGAAAATAAAAAGCTTAAATAATAAACAAAAAAAAGAAAAGAAAATGCCATTCACACTTAGAGAAAGAATGGAATATGGATTGAAGCATCCTATTTTTATCTTTTTTTTTTTTATGTTTTTTTCCCTTTTCTTCTTATTTTTCTTTCTCAACATGACTCATATGGGAATATGTAAAAAAAAAAAAAAAAAAAAAAAAAAAAAAAAAAAAAAAAAAAAAAAAAAAGAATATACATGTATATAACCTAAATAAACAAACAAATAAGAAAACCCCAAGTGTGGTCACAAAGAATTAGACAAGACTGAAAGAACTGAACAACTACAAGTTTAAGTGTAGAGAGCCACAGATAGTGGGGGAATTGGGGTAAGGTATAAGACCCTTCAGCCCAGAAAGAACCTACTATCTGTGGCCCTCTACATCAGTTTTGACAAAGCAACTGCCTTTCAGGAGAGAGGTCAGAGAACACAAGTGTTTCTCAGTTCCCTTGTATCATCATCATCCTCTCACTTGAGGAGGTCCATTCTACAGATCTGAGTTAGACCTGCAGCAGCACTGGCAGGTGCCTCCCATATCACAACACTTAAGGAATCAACGAAGGTTATCTGACTGGACTTGTTCCTCACACACTAGATTGCTTGGCCATAAGATAGTTGCTGTATGGTTGGGGCTGGCAGTTTGCTAAGCTTCTAGAATGCCTGCATTCTCTCTGAGGGACATCTGCAATTCTTCTCCTCTTTCAACCACTAGTTTGACCTTCTTCAGATATATCAAGAGTTCTTAACCTCTGTAACCTGATCCTCTTTGGAAGTCTGGTGAAATTTATGGACCCCAAATATATGGAATTTCAAAAGAAAAAATTACTTTTATCCAATTATCCAAAAAAAAAAATTTTTTTTTAACCAAGTTCAAAGACCCTGATCTAAAGCAAGGCTTCTTAAACTTTTCCCAGTTGAGAATCCTTTTCAACCGAGAAATGTTTACATGACCCTGAGTATATAGATATATAAAATAAGTATACAACTCAAACATTTACTGATAATAAATCATAATTTTGCAAACCACACATTCAGTTACAAGCTCTCACATGGGGTTGTGACCCCCAGTTTAAGAAGCTAGGATCTAAAGTATTAGAATGATTTATTTTATTTTTCTTTTTCACTGGAATGCTAAAAGCTCTTTCAGGTAGAAAGAAGGATCTTTGGATTAGGATTACAGAATCCTTTTTTCTCTTTGACTCCCGCATATCCTCAGTTTGTCACATCCACAAGCAATGGATAGAGTCCCAGGCCTGGACTCAGAAAAACTTAAATTTAAAAGTGACCTCAGAAACTAACTAATAACTCTGAGCAAGCCTTTTTACCACTGCCTGATTCAGTTTCTTTATTTTATTTTATCTTTATCTTTATTTTATAAAATAAGAATGGTAACAATCACCAACAATGGTAAGGATTGTTGTGACAAAATTGTTGTGAGATAAAATGAAACATTTATAAAAATGTTTTATAAATTTGAAAACTTTATATAAATCTAGCTGTTTTATTAAAGTAATTAAAATGGTAGAAATAGCAAATATTCTTTGTTAATATTCAGTCATTTTCAATCATGGTTGACTCTTTGTGACCCCATTTAGGGTTTTCTTAATGATGTAATGGTGTAGATACCAGATGATGGTAGGCACCAAAAGTTGGGGTGAAGAATTCACAATGCATTCTCTTTGGCAAAAGATAAATTTATTCAAGGGAAGAAGTTACAGACAAAATGAAGGGATATAATAGGCACCAGGAATGGTAAATATGAAATAAACTGGGAGAACATATGAAAGACAAGTTTCTCAGTGAAACTCACAATTACCCAGTAGAAAGGGAGAACCCTATAAGGTTGGGGAAAGCCCTTCGCTGACTTAGCTAAATTCTGAAAAGGACTTAGAATCCTAGCTGTGAGGAGAAGTGGGGTTCAGGAGCAAACTGGAGTTAGAAGAGATAGCACATGGCACCAGGGAAGAGTAAAAGGAAAGATACCTCGAAGCAGAGTGCCAATGGCGGACTGTCCCAAAGGAAGACAGCAGCCATAGGTTGGCCCATATATATAGATTTTATAGGGAAAATTTAAGCTTGGGAACATGACTGGGATTTCTGACAGAGCATGGCAAAGTGAGGCTGCCCAAGATCCCTGTGGAGGGTGGGTTCCAGGAATTTGTCATAACTTGGATGTCATAACTTGATGACTTCCCCAGAGGGTGGGACCACAAAAGTTAGTGATCTTTATCAGTGCCTTCTCCCTGCCTGCCTCAGGGATTAATTTTTATCAGTTCCTCTGCTACCTACACCCAACATTGAACACCTCATCATTAGCAAAGATAATGGAGTAGTTTGCCATTTCCTTCTCCTTTTCATTTTAAAAGATGTAGAAATTGAGGCAAACAGGATTAAGTGATTTGCCTGGCCCGGGTCACTCCACTAGGAAGAATCTGAAGTCAGATTTTAACTCAAGAAGTTTCCTGACTTCTAAATCTGGCATTCTATCCACTTTATCATTTAATTGCCCCTTTATTTGTTATTATTTAATAGTAATGAATTTTTAAATGCTCAACTCTTTTCATATGTTAAATCATTTCATCTGAAGTCTTACGTCTTTTCCATAATCCTGCAGGATTTATAAACTCTCTCCCCCAGTAAACACCTCCACCTTACTTTAACTTAGGTCATTAGTTTCAATTTAGTCAGTTTTGCCTTCCATAAATCTTTGGGAATCTCAAAGTCTCTGGAATCAAGCTTTTTGTCTCCCTGGCCTCTTCAAGCTTCCCACCTATTCTAAGTTGATTAATGCATATTCTACACCTAACAAAAGTTTCCCTCCTTTAATTTCAGTTTTTCTTTTAGTTCCTGCAGACCTGCAACTTTTGCTGAAGTCTCACTGGGTTACCCCTGCTTATGCTAAGGACCAAAACAGAAGTTCTTTTTCTTTTTTTTTTTTTTTCTTTTTTTTTTTAATTTAATAGCCTTTTATTTACAGGATATATGCATGGGTAACTTTACAGCATTAACAATTGCCAAACCTCTTGTTCCAATTTTTCACCTCTTACCCCCCCACCCCCTCCCCTAGATGGCAGGATGACCAGTAGATGTTAAATATATTAAAATATAAATTAGATACACAATAAGTATACATGACCAAAACGTTATTTTGCTGTACAAAAAGAATCAGACTCTGAAATATTGTACAATTAGCTTGTGAAGGAAATCAAAAGTGCAGGTGTGCATAAATATAGGGATTGGGAATTTAATGTAATGGTTTTTAGTCATCTCCCAGAGTTCTTTTTCTGGGCATAGCTAGTTCAGTTCATTACTGCTCCATTAGAAATGATTTGGTTGATCTCGTTGCTGAGGATGGCCTGGTCCATCAGAACTGGTCATCATATAGTATTGTTGTTGAAGTATATAATGATCTCCGGGTCCTGCTCATTTCATTCAGCATCAGTTCGTGTAAGTCTCTCCAGGCCTTTCTGAAATCATCCTGTTGGTCATTTCTTACAGAACAGTAATATTCCATAATTTTCATATACCACAATTTATTCAGCCATTCTCCAACTGATGGACATCCATTCAGTTTCCAGTTTTTAGCCACTACAAAAAGGGCTGCCACAAACATTCGTGCACATACAGGTCCCTTTCCCTTCTTTATAATCTCTTTGGGATATAATCCCAGTAGTAACACTGCTGGATCAAAGGGTATGCACAGTTTGATAACTTTTTGAGCATAGTTCCAAACTGCTCTCCAGAATGGTTGGATTCATTCACAACTCCACCAACAATGCATCAATGTCCCAGTTTTCCCGCATCCCCTCCAACAATTCTTTTTCAACTGGACCCAGGATGCATCACATTCTAGTCTTACTGTGAACAACAGTGACAGTAAAAGAAAGAATAATATTAACAATAACAATGATAGTTCAATGTCTCTGTGCTCCCCTCAATGTGGTACTTCCTTTGACTGTAGTCGTTATGTCAAACTTCAATAGAAACAGGGGTCACTAAACCCTACATAAGAAGCCCTACACATTAACTCAGAAAACCACAAGTTAGCATTATTTATGTGTTTTACTATATTTTCATTTATTTTTAAATGATATTTTTAAAAATATTTATCATGTTAATTTGGTTCTGCTGCCAGAATATCACAAGCCATATAGGGCTCTCTTATTTAATACTTCTGTGTAAATCAAAATTCAACCTTACATTTTCAACCTGTTCTGTTTCTATAAATTTTCCATAGAGTCTATTCCACATGCTGGAAGACTTATTGGTTACATTGCCAGAGCAGAAAGTGACCTCAAAGGCCATTTTACAATGGCCTCAATTTACAGATGAAAAAATTAAGGACCAGGAAGCTAAGATTATCCAGGTAGTAAACACCTAGGTATTAAACATCCTAGATCTGTTTTGTTTTGCTTTTGAGATAATTGGAGATTTGCCCAGGATCACATAGCTAGAATAAGGTCCTCCTAACTCCTGATTTCCTCAATTCAAATCACTGTCTTTTGGAACCCCTAAATTCCCCAAGAATCAGTTCAAGGGCTACCTCCTAGAGGAAACTTAATCTGATTCCCTACTCCCCGCTCTTGAAGTTACCGTGAGCCCCTGGAAATTGAGCCCTCAATAGAATAAGTTTTTTGAAGATATCTGGATCCCCAATGCTTAGCTCTGATAGATGCTTAATAAATGCTGGTTAAAAATTGAATTGGAAATTGGAAACAATACTTGGAAGAGAAGAAACGTTGTATTAATGTAAACATAACTGATTTTGGAGTCAGATAAACTGGGTTTGCTATTTAATACTTATCTGTCCTGGGGCAAATTACTGCTTTCAATTTAATTTCTCTAAAAAATAAGAGGGCTAGATTAGAAATAAAAAATCTCTCTTGTTGGGTGTAAATCCTATGATCATTTCTCAGTCTCTAGTCAGTAGATTTGATCTAGTCAAGCTATAGGTGCCTTTTCTCTGTTACAATCCACTTCTCCTCCTCTTAGCTCTGTGTGTGGAAGTCCAGGGTTTTTACTATACAATATCAAATGAAATCATTGATGCAATTTGTTGTGGCTGACTCTTTGTCACCCCATTTAAAGTTTTCTTGGCAAAAATCCTTCTCTCTGTCATTTTATAGGTGAGGAAACTGAGGCAACAGGGTTAAATGACTTGCCCAGGGTCACACAATTAGTAAGTGTCTGGACCTGGATTTCATCCAGTTGAAGTTTCAACTGGAACTCAGGTCTTCGTGATTCCAGGCCTAGCACTATTTCCACATAATCACCTAGCTGATTAATCTACTCAATTCACATTTATTAAGAGCTTATTTTGCACCAACTGTGTTGGGTTCTGAGTATACAAGAAGGGGCAAAACCAAAACAAAACATATAAACAATAATAACAATAACAAAATCTGCTTTCAAAGAATTCCCAGTCTGAAATGCAAACGACTATGTACAAACAAGATACTGGGTAAACTGGAAATAATCTCAGAAGGAAAGCACTAAGATTAGGGAGAAAGACTTCTTATACAAGATAGGACAGTAGCTGGATCTTGAAGGAAGCCAGGAAATCTAGGAGGTGGAGATAAGGAAGATGATACTCCAGAGAAGAAGATAGTCCAGAAGAAGATACTCCAGAGAGTATCCAGGAAGATAAGTTCCAGGGGGCTTATCCTGTGAAAACTTTGTTTGAGAAACAGCAAGGAAAATAGCTTCAGAAAAGTTCTTGCCCATTGCCACTCAGCACATCAGAGTTTAGACACAAATCCAAGTTCTTTGATTGAAATTATAGAGCCCTTCCACAATAGTCTCTTAGAGGTGATGATTTCTTCCATTTCAGGAGATGGGCAGTGAGCCATTGTGGAAGCAAGGTAACTTCCTTTTAATATAATCTGTGTAGACGATATAACTTGGTATATGTGGGGAAATCATTCTGATATCAAGAGAGGCGCTCCAAATCTCGATTCCACGAGATCTGAGATTGCTTGGTTTGCTGCAGATGAATGACTTGTAAGCGTGCAGAAGTAAAGCTATTTTAAATCAGGACCGGAGCTTTTTTTCAGCACTGTGATGCAACTGGTGTTGCTATTGGTGAACGCTGAATTTACTAAAGATGAAACAGACTTTGGTCTAAGAGTCACTGGGAATAGGGTGTCAGAAGATAGTGAGTTCCTATTGTTGGAAACATTCAAGCAGAAGTTAGATAACCGTTCACTGGTAATGTTGCAATGCCCCTTGGTAGGAGATTTGACAAATGGCCTCTGGCTTTTTTCCCACCTCCAAGGCTCTATGACCATGACAGTAAGGCACATTTATAAAGTGCACTGATCCAAGTGTAGAAAGGCACAGTCTCTTTGCTAGAGACTGCAACACTGAAATACTGGGTCTCCTGGGGAGGCTGAGTTTTAGGATTAAAGGAGTCAGTGAAGAAAGTCTGTCCTCAAAACACCCCGCCTTACCCTAATCAAGGCAAAGTCTGCTGACTCCAGCTGGTTCCAGTTAGCCTGTAGGAATACAGACAGATCCAGGCTGTAGGAATGAACCGGCTCTTTCTAAGTGGCCTGGAGCAGCCTCAGAATGTCCTCCCAAAACATTGAGTACTGACTGCTCTCAGTACCTGCAGCTTCTCTATGAGCCGGTCCCTTCCTAGGTCCCTGGGACCCAGTTCCCCGCTTCTGCCTTTCATGGGCCTGGGACCCTCAGGTCCCCGGAGCTGGAAGGCATGAATGCCTCAAAACGACTTTTGACCAAAAAAACCAATTCAAAATTTGACCAGCAAGGACAGCCTCTTCCTGAAATCCCCCGCTCACTTCAATACAGGAAGTAGAAATAACTGAGACTGAAAAGGCAGGTCTCAAAGTCTCTTCCCCACTTCGCAGGTCTGCGCTCGGGCTGCTTGGGCCCCGGGACTGGGCGGAGGAAACCGAGAAGAACGTGTCCAGCAGAGTGAAGCTTGGGCCCTCCCTGAAAAGGAGAAAAAGGGGGAGAGTGCGGGGAGGAAGGGGGAGAAGGATGCGGACCCCTTCTCTGGGGAAGCCTAGGGGCCGCTGCCTGCAGGCGGGACTCGGAAAGTCCTTCTGAAGTTTGAGCTGCCCCAGTGACTTGGCAGGGATGATGAAACCGGCGGGGGACCGAGAAGCCGGGGACCACCCCGGGTAAGCCTTTGCAAACTCTCCCTAGGAAAGGAACGGGAGGGGGAATGGGGGAGTAGTCTTCGCCCTCTGGCCTTTTGCAACAAAGGGCTCTTTCACAGGTTCTCGGAGACAGCCTCCTCAAGGAGGTTGGGTGGAGGCTCGCGCTTGTTGGGTGGAGGGACGCCCGGAGAAGGACGTCACTGGGCATCTTGCAGGCACGATTACTGGCTAAGTGCCCTGTGGAGTGCCCTGGGTTCCCCTGTGGGTTTGCAACCGCCGAGATAGCCATCTGGAGGCCTGGAGAGTGGGCATTGGGCTGGTGGGGGGGAAAGACTTGGGTTTGGGGAAAATGGGATCCCCAACGCTGACGGAGGACTCATTTTCAAAGCGTCCCGAGTCCCTCGCGAGTGACTCCTTGGGTTTCCCGGTTTATCCCTCCCCCGCAAAATGAGGATGGAAGAATGGAGGGAAATAGAAGATTAGGGGATCCCGGGTGACTCAGAGCGCTAAGGGCTCCCCGGGAGCTCTAGGGTCCGTTTCAGAGTCTTCCTAGAAACACGCCTAAGTGAAAAGACCAGCGCGTAACCTGTGCATGTTTGCCATACCAGTCTGGGGAAGGTTATGCAGGTTTTGGATAGACTTTGACACGGGTTCCCCAACTGGAAATGCCCCGCCGCCCCCCAAGAGACGCAGCCCAAGGTGTCTGTTAATTGTCAGACTTCAGAACAAGGGAAGGCGGAGAATGAACAGATCCGGGCGGTCTAGGTGCCTGCGTGGGCTCAACTGCGCAGCCCGGGAGGCCCCTGAACCTCCTCCTTCAACGTCTGCCCCCTGAAAGTTCTTTCTGGTCCTGATCCGGGGATCCCGAGTGTGGAGGCGGACTCAGTTTCCCTGAGGGACTATAGTTAGAGCAAAGCGAACTATAGAAGTTTGTTGCCTTCTCTGTGCTCAGGAAGGGGAGGAGAAGGGAGTCCGAAAGCGTTAAGAGCTGAAAAAGACCTTATTATAAGAGATAGTCTTTTCTATCTAACCCCTTCATTTTGCGTTCTTAAAATTAAATTAATTTTATTCAAATACCAAAAATCTATTTTCTCTCTCACACCCCCCCCCCCCCACTGGGGGGAAAAGAAAGAAACCCTTGTAACAAATATACAAGGTCTAGCAAAATAAATTCTCGCGTTGGCCATATGCAAAAAACCTTATCATTTTCTGCACCCTGAGTCCTCAACCCTGTATTAGGAAATTAAACCCATTCTTTTTGCAGAAGAGGAAATTGAGGGCCTGAGGGAGGAAGTGACCTACCCAAAGTCACACAGGTAGCACAAAGGGAAAAAAAACCTGGCCTCAGAATGTTACCACTTGTGCTTTCTTCCTCGTCTCCAGTTGACATACTGGAATCCAAAACAGTGTGCGGGATTTGGAGGTTCGGATCCTAGTTTTGCTACTTAATTCCCTCTGTTACCTGCTTAGACAATTGACTCAAATTTTCTAGATTGTAGTACTAGTACCTCACCTGTAAAACGAAGGGATTGGACTAGCTAACTTCTAAATCCTTTCCATTTCTAAAACTATAATCCATCCCATGATATTAATAAAAATTTTTAGCTAGAAAGAGAAACCAGACATTCAAGCCTTTCTTGCCCTCCAACTCTCCATCCTTCCCCCCACAAAAAAAATTTTTTTTTTTTTTTTTTTGTGCATTTCTATTTTATCTGACTAACCAGACTCAGGGGCTATATTCCCCTTTCCCCTCCCACCCTTCCCATACCTCCCATGCCGGGCGGGGAAACTTTTCTCCCCTGGGAAATTGAAATCCTTATCTCTAGCTTGAGGAGGAGGAGGAGGAACTGGGAGTGAAAAGGTTCTTGAGTCCTTTGCCCTAGGGAAGGTTAGGGAGGGTGACATCTGGCCTTGGGGCCCAAGTGGTTAATTGCTGGCAGGCTGACGGCGCTAACGTAGAATAACCAGTGTCTGAGTGGAGTTTGCCCTGCCAATCCATCCCAGCCTGCTTGGCCCCGGGGAGGATGACTGCACGCAGGAGGTATGCCAAACCTCAGGATTGTGACTGGGCCAAGTGCAGAGGAAACACAGAGCACTGGCCAAAAGGACTGCACTTTTCAAAATCATTCTGCTTACTGTACTAAAGGGCCCTTTGTTGGACTGGAGTATCCATTTGCAGCTCTTGAAGAAAAGAATGAAGTTCTTGGGCTGGGATAAGCCAAACTGGTTCTACCAAGCCAAACTTTCCAGAATGGTCAGATTAATTTGAGGCTCCCTTAACAACACTGTACATTATAGAGCCTGCCCTCGCACAGCTGCACCAACAATTGTCTTTTTCCTCTTTTCTCAGTGACAGTCTGATGGGGGTTAGTGGAACCACAGAATCCTTTTCATTTGCTCTTCACTCATTATTAGCAATTGGTAGCATGTTTTCATTTGATTACTTGTAGCTTGCCTTTCTTATTTTGTTCATATATTTTAGCTGCTGATTAGATAAATAAGTGAGCTTAGTCTTATATATTATTATGTATTAATTCATGACATTGTGAAAAATCAGATTTGCTTCCCCAGTTACCTGGTTCCCTTTCATTTTCATTTTATTGATTTTTGTGTGTGCAAAAAGCTTTTCAGTTTTATGTAATAATTGCCCATTTTTTCTTCTCTGATCCTTTCTATCCCTTGTTTGGTCAAGAGCTCCTCTCCCATCTATAGTTGTGAAAAATATCTCTTCTGTCCTTTTATTTTGTGATATAACCTTTTATGAATTTAGGTAACATGTCCTTTTGAAATTTAGTATGTTCCATAGTATGAGATACTGTTCAAGACAAGGTGCATAATAGTTGATCTGAAACTATAGGGAAACAGTCTCCTCACTTAGAATTCCCTACATTAATGAAATCATAGGTTCAGAAAAAATAAATTGTGTGTGTGTGTGTGTTATATTTTGAGAGAAGAAAGTACTATTGTAATCAAATAGGCCAACTCCCTTTACAGATAAGGAAATTGAGACAGAATAAAATAACTTTGAGTCAAAATTTGAAAGCAGGTTTCCTTCGTCTAAATCCCATACTCTTTCTATTCTACCATAAACTTTCAGATTTCTGCGGAGTAGTAGGAAAATCTTCCTAACAATTGAAATTATTACCCCAATAAATAGTGAGAACCCCATCATGTGGAAGTGTTCATATGAAAGCTAAATAACCACTATTCTGAAATTTTGTAGAGGGATTCCTGCATAGAAATGAATGAGTTCTCCAATTTGGAGATTCTGTGATTCTATCACTACACCACAAGGTTCAGAGCTGTGGAATTTGAGTGTGCTTGACTTTAAGACCCCCACCATATTTTGACCATGTCCACTGTGTGAGCTGGTCATGTTTAGTTCTGTTCTCATTCAGTTTTGCTGAATTTAAACAATGGAGAAAAATAGTGGTCTGGAATTAGGAGTGCTTGTCCCACATCTGTCACCTGTTGTGTGACCTTGGGTAAGCTGTTTATTCATAAGGAAGAATGGATTGGACACAGAGAACTTGTATGGTACCTTATAGTCTAATATTATAAGATATCCATAATTCAGTATGGAAGATGAAAAAATGAGGGAAGGGGGTGAATGAGAATCTTTGGTGGTTTCAGATGGATAAAAGTACAACAGTATCTTAAATTGGATTTGACTGTGAAATAGTCCCCCATCCAATCAAATTATGTAACCATTCATATACTGTAATTAGAGGAACACTTAGAAGAAGACATATCTACCATAAAATGTTGCCCCCACCCCACCTTTGTCCTGCAATATTTGGAATTCCCAATCTTGGAGTTATTTCTTTTGAAAGGAGGCATGGTCTCTTTAAGGACTACATTGAAATATACATATTGTTGCCCACCAGAGATGATTTATTAACATACTGACTGCTATTATCACGTTAATAAGTAAGCTTAGTCTCTTGGACCATAGAGTAATAGAATAGGAAAAGATTTTAGAGGTTCTTTACCCGCTGTTTCTACCCAAATTATGAATCTTTTCTCCATCTCCAATAAAAGATCAGTCTCTGCTTGAAAATCTCCAACCATGGAGGTCATTCATTGATTCCTAAGTCAATCCTTTCACTTTTTGCCTTTTTAATGATGGAGATATTCTTTATTTAGAAATCAGATTTGCTTTCCTATGGCTTTGTCCTCTAGGACCCAGGAAAACAAATCTAATTTTTCTTACTATTCCTCATATAAGAAGGTTTCAAGTCTTTCCCTCCTGGTCTCTCTTTCCTTTGGATATTCTAATTGTGAATGTCTCTTTTTAAACCAAAGCACTCAGAACTGAGCACAATGCTGCAGGTGTGATTGACTGGGGTAGAGTGCAAAGGGAACTCTCACCCTTGATCTGGATATTATGATTCTATGCAAGGCCTTAAAGGAATAGGGCATAGACCAAGTAAATTTTGAGAGGACAGAGTCGGGGACTAATGAGGGCAGGACTGGGTAGGGCACTAAATACGTTAAAGCAAGATATGGTAGAGGAAGAAAAGAATAGAGGTCAAAGAGGAGGGGAAGAGTTTGCTTAAAACTCTTTAGGGTAGACAAACACATTTATTTCCTAATATTTCCAGAATCACCCAGGCTAATTTTATTTCTCATTTTTCTCTTACCTTTTCTTGGAAAGAGGAAGAAGACATAATTCAAC
Source organism: Sarcophilus harrisii (assembly GCF_902635505.1). Taxonomy (NCBI): domain Eukaryota; kingdom Metazoa; phylum Chordata; class Mammalia; order Dasyuromorphia; family Dasyuridae; genus Sarcophilus; species Sarcophilus harrisii. The sequence continues at coordinate 281,532,746 of NC_045427.1, forward strand.
TGTTCCTACTCTTCAGTTTTCCTTTCAGTTCAGAGAATTTTAGACACAAAGATTTTAGGATTAAAAGGAACCTTAAAACATGATATACTAGAGTTGGAAGAGACTTTAGAGATCACGAAATAAGGAATTTTTGGGGTGTCTGCATTTTTATTTTGATTACTACATTTCAGTATAATTGGTTTTCTTTGTAATGCTACATATTTTATTATGTATTTAAGAACATTATTCTGAGAAGGGAGTCATAGGCTTCACCATACTGCCAAAAGGGGGTCTGTGAGACAAAAAAGATTAAGAACTGCTGATCTAAGCCAACTGCCTTATATTACAGATGAGGAAAGTGAGACCCAGAGAGATCACCGTTAAGTAACAGACTTTTTCAGAGCTATAATTTGTAGAGAAGAGACTATTGATTCTTTCAAATAATGTCTTCTGATAGGTGACTTACTCTGGGTTGGAGCAGGGGCAGAATGTAGATCAGATTTCAAGTGATGCTTAAAAGCAAGAAGCTAAACAAATGTTAAGCAAAAAAGTCTTAGGGGAGGGAGGTAGCGCAGCAAAGTACTAGACTGTGGAAGATGAATACTTTGAGTTCTGGCTTTAGGTAGTGAGTAGGAAGAGAATGAATTGAAGCTACAGGAAGGCAAATTTCATCTCAGCATGTGGTAAACTCTCTAACATAAGAATTGTCCAAAAAAAAAAAAAAAAAAAAAAAAGAGAGAGAGAGAGAGAAAAGTAACTGTTTTGTCTTATAAGATAGGATCAGATATAAATAAACCAAAATTAACACTTGCCTATTTGTACATAGACTTGCTTGGAAAGAATGCCTCCCTGGTAATTGGGAGACCTGGCTTCTGATACTGTCTTATAAGACAAATCTTTCCTATTCTTCAAAGTCTAGTTTCAAATCTCATCATCTCCATGAAGCCATGCTGTGATGATCTCTTCCTCCCTTCTTTACTTAAAAACTATGCTGTACTTTTAGCATCTTAATTGGATAATTTAGGCAAATTATATTTTTAATTAATGAACTTCTCAGTGATTTCTACCTGTCTGTCTAAGGCTCGAAGTGATTATAAGATTTGCCCAAGACACAGCTAGTATCAGAAGTTAGAATTTAAACTAGCAACTTTTCAACTCCAAGACCAGCTTTCTATCCATTATATTACCAATTACATTGGACATAGAATCTCAGAATTAAAGGATCCTTAGTAGTGTTCAACTAGTCTGATAATCTGATATAGGGGTATATGTAGTGACAGAGAATTCACTATCTTATAAGACAGTTCCATTTTTCTGGCAACTCTTATACTGTGAGCCAGACTTTACCATATACTGAGATGAAATTTGCCTTCTTGTAGTTTCAGTCTATTTTCTACCGACTCACTCCCTAAAACCAGAATCCAAAGTATTCCTCTTCCACATTCTAGTACTTTGTGCCAGCCCAAATCTTCTTTATTCACATTTATTTGGTTTCTCCTCACTTTCAAGCTTCATTTGAAATCTGATCTATACCCTACCCCCTCCTTCAACCCAGAGTAATTCACCTGTCAGGAGACATTATTTAAAAAAATCAATGGCCTCTTCCTCTCCAAAGTATAGTTCTGAAAGGCAGTCTGCCTGTGTCTGTTGCTCCTTTGCCTTCTTAGCCGAGTTCCTTTTTTCACCTCAAAGGGCGTAGACTTGAAATCTTGGCAAGAACTTTTAAAAATTGTTCATATCTTTTATTTTGATGTTACCTTCATTTGATATCACCTTTCATATATCCCTTCCTTTTCCTTAATTCAAAGAGTTATTATCCCTTATAACTTACAAAAGAGTAAATTTATAAAAATACTTTATAAAAGAATAAAAAAGAAAAGGTAATTTAGCAAAACTGACCAACATTTGACATTATATGCATTATTCCCCATCCATAGTCTCTCATCTGTGAAAAAAAAGAGAGAGCTGCATTCTCATGTCTCTATTTTCATAATCAAACTTGGTCCTTACTGTAACTACACAGCATTCTTTTTTTATTGCTGTTATTACTGTTCTTTCGACATATTATTGTAGTCATTGTGAATTTTCATTTTGTATTTCTCACTTTGCACTCTGTGTCTTCCCACTGATCCTTACTTTTCATTTTTTATGATGCAGTAATACTTCATCACATTTGTTTTGCCTTTTCCCAGTGGATTAGAATTTTCTTTCTTTCTGATCATTTCCTACCCAAAAAAAGTTGTGCTATAGGTATTTTGTTATACGTGGGATTTTTCTTTCTTACTTAATAGCTTGGGGTTTACTCTTAGCAGTGTGATCTCAGAATACATTCATGTATATGAATGTATTAGAAGGAAAGGTCAGAAATGTTAGCCCCAAGTGACGTTTGTTAGGGGATAGTGAGGCTTTTCTCCCTAAATGAAAAATGAGTTTTTGAATAGTTAACCAGAAAGAGTATTGGAATTTTGTGCTTAGTAGAGCAAGGTAAAACCAAGGAAACTGGGAACAACGACTCAGCCCTTGAAATATAATGAAAGATTAGGAGACCCATTGGGAAATTGAAAGCCAATCAAATCTGACTTTGGTGGTCGACCTAACTGCTGAAGAGATCTCAATCAGCAGCCTCTGCTTCCTGAAGTATGATTCTTGTCTGAATAAATAGACTGTTAGTGACAAGCATAGGCAGGAAACAAATAGTGAGTGTGCTTTACAGGCTGGGTTTGTAGAAAGATTTGGATTTGTAGTCTGAGTTTGAATTAGTTCTGCAACTTACTATCTGTGGCTTTAGGCAGGCCATTTAACTTCAGGCTTCAGTTTGCTCATCTGTAAAATGTAAGAGTTGGTCTAGATGTCCCTTAAGATCGCCCTTCAAGGTCTAAGTTGGCAGGCCTGTGATTCATTCTGGGTGGAAAAAGGAACATTTAGCATATCTGTACTTGTTATTAGCCCAATCCTTTTATTTTATGGAAGGAATTGAGGCACTGGGATCTAAAAAGTACTTTAAAATGTTTAAAATACGTAAGGAAATTAGGAACATTTCATTAAGCACCTGCTATGTTCCCAGCACTGTGCTAAGTACTTTACAAATGCCTCATTTAAGATGAATTCTTGCTCATCTTGTTTACTCTGACAGGTGTGGGAAAATGTGTATTTTCCCTTTGGTCAGATAAGTGATAGGAAAAACGGATGTCTCTTTGACGAAGATTTGGGTTCTCAGTGACAGGTAACTCAAGATCCTTATTGTAATTCCACTTCTCATTGTGATATTCCTTCTCTTATTAATTGTTAACCAACCAGAATTGATTGCCAACATCAGGAACACCTGCTTTTCCAAGGGTATATACTGAGTCCATCACCATAAGGAGTTGTAAGCCTTCAAGAATGTCACTGGCTTCTGTTATTAATAATAGCTTTATTAATAAAATTATTAAATTATCCAGGAAAAAAACAACAAATACCTTATTTAATCTTCACAACAACCTGAAGAGTTAGGTGCTATTATTATCTCCATTTTACAGTTGAGGAAACTGAGGCATAAAAACATTAAATGACTTGCCTCAGAATCATACAGCTTGAACTTGTCTTCTTGACTCCAAGCTCAGCACTCTCCAGTGTACCACTCAACTCTTTAGACCAATTCTCTTATTTGAACCTCTCGACAACCTTATGAAATTAGGTATTATCCGTGTTCTTATTCCCATTTTACAGACAAAGAAACTGAAGCTTCTTTAAAGATTTGCCTTTTGTCACGTAGCTGGTAAACAAGCATCAGAGTTAGACCTTCTTGACTCTGGGGTCAGCATTCTAACTATGGCATCACACTTCCTTCCCCTTAGAGATCAACTTTAATCTACTCATAACCTTCCTTCCTCTCCCACCCCCCACAATGCTCCTCCTCCCCTCTACTCCCTACACATAGTATTTTGTAGATTAGATTACTGAGGCTCAAGGAGGATAAACTTGTCTCAAACTAGTAAGAATCAGAGACAAAATTTGAATCTACACCTTAACTCCATGATAAATGTTCCTTCTGCCTTAATGGGCTGCTTCATCATCCCTAGATCCCTTCAATCATTCAATCTATTAATTGATTATTCAGTTTAGTAAAAATTGAATTAATTCATTTTATTCAGTGTCTTCATTGTGTCAGATGATTGGGGACATGAAGGCAGCAGGTAGATTGTAGGTACAGTTTTCTATAAAATAGGTCCCAGTGGTTCTTTTCTACAATGAGATGATTCAGACCAGTTCCAATGATCTTGTGATGAAGAGAGCCATCTGCACCCATAGAGAGGCCTGTGAAAATTGAGTATGGTTCACAACAAAGCATTTTCACTCTTTTTGTTGTTGTTTGATTGCATTTTTTTTTCTCATTTTTTTTTTACTGTTTGATCTGATTTTTCATGTGCAACAAAATAATTATATAAATATGTATGTATATATTGGATTTAACATATATTTCTACCATGTTGAACATATATTGGATTAATTGGCATATAGGGGGAGGAGTGGGGGAAAGGAGGGGAAATTGGAACAGAAGGTATTACAAGGGTTAATTTTGAAAAATTATCCATGCATATATTTTGAAAATAAAAAGATTTAATTAAAAATATATATAGGTCCCAGATGGGGAAGTGGAGAAGGAGATAGGGGTAGAGAAAGAAGTTACTAATAGCTGTTAGGATTAGGAAAAAACCTCATGTTGGAGAAGGTGGTCCTTAAGCTAAACCTTAAGAAAAGAGTAGATACTGGGTGATGGAGGTGAGAAGGGAGTCCCTTCTGGGCATTAGGCACAACCACTAAAAAGACAGGCAAGAAATGGAATGCCAAATATGAGGAACCATAAGAGGGCCAGTCTGTCTAGAGTACAATTAGTCAGCCTGGGGTCAGATTGTGAAGAGGTTTAAATACTAAACATGGATCCTGAATGTAACAGAAATTCACTGGAATTTATAGAACAGGGAAGGGTCAGATTTGTGCTTTAGAAGAGTCAATTTGGCATCTGAGTGGAGTGGAGTGATTGGATTAGGATAGCTAGAAGTCTAGTTCAAAGATGAAAAATAGACCTGAGCTACAGTAAAGTGGAGTCTGTGTGAGTGGAGAGAAGGGGATAGATACCATAAGTTTTATGGAGGTGGGAATGACAGAAGGCATTAATAATAATTTTGTTTTTGTTCAGTTGTGCCCAACTCTTAGTGATTCTGTGGAACATAGTACACCAATACAGTCTGTGGGGTTTTTCTTGGCAAAGATATGGGAGTATTTGCCATTTCCTTCTTGGATGGATTAAGGCAAACAAGTTAAGTGACTTGCCCAGAGTCACTCAGCTAGTAAGTGTCAGATGCCCCTCATTGATGGGGCATTTATGTTTTAATAGAGAACTATTTCGGAGTCTAAAGAATGGCTCTCTAATTGTGTAGTTTTGGATAGATAACAGAGAAAAGGCTTTCCCTAAACCTCTCTTCCTTAAACCTCTCAGATCACACCAAGTTGCCTCTTTAAGCAAATAAGTTAACAAGAAGTCCTTAGGAGAGACTGTGTGGCAAATGAGGAAGGGAACTGGTTTTGGAATTGGAAGATTTAACATTCAAAGCCTGGCTCTGCTGGGTAATGACAATATATATTTACCTTATAAGTCTGTGTGAGTAGAAACAAGTCACCTAACTTCTAAGTATGTTTCTTCATCTGTAAAATGGGGAATGATTAAATTGCCCTCTCTAATTCTTTCCAGCCCTAAATCTTACAATTTAAGTGGAAGAAAGGCTTTTCAATACACATACCTTTGTGAAAATATGCAAGAAACATGAGTTTCTACCACCACCTACTAAGGGCCTACAGATAAGACACCTGGTCACAGTAATGTAAAATGCCTGGGGAAAATTTTACATTGTCTCTCTAACACTTTTAAGGATCAATGAATGAAAAAGCATGTATTTAGAATTTATTACATATCAGCCTCCACGTGGGCCCTCAAGGAGGGGAGTTTCTAAGGGGAGATGTTGTAGCTGAGGAAGGGAATTTTAGTCTAGGAAGTCACCCAAGGGATAATGAATGGGATTAGAGGATATCCCTTGCCCTTGCCTTTTCAGCTTAGTGGGTGTTCAATTAAGGAGTGATATGAATGAAAGATGAATGAATGGATGGATGGAACGATCCATGAGATGGTCCAGAAGAAAGAGTTCTTTCAATCAGAACTTGGAAAGACCACTGGAATCATTTAATCTGAACTTGTCTGACAAGAGAACTGTGAGAGGAGGACAGGGCAGGATAAGAGAGGACAGGAGAAAACAGGAGAGGAATGAATGGAATTTGTAAAGAGCATTGCAAAACTTAAAGGGCTGTGTAAATAAGTAATAAGGGGCAGAGTATCATGACTTCTGGCTCTGTTTCCTTCATCTTTAAAATGAAGATAATAATCCATTCCCTGCCTTGGTCACAAGGTTATTCTGGGGAACAAATGAGGTTAGGGATGTGAAAATGCTTTGTGAACTATAAAATGCACACAAATGCAGGGAATTGTGTTTATTTCAATTACTAATAACAAGAGTCATCACAACAACTTTTTAAAGTTTTAAGTTCCAATAGGCAGCTTTGACTATCTTGATAGTTTACTGTCACAAAGCATTTCCTCAAATATGAGAGGTTCAGGAATTATTATCTCCTCTCTAACCCCTAGACCTTCACAATTATCTCCACCTTACAAATGAGGAAACTGAAAAATAAATTGGCCTTTTCATGGTCACATGGTTATAAAGGTACTAAATATCTAGGGATGTCATTTTGGCCACCTTGTAGATGGGCAAAGTATAGCTAAAAAGAATTGGCATTTACAAAGAATTTTAAAGTTTACAAAACACTTATGTTTTTAAGCTGTGAAATCGTTCTTTAAAATATGTACTTAGAGATATTACTATCCCCATTTTACAAATGAGGAATCTGAGAATCTATCCATGAGCTTGAGTTGCCAGCCAGCTCATTAAGCAGTATATGAAACCAGACTTCACTGACTTCAAGGCTAGCATTTTATCCACTGTGAAATATTCCTTTGGCACACAAAGAGTTAATGAGTCAGGCCAAACAGAACATCTTCCCCAGGACCCAAAAGGTGAGGGGTCCTCCAACAGTTGTATTCTGTAATGGAAACATCCTCTCAACAACAAAGAGAAAGGAGACAGGGCCCTTTTGGGTCCTTTTTTATGACCAACTATTAGGAAGGAAACATTGGGTTAATGGTTTTTTCTTGTTGGTGTTGTTTTTTAACTTTACATCTGTGGGGTTATTATTTCAAACTCATCTTGAAAAAGTGTATTTAATATGAAATCAAAGACACACCTGCAACCACCCCCTCCTGTTAACTTTGTAGAGGAGGGTTTGAATTGAGAATGGGCTTGATGGTCAAAAAAAGGTTGTCAAAGTTTCACGGGCAGACAGATTAATTTGTAAGGTTTCACACGCTAGCTGAACATAGGCCCCTTTTAAAGCATCCTAATTCAGAATAAAATAGTAACTCTGCCCAGAGCAATGAAGCAGGTTTCAGACAAATAGAGACTTCATTTTCTCTATAAGGTTTATATAGACCATCACCTAACTCATTTTTTGGTGTGAGAATTAGTTGGCATAAATCACAGGTTTTAGAATTAGAACAAATCTTAGAGTTCATATAGACTTTCAGCTTTTAACCTAAGATCTATGAACTTTTGAGAGGTCAGTGATTTCTGTGAACTTGATTGTGTTTGTGTGTGTGTTTGTTTAATATTTTGATAACTGTTTTCTTTGTTTGTTTGTTTGTTTTTGGTAATGTCCAATTCGTTGTGACCTCAGTTGGGCTTTTCTTGGCAAAGATACTAGAGTGGTATGTCACATAGCTAGGAAGTGTCTGAGGCTGGATTTTGAATTTAGAAAGATAAGTCTTCCTGATTCCAGGCTAGCATTTATCCATTACACCACTAACTGTATTGATAACTTACTTTAATATGATTGGTTTCCTTTTCGCTCTACATATTTTTATTTTATGCATTTAAAATTTTTTATTCTGAAAAAGGATCCAAAAGTTCACCAGACTGCCAAAATGGTCTATGACATTAAAAAGTTTTTTAAAAAAAATTCAAAAGGTTAACCCCTTACTGAACCAATGAGGAAACTAGATTCCTCAAATTTTAAAGTTGAAAGAGAAGATTTTATCCAGTCCAACCCATAATTGGGGGGGGGAAAAAAGTCCTTACTACATCATACCTAAGTTGTGATCCAGTCTCTGCTTGAAGATTTCTGGGGATCCCACTCCCTATCCAAGATAGCCCATTCCATTTTTGGATAGCTCTAATTAAAAGAAAGCTTTCCTAAGAGTAAGCCTAAATTTTTCTCTTTGCAATTTCTTCACATTCTCTTGATTCGGCTCTCTGGGGTCCACAAAGCAAATCAAATCCCTTTTCCATATTATAATTCTTCAAATGCTTGAAAAAAGCTATCCTATCATGTTCTTCTCACCTCCCTCACCTCTCTTTCATCTTTTCTTCTCCTGTTTCATTTATTTGATTGGTATGGCATGGACTTGAGGCTGTTTACTTTTTTCTAGATATTCCCCAGGTTATCAATAAATAAATATTCTTACTAAATGGTGATACCCAGAACTGAGTGCATTATTCATATGTGTTCTGAAGAGGACAGAGTACAATCTATTGGGTTATTGTTTTTATCTTTTGTTTTTTTTTTTTTAACGTAGCAGGAAAAAACAATGCCATGTAATTATGGTTCATTTATCTTGAAACGTTCGTTTTTTTGTTTTTTTCCACATTCGAGTATAAGATCCAAGTTCATCCATTTTGTAAAAAGGAAAGATTTAAACCCAGTTGATATGATTAGGACACCATTTTTAGTTTCCTGGGACGCCAATCATAAAGATGTAGGGAACCATCTGGTGATAGAGAGGCACTGGACTCCTCTCTAGAGAGTCACCTCAGCTTGAGAATTGGGGGAGCAATATGAGTGAGAAAAAGGGATGTAATCTCATAACACTCAGGATTATATCAGAAATGGGGTGAGGATAGGGGAATAGACGTGGGGATATGTATAAGAAAAGAAAACTAAGCAGCTGCCCTTCCACAGCCTGTCTATCCACCTTTTAAAGAATCCCATGAGCTATCTTGAAGAAGAAAGGAAAGAAATAGTACAGTGGAGAAAACACTGAACCTCAATTCAGAAGGCAAAGGTTTTAGCTCCTGTCCTCCAACATGTTATCTATATAATGTTAAACAAATCATCATTTAATATTTCTGAGCTTCCTTTTCCTCATCTGTAAAATGAGTTGGGAGAGTGGGGATGGATCCAATGGTATACAGGAGCCAGCCATCAGTATTGAGGGCCTGATTATTTAATTTCCAGTGTGAGGTTTTACACCTTGGAAATTGACAACTGATCCAGATTTGGCCTTCATTTATTGTTTTGGTGAGACATAAGGAAATGATAATAATGTAGATTAAACATGAAAAAATATCATGGGTATTTTTTAGGCGGAATAGGGAAACCATTTTTTAAACATCTACCAGCACACCCCTGGTATAAATCAGCTGTCTCTAACGCCTTTTAAAGTTCTAAGGTCCTGTGAATCTATCCCTTCAGAAGGACATCCAGAGTATTGGAGAAAATGGGAAAAGACCCCCTTTTCTCCAATTTAATTTGGAAATTAGGGGTAAAGTTGCAGGAAATGTAACTGATTATTTGTATGTGTCTTCTGAGTGACTTCGAGTAAGTCATTTTTACATTTGTTGGACCTAAACAATGTTTTTTAAAAAATCTTAGATTAGATAATCTCTAAAGGATCTTCAGTTCTGATACTGTACACTATTATCTGAGTTTATCAGTCTTAACTTTTTTTTTTAGCATCAGCTAGAGAAATACCTCCTCCCTCCCCCATGCTGCCTCCCTGAGTCACCATCCAGTCACCAGCAGCACCGGGTCCCTTCCTTGTCCTTGAAAAGACAGGATCTGAGGGGATTGTTCTAAGTTGGTTTATTGTATAAGGACATGCACAAATTCCCATTATACATTTGGGAGAGATATTTCTCCCCTCCCTCCCATTTTTACATGTTGGAAATAAAACCTGGTAAGCTATGAAACATAGATTCTCTTTTAGAAAGAAACAGCAAGGCAAGCGGTTGTGGTCAAGACCTAGTATTTTTGAGCCTGAGGAGCTTATTCAGGCCACATCCTATTTAGTAATTGCTCTAGCCACAAATGCTTCTGTCCTACCTACCCTCTAAACTTCCCGTAGCAATTCCCCAAGCCCCTGAAGCATAGATCTGACTGGAAATATTCCGAGTGGAGAAAAGGATCTAGGGAGAAAGGAATGTGAGAGCAAGAGGTTTTTCCCAAAGAATATCTGGAAAACCCAGAGCTGTAATTGGTAGAGCAGTGTTCCCGTGGGTCCTTGTACGGGGCTGGCTGTCCTTCTCTGAATCAGATCATTGCACAGGGGTTTGCCTACAGAGAAAGCTCTTGGTGAAATTGTGGAATCTCAGAGGTAGAAAAGGCACTAAAATACTGCTTTTAGGATATCAGCGCTGGAAGGGAACTTAGAACAAAAAACAATATGAAGGAAAGAAGGAAACCTAGAATCACACAGTGTTAGAACTGGAAGTTGGGGGGAGAAAAGGATCTCAGAAGAGAGATGGGGGTGCAAATTAGAGCTCCACAATTTTTCTGAGAGTTGGCCCTGCTCACTGAAATTTTTTTGCAAGGTTGAAGGCCTTGTCATCATATTCTCAGCTGTTCTTTATGCTATCAATTCTCCCAATTTGCTTTCTCGACTTGTTTTGTCTCAGATCAACATTCAGAGTATATTGAATAGATTTGAATTTGGTTGAAGACCCTTGTCTATCATCCCAAATAAAACATGAAATGCAATTCCCTGATTAGTTTCCTAATTGTTCTTTCCAGCTACAGGTTTCTGCAGTAAGAAAAAACAATTAGAGACTCATCAGGGTCTTGTTTATACTATTTGGTCAATAACAGTATGGAAGAACATTTAGAAAAATTCATGAATCCTATTTATCCATGAGTTCTACTTTAATCTCATGAGGATCCTGCAGATAATCAATCTTTACTATGCTGAGAACCATATTAGGTTATAAGGAGATTGTCAGATAATCAAGATGAGGTTCCTAACCTCAAGGAACTCGAAATCTGGTAGAGGAGATATGAAATGCATACAAATAACTGGGTTTTTTTTGTCTTTTGGTTTTTTAAAGAACATGGTAAGTGTTTAAGAGAGATGTGTTACTGGAAAAGGAGGTGGGCTTTTCTGGGAGTGAGACTGAAGAATAACTGGATGAGGTGTATTCTGTATAAGCAAGGAATGTCAAGGGATCTAGAGGAAGTTAGTAGCTCCCTGTGAAATAATTGTGGGGATATGTGGATTCCATATGGATAGATGGAATTTTGAAGTTTTTAAAAAAAAGCAGATAGGTTGTTATAGTTGAACTATTCAAGAGGCTATCCACATTGATGAATTTACCTGCATCAGAGTGCATAAGAGAAGCATAAAACATTGTAGCTAGGTAAAGAAAGATCTGGGGGAGAAAAGGAATAAAATCAGGGAAAACTTCATGGAGAAGGCAGAATTAAGGCTGACTACTTGAAAAATATACTAGCAGAGAGAAGAAGAATATTCCAGGTATAGGGAATAAGGTGAAGAAAGATAACAAAGCTTATGTCAAATATGGGGGATAATGAATAATACGATTTGGCTAATACAAGGGCTACCAAAAGTATGTGATTGGAGCTGAATGATAGAAAGGTCAGTTGGGGACATTATTGTTTAGGACCAATGTGTTGTGTTTCATATGATAAATAATGTGAAGCCAGGGAAGGCCATAGGGACCATCCAGTCCAACCTTCTCATTTTCTAGACCCAAGGCACAGGGAGAGGGAAAGTGACTTTCAATATCACATAGATAATCTGGCCAAATTTTAAATCAAATAAAATCTGATTAAATTAAATTAATCATTTGGCTTCCTACTTTCTATCAGCCTCTCTCTCTTTTTTTTAAATTTTTTTTTTAATTTTTTTTTTTTCTATCAGCCTCTTAGATATACAAAGGGGCAGCTACATGGCTCAATGGATAGAGCTCCTGGTCCAGAATCAGAGAAACACAAGTTCAAATCCAGCCTCAGACACTTGCTGAGTGGTCTGTCTGCCTCAGTTTCCTCATCTGTAAAATAAGCTGGAGAAGGAATGGCAAATCACTCCAGTATCTCTGCCAAGGAAACTCCAAATAGGGTTAGAAAGAGTTGGTGATTACTGACCAATAGCAAAGCCATACAAAGATAAAAATGAGAAAGTCTCTGCCCTCAAAAATCTTACCTCATCCAGAAAAGGGTAAGGATGAAGGGAATAAACCCTTCTATGCCTAGGTACTCTGCTAAGTGATTTTATTTCATTTGATCTTCACAATAACCTTGGGAGGTAAATGCTATTATTATTCTCATTTTATAGTCAAAGAAATCAATGGAGACGCACAAGGTCAATCAATAAGTGAGGCTGGATTTGAATTCATGTTTTCCTGACTACAGACTCAGCACTCTGTCCACTGTACACTCTTGCTATCTCTGTAGGATGAAAGCATATAACACATACAGATATATGTTTAAGTACAATGAAATTTTCGGGACTGAGAGACTAGTAACATCAAGGAAGGGATTAGGAAAGGCTTAAAGTAAGAAGCAATATGTAAGTTGAGTCTTGAAAGCCAGAGATTGTAAGAGATAGAGATAAGAAGGGAGGATGTTCCATGTATAAAGATAGTCCCAACAAAAACACTGAGGTAGGGAGAAGGAATACTGATTTCAAGGAACAGTGAGGTCAGTTTGACAGGAATGCAGTGTGAATGACAGTAGTGTACAGAACAAGTAAGGAAAGGTGGATAGGAGCTAAATTGTGAAGGTCTTTGAATACCAGGCCAGGACTATTGCACATATTGAATAGGAGAGTGAGTTAGTGGTAGATCCCAGATTAGAATTCACCTCCAAGTTCAATGCTCTTTCCTGTATCCTAATTTCAAAGAAGAGTCTCTAATTCTCTTTTGATGGGCATTAAAAAAAATAATAATTATTATTGGGGGCAGCTGGATGGTGCAGTGGATAGAGCACCAGCCCTGAAGTCAGGAGGACCTGAGTCCAAATTTGGTTTGAGACACTTAACATGTCCTAGCTGTGTGACCCTGGGCAAGTCACTTAACCCCAATTGTTTCAGCAAGAAAAAAAAGTAAAATAATAGCTTTTTATTTTCAAAATAACATGCAAAGATAGCTTTCAACATTCACCTTTTCAAAGCCTTGTGTTCCAAATTTTTCTCCCTTTCTTCCCCTCATGTCCTCCCTTAGACATCAAGTAATCCAATATATGTTAAACTTGTACAATTTTTTTAAACCTATTTCTACATTTATCATATTTCACAAGAAAAATCAGATCAAAAAGGGGGGAAAAAAGAGAAAGAAAACAAAAAGCAAGCAAACAACAACAACAAAAGATGAAAATGCTATGTTGTGATCTATACTCAGTCCCCATAGTCCTCTCTCTGGGGGCAAGTGGTTCTCTCCGTCACAAGTCTATTGGAATTGATCTGAATCACTTTACTGTTGAAAAGAGCCACATCTAACAATTTTGATCTTGATGAGCATTTGATATTGATTTCAAATAAATTAGAGTGGCTTTAAAATGAGAGTTGTTTTATTTTCATTGTGAACATTTACACCCTAAAAATAGGCAAACAGGGGACAACTAATGGCACAGTGGACAGAGTGCTTAGGAAAACCTGAATTCAAATCTAGTCTCATACATTTACTGGCTGTGTGACCCTGGACAATTGCTTCCCCCCAAAATGGAAAAAAACATTGCAAATTAGGGGCCAATTTTTTGTTTTACTGATTTTCTGGACTTAAAGTGATGGAGAAAATGTTAATAATGCAAATTAAATTTAAAAGTCCCTTGTATGCTATTTTTCTGGAGAATGACTTAATAAATGTCACCAGTATGCCACTGACTATATGCATTACTTTATATAATTATTTACTCAACCCAATCACTCTGAGGTGCTTTTCATGAATTTTTCCCCTTCTCTAATTATAGCTAAGGTCTGTGATCTGCTAAAGAGATGTCAAGACCTTACTTGGTATTGGGAGCAGTTCCCACTTTTGCCCCAAATTAGTGACACAGCACCAGTGGTCCCTTACAATTATACAACACTGCACAGGTAACTTTCTCATACATTCTCTAACTTAATATCCCTAACAGAACTGGAAGAAGTCAGCCAAGTCAGGCCCAATTATCTCATTTTTAAAGAGGAGGAAACTGAACCTCAAACGCATTAGGCCTAGAAGATGTTTCTTCTTGATTTCTAACCTAAGTTCTTTATTTCTACTTTATTTATATTTTATTCCCAATTATTTTTAAATTGTTGCATCTTTATTTGCTTATCTCATTCCATGTAGCTAATTAAACATGTTTCCCCCCACTTTTTTTATCCTAACATTCTTATGTATTTGGAATTATTCTTTGAGTAGAATAGAATCATAGAATTTGAAGCACCAGAGTTTTTTCTTAGCCTAGAACTTTAGACATATGGAAACTAAGGCCCAAAGAGGCTATGTAAGATATCTCATTGAGAGTAGAACCAATTTTTTAGTAATGGGACCTTGTGAATAAATATGGACATGTGAAAAATCTAAGTGACCAGGTCCAAAGGGTCAAATTTTTAAGGGTAGCCCAGAAGGGTAGTTCAGATGAGGTGGACTCCCCAAACTCCAATGTGGTGGCAGTAGGAGCTTGAAAAATGCTTGTTGAATGGATGAATGGATGGGTGGGTGGGTGGGTAGGTAGATAAATCCAGGTCCCTTGACTCCTAGACCAGGGCCCTTTCTTCCATATTTATTGTTCAGTCATTTCAGTCATGTCCAAGGCTCTCTGTGACTCCATTTGGGATTTTCTTGGTAGACATTAGAATGACTTGCCATTTCTTTCTCCAGCTCATTTGACAAATGAGGAAAAGGAGGCAAACAGGATTAAGTGACTTGCCCAGGGTCACATAGCTGGAAAGTGTCTGAGACCAGATTTGAATTCAGGAAAATAAGACTTGCTGACTTCATACCCAGAACTCTCCACTGTACCACCTATTTGCCCTGTCTTCAAGGAGGAAGCAAAATGTTGAAATGGTTGGAATGAGCCTTGGACTTGACATTGGAAGATTACTGTTTTAGTCTTTTCTAACTCTAACTTTTAAAGTCGCTTCAGTTTAGAATCGGGATAATAATTTTTCCATTATCTACCTCATAGGCTTATCCTAAGGAAAGCATTTTGTAAACTTGAAGACATTAAATAGAAAGCAAACTGCTGTTATTACTAAGTATGATACAGTAGATAGAAATTTAGCCTTGGAATCAGGAAAATGTGAGTCCTTTGGTTTTGTGATCATGGGCAAGAAACTCAACCTCTGCCTGAATTTTTTCAACTGTAAAATGAAAAGCATGTACCTCCCTGAGTTGTTGTGAGCATAAAATGAGATAATGTTTGTAAAGTGCTTAGCACAATGTCTGACACACAGCAGATACTTAATAAACATTTATTTCCTCCCCTGAGTGCTTTAAGTCAAAGATGTCAAACACTGCAGTTTACATGCAACTTAAAAAAGATTAAAATGCATTTAGGAAATATTTAGCAAAATGATTAAAATACAATATTTTATAATCAAATAAATTAGTTAATTCAATTTATTGGAAATGTAACAAAACATAGATAATAATATATTTTAAAACTAAGTCACTAGCACACAGGGATCCTTATGTGCCATTTAGTGGCCTCATTTCTATTTGAATGTGAAATTACTCTAAGCAACTTAAGCTGTACTTTGCAAAAAAAGATGGCTGATCTCTATTGATAGAAGGTATTCCCTATCTCACTGATCGTCCCTAATTTTTTTTTTTTTTGGCTAAAAATGAGAGATTTTATTCTTTGAATTACCAACATTTTTTCTTTTTTTATTTCATATTTTATTTTCCTCCAATTACATGTAAAGACAATTTTTAATTCTTTTTTAAAATTTTTTGAATTCCAAATTCTCTCCCTCCCTTTGTTCTATCTTCATTGTGAAGGCAAGCAATTTGATATAGTTTAGCCATGAGGAATCAACACAGAACAAAAATAAAAACTTAAGAAAAGGTAAAGATGTATGTTTCAATCTTCATTCAGACTCCATTATTTCTTTCTCTAGAGATGGATAGCATTTTCACCTTGAGCTCTTCGGAGTCTTGGATTGTTGTAAAATACAGACATTTTCATATAGGGCATTCAAGCACTGCCTTAGTTCATAGGCTTCATTGGACCTCATCAATTCTAGCCTGCAGGATGAGAGAACATATCCCTCTAGAGTAATATATTCCTATTGCTAATATGCCATGCTGCTTCACAACCCCATCCTTCTGAACAAGAAACCTGGACCTTAAATGTTTTGAGAATGGAAATGGGCTAGCTAGAATGTGGTCTCCAAATTTTCAGAATTTAAAAACAGTGGCTCCAGCTAACTTCATGTTAGGGCAGATTATTTCTCATCTTTTTGCTGATCATGATCTGTTTCTTTTGCAAGAGATCAGTTGGGATAACAACCTTGTGTAGGAGAAAGGGTTCTAGATTCAGGGAGAAAGTCAGTCAAGAAATTTAATTTCTCTAGTCCCAACTCTTTTTCTTTTCTTTTTTTTTTTTTTTTGTCATATTCATCAAATCATGACTGCCTTTCCAGAACTCAGTTTATATCTATAAAATGATTTTCATATTTATAAAATGACATCTCAAGTCCTTTCCCACTCTTGTTACTGTTCAGTTGTTTTTCAATTATGTCTGATACTTTGTGATTCCATTTGGAGTTTTATGGGCAAAAATGCTATTTTCCTCTCCAGGTTATTTTACATTTGAGGAAACTGAGGTGAATTAGGGTTAAGTGACTTGTCCAGGGTGACACAACTAGTAAGTATCTGAGGCCATATTTGAATTCAGGAAGACTCATTTTTTTTTTTTTTTTAACTCCATTTAGGTCTCATTTCTATTTGAATGTGAGGCTATTATTCTAAGCAACTCTAAGTTGTGCTTTGCAAAAAAGATGGCTGATCTCTCTGAGCTAGTATTCCTGTCTCATTGAAATTACCTGTCCAATCCCTAATGTTTTTTTCTATCTACTTTGCCACCTAACTGCCTCTTTCTTCATCTAATAATCTGCAATGATACATTTCAGTCATCCCCAATTCCTTTCTAGTTCTGATATTTTATGTCAGGCAATTAGGAATGCTGGACCTGGAATCAGGAAGAACTGAGTTCAAATTTGACTACAGTCACTTACCTGGGGACCTAAGTCTCACTTAACCTCTTTCTACCTCAGTTTTCTCATCTATAGAATGAATATAATAACAGTACTCAGGACTATTGTGAAGATCAAATGAGATCGTACTTTGAAAACCTAATGAAGACCATATAAATGCTAGTTTTATGACCCTGGGCAAGTTGCTCAACCCTCAACCTCAGTTCCTTATCTGTAAAATGAGCTGGTGAAGGTAATGGAAATCCACTCTATTATCTTTGCCAAGAAAACCCCCAATCAGAGTCATGAAGAGTTACATACCACTGAAATACCTGAATAATGAATAATTATTAACTCTTATGTTTTAAGGTTTTTTTGTTTTTTTGTTTTTTTTTAATTCTTATGTTTTAAAGCCCTTTCTAAAACTCTAACATCCCGGGACTCTTGTCAAGCCTTTCAAATACTAGTACCAGCCAAACAGATATTGGATACATTCATCTGTTTTTTTGTTCTTTTCTGCAGCAGCCATTAAATCCTGTTAGATCTTTGGCTGTGACTGAGCTCCAGGAAAACTTTTGTCCTGAGATGGCTGCTGTTTTATTTCCCTTTTCCCTGGCTTAATCAGCCTTGTTCATAGCCTGAGATCAACTCCTGTTACGTGAGGGTCATATGGTTAACATGAGGTTTCCAATGGAGTGTGGAACAAGCCCCACAGTTCCTCGTGTTGTCTCTCCTTTGGGTGAAAGTTCCATCATGATGTAAATGTCTTCCCCTTAATGGAACAGACCCTGAACCTACAATCCACTGCCAGTATCTTGGCTCAAGTTAGTCCCCCAGATTAGCCAATGTAGAGAGGGGATGGGAGAGGGGATTTTCATTGCAGCGTTTTCCAGAAGGACAAGAGCCTATTGCTTTGTGTACTAGGAGGGATTGGAATAATGTCCAAACAGCTCCAGAAATTGCTTTTGCTCATATCATAAAAGAACTTTAGAGAACATCTAAGTCTATCACTCTTATTCTACAGATGAAAAACCTGCAGTCTAACAGGGCATACAATAAGTTAATGGCAATGTAAGGATACAGATCAACCCAGAGGTTTTTCCACAAGCCATGTATGTGGGTACCTAACAGATATGAGACAAGTTAAATTGGCCCAAGATATCCATCCAATCCACCTCAGCATGAAAAACAATGTGGGATAGGGAAGTTCTATTGAAGAGAAAGGAATAAGTGTCATAATATGAGCTCCTCCAGTTGAGTCCCAACTCTGCTAGTGGGTTCCCTAGAGAAATTAGGTACCCATTGAAGAGTACCTCAGTTTCCTCATCTGCAAAGTTTGGGCTTGGTTATTTCTAACAACCAGGGAAAATGCCCAGAATCAGGGAGTGTTTGGTTTGAGGAATAATAAAAAGAAGCAGCTAGTGGATAGAGAACTGGGCTTGGAATCAAAAAGATCTGAAGTTCAAATCCTTCCTCAGCCACTTATTAGCTATGTTTCTGGGCAAGTCACTTAACTTTTTTTTTTTTTTTTTTTTTTTTTTTTTTTTGCCTCAGTTCTTCATCTGTCAAATGAACTGAAAAAGGAAATGATAAACTACTCTAATGTCTCTGCCAAGAAAACCCAAATGAGGTTACCAAGAGTCATTCACAACTAAAATAAGTGTATCATAGAATATATAGGGAGATTAATGTATAAGAGTGAGAAAGAAGTAGAGAGCGCAGATGATGAAAGACTTTAAAAGCCAAATAACTAAACAGATTTTATATTTGATCCTGGAAGTAATAGGGAGCCATTATAGTTCATTGAGTAGGAGAGTGATGTGGTCCCAACCTATACTTTAGGAAGATCAATTTGACAGCTGGGTAGAGGATGTGAGAAAGTGTTTTCTTACATCACAACTAAATCTTACTTCTCTTTGTTCTTCTATCCATTGTTCCTCCTACTGCCCTTTTTTTTTTTTTTGGGGGGGGGGAGGCCAGTAAATGACTCTAATCCTTAATCCTTCTTGCTTCAGACAATCCTTCAGATACTTGAACTGCCTATTTCTCCCCACCCTCACCCTTCCATCAACCTCTAATCACTTAAACCCATTGAATCTCAGCTTTCTCAACTGAAAAACAAAAGAGGAAAAATAATACTTTTATTAGTTCTTTCACATGATTATTGTGAGATACAAAAAAGGATAATGTATATATATAAAGGTATATGCACTCATGAATTATTGCTATTTGTATTATTATTGCTATCAGGTCCTTTCAAACATATTTCCATATTTGTCATGTTGTGCAAGAAAAATCAAACCAAAAGGGAAAAAAAAAATCATGAGAAAATCATGTGGACAGCACTTTCCTTCACAAGTCTAATGGAATTGCCTCGAATGACCACATTGTTGGGAAGAACCAAGTCCCTCACAGTTGATCATCATATAATTATCTTGTTACCATGTCTAATATTCTTCTGATTCTGCTCACTTCACTCAGCATCTGTTCATATAAATCTCTCCAGATCCCTCTGAAATCATCCTGTTCATCATTTCTTATAGAACAATAATATTCCATTATGTTAATATACCATAACTTATTCAACAAAGGACAAATAAATTTATGGTTTGCCTTTGAAATCTTCAGTGTTTAGGCTTTTCTCAACCTTTTCCTGCCTCAGCTGTACCTCCTGGCTTCCCCTCCCATCACACAAGCCTCAAAAATGTTCTTCCCTACCTTCCTCCAATCTATCCAAATTTGCCCCTTAAGTGTACTGAGATGTAAGGGACTTGAAATAGTTTAGAGTTGCTCCTTAGAGGATTGGCATTCTCCTGTATCAACAGACAGAAAAAATGTGCTAATGGTAAAATTTCAGGCATTGGTTAATAGGTGACATCATATCATTTTGATGCAGTGCTAGTGGTGTGAGAATTGGGGTGGGGAATCCCCTCTGGTCGATGTAGGTCCAGTGTGAAAGAATTCACAAACCCAAAAGTCTGAGGCAAAAGGAAATTTTATTGGCACTGAGAAGCCAGCTTTGCTAGGAAGACAAACTCCTCAGGAGCAAGGTCCTGTCGGAGAAATAACAAGGGTTAACGCTGAGAAGAGGATATCTTCAGTCACGGCAGGCAGCTGTGCCAAGAAGAGAGGTCCCTTGGCAAAGCAAATTCTTGTTTCAGACTTCTGCAGAGATCCAGGGTTCAAAACTGTCTTTTATAGCAGTCTGAGGCTAGGGCTTCCATTCAAAATTGAATGAGAATCCCTCAACACTGGCAATGCCCCCAAATCTAGATTTGAGTATTTCTCTTGGAGTTTCAAGACACTCAATAGAAATATCAGGCCCAGATCTCCAACTGAATAGACCACTTTAACTGGGAATTTGAGCTACTGGGAGTGGTCCCAGGGTAATCTTCAACTCAATAGAGGGTGCGATCGCATCCCTGACCTGAGACCCCAATCTCTCTTCTTTTCTAGACTAAAGGGGGTGCAGTTTCAGAGTTCATCCCTGTCAATTTGAGAAATAAAGAAAGCGGACAAAGCAAGGATACTCCTTAAAATCATTCTTCAATTACCCTTCCACTCTACAACTTTCCCCATCTGGGTTTTGATGTATATTGGGTCAGCATAAGAAATTATGTGGGACTACTAAGCATGATTTTTTTTTTTAAATAAAAAGATCTATGTGTACAAAAATATTTATAGCAATTCTCTTCTCAGGGCAAAGAATTAGAAACTAAGGGGTGCCCATCAATTGGGAAAGGGATAAAGAATTTGTGGTATGTGATTTTGATGGAATATTATTGTTCTATGGGTAATAATGAGCACAGTGCTCTCAGACAAACCTGTAAAGTCCTTCATGAATTCAAGCAAAGTGAAATGTATTGTGTACAAAGTGGTTGCAATGTTGTGAGATGATCAGCTATGAATAACTGCTGTCCTCATCAATTACAGTGATCCACAACTATTTTGAAGGACTATAATAAAGAACTGATTGTGTCTGAATATAGATTGAAGCATACTTTTAAAAAATTTTATTTTTCTTAAGGGTTTTTTTTTGGGGGGGGGAAGATCTATATATTTTTTTCACAATATGAATTTTATGGAAATGTTTTGCATACTTCACATGTGTCTTTTTAAAAGGGGATGGGAGTTTTTGAGGAGGGAGAGAATCTGACACTCAAAATTTTAAAAATAAATATAAAAAAATGTTTTACATATAACTAGGAAAATAAAGATATTAAATATATATGTGAAAAGAAACTATGTGGGAATTTTGTGGAAGTTTTGCCAAAGCTGCTGATGACAGAAGGCCAACAGATGACATAGAAAAAGTTTAAAAACTCAAAAATGCATAAAATATATGTATAGTATTAATTATCAACCCAAATTTTACAATCAATAAGATTGTAAAACACCTCTATAAATACCCCATAAAAGGAAGAGAAAAAATTCAGACTTCTCTAGTATGAAGAGAGAACCCAAAATATTTTACATAAATTGCCCTTGTGATGTGGAAGGGATTACTGTACTTTGTAGGCATCTACTCCTATTCAAATTAGAGGTTGTCCTTGATAATCATGGAGAGATTTTTTTTTAAAGAAAACCTACTGCCCTAGTAATCTTTCTTTTAGAGGTGGGTGGGAAGGGGGTGGGGTGTAGGCATATAGATAAGATAAATTGATATTTGACATTTGGATTTATTATCTATAAAGTCTTTGATTCTCATATGACACTGTTACTACCAAGCAAAGGAAAATGTGGTCACAAGTGTTAGGCAGATTGTAGAGTCATACTAGGGAGTACTCATTGATGACTCAGTGGAACCTGAGGTGTGGGGAGTTGTAAGACTGACTTGAGGAGTTTCCTGAAGGATTCCAGCCAGGTACTATTTTCTTATTATCTTAATAAAATAAAAGCCCTGTGGGCTGATCAAACATCAACTTGACCAATGGTTTGGAAGGCAAGAATGAAATCATAAGGTGGAGCTCTAAAATGAGGTGGTCAGACTAGACAGTCTCTAAAGTCTGTTCCAATTCTCAATCGTAGGATCCGTTATTTCTCTTTAAAAAAAAGTTTTGCTGATGCTCTTTTCTAACATCACTATCACTTCTCAAAGATTTCATCTCCACCCTCTAATATAATCCTCCTTTGCAACAAGTAATAGCTTATTTCTGATATCTATTATATGATTGTATATTTTTTTTAGAGCAAGACTTCCTTAAAGTGTCTTTTACATCCATTTATCTTTTGACTAAATGTGGATAGTCATTCCCTACTCTGACTTCACTGCATTTCTAAGAGATAGGGAAACTGAAGTTCATAGAGGGAAAGTGACTTTTCCCAATGGAAGTCCCAATGGGACTTAGAGTTTTGAGCTCCAAACTCAGTGTTCTTTTCCATGAACCATTCATGGAAATTTGAATTAAAGGACAAAAGTGGAATGTAATTCAATTGAAATCTAATACACTTGGTGGTGGAGGTCTGGGGGGAAAAGGTACCCAATGACATTTTATTGACTTGAATTTTGCTTTCTCTCTTCTGAGGAAGAAAAATGTCCTCTGAATAATAACATACATACACATACTTATTTTCTCTTTTCTTCATCTTTTCTGTTGGTAACCCTTTTCCCATATCACATCACCCTCTTGCCCAATACAATATGAGGTGAAGGAACAGTTTTGCTTATTTCTCAGCCCTTTTCCTTCATAGACGAAAATTAAAAGATTAGTTTTGGATCAATGAGTCTGGGGAGGGGAAAGGAGGGTCATGTGGTGTGAATCTCAGAATGCAGTTAATAAACTAGAAGTGGACAATATATTAATGGGATTATAATTCAAGAGGGAGCCTGAGAACATAAATCTTAATATTGAATTAATGTCATTCAATTCAATTAAAAAAACATTGTGTACAAAAATCAATTCTATTTTGTGTCCTGCTTTCCAGAGCTCCCATGCTGGGGTGATTAAAATATACCATCCTAGTGGAGAAGTGATAAGGCGAAACTCTTGAGGAGGGTGGAAATATGGAGTCTGTTTATTCCTACTTCTTTCCCCTTTTTATACCCTAATATCCTTATGTAACCAAAACAACACTGGGCATGTGCTAAGTATATACTGTGCATGTGGGACCACGTAAACAACTTGCTATTGTATGTAATTTCCCATCTGGTATCACTCTTCCACCTGCTATCACTCTGCTTCAATCTCAACAGGGTTGTCACCAGCTCCTGACTTCTCAGGAAGGCCGAGAGCTCTTAGGGAAGATGGGGAGCCCAACCAGACATTGTTAGCAGGTTCCCTCTGGGCTGAAGGGGCTTACAGAGTTTTTCCACTGTCTGTGACCCTCTACAATTCTAGGCACTTGGAATATAAGGGCAGATACAGAAGACCCTCATCTCAAGGAGGCTTATACTATATATTTTTAAATTTTCAATAGTATTTTATTTTTCCAAATACATGTAAAGATAGTTCAACATTCATTTTTGTAAGACATGTGTTCCAAATTTTTCCTCCTCTCTCCCTTATCTCCCCAAGTTTTAACTTACATGCAATTTTTAAAAACATATTTTTACTTTTGTCATGTTGTACAAAAAAAAAAAAAAAGCAACAGACCAAAAGAGGGAAAAATACGAGAAAGAACAAAACAAATAACAACCACAAAAAAAGATGAAAATACTATGTTTCAATCCATATTCAGTCTCCATAGTTGTCTGTCTGGATGCATGCGATTGGCTTTTTTCATCACACTTCTATTAGAATTACCTTGAATCACCACATTGTTGAGAAGAGCCAAGTCCATCACAATTATCATCACATAATTTTGTTAGTATATACAATGTTCTCTTGGTTTTATTCACTTCACTCAGCATCATTTCACATAAATCTTTCCAAGCTTTTCTGAAATCATCCTCCTGATCATTTCTTATAATATTTTTAAAATAATATTCCATTACATTTATATACCTTAACTTATTCAGCCATTGCCCAATCCACTCAATGTCCAGTTCCTTGCCACTACAAAACAAACAATTTTTTTTTTTTGCACATGAGTTCCTTTTCCTCTTTTATGATTTTTTTTTGGGATACAGATCCAGTAATGAGATTGATGGATCAAAGGATATGCATAATTTGATAGGAACTTAAAATCTTCAAGAAAAAATTATTTTCAAGTTAACAAACACAAAATAAAATGAACATTTCTTTCAATTTTTAAAAAAAGCTTTTTATTTACAAAGCATATTCATGGGTAATTTTTCAACATTGACCCTTGCAAAACCTTCTGTTCCAAATTTCCCCTACTTCCCCCACCCTAATCCCTAGATGGCAGGTAGTCCAATACATGTTAGATATGTTAAATCCAATATGTATAAATATTTATAGCTATCTTGCTGCACGAGAAAAATCGGATCAAGAAAGAAAAAAAAAAGAAAGAAAACAAAATGCAAGCATACGACAAAAAGGGTGAAAATGCTATCTTGTGGTTCACACTCAGTTTACACAAACTGGGTTTAGATGGATTTCTTCATCACTAAACAATTGGAACTGGTTTGAATAATCTCGGTTTTTATTTATTTATTGTTGATTTATTTTATTTTTAATAGCTGTTTATTTACAAGTTATATGCATGGATAATTTTACAGCATTGACAATTGGCAAACCTTTTCTCCAATTTTTCCCTTCCTTCCCCCCCATCCCCTACCCCAGATGGTAGGATAATCAATACATGTTAAATTTGTTAAAGTATAAATTAAATACAATATATGTATACATGTCCAAACAGTTATTTTGCTGTACAAAAAGAATCGGACTTTGAAATAGTGTATAATTAGCCTGTGAAGGAAATAAAAAATGGAGGTGGACAAAAATAGAGGGATTGGGAATTCTATGTAATGGTTCATAGTCATCTCCCAGAATTCGTTCGATGGGTGTAGCTGGTTCAGTTCATTACTGCTCCAATGGAACTGATTTGGTTCATCTCATTGTTGAAGATGGCCACGTCCATCAGAATTGATCATCATACAGTATTGTTGTTGAAGTATATAATGATCTCTTGGCCCTGCTCGTTTCACTCAGCATCAGTTCATGTAAGTCTCTCCAGGCCTTTCTGAAATCATCCTGCTGGTCATTTCTTACTGAACAATAATATTCCATAATATTCATATACCACAATTTATTCAGCCATTCTCCAATTGATGGGCATCCACTCAGTTTCCAGTTTCTGGCCACTACAAAAAGAGCTGCCACAAACATTTTTGTACATGTGGGTCCCTTTCCCTCCTTTAAGATCTCTTTGGGATATAATCCTAGTAGAAACACTGCTGGATCAAAGGGTATGCACAGTTTAATAACTTTTTGACCATAGTTCCAAATTGCTCTCCAGAATGGTTGGATGCATTCACAATTCCACCAACAATGTATCAGTGTCCTAGTTTTCTCACATCTCCTCCAACATTCATCATTATCTTTTCCTGTCATCTTAGCTAATCAGAGAGGTGTGTACTGATATCTCAGAGTTGTCTTAATTTGCATTTCTCTGATCAATAGTGATTTGGAGCACCTTTTCATATGATTACAAATAGTTTCAATTTCTTCATCTGAAAATTATAATAGTAATATCAATATAGTGCTTACCATGTGTCAGACATCTTACTAAATGCTTGATGATTATTATCTTATTTAGTCCTCATGACAACCAACCCTGGGAAGTAGGTGCTATTATTATCCTCATTTCATAAATGAGTCAGTCAGTAAGATTTGGATTCACATCCCACTTCTGATGTGGAAGAACTGTGTGATTTTGGGGCAAATCATCTCTCAGTGAGTGCCCCAGGAACCTCTCAAAGACTTTAAATTGCAGAATAACTGCTAGAAGGGAAATTGGTAGAGGGAAATTCCTTGAAAGCTACTTATATCAATGAAATTATGAGTCTCATCCAAAAAAAAAAAATTAATGGAAAGAATATTGTACTGAGAGTAAAGATTCTATCGATCTAGCCCTATGACCATAGGCAGACCTATAGGTCCCCTTTCATAATGTAAGTTCTCTTGAGGACAGGTATGGATTTCTTCTTTGTGTCTACATTGACTAGCACAATACTTGATACTTAGTAGGTCCCTAATAAATGCTAAATGTTTGGTTCATTTCTCTACCTCCCTGAGTTGCGGTGAGGGAAGTATTTTGTAAAGCACTGTAGAATTGTGAGCTTATTATAATCACTGTTACCCAAAGATACAAATAGAGAAGGGTATAAGGTAATTTAAGAGAAATGGACCGCTATGTGGTCAAGTGGATAGAGTGTCATACTGGAGTCAGGAAGTCGCCTCTTCCTGTGTTCAAATCTGGTCTCAGACATTTACTAGCTATGTGAACCCTGGGAAAGTCACTTAATCCTGTTTGCCTCAGCTTCCTCATCTGTAAAATGAACTAGAAAAGGAAATGGAAAACCACTCCAGTATCTTTGCCAAGAAAAGAGTCAATACACCATTGAAAAAGACTGAACGACAATAAGAGAAATGAAATTTTAGAATATGAAGGTAGCTCTCCAGAATTTGTTCAAGGAACAGGTTCCATAAAGGGAAGAATAAGATTAAGAGGGCAGTAAATAGGGCACTGGATTGGCATTTGGTAAAGTCTAGATTAAAATCCTGCCTTAGATGCTCAGCTATGGGGGCTCTCAGTAAGTCATTCAACCTGCATCAGTTTACTCATCTGTAAAATGAAGGGATTGGATGCAGTAGCTCTTAAGGTCTTTCCAATTCAAAATCAGTCGATATTTATTAAGCATCCTCTATGTGCCAGGCACTGTTCTAATCACTAAATTTATGATCTTTGAGATATAATGAAGCTGTTCTCATCAAGAAGGTCTATTACACATTGGACCAGATGGCTAAGGGAGTGGTATTTTCTTTCCTTGACAGTTTCTGTTCAGATAGGCTAGATAACCATCTGTTTGTAGTAACCTGGTTCAGTTGTCTCTTTAAGTCTCTAATAAATTAGATTATTTTAAAGGGCACTGATGTATATAATAAGTACAATAGGGAGGGGGTGTGCTGGTAAATTTTTAATAATAATTTTTTCAGGGGGAAAAAGATTCATTAAAGTTTAATATATATCATTAACTCTTTCTTAAATTGGGCAGTTAACTGGCCAAGTGGACAGAATACCTGAGTTTAGATTCAGGAAAACCTGAGTTCAAATCCATTCCCAGATATTTACTAGCTGTGTGATCCTGGGCAAGACATTTAACTCTGTGCCTCAGTTTCCTTATCTGTCAAATGAACTGGAGAAGGAAATGGCAAACCATTCTATTATCTTTGCCAAAAAAATCCCAGATAGGACTGTGAACAGTTGGATATGCCTGAAAATGACTGAATAACCAGTCTGTTTCCAAAGTCTGTATAGTTTTAGAGAGGTCAAGGAACTTTTCCAGGACTAGACAAAAATAAACACTCAAGAAGAAAGACCTGAAGGATCTGAGTCCAAATTTGACCTCATATATTTAACAGCTGTATGATCCTGGAAAAGAAGGAGGAAGAGGTGGAGGAGGAAAGGAAGAAAAAGAAGGAGGAAGAGGAGAAGGAGAGGAAGAGGAAGGAGGAGGAGAAGGAAGAAGAGAAGAAAAAGAAAGGAAAAAAGAAAGGAAAGGGAAAGGAAGGGGAAAGACTTCAAATTCTGGTTCAAAACCTTGGCTTGCTCCTTCCTAGCCATATGGCCTTGATCAAGTCTGGGGCTTGGTTTTCCTCACATGGAAAATAAAAGATTGCGATTACATGATCTCGAGCATCAAACCAAGTATCCATGGACCATGAGAAATGTGTAAATGTATGTTATGTTAATAGAAATGAAACTTGAATAAGGGCTAATTGCTATTTTCAGTCCTCGATGATCTGGGTTCTATATCTTTTAGATCCAATCTCAGGATGAATTGTCAATGCAGTATGTAAGGAAGCAATACTATACAGTGAAAAGAGTCCTGAATTTAAAATCAGAGTACCTAAATTCAAATCCTTCCTTTGCCACTTAGCTGAGAAAGTCATCTGTAAAATGAGGAAATTGGATTATGTTTGAATCTTCTCGCTGCTTCTTACTAGTCAGGCAACCCTGGACAAGCTGCTCTTTGAATGTCAGTTTCCCCATTTGTAAAATGGTGACAATAGTAGCTAATACCTATTTCACTGAGGGAATTATGTGGATGAAATGAGTTAATATATATGAAATGCTTCGCAAACCTTTAAGTGCTAATATAAAACCTATCATTATTTTTATTTTTATTGTCACTAAAAGGGTTGTCATAATTAAATTTCATGTATATAAGGCATTTGATAAATCTTTCAGTTTTGTGTACGTATCAACCTTTGCTATTATAATTAGCATGAGCCAGTAGGAGCCCTAGGAGATGGCACTGGGGTACAGATAAGAGGGTAAGAGGATGTCAGACTCAAATTTCATCTGTTTCAAAGGGTTATCTCTGATTTGCACAGCCCCCAGGAAAGAGGAAGGAAATTCTTCAACTTTTCCAGCATGTGATCCTCTCTGTTTCCAAGAACTGTATTTAGGTTGATAATTTTAAAATCACATTTCAATAATATTTTAAAGCTTTCAAAATATTTTTTTCACAATAGCCTTATAGTTAAGTAATATAATTGAACATTTTGACAGAGAGAAACTGAGGTTTTGACAAGTTTAAATAGTCAAGCAGTTACTCATTTGTTCAGTCATGTCTGATTCTTTATGTCCCTATTTGGTGTGTTCTGGCAAAAATACTGAAATAGCTTGCCATTACCAGTTCATTTTACAGATGAGGAACTGAAGCAAATAGGGTTTAAGTGATGGCGCAGGATCATATAGCATGTAAGTGTTTGAGCTCAGATTTGAACTCACATCCTCCTGACTGTACTTATTCACAGTACCACCTTGGTGCCCCAGATAGTCATTACTTGAGTCAAATTTTAACCCAGTTCCCTTGATTCTAATTTTCACTACATCATCTACATTTCTAATAGATTAGTATTATTAATAGAAAATCTCTTATATGTAACGGGCTAAATACTCCTTTATGAACCAGCCTGGGGAATACAAGCACTATTTAAAGTATTTTCTCTGGGAAAATCTGTTCCTCATTACAACCAGCTGACTTAGAGACAAACTTTTGCAACATATCCCCAGAGCTGTAATTAACACAGGCAGAATGGTCTTTACCCCAAGGCAGTGACAGCTGGGTGGGCAAGCTTTACTGGATCCTCCACTGGTCTCGTGTTTACAAGCACAAGTTGCCTCACCTTTGCCTGTTCCATGGGCATCCACACTCCCTCAGATACCATCTCTTTGAATGCTTCCACTCTCCCCAACCACTGCAACTATTTTATTGTACATTACCACCACAGCTGTCACTGAGTTGAATTTTTTAGCTCTGTAGGGACCTACCCTGTACGATCAGTGACAATGGTGATGTATCTTGATCTTCCAGAAGTGTCCTCAGAGTTACTGTTCTTCTACCCTTTCTTCCCCTTTTCTCCTCAATTTAATTCTCCTTTGGTGTCAGAATTTCTAAACATAATTCTGCAAAATCCATTCTTTTTGTAGATTTATTAACCATGTAATTCCTGGGCAAGTAATTAGCCCTGTTTGACTCAGTTTCCTATAGAATTCCTCAGCACTGTAAAATTATGAACTTAGAATCATTGTTACCAAAAGCCACATAAATAGAGAAGAGAAACTTAAGAGAAATGGGCAGTTGGAGGGCTCATGGACAGAATGTCAGAACTGGAGACAGGAAGATTCATCTTCTTGAGTTCAAATCAGCTCTCAAATACTTACTAGTTGTGTGGCAAAGTCGCTTAATCCTATTTACCTCAGTCTTCTCATCTGTCAAATGAGCTAGAGAAGGAAATGGCAAACCACTCTAGTATCTTTGCCAAGAAAACCCCAAATGGGATCATGAAAAGTAGGCCACAAACAAAATGGATACAAGAACAACAATACTGCATGCCTGCATGGAGAGGTGTCCGTAGATTTTTTTCTATAGAAGATAAAAGTTTTGTGGTTTTAGAAAGTTTGGAAAATCTTGATGTAGCCAAAGCACAGCCCCTAGATTCCTGTATAGATTGTAGGGCGATCTATGGAAATCAACATATAGCTGCGTAAGAGGAAAAAGAGAGACTCTGAGTCAAATCATTTGCAGCTGGAAAAAAAAGCAGAGGCACAAAACAACTCACCTGGCTGACTACCCTCTTTTAAAACTTGATCTTCTATTATTACTGAATTATCTATCAATTAATCCACAGAAATCCATTTGGTGCTATCTACTTCCTGACTGAGAGAGAGGTTGATATATTGACAGAAAGGGAAACTGAGGCTTTGACAAGTTTACATGGTCAATCATTTACTCATTTGTTCAATTATATCTGAGTCTATGTGACCCCATTTGGTGTTTTCTGGCAAAGATACTGGAATGATTTGCCATTCCCTTCTCCAGTTCATTTTATAGATGAGGAAGCTGAGGTAAGTGACTTGGCCAGGGTCACACAGCTAGTAAATGTAAGTAAGCCATTAAGATACAGAATGAGACTTATTTTTTTGGACTGAGCTATATGGGAATTTGTTTTACTTGATTTTATATATTCAAAAAGTTGTTTGTTTGTTTGTTTTTTCCCAGTAGGTGGGAATAGGATGGGATGGAGAGATATGGAAAGAAAATAAATGCTTGTTTAAAGGAAGAAAAAAATTCCTGTCATTTGCAGGACACTGTGCTTAAGTCACACAGTTGAGACACAGTTCAGATAAAACACAGACCTTGCCCACATAAAGTTTATAATCTACTGAGAAATGATATAAACTTATATAAACTACCTTACACAGTATCATGGATTGCATTAGGAAGATACAAAATAGAATACTACCATAAATGTAAGAGAAGCTCCTGACTGATCAGGGGGATCAGGAGAAAGACTTTATTTCTCCAACAAGATACTCCATCTTCCCAGGTGTGGCCATTTTCACTTGTTCTTCCCATATCTAAAATTCTCTCTTTTTTTTTTTTTTTTTTTTTTTTTTTAAACTTTCAATAGCCTTTTATTTACAGGATATATGCATGGGTAACTTTACAGCATTAACAATTGCCAAACATCTTGTTCCAATTTTTCACCTCTTACCCCCCCACCCCCTCCCCTAGATGGCAGGATGACCAGTAGATGTTAAATATATTAAAATTATAAATTAGATACACAATAAGTATACATGACCAAAACGTTATTTTGCTGTACAAAAAGAATCAGACTCTGAAATATTGTACAATTAGCTTGTGAAGGAAATCAAAAATGCAGGTGGGCATAAATATAGGGATTGGGAGTTTAACGTAATGGTTTTTAGTCATCTCCCAGAGTTCTTTTTCTGGGCATAGCTGGTTTAGTTCATTACTGCTCCATTGGAAATGATTTGGTTGATCTTGTTGCTGAGGATGGCCTGGTCCATCAGAACTGGTCATCATATAGTATTGTTGTTGAAGTATATAACGATCTCCTGGTCCTGCTCATTGCACTCAGCATCAGTTCGTGTAAGTCTCTCCAGGCCTTTCTGAAATTATCCTGTTGGTCATTTCTTACAGAACAATAATATTCCATAATTTTCATATACCACAATTTATTCAACCATTCTCCAACTGATGGACATCCATTCAGTTTCCAGTTTTTAGCCACTACAAAAAGGGCTGCCACAAACATTCGTGCACATATACAGGTCCCTTTCCCTTCTTTATAATCTCTTTGGGATATAATCCCAGTAGTAACACTGCTGGATCAAAGGGTATGCACAGTTTGCATATCTAAAATTCTCTACTTTCTCTCCATATCTGGCTTGCCTTCATAGATAAAATTATCTTGCTGAGTGTATAGCCTTTAGTAGTTTAAGCATACCATAGTGCAGTGCTGCACTATGGGAAAAATATTGGACTTGGCATCTCAAGCCCTAATTCTATTCCCAGTTTTATAATCTTGGACAAGTCATTTCACTAATGTGAGCCTCAGTTTTCTCATCTGTAAGATGGGTATAATGATACCTTCCCTATTGGATTCTTAGGAGGATAAAATGAGGTATGAAAATGCTTTTATAAATAATGAAGTGACAGATAGAGCATCAGCCCTGAAGTTAAGAGGACCCAAGTTCAAATTTGACCTCAGACATTTAACACTTCCTGGCTGTGTGGCCCTAGACAAGTCACTTAACCCCAACTGCCCCAGCAAATAAATGAACAAATAAACAAACAAATGAATAAATAAATAGATAGATAAATAAATAATGAGATATACTAAATATGCAAACAAGGGATCAAATTGGCATTCTGGCTAAATTGGCATCATTCATCAGTCTTCTCAGCCTGATCATCTGAGCAAGCTAATCAAGTCAAGTTTCTGAACCTGCAAAGTAGATGACCAGACCTTGTATGTCAATGATTACTACTGGAATGGTGGAGAGAGAGGAGGGATTTCTTCTCAATATTTATTTGGGGGTGGGAGGGAAGGAGAATGAGAAAGGTTAAAATAGTAGGAGATACCTGAGGAAGAGAAAGGACAGATTCTTTTAGTTTGCCATTGGAATTCATAAGGCCTTTTGCTAGGAAAAGGGGAAATTCTAACCTTTCTGCTGTCCAGCCACATTGTGAGTAAAATAGGCTTTTGTAAACTGGCCTAGGAATTTAATCACACTTTATAACATTGTTTCTATAGGGAAGTTTATTTCTCAATATCTGTAGAACTTGGCTGCCCTTTTTGTCTCACTAACTTTCCTTCCTGGCTGTCTTTCCTTCCACGCCCTTCTCTTCTCTGACCTCAATCAATCAACAAACATTTCTGGAGTTCTTGCTGTGTTGATCAGCTTAGCTAAATAGGGCTCCCCTAAAGTTTTGGTGCACTAAGAAATCAGAAAATTAAAACTGCATAAGACTTTTGGGACATCCCATACAGTCTAGTGGGAGATATAATGAAGCACCAACAAGACATGCTCCTTGTCTCCCAAGTTCCTTCAGTCTGGTTATCTTGTCTACATCACGAAAGTCTGCAATATGGAAAATCCATATAAAATTTTTGATCCTGCCTTAGTACCAGAAAAGAGATCTGAATTTTTTTCTTTTTCTGTTATAGGATGTTTACAATACCTTATTGTAAAATTTGGGTTAAGCATTTGATTATAGGCTCTGTGTCATCTGTGGGTTCCTCAAAACTTCCCCCTCCTCCCCCATTCTCATTTAATTTCTTATGTCACCCTCAACATATTAAAACCTTCATGGGGAAAGTTCTGATGTGGACGGGATAATAGTATTTGGGAAGACAACATAAGGAAGGATAAAAGACATCTAAGCTGTCCTCTGAGACTGGAAAATTTGGGTTCAAGACCTGCTGACTTTATGCATTGGCTATGTGATTCTTTGTCTTCTGGTGCCTCAGACAACTCTAAGAATACAAATTGTCTAGCTGACATAACTTTATGTTGATGAAGTTTCTTAACTGTAAATTCTGTCACTTCACCAGTGAAATCACAGATCTGATCCAACATAAATTTGAGTCTTAAACTGGAATAGTAGAGAGAGTATTGATATTCAGTCCAGGCTTTGCCTGGATGTAGACTTCCCTACATCTTAGGATCTTTATCTATTAATAGGAGGGAATTGGACCAGATTAGAAATCTTTAACCTGAGGCTCAAGAATTTGGTTTGTAAAATACTTTATTAACTATTTTAATAGAATTAGTTTTCTTTTTGATCCTTAGTTTAATTTTATGCATTTTAACATATTATTCTGGGAAGGAGTCCATAGGTTTCACTGAATTACCAAAGGTGTCCATGACATGCAAATAAGTGTAAGAATCTTTGTACTAAAATATCTTTTATTTATTATATTTCTATTGTGCCTGACTCTTTGTGACTCCATTTGTTTTTTTTTTTCTTGACAAAGATACTTCAGTGGTTTACCATTTCCTTCTATAGTTTATATATATGTATATAATTAAACCTTTTTATTTTCAAAACATATGCATAGGTAATTTTCAACATTAATCCTTGTAAAACCTTGTCTTCCAAATTTTTTCCTTTCCTTCCCCCTATCCCTTCCCCTAAATGGCAAGTAATACAATATATGTTAAATATGTGCAATTCTTTTATACATATTTCTATTCTGCTGAACAAGAAAAGTCAGATCAAAAAGGAACAAAATGAGAAAGAAAACAAAATGCAAGCAAACAACAATTTTAAAAGGTGAAAATACTATATCGTCATCCACACTCAGCTCCCACAGTCCTCTCTCTGAGTAACTCTCTTCATCACAAAACTCTTGGAATTAGTCTGAATCATCTCATTGTTGAAAAGAACCACATCCATCACAGTTGACCATCACATGAACTTCTTGTTGCCGTATACAATTTTCTCCTGGTTCTGCTCATTTCACGTAGCATCAGTTCATGTAAGTCTCTCCAGGTCTTTCTGAAATCATCCTGCTGATTATATCTTATAGAATAATAATATTCCTTTACAGTTATGTACCATAGCTTATTCAGCCATTCTCCAACTGATGGGCATCTACTCAGTTTCCACAAACTCAAGTCTTCTTGACTCTGGGCCCTGCACTCTTATCCACTGTGCCTATGGAAAGCTGCTTATAGAAAGAATCTCTTAAGGTCCCTTCCAATTCTTAACATTCAGTGAGTCTATGATTTCAAGTTCTGTGGAAGTTCAGAATGTAAGCTTCTTGAGGGCAGAAACTACTTTCATTTCATTTCGACTGTGCTATAAACAAAATAGGCATTTGTTTGATGTTTATTAAATTGAGATAAAACAAAGTATCATATGAAACCATTCTAGTCAGGCAATTTTCTGGAGGAGGTAGCATTTAAGACAGGGATAAGGAACATCCAGCTCACCAGCTATATAAGGCTCACAAAATCATTTGGTCTGGCTCTGCCAAGCCAATCAATAGGCAATGATGAACTGGAAGCTAGATTCACCAATATCCCACAGCTTTTTCAGTTTTCAAGTTCATAATTTTGTATGGACCACAAATGATGTTATAAATATTCAAAAGACCCTTGGCAGACAAAAAGTTTTTCCCACTCCTGACTTAAGAGAAGGACTTGGTAGATTGGTAAAGCAGAGAAAGAAAGCTTCCAGATATATAGAGCACTGAGGTGAAGCAGATCTGAGTTCAAATCCAGCTTTAGACATTTACTAGCTGTGTAACTGCACAAATCATTTAACAGTTTGCCTTAATCCACTGGAGAAGGAAATGGCAAACCTCTCTTGGTTATCTTTGCCAGGAAAACTATGGAAAGCATGGTCCACAGAGTCATGAAGTATCAGACATGTCTATAGAACAAACAAAAAGTACAGATACTTGAATGCGTAGGACATTTTTGTCACACTTGGTGATAGCTAAAGAAAATAATTTCTTTTAAACCAATATACATTAGGAATCCTCTACAGTCTAAACTCTGAGTATTTAGTATAATAAAGCAAAATCCAAACAGTCCCTGCTTATAAGGAGTTTATATTCTATTGGAGTAAGGCATTAGATATATAGGTACATAAATATAAAATACATACAAGGTAATTACAAAGTAATTTTGTGATGAGGAAAATCAGACAAGATCTCTTGTAGGATGTGGCATTTGAGCTGACCCTTGACTTCTGAAAGGTACTAATTAGTGGCTCTAAGTATCAGAAGTGAGGAGCCCAAGTTTTGCTAGTATACAGGTGACAGAAGGGACTTTGTGTACAGGAATCAGCAAGTAGGTCAGTGTTGGATAAACAGGTTAAAGCTGAATGATGAAAGGACAAATGCTGCATAAAGGATAATAGAGTCTATATTTTATTATAAGGGCAATGCGAGTCAAAGAAGCTTCTGGAGTTGAGGAATAATATTCAAACCTGTGCTTAAGTTATATCAATTTAGCAGCTAGATGGAGGATGGATTGAAGAAGGGACTGGATGCTGGGGGACTTATAGGACGTTATAGTAATAATTTTCTCAAAGATGATAAGGATCTGAAAGAGACAAGGTAGGAGAAAGATTGAAGAGATAGAATCAATATGATTTGAAAATTGATTGAATATAGAAGAAGAGGATGACTCCAAGGTTGTGAACTTTTATGACAATTTTGTTATTTTTCAGTCATGTCCAACTCTTTGTGATCAGATATTTACTAGCTGTGTGACTCTGGACAAATCATATAATCTTTTTTTGCCTCAGTTTTCTCATCTGTAAAATGAGGAGAAGAACCACTCCAGTATCTTTGCCAACAAATCTCCAAAGGGGGTCACAGAAAGTCAGTCACAGTTAAAATGATTGAATGGCAAAATTATTGTCATTGCAGTAGGTGAGGATGAAGTAAAAGAAGACTATTTGTGGCTTTGATCAGAATAGGGGATGAGTAGGGTCTCCTCTTCTCTCTACCTTCAATCCTTTCTCCTAATTTCCCGGGACTTCTGTACTTGTCTAGTAAGTAGTTCCCTATCTCAGGGTCTCATTAGGGTGCACATCTTTCTGGCCTTTTCTGAATTGGTTTCCAAGGGCCCTAATATTGGCTGTCCAGAGCAGGATTTTTATGGATCCACTTATAGTTGGACTACTGCCTTTCTTTCCTTTGAAGCAGATTTAGCCATTGGCCTAGGTCCCATCACTCCCAAGTTGCCAGGTCATTTAACTTTTTCCACACATCATCTTCCATCCCATTCCACTCAAGAAGCTGGGCTTTCCTTCTTTCTCATGAAGTTTAATAAGAGGCCTGGGACTAGGGTATCACAAATATATATATGTTTTAATAATGGAAGATGCCAATCTGATCATTCCTTATGAGATCTGATTAGAAAATCCTCCATGGACTAATCCTCACAATATGGAAGAAAATGAGAGTCTGGGATTTACCCTTTGAGGCCTAAAGGGTAGGGTTTTCCTGAGTCACTTTCCATAATGAAGTGATTTGGGATCCTTTTCTCCCCCACATGCCTCCACTCTAGCCTAATTCTGCGAACCTTATGAAGTTATGCTTCCTGCATGAAGCTATTGTTTCATTACTTGTGAGTGGAAGGGAAAATTGTCCTGAAACTATTATAGTTTCCAGGGGAGCCTCTGTGAGAAGAGGCTCATTATTTTGTGGCAGGCAGGCTGCTCATTAACAAAGGCTGCCACTGCTAATGAAAGTTGCCAGTGTGTACCCAGCAAACTCTGTGATGGCCAAGATCAGAGTTTAAATAGAAAGGAAAGTTGTGGATTTTATTCCTTTATTCAACAAATCTTTTTTGTGCTCTTGCCACTTGTAAGAATATATTCACAGTACTGAGGGAAAGTTGAAAATATTACTGAGATGAGATGTCTCACCTTGCCCTTTTGGAACTTCCTTTCTAGTGATAATAATTTATATCTTTGGAGAGTTATAAAATCTACAGGGTGATAACTTGTTGTGCCACCCATCTAACTACATTTCATAATGTAGAAAAAAATGCATTTTACATAGACTTGTTTTTTCTCAAGTGAGTAGCTAGGCATATCTATTCTGAATAACCATAGTTTTTCTCAAGAA
The DNA here is from genome assembly GCF_902635505.1 of Sarcophilus harrisii. NCBI lineage: Eukaryota > Metazoa > Chordata > Mammalia > Dasyuromorphia > Dasyuridae > Sarcophilus > Sarcophilus harrisii. The sequence goes on from NC_045427.1 coordinate 281,570,600, forward strand.
ATCCCTGTAGTAATGAGTCTTGATGCAACCATCATGATGCCATATATAAATTCGTGCTCACCATCTATAGGGAATGACATCAATTATGATGCTATATGGCTATGAATCATGGAATCAATCTCAGGAAAATGGGGGGGAGGGGGGAATATATATATATATACATACCCCCAAGGAGAAATGGAAACCCATGTATGGTGAGAGCAGGGACAGCATAATCCCAACAGTGACTCATCTATAAAAATAGTCACCATGGACACATATGTCCAAAAAATGAAGTCACTCATGGTGTAAGACTAAGGATAGATAGAGGGACAGAGTTTTTCCCTGGCCATTTGTAAAGTTTGAAACAACTCAAATAATAGTCTCAAGCACATTGGACAGGTATATCCTCTAGAGAAAAATCACAGAAGGGTCACAAACAAGAGTCACACAGTTTCCTCCTTTATAAAATGGGTCTACCCATCTTATGCATTTGTTGGTAAGAGCCAAAAGAATTTGACACATGTGAAAAGTGTTTTCCAGTTTTCTGAGTTTTATGTCCATACCATAGAATTGATCTATATTTATCAAAGATTCTCAAAATGTGACCCAGGGATCCCTGAGTATTCTCTATATCCTTTCAGACATTCTGTGTGGTCAAAACTGTTTCTTTTTATTCTTTCAGTTTTGTTTTCACATTAAACACATTTACAGATTATTCCTACTTCTTAAGAGGTCTTGTATAACAAAGCAAAATAGTTAAGTAAAACTAACAATACAATGACCCTGTCCAAAAGCTTATATAAAATTTCACAGCTGTAGAATCCCCTTCCTCTTTACTTAAAAAAATGAACATAGTGATTTTCTTTCCCTTTCTCATTCCTCCTCATATGAGAAAGGGAAAGAAAATCACTATCTGTTCATTTTTCACATAGGGTTAGACGTGGGGAGAGACGGGGAAAAATTGTAACAATTAAGCAAAAAAAATTTCTTCCAATGGCTTTCTCTGTTTCTTTGTGTGTATATGTACCCTATGTTTCATTCTGTACCCTAAGCTCATCATCTCTCTATAATGGATATTGTTTCATCACTAGTCTTCCTAATATCTATGTAGTGGTTAGAACACCAGCCCTGAAGTCAGGAGAACCTGAGTTCAAATGTGGCTTCAGACACTTAACACTTCCTAGCTATGTGACCTTGAGCAAGTCACTTAACCCCAATTGCTATGTGTGTGTGTATGATGAGGTGTGAGAATTGAGGGTTGAGAGATCCTCTGATAGCAATGGGATCCCCTTTGGCCAGTTGCAAGTTTTGCGAAAGAATTTGCAAATCCCAATAAACACAGGTTCGAGGTTTGTGCCAAGAATGGGCTTATTTATGCTAAGAAAACAGCTTTTTTAGTGGGCAAGATCCTATTAGGACTATTGCAAAGATGGGTTTACACTGAGAAAGATGCAATGGGATAAGTCCAGAAGGGCATTAGTAAAGATTCAGGTTCAGAGTTGTCTTTTATTAGCCTTTTGAGGTTTTAGGCTGAGGAGGTTTTTCAATTCAATAGAAAGTGGTGATTATGCCCCAGGCCAAGATCTCCAATTAAATGAGATTACTTACCTGGGAGTTTCCCTTATGGATTATGGCCTCTCAGAGGTCTGAAGGATTTGAGAGTCTGGAGCACCTTTCCCCCAAAGGCTCTTTTCCAACCCTTCCCCCAAAGATTAAAGGGAGTACAGTTTACATTATATATACATACACATTGGTATTAGTATTAATAGGAAACATGACTTAGAACACTGGATTTAAAGACAGAATCACCTACATTCAAGTAACACTTCCTAGCTGTTTGATCATGAGTCAGTCATTTTGTATCTCTAAATCAACCTCAGTTTCCTCATCTGTAGAATGAGAATAATACTTATAATTAATTACCTCCCAAGATTGTTGTAAAGCTAAATGAGAAAACGTTTGTAAAGTGCTTCGTACATTTTAAAGCATGATATGCATTTGAACTAGTTATTACTATTAAACATATTAACTTAATATATTTAATAGTAGTAATAACACTATTTTTAAAATTAAATATATTAATTGTGTTGTAGTGGAAATTTATGTGTAACTTTATCTACACCTATACTTACACCTGTACCAATTTCTATACACATACAAACATAGCTGTGGTATATTTGGACTCAGAAGATCTAGTTATCTCTCTCTCTCTCTCTCTCTCTCTTTTAGAGACCTTTTAGATCCTTTTTAGAGGACCTTTAGGGATTCAGCCAGGTCACTTACTTGCTCTCAGCCTCCAGTTTCCTCTCTACAAAATGGGTTTACTAGTACTCTACCCTGCCTATCTTATGGGTTTGTGGTAAGAGCCAATGAACTTGAAACATATGAAAAATGCTTTCCAGTTATCTGCGTTTTGTTTCTCTAAGTTATTTCTTGCCTTTCCCACAGGGAAAAACAGCCCAACTTATAAGAGAAACTAAGAATACTTCTTAGGAAATGAAGTGGATGCCCCGAAATTGTAAACAACCACATCAGTTTAGTCTTAGACTCTGCCTCAGCTTAGTTTTGGACTCTGCCTTTCCATTTATCTCCTACCTCCTGTGAAGTTTGAAGTTCAGATATTTATGTGTAGTTCCCACATAGTCAAACATGTGTCCAGTCAACCTGGATGAGAAGCTATGCCATACTGCGTCAACACATTATCATCCATCCAATTAACACATTGTTATCCTTGCATAGGTCCAGATAGATGAGGAAGGGCTACCTCCATCACTTGAACCAGACAAGAAAGCCTATGATAACACTATGTAGACAGGCTTAGTAGAATCACAGTGATATAGAATCCAGTTCTAATCTCTATTACAGAGGAGACTTGAGAGGCCCCTAAAAGAAAAATGTTTTGTTCAAGGTCATATAGGTAGCAGTAGAACTATAACCTAGGTCTCCAGACTTCCAGCCTAGTGTTCTTTATGTTGTTCAACACTGTTTCCACTGCTATTCCTTCCCATAATCTTTTCAGAGAATGGAAGATACATTTGGAGAAAGACTAGAATCATACTTTCTGACAGATTTCTTTTGTCATAAAAGAAAAGGTACGCTCAGTCCTGACAGGGCAACTTAAGTAAAAAACCTGAGAGATTAGGTCACTTGGCACAGATTCAGTTCCAAGGGTATAAAAATACAGGTTAATCCCAGGCTGCTGGGCAATGGCCCCCATGCCCTATGGGGGAGTGAGTTTCCCTAGGGTAGAGCTGAAACAAGATAAACATCAAGTCTTTCCAGGATGGGAGCACTTGTTTTTAAGTTTCTAAGGAAGTAAGGAAACTACTTGTGTACAAAACATTGTTAATACAATGACTAAACCAGCTTCTCAGAGGAGGCTATTGTAATTAAAAAGGTGGCAAAGTAGGAAAAGATCCAGAGAACTTGGACTTCAGTTCTCACAGGTGCTTGCTGTGTGACTATACAAATAATGCCTCATTTTCCTTATTTACAAAATGTGAGTGATAATGATGAGATTGAGGTAGACACACCAAATGATGGGGTTTGGTAGCAATTCACAGGTAAAGAATTCACCAAGTCTCTCTCCTTTGCCAAAAGGTAGGTTTACTTAGAAAAGGTTACAAACAAAACCAAGAGGTAAAATAGACACTGAATGGAAAATATGAAATAGATTTGGGAGAGCATATACTTATCAAGGAAAGGGGTTTTAACAATTAACAATAAAAAATACAAGTTCCCTAGTAGAATTCATATTTAAACTGGAGAAAGGGAATACACCATGAGGTGCAAGTATGCCATTGACTGGCAGACTGAATCCATAGAGTTTAGCATTCTAAAAGAATTTGTTAACTACAAAGAGAAAGACACCATAAGGCATACTGGGCTAACCCAAAAAGGTTAGGTTGGGCCACAGACAGATTGATAGGGTAATTTTAATCTCCAGGGTTTGATATCATAATTTGACTTTCTGATTGGGTACAGTAAGGTGGAGTTTGAGACCTCCACAGGGGTGAGACTGGAAGGCTGAGCTGGAACCCATAGATACCCTTCCATGCTTGCCTCAGAGAACATTATAATCTTATAATTATTTTAGGCTTTCTTTGACAACCCCACCTAGTTACCAAGGACTTCATCATCCACTCTACTACTTAGCTGTATTCTATGTCCTAAGGTCATTTATAACAGTATCTTTTTGTAGTGTCAGAATTCAGCAAGGGCCTAAGGGAAGGAGAGAAGGGTGAAAAGTGGCAACTTATTAGAATTGAGGTTAAGTCACATCATCTACAATCTTTCTTTTTCTACTTGCCTCTATTTGTGGAGTGCTGTGGGCCCCTGGGATATTGGTTCATCTACCACAGCATTTAAATAAGTACCTCATGTCTGCTTGGCATCAAGACCACTTCTCTGTCCATGACATCTTGTACTGGAAAAACAAAGATAAAAATGAAACATGTGAATTTTGCTAGAGAATTTAGGAATAAAAGACATTCACTGCTACAGAAAAACACTGAGAACTCAGGAATGATATTTCTTATCATTTTTTAAAATTTATCTTTAGTTCTCCTTTGGTATGTCTGTCTATGCAATGATAATTTCCTTTTGTCCCTTCAGTCCTTTTCCAAATGTTGGACAAGGAGAGAAAGAAGAGAAGACAGAGGAGGGAGAGGATGAAGACACTGAATCACTTTGGTCAGCTGCTCTGAGGAATCGCCTTCCCCGGGGAATTAGTGTTCTAGAAAAACTTATTGCAACCTGCCCCGTCTGGCTGCAGTTGGACATGGACAGGGACAAGGCAGCTCAGATCCTCCAAGGCCAAACAACTGGGGTAAGTTGAGATTGAGATGTATCATTGTGTTCAGTGCTGGGTGCCATATTTTAGCAAGAACATTGACATACTGGAGCACTGCCAAAGGAACATTGACCCAGATGGGAAAGGAGTAGAATAGCCATTACTTTCTGTGAATTTGGTAGCAAAAGGGAAGAGAACATTGACCCAGATGGCAAAGGAGTAGAATAGCCATTACTTTCTGTGAATTTGGTAGCAAAAGGGAAGAGAAATATAGAATGATAACTTGAGGGGATGGTGATGTAAAACAAAGATTTTTTGTTTGTTTGTTTTGTTTGATTTTTAAATAAGTCTGAGGTTGATTAGATGGTCCAATGACTAGAGCACCAATCCTGGGGTCAAGAGCACCTGCGTTCAAATTGGACCTCAAACATTTACTAGCTGTGATATCCTGGGCAAGTCATTTAACCTCAAGTGCAGAAGAAGAAGAGGAGGAGAAAGAAGAGGAAGATGAAAAGGAGAAGGAGGAAGAAGTAGTTCAGGCCAATGGTTGTTCAACAAGAAATAATAGTAATATTACTAATATTCATGACAAATATGGAAGTATGTTTAGAAGAATTGTACATATGTAGCCTATATCAGATTGCTTGCTATCTTGAGGAGTTAGGGAAACCTTAGAAGTGGGGAATCTAGATTTTGCAAAGAAGAGGAAGAGAAGAAAGAGAGGAAAAGGAGGAAGAAAAGGAAGAAAAAAGAGGGAGAAGAGGAGGAAGAGAAGAATTAGAGAAAGTGATAATTTGGATACTACAACTATAGAAATAAAAATTAAAAACTGGTGCTTTGAAAAAAAATAAGAAAATTAACAAAATATCTTGAAGGGAAAGAACTCAAGGTTCTAAGAAGAGAAGTTGACTCAGGAAAATAAATTCAGAGGTTTCTTCCCAATTGCTTGAACTAGGGCATTGCTTGCTAATCCTCCCCACTCATGAAGATCAGAATAGCCTTTCTATCCTAGGCATGAAAAGGCAGAGCAGAGTTTTCCAAGGATGACAGTTTTTTGAGGTGGAAGGAATTCATATTTCTTAAGTTGTTCTTGAGAAACATTGGGGAATCATCAGGGAGAAGTGTGCAAGGAACATTCTACAGAGATGTGCAAGAATGGCTCTCTCTACCTATCTGTAGGAATATGAGATCTGTGCTTTGGGAAAGGGAAGGACTGGAAGCAGATTGTTACAATGTGGCCTGGAAGAACCACACCCTTCTGGCTCCTACTGTGGAAGGAAGTCAATAAAGCTACAATAGTAGTAATCACAGCAACAACTCACATTTCTTTGATACCTTAAGATTTTCAAAGTACTTTCCTTAGAATGATGATGTACCATCCCCATTTTACATAATGAAAAAATAGAGGTTTAGGTCGATGGTTTCTTAACTAGTAATAATAGCAATATTACTAGCATTCATGATGAATATGGAAATATGTTTAAAAGAATTGTATATGTTTAGCCTATATCAGATTGTTTGCTGTCTTGGGGAGGTAGGAAAACCTTGGAACCCAAGGTTTTGCAAAGGTAAATGTTGAAAACTATCTTTGCATGCATTTGGAAAAATAAAATATTATTAAGAAAAAAATAGCTAGCATTTACATAATGCTTTAAGATTTATAGGGTACTTTGCAAACATTAATTCATTTTATCTTCAGAAGAACATTAGAAGGTAGGGGCTATTTTTAGTCCCATTTTACAAATAAGGAAACTGAGGAAGGCAAGTTATGTATCTCACCCAAGGTCACTTAGCTAAAAAGTCCTGATGTAGGATTTGAGTCTTCCTGACTCAGTTCCAGCACTCTATTCCCTGTGCCACCTAGCTTAGCTCCCTGGGAAATGCTAGAGCCAAGATGTGAAACCAGGGTTTATGAGACTAGCAATCAGCCCCTCCCCTCTTTTATCCAAAGATAGTATTATTATTATTATTATTAAATAAAAAGTCAGTTATTATGAAATAACTGAGCTTTCTATGGTATGGTTTACAAAAACACTTCCTTTTCACTCTCATTTAAGCCTCACAAAAGTGGACGTTATAAAAATTATCATCCTCATTCTGTTGTTTAATCATTTTTCAGCCATGTCCATCTCTTTGTGACTAAATTTGGAGTTTCCTTGGCTCATTTTACAGATGAGAAAACTGAGGCAAACAGGATTAAATGCCTTCCTCAAAGTCACACAGCTATGAAATACCTGAGGCCAGATTGGAACTCAGGCCTTATTCATTCCAGGCCTAGGTGTTCTATCTACAGCACCACCATGTTACTGTCCTGTCATCCTCATTTTGCAAATATAGGTTAAATGATTCATTCAGGATCACAGAGCTTGTAAGTATGAACTCAGGTCTTCCTGACTCTTAAGTCTAGCATGCTATCAATCAATTAACCTATATTATTAGCAAGCATTTATTAAACATCTACTAAATATCAGTTACTGTGCTGAAATCCACTCTTTTAGACCAAATGTACCCCAAAAAACCCAAAACAAACTTTTTCTTCTGCTCTCAGTACTTCTTGCCTCCCTTTAATCTCTTTCTCTCACTTTCTGTCTATCTCTCTGTCTCTTTCCCCTTCTCTCAGTCTTTCTGTCTCTCTCTGAACTTTTTTTCTCTGTCAGTAAGTTTTGATCACAGCAAAAACAGAATCAGTGAGAATTATAGAAATTCATTCATTCTGAAAATAGTTTATTGAGTACCTACAATATACTAGGCACTATAAAGGACACAAAAATAGGGAGGGAATAATCCTTTTTATATATCACCTACTATATGCCAGGCATTGCACAAATATCACCTCCTTTGATCCTCACAACAATCCTAGGAAATAGGTGCTGTTATAATCCCATTTTACAGTTGAGGAAACTAAGACAAACAGGATAAATAAGTTATCTGGGTCACACATCTAGTAAAGTGTCTGATGCTAGATTTGAACTTCCTGACTCCATGCCCAGAACCATAGTGTCACAAAGTGATGTCCAAAAGGAACTTAAAATCAAGCTGGGAAAATAAAGCATATAATAATAACAGCTCATAATCCCTTAATGTTTTCTAGTTTATAAAACACATTTCTAACAACCCTCTGAGGTCAGTAGCATAAATAATTACCCACATTTTGCCAATGAGAAAAGTAAAGTTCATGGAGATCACTTAATTTATCCAAGATCCACAAAGCTGAGATTGGAAGAGAACAGTATATCATGCCTTGTGAGTGGTATGGGCAGCAGAAATTTAGAAATGGAAATTTAAAAAAAATTAGTTCTGACTGGGAACATTTAGAAGGGAAGGAAGGTTTTGTGGAGGAAGAGAACTTTGAGCTGATCCTTCAGAGAAAAGAAGAATTAAGAGATATTTAGGTGATACATTGAATACTGCAGTGTTCCTGGAGTCGGGAACACCTCAAAGCTGATTTGGGCCATTTACTAGTTGTGTGACTCTGAGGAAGTCATTTAATCTACCTGCCTGCCTCTGTTTCTTGAACTGTAAAATGGGGATAATAGTAACATCTGTTTTAGAGTTGAGGATCAAATGAGATAATATTTGTAAAGTGCTTAGCACAGCCTAGCACATAGTAAGCATTTAATAAAAAATGATTGCTTCCTGACTTCCTTTCAAATGTCTAAGGAAAGTATTCAGAGTTGGGGAGCAGAACATTTTTTAAAAAATTTATTTAATAGCCTTTTATTTACAGGTTATATGTATGGGTAACTTTACGGCATTGACAATTGCCAAACCTCTTGTTCCAATTTTTCCCCTCTTTCCCCCCACCCCCAGATAGCAGGATGACCAGTAGATGTTAAATATATTAAAATATAAATTAGATACACAATAAGTATACATGGCAAACTGTTATTTTGCTGTACAAAAAGAATCAGACTTTGAAATATTGTACAATTAGCCTGTGAGGAAAATCAAAAATGCAGGTGAGCAAAAATATAGGGATTGGGAATTCAATGTAATGGTTCTTAGTCATCTCCCAGAGTTCTTTCACTGGGCGTAGTTGGTTCAGTTCTTTACTGGGGAGCAGAACATTTTGAGGAAAGAAGTTCCATTTCTGTTTGTGGGTCAGAGGAGAGCAGACTGATGAGATTGGCAGGAGCAGAACCAGAGAGTTATCCAATTAGATGCAATAGGTGAAGCAGAGCCATATTTTTGGAAGTCCTTCAAAGAAGGCAGAAGAATATTAAAAATGGACATTTGTGTATATGGCATTCTAAAATTTGCAAGTGCTTTTTATATATTATCTTGTTTGGTTCTCACGAAGGTTAGTACTACAGTTGTTATTCTCTCCATTTTATAAGTTTTACAGGAAAATGAAGCTAAGAGAATATAAAAGAAATTTTCCCAATTTCCTCAACTCCTTGTAAGCATCTGAGATGAAATTTTAACCATATCTCCCTGATTCCAAGTCCAACGCTATACACTATACTACACTAACCTATAGCTAGACCTATCAGAGACAGTAGTAAATTTATCATTATCATGGCTACATCACTAATCTCATTATTTATTCACTTGGGGCCTACGGAAAGGGCTGCCACAAACATTTTTACACATGTGGGTCTCTTTCCTTCCTTTAAGATCTCTTGGGGATATAGGCACAATAGAAACACTGTTAGGTCAAAGGGTATGTACAGTTTGATAACTTTTGTTTTGTTTTGTTTTTTGCTGAGGAAATTGGGGTTAAGTGACTTGCCCAGGGTCACACAGCTAGGAACTATTAAGGAATAGGGTCAGATTTGAACTCAGGTCCTCCTGACTTCAGGGCTAGTGCTCTATCCATTGTCCCAACTAGCTGCCCAGTTTGATAACTTTTTGAACATAATTCCAAATTGCTCTTCAGAATGGTTGGATCCAATCACAATTCCACCAACAATAGTGTCCCAGTTTTCCCATGTCTCCTCCAACATTTGTCTTTTGTCTTTTTTCTGTCATCTTAGCCAATCTGAGAGGTGTGTAGTGGTATCTCAGAGTTGTCTTAATTTGCATTTCTCTGATTAATAGTGATTTGGAATACCTTCCCATATGATTAGAAATAGTTTTAATTTCTTCATTTGAAAATTGTCTTTATATCCTTTGACCACTTGTCAATTGGAGAATGGCTTGGATTCTTATAAATTTGAGTCAATTCTCTATATATTTTAGAGATGAGGTATTTACCAGAACCCTTAAATTTAAAAATGATTTCCCAATTTATTGCTTCCCTTCTGATCTTGTCTGCATTAATTTTGTTTGTACAAAACCTTTTTAACTTAATATAATTAAAATTATGTATCTGGTGTTCTCTGAGTACAGATTACATCAAGAGTCCATTGGAATTTAGACAGGTATAAATTACTCCAAGTTATTGGATAAAACATTGTATCTAAAATAAGAAAGAGAATTTTTTGTACCCCTCCCTCTGTAGATCTCACATTTTATCTATCTTTTCCTTATGGTTTTAATTGCCTTTGTTTCCCCTGCTCAAGTATGAGCTCCAAGAGGGCAGGATCTCTTAAGTTACTGACTTTTATTTTCCCACAGAACAGAGTATAATGTTTTACATACAGTTGGTGATGAATAAATATTTGTTGAATCAATAAATGAAATAAACTATGGCCCAATGGAAACTCAGTTATTTTTCCTTTCTTGCCTCAAGGACTGGCCCCAGAAAGTCAGCAGGATAACTCAGCTTAGGTCTGCTAAAATGGAGAGTAAATGGTTCTTTGGAAACTAATAACAACAGAGGTTTTCCAAATATAGCAAGCTTCTGAATTCCTCTTGCAATGACCTCTGTGGCCATAAAAATTAATTTCCTCCTGAATGAGCTTCTCCAGGCGTGAAGGCAACTGGGCATTTTTATGGAGAGACTTAGCAAGATTGAAATAGGTCAGCTATCTTCAGGCACTGACTAACCCCACTGTCCATCCAGATCTAACCTGGGACACTCATCAGGTCATTAGTTCAATGTTCTGTCTGCTATGTGGAGACGTTCATGACAGAAAAAAACTTAAAGTGGCTCTCACCAGAGAGTAATTGCATTCTAACTGTAGCTCAAAGGGATGATGATCTAATAATGAAAATTCAGATATTAGTCAGTGGAGGAAACACCAGGAGATAGGGCAGAGATATCTTCCTGGGCTTCTCAATATACATACAAAGGAGGTTGCCTACTCTATAGGCAACAGCTATCTTTATCTGGGTGCCATCTACCCTTTCTATGCAATGCAAAACTGGTAAAGATGACCACATCAATAGATTAAATAAATGGTTGTCTATCAGATGTGATTTCAGATGGTCTTGAAAATCCCAACAATCTTAACCTCCATAGATATCAAATAGTGTCTGAAACACTACTAGTGAAGGTTCATTCATTTAGGTAAGCTCTTCATAACCCCATTTGGGGTTTTCTTGGCAGAAATTCTAGAGTGGTTTGCCATTTCCTTCTGCAGCTCATTTTACAGATGAGGAAACTGAGGCAAACAGGTTAAGTGATTTGCCCAGGTCACACAGTGATTAAGTGTGAGAAAGAGAGAATATAGATTGAGGGAATTTAAATAAATGAAAAAAAAAAAAACATTTATCAATCTCCTTCTATCTGCCAGGCACTATGCTAAGCACTAGAGATACAAAAAGAGACCCCCCCCCAAAAAAAAAAATAGTCCCTGTACTCAGAATTTTACAATCCAGTGGGAAATGCTCTCTAAGGTTCATGTTCTATGCAGTTCAAATCCTTCCTTTTATTAATAAGAATACTGAAGCCCAGTGCGGAGCAATGACTTGATATTTAAAGCACAATCTGGTTCACAATCTGGTTCTAGACCATTTTTCAAGTTTATTGCATCTTAGTCTCCTTCATATACCTGACAATCCAACCCAACTAGCTTATTTGCTTTTGGTTTTCTTCTTCAACATGAATATCCCATCTCCATGCTTTCCACTTATTGTTCCTTATACCTATAATACCTTCCCTTCTCATATCTGCCTCTTGGAACCCTTAGCTCAGGTAGGCTTTTAGGGTGAAGTAATGGATGAAGGACTTGGAATCAGGAAGATCTAAGTTTAAATGTTGCTTTGGTTCCTTACTACTGTATATCTCTGGGCAAGTCACATAAGCTCTACCTTAGATTTCCCATCTGTAAAATGCTGATAATAATAACACCTACTTCCCGGGATCATTGTGAAGATCAAACAATTTTATTAACTATTACATAACAATTTTGTAAAAACTTATAGTAATATATAAATGTTAGCTACTACCTGCTCCATTTTGAGATCTTTCCTAGTCATCACCAGCTATAATAATCCTCTGAAATAACTTATCTTTTCCTTGTATATTATTATATATGTATAGATGTCATTCCCCCTCCCCCCCCATAGAATGTAAGTTTTCTGAAACATGGACTAAAAAATTTTTGTCTCTGTATCACATCACCTAGGATGATTCCTAGCTTATAATAGGTACTAAATAAATGCATGTTGATCAATTGCCAAGGTCACATACTAATAATGAGCAGCAAAACTTGGACTGAAATCCAGATGTCCTGATTCCCAGTCCAATGCTCTTTCTGCTGTATCACATCATGCAGAATTAGTAAATAAATAACAGATGGAATGGAACAACACAAAGATTTTTGCTTACATCATCATGAATAGGAAAACAGAAAAAGCAATTCATTTTAGAAGGGAGATTGAATGTCATGGTACATTAACATATGTACCAGTCTGATTAATCAAGGAGGTAATCTGACTCAATAGAACTGATTATCTTTCTCTATCTCTGTCTTCATTTTCCACTGCTATTTTCACTATTGCTAATAAGAACAGCTAGCATTTATGTAGCATCTATTATGTACTAAATATTGTTTTAAGCATTTTACAAATATTATCTTATTGTTATTATCTATTATTAGCCATAGTAATGGAAGCTATGGCGTAGTGGATAGAGAGCTGGCTTGACAGAATATATACTTTGTGACTGTAGGTAAGATGTATCTAAAAACTAAGCTATAGGGAAGGTGCTGACTTGTATGGGTAGAGAAAGCTTCTTACCTAGGATACTTCCGTACAATAATGAAATTACAGGTAAGATCCCTAGTCCTACTGAATCATAAAAAGAATAAAAGATAATAACTATATCTAACATTTATATAGTACCTACTAAGTGATTGAGATATGTGTGAGGAAGGGAGGGTATAGACATGTATGTATGTGTGGGTGGATGTGGGTGTATTCTATTGTTTGATCCCAAGCAAGTCACTTAAGCTTTTGCCTTAATGCATTGGAGAAGGAAATGACAGGCCACTCTGACATCTTTGCCAAACAAAACCTCCTATGGACAGTATTGCTTGTTGTGGTGCAGAAGGTCATGAAGACTCCAGACCAAGACTAATAAATGATTTTGGTATCTTCTGTCTTGCCAGATTCTAAGCACTCCACAATGCTTGCCTCAGCTTCATAACTTTATAACACTTTATAAATGTTATTTCATTTGATCCTCATAACATTCCTGGGAGGTAGGTGCTATTATGATCCTCATTTTATGTACTTACCTATTTATTTAATATTTTCCCCAGTTACATTCAAAACAAATAAAATTGTTTTTTCTATTTGTTTTAGAAATTTTTGAGTTCTATTGTCTCTCTTACCCCCATCCATAATTAAGAAACCAATTATGCATAACATTTCCATAAAAGTCAAGTTATGGAAAGGGAAAAAAAATAGATCTCCTACTCTAATGAAAACAAAAACTCTAAAGAAAAATTGTTGAGAGCCTGAGTCCGAATTTGAATTCAGATCTTGTTGACTCCAGTTCCAGTTTGCTATACATTGCATGTCCTCTAAGGACAAAGATTCCCTCTCATCCTTTCCATTGTCCCTTCTGGAAATGGAAATGTGCTCATGAATATTTTTCCCATTCCTAATAACCATAAGCAATTGATTGAGTTCACATGATATGAAGTCACACTGCAAGTGAGAAGTCAACAACCCCCCTTATTCATCCTATCTTTTCTTCCTTATATGTCTCACTCCCAGTGAAGGGATTTCCCCCTTCTCTTTGACAGAGAAAAAAAAAAGACACTTGTTTGCTAACTCAAAATTTGTGATTTTTATCCATGATGGTCTCTCTCGGACTAAGATTACATGCTTTGCAGCTTTGCTTTCTTTCATATTTTTTTAAAGGAAGCATCTCCAGACCACCTACTAGAAAGGCATGTGCTAGATAGAGGTCATTTTGAGCTGTACTCAGGAAAGAGGGATTGAGGAAACATGAGGGAAAGAAACCCTGCTGGAAACCAAGAATCCTTGTTTTAGTTCATGTTAGTTTTCTCTCCTGCTCCCAATTTTTTCCCCATGTCTTTTTCTAAATAGAAAATTTACATTTTTTTTCTCTTCTCCTCCTCTTCTTTCTTCTTTCTTCTTCATCATCATCTTCTCCTCTTCCTCTCCTCCTCTTCTTCTTCCTCTTCTTCTCCTTCTTCCTCCTTCCTCCTTCTTCCTTCCTCGTTATTCTTTCTTCTTTTCTTCATTAAACAAGAAAGTGGCTGGCCCACAGTCACACAACTAGTAAGTGTATGAGGCCAGTTTGAACAAAGATGAGTGTTTCTGAGCCTAGGTTCAGTGCTCTATACATTGTATCATCTTGCTGCCCAAGAAAATCACTAAGTAGCATGTAAAGTACTATAGAAATAGATACTGCCATTAAGCAGAAAAGGGACAAAAGAGTTTGTGCCCTGGAAGATCTCAATCCTTTTAGCCTATATATTGTATACACAGATGGCGACTGCCAGAGGAGGAGTATCTTAAGAATATTACAGAAGGATACAAATGCATAGTATCTACCTACTTTTGGCAGGGATGGAAGAAGGGAACCCCAAATTTATGACCCCCTTGGCTCTTTCTTGGCTGCATTCTCTCTAGCTGTGGCATCTGCACTGTGGTATACTGTAAAGAAAGCTGATCTTCAAATATCAACACAAATTCTAGTAGTGTGATCCTGAGGAATTGATGCAACTTCTCTCAATCCCAGCTTCTTTATCCATGAAATAAGGACAATAATACCTGTAGAACCTACAAACTTAGTAAGGTCCTTGTGGAGATCAAAAGAAATAAGATTTCTTCCCAATCATGTTGTGAACTGCAAAGGGAGTTTGTTCCCATTTCACAGATAAACAAAGGGGATCCAAGACCAGTTAAATGGGCATTTTTACACAACTACTAAACGGTAGAACTCAGATAAAATCAAAACCTCTTACCCTTGAAGGCCCCACTGATTGACTGTGATTTACATTAAACCTAATCTGTTTCTGAATTTTAATAGCATTTATCATCCATATCAAGGCTGCTAGGTAGTACAGTAGATAAGGTGTTGACAGGTCTAAAGTTAGGAACACTTCTTCCTGCCTTCCAGTCTGGCCTCAGATACTTACTAGCTGTGTGATCCTAGGCAAGTCACTTTACTCTGTTTGCCTCAGTTTCCTGTAAAATGAACTGGAGAAGGAAACTACTATAGTGTTTTTGCAAAGAAAACTCCAAATGGAGTCACAAAGAATCAAAAAGGTCTGAATTGACTGAATCATGTATATCACACATTATAGCACTTGGGCATACACCTTTGTTTTACCATTTTCTAGCTGTTTCATTCTATAAGCCTTGCTTTCCCAACTATAGTATAAATTCTCCAAAGAAGAGAAGTGAATCATCTCCTTTGTATCCATATAGGCTTAGTTCAATACTACACAAATAGCCAAGAGCATTTCATCAGTATTTGACTTAAATCAGTGGCTTGCCAGTATCTCTCCACTAGATTGTGATCTTCTTCAGGTCAAAAACCAGTCTGCGCATGGAATCAGTCCATGGGCATAATACTGAGTTCTGATTTAATCCCCAGAGCCAATTTTTACTGTGTGCCTTGAACCAAACTATCCAATTTCCCTGTACTTCTAGGGGAGATGAGGAACTAACTGTCATCTGGAGAGTTGACTTTCAGAGATAGTAGATGTGATTGCAAGATCCATTGCTAAAGAGGAAGTGCTTATGTGATACTACTAACCAAATGGGTGGCTATTCAACTGTTCTGGAGCCTGGAGTACATACATGTCAGGCTCTTTTAGGAGTAAGAGACGAGCATGAACCTGACATTCTTTCCAAATAGACATCTAAACAGAAAAGATTAAACATGGCTGAGGAGAAATCCAGCCAAAAAATGATAGTGACAATAAGCAAAATTCTAAGCTTCCATAGTTCTTTAATTCTGAAAATTCTGTGAGATTCCATGAATTTCAAATCATAAGATTCTACAATATGATGATGATTTCATTCATTTCATAAATAACCAATACTTAAAGATCTACACTATATGCAAGGAACTTTCAGGGAGTGGGGAGGGAAAGATAATTTTACAGATAAGGAAAAAACAGTTTAAGAAGGGAGAGAGAACTTAAAAATAGGGTTTAGGAAAGGTTTCCTACAGAGCGTAATAGTACCTGAGCTGAGTCCTTAAGAAAACTAAGGATTCTTTTATTTATTTATTTATTTGTTTGTTTGTTTGTTTGTTTGTTTATTTAATAGCCTTTTATTTACAGGTTATATGCATGGGTAACTTTACAGCATTAACAATTGCCAAACCTCTTGTTCCAATTCTTCCCCTCCCTCCCCCAACTCCCTCCCCCAGATGGCAGGATGACCAGTAGATGTTAAATATATTAAAATATAAATTAGATACACAATAAGTATACATGACTAAACCGTTATTTTGCTGTACAAAAAGGATCAGACTCTGAAATATTGTACAATTAGCTTGTGAAGGAAATCAAAAATTCAGGTGGGCATAAATATAGGGATTGGGAGTTTAACGTAATGGTTTTTAGTCATCACCCAGAGTTCTTTCTCTGGGCGTAGCTGGTTCAGTTCATTACTCTCCATTGGAAATGATTTGGTTGATCTCATTGCTGAGGATGGCCAGGTCCATCGGAACTGGTCATCATATAGTATTGTTGTTGAAGTATATAATGATCTCCTGGTCCTGCTCATTTCGCTCAGCATCAGTTCGTGCAAGTCTCTCCAGGCCTTTCTGAAATCATCCTGTTGGTCATTTCTTACAGAACAATAATATTCCATAATATTCATATACCACAATTTATTCAGCCATTCTCCAACTGATGGGCATCCATTCAGTTTCCAGTTTCTAGCCACTACAAAAAGGGCTGCCACAAGCATTCGTGCACATACAGGTCCCTTTCCCTTCTTTAGCATCTCTTTGGGATATAATCCCAGTAGTAACACTGCTGGATCAAAGGGTATGCACAGTTTGATAACTTTTTGAGCATAGTTCCAAACTACTCTCCAGAATGGTTGGATTCGTTCACAACTCCACCAACAATGCATCAATGTCCCAGGAAAACTAAGGATTCTTAGAAGCAGAGGTGAAGAAGGGGAACCTTTTTTAGATTTAGGACAGCCTGAGCTCAGGCATGAAAGTAGGAAGAACAGTGAGCTAATAAGTCTGATAAACTGGAATTAGATCATGAAAATGATATGCTGATGAGTTTGTATTTTATAAAATATAACTTTAAGATTTACAAAACACACAAATGATTTTATTTGACTCTCACAATTAACTGGTTTTTAAATATATATATATATCATTTGTATTTTGTCCCCATTACACATTGGGAGCATCCCAAATGGGGAGTTATATTGACATTGTTGAGGATATTAATTCATTGTAGAAATATTTATAGATCTTTTCCATATTTTAAAAAAAATCTATTGCTTTCCATCTAACCTCTCTGAACTTAATAAGATTGGTCCTTGGAAAACAGACAAAGTCTGAGCTCTTTTCAATATGGTAGAACCTGCTAACATTCTTGATCTCTTAACTTTTGAGCACCCATGATAACTTATGCACCATACAGTAAATATATTTTATGGTCATCAATACTAATAGTTGGTTAGTACAAATATTATCTATAAAATAGATGAGGAAACTGAAATCAAGAAAGGTCTGTCAGCTTGTCCATTGTTACACAGCTAGATCCTCTGAGTCCATGGCAATACTCCTTCCACTATCATATACTGTCTTGTTATTTGCTGAATGTCAAAGAAAATAGGAATTCACTTTTCTCTCTGCTACTATTATCAATAATGTAATAAGTAGATTATAGTATTTATATTAAATATTCTATTATTATTATAATAGAATAATATATATTAGTATTATAGCAAGCAATAAATAGAATATAGAATATCAGGGTTATAGGGGGCTTAGAAACCAATCTAATCTGAGGATTCTTAACCTTTTTTGTGGTGTGAAGCCCTTTGGGTATTTGGTGAATCCTTATGGAGCTCTTCTTAGAATGTTTTTAAATGCACAAGATTACAAAGGAAACCAATCGTAGTAAAATGAGCTATTTTTTAAAAAAGTTCACCTATGCCCAAAGTGCCATCAAACTGTGCACATCTTTTTTTTTTTTTTTTTTTTTTTATTAAAGCTTTTTATTTACAAAACATGCATGGGGAATTTTTCAACACTGACCCTTGCAAAATTTTCTGTTAAATTTTTCCCTCCTCTCCACCCCCCTCCCCTAGATGGCAGGTAGTCCAATACATGTTAAATATGTTAAAATATATGTTAAATCCAATATGTGTATATATATTTATACAGTTACCTTGCTGGATAAAAAAAAATCAGATCTAGAAAAAAACAAAACAAAACCTGAGAAGGAAAACAAAATGCAAGCAAACATCAACAAAAAGCATTAAGTCTCTGGATATAGATGGCTCTCCTCATCACTGAACAGTCTGAATCATTATTGTTGAAGACAGCCACATCCATCAGAATTGATCATCATAGTCTTATTGTTGCCATGTACAATGTTCTCTTGGTTCTACTCACTTCACTTAGCATCAGTTCATGTAAGTCTTTCCAGGTGTCTCTGAAATCATCCCGTTGATCGTTTCTTATAGAACAATAATATTCCATAACATTCATATACCATAATTTGTTCAGCCATTCTTCAAATGATGGCATCTACTTAGTTTCCAGTTTCTTGCCACTATAAAAAAGGCTGCCACAAACATTTTTGCACATGTGCGTCCCTTTCCCTCCCAATAGGAACACTTCTGGGTCAAAGCATATGTGCATATTTTTTGATCTAGCAGTGTCTCTACTGGGACTGTATCCCAAAGGGAAAAGGATGCACATGTGTTTTAAAAATGTTTTAGCAGCCCTTTTTGTAGTGGCAAGGAACTAGAAACTGAGTGAACACCCATCAGTTGGAGAATGGCTGAATAAGTTATGGTGTATGAATGTAATGGAACATTATTATTCCATAAGAAACGAGCAGCAGGATGATTTCAGAAAGACCTGGAGAGACTTACATGAACTAGTGCTAAGTGAAGTGAGTAGAAGCAGGAGAACATTGTTCACAGCAACAAGAATATATGATGATCAACTGTGATGGATGTGGCTCTTTGTAACAATGAGGTGATTCAGGCTAATTCTAATAGACTTTTAATGGAGAGAGCCATCTGCATCCAGAGAGAGGACTATGAGGACTGAATGTGGATCACAACATAGTATTTTTCACCTTTTTTGTTGATTACTTGTTTTTTTCTTTCTCATTTTTCCCCTTTTGATCTATTTTTTCTTCTGCAAATGATAAATATAGAATTTTTTTGTAAATTAAAATTCCTACTTTTGACATAAAAAATCAAGTCACCTACTCTAGGTTAAGAACCATCATCTAGTCCAATTCCTTCATTTGACAAGAACAAGTCAGGCTCCAAGAGGTGCCATGATATTTCTAGTGTCTCAGGACAGTTAGTGACAGAGATTGGGTCAGAACCTAGATCTCTTCTCTTAGTTGACTATTTTATCTTTACTGTCCCTCCTCTTAAGAACATTCTTTTCTTATGTTTAAAAAAATATATTCTTTTCTGCACCCATGCTGGAATTTCATTTTACAGTTCAGAGAACATAACCCATCTTTCCTTGTTTTCTAGATCTTCTTGGTCCGGCGGGAGAGTAATCTCAAACACATGATCCTCTCAGTCCATTTCCCTTCCCTGAATGAGAGTCTTTCAGATGTGCTGGAATACAACATTAAAGAAGAAAAGTCAAGTAAGTATATAAACCTTTCTTTTTCTGGCCTTGGACCAACAAGCTGCATTAGCCACCGAACCACAAACACTCACTGACAAACTCTTGGTGGTGGTTAAATTAGAGAAAAATAATGTTTTCAGCAGTCACAGCTGACCAGAGTTTCCTCTGGCTTCAAGTCAAGAAGAGCTGCTCTGAATTTGATACATCACTTTAATTTGCACCCGCCAATGTCAAGGGTTATTTTCTTTGCCTTTGTAGAATTTCCTTTCATTTTCAAGAAGCCAGAAATAAGAAGGCAGCCATTTAAAAGATAAGAAAAATGAATTGGGAGACAGGATTACTAGGTATCAATTCCTTCTTCATTACTAACTCACAACATGACCTTAGGCAAATCATAGATTCCTAGAACTAGAAGGGATCTGAGAGGTTCATTTATTTTAACCCACACATGAAGAATGAATCGTCTTTTCAACATTCCAGTTTCCTCCCTGGCAAGTGGCCATAAAAATTTTTCCTTTCCTTACTTAGCTTTCAGGATTATTTTAAGGATCAAGGAAACTGCAAAAAGTATTTCCGAAAGCACAGCATTGTCCATAATTTTAAGTTAGTTAATTAAGTTAGTTTGTACAATAACTAAATTCAGTCTTGTCAAATGGTTTGGCACTTCAAAAAATGATACAAGGTTTCACAGTTATCTGTTCTATAAAATGAGGAGGTTAAACTAAATGACCTGTAAAGATCTCTTTCAACTTTAAATCCCATTATCCTATGAACTAGATGTTTTCTAGAAGGATCTCACTAATGTTTGGCAGTGACACAAAGGCAAGTGGTCAAAAGAGAGATGATGAATTTGACCCCATATTGGTTTTCCAGTTCTACATTAATTATTTAGGTTATTTCTTCATATGACAAGTCTAACTTCTTTGTTCTTATTAGGGTTTTATTGATGTATTTTTTCTTTACATCTTTTACTAATTTTATTTAGTACCTCTTTTTCATCCCTCTTAAACAGAATCCTATATAACAGATAATGTTTGTTAAAAACAAAAAGAAAAAAAATCAACACAACTGATCAATAAATTGAAACATTCTAAGAATATGTGCTGTGCACAATACTTATAAACTTACCACACTTGCAATGGGATGGGGTGGAAGTGTTTTTTTCATACCTTTCAGGACATGCTTATTCTCTGTAATTTTTACAATATTTACTTTAGTGTTTTTGTTTTTGTTTTTGTTTTTTGGTGACTCTTTCCATTTATATTGTTGTAGTCATTTTGTGTATTTATTTCTTGGGTCTGATTACTTCACTTTATATCAGTCCATGTAGATCTTTCCATGTTTCTCTGTGTTTGTTATATTCTTCATTTCTTAGAGCTCAGTAATATTATATTCAGCTACCACAATTTATTTAGCCATTCCGAAATTGATAAGTATTTGTTTTCTAAACAGCAATTTATATTTAAATTACCTTGCTATCACAAGTGCTATTATAAATATTTTGATGTATATTGGAACTTATCTTCTTATCAATGAACTATTTGGGGTATAACCACTATAAAGGGCAGAATCTTTGGATCAGAGGATATTGACATTTTAGTCATTTTATTTGCCTACCTCCAAAGTGATTTCCAAAATAGTGGAAGTGATTCTCAGAGCTCCCCACCAACAATGCCCTTGGGTGTCTACCTTCCCACAACTGCCCCAACATTATTTATTCTCATCTTTAACATCAGGTCCACTAAGTGGAGAAGTAGATAGAGTACAAGGCCTAGAGTCACCTTCCTAAAATCAAATCCAGTCTCAGATACTTACTATCTGTGTTACCTTGGGTACTTACATTTGTTTGCCTTAGTTTCTTCATTTGTAAAGTGAGCTAGAGAAGATCATGGCAAATCACCCTACTGTCTGCAAAGAAAACCCCAAATAAGGTCACAAAGAGTTTGACATGACTGAACAACAATTGACTTCTTACAAGACAATGTGGTATAGAGAAAAGAATGCTAGATATAGAATTACTTTATGTTTATATCATATATATATATATTTTTTTTCTTATAATAACTTTTTATTGACAGAACCCATGCCATGGTAATTTTTTTACAACATTATCCCTTGCACTCACTTCTGTTCCGATTTGTCCCTCCTACCCTCCACCCCCTCCCCTAGATGGCAAGCAGTCCTATATATGTTGATTATGTCCTAGTATATCCTAGATACAATGTATGTGTGCAGATCCCAACAGTTTTCTTGTTGCACAGGGAGAATTGGATTCAGAAGGTAAAAATAACCCGGGAAGAAAAACAAAAATGCATTTTACATTCATTTCCCAGTGTTTTTTCTTTGGGTGTAGCTGCTTCTGTCCATCATTGATCAATTGAAACTGAATTAGGTCTCTTTTTCAAAGAAATCCACTTCCATCAGATTATATCTTCATACAGTATCATTGTTGATGTGTATAATGATCTCTTGGTTCTGCTCATTTCACTTAGCATCAGTTCATGTCAGTCTCTCCAAGCCTCTCTGTATTCATCCTGCTGGTCATTTCTTACAGAACAATAATATTCCATAACATTCATATACCACAATTTACCCAGCCATTCTCCAATTGATGGGCATCCACTCAGTTTCCAGTTTCTGGCCACTACAAAGAGGGCTGCCACAAACATTTGTGCACATACGGGTCCCTTTCCCTTCTTTAGTATTTCCTTGGGGTATAAGCCCAGTAGTAACACTGCTGGATCAAAGGGTATGCACAGTTTGATAACTTTTTGGGCATAATTCCAGATTGCTCTCCAGAATGGCTGGATTTGTTCATAACTCCACCAACAATGTATCACTGTCCCAGTTTTCCCGCATCCCCTCCAACAATCATCATTATTTTTTCCTGTCATCTTAGCCAGTCTGACAGGTATATAGTGGTATCTCAGAGTTGTCTTAATTTGTATTTCTCTGATTAATAATGATTTGGAACACTTTCATATGAGTGGTAATAATTTATCATATATATTTTGAACAGACTTATGTTTACTGTTATTTTGCCTTTGAGGGCAAGTACTTTCATTTTTGTCATTAAATATTTTTGTATAATAAGGTGAGACAATAGCTGCCACCAAAATTCTAAAAATCTAACTAGGGAGATGTGCATGTGAAAAATAAAAATAATAATAATAATAACAAGGGCTTGCTTACTATTTATGTGAGACAGAAAAGTAGATTGGAGTGAGGAAGATCTGAGTTCAAATACAGCCTCATACACTTACTAGATATGTCACTTTGAGCAAATTACTTTTCTACTATCTGAGTCAGTTTCTTTATCCTTCAAAATGGGGAAAATAATGCCGCCTACTTTAGAGTTGTGGTGAGGATCAAATAAGGTAATATTTGTAAAGTGCTATGTGAATGCTACCTATTATTATTATTATTATTGTTAATTATCCCTCTACCAACACATACACCAGCTATACTGGAATAAGTTAACCTCATAACTGACAGACCAAATTTGGTAAAGTGTTAGGAGTGTTGGTAGAGAGAGCTCAAAAATACTATCAAAAAGGGTAGCTAGATGGTGCAGTGGATAGAGACCTCAGACACTTAACACTTCCTAACTATGTGACCCTGGGCAAGTCACTTAACCCCAAATGCCTCAGGAAAAAAAAGATTAGGAATGTAAAAATACTATCAAAATGCAAAGAATTATTGTTATTATTGTTTGGTTCACTAGAGTATTTTTTCACTGCCTCATCATTTTATGATGTCTTTTTTTTTTTAATAGCCTTTTATTTACAAGCTATATGTATGGGTAACTTTACAGCATTAACAATTGCCAAACCTCTTGTTCCAATTTTTCCCCTCTTCCCCCCATCCCCTCCCCCAGATGGCAGGATGACCAGTAGATGTTAAATATATTAAAATATAAATTAGATACACAATAAGTATACATGACCGTTATTTTGCTGTACAAAAAGAATCAGACTCTGAAATATTGTACAATTAGCTTGTGAAGGAAATCAAAAATGCAGGTGGGCAAAAATATAGGAATTTGGAATTCAATGTAATGGTTTTTAGTCATATAATGTCTTCTTAAAAAGCACCAAGAATCCAAGAAGCAATCTAGCAAGCAGAAGAGGCTCTCTTGGGCAGCGAGGTGACAGTATCAGAATGCTGCACCTGGGATCAGGAAAACTTCTGTTCACATCCAGCCTTTAGACATTTATTAGCTATGTGACCCCAAAGAAGTGATTCTCCTTCTTCCTCAGTGTTCTCAACTGTAAAATGGGTAGAATAAGATCACTTACCTCTCAGAGTTGTTGAGAGGGTCAAATATTTGTAAAATACATTATAAAGCTTAAAGTCTTATTTAAACAGCCAGAATGTTGGCCACCAGACAGAGAGAAAGGAGGATTCTGCATTAAGGGGGAGTAAAGTCACCTTTGAATCAATGTTCTTTTAGTTTGTTTGGTAATGTATTCTTAAAGTAAGAAACTTTATTTGGAAAGTGATTTTTACAGAATGTTGGTGTTTGGGAGAATATCTGGTGAGAGAGATGTTGTGATTTTCTCATGGCAATCCAGTTAACCGTGGCAGAGCTGGGTCTTGGAGCCAGCTCTATTAACTACATGTCCCATTCTTTGTCGTGTACCAAGCTTCCTATTGGTCTGAGGCAGCAACATATGTGTGTGAAATAGGCATCTCGTTCCTTACAATGACTGTAACTGATGAGGTATGGATCATGGCAGGAATATGGGTTGGTCTCCTAGTTCTCCAAAACACCAAGTTAGGGCGGGTTCTCAGCGAGAAACGCTACACAAAAGGCTATGATAAGAAAAGGCACTTTATTAAAGAGAGAAAGACACTAAGATGTTCTCTTAGTGGGCAATATCAGAGAATTGCAAGGAGACATTTTCTAGAGCTTACTTATATACAGAAACAAAACAATTTGGGTTTTTGCATTCGAAAGGAACGTACTTGGGATGGGTTTGCATCCAAAAAGGTGAGCATCTGAAAGGAACATTGTAATGCAGATGCTCTCCTGGGCAAGGCTGTATTGTCCTCATCATAACTTCCCCAGACTCTTGTAAAACTTTTCCAAGAACCTGATTTACTCTTCTTAACCTTGTTGAGCTATTAATAAATACTTTGTTTTCAAAGCTAGCTAATTTATTTCTCTCTTCATAAATTGAATTTTCATTAAGTGAGATAGTCTCTCTAGTCCTTCTTCCGCTATCTGTTGCTGCAATTTATTACCAAGAATAAATGACAACTGACATTTATATGGCAAGAGTTTGTTCATCACTTGATGTTCATAACAATCCAGTATAGCAAGTGCTATTATTATCCTCATTTTACAGATGGAAAAAATGAATGAAGTTTTACCAGGGCCATATAGCTAGAAAGCGTTGGAGGAAAGATTTTAACTCAGATTTTTCTGAATATAGGTTCAGACGGTAGAAGTAATTTCAACTCCACAAATATTTGTCAAATATTTATTGAAAGTTTTATATGTTCTGTACCATGGTAAGCAATGATATGGGTAGATAATACAGGTTCACGACTGGAAAATGGTAGCAGTACCAATAGAGAGAAACAACACACACGTGAAAAATTAGTCTACAACATTAGGATGGTATGGGAGGTTAAACTACTCCATTTAGTTCTGAATACCTTGTTTTAGAAAGCACATTAATATACCAGAGCAGTCAGAAAATAAACAGTGTAACAAGAATCCTAGAAATCTATATCATGAGCATCAGCTACAAGAGAAATGATTTTCTCTCATATTTATAACCATATATCCAAGATTTTTTTCTTTTCCCATTTTCTTTTTTCCTGAGGCAACTGAGGTTAAGTGATTTGCCCCAGGTCACCCAGCTAGGACTAGTGTTAAGTATCTGAGGTCATATTTGAATTTGGGTCCTCCTGATTTTGGGGTTAGCTAGTGTTCTATCCACTGCACCACCTAGTTACCTTTCCCATTTTCTCCTTCTCTACTAGGTCAAATCAGCCTAAGAATAAGGCTGATAATGAAATGGGATTAGAACTTTATCTTCAATTTTGTTCAGACCCCATCCAAGTGGGGAAACCCATTGTATTCTGCTCAGGATTAGGTTTATCTAAATTGCCTCAGGGATGGGGAGGGGTGGTCTGGGAGAAAGGGGGACAAGAATTTCATCTTGTCCCCCATCCCCAAATCCCCTCTCATTTTATAATGAGATAATATAATTTATATATTATATTATAATTATATTATATATATAATATATATAATATAATATATAATATATATTATAATTTCATTCTTCTCATTAATCATTAACCAATCAGCCATCTGTCAAGAACAAACCACTCTTCCAAGGACATGTGAAGGTCAATAGGCTGCCATGATCCATCTTTGTTTACTTACTAGCCATAATTTAATAAAATAATTAATTACCCAAAAATTATATTTCTTGAACTTTTTTTTTATGTCCGAACTGAAGGAATTGGGAATGTTTAGTCAGGAGAAGAGAAGTATGAGGGGAGTTTTGTGGTTGTTTCAGTCATGTCCAACTCTTTGATCCCATTTGGGATTTTCTTGGCAAAGATATTGTTAGTGGTTTGCCATTTCCTTCTCTAGCTCATTTGACAGATAAGGAAACTGAAGTAAAAAGGGTTAAGTAAATTGCCCAGGGTCACATACCTAATACATGTCAGAGGCCACATTTGAACTCAGGTCCTCCTGGCTCCAGATCTACACTCTATCCACTGCCCTCAAGGGTGTATACAGTAGCTATAGATTTGAAGGGCTATATTTTGATTTAATCTGATTAGTCTGTTTGGTCCTAGACAGAAAGCTGAAAGTAGTAAGTAGAAGTTATAAGTAGGCTGACTTAGTGTAAAGTAAAACTAATAACAATAAGAGCTATCCCAGAGTGGACACAGGACATTTTCACCTGGAAGTCTTTAAAGAGTTAGAAATAAGGTGGCAAAAAGTACACAATATTGGGCTCAAAGTCACACAAAAAAGCTTCAGATTCTGCCTCCAAAACTTACATTCTGAACCTCATTTCTCTCATTTCAAAAACAGTATATTAATAATAGCACTGATATTGGTTCATCAATCAACAAGCATTTCTTAATCAATTATGATGTGGCAGGCACAATAGGATTGTTAAAATCTAATGAGATAATATATAATGAAGAATTTTGCAAACTTTAAAATGATATGTTAATATCCAATATTATTAAAGCAAAGCTAGGCAGCCCCGCTAGGACTAAGAAAGCAGAAAAGAAGCAAATTCAGGTGTGATATAAGAAAATACTTCCCAATGAATGGAAAACCACTTATTAATAACTTACTGTTTGCCTAAGACTGTGATAAGCTATTGGTAGGGATACCAACAGAGAACTGAAAAGTCTAAGTATTCATATTTTAGGTGGGGGAGAAAAATCCATAAAAGAAAGTTTAACTTTAGAGCAGATGGAAAAGCCCAGAAATCAGAGAAGTACAGTAGATATCCTTTGTCACCCTTTATAAAATCACTTATGTACTTATAGTGAGGGGAATTCACTATCTTATATGGCAGCTTATCAACTAATACCATAGCAAGAATTGGATTATCTGATAATCCATTACTAATTTTTTTCTCATGTAGAAAACAGGAACTTGAAAAGATGAACAGATAAAAGGAAAGCTTTGATAGTTATGGGGAAAAAAAGGTCCAAAACATAGGATATTCACCAAACTTATAATAATATCTAATAATAAAACCACCATTATATAAATGCTTTAAGTTTTTAGCAAAGCATTTTAAAAACATTAACTCATTTCCTTCCATCTCTAAATCATAATCTTTGACCAAATGCTATATTGAGAAAAATTGGTAAATTCCATTATGACTAATTAAATAAGAATTTAATTCACTGATTTCATCCAACATGCATTTGTTAAGAATCCAGTATGAGTAGTATAATTTTCTATACAAATATAAATGAGACTTGGTCTTTGTCCCCAAGAAGTTTGCAGTCTTTTTGAAGGGATAAAACATGGGTACAGATTACTAATACAAATTAGAATATGATAAACACATGAGAGATATTTTGTATATTTATTTACATAATTTATATATTTATATTTGTTATATTAATCATTATATCATAATAAATCATTAATATTATGTTAATATATAATATTAACATTGGTATACAAATTAATTATATATAATAAAATATATATAGCAATATGAATATAATATGTAATTTAACAATATTATAGGAGAATAAAATCACTATTTATACTAATTATAGTAATGTTTGCTATATTATGTGTTTATTATATTTGAATATTATATGGCTATATTAATATATTTACATACTATATATTTATTTTTCATATATTTCAGATACTTTTATGTATACTATTATCCTCTCCAATAGAACATAAATTTCTTGAGGGCAGAGGCTATTTCATTTTTAAGAATAAGAATGATAATAATAATAACTAACATATAGGCGCAGCTAGATGATGCAATGGATGGAGGAGAGTGCCAGGAGTCAGAACACTCATCTTCCTAATTTCGAATTCAGCTTCAGATTGACTCTGCACAAGTCACTTAATTCTGTTTGCCTCAGTTTTCTCATCTGTGAAATGAGCTGGAGAAGAAAATGGCAAAGCCCTCCAGCATCTTTGCCAAGAAAACCCAAAGAGAGTCACAGAGAGTTAGATATTACTGAAAAAAAAAAAAAAAAAAAACTTGACTGTAACATATTTATAGTGTCTACTATGTGTCAGGTACTGTGCTAAGCATTTCACAAATATGATCTCTGATCCTCACAACCACTCTGGAAGGTGGGTGCTATTTACTATCCCCATTTTACAGATGAGGAAACTGAGGCTGATAGTGATGATTTGAATTCCAGTTTTCACAACTCCATCTATCTTTGTATCACAAGGGTCCAGAACAGTAGCTGGACCATGGTAAGAGCTGTGTATGCTGATTGATTGATTGATTGACTAATTATTATCACAAATATATGTCAAAATTGTGATTTAAACCCGAATATATTTAAATCTGGCATTCATTTTGTTATACCAGTTTGACTTTCCAGTCTTATGTTGTTAATTAAAGAGCAAGTTTCATTATATTAGTGTCTGATTATGTTTGATGGTATGTGTTTTGTTAGTTTCCTTCCCCCTGTCCACCATTCAAGCTTCATATTGGTGTCTATAGTTTTTGATAGCATGTGTTTTGTTACAATTTCCTCCCTCTTACCCCCATGTTTTGTTATTCTCCTAGAAACTAAGTAAGGTAAATAGATTTACTCTGTGTGGATCAGCTTGTTGGAAAGTCAGGATGGTTCATCTGAGGAATGCAAATGGCTTTTTTCTTTTGCAAAATGCAAAACCAGGACAGATCTATCAGTTCTACTTTGTGTCCCATGAGATGTCTCTTCACCTCTCTGGACCTCGGTGACTCAAAATTGTTTCCCTGAGGAAGTAAAAGAAACAGTCATAGTGAATTCAGAATACAAATCACAGTACCCACAATTCTGCCCACATAGTTTCACAAATAGGAAGCTGTGGACATCTTTGGAGCAGTTGCATGGCTTAGTGGAAAATGCATTGGGCTGAAAGTAAAAGAGACTTGAGTTCTAATTTTCCCCCTGACTCCAATATTAACTTGCAGTTTAAATGTAAGCAATTCACTAACTAGGATCCATGCTCTGGACTTCAGTTTTCTTATATTAAAAAATGAAGATAATAACATCTTTTTATGGGATTATTGTATCAAATGAGAGCATAGACTCAAAATCATTGTGGGAAATCAAAAGAATTTTTAAAGATGAAAGGAATCATTTTTTGAGAAAATGTTTTAATTCTAATTCCATGGGTCCTGAAAATCCAGAGTGTGATGCTTTCCTCCATTCTCCACAGACCAATGAATAAGTTAGAAAGCTGCTTTTTCTTGTTTCTTTTTCTCCTCAAAACAATAGCATTCAGAGGAGAGGTTTTTTGGAAAGTACCCATCAAATGGACCAGCAGGTTACAGCATTATTGTTCTTTCTCTATCCATATGTCTGGAGGACCAGAATCCTTTGTATTTTAGGGAGCTGGAAATCCTAATCCTGTTATATATTATTGCTTTTCACAATATTATGTTGTTACTTCCCTCTTCGATCTTTTTTCTCACTGTGGAAACTTTCTGGATTACTTAGTGGAATTTTCCCTAATGGAATGTTCCTTTAATTCACTCATCATCCTTGTTCCAAGCTCACTTTGCTTTTTCTTAGTACCTGTGAAAATAGTGTTTAACTATAAGCCTAGAACCACAGAATATTTTAAAAGATTTTTATTGATAATTTTCTTTTTGACACTGGATTTCTCCTGGTATCTTTTCCACTCATCCCTTTCAGAGAGTTGTACCTTATAACAAAGATGTTTTTTAGCAAAAAAAAAAGGCAATAGAGAAAAATAATTCAGTAAGCCTATAACATCAAAAAAAATCTGGCATTATGTGTTAAAAATAGAAGCAACAGAAGGTGTTGTCTAGTACAATCTACTCCTATTTAAAATGGTTATTAACTATCTGCTGTGTGCTGTGTGCTCAGGACTAGAGGAGATGTAGAATTTTGAGAAGACATAGTCTGTGCCTTCATGGTGCTTTTATTCTGAGGGTAGGAGACACAAACAAAAATAGCAATAATCAGGGATATAGCCTTCTGGCGATAGCCAACTGGAATTCAGCTAATTGTTAAATTTTCCATGTGAGCATTTACACCTTGAAAATCAGCAAAAGCCGCAAAGCTTGATTTATTATTTTGTTGATTATCTAGACTTAAGATAATGATGGAGAAAATGTCAAAAATACAGAGTAAACTTAAAAGTATATTGTGAGGCAGCTAGATGGTGCAATGGTTAGAGCACCAGCCCTGAAGTCAGGAGGACCTGAGTTCAAAATTGGCCTCAGACACTTAACACTTCCTGGCTGTGTGACCCTGGGCAAATCACTTAACCCCAATTGCCTCAGAAAAAAAAAAAAAAAAAAAGTATATTGTGCATATTTTTCCCCAGAGAACTAATTGTTAAATATTTACCAGTAATCTAATATTAATAGAGTAGAATAGAATATGTATATAATATATAACCACAGTGCACACAATATTAAATATAATATTAATGCTAAATATAATTAGTATAATGTGTAGATTGTGTGATCTATCCAGCATGGGAATATTTAGCTTCCTCTTTAAAAATAAACATTTAATTTGTAGACGCTATTCTCTATTAATTAAGAATAAGAGTCAAAACTACCAAATCCTAATATAGGGTGGGAGGGAGTTGCATACACCATTTTTATACCAGTGTCACTTTCTGAAATTCTAGAAAGGAGGAAGGAGAATTTTTTAAGAGAACAGGAGAGGGAAGTAAGATAGATGCATTCTGAACAATTTATACCTTTGACTTCTGTTGTATTTCCTTTCCTCTTTTAACAGAGGATGTATTTCATATAAAGAACTTTGGAATTACCCTATGAGTCCACCATAAAATATGATATTATAGACAAAGAGTCATTATTTCATTTTTTTCATCATTTTATTAAAGAGAAATAGTAACACTTCTAGTAAGCTCAAGAAGACTTAATTGAATTGAAGAGCATTCAGAGATAGTGGGGAAAAACAAAAAGCACACTCAATTTAGAATAAGAAAACCAGAGATCCATGTCTATGTCACTAATTTAACTAGCTTTGTGACTTGGAGGAATTCATTAGCTTCTTCATCTGAACAATTAGGGGATTGGACCAGTTAATCCCTAAGATCTTTCCCAACTCCCAACATTCTGTTTTATAAGATAATATTCTATCTTCTAATTCTAATGTCCAATATGTTCTAACATTCTGTGCTCTAAGTAAGCTCCCCTTTGAGGGTCCCACTTAAGGGACCTTCCTGTTCATTATGATTTACCAGAAGATATTTATGGAGTTCCCTATAACTAGATATTGTGATAAAATTCTTTGAAAATAATACCCACACATTTGTGTTTGGTTTGAAACTTCTTTTTTAATAAGGGAAGTTAGGTATATTCGTTGGTTTTGAGGACATGTGGGAGAGAGAAGAGGAACTGTTTCCTTATGTGTAACTAGTAGTAAATTAGTATGTGACCCAAGGAAAAGAAGCTATTAGTTATGTAAGAATTGTGGGTTTGTTGAATATTTTGGGGTGAGGTAATGTAGCATGTCTAATGAAGTAAGGTGTCATTATCCTAAAGCCATGCAAAAGATTGGTGGTCTCACCCAAGGCTATTTCACTAAGACTTTGGCTACCTGGTTTATGAATAGTGAATTAGGAATCAGATGTTCTGAATTTAGTCACAGATCCAATGACCATATTTAACACTTATTGATTCATTACTGCAGTATTTTACAGTCACAGATTGCTTTCGTAGTGCTGTATCATCAGTCCTAAGGTGGAGCTCACTGTTAGTTTAACACAAAATCAGCCTTGCAACTGGATAAAAATTCAACAAGCATGCTACTTGGATTTTGAAGTCATTACATTACATGTCTTTCAAGGGGTAGGTAGGTGAAGAACAAGGTAAAGTAGCACACTTGGCGTCAGGAAAACTCATCTTCCTGAGTTAAAATCTGGCCCTAGATACCTCTTAGCTGTGTGATCCTGGGCAAGTCATTTAACCCTATTTGCCTCAGTTTCTCCATCTGTAAAATGAGCTGGAGATGGAAATGGCAAACCACTCCAGTATCTTTACCAAGAAAATCCCAAATAGAGCCACAAAAAGTTAGATCCAATTGAAACAACTGAAAAACAACAATAAAACCCCTTCCTGGGAAGGAGTATGGATTGGTAGCACTATTTCCATATAAAAGGACTATATTTTTGTCTCTCCTTTCCAAACTGAATCTTTCATCAGGTAGAGCAAAATAATGTTTCTCAAAATAAATCTCAAGTATCCCTGGAACCCCTAAACTGTGGGCTTGGATTGAAAGACAAAAACTGTTCCTAGAGAACTGAAACACATCAGATGCAGATAATTAAGAACACTGGGACACTGCTGATTTTCCCATAGCTTTATTACCTCCCCATCTTCCTCCCAGCACTTTAGGGGCCCTTCTCTCATTAGGAAAAATCTCTTCATTCTTGGCTACTCTTTAGGCATCTTCAGCATTTTGTAATCTGCAAATCTGTTAGTTGTCCATCCTCCTGTTTTGACACAACAACCTAAAAATATTTCCCTGCAGGAGTCCTGGTCTCTCAGTTGACAGTTAATACACTGTTCCTGTTTTCAGACTTTTACATTTCAATCCAGACACTTCCTAAATATGAAACAGAATCACATGAGAAAAAGACCCTGTATTCAGATTGAGGAGTAAGGGGCTCTAACAGTCCAAGCTGAAAGCATCAGAGATTCTGAGATGACAGAGACCTTCTAGCCCAACAAAGAACCCAAAAAGACAAATTTTGCTGGATTGAAAATGAAATGTTGGACAATTTTAATTTTAAAATGATTAAGAATTGAATTTGGAAAAGGGGGAGAGCATATTTTAGTCTGAAAATATGATACTCCATAATGAAGTTTAAAACAGAATAAAATTTTTGTTTGTTTGTTTTGTTTTTTTGCTGAGGCAATTTAGGGTTAAATGACTTGCCCAGGGTCACACAGCTAGGAAGTGTTAAGTGTCTGAAACCAGATTTGAACTCAGGTCCTTCTGACTTCAAGGCTAGTGCTCTATCCACTGCAACACCTAGGTGCCCCAGAATTGCATATAAGTTTCAACAGTCAATCAAGTACACCGATTATATGTGCTGATCTAGGGCCAAGTGCCTGATGCACAGTAAGTACTTAATAAATAACCTTTTCACTCTCTTATTTAAAAATTTCCAATGGCTCCTTATCGCCTTCTGAATAAAATCATTCAAGGCCCAACCTACTTACCTAGCCTACTACCAGATACTATTTCATTTTTGTCTACATTTTTAGTAGCTAGAACAGTGCCTGACACATAGAAGGTACTTCATTCTTAGTGAATGATGGCATGCTACTCTTATCACATATCCTCACACCAGGCCAACCTAAATGGTGAAATCACTCATCTCCCAAATCATCACATATTGTTTTGCCTTCCTCTTTTTTTTTTTGGTATCATCTCAAATTCTACTCTTCTCCTCATTTCCCTCTCTACTGAATTCCTGCCTATCCACCAAGGATTAGCTTAGATAATATTTCTAGTTAAAACTCTCTGGGACTACATCTCTCATACCTGCTAACATTAAATCTTTCTTATGCATTTATTGTGATTTGATTTTTTAAAATGTTAGTTGTATACCTTATCTTCTCCAACTTCATTAGAAGCATTTTATTCTTCTTTGTATCTATATGACCTATATGAGACTTTGTGCATATTAGGGAAGAGGATATTATTTCTTTTTTTTTGTAAATGAAATAACCATCATCCAGATAGGGGAAGAGAACTTTTAAAAGATCACACAGTCTCTAGTAGCACTAGATGTGGAAAACAACACAGATGGTGTTATAGTCAAGAGATTTGGATTTAAATCTCAGATTTACCACTTGAGCAAATCATTTAATTCTTCTAGATCTTGGAATTGGGCTTTGTTTTGTTTTTTCATCCAAAAATAGGAAGTCGGAGTAGATGGCCTCCATGGTCCCTTTGAGCTCTAAATATATGATCTTGGAATCTTGGGACCTTACCTACCCTCTCTCCCCCCCTCCCCCCCCCCCATATCAGATAATCTCAACTCAATTTATTAAAGTTGTAGTGCAATCTTAAGTACATATTTTTAGCTCTGCTAGTGCCCAGTTCAGGACTTCATCATTTCATGTCTGTTATTGTTGTTCAGTCACTTTAAGTTGTGTTTGACTCACTGTCACCCCCTTTTGGAGTCTTCTTGAAAAAGACACTGGAGTAGTTTGCCATTTCTTAATCTAGCTCATTTTACAAATGAGGAAACTGAGCGTCTAAGGCCAGATTTGAATTCAGGAAGATTAGTGTTCCTGACTCCAGATCCGCTGTGCACTATGATACCACCTAGCTGCCCCTGCTTCACACTTAGACTATTTCCAGTTACCTGATGGCTCAGGTCTATCTCCACTCAGCTGTGCCTCTAATCTTTTTAAAGAGCAGCTTTGACCATGTCACTATTAGCCTTCTTCCCTTATTCAATAAACTCTAATGGTTTATTGGTTTCCTATTATCTCCAGTTTAAAATATAAAATTCTGTTTGGCTTTTAAATTTTCATATAACTTGTCTCATGTATTACTCTCTGCCACATACCTTGTGATACATGGTTCCTGGATTCCTAGCAGTTCCTTGAACAAGAAACTTCATTTCTTGCCTAAACATTTTCACTGACTGCCTCCATGCTTCTTTATCAACACCTATCCTTCAGCCAGAAGCTTCTCCTGGTCTTCTTTATTTTTAATGCCTTCCCTCTGAGTTTTTATCTCTATTTTATCCTGATCTATGTCTTGTTAGTACATGATTGTATATTTTCTCTTTCATTAGACAGAGAGCTCTTTGAAAGCTGTTTCTTGCATTTCCTATGTATCCTCATTATTATTTAACATAGTACCTGGCTTTAGATGCTTTAAAAATGTTTATTGAAGTGCTACTTAGATGAATATGACATAATAGTTATGTCTCAGGAATCTCAGGGAAGGTGGCAATAATAAATGACTATTAATATACATTTACTCTCATAACCTGAAATTTCTAAATAGCCAAACTCTTTCAATAGCTTTGAATTAAATCATGAGATTTAATAGAGCTGTAGAACTTCACTAGCAGTACTTTAGGAGAAAAAGGAATATGGCATCTCCAAGTAGACTTTGAAGTCTCAGGAACCAAAACTAAACCTTTGAGTAAGAAAGGGAAATAATCTGAAATGTCCATTCTCTGTGGGGTGGGGTGGGGCAAGTGGGAAACCACACCAAGTAATGGTTGTCATGGCAATTTCAGAATCTTGTGTTATGGGGAATTAAAAAAAAAAAAACAACAAAATACAAAACTATGTCTCTGAGCTCCAAAAGAGCCCAAAGGTATCAGTCAATCCCTGGTTATTTGTTTTTGTTTTTGTTTTTTGAGGAGGTGTAGGACTATGTGAGATAGGACCACTTCATTGACAATGAGTATCAATACCTTCTTTACAATTTATTTGTCTTAAAAACTTGCCTGAGGTACTGAAATTAAGTGACTTTCCAAGGGTCACACAGCCAAGAAGTGACAGGAATAGGACATCATAGAACAAAATTTCATGGAATTACAATGGAATTTTAAGAAATTCTAACTTCCGTAATAATTGGAAGGGGATTTTATGGCTATTTAGTCCAATCCAGATGGAATCCCCATTATAATAAACTAGCATCTGGTTATCCAGCCTCTGCTTGAAAGCTACCAAAGAGGGATCATTACCCACCTCTTGAGATACTCTGTTCCACTTTTGGACAAGTCTAATTGTTAAGAAGTTTTCCAGAGATAATTTAAATTTTTAAAAAATTTAACAGAAATTGATTTTTATCAGCCTTCAATCCCTCTCCTTGGAGAAAGAGAGAGAGAGAGAGAGAGAGAGAGAAACCCCTTATAATAATTATGGATAGTCAAGCCAAACAAATCCCCACATTAGCCATGTCCAAAAACATATGTCTCTTTCTACATCCTGAGTCCATTTATGAAGAGGAAAGAATAGGAAGTTCATCATCTCTCCTCTGGAACTGAGGTTGTCCATGATATTAAGAATAAATTTGTGGGTGAGCTAAGATTTTTGCAGTGGATTCAACATCAGAGCTGCAATCAGGAGAATCTGAATTCAAATCCAGCCTCAGACGTTTACTAGCTGTGAGACTTAGTTCAAGTCACTTAATCCTCCTCCCTCCTCCAACCCCCCCAAAAAAGATTAAATTTGTTTTTTACAACTTGGATTTGTTGCTTTCACTTTTGCCTCCAGGACTAAAAAAGAACAAGTCTAATCCTTCCTTCACCATAGAAAATACTGTATCCTAGAGTCTTCTGTTCTCTAAATTAAGCTCATTTTGTTCAACAAATCCTTGTTTGACCTGAACTCGGGTCTTTCTTTTTAACTCCAAGCTTAGTTCTTTAATCACTGTGACATGTTGCATTTTTGCAGTTTGATTAAGGTTTTTAAAAATAGGAGTTGATTATAATCTGGCATGGGTTGATTTGGGCATGAGGAGTTTGGGATTTAGGATTCACTTGCAGAAGGGCTTCTAAAGAAACAGTAATCAATTCTTTCAAGGAAGGAACTTGGGGAAAATGGACTATACCTGTAGTATGACCCAGTGTATAACAGAAACTCAATTTCTCACCTCCACCCTCTTCCTGAAGACCAACAGCCAACCCAACTCTGTCTGAAATATCTTTAGCAATAAGAGCTTTCGCTTTTCATCTCTTCAACCCAAACTCCTTTTCTCAGGCTAAAAAGCAAAGTGCTAATATCAGCTGCCTTGCATCCCCATGAGGAAAGAAAAAATATTACTAAAACCTAATTTGTTGTTGTTGTTCAGTGATGTAGGACTCTTCATGACCTCAGATGAGGTTTTCTTGACAAAGATATTAAGGTGGTTGCCATTTCCTTCTCTAGTGGATTAAGGCAAATAGAAATTAAGTGGCTTGCCCAGGCTCACACAGTAATTGTCTGAGACCAGATTTGAATTCAGAATTTGAATCCTGACTCCAGGCCTAGTGCTCTGTCCCTGGGCCACCTAGCTACCTCTAAACCTTATTTTTAATTTCCCACAAAGTTAGCACTGCTTTCTGGGGTAAACAGCATAGTGTGATGTCTAGATGGCCCTTACTAGAAGACAGTATGGAATAAGTTTAAGTCCAACCCATAATTTATGATGGCTGACATGAAGGATGTCACAACTCTAGGCAACTCTATAAGACTTCAAGTTATAGATAAAGTGCTGACGTTCATTGGTAGAGGGAATTTCCTTACTTGGTAATTCCCTATAACAATAAAATCAAATGTCCAGTCTAATCCCCATTTTTTTTTTTTTAATTTTATAGAGTTTAGACAGTTTTCCCCTGGCCAACACAGGTAAACAACAAAAGTACTGAATTTAAAATAGGAATTTGAGTCATTTTTCTCCCCCTTTAAATGTGTGATCTTAGGGAAGTCATTTTACCCAAACTTGGTTTTCTGATCTGTAAAATGGTAGGCTTCAACTAAGTGATCTGTAAGGTTGTTTCTAGCTCTAATATTATTTTTTCTGTGTAATTTTATTTTATTTTAATAGCATTTTATTTTTTCAAATACATGCACAGATAATTTTCAACATTTTACCTCTGCAAAACTTTGTGTCTCCAATTTTTTTTCCTCTCTCTCCCCTTCCCTCCAAGACAGCAAGCAATCTGATACGTTAAATATGTATAATTCTTCTCAATATATTTCCATATTCCTCAAGAAAAGTCCCATCAAAAGGGAAAAAAAGCAAACAACAATATCAAAAATGTGAAAATAATATGCTTTGATCCACATTCGGTCTCCATAGTTTTCTCTTTGGATGTGGATGGCATTTTCCATCCCAAGTCTAGTGGAATTGCCTTGAATCATCTCATTTTTGAAAAGAGCTATGTCCTTCACAGTTGATCATCACATAATCTTATTACTGTGTACAATATTTTTCTGGTTCTGCTTACTTCACTCAGCTTCACTCACTTATAATTCATATAAGTCTTTCTGGGCTTTTCTGAAATCAGCCTGCTCATCATTTCTTATAAAGCAATAATATTCCATTACATTCCTATACCATAACTTATTCAGCCATTCCCCAGCTGATGGGCATCCACTTAGTTTCCAGTTCCTTGCCATTTCAAAAAGGGTTGCTAGAAACATTTTTGCACACGTGGGTCTTTTTCCTTCTTTTATGATCTCTTTTAGATATAGACCCAATAAAGACAGTGCAGAAGTGTATGCTCAGTTTTATAGTCCTTGAGCATTGTTCCAAATTACTTTCCAGAATGGTTAGATCCTTTGACCATTTATCAATTTGCGGAATAGCTTGTTTTCTTATAAATTTGAGTTAATTATCTATATATTTTAGAAAAGAACCTGCTCTAATATTCTTGATCCACATTTAGACTCTCTCTCAAGAAATGGAGTGTATAAAGATATAGTGAAGTCAATTGTTTAGAAAGTTTTGTCCAAGTCCAGCTACTTCCTCTTGCTCTTATCTCTGTAGTGTTACTTCTGACTTCATCCCTAAACTAAAAGTATTCTTTCTACAGTTACCAGTGAGCTTTTAGTTGCCCTTTCTAATGGCCTTTGTTTGACATTGATTATTGCCTTCTTTTTCATGATATTCTGTTCTGTCTAGGTTTTCATGACCCTACTCTCTCCTCATCCTCCTCTTACCAGTTTGATCAGCTAGTCTTAGTCTCCTTTGCTGCATTTTAATTCATGTTATGTATACTTTGGATATTCCACCTTTCCGCAGCTCTCTTCTCTTCTTTACTATGTTACTATTGATCTCATCAGTTTTCATGGATTTAATTGCCATTTCTCTACTAATGATTGATTTTCAGTTCCACTTACTTATCCCTAACCTCTTTCCTAAACTCTGGTCTCATATCTTCAACTACCTATTGGACATCTCAAATTGGATATCCCCTAAAGATTTTTCAACTCAATATTACTCCAACATCATTTATTTCAACATATTTATTTTCCAAATGCGAAACCTGAGTGCCAGAGGGAAAAAATGACTTGTTCAAGGTAAAGTCAATTCAACAAAGATGATTTCCCAAAGGGGGAAAAAATAACAAACCAAGGATCAGATGTATTTCCAAGTAAATTCTATCAAACATCCTGAGAACAATAAAAATTCCAATATTATAGAAATTATTTGCAAAAACAAAGAAGAAATGAAAGAATCCTTCCAAATTTCTTCAGTAAAAATGTGGTCTTAATACCTTAGCCAGAGAAAGATAAAAATCAAGTCGTAAACCAATATTCCTAATGAATATAACAAAAATGTTGAACAAAGCATTAGCAAAAAAAAGCTATGACAAAATATCAAAAAGAATATACATAATCCTCAGCTTGAATTTATACCAAGGAAGCTAGATTTGTTCTATATTAAGATATCTGTAAAAATAATAGAACATATTAATGACAAAAACAATAAAACTATATATTATATTAAAAAATTCAGAAAAGTCTTTTGGCAAAATTCAGCATGAATTTCTGTCTTAGAAAAACATTTTAAAATATAGGAATAAATGGACCCACCCTTAAATTCTCTCTATAAACAAGCATTATCTATAATGGAAAAATGCTAGAGGTCTTTCTAATAAGATCAAGGATTAAAAAAAGGATTGCCATTTTTAATGGATGCAGAAATTATATATA
This sequence comes from Sarcophilus harrisii, assembly GCF_902635505.1. NCBI lineage: Eukaryota > Metazoa > Chordata > Mammalia > Dasyuromorphia > Dasyuridae > Sarcophilus > Sarcophilus harrisii. Next base: position 281,610,879 of record NC_045427.1, read on the forward strand.
TAGCAATGACAAGAAAAAGAAATTGAAGAAATAAGATTAGACAGAAACTAATTACTGGGTTTTTTTTTATATATGATACCATCAATTAATCAATAAACATTTATTAAGTGCCTACTATGTACCAGATTTTGTGCTAAAAGCTGGGGATACTAAAAGAAGAAAAGATAATCCCTGCTCTAATGAGGAAAAAACCATAAAAACAAATATATGAAAAGTAAGCTACATGCATAGTAAATACGAAATAACTAATAGAGGCAAAGCAATAATTGAATTAAGAAGAGTTGAAAAAGGCTTCTTGTAAAAGTTGGGATTTTAGTTGAGATCTTAACAGAAGCTAGGGAAGTCAATAGGTGGAACTTTCTTGGCAAAGATATTAGAGTGGTTTGCCATTCTTTCTCCATCTTATTTTACAGGTGGGGAACTGGGGTATAGAGGGTTAAGTGACTTGTGTGGGATTATACAGGCTGTAAATATCTGAGGTCAAATTTGAATTCTGGAAGATGAGTCTTTCTGACTCCAATCCCTGTGCTCTCTTCACTGCTCCAGGCATGAGAAATAATCAAACAAAATGGAACAAGTTGGAATGAAGAGGAGAGGGAAGGAACAGAAATTCTAAAACACAGTGAAAGAAGACTAAAAAGGTAGATGGGAGCTAGGTTATGAAGGGATCTGAATGCCAAACAGAGCATGCCATATTTGATTCTAGAGGTGATAGGGAGCCATGATCTGATCTTTGCTTTGGCAAAAATCACTTGGGTGGTTGAGGACACATTGGTGAGTCTTGAAGCAAGCAGATCCACAAGGAGACTATTTCAATAGTCGAGGTATGAGGTGAAAGTGGCCTGTACCAGGGTGGTGGCAGTGGCAGGGGAGAGAAGGAGACATATTCAAAAGATGTTGCAAAGTGAAATTATCAGGCCTTGGTAACAGCTTAAATATGAGGTGGGGTAATGAGAAATAATGAGGGGTGTCCTATAGAATAGGATAGATGGAATTGCCCTCTACAGTAAATAGGAAGGCAGGACAGGGGAAGGGTTAGGGAGAAAGATAATAGATTTGGTTCTAGATAGGTTTAGTTTAAGATGTCCAATTTGAGATTTCTGAAAGACAGTGAATGCAAAGTTGGAGATAACAGAGTTTGGGCCAGGAATAGTAGATATGAGAATCATCAGCATAGAAATGGTAATTAAATCTTTGGGAGCTGATGAGATCACTGAGTGAGGGAAAAGAGAAGAGGGTCCAAGACAGAATCCTGAAGTACATCTATGGTTCAAAGCAGGAGCATCCCACAAAGATGGCAGAGAAGAAATAATCAGATAGGAGAACCAAGAGAATAGTGTCTCTAAGATCTACAGAGTAGACCAAAGAGAAGAAGGTGAAAAGTGGTCAAGGACAAGGAGGATACAGAAAAGGTCATTGTATTTGACATGTAGGAGATCATGGGTAACTGGAGAGAGCAGATTTGGTGAAATGATCAGGTCAGAAGCCCCTTTAATCTAAGGGATTAAAAGGAGAACTAGAGGAGAGAAAGTTGGAGGAACCTATTGTAGTCCACCTTTACAAGAACTTTAGTTATGAAGGGAAGAAGAGATATGAAATCTCTTCATATTTTAAGACCAGGGGCAGAAGAATCAAGTGAGCATTTTTCAGAATGGGCTATGTCAATATGTAGAATGGAACAAGCCAGTAGAATAATGAAGATTATTGAGAGAACAGAGATGACAGAGATTCAACTAAAATTAATTTAAACAATAACCCAAAAATCATCATCTTTTTGTATGTTACCAACAAAACCCAGAAAAGAAGAGAAAATACTCCAAATTTTTAATAATAAAAAAGAAATGTACGTTAAAACAATTATTTGATTCTACTTCCCTTCCTTCAAATTGATCAGTGTGCCAGGTGAAAGATGAAATGACCAAGGAATCGAAGGTTCCATCATCTAAGCATATTGTTCCATTAAGCAGTACCTAGCAATCATACAAACAATCAAGACCAGATTTATTCAATTTAGGCCTCGACCTGAAATACAAAGGAAAGATTACATTTTTACACATTAAAAATAATCAAATTACACCAGTTAATTAAAAGGAAATAATACAACATTAGGTAATTTGATTTCTAATTGGAGGAAAGTTTAGGGACTTTCCAAGTGGGAGGGAAAAAATGAATAGACTAATTCCCTGAAATCAGAAAAGGAGGTGTGCTATTTCCCCCCAAGTGTCTATAAACAATCAAAGGAACATGGAAAAAAAATCATTTGATAAGTATGGGGCCAATTTTCAGGTAAGACATGTGAGTTGCTTAAAATGTACAATTGTGAGAAAACTCCTTCTATTAATTTTTGAATTTAACAGGATTTCTAGTCAGCATAACCTAGGTCTTTACTTATGGGTCTCTGAGCAAGAGGTAAAGGTAGTCTGGTTTCCTATCCATATAGGACTATGTTTAAACAATACAATAAGGTTTTTTCCCAGTTCCTACAATTAAATAGAATTTTTTCATAAGAGAGAATGTGGACTAGACTCATAAGTGGAAAGGAAGCTGAGATAGCTACAGAATTGAGTCATAAAATGGAATCAGTGTGATACACTCAACTCCTACAATTAAATACTTGCTTCGTAATCATGTTGATTCCCTTAATTTCCTTACCAAGATAACAAAAAAGGAAAATCATAATTGCTTGAGGTAGTGAAGGAAAACAGGAACACTAATGCACTATTGATGGAGCTGTGAATTTTCTAACTATCCTGAAAAGTCATTTGAAACCTTACTTAATGAGTCACTAAATTTTGCATACTCTTTTACCCACCAATAGCAGTAGTCTACTCCAAAGAGATCATGGAATGCAAAAAATAATTTCCGCCCCAAATAGTAGCATTTTGGGTTGTAGTGAAGACCTAGAAACTCCAGGGATACCCAACAATTTAGGGTAGCTAGGTAGTTAGAGGGCTGAACCTAGAATTAGGAAGACCTGAATTTAAATGCAGCTTCAAACACTAACCAGCTGTGTGATCCTGGACAAGTCACTTAACTGTTTGCCTCAATTTTCTCATCTGTGAAATGAGTTGGAGAAGGAATTGTTAGACCACTCCAATATCTTTATCAAGAAAAACCCCAATGGAGTCATAAAGAATCAGATGTGATTGATACAACTGGACAGCAACAACAACTCATTAATTTGGGAAACCATGAACAAATTATGGCTTTTGGCTGTAAAGGAACATTATAGTGTTATAAGAAATGATGAAAAAAATTGATTCAGATTAACCTGAGAAGACTGTGAATTGATGCAGAATGAAGTAAGAAGAAACAATGATTATAACATAAAGAAAAACAACTCCCAAAATTCAGTAGCCCTGATCAACCCAAGGGTCAACTCCAGAAGACCATTAACGAATAAGTTTTCCATCTTTTGACAGAGATGTGAAACATGACATTTTTAGTTCTACCCAATCTTTGGATTTGTTTTGTGTGACTGTACTTAACTGTCACAAAAGAGGCCTTTTCAAGACAGGAAATTTTAGTAGTAATAGTGATGCCAAAATGGGAAAGAGGTCTAACAAGAATGTTACCCCATTATTGCCTATTCTATTTAAGTAGTGTTTGAAATGCTTGCTACCTTAATTAAGAAAAAAAGTTGAGGGAATTCCCAGAAAATATAGAATTAGATAATACAGTTTTTCACGGATAGTTAAATATTCAACTAAAAGTAATTGAGACATCTCAAACATTACATGAAACAACTAGGTGGGACAAATTGATAAAGTACTGGGTTTCAATCAGGAAGACTCATCTCAGATGTAGCTTCAGTCCCTTACTGATCCTGGGCAAGTAACTTAACTCTGTCTGCCTCAGTTTCCTCAGTTGTAAAATGAGCTTGAGAAAAAATTAGCAAACTACTCCAGTATCTTTGCCAAGAAAACCCCAAATGGGTTCATAAAGAGTCAGAGATGAGTAAAACAACAACAAAAATATCATGGACAGCCCTCTTTTTTGTTTTGTTTTAAATATGTAACAAATTCAACATGGTAATTCCAAAAATGTCCTTCTTATCTATGTTTGCCTTTAGATTTCCTTCTGCACTTTTTGGGGGACATTTTCTAGGTCTCAAAGTAAATTGCTAAATTTGTGTAAGAATGAGAAAGTACTCTTACCATCATAGAATTCTTCCTGTAATGTGGATTCTAATCCTGGTTCTTCCACTTACTGTGATATCAGTCAAATCATTTCTTTCTTGACCTCAGTTTCTCCTCTGCTATAAAATGAGTGGGCTGCACATCTTCAGCCATAACATTCTTTGGTCTGAGATCTTTTCCAGCTCTTAACATTTGGTGATTCTCATCTCTCAGCTTTTTAGAATTATCAGGACTTTATTCTATGGTGCCAAATTAATGACAACACTTAAAATCCTTTGGAAATAATAGAGTTTAACACCTAGTTAGCAAGAAGAATTATCTAGGGGAAAAAAACCCAAAACCTTCCCTATGTTAGGTTTCCCAATTCCCCATGCACAATCTATGGATGAATTTTTTTTTTTAAACTGATAGTATATTGTCTGTCTTACCCACTTGGCAGTGTTCCCTCAAATTCAATTGAGGGTGCTATGTACCTCAAAACCAAAAATTCTTATAGTTTTAGATTCCAAATACTAATTATTTAACATTTATATTGTTCTTTAAAGTTTTCAAAACACTTTACAAAAAATTATCACATTGGATGTTCACAACAACTCTAGGAGGAAGGTGCTATTGTTATTTTCCCCATTTTTACAAATGGGGAAACTGAGACAACTAGAAATTAAAGGACTTGCCCAGAGATATAAAGCCAGTATGTATAATCAGTTTTGAATTCGTCTTCCTGACTTTAAGTTCAATTTTGGATTCATTGTTTTTCAGTTATGTCTGTCTTGGCAAGGATACTAGAGTGATATTTCCTTTATATTTTCTTGTCCACCTCATTTACAAATAAGGAAACTGAGGCAAACTGGATTAAATGACTTGTCCAGTGTCATACCGTTAGTAAGTATCTGAGAGGTCAGATTTTAACTTGGAGATGAGTCTTCTTGACTCCAGACCCCGCGCTGTCTCCACTGAAGCACAGAAATATTTATAAAATATTTTCTCTTTTTCACCCCACTTCCACTGCATTAGAATACTTAAATGTTGAGTCATATCAAACATAGCCACTAGGTGGAGCTTGTATATCCTACCCTGTGGTTCTAGGTCGGGGTCTGGTTAATTATGTAACAGCTGTTGAATATAAGATTTCCAGCTCTTTGCATCGATACCAGAAAATTAAAAACAAATCATGGGATCCTGTCTAAGAGCTCTTGCAGCTCTAATTCTATGATCCCATAATGTTTCTGACTCCAGGCACACTTAATCTGGCTTTTCTCATTATGTTACAAGATTTATTTTTTCCTAGCTAATTAACATCGTTGTCCATACCTGTGGATGCCATTTCCTTACCTACTGGTTATACTGTATGGAGAAATCCTAGAGACTGAGCTAGAATGGCACTATGGAAGATACAGAAAAGATTATGCATATTTCCTGCCCTCCAGGAGTTTATAATCTACTTGGGGAAATGAAATTGTACAATGACATCAAAATGTGACTCCCTAATTCCCTAGTTTTACAGTAGTCCTTCTATCTCGCATTACTTTTTGTTAAAGGTTTTTATTTTTTGAAACATAGGACAATTTTTCAACATTATCCCTACAAAACCTTGTGTTCCAATTCCCTTCCCCCTTCCTCCACTCCCTCCCCTAATAGAAATATGTTATATCCAATATATGCATACATATTTATACAATTATCTTGCCACACACAAAAAAATCAAATCAAAACAGAAAAAAAAAATGAGAAACAAAATGCAAACAAACAAAACACTATGTTGTGAACCACACTCAATTCCTACAGTCCTCTCCCTGAGTGTAGCTGGCTCTCTTCATCACTAAACAGTTGGGACTGGTCTGAATCATCTCATGAAGAGAGCCCCAGTCTATCCATCTAGCACTACTTAATCTCCACCTATAGGCTCAAGTCCCCCCCCTCACCCTAGATTTTGCAATTCAACTTAATGAAATAAACCTTTATCAAAAGTTACTATATTCAAAGCTCTGTATTCTATGCTTGGGAGGTGCTCTCAAAAAGACTATTCTGTAATCACAGAGTTTATAATCTAATTCTGTCTAGTTGGGGATAGGACAAAAATAGAGATAGCCATAATATCCAATTATGTGTTATCAAGGTATTAGAGAGATACAAAATCTCTCTATGTTATGTGAGGTCTAAAAGAAAGGGTTATTTCTTAATTGTCAGGAATCAGGAAAAGTTTCACAGAAGTAAATGTAGAAATTTAGGATGGCATGGCTTAGGAGACAGAAAAATCAAGTAAAAATGTGATGAGCCAATCTATGCTCCCCCTCCCCCAAATGAATTTTGCATAAAGAAGTGCAGGTTGAAGACTAATCCAATATTTTTGTTGTCATTCAGTTGCTTTAGTCATATCCTACTCATCATGACCTCTTTTGAGGTTTTTTGGGCAAAGATACCGGAGTAGTTTGCCATTTCCTTCTCCAGCTCATTTTATAGATGAGGAAACTGAGGCAAATAGGATTAAATAATTTGCCCAGGGTCATACAGCTAGTTAAGCATCTGAGGTCAATTTTGAACTCAGGAAGATGAATTATGGCTCCAGCTCTATCCAGTCTGCCACCTTAATGGTCCAAATCAGGTGTTTAGGTAAAGGAAATATAAAGAGAACAGTCCAGGTATTCTGGCTAATACTCTGGGCTTGACTTTATGTTATGCTTCTAATAAGTGAATTCTAAGTTCCTTAATTGCTATATATTTATCATAAAGTTATTTTTAAAGTATTTTTTAAATGTTCCACAATGACTAAAAAGACATGGCCTCTAGGATTAAATATAGACTCTTCTATTTAGCTTTTGATGCCTTTAATAACTTCATTAGGTATTAGTTCCTTTTTTTGAAATCTGCCATTCAAATTGTCCTTTTCTCTGTTCCTCATACAGGACAGTCCATCGCCCATCTCCATGCCTTTGCATTCATTGTCTCTCATGCCTAGAATGCTTTCCCTCCTTATTTCTGCTTCTTGGAATCCTTCACTTTATTTTATCTTATTTTTTTTTTTTTTAGTTTTCAAATTCACTTTTATAGGATTTTGAATTTTAATTTATTTTCTTCTTCCCTCCTTCCTCTTTCTCCTTCCCCAAACAGGAAACAATATGATATAGATTATACATATACAATCATATTTAACATTTCCACATTAGTCATATCATTCTCACTTCTTTCAAGAAACAATTCATGTACCAACTTCCTGAATGAAGCCTTTCCTGATTGTTCAATATCCTTTCTCTCAAACTACCTACTAGTCATATTTAACTACTTTGTATTTACTAGTTTTATATTTATGCTATATATTAATGTAGCTATTTGTCTTCCCCATTGGAAACTCCTTTCAAATAGGGATAGTTTAAATATTTGTCCTTGTATCTTCAGCACCTGGTACAAGACTTGGAATATAGTAAGTGCTTAATAAGTTAAATTACTTATGTGATTAGATTAAAATTAGTTAAATTTATAATATATTAACAAAAATATCCAGGAATGATAAAATTTGCATATGATGAGGTTGTAAGGAACTATCATTGGTGAAATTATAGATTAGAGGAAGTTTTCTTTAATTAAAACTTCTTAATTTTCATAACATATGCATGGATAATTTTTCAACATTAACCCTTGCAAAAGCTTGTGTTCCAAATTTTCCCCACTTTCCCCCCATTCCCTTCCCTAGATGGTAAGTAATCCAATATATGTTAAACATGGTAAAAATATATTAAATCCAAAATATATATATACATATGTATACAATTATCTTTCTGCACAAGAAAAATCACATCAAAGTGGGGGGGGGGGAAGAGAAAGAAAATAAAATGAAAGCAAACAATAAAAGTGAAAATGCTAACCCTAACCCTAACCCACAGTTCTCTCTCTGAATGTAAATGGCTCTCTTCATCACAACATTATTGAAATAGAGCCACATCCATCAGAATTGATCATTGTGTAGTCTTGTGGCTGTATACAATGATTTCCTGGTTCTGCTCATTTCGCTCAGCATCAGTTCATCTAAGTCTCTCCAGGCCTCTCCAAAATCATCCTGCTGGTCATTTCTTACAGAACAATAATATTCCATAACATTCATATACCATAATTTATTCATCCATTCTCCATCTGAAGGGCATCCATTCAGGTTCCAGTTTCTTGCCCTACAAAAAGGGCTGCCACAAACATTTTTGCACATGTGGCTCCCTTTCCCCCCTTTAAGATGAGAGGAAATTTTAAAAGATTAATATGACATTATGTAGTGAGTCACCAGTTTGATCATACCCTATGACCCAGAGATTCTATTACTAAGAGTTTTATCTCAAAAGAATCATGAAATGGAAAAAAAAAAAAAAAAGCAATTTGTCTATGCAAAAAATATTGATAGCAGTTTAATTTTAAAATTTCACTGCTTCTCTTTTTGTAGGCAAAGAATTAGAAAATGCATAGATGCCCATCAATTGGGGAATGGCTGAATAAATTATGGTATGTGAAAGTAATAGAATATTATTATTCCATAAAAAATGATGAACAGGATGATTTTAGAAAGGCCTAGAAAGATTTACATGAATTGATGCTGAGCAAAATAAGCAGAACCAAGAATACATCATACACAGTAACAGCAACACTGTGCAATGATCAACTATGAAAGACTTGCTTCTTCTCAACAGTTCAATAATCCAAGGCAAGACCAATAAACTTTGCACGGAAAATGCCATCTGCACCCAGAGAGAACTATGAAGATTGAATGTAATCAGCACATACTATGTTCACTTTTTTCCCCTTTTTCTTGTTTTTTTTTTTTTTTTCCCCTCTTTTGGCTTTTCCCTTTTGTTCTGATTTTCTCTTCCTACATGATTCAGAGGGAAATGTGTTTTTAAAAAATGGATGTATATGTATAATCAGGAAAAAAAACCAATATATATAAAAATAAAATAAAATAACATTTAAATGTTCCTATCACAAACATAAAAATATAGTTATTACTACTAATTAATATTACTCTGATCTATTTGAGAGGAGTTAGCTAGTAAGGGACAGAAGAGAATAAGACTAGCTCCATTCAATTACTATTTGTAAAGACTGAACCTGCCTCACTCTATCCCTCAAACTCTCCTTTAAAAAAGTACCTGGGGGTCCATATCTAGCCAGGATTCCTTCAACTTGCCTAGGAACCGAAACCATTTTTTACAGGGTTGCCCAGATTCCGCTCCAGCTGCTAGATGTTTTCTAAATCTAGGGTTTCTACAGGCTTCTACCTGAACTTTCTTGGATACAAGAGAGAAAAAGTCAGCCTTCCCACATTACATAGTAGCTCACATGACAAAAAACTTTTTGCAAATTAAGGATTAGGGTCCCATAAAACAGAAAACAAAAATACAATAAAGACCTATAGCAAAGCAAAATGTTCATTACTTAGATCCAAGGTTGGCCAACATTTGCATTTATCTCCTAGTTCTGTATCATATTTTCTGTGAATCTCCACAAATTCTCTCCACCATCCCTTTTTAAAATCAAATTTATAAGCATTTATTAAGTGTCAGGCATTGTGCTACATATTATTTTTAAAACATGCTCCCTTTTCCCGCTCTTAACCTCTGCCCCCCAAAAAGGAATAGCTTTGTGGGTTTAGGGCTGACACCTCCCTTTCTTCCAACTGCCTTCTCCTTGCTAGCAACACTTAGTTCAACTTCTTAAGGCTGTGTAATTTTATCACCATGGGTACATCTTTCACAGACAAGGACTGAAACCCCAGGGAACCATTTAGTTTAGCAATTCTCTGTCTTTTTGTTCTCAGGATTCTGGAAAGTGATTGCCCCTTCTCCTGCAGTTTTATTTATATAGGTTATATCTATAGATGTTTACCACATTAGAAATTAAAACATTTTAGTATTATTACAAAAAAGAGCTTTGACTCTTGGCCCTTTGAAAGTATCTTTGGCAACTCCCAGGGTCTCTGGACTATATATTAAAGAACCACTAAGTTCGATATATATAACAAAGAATTCCTCCACAACATTACAGATAAGGAGATAGCCTGTCTTGGAAGACGTAGGGGAAAGCCAGCACTTGCTTTAAAGGAGAGATTCTTTTATACTTTGTATTTGTATCCCCAGAACTCAGCGTAGTGACTGGTACATAGGAGATGCTTCACGATTATTTGTTATTGATTAGTTGAGAGATACCTTAGTCATACCTTAGTCAGTTCTATTAGGAAGTTTTTTGTTCCTTCAGACCTCAGTTTTCCTGCAAATTCCACTACCCGTTGCTCTTAGTTTAGTGTCCTGGGGCCAAGCTAAACAGTCTATTTTCTTCCTTCTGAGAGCATCTACATACTGGCAGGCAGCTCTGGAATTTCTTACTATTCTTCTCTAACCAAACATCCTTCATTTCTTCAATTCCTTATATGACATGGTCTTGAGGTATTTCAGCATGCTGATCACCTTCCTGAATATTCTCCAGATCAACAGTGTCCTTCCTGAAATGTGGTGTATCCAAGCACTGACTAGGATAGGACATTATTTCCTTATTTTGGACACCATTGAACTTTAAATTTTACCCATTAGTTCTTTTGGCTGCTGTACTAGACTATTGATTCGTACTAAACTTACATTAAAACCCCCAGACCATTTTGTTTTTTGTTCTCAAAAAAATAAACACTTTATTGATACTATTTTTTTTTTCTTCTTTTGAATTATTTCCTAATGATTTAGGATGTTACAGCAAAGAAAGTGTTAGAGGAAACTTTTAACATATGAATATAATTAAAACAAATAAACACTTGGTCATGTCTGAGGATGTATGCTTCATTCCACACCTATAAAAAGTAGTACCACTTCTAGTTAAGAAGGTGTGTTTTACCATAAGTCTTCTGAAGTAATGCTTTATTTTTAGAGTACATGTTTTTAACCACTTTCCAATCAACCTTCATCGTCCTTCATTTTTGGGAAGTTGGTTTCTTGGACCCAAATGTAGAATTTTCTATTGATCACTATTAAGTTTTATCTTGTTAGATTTGACTCATAGTCATAACTTATTGATCTTTTTGGATTCTGTCTCAGTGATTCTGTCTCCGGATATTACTAATCCCTCTTAGCTTCATGTGAATTGCATTCTTTACAACTGCAAACCACTAAAACTGACCTCCTTGCTGTCCATGTCACATTAATGCTCCATCTCCTATTCTGACATTTTCCCTGGCTATTCCCTATGCCTGAAATTCTTTTCTTTCTCAACTCTACTACCTGTATTCCTTGACTTTCTTCAGGTCTCAATCACTTTCTGCAGGAAGCCTTTTCCAGCCCTCCTTAATCTTAGTGCCTTCCATTTGAGATGACTCCAAATTCATCTGAATGTAATCTATTGATACATAGTTGTTTGCATAGTCTTATTCATTAGACTATGAATTTCTGGAAAGTAGGGATTGTTTTTCACCTTTTCAAAAAATCCCTAGCATTTTGGGGAAGTGCTTGGCACAAAGAAGCTGTTTGTTGACTTGAACTCTCCTTCTTTGGCACTGATAAAGTCATCGACAAAATTTCTGAAAAACACCAAGACAAAAACTAGGATATTACACTAACGATGTCCCCTTAAGTTGACATTATTAACTATTATTTAATTATTTTCCATTATTTAATTATTAACATTATTGACTATTCTTTTGATATAGATCATTCAATCAGTTTGCAACCCATTTAACTTTTCTATCCTATAATCATTATCTTCTCATATTATTCACAAGCCTGAAAAATTTTGTCAAATGCTTTGCTGAAATCTAAATATCCTGTCTTCACAACATTCTTCAGATCCTGCAATTTAGATACTTTGTCAAAAATAGGAAGTAAGATTGGTTTGTTTCTTCAAAAATTCATTCTTGAAAACACCTCCCCCTTCTTGGGCCAACTTCCTCAGCAAAATGTTAGGCCAGGGTATCCTACCTATCTTTCTCTAATCCATTCATATTTAATGTTAAATCAGCCTATGCCTAGTTTATCACTCATTTTCTATAAGGAGATAAAAAAATTGACACTAAAGAAGTAACCTACTCCCATGATTCTTGATGTGTCTATATCAACAGCCAGCACCTTTGAAATGGTCAAAATCAGATCCTGAATAAAAGGTTCTCTTGTCACTTCCTCTATTTTTGAGAGTTGAAATTATGATGAAATAAATAGACTCTTTTTATCAGTTATGGCCAAAAAAAATAGGCACCTAGAAGCCTAATCTAGAAACAGAACCCTCTGTATTCTTTGCTAGTTTGATCCTTAGACAATAAATATAGTTGTTCATTGCTAGACTTATATTTGAAAATTTTACATTTTGAGAACACTCACCAAATTTTGAGATCTGCTTAAATAGCTGTGAAGAAAACCAGGTCACTTTTGTGTCTGATGAGGCACTAGCCCTCCTAGTAAGATGTCCCCTGGACCAGGGACCTTTCAGTAAGAATTCTGAGAACATGTGGACTGGGATTGGTTCTAGGGAAAATCCACTTTAAAGGGCTATTTCTTCTCTTTAACTCCTTACCTACATCTTTTTTTTTTTTTTTTATTAAAGCTTTTTATTTTTCAAAATAATGGACAATTCTTTAATATTAGCCCTTGTAAAACCTTGTGTTTCAATCTCCCCCCCCCCCTCCATACCCTCCCCTACATGGCAAGTAATCTAATATATGTTAAATATGGTAGAAATATAAGTTAAATCCAATATATGTACACATATTTATACAATTGTACAAGGGGAAAAAAAAAAGAATCCTAAAGTCAATCAAGAAAAATCTCTAAAATAAAGTGTGGGCCCCTAATATTCTAGGCACTTAATGCACTGTGTATGTTCAAGTATGGAACAGATTTCTTCAAAAGGCAAAGGCATGTTAAGGGGTGGGAGGAATGCTTAATTCTTGTTCATCTTTTACTTATTCTGTCTAGGCAACTCCTAAACATATGTGGGAGGGCTGGCAAGGCTCAGATCTCCTAGACTCCCATGAGATGGTTCTAACACTCAAACAGTCACATGGGCCACATTGATGGTCTTCTTCGTCCAAGGAGAATACTTTTGAAGAAATCAACACTTGAAATATATGGCCATCTCCAGTCATCCTGATCTATATCTTGTCACTACACAGATGGCTCTGGAGGAGAAAATGAGACAGATAACTTTCACAGCCTTCCCTCACTGAAATCCAATTAAGTGTTGTGGTCTCATTTTCATGATTTTATTACTCTCTTTAAGAATGAAGGCAACAAAAATGAAACAACAACAACAACAACAACAACAACAAAAACCCTTGAACTTGTGGACTTTTAAATTCAGAATTAAAAACTATTAAATCTAGTGTTTTAAGATCTAAAAAGTACTTTATTGATGCTGTCTCATTTGATTCTCAGCAACGACTTCTATTACAGATGAGAAAATTGCCTGAAACAAGTGACCAACAAGAATAAAATGAGAATGATTCAAGTTTCTTCTCTTTCCAGGTCATCCTCTATTCAGCCACTAAAGTGATTTTCCAAAAGCATAGATCTGGTTATCTCCCTCACCCTCAACTCAGTAAACTATAGTGGGACCTAATTGCTTCCAGGATCAAATATAAAATACTCTGTTTGACATTCAAAGACCTTTATAACTTAGCTATTACCTTTCTAATTTTGCAGGCTACTTAACACATACTCTTCAAAACTTCTGACCCTCAATCTTTCTTGGTTCTGGGCAAGAGCCTATCCTCCCATCCAACTACTGACCTCCCTGGCTTCCTTTAAGTCGTAATAAAATCCTACCTTCTATAAAAAGCCTTCCCCAATTATTCTAACTTCCAATGCCTTCCTTCTGTGAATTATTTCCTATGTACGCTGTAGATATCTTGTTTTGTATATATTTGCTTGTTGTCTTCCCCCATTAGATTATGAGCTCCTTGAAGCTAGGGACTGCCTTTTCCCTTTTTTTTACCATCCACATCTCTAAGGGCAATCCCAAGCATATGGTGCTGCTGCTCTTCAGTATCTGACCCCATTTGAGGTTTTCTTGGCAAAGATACTGGAGTAGTTTGTCATTTCCTTCTCAAATTCATTTTTCAGATTAGTAACCTGAGGCAAATGGTGAAATGATACAGCTATTTCTGAGACTGGATTTGAACTCAAAGACAAGACTGCAATCTGTCAGTCTATCAATCTATCGGTCTATCAGTCAAGAAACATTTATTAAGAGCCTGCAATGTACCAGGCACTGTGCTATGTGCTGGGGTTTCAAAAAAAGACAAGAGACAGTCTTTACTCTCAAAGAGCTCACAGTGTAATGGAATCTACAGGAAAAATTTTCAAGAGCCCAGGATCCCCTGCATACCATACCATCAGAAAAGGACTTCAGTGAAGAAATGAGACATTCTTGTTTCCTTACACCTTCCACTCCCCTTTCCCTTCATCTCTCCTCTTCTCTAACCACCAAAGGAAAACATTCACTGAAAGGCTTTTTTCTGTCTCTCTTCAGTCCTGTACCTGGAAGGATCTGTTCTCGTATTTGAGGATATCTTCAAATTGATAGCTTTCTACTGTGTCAGTAGGTAAGTAGAACTCAGCTTATTTTCCCTTTTGTCCCTAAGGGTAATTAATCTTTTTTTTTTTTTATTAAATGTAAGCAAAAATAAACATTTAAAAAAATTAAGTTCTGAATTCCCTTCTCCCTTCCTTTGAGGGAAGGCAAACAATTTAATAAAGATTATAAATGTACCTTTATGTAAAACAGGTAATTATTCTTCTAATCACTGAGAAACTCAGACTATCAGAGCTATTACTAAGGAAGGTAAAGGAACTGAGGTTATCCATAGCAGACTTGGATATAGTTAAATGGAAGAATACTCACCTTAGAAATCAGAGGATCTTGGTTCAAATACCATCTTGGATGCTCACTATCTGTGTGATCCTGGACAAGTCACTTAACTCTTTACACCTCAGTTTCCTTATATGTAAAATGAGAGGATTAGACTAGATGATCCCTATGGTCTCTTTTTTTTTTTTCCTTAATAGTATTTTATTTTTCTAGTTGCATGTAAAGATAATTTACAACACTCATTTTTACAAGATTTTTATCTTTCAAATGTTTTCTCCTTAGCTCCCTTACCTCCTGCCTCCCCAAGACAGCAAACAATCTGATATAGGTTAAACATACGCAATCCTTTTAAACACATTTATGATGTTGTACAAGAAAAATGAGACCAAAAACTAAAAACTATAAGAAAGAAAAAGCAAACAGACCCCCCAAAAGATGAAAATGCTATGTTTTGATCCACATTCAGTCTATATGTCTTTCTCTGGATAGGGATGACATTTTCCATTTCAAGTCCATTGGAATTGTCTTGGACAAGCTATGGTCTCTTTCAAATCAAGATCCAAGATATTTCATGCATTCTTCAGTATATTTCTCTCAGTAAAAGTAGGTTAGAACTGGGATTCTTAACCTAGTATCCATGATGTTTTAATAGCTATATTTCAATATAATTGATTTCCTTTATAATAATATAAATTTTATTTAAAACATTATTCTGAGAAGAGATCAATAAGCCCCATCAGACTGTCAAAGGGGTCTGATGACAGAAAACAGTCACTTAATTAGAATGAACATCAAAGGTTAGTTTGAAAGAGTAAGAGAGCTTACAAAGGACCAACATGCAAGCATGGGGATTTAAGAAATGGGAAAGAGATAGTCCAACCCAATTTGCCTTGATGATAGGAAGAATTGGGGGCAGCTATATGTGTATGTCCAGGGCTGTTCAGATGATGCACAAAGTGTTAGTTCTGGACTCTGAAACACTAGGCTTCCCGAGTTCCAATCTGGTCTTGAAACCTAGCTGTGTGACTCTGGGCAAGTCACTTAATCCTGTTTTTCTCAATTTCTCATCTGTCAAATGAATTGGAGAAGGAGAAGGTCTTTGCCAAGAAAATCCCAAATGGAATCCCAGAGAATTAGATGTGAACTAATCAACATCATCAAATAGATCAAATAGATAGATAGGAGTCATATTTCTTTTTTAACCTTAGTTAAGTTTTCACCTTGAATCACTGCCCTAGGGAGCAGCTTTCCTCAACCCCTATTTTCCATAGCCAAAGGTCCACAGATTTTATAGATTTGAATTCCATCTCTGACAGTTACTAGCAGAGATTTTCTTCCCATTTTACTATTTAATTATGAGGATTAAGTGAATAATGTGTGTAAAGTAATTTCTTAAAGTATATTTTAGTTGGAATTTAGAATTGGAAATTACCTTAAAGATCTTCTACCCCCTCATACTACCTATGGAGGAAATGTGTCCCAGAGAAAGGAAGTACTTTGCCTGAGGTTACATTTCATCGTTTACTTTTGTCTGAATCTTCATGACCCCATTTGAGGTTTTCTTGGGAAAGATACTGGAACACTTTGCCATCTCCTTCTCCAGTTCATTTTTTAAGTGAGGAAACTGAGGCAAATAGAATTAAGTGACTTGCTCAGAGTCACACAGTTAGTGAATGTGTAAGGCCAGATTTAAATGAAGTGCTTCTTGCTTGTAGGCTGGTAGCAGACTACCCACTTTGCCACCTACTTGTCCTAACTGGTGCTCAAAATCATTTCAGTGTTCTTCCTCATATACCACATTGTATC
This sequence comes from Sarcophilus harrisii, assembly GCF_902635505.1. Lineage (NCBI taxonomy): Eukaryota > Metazoa > Chordata > Mammalia > Dasyuromorphia > Dasyuridae > Sarcophilus > Sarcophilus harrisii. The sequence goes on from NC_045427.1 coordinate 281,627,642, forward strand.
ATAATTAGTTCAGTCTGATAACGATGAGTACTTTAGAATCATCTTAGGTATATTTTTCATCAATGACCTGACAAAAAGTCAAAACATTAAGCCAACAAAAAGGAATTGAGTAGTTCTTCATTCAGGGAGCCATGGTTTATTGGCCCATCTTTGGGCAATGTATATTTGACTTGAGCTGCTTAATTTGGTGGATGTAAAAGTAACGGAAATAATAATATATTCCTATCTCCTAGGATTATTGTGAGAAAAACATTTTATATACTCTTAAGCTCTATATAAATGTAAGCTATTATTAGGGTTGGGACTAGATGTGGGATATCATTGGTGAAGGGAATTCTCAAGTGGGAAATATCCCTCTAACAATGCAGTCAACACCTTTTCTGTAAATACTTGTTTTAGAGAAGTGCCCAAAGCAGTAGGGATTAATAAGTAATTTTCACAGGGTCACACAACCAATATATATCAGGGGTAGAATATGAATCCAGCTCTTCCTGGTTCCCAACTCAGCTCTCTACCCACTCTGTCATCGTACCTTTCAAAGTCATTCTCATTATTTCATATTAATTTCAGAAATCTGATTTTATGTTTGTGGCTAGTGAAACGAAAAGGAGGAAAAAGTAAAAGCCTCCAGTAAGGGTCTTTGCTCATTGTGAATAGTCACCAAGGGCTCTAATTTTCTCTTTCAAACGTCAAAGAACTGTGGGAGTTAGTCTTGTATTATCCCTTTAAAAAAACAAAAACAAAAACATGAGAAATCTGAGATCTAAAAGGTGAAGTGAGACCAAAGTCACACAGCTAGTAAATGGAAGAGCTGGAAATGAGTCTGTGGTTCCAAAATAAAGATGATAATGTGGCTGGAGCCAGCAATTCCATCTCGGGGTTCCCATCTTTGGGGCAGTGGATATCACTGAATCAGGAAGGCTCATCTTCTAAAGTTAAAATCTGGCCTCAAACACTTAACTAGCTGGGTAACTCTGGGCAAGTCAATCCTCTTTGTCTCAGTTTCCTCATCTAAAATGAATTAGAAAATTGCGAACCACTTCGCTATTTTTGCCAAGCAAACCCAAAAGAGGCCATAAAGAGTAGAACATGAATGAAAACAACAATTCTTGCTCTTTTCCAATGAAGTACATCTTCTGTTCTTCAGCCTTAGGTAGCAGAGGCTTGAATTTACACTGAATCAGAGACTCCAAGCAAAGACTTTCATTAGAGAGAAGATACTATTTTTCTTTGCAGTCTCTCAGAAGGTATTTTCAAAGTATCATATTAAAGAGCATATCCTGATTCAATTATCTGATGTGAATATACAGACAATTCTGAAGAAAGAAGGGAGGGGTGTAGGGAAGGAGGAAGGAAGGAAAGAAAGAAGAAAGGAAGGAAGGCAGGAAAGGAGAGAAAGAGGGAAGGAGGAAGGGAGGAAGAAGGGAGGGAAAGAGAGAAGGGGAAGGGAGAAAGGAAGGAAACAGCATTTAAATAGTGTTTTGACATTGTGCTTTACATATATTATCTCGTTTAAAAATATATATACACACACATATAGGCTTTTTTGGTCACATTTGAGATCCAAGCTGTTAACTTCCTTCCCTTCCAACCCTATACTAGAAAAGGCCAACATTTGACACAGAAATATATATGTGAAACTACATAATACATAATTCTATGTATCAGTTCTTTCTCTGGAGATGGATAGTATCATTCTTCATAGGTCCTTTGTAGTTGATTTAAATATTCATATAACAGAACAGTTTAGTCATTCACATTTATTCTTCAAATAATATTGTTGTTACAACAGCAATACAACAGTTGTATACAACAGTCTCTTTGTTCTACTAGATTCATTTCATGGAAATCTTTCCATGTCTTTCTAAAATCAATCTACTTGTCACTTTTCACAGCACATTAGTATTCTATCACAGACTTATACTACAACTTATTCAGTCATTCTCCATTGATATGCATCCCCCAAATTTACAGTTCTTTCCCACAACACATATGTTAACTCATTTGATCTTCACAACAACCTGAGAAGGGAGTGCTACTATTATTTCTATTTTATAGATGAGGGAACTGAGCAGGAAGAGATTAAGTGACTTATCCAGACTTACCTGCCTAGTCAAGTCTTCCTGACTACAGGTCCAGTGCTCTATCCACTGCCCCATCCAGCTGTAAAGAAGGGAGCATTTATTTAGCACTTAATATGAGCAAAGCACTGGAATACAAATTAAGTAGGAAAGTCTCTGATGCTGCGGCCTTTACATTCCTTTTTTTTTTTTTTTTTTTAATTTGCAGTAAGTTTATTTATCTTTATTACACATTGCTTCATGAATCATTTTGGGAGAGAAAAATCATGGAAAAGATAAAAAAAACAGAAAAAAGAAGTGAACAGAGCATGTGTTGATTTACATTCAGTCTCCTTAGATCTTTTTCTGGTTGCAGATGGCATTTTCTGTCCTGAGTCTATTGGGATTGCTTTGGATCACTGCACCATTGAGAAGAAACAGGTCTTTCATAGTTGATCATCACTCATTCTTGCAGTTGTTATATACCATGTGTTCCTGGTTCTGCTTGATTTACTCAGCATCAATTCATGTAAATCTTTCCAGAGGCTTTTATATTCCAAAAGGGTTACTAAGAGGGAGATCTAATATGTTAGGTGACAGAGCTATGATCTAAAAAGATCTTGATAGTCTAGGATAATAGGCCAAATCCATTCAATAAGGTAGAATCTAATAAAGAAAAATGTAGTCTTATTCTTGGGTTCAAAGATTCAACTTCACTAATTCAGGATACATAAAGCAGAAGCATGGATTTCTGGTGAAAATCCAAGAATTTTTTTTGGAATACAAGCTCAAAATGAGTCAGCAATGCAACATGGCAAGGAATGGGGCAGGAAAGCTGATATATAAAGTGATACAATGGATGGAGTTTTAGGCCTAGAGCTATAAAAACCCAATTTCAAATGCAACTTTAGACATTTACTAGCGATGTGACCCTAGGTAAGTCACCTAAGTTTTTGTCCATTGTAAAATAAGATAATAGTAACTACTTCCCAGGGTTTCTGTGAAGATTAAATGAAATAATATTTGTGAGGTGCTTAACATAGTACCTGACATACTAGATAACCTTAACAAATCCTTCTTTCCTTTCATATCTTAGATTGCATTAACATGGGCATTAATAATCCCAGAAATGGAATATCACAGTCTGTTTGGAGAGCAATATTTTAGAAAGGACATTGACACATGAGAGTGAAAACAAGTGAAAGTGACCTGGTCAGTGAGAGGATCCAAGATTACAACATATGAGAAGCATTTGGAAGAACTTGTTAGCCTGGAAAAGCAAAGAAATGAGGATAATGTTAGCTATTCTCAAGAATTTGAAGAGCTACCATATGGAGGATGAATTAATCTTATTTATTAGTCCCAGAAGATGACTTAGGATCAGCTGGTAAAAGCAATAGAGAAGCAAATATAGATTTTTTAAATAATAGTTTTTATTTTCAAAATACATGCAAAGATACTTTCCAACATTCACCCTGCAAAAAACTTGTGTTCCAAATTTTTCTCCCTCCCTTCCCTTTCCCCCTATCCACTAAACAGCAAGTAATCCAATATAGGTTAAACATGTAAACATGTGCAGTTCTGCTAAACATATTTCCACTGTACAAAAAGGAATACATATATATTCTTTATTTAACAAAAAAAGTCTAAACTAGGGTTGTTAAAAGAAATAGGACTGTTACCATTGTTCCCAATAGCTAAAAAATTCATGATTCCTTAGACATTTGGCATGAAATGTATCTTAGAACATGTGTTGGAATATGAAAATTAAAATACTAGGACTTACTAACACCAAAAAAACTATTAGAAGATGGATTGTTAGAATGGAAGGGACCTTAGGGACTATGTCATTAATGAGTTCTTCATATGAACCCATGTATTTTTCATTTCTCTTTTCCTCTCTCTCCCCAATATTCCCTCTCCCTTCTCTCATGTGCGTGCTGTTACAGAGATTTGCTGCCCTTCACCTTAAGACTGCCTCAGGCGATTTTGGAAGCCAACAACTTTAAAGAGCTGGAAACCATCTCTAACCTGGGGCTAGGTAAGTCTTCTACAAGGGAGAGAGCTGCTGAGACTTTAACAGAGCAGCCTTTTGGTGTGCTCCAGGCTATAGTGGCCAACCGAGCAAGCTGGATTCCTCCTATCTCTTATCCTGGAGCCTTAGGTGAAAAGATTTTCAGAATTTTCAGTAAACTGACTCTTGATGGGAAATTTGATATTTGTAGGAATTTCAGGCTCATATGCATAGCAGTATCCCTGGAAATTGGTGTTAGCCTTATTTTAGTGACAAAGCAAGCAGTTTGTCTGCATGGTTAAAGTAACTTAAATCTAGAGCTCTCTTTCTTTACCTACAATCTAGCAGCTAAAACCATCTCAGATGGAAGAAAGCATATCTTGATTTTAAGAATGTCAAATGGCACTCTGGCTCCCAGAAGAAAGTGGGGAATGAGACAAGTAACATAAAGATAAAACATTACAATCTAGTAGTATACAATCTAATAAGGTTTTCTGTCAAAATTACTACTACTACAAGCCCCTCTTCCAACTCCACCTACTCACCAACCTTAGTCTAATAATAATTCCAGGCTAGTCTACTCTGGGGGTAACTATGTAGTGTAATGAATGGAGCACTGGGCCTAGAGCATGAAGACATAAGTTCAAATCCACTATTACACAATCTGTATGGCCCTGGATAAATCACTTAACCCCTTTAGCCTCAGTTCCTTATCTGTGAAAATGAGGATACAGCTGCAGAAGGAAATGGCAAACCACTCTAGGATCTTTGCCAAGAAAACCCCAGACACAGAAATAACTGAACAACAATAAGTCTACCCTGTACCTCAACTATATCACCTTCCTGTCTTTATTCATTCATTCATTATTTATTATTTATTTATTTACTGTTCCATATACCTGAATGCTTCACATATTCCCTACTCCCACTAATGCATTTTCACTTTTAAAATTCTGTCCTATCTCTGGAAGTCAATTCAGATGTCTCCTGTTCCAAGTTTTTGGTAATTTTCAATTCTTTGTGACCTCATCCGAGGTTTTCTTAGCAAGGATACTAGAGTAGTTTACCATTTGCCCCTCCAGCTCATTTTACAGATAAGCAAACTGAGGTAAACAGATACAGATAAGGAAACTGAGGTAAACAGAGGTGAGTGACTTGGCCAGAGTCATACAGCTAGTTAAGTGTCTGAGGCCAGATTTTTACTCAAGGCTTCTTGACCCCAGACTCAACACTTTATTCACTGTACCACCTAACTGCCTCCGTTCTAAAGAGTAGCACACAATTATGAACCAGAATTGTAGTGTCAAGAAAGCATATTCCTTAGAAAAGTGACTCCTTAAGAGAGGGTGCATATTTTAAAGCAATCCTATTTCTCCTTCCTTTCCCCATTACACACTTGGGAAAGTTTGAGTCGTCACAGGATCTTAGGTTTACAGTTATAAAAATGCTAGAGGTCATTTCCTCCCTCTCTGTTATGTTGCCTCTCACTTTTTCCTAAGGCAATCTGCTTTAAAGGCACTGGAATTAGGATACCTGGTTCAGATTCTGGCTGTCACTTCTTATTTATAAAATGAGGATAATAGTTCTTTTACCATCTGCCTCACAGGGTTATTATGAGGAGAAAATTTTGTAAACCTTGAATTCCTATAGAATTATAAGTGGTTGTTATTTCATTTTTTTTAAAACCCCATTGAACTTAGATTGAGGTATTTTACTAAAACCTAGCCAGTCACAAACATAAAATTCAAGGATGTTTACCTTGTCTGGACCCTGAGGAGAAGTTATAAGCCTCAGGGAGAAAAAAAAAATGTCACAACTGAACTTGAATTTGAAAAATTCTGATCACCCCTGAGAAAACCACATTCCATTTTGGAACCAGATACTTCTTTTATCCTGGGACTGCACAGCAGGGATGACAAGCTCCCAGCTGTATCTCATGACAAGGATGTCATTTCTGGGGTAGGTGTTGAGAAAGTTGACAGTTCTTAAAATTCTGCCATGTCAACATTCACTTCCTTAAAATCTGGTTTCAAGTGAAACCCAGTGCTCATATCTTGAGAAATTGAATTGTCTTGCTTATACACAGAATTGTCAAGTATCTGAGGTCCTATTCTGGAAACATGGTTTTCTGAGGTCAGAGCTCTGAGAAAAGGCTTTTCCTAGATTCTTTTTTTATCATAGTACTATACCTCAGATATATTTTCCTGTGCCTCCTCATCTATGTCAAAGTCCCTCCCTTCTGTTTTTTGAAGCTTTTCCTGACCTACCTATCTATCCTCAGCTAGAAGTAATCATTCTTTCCTTAAATGTCTCAGTAAAACCATAGATCAACCTTTTTCTCATTTTCCCTGATATCATAGCTACATGTTCATTTAGATCCACAACACTCCCAATTGGATTGAAAGCTACTTAAGAACTGAGTCTGTCCTATATTTCTTCCCATTGCCCAGTACAGAGCCTTGTGGATACCTAATGGTTGGGTTTTTTCTACATTTTAAAAAATAATAGCTTTTTATTTTCAAAACATATACATATCTAGTTTTCAACATTCACCCTTGTAACACTTTCTTCTCCAAATTTTTCTCCCTTCCTTCCTCCTACTTCCCTCCCCTAGATAGCAAGTAATCCAATATAGGTTAAACATGTACAATTCTTCTAAACACATTTCCACATTTATCTTGTTGTGCAAGAGAAATCAGATTAAAAAAGGGGAAAAATGAGAAAGAAAGAAAAAAAGTAAGCAAACAACAACAACAAATGGTGAAAATCCTATGTTGTGATCCACGTTTAGTCCTCATAGACCTCTCTCTGAAGGCAGATAGTTTTCTCTGTCAAGTCTATTGAAATTGGCCTGAATCACCTCATTGTTGAAAAAAGCCATGACTATTCTGATCATTGATTAAATTCTAAATCCACATAAATATATCATTTTCTAATCCATATCTCTCTATCTTGCCTTCTGAAAGGAAGAAAGAGACTCAAATGCTTTGCTGATAACTATACAAGGAAGAAATGAAGCTCTTGAAGAGCTAATTGTTCAATTTTCCATGTGAGCAATTTACCCCTAGAAATTGGCAAATCATATTAGGGCATGAACTATATAATTTTGTTGATTTAAGACTTAAGAAAATGATGGAGAAAATACTGAAGAATTAAACTTAAAATTGTATCTTGCATACAATTTTTTGGTTGTTAAACATTTGCAGACCTACTGCAACATAATATATCTGATATGATCTTCATATTTGCATAAAAGATTCTGCCTTTTATTAAACTAAATTTTTATGATTAATTTGTAGTTTGTTTTTTTTTATCTCATTCAATTGAGTGATTGTGAAGGAGTGAGCTGCTATAGAGATTCAACTTTAAAAGTTGATCTGAGCCCCTCTAGCATCTTGATCAGGAATATCCTCAATGAATAGATAGAAATGATCATAATGATTTTATAGAAGTGAGAAAGAAGGTATTTGACTTTGTAACTGTTGTTGTCTCCTTTGTTGCCTTTTTAAATAAACAATATCAATGCATGACATTTTGTATTGTTCTGGAATTTTCCTCTCTCTGTGTATCTTCACAATCAATGTCTGAGTACTTTTAATTCAGTTTGATTGAAAGTGGCCTACAAGGAGACCATTTCCTATTTATATAAGGCACTGTATTAGGTTCTGACAATACAAAGACACATACAAAATAGTCTCTACCTCAAGGAATTTATATTTTACTGGGTGGAGACACTATGTGCACAAATAAACAGTGACAGGAAATTTAAAATATTTTATCATAGGATTTAGAGTTGGAAAACACCATGGAGATATGTAGTTCAAATTTCTCATTTTACAAAGGAAGAAATAGAAGTTCAGGTAAATTGCTCAAGATCAATCACTTTAGTAGTAAATTAACAGATGTAAGATTTGAACATAGATCCTCTGACTCCAAATCCCATGTTCTTTCTATAACATTTCCTTGTATTTTGTATCTATCACTAATTTCTTCTTGGTCAAATTCAGTTGCTTTTTTTCTCTTTAATTTCAGGTTTTTAAAAGTCATTTCCCCCTCCTTGTTTATTGAGTACTATGAAGATGTTAACATCCAGATATAGTAATTCCATTGTCAGCAATGAGAAGTCTACATTTCTATAGAAATTCTGACAAATCAGTTACATTTTATATCTATTTGTGGTCCTCCTATCAACCTGAGACAATAATATGTTATATTTTTCCTTTTTAAAGAGTTGCAATTAATCTAAATTGCCCTAGGCTGTCATATCACTCTAATTGGCAAGGACATCAATAATTTATTAGTTAAACTAACTTCCCAACTTTTTGACCCCTTCATTATAAAAGCTATTTTATATCATTCAAATGTCTAAAGACTGTTGGTAACAAAATCAGTGTCTTTACTTTTATCCAATTTCACTTTTCACATAATTTTAGTAGGTTAAACTAGCCATTGTAAGTGTTCTTGTTGTTTTCATCTTTATCTTTACATTTCCCTCTAATTTGATATAAATTTTCACTTTTTCTCTAATCAATAAATTATTTTACTTTCATTTTATAAATGTTATAAGATAGTCAATTTCATTTTTTGTGATGTTAAGTCCTCAACATAATCACTTTTTTATGATCTTCTTGAAGAAAAGGTTCATTATATATGTGTTTTGGTTTGTTGTTTAGTCAATTCAGTCTTCTTTGTGACCCCTTGGGGTTTTCTCTGCAAAGATACTAGCGTCGTTTGTCATTTTCTTTTTTTACTGAGGCAAACAGGGTTAAGTGACTTTCCCAGGGTCATCCAGCTAGTAAGTGTCTGAGGCCAGATTTTAACTCAGGAAGACAAATCTTCCTAATTCCAGGCTTAGTACTCTATCCACTGTGGCAAAATTTCTAAATAATTTGTATAACTTTGATGCCTTTCATTTCTTAAAGTTTTACCAACTTTTTTTTCTTTGCTATCTTCCCTCTATATCCACCTACACAACAAAGTCATCAGTTATCATAGTATATGCTGATTTTGTTTGGAAAAGCATTTTATTTCTTCACAGAACATTTTTATTTCTCCATCCTCTACAGTAGATGATTACAAATAAGTAGCAATTTTCTACTTATTCGTCTATTTATTCTACTTTTTGAACATTCTAAAGTGAGCTGATCAAATGCCTCTTGAAGTTATGCTTCTTTTTGGCTTTTGGCTCATGTAATCCCATTATCTGAGCTCATGATGCTGCCTTCAGATATCCACAAAAGGGTGATTCCTGTGACCCTAGTAGAGCCTCTAAAATGACTATTTCCACATCTGGAATGAGACAAGAGCAGAGGCAATTAATGAGAACTTTCAAGAAGACATGACATGATAAGGATTAAAATTATTGTGTAGCCTCTGAGCACCATGCTCAAGCATTTGTCAGTGCCTCATATAACATAAATTGTTTTTCTGTTTCTCCTCTGCCCACTTGCCACTAAGAAAAACCACTAAGGAAAACCACTAACTTCCCCTTTTTTCTGAAATGTCACACAATCAAACTGCCTCCGCAGTTCTCTAGCATGTTATTTGCAATGCTAAATGACCCTGCCATGGAAAAGGTATCAACTAGTGGCTGACCAATCAATGATTGGGAGCAAGATTACCTGTGACATTGAGCTAGTAACCATCAGGAACTGGCCCTTAAGGTCATATGGCTCCCCAATAATTTTGTTCACGTTTATTGTTCTCAGACACACACACACACTCCAATCCCCCTTCCCACTAAATTTTCTTCCTGCTTCCAAATGAATGATCTTTGCAAAGATCTTTCTGAACAACTATGGAAAATGTGTTCCTTTAAAAAAATTATTTCTAAGTAACATAGCTACAAGAAGAATTCATAATCTAATGGTACTTTAATATTTATAAAGCACATTCCCACAAAAATCCTGTGATGTAGATAATCAAATATTATTCTCACTGGAGGACAGCTAGTTGATGCAGTGGATAGATAGAACACCAGCCCTGAAGTCAGGAGGACTTGAGTTCAAATCTAGTTTTAGACACTTAACACTTCCTAGCTGTGTGACCCTGGGCAAATCACTTAACCTCAATTGCCTGAGGGGGAAGGGGGAAATCTGATTTTGAATTATTATTATTCTCACTTTACAAATAAGGGAACTGAGAGGCGAAAACAACTTAAATTTTGCCTTGCTATAAGTCACAGATTAGTGAGTGGCAAAGTCAGGATTTGAATTCAGGTTTCTGTACTTTTTCCACTTCAGCATGATATATTATCATCACCATTTTACAAAATTAGGAAGCTAAGCAGAGAAGTTACTTGCCCAAGGTCATGTTATTGTTGTTTAGCTGTGTCCTGCTCTTTATGACCCCATTTGGGCTTTTTTTGACAAAGATACCGGTGTAGTTTGTCATTTCCTTCTCCAGTTTATTTTACACATGAGAAAACTGAGACAGAGTTAAGTGACTTGCCCAGCTTCGTACAACTAGTAAATATCTGAGGTGAAATTTGAACTCAAATCTTCCTTCCTCAAGACATGACATTCTGTCCACTGTACTACCTATCTCATGCCCAGGGTCATTGAGCTAGTAAGTACAGACCAAGATGCAGTCACAGCAATGGCCTATAGCAAATTTTGAAGGAATAGTTTGCCCATGAATATTTTTATTTCCCTTTCTCCTTCACCGTCTCATTTTCAGTATTTAATTTATTTCATTTAGTGCAACCATCTCACTTTACAGATGAGGCGATTAAGGCCTACTTGGGTAAAGGGATTTAGAGTATTTATTCCACCTGTGTAGACACTGCCCTTAACATTGACTAAAAACTTAATTTTGAGAATGGGAAGTTATAGTAAGTACAAATTATTTCTTTTTCAGTAGTTCCCACACCCCAAGAAATAAGCCCATTATATATAAACATTAAGGGCTTTGTAATTTTTTTGTAAGTCATTATCATTTTACTGGAACCTACTAATCTACCTGCTTTTCTGTGCTCTTCCCATATGTATTTTAGTTTCCATAGAATTTGGGGATTACAAAACACCTCAGAAGCCATCGAGTTTACCCAAAACCCAAATCTTATGTGCAACATCCTTCTTCCCCTCCCTAGCTTATTTACATATCCTTACAACTAGCCTAGAATGCAGATGCTATTATTATCAGCTCCATTTTACAAATAAAGAAACTGAGATTCTGAGAGGTAGGATTTGAACTCATCTTCTTGACTTCTCTAAAGTAGTTTACAGTCTAATAGGAAGATAAAACTTGTATACAACTAACTGTATATAACTGTATAAAATAACTAAAATGCAAAGGAACAGGCAAAGAACCTTAAAAAACCTGAGGAAGGAAGCAACACTTAATTGGAGGGATCAGGGAAGATTTCATGGAGAAAGTGACAGCAGAGAGGGACTTGAGAAAACAGAAATAGGAAGTAGATGGGATTCATCCAGATATGAATAAAGGTAAATGAGAGATGACAAGATTAAAACAGGGTATTATTAGTAGTTTATTTTGGCTATAATACATGAAGGAGAACATGATGGAAGAAAATAAGTATTATAGAAGGTCTTAAATGCCAGAGTCAAGAGTTTATATTCATTCAATAATAATAATAGATAATATTTATATAGTACTTTACCAAAATTATCTTACTTTAGCCTCACAAAAAGTCCGAGATAGGAATAGTCTTTTACAGAGGAAGAAACTGAGGCAGATGGAAGTTAAGTGACTTGGACAGGGTCATATAGTTAAGAATTACCAGAGGCAAAATTATAACTCAGCTCTTGCTGTGTCTAAGACCAATGTTCCATCCACTGGGCGACCTAACTGCCTAGGCAATGGGGAACATAGTAAATACTATATAAATATTGGTGATGATGATGATCTATCGTAATGGTAGTGATGGTGGTGGTGGTGGTGGTGGTGGTGGTGATGTTAAAAATGAGAAGAAAGACAGTTCCTGCCTTTAAGAAGCTTACAATCAATGAAGAAAGACAAAAAGAAACTGAAAAACTGGTGTAGGGAGAGAATAATCAAAGAGGGAATGTGGAGCAGAGACATAGTTCATGAATCTGAAATCACACAGAGCAGCTGATCCAAAACTCTGAGCCCTCCATTAAAGAGGCTGTGGGAGTGTTTTGCTTTGCCCTTGATCAGATGGGAGGGACAACTGTGATTAATGAAGAAGTTTTGAGTATCAGAATTGAAGCAATATCCATGATGATATTTCCGGCGATGATTTTATCCTGAGGGAAGCAGGATTTCCTAGAGTGAAAACCAAGAGGTACAGCTTATGGGAAATAAAGAGGAAGCGATAAACTTGTTCATTGTAGAGATCCCTATTTCCAAAAAATAGAAACTGAAAACAACTACCATTAAAAATTGGAATCAAAAGTATAATATTCCTTTTCCTTAATTAGAAGAGGGGATGAAAAGTAGAGGTAGCATGCTAAAAGTCAATACTATTATTCATTTCATAAATAGCATTAACTTTTTGTGAAGAATTTGAGGGCCACTGTTCCCTTTGACCTCACTGATAAGTTATTGCTCTGGGGGATGAGACGAGAGGACATACAGCTTTGTTCTAATATCTTTTTGAGTTCTTCCAGAAGATTCTCTGAATTTCAGCTAAGTCCATCTAGTTCCTATTCTCCAACATTAGGAAGCTGATTCCTTTTTTAGGTACTTACATAAAGTATTGTGATTCTATGGGACTCAGTCCTTATCCATGTTTCATTATCATATTTACTCTTGATTTGGCTGAAAGCAAAGATCAATCAATCAATTTATTAAGTGCCTACTATGTGCCAGGTATACAGTTTCTTCAAATTTGTGGGTCATTTAAAATTGATACATAGCTGATACAGAAAATGGCAGAATGATGATGTCAGAAACTTCTAACAAGGTGGAAATATAGAAACCACCAAGCTGTAATTCATTAGGGATAAATGTACACATACATATAGGTACAGGATATAGGAAATATGGTTAGAAAAGGTACTTGTGAAGAAGATGACATGGGGATTTTAATGGATTGCAAGTTCAATACTTAGACAGCTAAGTGATACAGAGGATAGAGTGCCCAGCCTGGAATCGGGAAAACCTGAATTAAAATTCAGCCTCAGATATTTTTACTAGATGTGGGATCCTAAGCTGTATTACTGTGGGGCAAGTCACTATTTGTCTCAATTTTCCTCATTTGTAAAATGAACTGGAGAAGGAAATGGCAAACCACTCCAGGATCTTTGTCAAGAAAATCCCAAATGGTGTCACAAGAATCAGGAAACAACTAAATAAGCTCAATACAAAACACTACAAAATTGTAGTACATTTTTAGTTTTAATAGCTTAAAACTATACAAAGACTTTGGGGGTATTCTGTTTTGCAGGTGGTAAAATACAGTATGAAACTCAAAAAGAAACAGATCCCTGTAGTTGCTGCACATTGACTTAACCCCCACTCCCTACACAAATTGACATCATCTATGTTGTAATGTATTTTGTTCTGTTAAACATTTTTCGATTACATTTTAGTCTGGTTCTTGCTCCACTTAGGGTTTTTTTAAAGAACCATTTGCAGTCTCTTTTGGCATCTCTGCTCTGATAGAGTTTTGGTTTTGGAATTAAAAAGATGTGAGTTCATATTCTGCCTCAGTTACTGGGTTATATGCCCACTGGCGAGACATTAAATCTCTTTATCTTTAAAATGAGGAATAGGACAAGGTAAGAGCTGACAGAGAACTATAAGGCAAGGGTATACATCTAATGTCAGCACTCTGAGTCTAAGCCTGGTTGCCCTGCTCTAATTTTGGCAACTGATGTTTATCTTGGAAAAGAACTGGGTTTTTTTTTTTTTTGTTGTTGTTGTTTGTTTATTTTTTAAACAAAAGTGTTATATGAAAAAGAAAACTAGGAGGCATATTTGAACTCAATATACTGTCTAATAATTAGAACAGTCTGAAAATGGAATTGGATGCCTTGAGGAAGTAATGAGTTCCCCATTGTTTGAAGTTTTCAAATTAGTGGCAAAGTAAACATTTTGTTGGAGAATGTTATATAGGGATTTCAGGATCAGGTATGGATTGGATTAAATGACTTATAAGATCCCTTCCACCTCTGTAATTCTATATAGGTAGTTTCAAGAAAGTCTCCTTTACCAAAAATATTTCCCCTACAAGTGCTTAATTTCTACTACTGGGGAGTCACTCTTTTGAGTTGAATAAATCCTAACTCTTTGTATATGATATTTTAAATTGGATTCCTAAGAAGGATAATGCATGAAGTTGCTAACACCTTAGTTTAAAGGAATTTTCCTTAAGAAATAATGTAGAGAGAGATAAACCAAAATCAGTTCCAATAGAGCAATTTCCTTCACAGGCTAATTGTACACTATTTCAAAGTCTGATTCTTTTTGTACAGCAAAATAACTGTTTGGACATATATACATATATTGTATTTAACTTATACTTTGCATATTTAACATGTATTGGTCAACCTGCCATCTGGGGGAAGGGATGGGAGGAAGGAGGAGAAAAGTTGGAACAAAAGGTTTTGCAATTGTCAATGCTGAAAAATTACCCATACATATATCTTGTAAATAAAAAGCTATATAAAAAAAAATAATAATGTAGAGAACACCCTACAATTCCCTCCCTCAATTTTTTTTGAAGCTTAGAAATAACAAAAATGGGGTCCGTTGGCCCTAACTCTCCAAAAAGGCCATAGGATCTGTGCCAATAAGTTATTTAATCAATAGTTCTCTTCCCAGGACCATTTAAGGATCTCTCAGCTCTACCACTGACCTGATGTCCCTAGATAATTATCATCATCTTTGCAATTTCCAGGAACGTTATTATAAGTAATATTAGTCTAGTGGAGGAAGCATTCAGAGTCAAAGTTTCAAATTTAGATTCTGTCATTGACTATGTAACTTTGAGCAACTGTCATTATCTCATGTTATATTGTTAATATTTTATAAATAGTAATTGTTATCAATAATAACTGATATTCAGTAATTTATGTTTACAGAGCATTTTGCACACATTAGTACATTTTAGACTTATAACAACACTGTGAGAGAGGTACTGTGGGAATTATTCCCAATTACTGATTTGGAAACTGAGGCCCACCAAGGTGAAATGGATTGCCCTATATCATGTGACTACTAAGTGGCCCAACCAGAACACAAAAATTTTCATTTTCAGAAAAAAAGTACTTTAATAAAAATATACTCTAAAAAGTATTTTGGCTTATCCCTCTCTAATATATTTATCATGTAATTATATATTATAGATATCTGTATATAAGTCTTTCCCCTGAATTAGTTCCATCAAGTCATATGCAAACTCATATCTCCCCTAGAACCTAACACAATGTTAGGTACTACAATATTTAGGAAGTATTTAAATGTTTATAGAATAGAATTGATTAAATATTTGGATGAGTTTGATAACAGATTAGGATATAGAAGGAAGTTTATTGAAATTATTGAAGCAACATAGTAAAGTGATAAGAGACAAAGGCTTGATATTAAAATATTTAAGTCCCAGACTCTGCTAATTACTATCTATGTGAATTGGAATAAGTCATCTCACATTTGCTCTCCATATAATGAAATTAGGCTAGATGCCCTCCCAATTTCCTTTCAGGTTGGGAAACCAATCTCTGTCTTTCTGTCCAGAATGATTGAGGATTGATTTAAAGACTGGGAGATAGCATGACATTTTCCTGAAGTTTCTTACAGTTTGAGATTTTGACATTGAACTTGGATGAAATGAAAAACTCAGTTTAAGGCTGAATTAAAAAGTAAGTTTCAGCAATTTTTAGTTTAGTGTTATGATTTCCTTGTCTATAAGCAAAATAATCCCTATAGTAGAAATAATTCTAGACAGGAAATCTGGATTTTAATCCCAGGTCATCCACTTAGAGTGCTTGGACAAGCCCCTTCCCTGATAATGAATTTAGTTTTTTCCCATGGAAAATTATCTGTGAGGTGCTACTCAGTGTTGACATTCTATTATTGGCTCATTAATTTATTCTAAATAGTGGCTATGCTTCTCCACTTAGAGTTAGTCACATAGATTTCTGATTGTCTCGGAATTAGCATTTGGTTCAGCCCATGATCCTCATGTAGAAGTTCATTATGAGCTCCATCATCTCCCCAAGTCTACACTACAAAATCTTTCATTGTGACATATTCATTCTTCCTTTGTTCCAGGTTCAAAAAATCTCTTTCCAAAACTAATCCCTCAGATGATGTTCTTAATCCCATCTCCTCTCATTGGAAATTTGCTTCTTGATCATTTTATTATTTTTATCTCCCATATTTTTTGTTTCCCCCTCTCCTTTCTACTTATTCTTTACTACCTAGAAATATATAAATCTCTCCTATGCAGACATAACCAGAAATTCAATCCCCATTTGCACATAACAGTTTTCATTATTGGAAATCGATTGTAGATTGTTGTTTTGGGTTTTTAAAAGTATATTTTGCAAAATAAAAAATTGCAGTCATACTTTTTGCATGAATATACAACATCCAACATAGTATGGTAAAGGAACAAAGAACATTTAAAGTTAGACTATTAGAATTATGATTTTCCCACCATTTGCAAAGTAACTTTAAGATCAGCTGATCTAATACCCTCATTTTATTTTGGTAAGTGGTATTTTGGACCACTTACCAAAGTCACAATTCTAGTAAGTAAAAAATCAGGACTTTTTATCATTGGTTTCTTTAATACTTTTTATCATTGGCTCCCCATCTCAGTACACCATAACTCCAATCAAAGGCCTGTTTGTAGGTATTGTGAAATGCTTCCGATTACCCCTAAGAATCAGGAACTGCTGTGAAAACTTGAAAGAAAAGCAATGAAAAAGGGGAGGGGGGAAGTGAAATAAAGTCTTCCCACTGTCCTCTCCCACCTCATCCTCACTGCTTCCTCAGCACTTAAGCAAATCAGGAGCAGGAACTTATGACATCTCTCCTCATTTCCCACTCCTCACACAGGTTTCTGGGACTCGTCTCTAAATCCTCGGAAAAGGAAAGAAACCCTGGGTCTGCTCCCGAAGGACTCAGCTCTGGCCACACCCCTTGCCACCAGCCTCAGATCCCCCTCGTGTTACGCAAACTGCTCGTGTGAAATTGAGTTGTCGATAGGAAATGACAGATTGTGGTTTGTGAATCCTATTTTTATAGAGGACTGTAGCAGTTCACTATCTTCAGATGAACCCCTGCTTCAGAGCAGCCAGACCAGTTCGGATCCCCCTGTTGTTAGCTCGTCTGCTTCTACAAGAATTCCTAGAAGGCGGCCACCCCCTCCTCCTCTTCCTCCTCCTCCTCTTTCTTTTGCACCTGCTCCTGCTGCTGTTGGCCCCCTCTCTCCTTCTGCCCTCACTGTCTCCGCTGCTGCTGTTGTCCCCCCTTTTCCACCTCCCTCCACTGTCTCTGCTGCTGCTGCTGTTCCCCTCTCTCCTGCCCCCACTGTACCTGCTGCTGCTACTGTCCCCCCTTCTCCTCCTCCCCTCACTGTCTCTGCTGCTGCTGCTATACCCCTCTCTCCTGCAGCTCCCCCTGTCTCTGTTGTAACTGCTCCTCCTTCCACTACTGTCTCTGCTGTAATCACTCCCCTCTCTCCTCCTGCTTCCTCTGTCTCTGCTGCTGCTCCCCTCGCTCCTCCTGCTCCCCCTGTCTCTTCTGCTACTGATGCTCCCCTCTCTGCTCTTGCTCCCACTGTCTCTTCTGCTGCTGCCCATGCCCCCCTCTCTCTTAGGGAATCTTCTCTTTCACCAGTTCCTTCACCCTGCCTTCCAATTTGTATATCCTCTGCACCTCCTACAGAACTCCCTGAAAAGTCTGGCCAACAGCCCTTGACTCCCTGTGCAAAGGTCCCGCCCCGTCCTGTAAACCTAAGACATATTGGTGAAGACCATAAAAAGGAGACTGTGGTGTCCTACTCATCCCCACAGTTCCTGGCATCCAAAAAGGGCACCCGGCCAGCTATCCCCCCCAGAAGGAGGCTCTCAGAGAGGATTTCATCAGAAGACAACAGCATGGTGAAGACTGATAGGGCTGAAGGACTGAGGGGTCAAGAGGAACAGCAGGGTAATCCCAGGACCATCTCCAAAAGCCCTCCAACCCAAAAAGCACCAGCTGCTCCCGGAAGAACTATGGAACAGGTTGTACAGGTGGAGGAACCTGTCCAAGTAGGTGGTATAGGGAATGGCCCTGAGCAACCCAAAAAAACTAAACAACCTCCCATTCCACCACCAAGGAAGAAGAGGATTTCTCGGCAGCTTGCTTCCTACCTCCCCAGCCAACTGGAGAATCCTGAACTCATAGGGGAACAGCCATCTGGACAGACCATCCCAAGTCTTTCTATAACCAGCTCCCCTGCCCAAGAAGGCCCTACTACCCACTCAGTGATTCAGGGGGAGGTCAAAGGCACCCCCCAGTCCTTGGGTTCCTCAGAGTTCACAGGCTCCATAGCTTCACTGGCTGACAGCCTGGGGACACCCACCCTCACCCCAGACCAGGACTCCTACTCAACCAGCAGCACAGAGGATGACCCAGACCAGTACAGCAACGCCAGTGTAAAGAAGAAGTCCTCTGTGATCCTGGGCAAGGCCAAACACCGACTGTCTTTTGTCAGCTTCTCCAATGTTTTCAATGCCTTCCTTTCCAGCAATCGTAAGCTACAAAAGAAAGTGGTGGAGCTGGCCCAGGACAAGGAGACATACTTTGGTAACCTGGTCCAGGATTATAAAGTGTACAGTTTGGAGATGATGGCAAAACAGAGCTCCAGCACAGAGATGCTCCAAGAAATCCGAATGATGATGACCCAGCTGAAGAGTTACCTGCTGCAGAGCACTGAGCTCAAGTCTTTGGTGGACCTCACTCTTCATTCGGAGGAAGAACTCGGTGAGTGCTTAGCAGGAGTAAAGACCCTGCAAATGCCAGGTGGGGGATGGATGAGGCTTAGGGAATTGGGAGGGGTGGGTTTGTGGTAGAATCTTATATCTATAATGTTCTGCTTTTTCTGGTTTCCTTCCTCGCCATCAAATAATGATAGAGCTTCACCTTTCTATAACATATTACTATTGACAAAGTGCTTTCCTCACAATTCTCTGACCTAGATGGTATGAAGATTATTATTTTTATTTTTCAATTGAAGAAAACAATGGTCAGACTAGTCAAAATGACCAGTCCTAGATCACAGAGCCAGTAAGTGGCCAAGCCAGGATTATCATTGTTATTGCTGTTATTGTTGTTGTTATATAAGTTAATAAGTCCTGTGGTAGGATGAGGGACAGTCGGTGCAGCAGATTTGAGAGGATATAGCAAATGTGAGACAGGGTATAGGAGCTGAATGGAGAAAAGGTTCAGGAGAGGTAGAGGGACATCAGCAGTAGTGCTAGCATGGGGCTGAAGGAGAGAAAGGAACATGTATGTATATTTGTAATATATATTCTATACACACACACATTGTTTTGTTTTGTTTTTTCAGTCATTTTCAATCATTTCCAACTCTTTGTGAACCCTTGTAGAGTTTTCTTGGTAGGTGTACTAGAGTGATTTGCCATTTCTTTCTCTAGTTTATTTTATGGATGAGAAAACTGAGACCTGTTAAGTGACTTCCCCAAGGTCACACAGTGTCTGAGGCCAAATTTGAATTCATAAAGATGAGACTTCCTAACTTTAAGCCTAGTGCTGCTCATACATACATATATATGAAAGAATTATAAGTGCTTATGCACGTATACTTTACAAGTATATACATGTATAGACATGCATACAATTATGTGGGGTAACAATGCACTGCATCTATACATGTATACATTAACATATATTATCATAAGCAATATATGCTTCATATAAAAACAAACCCTTGCATATATATGTATGCATAAATTTATGCATACATATTATATGCATACTTAATAATAGCTGACATTTATAAAGCGCTTTAATATTTGCAAAGTACCATGTATATTATCTCATTTGATCCTTACAACAGCCATGGAGAGGTGCTATTATTACCCCCCTTTTACAGATAAGGAAACCAAGGCAGACAGAGGCTAAGTGACTTGCCCAAAATCTGGATTCAAATTCAGGTCTTCCTGATTTCAAGTCCAGTGCTCTTCCTGCTGCACTATCTGTCTGTCTATTGATTAGAATCCAAGATATCTGAATTATGGAAATTAGTCCCAAATACAAAATTTGAGGGAGTTCTATGTGTCACACTGGTTGAGAAACCAAACTTTTAGTATCTGGAAACTGGAGGGAGATGGAACATGGCAGTGGTCTTTACCTACGTTCCTTTCTGCAATCACATTGCATATGGTTTGGTACATGAAGAGTCCCTTAAAACAGAAACTTGCAACTTGTTAAGTAAAATAGTGATAATAACATCATAGATTTATAATTGGAAAGAAGTTGAGAGGTCAACTGATCCATTTTTTAATAATTATTCATAATAATAATTATATATTCATTTAATATAAATATAATAATAATATAAAGAAGTCATTTTTTATAATGGAGGAAACTGAGATTGAAAGACATTGAAAAGACTGGTTCAATTTGATTTGAATCCAAGTCCTCAGACTTGGACACAGATTCAGTTTTGCATAGTGCTTTAAGATATATAAAGTATTTTCCTAGTGAGTATAAGATTTAGGATTTCAATATAGGAATCTCCTAATTCCAGTTCTAGATACCACTTGCTATCACCTCTACACAGGGGTGTACTGATCACTGCTTAATAGTCAGCTCTGTCAGGAAAAAATAAATGCACAAAACACTTTAAACTTCAATCTGCAGGAGTGACACAATAGATAGAATACTAGCACTGGAGTTGGAAGGATCTGAGTTCAATTCTGGGCCCAGACACTTACTAGCTGTGTGACTCTGACCATGTCACATCCCTGGGCTCAGACACTTACTAGCTGTGTGACTCTGACCATGTCACCCCCCCCCCCAAAAAAAATAGTTTAATCAGCCTTATTAACATTTTCTCCATTACTTTCTCAAGATTAGATATTCAGCAAAAATATATCAAGTCCTGCTTTTATATCATTTGCAAATTTCTGAGCTATAAATATTTATGATAAAAAATTAGCAATTGTTTCTTGGGCTGATGATATAAATGACATACGTCTTTTTCTATGACAATTTCATGTCTTACTGCTTGGGAAAAAATTGCCAACTGAATTTAGTATTAGATTATCCATATCATGGGCCATATCAATTATATCAATAGGTTGACATATTCTTTGAGAAGTAAAAAATGATGTAGGGAGACAGAGAATAGGGAGAACTGTTTGCAAGTTTCAGATTTACAGTAAACCAAACTATTAGCATGCATATGTTCTGTAATCCAGGAAAGCTGATGAGGAAAAATTCAGAAAAAGAGGAACCAAGTATAAACACTATATATAGAGTAACTAGAAGGGAATCAGTTATCTGACTGGAGAATGCATCATAGGAGGACATATGGTGATTGGAAGTGGGATAGTTTGTGCACCAAGAGATAGAAAGTAAGTCTTATTGGAATGTTCTTACAAGTAATGACTTACAAGTACCAGGAAGACTTTTTCATAGAATATTTGTGAGATATATATATATATATATATATGTGTGTGTGTGTGTGTGTGTGTGTGTGTGTGTGTGTGTTTGTGTGTGTGTGTGTGTGTAATTCATCTGAGATAATCTATTAGCGTAAAGGAATGAGAAATAAGATAGGCAGTGGACTAAGGGTGAAGAAGACATGGTGAGGGAAAAAGGAGAAGTTGAAAGGGAGAAGGACAAAGAGATTGAATAATTGAGTGAAGTAGGTAGGAATTATGTCCATTTTACAGATTTATTAGTAAAGGATTTTAAAAATTGCTTTTAATTCAAACATCCAGAAAAATAGGATATAATTTTCAATAATCTCCTTTCTTAAAAAAAAAAAAAAATCCCCAAATATGGAACAAGCTTTACACAAACATACCCACACAAGACAAAAACAACAAAGCTAAGGTGGCATGTTCCCATGAGGGAGATGGCACTTGGCCCAAGTTAAAATCAGGCCCAAATAATTCTAATAGACTTGTAATGGAAAGTGCCATCCACATTAAGAGGGAGAACTGTGGCTCAAAGCATAGTATTTTCATCTTTTTTATTATTTGCTTTTTTTTTTTCTTTCTCACCTTTTTCCCTTTTGATCTGATTTTTCTCCCTAAGCGTGATGAATATAGAAATATGTTTAGAAGAATTCCATATTGAATTGCTTGCTATCTAGAGTAGGGGGAAAAGGAGGTGAGGAGAAAAATTTGGAATACAAGGTTTCACAAAGCTGAATGTTGAAAATTGTGATAACTGCATTAGCATCCTGGATACCTTAGAATCAGCCGGAGTCAGGATAAGCAAAAGTCCTTAGTCCTTATTCTTGGTCTTTAGAGGTAGGAGTGAATTGGATGGACGCAGAATCTCCACTACCTTTCTTCTTTATCTCCCATCCAGAAGTGACTCTGGCTAGTCTTACTCTACCCTCTAGTCCCTTTTACAATTTTCTGTATACACCAATTATCGAGCCAGCACAGAATAGTGGGAAGGGCCATTTTCCAAGCATATGCTAATAGAGTATTGTCCAATCAGTAGTTAGCCTTAAGTTCTCAGTTGTCTGACCTCAGTGCATGAACTCAAGAGTTTCAGCCCTTTACAGAAAATTATCTTTGCATGTAGTTAGAAAAATAAAATAAAATAAAATCAGGCCCAAACCTAGCTCTGAGTAGAAACATCTGATTGTTGGTTGAAGGGAGGGGGGGGGGGGGAAGGAAGATAGAATAAATCAGAAATTGGGTCCTGGCCTAAAATAGTAGGGCTCCCAGCTCTTCTCCTTAATCAAAGCAGTATAGGATCTGGGAGAGATGGTAACACATGGCTCATTAATAGTAGAGCTACAATTCCAGTCCCTGCCTTCTAATTATATGACCAATATTACACCTGTCTGTCTAGGTAGGAGTTGGGGCCTTAGCAGTACATCTGTGGTCAAGCCAAATTTCAGGTGGAGACTTTCTGTACTACACCTAGGACATGCCTGAGTAGGAATCTTCCCAGCATCTCTCAAAATAATGCCATATGTTGTGATTACAGGAGCCACTTGCCAGTGGCTGCTGGAGGTCTAACTTAGACTTGTAGAATGGATCTCTTCATGTGAAAGAATGATAATGATGATACAAGGAGACTGAGAGGCAGTCTCTTTATGAGATCACCCCTAGTTATGTCTATGTATAATGATTCCTTGCTATGGTAAGGCTGTTTGTTACAAGGTTAATGAACAGTGGAGAAGCATCTTATCTGTCAAGAAACCAGGATTCTTAAACTTAGCGTGGAAACTTGTGGAATGATTCTGAGGGATTACTTTGGGCACTGCTACCGTATGATTTGAGACAAGGAGAAAGTGGACTTTACCTTAGGCTAGGTGCCCAGAAGGGATACTGTTTGTTAGGATAGAGGATCCCAGAATTCTAGGGTTTGAAAGCTAGAAGGGACCTTATACAGAAAATGTTAGAACCACAGAATATGGAATGTTAGTTAGCATTGGAATATGGAATGTTAGAACCTAAAATATTGAATTATCAGAGCTAGAAGGAACATTAGAAAATTGTTATATTCTTAAACATAAACAGTTTGAGCTAAATCTACAAGTAGAATATTAACAGTATAGGTAGAAATGATGAGATTTTGAAGTAAGGAGATACCTCTGTGAATAAGGATAAGGGGGACATCTCCAAGAAATAGTTTGGGAGAAGAAATGACATACACACTTAATCTCCTAAATATTTGCTGTCCCCAACAAAGGAACTTGAATGATTTTGGTAAAATCAGTAATCTAAAATCTTGGATAGCTCTTCAGTAACTTGGAGTCTGAAAAAAAGTTTATATGACACTTCATTAAAAAGTAGAAAAGTAACATTATTCCATATTTCCAAATGCATGAAAATAATAAGTTGCTATCATTTTATTGCCCCCTGTCCCCCTAAAAAAAAAAGTAGAATGTTAGCAGTAGACAGGACCTCAAAATTATAGAATATAGAATGTTTAAGTTGGAAAGGACTTCGTCTACTCCTTTCCTTGAGGCACCTAGATGACAGAGCACATAGAGCTTTACTTTTGGAGTCAGGAAGATCTGAGTTCAAATTTAGCCTCATAATTGCTAACTGTGTAACCCTGGGAAAGTCATTTTTATTATATTGGCTTAACCTACCCATGAGCACTTGATATTTTTACAATTATTTAGATTTAACTTTATTTGTGTGAAAAGTGTTTTGCAACTGTGTTCATATAGTACCTGGCTTTGTCTTGGCAGTTAGACTCCCAAACATTTTATATTATCTACAGTTATTTTAAGTGGAATTTCTTTTCTATCTCTTGCTCCTAAGTTTTGATGGTAACATATAGATATGCTAATTATTTATATGGATATATTATATATATCCTGCAACTTTGCTAAAGTTGTTAATTGTTTCGAGTAGTTTTTTTTAGTTGATTCTCTAAATATACCATTATATCATTTGCAAAGAGTGATAATTTTTCAGTTTCTATGTTTTAATCCTTCTCTTCTTTGCTCACAGAAGCCATTGTAGAGTCTGCCTTATATAAATGTGTGCTGAAACCCCTGAAAGAGGCCATTAATTCACACCTCCAACAGATCCACTCTAAGGATGGAACCCTCCAGCTCCTAAAGGGAAATCAGTTAGTCATCTTGGCCACTACCACCACTGATCTGGGTGTGACGACCAGTGTGCCAGAAGTTTCTGTCATGGAGAAGATCCTTCACAAATTCACTAGCATGCACAAAGCCTACTCCCCTGAGAAGAAGATTGCCATCTTGCTCAAGTCCTGCAAACTCATTTATGACTCCATGGCCTTAGGGAACCCAGGTATGCAAAACTGGAAGGTAATGGGGTTTGTACTTAGCAGTGGTTTGGACCAAAGCACTGTTGAGATTTGGGATTCTAGACCCCCAAAAGACAGAAGACAGGTTTGTTGTACCCAGAACAGAGTGAACATCCCCATACAGTTGTATAAAATAGATAACATTTTTTCCATCCCAGACACTTGGCCAGTACAGGTCATTGAGTGAATAAAATAAGGGAATTCTACTGAGTCACCAGAGACTCTGATAAATAACCTGAACTTCGCAGAGGTTGTATCTGTAGCTTTAGGTATAAATGCCCTTTGGTCTGAGTTCAGGCTCCTAAATACAGAACAATCCAGTCCAGTAGGACTTAAGAACTTTTCACCTTTCAAAATTGGAACAAGAGGTTTGGCAATTGTTAATGCTGTAAAGTTACCCATGCATATATCCTGTAAATAAAAGGCTATTAAATAACAAAACAAAAAAAAAAAAGAACTTTTTACCTTTCAGCTATAAAGCCCAGAGTCTTTCTGAAGTTTAAAGTCAGAAGGGAATAAATAAGAAAAAAAAAGTCCATCCTCTTCAATTGTTGGTAAATCATTTCAGTCATGTCCAAATCTTCATGACCCCATTTGAGGTTTTCTGGCTAAAGATAGTGGAGTGATTTGCCATTGCCTTCTCCAGTTCATTTTACAAATGAGGAAACTGAGGCATGACTTGTTTTGCCACACACACAGCAAGTAAGTGTCTGAGACGATATTTAAACTTGGGTCTTCTTGACTTGAATCCCTATACTCTATTCACTTTGCCTAGTATGAAGTTTTTCAAGTTGCCCATTCTTCTCAATTGAGTCTTTTTTCAATCACTCCCAGCCACAATGATCTCATCCTTTTTTTTTTTTTTTTGAAACTTTTACATAACCTAGATTAAGCTCTTTCCATTAATGTTTATATTCAATATTATAACTTCTCACATTGGTCTTTAGATTTATTACATTTATGTCTGGTCTCCTCAATTAGGCTTTAAACTCTTACATGGCAAAGTTATGATATGGAAATATGGTATGGAAATACAAAGGTATTTCTTTCATATTTCTATCATACCATATAGGAGGTATTGAATAAATACTTTAATAAACACTAAGTACTGTTAATTTCCTTTCACTGATGGATGAATGGGAAGCCTGAATTTCTTTCCTTGTTCTAGAATGATCTTTTCATCCTTTTCCTTATGAAGATACAGGCTTTAACTAGATGATTTGGATGTTTTTCTCCCTTATTCCAAAATTGACTAAAGCTGTTATGATTTTTCGTTTGGGAACATTAATATAGCAAATGCAGACATTGCATTTGGTCCCCTTCCTTTTGAAAATTAGAAAACTTCATATAATGTGGTTTGTTAAAAGATTAGAGTATGGTTACTCTACTTGGCAAAGATACTAATCACTACTTTTCCTTACTAAGCTTATGTTGGTTCCATACCTATAGTTATTACAAAAAGTCATTTGGCACAACTGACACCTATCTATGCTTGGACTGAATTTGGCACAGTTTATATTTAATGAACTGGTATTGGCAATTTGTGAAAGTAGGCAACAGGTTAAAAATAAAGGGTAGAGACCAGTCACGAATCCCATTACTACACACAAAATGACATGGCCAATGTAGACATGAGAGAAGTATTCTGATCATAGCCCAGAGCACCTCATCCTTGATGGTATTTGCTTTGGAAAAAAATTATTAAGTGGGTATGAATGCAAAGCACTGTGCTATACCCTAAGAGAACCTAAAAAATAAAATAAGACATGTTTTCAACCTAGTTAAGAAGAATGTTGCATACAAAAACATAACGTGTGTATTGTTGCATACGTAATATAATCCAGAATAAACCATTATTCAAAAATTCAAGTCAACTTAGTAAACAAGTATTAAGTACAGGGGATTCAAAGAATATACAAACAAAAACCCCTGCCTTCAAGGAGCTTCCATTTTACTGGGGAGGAAGAAAGCAGGGAGATAAAATATCTTCACAGAGAGATAAATATATTTTGTTACAGCATGATATAATGTAACAATATAATACAATACAATATAGCATAATATAATAATGTTGCAGCATGGTATAGCACTGGAGAACTAACTTCCAGTCAAGAAGAGTAAGGTTCAAGTCCCTTCTCTGATATAATGCTGGGTCTCACAAGCAACAATCTGAGAACATAAGGTGTCCAGAGGCAGCTGGATAGTAAAGTGAATAGAATGTTAGAATTTTATCCAAGAAGACCTATGTTCAAATTCTATCTTAAACATTTACTTAGATAATTGACTCTTAATGAGTCATTTAACCCATTTGCCTCAACTTCCTCAACTGTAAAATGTATATAATAGCACCTACCTTCTAAAGTTGTTGTGACAATCTAATGAGATAGTAATTGTAAAGTATCTAGTACAGTACCTAACACATAGTAAGCACTATATAAATATTATTATGCCATTGTTGTTTACTATTATTAAAAGTTATAGAACTTTTGTCAGTATCCTTGGCAAAAGGAGTTTCTTCATTGAAGTTATCTAGAATCATGAAATAACATGTATAGAAAAAAATTATAATGATAAAATGACAGGGAATATATATATATGAGATCTAAAGGAAATTGGATCACTTCTGACTGGTAGAATCAGGGAAAGTTTCATGGATGAAGTGACATTTAAGTTGGACTTTGATGAATAAATTAGACTTCATCAGGAATTGTGAGTCTTTCAGAGCAGAGGGTATAGTATAAGTAAGACTTTAGGAGTTGGAAAATACAGGAAAGAGAAGAAATGATCAAGTTAATTTAGTTAGATTATGTGCCAAATGATTTTTTGTAATAGAAAGTCTCAAGTAGGGTTACAAAGAATTGGACAGGACTAAAACTACCGAACAGCAATGTTCTGGGTCTATATTAGTCGGTTAGTTAGGGTACATATATGAATGTAAACATTGGAGACCTGTTCACCCACAATTATTAGCACCTCTCACTCTACTACAATGACAGAAGTCAGACTGGGGATTTAAAAACTGACTGAATTCCCCTAGCCCAGTTCATCTGACATAAAAATGTATAAAATGCATAAAAATGCCCTCTCCGATACAGGGGACATCACCAGAGATAAGGTGTCAAATATATAGTCCATAGGCCAGGTGTGGCCCTCAGTACTCTCAAGTGTGGCCCAAACCAGATTAAATTACAAATGGGAAATATTTAACAAACTAAATAATAATGCAATAAAGCATAGACAATACTAACATGTGACTTTCTCAATCATTTATTTTCCTCTAGAGAGGCTTATAGTTGAATAGTTCCCATTTTCTTTTGAGTTAGATACCTCCAGTAAAATCTCTGTTTCCATATGGCTTAAACAGCACTTAAATAGGAATGAGAATACCTAAATTCTAATCCCCAGTCTACCATTAACTTGCTCTGTGACCTTATTTAAGCAAGTCATTTAATCTCTGTAAGGCTAAATTATCCCTTTGTGTTCTCTGTAAATAATGGATAGAGTTCTAGAACTGAAGACAGGAAGATTTGAGGAGTCCAAATCCACCCTTCAGATATTACTAGCTATGTGACCCTGGTAAGTCACTTAACCCTGTTTGTCTTAGTTCTTCATCTAAGTTAAAGAAATGAGTTAGAGAAAGAAATGGCAAACCATTTTAGTAAATTTGCCAAGAAAACCCCAAATAGAATTGCAAAGAGTTGGATAGGACTAAAACTACCGAACAACAACCATGTTCTGGGTCTCTGAAAATTTCTTTCAACTCCAACAGTTTATAAACTTGGATATTCTGCATAAAGAGGGGGGAATATCTGGCCCATGGGCCATATAAGGCCGCTAAATCATATGGTTTGGCTCTGTCAAGGCAGGTATTGATGAGCTGACAGCTAGGTAACAATCTCCCACTGATCGAGTTTCTAAGTTGATCATTTTGTATGGCCCATGAATGATGTTTTAAATATCCAAATGGCCCTTGGCAGGAAAAAAGTTCCTCAGCTGTATTCTACAGGCTAAGGCTTTACTTTTCTTTGCTCCAATGCAGAACTTCTTAACCTGGAGTCCATGAACTTAATTTTTTGTTTTTGTTTTTGTTCTTGATGTTTTGATACTATTTCAACATAATTGATTCCCTTAATCATATATGATTAATTTCATGCATTTAAAAACATTACTCTGGAGAGTCCATAGGCTTCTCCTTCCTGCCAAAGGGATCCAAGACACAGAAAAAGGTTAAGAATCCCTGTTTCAAAATATTTCCTACCTCTAAAATGCCATAGTTGCTGTGACCATCTCCATCAACCTTGTATCTTAGCTCTGACCAGAAGGTTACATAATGTAAATATACCTGGTTTTCATTCTCTGGCAATAGGACCTTTGGCTTTTGGAAGCATCCACTTGTGGTTTCTTAAGTCATTTATTTCCAGAGATGATGATAAAATGGTAAATCACTTTATTTATTTGCAAGCAACAACTTTTTCAAGGAGTCCAATATTTTCCAATGGGATAATATCCAACCAAAGTGAGTCTTTTAAATATAAATAACATAGCTCCATCCTGCCAGAAGCCTGTCTTATCTAATTGCCTCTTGAATACTGCAATCAGTATTTCTGAGCATGTAATAAATCACTTCAAAATGTCAAGTTATACAACCAAGAGATAGTTCCCTCTTGTTGGGCAAAGCTGAAGGGTCCTTAGCATTACCAGGAGAATGAGGACTCAGTTTCTTTTCATTTCTCTGCTGAAAATTTTAAGTGGGTCATTCCACATTTCCACATACCTCCATTTGTTTGCAACATAACCCTATGACTTTTATTTATAGTGCAGTCATTATTATAGGGAAATTGAAGGTCAGAAAGTACTGACCTATACTATATCAAATCACCAATAACTGACAGAACCAGAACCAGAATCTATGTTTCCAGATTCTCTAAATCTATCTATACATTATGGCTCTCTTTTGTACATGAAGGCTTATACCTTGTTTGAGTGATAATCATAGCTCATTTTCTATAATGTCTTAAACTTTATAAAACATTTTACTCACAATAACATCATCAGGTAGATCATACAAATGGTATTATCAACATTTACAGATGAGGATACTGAGTCTCAGAGATGTAATTTGCATGTGGTTGTAAATAATAATTTGTGTTTATGAAAGCTTTATTAAGATTTATAAAGAATTTTATATGCATTATCTCATTTGATCTTTATAACAACCCTGTTATAAGGTGCTATTATTATGCCCATTTTACAGTCAGGGGTTAAATGACTTGTCCAAGTAAGTATCTAAGGCTAGTTTTGAACTCAGTTCTTCCTGATTCTAGATCCAGTCTTTATTCACCCAGCTGCCTTATCACAATTCCACAAGTAGTGTAGTCAATATTCAAATTCAGATCTTCTGCCATCCAATATAACTTTGTTTTCATTACCCTGCCTCTAATTAGCAGATTAAGCTTTTAATAATTTGAGTTAATTTTAAATATGATCTGACACTTTAGAGTGACCTCACAGGCAGGGAAGGACAATGGTTCATGAGAGACCAAAAACCTAAAGCCAGTACGAGAATAGAAAATACCTCTGGACTTTCCATGATCTGCTGCAGAACCTGGCCAACTCTTGCTATAAAGAAATTGTCACTAAAGACCAGATAGAGGAAGTGGGATCTTCATAATTCAGATCACTTTTTTTGCAACTCTCTCTTTGGATTATGAAAATACATAGTCAAGGTCATGTTTGTTACTATTTTTTTAGATTCTCAATTGCCCTGGTCTTAGTAAGTACTTAATATGTACTTCTTGGCTTGACTTGACTTGAATTATATTAGATATTTCTTGTTTACTGTAACTCTTTGGCTCCCAACTTGGGGTTCTGCACTCTATATGGAGGAAGGAGCCCTGACCCAATAGTCAAGAAAACCATGCTTTAACCCCAGTTTTCCCAAGGGATATGACCCTAAGCAAGTCATTTCCTAATCTCAGAATTTGAAATAGCCTTAGAAGCCAAGTCATCCCTCTTGTACCTGATCAGGTATCTTGTCTAAATCATCCTCAAATTAGTGACCATCTAGCCTTTCCTCTTGAAAACTGCTAGTGTTGGAGAATCTATAGTATCCATTCAAGGCAGCCTTTTTGGAGAGTTCTAACTTTCCTGGGCTTCAATATTCTTATCTGTAAAACAAAGGGGCTGGACTGACTGCTAAAATTGCTGTGGATTGTTAGGAAACTTTTCTTAATATTAACCTCAATCTTGAGCATATTCAGAGGGTAGTGTCCCAAAAAATGAAAAAAAACTAGAAAGCATATCATATGATCAACAGCTAAAGAACTAGGACAGAAGATTACATTAGGGAAGGCATGAAGGCTGTCTTGAAATGCCTTTAGGTACCTCTCCCCATGGTGGGAGAAACAATATACATATAATGCATCTAATTTCAAATACTATACTCTCCTGCTCCTCCACCATTTCCTATTTCATGATTGGGTAGCCCCTATAACTGATTTCTTCATTTCCTCTCCAGAACCACTGAGCATCTATGGGGAAAATTATGAAACTGAGCTCATTTCAGCCACTACAAATTTATATTACATAACCTCAGTTGGGCCTTTCAGGCTACTTAACCATGTTTTTTTCTCTTCCCTTAGTAACTCCCTACTTCATTCCCCACAACATTTGTTCCAAATGTTCTCTTCTTTTCTCTTCCCCCACCCTATCCTGACCTTTCACATTTATTGCACATAGGAGTCCTTAGCCTCCTTATTTCACTGAAAAAACTGGAGCCATCTAACATGTGCTCCTTTATGCTCTTTTTACTTTCTTCAGAATTATTCAGTAATTCTGAATACTCTGAATATTCAGAACCTCTTCTGAATTCTCTAATCTGTTTAAAGCCAATTTCTAAACCTAAGCCTTTGATTCTATTTCTTCCCAGGAACTTTTCTCCAGTAGTTACCCCAGCAATCCTATTTATTGAAAACCCCTTCCTCTTTACTCCTCTACCATGCTCAAGCCTCTCCAATCCTGAAATAACCTTCTTGTAAACTCTTCTGTGCCATATAGTTACTGTCCTATTTTTTTACTCCTTTAAACTTATTGAAAAAAAAATTCTGTATATAATACTAGAATATCCTCATTACCCACTTACTCCTCTACTCTTTATAATCTGATTTCTAACCCTTGCACTCTTCTGAAAATGCTCTGGTAAAGATCAACCATCCATCAACAAATTAATAACCTTTATTCTGTCCTCATCTTTTTTGACCTCGCTGGAAATTTTGACATAATTGAGCAATTCCCTTCTCACTTGTTATTTTCTCCTCCCCTAGCTTTATCTTGGTTCTCCTTCTCCCTCTCAAAACATTCCTTTATTCTTTTCTCCTCTCAGCCATCCTTTCTGATACCTTAAGTTGTGTATCTATTGAGGGTCATTCTTCAGTGATAAGTTCTTTTCTGTCAATACCTTTTTTTTTTTTTAGAAATCTTATCTCACAGATTCAATTACCACTTCTATACAGACTTCTTTTCCCCCCAGATTCTATTTATTTTGTTTATTGTTTGTTTTGCTATTTCTTTTTAATTTATGGAATAAAACAAGAATTTACATAACATAATAAAAAAGATTATTGCATATGAAACAGCAAGTCTATTTTGTACAACTTGCTATTTTTTTTTTTTTTTGATGAGGCAATTGGGGTTAAGTGACTTGCCCTGGGTCACACAGCTAGGAAGTATTAAGTGTCTGAGGCCAGATTTGAATTCAGGTCCTCCTGATTTCGGGGCGGGTGCCCTATTCATTGTGCCACTTAGCTGCCCCTGCTATTCCTTTTAAATATATAATAAGGTTACATATGTAATTTTTTTTTTATTCTTTCCCATCCCTTCCCCCACCAATAATGGCTACCATTAAACACAAATAGACTTTTATATACTATATTTCTATTTCTGATCTCTCTTCTGAGAACCAACTCTACATCTCTATTTGCCATCAGGACACCTCCACCCACTTTTGCCACCATCATCTGACTCGCTATGTACAAAATCAATCTTATTGTCTTTTCCTCTAAACCTGTTCTTCCTTCTGCCTTTTCTATTTCTGCTGGTGATTCTAATACTTATTCTGTCTGCCATGTTTGAAATTTGGGATTTATCTATGCCCTCCTCCTTCAATTCAATCAATTACCAAGCTTTGCACATCCAACTTTGTCAATACTTCTCACATCAATTCCATTTCTTCTTTTCTCATTACAAGTATATTCATTGCAATAGGTGGAAGTTACAGGGATAATTATTCCCTATAATCAAGAATAATTATTACATTATTATATAATATTTTGTTATATATAATTATTATATAATATCATAACAACCCCGTATTTTACTTGGAAAAAAAAACCTTTCTAATGATAAAAACTGCCCTGCAATAGAGGGATACAACTGTTTCACTGAAGTTTGTCTTGGTCAGACTACATTTTGAGTACTGGATTCCCTTGTGGGTGTTACATTAGATGGGACATAAACTGACCTGTCTCTGTGATCCACTTTGAGACTAGATAAGATTTGAACACTATTTTAGCTAAAAAGTCCTAAAAGTGCTGAAAAGTATGGGAAAATTTTTAAATTAAAGAAAAAATACTTTATAGAAACTAAAACCATCTTAGTATATATGAAATGTTATTGACTTGATAATATTTATTAGAAATATGAATTTTCATGTAATCATAAAATCTCATAGTTTCCTGATCCTAAGAAAGAAGTGCTAAATACAGTAACCTGGAGAGTAGTCACTTGGCTTCTATCTCAAATCCTTCAAGGACAGGAAACTCACCACCTGCTAAGACGGTCCCTTCTACATTTGAGTATCTCTAAGTATTCAGGTTTTTTTTTTTCCCCTTTCACATAAAAGTCTTTTCCTTATATTCAAATATTTAGTTATGTAGAGGTAAAATCTCAGCAGCTTCCAAATCATCTTTCCCAAGTATGCCCTTGCCTCCTTGGGAAAACTGGATGAACATCTTCCCTACATAGACAGAGACAAAGGGTTGGTTTGCCATACAACACCTCTTGTCATGTTATATATTGCTAAAGATAGATTAAAGGATGACTTGCTGTAGTGGAAACAGAACTAGGTTTAGAATCTGAAGGTCTCGAGTCTTGGCACTGGTACTTGCTTGTTTACCAAGGTTACCTTCACCATTGATCCCTGTGAGTCTCAGCTTCATCATCAGTGAAAATAAGGACTATACTATTTCTTTTACCTACCTCAAAGGTTTGTGGGTAAATGGGGGAATCAAATGAGATCATGTAGGTGTGGAAAGTACATTGCATTTGGGAAATCCTCCATAAATGTAAATTCTTTAAATTATTTTCCTAAGCAGACCGGATTCCCTTGCTCAGATCCTCCCTTCAGAACCCTTTAGTGGATTTGTTCATACCTTCCCCTCTGAGAGAACCTTGCATGCCATCCTTTCTGTTGGTGTTATATGTGTGCTTAGTTATTTACATATTATTTCCCCCTCATTGCAACACAAGCTACTTGAGGGCAGAGGCTGACTTTGCCTTTCTTTGTATCTCTAGTGCCTGGCAAATCACCAGAACTTAATCAATATTTGTTGACTGAGATATGGGTAGCTAGGTGGTACAAAATGCCAGGCCTGGAGTCAGAAAGACCTGAAATTAAAATCCAGCCTCTCACATTTACTAGTTGTGTGACCCCAAGCAATTCACTTAACCCTATTTGGCTAGAGAGGAAATGGCAAAATATTCTAGTATCTTTAGGAAACCCCAAAAGGGGACACAAAAAATGTCAAACAGGACTGAAAATGACAAAACAACAACAGAGGATAGACCCAGCACATCCTGAATGAGAGCTGCTGACTATTTTCTAGCTCAGCTCTACCTTAAATACCTCTTCTTGTTGAGAACCTTTTCAACCCGTAAAGTATTCATGAATACTGCAGGACATCTCTTTAAAATTTGATCAGTTATAGCCATGGCAAACAGGTATAACTTTGCAGAAGGAAAGCAAAAAGAATCTGCTAATCCAGGGTGGAAACCCCTCTCATCAGCAGCCACATCGGGAGGCATACCCAGAATTACATTGTTTGTGGCCTGAGAAAAAAAGAAATTTTGGGCCTAATGGGAACCTTAATAAGAATATTGAGACATTGTGCCTGTCATAAACAGATATTACCTGTTTGGACACTTTCAGGAAAAAGAAAAAAAAAGGTAAAGTTCTCAGTGTCCTAGAAAAGCCTGAACTAAGTCTTACAAAATCCTAAGTCTAGAGGTTCCTTGGAAAGGAACCTCAGAAACCATGTAGTCCAACCGCCTCATTTTATCTATGGCAAAACTGAGAACAAAGTAGATCAATGGCTTATCCAATGTTTCCTATATTATTAGAATAAGAAGCAGGCTTTGCGAACTACTGCTTTTTCTACTATATCACATGTTCATTCAAATCATGCATTTACTACTTTCATCAGTATACCAGTCAAGTAAATGTCTGGATAAA
The DNA here is from genome assembly GCF_902635505.1 of Sarcophilus harrisii. Classification (NCBI taxonomy): domain Eukaryota; kingdom Metazoa; phylum Chordata; class Mammalia; order Dasyuromorphia; family Dasyuridae; genus Sarcophilus; species Sarcophilus harrisii. Next base: position 281,663,148 of record NC_045427.1, read on the forward strand.
TGAACATTTTTACTTTGTTTAAGACCTCACACAAAGCACTGCTGCCTGGACCTTAGTTTCCTCATGTAGCAAAAGAGGGGAATGGGGGTAGAGCCCATTTTTAAAATTGTGGTTCGTGACCCCATATGAGGTCTTATAACTGAATATAGGGGTTGTGAAATTAGGATTTATTATCAGTAAATATTTGATTTGGTGTACTTATTCTATATACACATATACTAAGGGTCACGTAAAAATTTCTTGGGCAAAAAGGAGTCACAAGTAGAAAAAATTTTAAAAGGCCTGATCCAGAGAATCTCTACAATCTTTTCCAGCTCCAAAGTTCTGTATTCTATGTTCTAAACTTCTCTGCACTAAGGTCCCTTCTTATTCTACATCTATGTTCTAATTTGTGTTTCTCCCAGTTCTAATTCTGTGTTCTATTATCACTGCCAGGTCTAAAATTCTCTGTTCTATGTTTTAACATGCTGTGTTCAATGCTTAAAAATGTTTAAATGACGGTGCTTAAAAGAGTAAATCCCCACCTGTCTCCAGAGGTGTGTTTGAATAGCTTAGAGGATTTCCAATATAAGGAATTTCAAAAGGCTGGGATCAGGGCTTTATATATATATATATATATATATATATTTTTTTGTCATCGTTCAGTCATTCCATTCATGCCCAATTCTTTGTGACCACATTTGGGGTTTTCTTGGCAAAAATACTGGAGTGATTTACCACTTCCTTTTCTAATTCATTTTACCGATGAGAAAACTGACACAAAGTTATGTGATTTACCCAGTCACACAATTAGCTCCTAACTTCAGATATCCATTGCTCCATGTACCTACCCTCTATCTTATATTAATAATAATTCTGTGCATTTAAATAACATTATTAAATTTATAGATTACTTCCTACATCTATTTTCTCTTTATAAAAGCACTATGAGTAGACACTTATAAATATTATGACCCCCATTTTATCACCCATCAACATTTATTGAATAACTACTTCGGGCAGGCATTGTGGTAGGCATCTGAGAATACATAGAAATCTGAGGCATATTCTTTGCCTTCTAGTTATTTTCAGTTTGGCTCAAGAAACAAGACCTGGATATAAAGTGAAAAATAAGATCTCAAAGCGATAATGATATGTGCACAGCTATTAAGTGACATTGGAGTTTATATAAGGGAGAGATGAATGAGAAGCAACTAACCCGCTGGCTTCCTGACTTTCCTGAGGCCAGGGATGGAGGCTGGGCAAAGCTGCTGCTCCCATCTCCCCCATGCTGTACCCTAGCTTTGGAAATCCTAGTTTTGAGTAATGAAATAGAAAGGATGAAAGCCAGACACCTAGCCTTGACCACTCCTCTATGGATATTGTCCCTAAGAACCAAAAAACTCATCTGGTACATTTTCCTTGGTAAATTTTTCATATCACACCCAGAAATTTTATGTTAATGGAAATATTAAAAATTCAGCTGGATCTAAAGCAGTATATGAGTTATAGGTGCATACCACATGAAATCAAAATGGGTTTTATATCTGAGCTTTCCCTGCTGCCAAACTTATAATTGTTTTTAAAATTGTATTAATGTTAAAAATCTTCCATATGACAGGATTCTAGTAATTAAAATAATAGTATGCAGAACAGCCCAGTGGGAGGGAGGCAGTGTGGAACACTGCCTTTGAAGTGATAAGATTTGAATTCAAATTCTAGTGCTGCAATTTTCTGACCTCTACTAACTTATGACTTTGAATAAAGTCACTTTATTTGTCCAGACCTAAATTTCCCAAACAGTCAAAGGAGGGACTTATATTGGAGAATCTCTAACACTTTTCCAACTCTTAATTCAATGATCTTCCTTCTAGTAATGTTTAAGTTGAAAAAGAAAGTTAACAAAAGGTTTATAATAAGGTCTCCTGAGTAATAAGGCTTGATCAGATCTATAGAGACAGGACAAAGATTCCTGGAGATCATTATTCAGCTGGGCAGAGGCATACTGCTTTAAGAAAAATGCAGAGACTCAAGCCTTTCTCATCCAAAGACCTGCAGGTCACTCAAGGATTGGGACAGAGGTCCTCAAAGTTCTAATTCATTATTGAATGTTGCTGAAAGGAATTTTGGAGTTGGAAGAATCTTTAAAAACCATCTAATTAAATGTTCTTCTCATAAAAAAATGATAATATTCAGGCTCTAAGAGTTTTTCCCAAGTTTGGAAGATAATGAATAAAAGGTCTGATATTCAAACTCAGATCTGATTCCTCTAAATTCAGTGCTCAAAATTCTTATGCTATTTTTGCCTCCAGTTGTTTGGGGCTAGTCTTGGCAAAACCAATTCATTCAATAAACAATTACTAAGTGCCTATTATTTGCAAAGCCCTATGCTATGTAAACTGTATTAGATACAAAGACTTGTATAAATACATGGCCCCTGATCCCAGGGAACTGATAGAGACAGATAGTGGAGAGAGAGAGAGAGATAAAGAGACAGAAGAAAAGAAAGATGCAGAGAAAGACAGAGATAGACAGACAGAGAGGGAGGGAAAGGAGAGACAGAGACAGAAGAAAAGAGAAGAGAAAGACAGAGAGACAAAGAAGACAAAGACAAAAGAGAGAAAGGATCATTCAGCACTTACTCTGTGCCAAGCACCTGGCTAAACCCAATATAAACAAACAAGATGGTTCCTACCCTCAAGGAGCTTACATTTTAATAGGGGAAAACAAGCATAAAAGAGAGCCAGAAGGCGATGGGGCTGAAGAGAAAAAAGGACCATCAGAGACATAGTGAGAATAGCCAGGAGGTAGCTGCAGAAGTGTGCTAGAGCTGCCTTGTATTGGCTTAGAGAGACAGTTGTTAAATTTTCTGGATGAGTAAGTATACCTCAAAAACTGACAAACACTACAAATCAGTGTTTGATTTATTGTTTTGTGGATTTTCTAGACTTTAGAAAGTGATGGAGAAAATGTTAATAAAGATTCAAGTTAAAGGCATGTCATATCTTTATGTGGAAAATTGGTTGTTAAACATTTGCCAGCATATTCCTGCTCATAGCCCTGGATTCCTGCAAGATAAAGTTAATATTCACCAACATGGGAGCGAAGTGGGAGGGAAAGAACCAGGAATGAAGTCCAAGTTTCTGATGGATAGAAAGTGTTAAGGAATAGGGTTGTGGTGAAAAAATTTAGTAGAAAATTGGTTTATAATTTGTTGACAATCTTTCACTTACTATTTCTAAACTTTTTCTTACTCCTAAAGATAGCCCTCCCCAATGCCATTTTGAGGTTCCTATGTTTTCTTCTTGTTGTGGATCTCTCCTATGAATGTACAACAAGGCATAGGTGATTCACTGTTACCCAGACCATGGATTTACATTTAAAGAAGGCAATTCCCACCAAGAGGGAATTTTTTTTTTTTTTTTTTTTTTTTTTTTGCTGAGGCATTTGGAGTTAAATGACTTGCCCAGGGTCACACAGCTAGGAAGTGTTAAGTGTCTGAGGCCAAATTTGAACTCAGGTCCTCCTGACTTCAGGACTGGTACTCTATCCACTGCACTATTTAACTGCCCCCAAGAGAGAATCTTAATCAAATAAATGCTCTTAAATTAAGTGTAGAGGCATTTTAGTAAATAAATGTCAGGGTTTAGGACCAGAAAGACCAGGATTATAACTCACCAAACTGCTTAGCTCACAAGTGTGACTATATTTTTTTCAGGACAGTGTGAATTATAAAGAGCCAATTTTTCACCATCATTTATTTCCTTTGTACAGGGAAACCCTATGGAGCTGATGATTTTCTTCCAGTCCTCATGTATGTCCTGGCCCGTAGCAACTTGACAGAAATGCTTCTCAATGTTGAATACATGATGGAACTCATGGACCCAGCCCTGCAGTTGGGGGAAGGTAAGAGATCAAGATTCCACTTTCTGAGGGACAACCCTATCTATCTGTCTGTCTATTTCTCTCATCCCCACACTCCACACACACACTGACAAAAGATTCCTTCTTTGAAGGGATAAGAGGCCATCTAGTCAACCCTCCTCATTTAACAAAGGAAGAAAATAAGACCCATAGAGGTTAAATACCAATAGAGTTCAAGTAGACTATAAATTACAAAACCCAGATCTTTCAGCCTCCAAGTCCAGATGTCCTTCCATGACATTACCCTAATATACTGGAAGAAGGAACCAAGCAGGGAGCAGCATTGAAAAATAATGGGGAAGATGCTAGACTGGTAGGATTTAGTCAACAAACATTTAAATCTATAGCATTTTAAAATTTGCAGGGTGCTTTCTTCCGAATAATTCCATGAAGTGGGTAAGATAAATATTACAGTGCCATTTTACAGCCAAGGAAATTGAGGTTTCCCAGGGTTTTATGGCAAATAAACGCTAAAGTCAGGATAGAAACTCAAGTATCTCTACTTCCTATACAATTTTAGAGAATCTTTAATTATAAATAATATATAATCCCTACCCTTATAGAGCTGACAATCTTGTAAATATTAGACAGCAGAAGTATCTAACAATTAGAAACTGGGCCACTTTATACATAAGGATACCTGTGGGCAGCATTTAAAATGAAATATTATCTATGTTTAATTATATTTTTATTCTTTTAATATTTGTAATAAAAATTTGTGAAGAATATTTATAATTAAAATTACATTTTAATCTGGTTAACCTGGCTTTTTGGAAACTATCCCAGTGGGATATGTGTCCTAGTAGGTTATTATATTACAACCTACTAGAAGAGCTACAAAAATGGGTCCCATCAAAGATAGAGTGCCTGTGACCTGAGGACTAGTCCAGATGAAAGATGGTCACCAGGAGATGCATATAATGAGGGTTTATAGAGTGTCTTCTACTTGCCAGGCTCTCGACCTGGGAAGTTATGGACTGAGTGTTTGACACTCAGAATAAAAGTCCGTGAGTCACTCAACCATCCAGTCTTCCCAGCACACAGCTGATTAGTTTCCCAAGGAAGTGGGACATGGCCTATCTTTCTAACAAAAAAGCATTAAGTAACAAAAAGTGTTAGAGAATAGGTTGTCAACATGTTTTGTTTTTTTTTTTTGGGGGGGGGGGGAACCTTTCTTTATTTACTTTCTCAACAGGCCTTCATTCTTTCCTCACTGGAGCCCAAAGCCCTTTGGTACCACTGTCAGGACATCAGGCTTCTAGTTTTCTGTTGCTAATTAGGAAACCAAGATTCTCTTTAGCTGAAAATGATTATATCTAGCACACAGTAGGCAACTAATAGACATTTTTTGATTGATCAACTGATAGATGTCCCCCCCTCAAATTTCTCAGGACATTTCACCTTTATCTCACATTTATTCTTCACTTGTTCATTCCTTGCAGTCATAGTGACTTATACTTGTTATTGTTGAGTAGTTTTAGTCATATCCAACTCTTCATGATCCTATTTGGAATTCTTTGGCAAACATACCAGAGTTTTTGATATTTCCTTCTCCAGCTCATTTTTTTTTTAAACAGATCAGAAAACAGAGACAAACAGGGTTAAATGACTTGCTCAGCATCACACAGCTAGCAAGTTTCTGAAGCCAGATTTATACTCAGGAAAATGAGTCCTCCTGATTCCAGATTCAGCACTATCCAATGTGCCCAATTATATTTATTATTTAATCCCAGTTAGATTGTTAGTCCCTCTATTAAAGTCTACGCCAGAAATATCTTTATATTCTTGGCACCTACTATAGAATTTTTTGCTTTTGTTGAGTTGATTTGAATGTCAGCCTCCATGGTTAGAGTCAAGTCCTTACTATATGCCAGACATTATATTATCTATTGGGGACCTGAAGACAAGGATGAAATCATCCCTGCTCAATTAAACTCAAAGAGTTTCATTATCCTTCAATACCTGGAAAAATCTATGATTTTGTTGCTATTGTTGTTCCTTCCATGTATTAATAGTCACTGTGATCCAAAAATATATATCGCAGCTAGATGGACCACTGGACAGAGTGCTAGACCTACCTTCACAAAGACCTGAGTTGTCATGGAATCTGTCTGCCTTAGTTTCCATATCTGTAAAATTGGGATAATAATAGTATCTACCTTCTAGAATTGTTGTATTAAATGAGATATTTGTAAAGCACTTAACACAATACCTGACTATTATTATTGCCATGGGGCAATTAGGATAATGCAATGGGTAGAGAGACCTGGGTTTGGAATGAGGAGGAGTCCTCAAATCAATCCGACCTCAGACACTTACTAGCTGTTTGACCCTGGGTAAGTCACTTAATCCATTTTGCCTCAGTTTCCTCATCTGTAAAATTAGCTGGAGAAGAAAATGGCAAACCCCTCCAGTATATTTGATAAGAAAACCCCAAAGGAGATCACAACGAATCTGACATGAATGAGAATGACTGAACAACAACACATAATTATTATATGCATGCCCTGGTGATCATCCTTAATCTGGACTGGTAATCAGGTGACAGATACACTGTCTTTGATCAGTCTCATTCTTCTAACTCTTCTAGTTTGGTACAATCGTCTGGACCACATACTTCCTTGGAATGGGTCTGGGTCACCTCCACATGACAGTAAGGTATCAGACAAGGAGGGTTTTAGGGGAGATAAATCTAAACCCTGCTTTAATCTGTTGCTATTTTCAGCCTGTGCCATTTACTAGGTTATATAACTCTAATATGGTATTTCTTTTATTTTTAACAGATCAAGAGAACACATCAAAAATGAGGGCATTTGCCTTCACTTTATAACCTTGAGTTTACATCATCAGCCATAGTATGATGTAGTATTAAAAAAGCATAGTTTTAAAGTCACAAGATTTGGTTCTAGCTCTGCTGTTTTGCTATTGATAGGATCTTGGGAATGTAATTTCCCTTTTATTCTGAGCCTTAGTTTCATAGGCTAGATCAAGGCTTCTTAAACTTTTTCTATTCATGACCCTCTTTCACCTGAGAAATTTTTACACAACCCCAGGTATATAGGCATATAAAATAGGCTTACAAATCAAACATTTACTGATAATAAATCATAAAGAAATTTATTTTAAAATAATTATTTGGTATATGTATAATTTTACATTTTATTAAAGATAAAAACAAATTTGCATAGTAATGAAATAGATCCCCTTGTTTATTGTTACATAAAAAATTAAATCTTAGAAGAATATTTAATACCTTTTACTGTTGCCAAATTTTTTTGCAATCTTCATATTCAGTTATGTGACTCCATATGGGATCATGACCCACAGTTTAAGAAGCTTTGGAGGAGATGACTTCTAAAGTATCTTCTACCTATTAAATCTGTAAAACTAAGAAGGCCTTTTCTCCTTCTTAGATATTTCTTTTTTGACAGTTAAGATGGCATCCTTTCCAATTCACTACCTCTTTCGTGTTACTACCCTACTATGATTACTTAGAACATTTGAATTTTTTTTTCCTGAGGCATTTGGGGTTAAGTGACTTGCCCAGCTTCACACAGCTAGAATGTATTAAATGTCTGAGATCAAATTTGAACTCGGGTCCTCCTGACTTTGGGGCTGGTACTCTATCCACTGCACTACCTAGCTGCCCCTAGCATTTGAATTTTTTGACAAGCATGGTATGATAATCATTGGAGTATAACCAATCCTCTTTCCCAGGTCCCTGGGAAAAATTTCTACCCCAGGAACCAGCCCACAATCAGGCAGCATTTATTCAATCAACATTTTTAAAAATATAATAAATAAATATAATGTGCAGTGCTACTATTTGATTCATAGGAGCATAGCTCTAAAAGAGATCTTAGAGTTCATCTAGTTTAGTCCCCATCATTTTATAAATAAAAACATTTTGGCAAGTCACTTAACTTTCCTTATTTGTAAAATAAGTATAATAATAGTACCTACCTCTCAGAGTTGTCCTGAACATCTATTGAAATAGCAAAGGCAAAGCACTTTGCAAATCTTATAGTGTTATATAAATGCTAACTGTTTTTGTTGTCTCTGGAGCATAAGCTACTGTTCTAGGCTCTGTAGATAAAAGGACAGAAGCAGCTCCAATCATGGTGCTGACATGTTGAAGGGTACATGGGGTTCCAGAGGAATCCATTGGGACAGAGGACAAGATGACATGTGACTGTGTACCCAGCTCTTTTCCCCCGATGTATTCTTCCTCTTTATAGACTAGCAGAATACACTAGGACAGACTTGAACAAATCATTTGGTCTATGTTGGTAAGATATTCTTAAATTCATTTTACAGATTGATCAACCAACAAGTATTTTATTAAGCAGTGCTAGGCACTGACCTAGATACTAGGGAGAAAAAAACAAAATGATATAATCTCTACCTTAAGGATATTATATTCTGTCTGGGGTAATAGCATCTCCATCTACAAGTAAACACAAAATAAATACAAAGTGATTTGGGGAGATAATTCTAGGTGCTGGTGATATTAGGGAAGGGTTCATTTAAGAGGTGTTTTGAACTTTGAAGGAAACCTGGGATTCTAAGAAGCAGAGAAGAAAGCAGGACATTCCGGGTATGGGAGACTACCTGTACCAAGATATATAGATGAAATATGGAATATTGCGTAAAAGAAACAGCAGGTTGGCCAATGTGACTGGAATATAGAGTATTTAAGGAAGAGTAACAGTTTATAAGCTTAGAAAAGTAAACTGATAAATTATGAAGGGTTTTAAATGCTAAACCAAAGAACCCATGCTCTGTCCTAGAGACAATGGGGAGACACTGGAAGTTTTTAACAGGGGAACAATATGATCCAAACTGGTTTGGGAATTTGGTAGCAATCTAGTAACTTATCTTCAGTTAGCAAGAATTATTATCTTCTCAAATGAGGGATTATTTACTGCTCTTTCAGATGCATGAAGTCAATCCCCTCTCCACACCTCCAAGAACCCTACCAAACTCACCCCCTTTTTAGGATATACTGAGGTGCCAACCCTCCTATAAAGTCTTCCTCTGATGACTTGTGGTAGCATAGAGGTAATTTTAGGTTTTAGAAGCCTATACTAGGTGAGTATAAAATTGGGCTAATCCTATCAATAGGTAAGGCAAGAAGAGGCATTTAGTACATACCCTTTGATAGATGTGTATGTCTATAAAAAGAACCCAGCTTCAAGTAGAAAGTATGATTAACTATGGCTTCCTTCTTCAATACTTGGAAAGATCTGTGATTTTGTTGTTAAAGAGTGGTAAATTTTTCAAACAATTCTCAGTTCCTATCTACTAAGTAAAAGAGTTGTAGTCAGTCAGCATTTATTAAATGCTTATCAAAAGGCAGACTCTGTTCTATCAGTGTAAGAAAGATCCACATCAAAGAAATATTGAAATATAGAGATATCAGAAAGAAGTAAAATCGAGCAAGCATTTATTAAGTCCTACCAGATGCCAGATACTTTTTTGAGATTAGAGGTGAAAATGAAACACTCTCAATCCTCAAGGAATTTGCAATCTTATTAGGGAAACAATGTATAACATGGGTGATCTGAAGAACACTCAGATCTGCTTCCCATGGAACTAGACATGTGGCCTTTGGCTCTTGGGGAAGCCCCCATGATGAGGGCTTTTCCCAGATCACTTCTGTTATAAATGCATTGTTATTGTTGTTGAGTTGTTTTTCAGCATGTTTAATTCTTCATGACCCCTTTTGGAGTTTTCTTGGTAAAGATACTGGTGGGGTTTGCCATCTCCTCCTCCACCTCATTTCATAGATGAGGAAACAAGAGTAAACAGGGTTATATGACTTGTCTTATATATGACTTATATGATCAGATCTTGTAACCCAGATAACCCTTGGGCCCTGCCAAAGCTGCCATGTTGCTCAAAGTGAAGGGCTTTTAATAACTTTAATAAATAAAGGGTTTTAATAAACACCTCAAAAGCAGTTGTATTAATGAAAAAAGCATCAGAGGTCTTGGGGTAAGATCCTGGCTCTGCTTTGTGATACCTGTGTGATCTTGGGCAAGTCAATTAATCTCCTTAGGCCTGTTTCTCAACTGTAAAATGAAGGCATTTGGGCCGTATCTATCTGGACCCTTCCATCTGGAAACCACTGATGATCCTGTTAGTTGAAAACTTGAGAAATTTGAGGAGGTGGAATCTGCCACCTAGTGGCCTTGGAGATTTATTGTAGGATGACAAATGTCTTCGGAAAGTCATAGAATCTCCAAATGGGGAGGGATCTCAAAAGCCATCGTGTTCATCCCACTATCAAAGAATAATGTGCTCCACAATGTCGCCGATGAGTGGTCGTCCAGTCTGGGTCCTTCAGTGATGGGGGAGTTCATTACTTCCCCAGGCAGCCCTCTTTTGTAAAGCTCTAGGTAGGGAATTTTTCCTGACATCAGGAGGATGTCCACCTCTACAACATCCACTCATTTTTTCTAGTTCTTTCTTTTTGGGTCTGGCAGAATAAGGTCAGTGTCTCTTCCACATATATTCAGTTACCCAAAGAAAACTATCCCTTTAAGTTGTCTCATGCTTAGTTCCTCTAATACATGGTTCTCAAAATTTTGGTCTAAGGATCACATTATTGAGCCTTTGTCCCAAAGATACTTTGTTTATGTGGGCTATAGCTATCAAATTCTACCATATTAGTAATTAAAGCACCTTATTATAAAGATAATTGCTTGTCAATTTGACTATTGTCAAATGTCAATTTGACTATTGTCAATGTCGCTATTTAATTGTGATATGGTGTTCAGTCTCTTTACCTATATCAGATTTTAACTCATACTTCTGTTCTGGTCTTACCAATACAAAGATTATTCCTTTGGTAAAGAAAACAAGAGCTGAATACTTTTTCTTATCCTATATCATCCATTAATATAACCCTACCAATCCCAAGCATTGTTCCGAATTCTTTATATGCCTCTATTTTTCCCTAATATAATTTTTAGAAAGCCTTTTGTTTTCCTAAGTGTTCATTTTCATCCTAAATTCTTTCCAAGCTTTCACAATCCTGATACTTTTCTTATAAGATCATTATGCCTCATTTTTATACACATTTTCCATGATCTGTAAGGGCATCTTCTATATGTTATTTAAAATTGAATATGGTCTTTTCTTCCTTAATAATTTTCTTTCTTATTGCATCTTCAGAATTTTCCTTCTTTTTTTTTTTTAATGTTTCTTGTCAATGGTAGGTCTGACTTCCCCTGTAAAATTTTCGACTATGTCATCTTGTTTATTGTCTCTGGGAGTACCTTGAATTTTTTATTTAGCTAGCTGAGGCAATTGGGGTTAAGTGACTTGCCCAGGGTCACATAGCCAGGAAGTTAAGTATCTGAGGTCAGATTTGAACTCAGGTCCTCCTGACTTCAGCAATAGTACTCTATCCACTGCACCACCAACCTGCCCAAAGTACTTTGAATTTAGATTCCCTCCATTCTTGGCTGTTAATCAGACTAGTCCAACTTTCCTCTCATTAATCATGAATTCTAAGATGAAACGATAACTTTTCCCCAAATTTCCTATCATTTCTACTTTAGCAACCATTTCCTTAGTATTAGAATCAGATACAGAATAGCTTTTCCTTTTTTTTCCCATAGGGAATAACTTTAATTTTTTCTTATGATCTTGGACATAGCAAAAGCAAAAGATATTTTTGCTTTTTTATAATCATAGCTTTTTATTTTTCAAAATACATGCAAAAATAGTTTTCAACATTCACCCTTGCAACACCTTGTGTTCCAAACTATTCTCCCTTCTCCCTGCTGTCCTCCTACTCTAGACAGCAAATAATTCAATATAGGTTAAACATGTTCGGCTTTTCTTTAAAAACAAAAACAGGGCTTTGAATACCTATAGTATGCTTTTCACTACAAGACATGTGTACTGTAGCTCTCCAGGGAAAAACTTACTCAAGATACACTTTTTTTTTAAAAAGAAAAAAATGACTAATTAGAGCTTTTTAATATAATATTTTATTTCTGTCTCCAATTGCATGGTAAAACAACTTTCTAACTTTTTTTTTAAGTTTAGAGTTCCAAATAGATAGAATTTAAATGCAAAAAATTAAGGTACTTATTTCAATGTCATCTATTTCTTCTGTTACCTTGATTTTATAGTTTCTCCATAGGATAAGTATTCAGCAATAACCAGTGTTTTAGCTTCTAGAGTTGAGTCAGAATAATCTTTGGGTATTGGAATATGATCTAATTGTATATTGCTTGCCTCTTTCCATATCTTCATCTATTGAGGCATTAGAAGTACCAGCAGAATCTGAGGGGGATTTTGTTGATGATGTTGAAGAAGAATCTTTAGATAGTATTTGTAAGTCTGGGGAAGAATTTTTCCATTATGAGCAGACAGCTGAACATTTCTATTAAATATTCCAAGAGCTGCCTTGACTGTCTCAGCTTCAAAATCCATGTATACTAACTTATCAATGTTGACTTGAGAAACATGTCACTACTGGTTGCTAGTCTGAGGATCTGTATCATGTAGCCACCACAGCTGAGTAAGACTAAGGAGAATTTTGAGTGCTTCCTCTGGGTTTCTTCTTGCTAAGGGGAAAGCTTCTTTTGCAGCATGAGCCAACTAGTCCATTCCTTTCAAAGAGTTTGTTATCTAGTTCTCTTATGAGTGACAGTATGATCCACATTCCCATCACAAGCCCTCAAGCCAAGCCAGGCTTCCCGAGAAAAAAATCCCAAAGTAACAAATTGTGAACTTTTTGAAGATCTATAAAAAGTTCTTCATAGTGTTGCTATGCCTTATTAAAATATTCAGAAGCCTCCTCCCCATTGCCACTATGATAGTTTCTTATTCATTAAAACAAGTACCTTCTCTCTCACACAATTTCCTTTTATATGAATTAGTCTTTGGTGGTTTTTCTCATAGCAGTTTTAAAAGCACTTTGGAGCCATATTTAGTTTTTTTCCCTGCATTATCAAAGCATTCTCACTGTCCCCGATGGAAATAATACCACACTATATCTAGCTGACATAATGCATAATTGTCTACTGTATCCAACAATTCTCCGCATCATTCACAGTTTTATTTATCAGCATCATGCAGACTGTGTAGTACTACTGCATATTCGTTCCTTTTTAGAAATGTGCTACTCTTTTCATGATTTTTGTTGCTGAGCCATTTTTCAGTTGTGTCCAGCTCTTCCTGACCCCATTTAAGTTGTTTTGGGTTTTTTTTTTGTTTTTTGTTTTTTTGGCAAAGTGATTTGACATTTTCTTCTCCAGCTCATTTTACAGAGAAGGAAACTGAGACAGATGGAGTTAAGTGACTTGCCCAGGATTCCACAGCTAGTAAGTGTCTGAGGTTGGATTTGAATTCAGGAAGTTAAGTCTCCCTAACTACAAGCCCAGCACTCTATCCACTGCACCATCCTATATCTAAAATAAGACTTTTTTTCTTCTTCTGCGCATATTTTGATTGATCTGTATGATTAGCTATTTCTACAATGGAGTTATTTCAGGATTCACAGCCTCAGCTCTCTGTGCCAATATTTTTCTCTATTTGTTTTCTTTTTTTGTCAGCTTCCTTTTCATTTAGTTCCTGAGTGGGGATTTCTTCCAAGATCTTCTGCTTGCTTGAGTTCAAGCATCATATCTTTTATATACCTTGCTTTTCCAGAATTTTTACTAATTGAAGTTGCTTCATATTTGTAACTATTATAGCATAGGTTTTTTTTTTTTTTTTTTTTTGAAATCTAAAGGTTACAGCTATTTGTGATCTAAGTTCTTTGCCGGTAATGCGGTTTGGTTTTCAATAAACTTTTATCTTAATTTGGAGCAAGAATATCTCAATTGTGGCAATACCTGTGGTTTTAAAATTTTCGTTTCCTTTTCTACATTCAATTACTTTACACTCATATTTCTTCAAATTTTTTTAATTTTCATTTTCATTTTCACAGCATTCTAACTTGTCTGAATATTTCTTTGCAAGGCCCTTCAACATCAAATCAGCTTCTTGGCTCTCATTTGTATAGAGAGGTTTCCAAAATTGAATTTTGTCTTCCCCTAAGAAGCAGGTCATTTTTGCTTGCAAATACTTTTTTGGGGCCATCTTTCATATCCTCAGCACTGGTCCTTCACACTGCAACATGACTCAACTCCCCTGCAGCATCCTAGGTGAACCTCACTTTCAAGAGAATCCTAGGGGATGAGATGGGGCATGCCCACAGGGCTTGACCAGAGCTGACCCCACCAGAATCCTGCTGGGAAGCAAGGAGCAGGTCTCTTGGCCTTCCAGCTCAGCCCAACCTATTCAGACTGAGGTCTCACTCACCTAAGACATACTTTTAAAATCTAAATTTCATTATTAATTTTTCCCCATCACTTTCTTAAGTCTAGGCAATCAACAAAACACTACATCAAGCTCTAATTTGTAGTCTTTACCAATTTCTAAGATACAAATACTGCACTAAATATTTAGTTAAAATATTTCTAGACCCTTGTGAACTGGCTAGAGAACACCCCTGTGCATATTTGAATGTCCTCCCATCTGCATCTATACCTTTAGACTACATTCAAAATCAAGTTTAATATGGAAAAAAAAAAAAAAAAAAGAAGAGAAGGTGTGGAGAGGCAGTAGAAAAGGAGGAAGAGGGAAGGAGAAACTACTATTTTATATGAATGGTATACATAAAGGAAAAAATATATAAACATAGAGAAAGGATAGAGGAAAGAAGCATCTAATGAGCTCACTTTAAAAAAAAAAAAGAGGATTGAACACACATACAGAGAGAGAGAGAGAGAGAGAATTTGGTGTAAAAATACATTACTTTCAACAGGAAAACTATCAATGATTTGGATATATGTGAGGGAAGGGAATAAGAGGGAAAGTAGAATTCTGTAGGGAATAGTCACAAACAAAATAACTTCCAACTTCATAGAACTGTTAATAAAAGGGGAAATAAAAGAGAGAAAGAGAATGTAAGAACCAGGAGATCAATATCCAGCCTTGGTGAAAGAGGAATCCCAAAGGAGTAGAAACAGAACCCTTCAGTTATAGAATACTACTTTTCTTTTTTTAAATCAAAGTCCTTCTCTTTCTCCACCCCTTTATTCTGTGTAAAAAGGGTAACGGGAGGGAAAGAAAAAAAAACAGAAGTTATGAAGAGAAATTCATAATTAATAATCATAATAGTGAATGGAATGAACTTGCCTATAAAATGGAAGAAGGTAGCAAAATAGATTTAACAGAAATCAATAATTTGTTATATACAAAAAATATACTTGAATTATAAAGATTATTAATAACTTAAATAAAGTAGCTATAAAACAAGTACACAAAATTATCAACCTTTCAACATATTACTAACAAAAGAATAGATAGAAAAATAAAATTTCCTCAAACTATTAAAAAATATCTAAAATATTTGATAATTCAAATACCAAGATACACAAGAATTATATGAACACAACTACAAAACACTATTTGGAGAAATAAAAACAAATTAAACATTTGGAGAGTCATCATTTGCTCATGTTTGGAAGTTTGGACAATTGGACATTCCACTATAATAATAATTATAATACTAACTAAATTAACTCAAATTATATCCAATGCTATGTCAACCAAGTACCTATTTTAAGTATATTGTATATGTATGTATACACATATATATTTTACATATTCTTACATATGTACATGTATCTTCCCAATAAAATATAAATTCCTTTAGAGAAGGAATTGTCAGTGTAGTGATTATAATAATTGATTGATTTCCACAATTTGTTTAGCCAGCCCCCTTAATTAATGTCTACCTAAATTTTCAAGGTTAGATCAAATTCCACTTCCTCGAAAAAATTTTCCATGAATTCCTATCTGTAATGTCCTTTTCCCTTAAAATCTGATGTATCAATTTGTTTTGTAACTCTAAGGCATTTATGATATAAGATTGTACATTAAATTTTCTGTGTTTATACCCACATCTAGCTCAGTGCTCTGTATATAGCAGGTACTTAATATTTATTGAATTGAATTAAATTGAATCTATTTGATCCTTACCATAGTTCTATAGGGTAGACAGGTCAAGGACCATTTTCCCCTATTTTATAGCTGAAGGAACTTCAAAGCATTGAAGTGATTTGCTCAAGACAGTAGCAGAGTCAAGGCGCTTGAGTCCAGGCTTCTTGATTCTTTCCATGGTCTTCAAAGATGAAAGTAATCCTCTTCGGTTCCCTCAACCTATATATTCAAAAATTCATGCTAATATTCATGGAGAGATAGGTCTTAAATCTGTGCATTGAGTTCCAGGAAATATGTCCTTGTTCCTTCTCGCCTATATAACCACCCCCAAATCCTACCCTATCTGTTTATTAATGGGTTCCTCTTGTTCTGGTAGGTTCCTACTATCTCACCACGACCTATGGGGCCCTGGAACACATCAAGAACTATGACAAGATCACTGTTACAAGGCAGCTGAGTGTGGAGGTACAGGATTCCATCCACCGCTGGGAACGTCGCCGGACCCTTAACAAGGCCCGAGCCTCTCGTTCATCCGTGCAGGTGAGTGGTCTGACAAGGTGGCTACATTTGACAGTTCAGACATTCCCCCCAGCTATGATGGGACTTGTCTTTTATTTGATTCAAGAAAGATTTCCTATTTAGAACACTAGCTCCTGACCCACAGGGCAACTATAAGGGGCCAGTGCAAGGCCCCACACTTCAATTTTGTCACAGCTAAGCTTTATAAAGGCAGAAAAACGAGTAGATATCCAAAATATTTGCCCTAGTAGTCATGCCTATCTAAGAGAGTTATATTTGGGCTTGAGAAGTAGAAGGGAAAATATTGCTCATAATGCACTTATACATACCCCAGAGTGTTAGCACAATCAGGGAGACAGGGCAAAAAAAAAACTATAGGGATATGAATGCAGTAAATTATGTCAATAGTTGACTGAGTTTGTCAGTTTCTTTACTCACTCAGAGAGAACATATAAAATTAGGGAAATCTCAGATTTCTGAATTGATATTCCTTAAACTGACCCTTAAAACTCTGACTATAGTGTTGAGTAAGTTGACAGGAAAAAGAATGAGGGAAGCAGGTATGAGACTACTTTGTGGCAGATCAGTACAGCTCTGAGGAAACCAAATTTCAATTCTTATCCCTGTCAGTTACTAACTATGTTATAACACTAATTTCAATTAAATAGTGAAGCTAAGATTTGAATCCAGCTCTCCAATTCCCATGATCGTTGGACTACGCCCAACCTGCCCCCTAAAAGTGGGCAGTTACCAAAATGGGGTAATATCAGAGTCTCCAAGAAGGCCCCAGCTGACTCCAAACAACCTATCCAACTGCTCCCTGATGGCAACAATCCCTTCTCCATGGTCATGGTCTTTAATTCTCCAACCAGATATGAGCTTTTGACAATAGATATTCAGGACACAAAACAGAATAGTGGGCATTCACAGTAAAAAATGTAAATATCTTATTCATTTCAATACTTCATTTTTAAAAATGATTAAAAGTGCACCATATGCAGGACAATGTGCTAGATTCTGGAAAAGATACTAAGATTAAATAACCTCTGCTTCCTGATCTTAAGAAGCTTAACATCTAGTGAAGATGTCACATACATAGATAACTATAAAACATAAAACCAAGAAGAGTGGAGAGTGCTATAACTATAGCTTATATTTCAAAAGCACTCAATGAAACAGTTATAAAATATTTACATATTTATACATATATAAAATATTTATAAGATAACTATAGCTGACATTTCAATATTATACATTTTTATAAAGAGCTTTATGAGGTTAGGTAATGTAAGTGTCACTGGCCCCATTTTATAGATGAGGAAAATGAGGCTTAAAAGTAATGAAGTTGTTTGCCCAAGATCCCTTAGTTAATTGGTGCCAGATCTGGGATGAGAGTTGCCAACTGACAGCATTTGGTTAGTTTTGTCTAATATCTTGTCATAGAAGGTAGTTGCCCTGAAGTTAAGAGGACACTTCCTAGCAATGTGACCCTAGGCAAACCATTTAACCCCAATTGTCTCAGAAAAAAAAGAAGAAGATAGTTGCTTCTCTAAAATCTTGTATTATATCTCAGTTTTTACGTTTTTGTTTTGGTGGTCCCAGTTGTCATCATCACCAGTTCTTCCAACTCCAAATCCCACGCTACTCTTAGGTTTTATCTCATCAGATGAGATGGAAGTCTTCCAAAATAAAAATTTTAACTGGGATATCACATATGTTAGGAATGAAAGCACCCAAGAGTCAGAATTCCCAGATAATTAATAATCAATGTATTAATTGGACTAACTAATAATTAATTGATGCTCATTGATTTCTCTCTGATACCAGACATGAAGGGAGCCTCTGAATCACATTAAATCAGCTATGTGCCTTTTTTGATGGAGAACTCCCTTGATTCATGAAACTGAACCTTGATTGGTGCCTGTTTAATGAGGAGGTGGGCTACGTCTTTAGCTCCTTCCTGCTGAGAACGTGACTTGATCTTAAGACTCAGCAGCCTCAAAGCATCAAAGCAAGGGGAAGTCATCTCCATCTGGACCTCTCTGGGTAGTTTTCTCCTTCATGAGCGGGGTCACCCTAAAATGTTCACACAGCTTTGAAAGTAACATGCTCAATTTATACAGGCATATATACATATACAAATAAATACACACACATATTATACACAAACACACACAGATATATTTTAAAAATTGGAGTAGCTGAGTGCATAGAGTGCCAGGCCCAGAGTCTAGAAGATACATTCTCCCAAATTCAAATCTAGTCTCAGACTCTTAATAGCTAGATGACCCCTGGGCAAGTCACTTAACCCTATTTGCCTCAGTTCCTTATCTGTAAAATAAGCTAGAGAAGGAAACGGCAAACCGCTTCATTATTTTTGCTATGAACACTCCAAATGGGGTCACAAAGAGTCAGACACAACTGAAAAATGACTCAACAACAAAATATTTAAAATTTAAAATAAAAGATTTGTGGTTTCACACAAGATGGTCTTTTCCCATCTTATTTTGTATATGGATTGTTTTTAGTGTTCAATAATTCAGAATAAAAGAGAATTTAAAAAAGAAAAGGGAACTTGGAGAAATTGAGACAATTTAAAAAAAATTTTTTTTGCGTAAGGCTTGCTCTGTCCTTTTCTATTTTTCTTTTCTCAGATGAATTTAAATATTTTATCCTCTACTTCATCCTTTCAATCCCTAATAAAACTTCCTTTCATGTGACTCACTAGAAGGCCTAATGGCCCAGCAGTGGTTAGTGATCAGGAAAATTAGAGAAGAAAGGGTCTTTTTACCACAACTTTCCCACCTTAACTCAATTTAAGGTATGAAATATAAGATCATCAGTGACTCTAGATCACCACTCTAAAAAGGAAAGAAAAAATAAACTGAGTTCATTCTCTGAAAAATAATGCCAGTGATAGATCACATACAGGTTTTATACAAACCAAATTTATAAGGAAGAAAGTGCTATGTTTGGATCATTGAGTATTTCATGTTGATATCCTTTATCTTCATCAATTATTCTTAAAATTCCTATCGCTCCAGGGAACTTGCATTCTACTTCTCTGTTCCACTTCTCAATCCAAGACAATGTCTTTTTCAGTAAACCAACAAATGAATCAGGAAGGAAGTAGATAAGTTCATGAAGTGAATAAGTGAGTGAAAGCTAAAGAGAAGGGTTTCTAATTTGGTCACGAGAAGAAGCTCCTGTAGGTAGTTCTCTATCATATCACTAAAGGAACTGAGCAAGTCAAGAACTGAGTAGGATCTTTTAAAAATTACCTTCAGATACACAGAAAGCTAGTTATGACCATTGTCCACTAGGGGGTATAAAGATTTATCACTCTACCAAGGAAATGTTTTTACCCAATCATCACTTTAAAAACCTATATTAAGAGGCTGCTTCATGATCTAGAAGAGTATCACATCTTCGGAGGTGTTTGAGTATTTGACCAGTGGTCCATGGGGATCTTGCCCATTGATGCTCCATGTATTCCCCACAGTTCCAAGTGAATGAATCCCTACTTGGAGCATCCAGTAGTAAGCATCCTAAACAAAAGCTAGGTAGTACCACTACCATTAATGGTGGATATGACACTAAGCAAGTTATTTCTGTAGGCCTTCAAGATCTTCATCTAAAGAATGAGAATATAATAATATATGCCTTACCTATTTACAAGCCTCTCCAAACTCCCCACATTTCATGCTTTTCAAGCAAAAGATGCTTAATGAATGGGCATTCGAGAGAGAATAATTTAGGTTTTAGAATGTTTGAGGTAGAAGGGGCTTTAGAGATCATCAAATCCAACCCTGACATTTTACAGAAGAAATAGAAGCACTTAGAAAGTGCTTCTTTCTTAGTCTTTAGAAAGGGAGATGTTTTCCTGAATGTGACACAAATGGAACTGGAAGTCAGTTTCCTAATTCTTGAATCTAGGGCTCAGATTATCAGTGCCTTAAAAAATATATAAAGAGAATATAAATATAGGAAAGTGTAGCTCTGCTGCTTGTTCTAAATTAAAAAAAGAAAAGAAAAGACCAAAATCTCTTTTTAATCCCAGGGGGAAAAATTGCCAAAAACTTTGAAAGTAAAAAAATTTTTTTTTACCAAAATCTAAGCTCTGCTGCTTGAGATGATCTTATGTAAGTCACTTAATTTTTCTGAGATTATTTCCTTTTCTGTAAATTGAAAGGCTTGAATCAATTGTTCTCTTATCTGAGGCAGAGTAGCTCTTAACCTTCAGTCCATGACCCTTTTTTTATAATTACATTTCAGTATAGTTGGTTTCTTTTATAATCCTATGCATTTTATCTTTTTAAATAATGTTTTTCCAGTTATATGGAAAGACAATTTTTAGTATTCATTTTTACAAAATTTTGAGTTCCAAATTTTCTCCCTTCCTTCATTCCCCCTTTTAAAAATGGTAAACAATTTGATATAGGTTATATTTGTACAATCATGTAAAATATATTTCCATATTAATGACAGTTGTGAAAGGAGAGATAGACAAAAAAAGGAAAAGAAAAAAATAAAGAAAATGAAAATACTACTTTGTTCAGACCCCATACTTTTTTTTTCTGGATGTGGATAGCATTTTACATCATGAGTCCTTTGTAATTCTCTTGAATCGTTGTCATCTATACTTGATCATCACACAATATTGGTGTTACTGTGTACAATGTTTCCCTGGTTCTGCTCATTTCATTTTGCATCAGTTCATACAACTCTTTATGGTTTTTTTTCTCAAATCCACCTGCTCATCATTTCTTGCTGCATAATAATATTCTATTACATCCATATATCACAGCTTGTTCAGCCATTCTCCAGTTGATAGGCATCCCCTCAATTTCCAAGATTTTTTTTTTGCCACAGCAAAAAAAAACTACTATAAGTATTTTTGAATATGTAGGTCCTTTTCCCTTTTTTATGATTTCTTTTGGATACAAACCTAGTGCTGGTATTGCTAAATCACAAGGTATGCAGTTTGATTATCCTTTGAGCATAGTTCCAAATTTCTCTCTGGAATAGTTGAATCGGTTCACAATTTTGTCAACACTATGCATTTTATCATGTGCATTTAAAAACATTATTTTAAGCATCTTAAGCTGTCCACACTGTGGACTGC
This sequence comes from Sarcophilus harrisii, assembly GCF_902635505.1. Lineage (NCBI taxonomy): Eukaryota > Metazoa > Chordata > Mammalia > Dasyuromorphia > Dasyuridae > Sarcophilus > Sarcophilus harrisii. Next base: position 281,684,707 of record NC_045427.1, read on the forward strand.
AAGGGGTAGCATAGACAAGATTGCCCAAAGATCACAGCTAGCTGAATTCTAGAAACCCTGAACATGGTGACATGGAGACATCACACAGGACCACTCCTGGACATTCCTCCAGGAACCTGATCCTGGGATTTATGGAGCAGCAGATCAGGCCATGGCTCCTATCAAATTCCCTGAGTCCAGAAGATAGAATGTCCCTGTGTAAGCACAGGAACAAAACAAATATCTTTTCTTGACCACTAGATGGGGTCAGTTCATAGTATTAAATTTGAGACTGAGTTTAAATCTTGCCTTAGGCTTAGAGGCTTGCTAGCTGAGTGACCTTAAACATGTCACTTCATCTCTGTCTGACTCAGCTACCTCAAATGTAAAATGGGATTACAATAGCAACTGCCTTGAGAGTTGTTGTAAGGATCAAATGAGATAACATAAAAATATCACTTTGCAAATTTTAAAGCATTGTAAAAATAAGTCATTTGTTTTTTCTCCTTTCCTCCCACACCAGCTAAGACATTAACCATGAACCTTTTTTTTTTTTTTTTTTTTTTTTCAGGACTTCATCTGCATCTCCTTCCTGGAGCCGGACAACCAAGCCCGGACTCTGGCATCCAAGTCGGACACTTTGGCTGAGCAGTTGAGAGCCCAATGTGCGGAGAAATTCGAGGTGGCCCAGCCCCAAGACCACAGACTCTTTGTCCTGGTGGATGGCAAGTGCTTCCAGCTGGCAGATGATTCCCTTCCCCATCACATCAAGGCCTACCTACTAAAGAGTGAACCCAAGAGGGATTTCCATTTTATTTATAAAGCAATGGACAGAGGAGAGAGCCAGCCACCCATTGTGAAGGAGCCAAATTTTCTCTAAAAATTGTTCTCATCTCCAAGATCCAATCACTGAACTCTTATCTTAACTAGTACCTTTGGAAATCAGGAAGTCATATATCTGCTGGCCTCCCTCCCAATCACAGAAAAGAAACTATTTCTTTAAATCTGCTACAGGTAGGAAATAGTATCACTCAATCAAGCCTCTCACCCATGAAAGCAGAGGTGTGCTCGTGGTGTTTACAATGTGGGATTCAGGCTTCACACTTGGATCTCACTAATATGCAGTATTTATCCCAAAATCCTCCCTCCTTCTATTAGAAGAAAATCATTGTTGACCAGGGCAATAGTGTGCATGCACATACACATACACAAGAGCCTTCAGAGCTTGGAATCATGGACTGCTTCTCATGGTACATTAAAAGCATCCAGTCCAACCTCCCTTATTTTAAAAATGAAGAAATGGAGCTCCAGAGATGGGAAATGTTTTGCCCAATCAGGAATCACACAGTTAGGGAAAAATAAAGCTGGGACTTTTCAAACTCAGGTCTCCTGTTTTGGACCCCAAGGCCCTCTCCACTAGAGCTCCTTCCTGGTTCCTAAAACCTTTTCCAGAGAAAAGCTCACTGGGGAAATTATCCCAAAATTGTAATAAACAGAACTACCTGACCTTGGGGGAAGGAGAGAGGAGGAAGGAGGGATGCTACAACTCTGTGGGCTCTATGGTTGCAGTCAACCAAGTCCTACTTCAAGACCAACAGGGCAATTGCAATTAGCCAGGTGTGGATCCCTGCCTTGGGGCCTCCATAAACCAGTCCTTTTGAAGTAGGGCTCCAATGTGAAGTTCATAAAGACTATCCAGGGGTGGGTTAGCACTTTAATCTCTAAATGTCCTGTGCAGTGAGAAGGGATAGGTTTCAGAAATCCCTCTGACACTGTAGCAGGCTACAGGAATGCTCAGGACTTCCATGGGAGACAGAAGGGGAGGCTTTGCCACCGAACTTCAGCTGGACACCTCTGGGTCAGGGGAAGGGGAAGTTCCATTCCCTTCAATCCCACTGTCCTCAGGAATGTTTACCTTTTCACGTTGAAGAATGGAGTCCCCAATTATCCTTCTCAACTGAAGGGAAAACTGACAGGAACACAGATTAACAAGGGAGGTAGGGACTCAATGAATAGGGGGGGCACTGTGTAAATGTAAAGGACTTTGGGGAGATCAATAAACATAATTTTGAAACTGATGTGCTATGGCCTGAATGTTGAGAATATGAGATGTAGGTACAAGATTTCTCAAGTTAACTGTTAAAAATTGAAAGGAAGCACTAGACCTCTTCCCCTTTAGTGCTTTTAAACCCTACGTTTTCTGTTTCAAGTTGTAAAACTAGAAAAGCTGCTTATATTTGATTGTCTCTTCTGTTACATTCTCTGACAAGCCTTGGTTGGTTGAGATCCTAAATTGTTCTCATCTCCAAGATCCAATCACTGAACTCTTATCTTAACTAGTACCTTTGGAAATCAGGAAGTCATATATCTGCTGGCCTCCCTCCCAATCACAGAAAAGAAACTATTTCTTTAAATCTGCTACAGGTAGGAAATAGTATCACTCAATCAAATACTCACTAAGTGCTAAGGACTGTGCTAGGCCCTGGAGCTACAAAAAACAAAAGTTAAAATAGTCCCTGCTCTCAAGGGAATATAAACTATTTTAGGAGTTTATAGTCAGGAGTCAAATGATAAATAAATTTATATTAAATGCCTACCTCTAGTAAACCTGGAGTCAGAAAGGAAAGTTCAAATACAACTTTTAACATTTATTAGCTTTGCAGTCCTAGGTCAATCACTCCACTGCTATCTGCCTCAGTTTTCTCATCTGTAAAATAGAAATAAGACTATTTCCTTCCAGGGTTGTTGTCAGGATAAAATGAGATACTTGAAAGTGCTTTACAAGTCTTAAAGCTCAAAGCAATAATTATCACTATGAGCTAGACAAAAATGAAAGTTTCTGCTTTCAAGGAGTTTAGATTCTATCAGAAGAAATAACTTGTGCACATATCATATAGTGGGGGGTTGATCAGGACACGTGATCAACTGTGAAATATATCTTAATAAAATTATAGGATATAAAAGGCAATTAATAGAAAATATAAGGAGTAAGATTTTGCTCCTTACATCCTAAATGTTGTTGTACAGTTGTGTCTAATTCTTTGTACTTCATTTTGGATTTTTTTTAAAAGGATATTAGAGTGGTTTGCCATTTCCTTCTCCAGCTCATTTACAGAGGAGGAAACTGAGGCAAACAGATTTGTGTGATTTGCCAGAGTTGATGAATCATCTTGACTCTAGGCTCAGTACTCTTACCCATTGCACCATCTAGCTGTCCTGTCACATTTAAAAGTTTGAGAGATATAATTTTTGGGTAATTAGTTATTTTACTAATAAGGCTAGCACTTTAATAAAAGAAGTCCATAGCACTCTCAGTGCCAAAGACCTTTATAATGGTGGGCTCACAGCCTAAATGTGAGTATTCCAGAGGGTGGCAATCAACTCTGATTGGCTATCAAGTAATGAGACAGAATGAATATTGCAGTGAGAGGCTGGATTCCTTCTAATGAACTTTGATTATGTCATTGATATTTCTCAGATTTTGAGACTGGGTGATTGGGAAAATAATGGTGTCATCACTAGAAATAGAAGATTCAGAAGAAATATGTCATGAATGGCAACTGACAGCTTTTTTTAGGCCTTCTGGAATCTAAAGGAAATTCAAGTTTTTATAGTGAATAGATGAAGGAAAAGACCTCAATCTCTTGGCAGGGGACTCTGAAGGAGCCAGGACACTGCCATGTATGGGAGAGACAGAAGCCTAGAACCCCTCTTCTGGTGAATTGACACCAGGGAAAATTTACTGGAAGCACAGAGTGAGTTTCAGGATCCCACCTTTGCCTTCAGTGCCCTTCCATATAAACATTTTCCAATCAGATCCAGAAGCATCAAGAGAGGGGAGTAGATTCAGTTATATACCATGCAGTCTGGGGAAAGCAGGCCAATAGACCAGGCCAGAAAGTGTGCTCCCACACACTGAAGTCTTCCGACAAAACTCTAGTTGTCCTAGTTACAGCACTGGCAAACAGGCTCTTCCATAACAGGCTGCTGATTAACCTAATGTACCTCTGCCTATTAACACATAGAAATTTAGAGCCAAAAAAGGTTACCTAGTCCAACAAATGAGGTTTTGAGAGAGAAAATGATGTGCCCAGAGTAATTCATTAAATGGCCAGCAAACATTTACGAAGCACTGTGATAGGCTCGTTGGAGCATTAAAAAACAGATGACAAAATCTTCCCTGAGGAAGTTTCTAGTTTTATAGACAAGATAAGACACCTACAAAAAGAATTATAATAGGCAATACTAAATGATAAGTCAGAAAAAAACAAAACAAAATGCACTGTGTTTACACTGGACATAAAGGAACAAGAAATGTATAAAGGAATAGGTGGCATTTGATCTGGGCCTTGAGGGTTGGGATAGGATTTCAGCAATTGGAAATGGAAAGAAAAACTTTTCAGGATAGAATTCTGTAAGTAAAGGTCAAAAAACCTTAAAGAGTTTGAAGAGTGTGAATACTTGTTGGCTAGTATGTAGGGCAGCTGTAATATATGAGATGAACCTAGAAAAATAAATTGGGTCTAGAACATGGATGTCTGAATAAGGAAAATACCCACACCTATATGTGAGTAACATTAATTTAGCAATATATGTGGAATTTAAACCTGGAGAAATGATTGGCGATGGGGACATCAATTAGGAGATTATTACAATAGTGTAGGTGAGAAGTGAGGAGAAACTGAATGAATTAGGGTGGTAGGGAGCACTGGGGTAGTGAGGTAGCATAGTACATAAAAGTCCTCTATCTGGAGTCAGGAAAACCCGAGTTCAATCCAGCCTCAGACATTTAATAGCTTTATGGCTGTGGGTAAATCAAACAAACAACTTCTGATTGCCTCAGTTTCATCATCTGCAAAATGGGGATAATGGTAATACCTACTTTGCAGGGTTGTTGTAAATATTAAATAAGGTAATAATAGAGTACTAAGTACAATCCCTAGCACATAGTAAATGCTATATAAATGTTAGCTATTAATATCAATAGATTCAAGATCCATTGAAAAGGTAGACTTAAAGTAACTTCAGAACTTCAGGTATAAGGAATGAAAGAGAGGAAGAAAAAATCAAATATGATGGAGGTTTTTAGCCTAGTATACATATTCTTTGGCAATAAATTTTGAATATGGGCCCAAAGATAGAAAGGGTCAGAACTAGCAGTAATGGCTGAAAGGTGCAGAATAATTTTAGTTCAATATAAAAAGATACTTCCTAACAATTATGGCTGTCCCAAAGTGGAATGAGATGCCTTGGGAGATGGTCAGCTCTGCTTCAGTGGATGCTTTTAAGTCCTTGTCAGATATTTCTGCTCAGGTTTATTATAGTGGATGAGATGTCCTCCATGGTTCTGCAGTATATAGCAGAGGGTTACACCCAAAACATAGGCACTCTGTTGTGGTGATTTGGTTTTGAGCTGCAGAAATATCCAGGTGGGATGAGAGAGTCCATAATATCCTCTCTAAGTCTATCATCTTCTGGACAGTGGGTACTTCAACTCTGATTCATGAAAAGTCTAGTGATTCTGATTTATTCTCATATCCTTCAACTCCCAACCTATGAAATCCTGCAGATTACATTTGTTAGGCAAATGGCATGGGCTCAGGAAGCATAAACAGAAACATAGTTCAATGATCAATCTGTGGTACATTATTAATCAGCTTTCAAACGATGAGAGTATATGAACCCTAAAACTATGCATGTGGCCATGCACATGCATGCACATGCACATGCACACATGGAAAAGCCCCAGCATAGCCCTCATATAATACTTCTTTAATTTCTTCTTGGCTCCAAGGAGTAAATGAGCCTACTCTTAAGTTTTACAGCCTTTGACACGTCTCAAATGATCCAGCCAACTGTGAACTTTACAAGTTGCAAATGCAGAATCTCAATGAAATCCAACTTTGCCCTAGAATAACAGTAAGACCTTTATGGAGCACAGCAGTAAGGTCCAATTCTTAAGACTTCACTAGGGCTATAGTTAGCACCAGAAAACACCCAATAAAAGCCAACCAAGGACATGAGACAATATGTTCTGTTGACATAACTCCTTGATATGGTAATTCAGTCCAACCTTTATACAAAATGAGAGCCTTCTTTTTCTTCTTGAAAAGTAACAAGGAATTTAATGTAAAAATCTTTTGTACTCTCTGTCCCTGATTAGGTCATAGAGCATAACATTTTAAAATAGACCTTCCAGGTTATCTAGTTCACTATGTGAGACTGTGACTGATCCAAGGAATATGAGGTCAGAATGTTCTATCACAAGTCGGGAACAAGTTCTCCGTATGAACATTTGGAGCATATTCCCCAACTTTGTATATTTCACATTTCTTTTGAGCTACTTCAATTCTGCTTTGCTCATAGAGCACAGAATCTTCTCTAATGAGGGCATGTCATATTGAATGGTCCTCTGCCAGTGTCTCCCATGTCATGCAATAAGTTCTGAAGTTCTTAAGAGAGAGGTTGGACCCAGGGTAAAGAGGAAATGTATTCCAGATATGAGTGATGATCAGTGCATAAATGTTGAGACAGGAAATTAAGTGTGTGTGAAGAACAAAGAAATCAGTTTTGCTTGAACCTCAAACATAGAGGAGTAATGGATGATGAGTCTGGAAAGGAAAATGGGGACACATTATAAAGGGCTTTAAAAGCCAAACAAGATTTCTATTTTATCCTGGGATTGATAGGGAGTATTTGGAATTTGCAGGATGGAGGAGTGACATGGTCAGAATTGCACTTAAGAAAAATCCTAGGGACCACTAAATGGCTGAGTTGATAGAGTATTGGCCCTGAAGTCAAGAGAACGTGAGTTCAAATTCTGCCTCAGACACCTACTAGCTGTGTGACCTGGGCAAATCACTTAATCCCAATTGCCTCAGAAAAAAAAAAATCAAGAAAAATAGTTGAGTGGAGAATGAGATGGCATTGGAGAAAGACTTGAAGACAGGGAGACCAATAGAAGGCTATTATTGTCATCCAGACAAGAGGCAATTAGGACCTGAACTATGGCAATGACTATGTGACTAGAGTGAAAGGATCTCATGCAAGCGAAAGAGTAAAGGTAGAAATGACAAGATTTGGCAAATGACTGCATCCTGGCTATGTGAAGTGAGGGAGAGGAAGGAATCGATAATCGCAAGGCTCTCAACATGGGAGACTAGAAGTAGGATGGCATCCTCAATAGGAATGGGGGGGAAAGACAATGAACTCTGTTTGGAGATTGAGTTTGAGTCTGAGATATCTGAGGACATCCAGTTCAAAAGGCAATTATTTGGAGTGATAGAGGACTGAAATCCAAAAGAGAAATGTGTATTGGACATAGATATAGACATAGACATAGATATAAATACAGACATAGAAAGATATAGACATAAAGAGATATAGATTAATAATTAAATCCTTGGAGTTGCTGATGAGATCACAGAGAGAGTAAGAATAAGGAAAAAAATGTGACTTAGGGTCACATGGTAAGTATCACAGCTAGCATTTGAAGTTCAATGAACCATATTGCTAGTATCTGTAAACATTTAATTATAATGACCAAAGTTACATCTCCAGGACTCTCTAGCAGTTATCCAGTAGATAACTTTTCATCTTGTACCTATTACTATCTTGGAGCCTCTTGGTTTCATGTTGTAGTCACAGTTCAAAGGTTTCCCTCCCAGACAACCAGGGAGTTTTTCCAGGGGTGGTGGTTACCTCACTGTATTACTTCAGAACTTGTCCTTCAGCCTGAGCCTTTTACTGTGTCACACCTAGCTGCCTACAATCACCTGAGCAGATGGGTTTAATAACAAGTCTCCAGGCACTTTCCTCTTCAGGGATCTATCTGGGGACCTGAAGAAGCCTTCATAGGTAGGGGCAGCTCACACAATACAATCCTTGAATTCTCTTCTCTTTTCTGAATACTTTTCCCAGTACTCTCTACTCCCCCTCCCCCTCCAAGAACATAGAGATCTTCTAATGATACCCTAATCACAGTCCAAAAGCATCTCCCAATTTAGCATTTCTGTATCCAGCCCTATGCACCAGTCCTTTAATAACTGGGCATCCATCATTATCACTCATTTTCACAAGTACATAATGCACAATTCTACAACATTCTCTGGGCTAAAAACAATTTTGAGACTTCCAAGAAGCTTTATTCTCACTGTTTTCATATATATGCATATATGTATACATGTATAGATATAAATGTATGCATGGATATTAATTTGGATAAATATATATTTGTATATAGTATACAGACCATTTTGGAAGCTATTGCAATTACACAGGTTAAATATATGTAATGAGGCTATTCCCTAACATGTAGCATGGGGGTATTCTATACCTCTAAAGAAGCAAAATATTATTAGTTTAGGGAATGTGGCTTTCAGGTTTAATCCAAACTTCTGATTGCTGTTTCTTCGTGGGGGGGGGATGAGGGAATCAAGATTTATATCCTAAGTTTGATTTCCTTCCTACCAAATAAACATTTGGTTTCACAATAAACATTTATCCAAGTTGATAGTAAAATGAAAATCATAGAAAGTATACGTAGGAGAAGGAATATACTAGATAATATAAAGTGAAGGGATATTCTCCCATTGGGAGCCAGGTAACTGAGAGACAGAAAAAAAGAGAGAGTGGGAGAAAGGGAGAGAGAGATAGCGAGAGACAGGTACAGAGAGAAAGGGAAGAAGAGAAAGGGAGTGAGGAAGGGAGAAGAAGAGAGGAAGAGAGATAGATCCAGATCTCACCCAAGGGACAATCATAGTCTAGGCTAGCAAGCTGGCACTAGGGACATGACAAGAGATTGCTAGCTTCCCTGTTTTGGCTTCTTCCCAGAGTCTTATTCTCCTTTTGGCAACAGAAGTGGGATTAACAATCTTCCAATATCTCTCTCAATGCAAAAAGTCAGCAGCAAATGATGCACCTGCAGAGCCCCAAGTGCTTGAAGAAGGTAGTGATACTAAGAGCCTGGCACTCTCCTCTCTCCTGCTCTTGCCAGCTCTGCGCCATCCCTCACACAACAGAACATTGATCTGCACTCATGAGGAAAGAGTCCCATACCAATGAGCTTGGGACTTAGGACACACACATTTATATACATAAGCACGTGCACACATGTGTGTATGTATATATTTTTATATGTGCATTTATCAGAAAATGTCTACACACTTGTGCATATATATATACACATATAATACATCTATATATGAGTACATATATGTTCATATATATTTATGAATAAACGCACAAAAGGTAATCCCTGTTTTAAAGGTTCCTTCCCAACATGTATAGAAGGAAAGAAAACAGGCTTTTACTAAGCATCAGAATGGTATCAAGAATTGTATGAATAGTATCATATTTTTCATATATTGTTACAATATTCATATTGCTACAATAACCCTGTGGTGAGGTGCTACTATTTTGCAGTTAAGGAAACTGAGACAGACAGAGGTAAAGTGACCTGCATCGTATTCCGGACTCCACTGCAGTGTTCTACCCACTGGAATTCCTAGCTGCCTCTGTCCATATCAGTCCATTCTTTGTTCTACTGCATTAGAGTGCAGTATTCAAGCGAATTTCATATTTGGGCAGCTACCAGCTACTACCAGGCTCACTAGGCTCAAAACATCACGGTTTTATTTGCAAATTAACAGACATACAAAGGATATGAACAGACAATTCTCAGATGAAGAAACTGAAACTATTTCTAGTCATATGAAAAGATGCTCCAAGTCATTATTAATCAGAGAAATGCAAATTAAGACAACTCTTAAGATACCACTACACACCTGTCAGATTGGCTAAGATGACAGGAAAAAATAATGATGATTGTTGGAGGGAATGCGGGAAAACTGGGACATTGATGCATTGTTGGTGGAGTTGTGAACGAATCAACCATTCTGGAGAGTAGTTTGGAACTATGCTCAAAAAGTTATCAAACTGTGCGTACCCTTTGATGCAGCAGTGCTACTACTGGACTTATATCCCAAAGAGATACTAAAGAAGGGAAAGGGACCTGTATGTGCACGAATGTTTGTGGCAGCCCTCTTTGTAGTGGCTAGAAACTGGAAACTGAGTGGATGCCCATCAGTTGGAGAATGGCTGAATAAATTGTGGTATACGAATATTATGGAATATTATTGTTCTGTAAGAAATGACCAACAGGATGATTTCAGAAAGGCCTGGAGAGACTTACGAATTGATGCTGAGCAAAATGAGCAGGACCAGGAGATCATTATATACTTCAACAACAATACTATATGATGACCAGTTCCGATGGACCTGGCCATCCTCAGCAATGAGATCAACCAAATCATTTCCAATGGAGCAGTAATGAACTGAACCAGCTACGCCCAGAGAAAGAACTCTGGGAGATGACTAAAAACCATTACATTGAATTCCCCAATCCCTATATTTATGCCCACCTGCATTTTTGATTTCCTTCACAAGCTAATTGTACAATATTTCAGAGTCTGATTCTTTTTGTACAGCAAAATAACGGTTTGATCATGTATGCTTATTGTGTATCTAAGTTAATTTTAAATATTTTAAATCTATTATCCTGACATTTAGAGGTAAGAGGTGAAAAAATTAACAAGAGGTTTGCAATTTTAATTAAAGTTACCTATGTATATATCCTGTAAATAAAAGGCTATTAAATAAAAAAAAAAAAAAAAGAAAAAAAAAAGAAAGAAATGACCAACAGGATGATTTCAGAAAGGCCTGGAGAGACTTACACGAATTGATGCTGAGCAAAATGAGCAGGACCAGGAGATCATTATATACTTCAACAACAATACTATATGATGACCAGTTCCGATGGACCTGGCCATCCTCAGCAATGAGATCAACCAAATCATTTCCAATGGAGCAGTAATGAACTGAACCAGCTACGCCCAGAGAAAGAACTCTGGGAGATGACTAAAAACCATTACATTGAATTCCCCAATCCCTATATTTATGCCCACCTGCATTTTTGATTTCCTTCACAAGCTAATTGTACAATATTTCAGAGTCTGATTCTTTTTGTACAGCAAAATAACGGTTTGATCATGTATGCTTATTGTGTATCTAATTTATATTTTAATATATTTAACATCTACTGGTCATCTGGGGGAGGGGGTGGGGGGTAAGAGGTGAAAAATTGGAACAAGAGTTTGGCAATTGTCAGTGCTGTAAAGTTACCCATACATATAACCTGTAAATAAAAGGCTATTAAATAAAGAAAATAATAATAATAATAAATAAAAAACCAAATTAACAGACATAGAAAAGATTTTCATTTCAGCCTTTCACAGTTTCTGTGACTTACAACACTGCCCTGGATGGGAGGGTTTGTTCTTCTCTTTCACTCTCCACACTGCCTCCAGTGCCTTCTTCCAGACACTCCCAGGTATTGGTCAGAGCTCCAGGAAGTCCTCTAGGACTCCTCGAAGGAGGGCTGGCCCCTGCAGTTCTCTGTCTTTTCAGCAGATGGTGCTCCCGGAAAGACTTTTCTGAAGGGCAGGAAAAAATGTGTTTGCAATTTAAAACTAAAAGTGCAGACTCCAGAGCCTCAGAACTACCTCAGTAGGGAGGCATGTGCTAGTATTATCTGCATTTTACATTTCAGGGCACTGAGGCAACCAGAGTTTCAGTGATGCTACCAGGAGTCACACAATAATCAGTATCTTAATTTGAACTCAAGAACTAGCATTCTGAGTAATCATCTGCCTAATCATCATGTCATTTCTTTCATTAACAATTTGTATGTATGACCATCAATTGGGGAATGGATGAATATATTGTAATATATGAAAATTATGGAATATTATTCTATAAAAATGATGAACAGACTGATTTTAAAAAGGTTTGGAAAGATTTACACAAATGGATGCTGAGCAAAACAAACAGAACCAGGAAATCATTTTACATAATTAACAGCAAGATTGTGTGACAGACATGGTCCTTCTCAGTGATTCAAGGCAATCCCAATAAACTTTGGATGGAAAACGCCATCCAAATTCAGAGAGAGAGCTATGGATAATAAATGTAAATCAACATATGCTATGTTTGCTTTTTTCTTTTTCTTCTTGATGCGGTGCAGCCTTTGGAAAGGATGTAGCAATAATCTAAAGGTCACCTTGGGAATGATGTAGTAAGAAAAGATATATTTCCTCCCCTAGGCTATCTGCCATAGTTTACTGTACATGACCAGGATGCTTATTATGGGCCAGAACTTGAAACAAGGTACTAAGTGGAATTGAGGAGACAATAGTTAAATCGAGTCTAGCATTGATTTAATCCTACAACAAATAATGGTTTCCTAGTGATGTAATGATTGGTGTATACTCAGTGTGGAACATATAAGCAGGGATTGAGAAACACAGAGGAGAAGCTCTCAGGGCCAGAGAAGATAAGCACACAAGAAGCTGACAGAGGCAGAAGACAAAGGACTGGCGGCAGGAGCTCAAGCTCTTGGAACCAAGGAGAGATAGGCCTCTAGGAAAGTTAATCGGACCCCAGGAAAGGAGACAAGACTTTGAAAGAGATAATAAAGGATTTGGACTTTTAACACATGGCTGCACTTGTGGTCGTTACTCTGACTGAAATGAAGGCAGCTCCCAAAGACCTCTAGGAAACCGAACCAAAGAGAACACTACATTTTGGCATCTGAACGTGGGGCTGACACGATTCTGATTTCAGTGGAAAAGCCTCCGATCCTGATTTCAGTGGAAAAGTCTCTGTGACCCAGAAATTAGGGTGAGTACAAAAATAGACAAGGAAACTTTGTTAAGAGCTAAAGTAGTATTCCAGTTAAAATGGGACAAATGTTTAGAAAGGAGATTTCTCCACTGAAAGGAAAATGTGTCGAAAGATTGGTCAGACTTATAAAAAAATCAAGTTTTAATTGTAACTTGGGAGCAGATCATTGAACTTTTAGAAACTGTACAGTACACATCTCCTTGGTTCTCTAAGGAAAAAGAATTGGATCCAGATGAGTGGAAATTAGTAGGAGAGCAACTGTGAATACTACAATGATAATGGACCTGACTCCATTTCTAAAGAAACACTTTATATATAAATAACTTAATACAACTGGCTATAGGAAATTATATAAGTATTAGAATAAGGAAAAAGAAGAAAGAACAGGAGAGGGAGGATACTAATAAACTAGGTGAAAAGGATGAAGAATTGGATAAGAATGGAGTTAAGTACAATTCTGAGTGTGGTACATCACAGCAGGAGCTATTAGGGCATTCCCCATCCCCTGACCTACTTCCCTCAATTAACCCTTCATGGATGGAGGGAGAAGGTGGAGGGGGAGAGGCAGTAACACAATCAGCACTGTCTATGAAGCGGTCTATGACAAGATAACAAAAAGCACTAGTTAAGGTTAAAAAAGAACAGGATGTATCTGATTTAATAAAGGCATACCCTGTAATTGAAGAGCTTGACTCTTCAGGTCAGCAAAGGAGAAGATACACTCCTTTTGATCTGGAAAAAATTAAGGATTTGAAAAAGGGTTGCACTCTTTATGGGGCTACATTGTCTTATGTTAAGATGTTATTAGAAATTTGGGAATAGATTGATTGATTGGCTAGTGATTGGAAATCTATAGCAAGAAAATGTTTAGAACCTGGACAAAACTTGTTGTGGCTTTCAGAGTATAATGAATTATGTAGGATTCAAGCCCAAAGCAATAAGCAAACTGGAGTTAATACTCCAATACTCCAAGTTGTGACCAACTAGCAGATGAAGGTCAGTATGCAGAAAATTCAGCACAGATCAATTACCCCCATAGCAGCATATGAGCAAATTGCTGCTGCTGCTGCTGCTACTACAAAGGCTTGGGGCACCTTTCAAGGAAAGATCAAGGGGAAGCCTTCATGAAAATAGAGCAAGGTCCCAATGAACCTTTTGTTGATTTTGTGTTGTCTGCAAACAGCTATTACAAGAACCATTGGAGAAAATGCAGCTACAAGAATTATAATAAGACAACTGGCTAAGGAAAATGCTAATGAGGTTTGCAGAAAAATTATATGGGGACTACATAAAGATGCTCCTTTAGAAGAGATCATAAGGCTCTGTGCCATAGTGGGCACAAATGCTTATTATACCTAGACTATGATGAACATGGGAAGACAGGGTCCCTCTTGGCAAGAGACTTCCAGAGAAACTCATCGATGCTTTCAGTGCAGAAAAATTGGGCATCTGAGAGCTCAATCTGGTAGAGAGATAGAGTGAGAGGACAGGGTGAGAGAAGACCTAAAACCTTATGTCCAAAATGCAACCGAGGTTTCCACTGGACCTCAGAATGTAGATTGATCCAGGGAAATGAGAGGCAGGGCCCAGCTCCAAGATATCAAACAAAAGACAGATGGGGCATGATGGCAGCCAAGGTTACACCTTCAAAAGTTCAGGACTCTGATGTGATCAATCAGCAAAAAAGCAATCAGATGGAAGAAAGGGATTACATGATTAATCAACAGAAAAGCAATCAGATAGCAGAAAGGGATTACAATTGGGGAGAATACAGGTTTTGTTAACCCATCAGAAGGGCAGTGTCCAATGTGAGCAGCTCCAATGTAACTGCCAGGTGATAAGAAGAGATTTAGACAGTGGTAAATAGAAGGGACTAAATAGATTAACTGCTTGGGAGAAAGGGTTTGGTTGTTTCTCTACAGATGGAGAAGGAATCAAATGGGTGCCAATGAGCCATATTCGCCTTGTCCATCAGAGAGAGATAGAACAAAGAGAAAAACCTTGAAACAAAGGCAAAGACCTAAGAAACATCTGACACTGAAAGAGCATGGCTGATAATAAGATTGTTACAGGACTTCAAAACCCTCAGCAATCATTGGATGTCCTGAGATGAAAAATTGTTGATAAGACTGTTGCAGAATTTTAACACCTACAGGAATCATTGGATTCCCTGAGATAAAAAACTGTTGATAAGACTGTTGCAGAACTTCAACACCAGCAGGAATCATTGGATTCCCTGAAATGTGATAAGACTGATACAGGACTTCACAATCTGCAGGAATCATTGGATTCTCTGATACATGAGACTATTGCAGGATTTCGAAACTTGCAGGAATCATGGGATTCTCTACACATGTGAAGTAATGGACAATAGATTGGTTTTGGACTATTTCTAGAACTTATGGACATGTATAAATCCTCATGTTGATTCATGTTATTTATTACATCAGTACTAGCCTGTGTTACTATGTGCTTATGTAATTTATGTAATTATGTGTGATACTTCCCATATTGATGGATTTATGTATACCTGTTTCAAGTGAGCCCCTTCAGAAACCCGCTAATCTGATTTGGTTTTCCATTTCCTTTGGTGTTTTCATCTCCCTTCCTGAGACATCAGGGAGGGGGTGATCACTTCCTTTTATAGTGTCTTTACCCCTTTTTTGAGCAGTCAGGGAAGGTGTGATCACCTCTTTTTGGGGCGTTCTCACCTCCTTGAGAATTCAGGGAGGTCATGACCACCTATCTTCTAAAAACAAAAGAAAGTGGGAGATATTATGGGCCAGAACTTGAAACAAGGTACTAAGTGGAATTGAGGAGACAATGGTTAAATAGAGTCTAGCATTGATTTAATCCTACAACAAATAATGGTTTCCTAGTGATGTAATGAATGATGTATACTCAGTGTGGAGCATATAAGCAGGGATTGAGAACCACAGAGGAGAAGCTCTCAGGGCCAGAGAAGACAAGGGAGCACAAGAAGCTGGCAGAGGCAGAGAAGACAAAGGACTGGTGGCAGGAGCTCAAGCTCTTGGAACCAAGGAGAGAGATAGGCCTCTAAGAAAGCTAATTGGGCCCCAGGAAAAGAGACAAGACTTTGAAAGAGATAATAAAGGATTTGGACTTTAACACATGGCTGTACTTGTGGTGATTACTGAACTGAAACAAAGACTGCTCCCAGAGACCTCTAGGAAACCAAACCAAAGAGAACACTACAGGTGCTGTAACCACAAATATTGCTGTAAGATAACAGCCTGTTGGTCAGTGATAACAGAGTTTTTGAGATTAATGATCAACAATAATGAGGTGCTTAAAGTTGACTCAGGCACAGAACAAAATATGGTGTGCTCCACCTGGCCTAGAAATGTTTCAGGCCAAAACACACCTTTGGAAGGTTCCCTTTCTATCACCCCAGCTCTGCCCACAGAATTATGGGGACTATATCTGTACACAAAGTCAGAACCAGACCACTCCTCAACTCCAATTCTGCAAATTATAAAATTTGCATGTTAACAACATAAAGCACCTGGTCTAATTTTTCTCTATAAATTTATCTTCTTGCCCTTGTTTTTTTGCTGACTTCTTTTGAAACTTTGCCCACTTTAATTGGCATTACAATTATAATAAACTTTGCTCCTTGATAATCCCTACTCTCAAGAAGCTTACACTCTCAGAGATGTCTCTTGAAGGAAACAACAAAATGAAGGATTTCATAGGGAAAAGCCTTGTGGTCTTTAAGATGCAACAGCAAGACAGAAGGTAATTCCTCTTCCTTAACATAATTTCCATTGATAAAATCATATCCATTTCATATGATGAATCACTGCAAGGGGTCAATGGTTTTGATGACAAGAATTTTCTTTCTCTGTGTCTTCAGTAGCTGTGGCTGTAGCATCTGCAGAAGCAGTGGCCAGGCTACATAACCTCCAGTGGTTGCTTCTTAGGATGATGGCTATGAAGCAAGACTGGTGGTCTGGGAGATGCTGCCACTCCTAGGCCTTCTGTGCATGAAGGAAGAAATACTTAGGCCTAGAAATCTGATGTAATTTGCCCAGGGTCCCATAACTAATAAATAGCAGAGTAGTAGGAGGATAGTTAGGTGCACAGTGCACAGAGTACCAAGTCTGGGGTCTGGAATACTCCACTTCCTGAATTCAAATCCAGCCTCAGATACTCCCTAGCAGTGTGACTTTGCATAAGCCACTTAACCCTGTTTACCTCCATTTCCTCATGTATAAAATGAACTGGAGAAGGAAATGGCAAACCACCACAAATGGGGTCAAGAAGAGTTGGACATGACTGAACAACAGAGATATCATTAAAATTCAGTTCTCTTAACTGTAATTCTAGCACTCTTTCTATTTTATGAATTTGCCTAAGTCTCTCCTATATTCCAGAGTATTTATTCCAAGGTCTTTTCCAGTTCATAACATTGTAAAATCCTTTAGATTACATGACAGGGAATCTTTGTCTGAATATAAATATGTGTGTGTGTGTAGTGTGTGTGTGTGTGTGTGTGTGTGTGTACAAAGTGACTCGTGTGTGTGTGTGTGTGTGTGTGTGTGTAAAGTGACTCATGTTTGGTTTTCAGGGAAGAGAGGTCAGTTTCACAAATACTAAGGAAGTTTCCTAAGCAAAAATTAGAACCACTATTATTAATAGCCTTTGGGTATTAATTTGGTATTTTATTTTTCCTCTTTCACAACTGTCATGCTATTTGCTTAAGAAAATCACTGCACCTGTGTTTCTACTAGGTCCCAAAGAGATCTTAAAGGGGGAAAGGGACCCACATGTGCAAAAATGTTTGTGGCAGCCCTCTTTATAGTGGCAAGAAACTGGAAACTGAGTGGATGCCCATCAGCTGGAGAATGGCTGAATAAATTGTGGTATATGAATATTATGGAATATTATTGTTCTGTAAGAAATGACCAGCAGGATGATTTCAGAAAGGCCTGGAGAGACCTGCATGAACTTATGCTATGTGAAAGGAGCAGAACTAGGAGATCATTATACATGGTAACAGCAAGATTAGACAATGATCAGTTCTGATGGACGTGGTTCTCATCAATAATGAGATGATTCAGACCAGTTCCAATTGTTCAGTGATGAAGAGAGCCATCCACACTCAGAGAGAGAACTGTGGGAACTGAGTGTGGATCACAACATTGTATTTTCATTCTTTTTGTTGTTGTTTGCTTGCATTTTATTTTTTCTCACTTTTATTCTGGTTTAATTTTATTTTTCTTGTGCAGCAAGATAAATATGTATGTAAATACTGGATTTAACACATATTTCTACCATATTTAACATATATTGAACTACTTGCCATCTAGGGGAGGGAATGGGGGAAGGGGAGAAATTGGGACACAAGGTTTTGCAAGGGTTAATGTAGAAAGAAATTTTTAAAAAGGAAAGACAAAATCACTGCATATTAACACAAACCCATTTCAGACACCTCTCAGGGATTCATCACATCTCAGGGTAACCAATGTGCTTTGATACTGTAATTAGAAATGCAACTTTTAAAAAAATCTTTTCTAGTTTTTATATTTGGTTTCCAAATATATCCCTTCTCCACTATCCAGGGAGTCCCTTCCTACAATAAAGATATAAAAAGAAAAACAAACAAAAACCTACCTAAGGAGGAAAAACTAGCAGATACATTGACAACTTCTGACAACATAAGTGTCATTCTACATTCATGGTCTATATCTCTTGTCAAGGCAAAAAAGTGCATGCTCTCAAATCTTTTTAGGACCAATCTTGGTCATTATAATTATACAGCATTCAGTTTCATTTTTATCCTTTCCATTCACATTGACAGTTGCTTTCCTGATTCCATTTGGTTCCCTTTGCAAAAGTTCTTACATATCTTCCCATGCTTCTTTTAATTCTTCCTATCCATAGCATCTTATAGTAGGGTAATATTCCACTATGTTCCTGTACCATAATGTATTTTGCCATTGCCCAATTGGTGGACACCTATTTTGTCTCCAGTTTTTAACTACCATAAAAAAAAAATGGGCTGCTCTGAATATTTTATTTTGATATGTTTTTTTTTTTCCCCTGTCTTTGATCTCCTTAGCATATATGCCAAATAGTGGGATTTATAGATCAAAACTTAGGAACATTTTAATCACATTTTGGTAGTAAAATAACAAATTGCTTTCCAGAATGATTGAGTCAACTTGTAGTTCTACCAATATGCCTGTCTGAGAATGCAATTTAAGATCCATTCAGCTTTCATATAGAAAGTATACTCAGTGGCTAAATGGGAAGAGGCTGAACTAGAAGTCTGAAGATTAATCAGTCAATGAATCAATTTTTATTAAGAGCCTATTAAACATCAGGCAATGTGCTGACTGCTAGGGATACAAAAAAAGATGCAAAAGATAGTTCCTGCTCTTAAGAAGCTCGCAATTTAATGAGAGAAACAATATGAAAATAACTATATAAATCAAATTATATTTAGGAGAGGTAGGAAAAAATTAAGAGAGAAGTCACTAGTTTTGTTGAGGTTTAGATTTGGGGTACCTAAATGAAATTAGGGTTTAGTTAAGGTCTAGTGGCAGGTTTGGGGTACAGGGAGCCAAACAGAGCTCCCCTGCAACCCCCTTGGAATCGGCGCAAGGATAGGGCGGTAAATGAGGTCTAGTAGCGGGTGAGTCCCCAATAAAAGCATTTATTGGCCCAGAGAGCTAGATTGATAAAAGAGGTTTATTACTGAGTTTAGAAGTAGGAGATAGGTGAAGGTAGAGATAAGGAGGACACTGGAAAGAGGGTCCAGTGGACAGAGGGTCCTCACATGGCTACCATGCTTGGAATCTCTGCAAAGAGGGGTTCCCAGTGTGGCCCTTTTAAATCGGAGACTTAGCTCGAGTGGCTTTGGGGTGTAGCCCCAAAGTTGGCTCAGATCCGGGTGGGGCTGGGACAGGTCGGGATCTTCTATTGGAATTCAAAAGGACCAGGATTTGTGAGTCAAAGGGTAATTTACATTAACGGGGGGGTGGGGGGGTGGGAATCAAAGATTGGAATCTTTCCCACATCAGTTTCATCCTGACTCTGCTACTAACTTGCTCTGTAGCTATAGGCTAATCATTTCTTCATGTGCTGTAAAATGAAGACACTATACATACATTATCCTAGAAGTTTGATGTACAGATAACTTTGAAAAATACACAAATGACTTCTGGCTAAGAGGGATGCCTAAAGGGGGTAGCTCCCACATATGAACTTCAGCAAAAACCTGAAATTCACACCAGACCAAATAATGATAAAAAAATGCAATGGAAAATCATAATGACTTTTTTACTCCAGAACTACATAGAAGGCCACTGCCTATAGGAACAGCAGCTATTAATAAAGTCACAGCCAGAGGAGACAAATAAGCTCTCAGGGCTCTGCATCTAGGGACAGCATGAGAAAGGAGGGTGGGGGGAAAGGGAAGAAGAAGCAACCAGAAAGCCTTTGGAAGACCTAGGGAAGCCACGGTATTGGTCAGACTAGTATATCATAAGACTGATGTAAACTGTGTCCCCTCTGATCTTGGGGGCAAGGAGGGTCTCAAACCCTCCAGGCCTCTGGGAGGAGCCCCACCCTTCTGTTCATAAGGAAAACTCCCAGATAGTAATCGCATCCAATTCAATTGGAGATCTTGGTCTAGGACATAATCATTACCCTCTATTAGATTGAAAATTAGTCCCTCAAATTGCTCTCTGGCTCAAGGCAACAAAAATCCAATGTAATCAAAGGCTATGTGCCCAAACCTTTGCAAAAATCCTAATAGGATTTTGCCTGCTAAGAAAGTTGTTTTCTTAGTGTAATAAATCCATTTTTGCCACAAACCTTGTGCCTGTATTCATTTGGGTTTGTGAATTCTTTTACAAAGCCTACAACTGGCCAGTGGACCTCATTGCTATCAAGGGATCTCTCAACCCTTGTTTCTCACACCTCAATAAGACCAAAGTCTCTGAGATCCCTAGCACTTTGTTCTGAGAAGCCATGAAGAACCCTAAAGATTTAATACTTTCAAACTTGAGAGGTGCAGAATTATCTAATCTCAACAGCTATAAGTTAGCACGAGGATGTAGGGGACCCAACAAGAGCCAAACAGAGCCAACTGCTTCACCCAAAAGTGAATTAGGATGTGGAAAGTTAGAGAAATGACTTTGCCAAAGAAAATATTGATAAACACAAAAGATTATTGTACCTCTAGAGATCCCCCAAAAGACAAAAAAAAAAAAAAATTCTACATAACTGCAAGCAAAAAGAAAAAAAATAGATTTTTTCAGGGCCTATAGAATACCCCAAAGAAATGAAGAAATAAAAAAAAATTAAAATTTTGGATTGAAAATTTTAAAACTGCTATTATTTGTCCTTCATTCTTAAACATGACCATGACATCAGGGAGGAGATGCTGTGACACGCAAATAAATTGGATTTAAGTGAGGAAAGGCTGTACACAGTCACTTGCCTCACTTTCTCCTCCAGAGCTATGGGTCCAGTGGCCAAATATAGACCAGGATGACTAGAGATGGCCCCAGGTGCAATTGGGAGATGATCTTGGTCTTTTAAAGATAAGGTCTTTAACCAGGTCTCAGTTGGACTGAGGCAGTGCCCAATCAGTGATTAAGGCTAGGTAAGAAATAAGGTTGAAAACGGTCTCTTTCATCTACTCAAAAAAAAAAAAAAAAAAAATTTCAATCTGGTAGGGGAAGGCCCTCAGGGTTTCTGGTCAAAATAGAAACAATTACTGAGAACTTTCAAACATTCTTGATGTAAAAGGCCAGAAATTAGTAGGAATTTTGAAGTATAAATACAAAAATCTAGAGAAATCTTGTTTTTTTAATTAGTTTTTTTTTAAGTTTTTTATTTACAAAACATATGCATTGACCCTTGCAAAACTTTTTATTCCAAATTTTTCCCTTCTTCCCCACACTCCTCCCCTAGATGGCAGGTAGTCCAATACATGTTAAATATGTTAAAATATATGTTAAATCCAATATATGTATACATATTTATACAGTTATCTTGCTGCACAAGAAAAATAAGATCTAGAATGGAAAAAAAAAAAAAAAACCTGAAGGAAAACTGTAATGTCTTGGTTGGTTTTCTGGAGATCTCTGGACCAGCCTTAGTTTCATCAGAGTAATCACCACAAGAATAGCCAGGTGTTAAGATCCAAATTCTTTATTATCTCCTTCAAAGTCTAGTTTCCTTGCCTGGGGCCCAGGCTAGCTTTCCTGAGGTCCTCTGGAATGTGTCTTGGTTTCTGTGGGGGAGGCAGGAGAACCACTATGACTGTCTCTGTCTTGATGTCTGTCTCAGTCCAAGAGCTTGTGCTCCAGCCTCCAGCCACCACAAAAGTGGGAGATAGAATGAACCTCTCTGGCTGAGTTTGTCCCAGCTTATATGCAGTATACTGAGTATAAACCAATCATTATATCACTAGGGAATCATTATTTGTTGTAAGATTAATTCAATCATACTGAGCTAGAGAATTATTAAGCACCATGCTAAATTAGATAACCATTATATTATCAATTCCACTGATTTAACACCTTGTAAGAATCCTTGTTTCAAGTACAGAGTTCTGGCCCATAACAGAAAACAAAATGCAGGCAACATCAACAAAAAGCATGAAAATGCTATGTTGTGGTCCACATTCAGTTCCCACAAGCCTTTCTCTGGGTGTATATGGCTTTCTTCATCACTGAACAATTGGAACTAATCCAGAGAAATCTAAAAAGATAAATTTATTTGGGCAATTAGAAAGAACTGTGTATTGATGCTGGAGTGTCAAGAAACAAATGTTGCTTCAGAACTTTAATATCTTCCAGAGGACGTTGAGGTGATTAAATAAGAAAATCATGTCCTGGGAGTAGATTGGTTATATTCTGAGGGTTTAAAGTGGAGAAAGAGATATACTGTTAAAAGGACTATATTAATATAGAAAGGAGGAAGCAAAGTAGAACTTCCTATTTTTCATAATTACAGATTTCTAAGAAAAAAAAGCACATGGACAGGATAAGGGAAGGGTGCATCACATGACTTTCATTATTATCTGAAACGGACCAAAAAAAAAAGGTGAATACAAACATTTTAGTGTAGAAATACATTGAACTCAACAGGAAAACAATCAGTGATACAGGTGGAAGAAAAGTGGAGTAAAGGATTATAATAGCTAGGAAATAGTTGGAAGCAAAATAAACTTTCTCATCCTGAAAAGATTAAATAAAGGAGAGGGAACAAAAAATTAAGAACAAAAAAAAAAATAGTAAAAACTAAGGGAGTGTCTTAAATTGACTCTTAGACAATTGAGAAATAGTTAAAGAAATTGTGATATTTGAATGTAATGGAATATTATTGCTCTGTAAAAAATAACAAAAAAGATCATTCTAGAGAATCCTGGGTTGTGTAAACTCATGATACAGAATGAATGAAGTGAGCAGAATCAGAACAATTTATAGAACTATGGCATCATAAAAAAAGAAGAAACACAATTTTGAAAGACTTAAAAACTCTGATCAATATAATTACCATATCTTCAGAGGACCTGTTATGAAGCATGTTGCCTACCTCCCAACAGAAAGATAATGGGCATACGGTTTCTACACACACAAAAATTCATGTAGAAAAATACATTTTTGAACATGGTCATTGTGTAGATTCTTTTTTGCTTGGATGTGCTTATCTGTTATAAGAATTTGAGGTTCGTTTTTCTCTTTCAGCAATTAATTGGGGAGGGGAACTTAAAAACTTAAAGGGAACTAAATAATTAGAAATAATACCCCCAAAAGAAGGTCATTATAATATTTTTAAAAAATACACAGGAGAGAACAGAAGTTTAAAAGGAAGCATAGTCAGAATAATTTTGAAAGTAACATGAACAATTAATTATACATATTTTTGTTTAAAAAAAAAAACAAGCAGTATGAAATGGAAATTCACCATTTCATACACAATTCTCCTTTTATATTCTGCTGAGGGTATGGAAATGATATTTTTTGGGGGGAACTGTTTAAGTCCAAAAATTTTTTAATGTCAGAAATTGAATTTTAAAAATTTTAAAATATTTTCAAATTATTTAAAAAGTAAAACCATGATATAGAAGAGGGATTATTCTGTTTTGTTCCAGAGAACAGACCAAAATAAATAAATAAAGTTCTGAAGAAGGAACTTTAAGGGTGATGTGAGGAAAAATTTCCATTGCAGTTATCTTAGGGTAGATAAGTCAGCTCAGTGAGTTATGCATCCCCTTTCAACAGAGATCTTAAAGCAAACAGTGAATGACCATTTGTCAGGTATGAAATGATCAAATTGATTCCGTATCTTTTAAAATTTGATCCTATTTAGAGTTAGTTGATTTTGTCTTGTTACTGCCTGAATCATGGTTCTTTGTCTCTGAATTTAGTTCAAAAATTCAACTATCTTGTAATGAGTTAAGCTTAGAAATCCAGTTCTGCTAATCACTGTTGTATTCTTGCCTCAGGGAAATTTGTTATCCTTGAGAAATGTGAGTGGACACCAGGGAGATCCATCTATCCAGTATCTTTCAAGAATGTTGATATACTATCCAAAGAAGTCTGATCCATTATCTCTAATCTTGCATGTGTACTCAAACAAGAAACATTTCTTAGTCACAGCAGTGAAGGGTTGTTGCTAGCCCCTTATCCCCAATTTTTAGCCAACCATATTGTCCCTTAAACCTCAGCTCTATGAACAATCATATTGATTTCTCCATTCATGATATCCAGTTCTTTTAAATTATGATTTAACTTGTTCTTCATCTACAAAATCTTGTTCTTTGTTCTATACCCCAGAAACTATAATAAAAGATAGCTGTCTCCTTCATTCAAAATCTTTGCTTTTCTATGGAAGCTGAGACCCTATTTAATGGTAAATTCATACTTTACTTATACATTGATCAAACTTGGAACTTTGTGCCTCAGTTTATCATACTTTTACTGTAACAGGTATATTATGGTGAGGATTCTTTTTGGTATGAATTGGAAGAGGTGGATACTGAGATCCCTTACAAATCTGAAAATTTTATGATTCTGCAAAGAATCCTGGGTTCAAATTCTGACTCTTCCATTCACTCTGTAACTGTGGACAAGTCATTTTTGGTGCTTCGAATTCCTCATCTGTAAAAAAGAGACCTCTACTTTCCTCAGAAGAAGCAGCTAGATGGCACAGTGGATAGAATGCTGGGTCTGGAGTCAGGAAGACCTGAATCCAAATCAGAGCTCAAAGCATAGTAGCTATGTGACCCTAGGCAAGTCACTTAAAACTATTTGCCTCAGTTTTCCCATCTGTAAAATAAGTAGGTGGTGTTGGTGGCTGTTCTTCATTCTCAAATGGGATCAAAATGACTTGAATATGTTTGGATCAAAGCCTAATATTCCAATTGTAGTTATCAGACCAATATGGATCAATATGGCTCTACAAGTCAGGCACAAAGAGTCCATGTGAACATTTGGAGTGGAGATGCCTCTAAATTTGCTCATTTCATGTTTCTCTTTTGGTTCCTGTGCAAATAACTCAGACTAATAAGACACTGAATATAAGTTGGGTTTTATGTAATTATTCAAAATTTTAAAAACAAAACAAAGAACTTGCTGTCAAATCCATAAATACTAAACTCTCCTTCCTTTTCTTTCTAAATTCTTTTTTCTTTCTTGTGAGACAATTGGCATTAAATAGCTTGCCCAAGGTCCCACTGGCTAGAAATGTCAAGTGTCTGAGCCTGGATTTGAACTCAAATCCTCCTCCCTCCAGGGCCAGATCTCTATTCATTGTACCATCTAGCTGCCCTTCTCCTTTCTTTTCTTATGAGTGTAGCTTAGATGAATGAATAAGTTCTGACATATTCATAATTTGTCAAGAAGATAGTTTTTAAACACAGGACCTTATCCATGGGGCCATAAAAAATTTTCAGTACTCAGACACATAGAACTTTATATTTAAAATATAGATCTTTAAAGCTTTAAAAAACAAAGACAAAAACCTCTCACTTTTAGTTGAAACCAAAAGACAGTCTTAAATCTAACCTTCAACACTGAAAAGCTTTGTGACTATCTGTGAGTTATTCTTCTCTCAATCTGTTTCTCTGTAATCAAAATAGGGGTGGTGGGAACATCAAATATAGTATGAATGAAAGATAAAGTATTTTGTAAATATTTAGTATGTGTTAGGTACTATGCTAAGAATGAAATGTTACCTGTCTTAAATTGCCACTATTAATAACCCTCCTTTGGGTTTGAGCATAAAGATATAGGTACTAAGTCCAGAAAAGCCCTGATAAAATATAGATATTTTCTAAGGGGAACAAGAGAGATGTCAGGATTTTAATTCTTCCCTACCTTCATCCCTCCAGTAGCACACAGGTGCTCACCACAGTGGCAATGGGTTATATTAATAAACACAAAGAGTGAACAAACAGGAGGAAGAATGAAGGTTCAGTTCCCCTTGATCAGAAAAGGCAACCACGATTCCAGAGGAAGGGGAAATAGCAGACACTCTACTCACTCCTCATCTTATTTACAGCAATGATAATTCATAATTCCATTGATACTTAAAATATAAAGTTCCATCTTCACAATGGTTCTATGAAATACATAAAATAAATATTATTATTCCTATTTTCCAGGAGTACATTGAAGCCAAAGATGAGGTGTCTTATCCATACCTAAGAATCAAGTGGACTTCAAGACCAATGCCCTTTTCTGCACAATATATCCTGCCCTTAATAAATATTAAATAATTAATCTCCTGCAGGTAGGCTTGATGAGGTATGATGAAACCGACATAAAGATATATTGTATATTAGAGTAGAGGTCTTGAAACAAACTTCAGCTTCTTCTAATAGTTTTTTCTCTCCAAAACAAATCACTCAGAAATTTCTGTTTGGTCGAATCTTACACTGACTCATAGCCCTGATCTCTGATCAAGGCAAGAGCAACTCTTGTGAAACCCTCAACTTTGAGGTCACTCAAAGCAGCTGACAAGTTGTGCAAAGGGCAAGTTTCTTGAGAACTAAGTCAGCAATGCTCATGCTCTCCTGCTGTGTATGGGTGGGGCATGGCGTGATAATTTTAAATTGGAGGTGAAAATTTCAGTGAGATTCTCAGCAGGCTTGGACAGGTAGAGAAATGGGGAGCAATCTCTCAATCACATTATCAGTGTTTCTCCACTGATTGGGAGCAGCTTGGGAATCACTGAGGGGTCTGCCCATGTTCCCATATGCAATCCCATCCCATTCTGAGCCAAGAATTAAGACCTACTACCCTTTTAACTCCCACCACCACTATTATCCTCTATGAGAGTCCTGATATGTCAGAATGCCTCTCAGAAATTAATGCTGGTCCCTCATCAGCCAACAGGTCCTCATGGCAGAAAAAAGGCAGGACAAGAGACTTCTCAGCAGCTTGACAGAAAAATGGTGATCATAGATCATAGGATGGCAGAGTTAAAGCTGAAAGAATTTTAGGTCTTGTTCTGTTAGACCCTATTATTTTTCAGATGAGATCAAAAAAGTTTTATAAATGGCCTGAGATCACCAAGTAGTAGAAATCCTGGTAGAGCCAGGATTTGAAAATATGGGTACAATTTGGATATTCTCTCTACTATAGCATGTTGCTTCTTTCATGTGGTATTCCCCATTTAATTTCCTTAGCAATCTTAGAGATAAAACACATAAGCTGAGATCATCTTCTATTTATAATATGTATGTGTATATCTATATCTATATATTTATATAGTAGATGTATAGATCATTCCCAGATATCCATGCTCATGGGGGCCAACAGTGATATGAGTAATGAAAATCTACAAGTAACTCACAAATAAATACCGACTTTGGAGTCAGAGAATCTAAACGTGAATCTTGATATGGTCTGGCTTGGGGAAAAACCCTTCAAGGGCCTTGGTTTTCTCCTTGACAAAATCTGAGATTTGAATAGATAACCTCAAGAGTTCCTTCTAAGGGAGGGAAGAAAGGGCTGTTACAAGACTTCAGCAAAGTAGAAGGGGAAAGCAGACAGAGGGGAGTGAGGCAATAAGAAAAAAAGAACTGAAAAAGAACAATTCATAGAAAACTGAAATTGGAACTGCAATATGTCCTATTTCTAGAAAGAATACTTTCCTCTGCAACTTCTGTCCCAGGAGGCTCAATCCTGTAGTGCTACTTGTATGAATAATTTTTATTCTAATCCTATCATGAGCAACCTCCATCTTTACGCAAAAAAAAAAAAAAAAAAGCACCAGATTTGGAATCAGAATTTTATTTGAATCCTGTATCTGTTACTTATTACACATATGACCTAGAAAAGTAACAACCTTGGGGCAGCTAGATGGCACCAGCCCTGAAATCAGGAGGATCTGAGTTCAAATCAAATCAAAAGTGTCCTTTTCCTAGCTGTGAGACCTTGGGCAAGTCACTTAACCCTATAGAAAGAAAGAAAGAAAGAAAGAAAGAAAGAAAGAAAGAAAGAAAGAAAGAAAGAAAGAAAGAAAGAAAGAAAGAGAGAAAGAAAGAAAGAAAGAAAGAGAGAAAGAAAGAAAGAAAGAGAGAAAGAAAGAAAGAAAAAAAGAAAGAAAAAGAAAGAAAGAAGGAAAGAAAGAAAGAAAAAGAAAGAAAGAAGGAAAGAAAGAAAGAAAGAAGGAAAGAAAGAAAGAAAGAAAGAAAGAAAGAAAGAAAGAAAGAAAGAAAGAAAGAAAGAAAGAAAGAAAGAAAGAAGGAAAAGTAACAACCTCTCTGGCCTACACTTTCCTCCTCCATAAGAAAAAACTGGAACAAAGGTCTCCAAGGTCTTTTCCAACTCCAAATCTATGATCTTATGATCCAATGGATCTTAATACATCTACTCATCTACTTAATACATCTACTCATACAGCATTCATTATACATTACCTACTACATGCAGAACATTATAAGTGCTGGAGTAAATACAGAATATATTTATTATATAAAGAGCAAATTACTCTTTATTGTTATGTAATTATTTCATTTGTTATAAAACTATATATTTTATCATATAAATCTATTGCCTTATTTAAATAAAACTCACTTCTTGCCCTCCTGCAGTTTACATGTAGGGAGTCAAGACCCCAATAAATCAGATAACTAACATGGCATTTATGTTACATTTTAAAGAATAAGTAGCAATTTAATAGGCAAAGGAGAATAAAGAGTATTCCAGGTCTAGGGAACTCCTGAGAAAAGAAATGACAACAGGGTATTTTCAGGAGTCAGAGAGTTTGAATGAAGAAGAAATTGGTAAATTGGTAAAAACATCAATTTGAATTATTTTCCCTATTCAACCTTGAACTTTTTGAGAACAGGACTATTTTAAAATTGCTTTTCTTTGTTTTTCTAGACACTTTCTTCCCATCCCACCCAATTTTAAAAACATTTTTATTTAAAGTTTTGAGTTCCTGTTGGTTTTGTTACTGATATGGTCAATTATGCTGATAGTTTTCCTAATATTGAACCAGCCCCTGCATTGCTGATATAAATTCCACCTGTCATAATGCATAATACTTGTGATATATTGCTGTAATCTCTTTGTTAGCATATTAAAAATTTTTGCATCAATATTCATTAGGAAAATTGGCCTTTAATTTTCTTTCTTTCTTTTGGCCCTTCCTGGTTTGGGTATTAGCATCATATTTGTGTTATAAAGGTCATTTGGAAGGATTCCTTCTCCTATTTTTCCAAATAGTGGAATTAATTATTCTTTAAATGTTTGGTAGCCATCACTTGTGAATCCATCTGGTCCTAGGGATTTGTTCTTAGGAAGTTCACTAATGATTTGTTAGATTACTTTTTCTAACATTTACTGTTTTATTTCTTCTCTTAATCTAGATAATTTTTTGGTAGATATTCATCTATTTCATTTAGATTGTCAAATTTATTGGCATATAATTGAGTAAAATAGCTTCTAACACTTGTCTTAACTTCTTTTTCATTGGTGATAAATTTACTCCATCTTTTTACCAGTATTTTTTTTTTTGCTGAGGTAATTGGGGTTAAGTGACTAGCCCAGGGTCACACAGCTAAGAAATGTTAAGTGTCGGAACAGACTTGAACTCAGGTCCTCCTGACTTCAGGGCTGGTGCTCTATCCGCTGTGCCACCTAGCGGCCCGTTTTTTGCCCTTTTTAAAAATCAATATTAACTAATAGTTCATTTTATTATTGTTTGGTTTTTTCCCACAAAATCAAGTGCTAGTTTGATTAGCTCTGATGAGGGATGAGGGTACCAATGAAGAGGTTAGGCAGGAATGGATGGGATCCTCAGAGTATCTGCCCCTTCAGTCCATCTACCTTGAGTTCTGTATTGCAAAAATAGAGGACCTTTTTCGATTTTAAATCTTTCACGCTGAATTTGTCCCTATTTTTAAAGAGACAACCTAAGGAATAGGAATGGAGGGAGGAAGCTAACCCATCCTGCCACAAGCCCCAAGCTTTCCCAATTCTATAGCTCTTGTCTGCTCTAGGCATCCCCAGAGAGATAGAAAGATGTGACAAATAGCCCTTTTATTTGTCATCTCAAAGAAGTTGTCTATCGACGTTAAGCAGGAATGGGTGGGGTTCCTTCTCTCCCAAACCCAGTTCTGAGCGAAAGAATTCACTTTAAACCCAGAGGCTATAGGAAAAAAAAAAAAAAAAAAAAAAAAAAAAAAGCTTTGTTATTAAAGAAAAACCAATATCTTGAGGGATGAGAGTTGCAATGAAGAAATACCAACACCAAATGTAGATCAAAGAAGAAATTTTTTTTGTGATTTTACATAATTTTACAGGGCTCACTCAGGTTATACAGAATTCACTCTCATCAAGTTCAATGGTTTTTTTACTTTTACTTTTATTAACCTCTCCTCTTATTTTGAAGATTTTCCATTTTGGTGTTTGAGGATTTTTAATTTGTCCTTTTTCTAGTTTTATTTAGTTGCATATCCAATTCATTCATCTGCTTTTTCTCTATTTTATTAATATGAGCAATTAAAAGATATAAAATTTCTTGAACACCCTATGAATTTTAGTATGTTGCCTCATTGTTGTCATATCCTTTAATGAAATTATTTCTGTAATTTGTTATCTCCCTTGGTTTTAGATTTATTTAATTTCCAGTCAATTTTTAATTTCTTTCCATTGTCCATTACTGAATGTAACTTTTATTGCATTATGATCTAAAAAGGATGCATTTAGTATTTCTACTTTTCTGCATTTGGTTGTGAGTTATATGTCCTAACAGAGTCAGTTTTTGTGTGGGTACCACATACTGCTGAGAAAAAGGTATATCTGTTTTTAGTCTCAATCAGTTTTCTCCCAAGATTCACATCTAACTTTGAGTGTTATTTACCTCCTTACTATGGTTCCTTTCAACAATAGTTTCTTTATTTTTACATTAGCTTTTTTGCTTTTACAAAAGCTTTTGCTTTTCCTTTATCTGAGATTGCTTTCTTTGCTCCAACTAAAGCATAACAGATTCTGAGCCAGCCCCTTAGTATTGCCTTGTTTATCTCTCAGCTTCAAATGTGTTTCTTGAACACCTTGAAACCAGTCTGACAGCAAAAGGTCTGGATAAGGTTCTAAGCCTGGGGCAGTCTACCTGTGAGGCCCTGCCTCCTGCCAATCAGCAGGCCCCTAGGCAAGGGGACAGTTTGTGCAGTGCCAAGGCCTTGGACCTTACTCTCCTTCTACTTACTGGCTCCTAGAGGTAGGTTCTAGTTGTTTAGAAGGCCCTCAGAGGGTTCCTTCCTCACTCCATCATTTTGGCATCAGAAGTTCCCTGACAATTTCAAAAAAAGGATCTTGAATAACAAAAAGGAGACAACTTCCTTTGGGAGACAAAAGGAATCTTAAAATTTTTGAGTAGAAAAGTGTCATGATCATATCTTTGCATAAGAAAAGTTAGATTTTTTGTTTTGTTTTTTTCCCTGAGAGCAGTATTAAGGATGGATTAAAGGGCAAATAGAGATAGAAGGAGTTCCTGGGAGATTTTTGCAAGTCCAGGTGGTTGTGGTAAGCAGTGGGATTGAAGACCTAGTTTTTGTTTTTTGGTGGAAGACCTACCACCCAGCTGGATAACCAAAATCCAGGTCTAAATCAACATTGCCAGTTTCTTTGGATGCATCAGTACCCAGATGTCCCAACACAAGCCAAGGACAACCCAAGGCCAGTCACATAAATGGCCCTCAAGAGAATTGGCATTTAACCTTTGAAAGAATACTGGGTCTCTATATAACAAAAGATAGATGAATCCAAAATGACCACACAAAAGTAAATTATTTCCAGATGGAGCTTATGAAATTGAAGAGGGGACCCCGAAACTCTAAAAATCCTTGAAGGAGAAAATCTTCTTCGACTCTGCCTCAGTGTGGGACCCTGCCTGAGGTTAAAGCAAACAAGACAGTTCCATTGTGTTATCTAGCAAAGGAATTCCAATCCTATAGAATTGAAGAAACTCATTGAATTCTATTCAAATTCAGCTCAAACTGAATCCCAGATTGTAGAACTCCATCTCAGAGTTCCCTTCAGCTTGTAGCTAAAGCTCCTACTATAAAAAGAGCCAATCTAAAATTCTCTTTGCAGAGGTTCCAAACATGCCAGCTATTCCATGCTTGCTATGCCAAGGAGCCTTGTCTACTTGAATACTCTTTTCCAATATCATCCTCTCTACCCTCACCTATTTCCCTAACCAGATTTTTTGC
Source organism: Sarcophilus harrisii (assembly GCF_902635505.1). Taxonomy (NCBI): domain Eukaryota; kingdom Metazoa; phylum Chordata; class Mammalia; order Dasyuromorphia; family Dasyuridae; genus Sarcophilus; species Sarcophilus harrisii. The sequence continues at coordinate 281,717,141 of NC_045427.1, forward strand.
CTCTCTGTCAGGATTTTTAACCTTACTTCCCAATCCCTACAATTAAACTTCTTTTATCAATCTAGGTTTTCGGGTCTGTAAATTCCTTTACAGAGAATCTCTGGGCCACCAGAAGGGAGTCCCCAAAACTCCCTACCCTTGCACTGAATCCCAAGTGATTGCAGGGGAGCCAAATCTCTCCATTTGGTTCCCTGAATCCCGAACCTGCCACTAGACCTTATCATTTAACACCCTGACCACCAAAAACCCTAATCTCATTTTGGTTCCCCAAATCTAGACCTTATCAAAATGACTAAGATTTGAAGGTAGGTCCTCTACTATGTACTAGGATGTATTAAGAGTTTAGGCAATAGAATTAGAAATCCCATATTTGTATCCAATTCAATCAAAAACACATTGACAAAGAAACACCAGTTGACTGAGTCACTCAAAATTTGTTATGGATACACCAGAGTTAGGGAAGTCAACTCAGGATTAGTCACTACTACTAGAAATTACAAAAGGGTAATCTTGAAGAGCAATCAACACTTTATGAAGCAAATGGAAGAAGGTATTACACATACAGATTGCCAAAATTTAGCACTTGAATACCTAGGTAATAGTGACCTGGTGGCCAGATTTATCAGAAGTTCAACATTTCATTGACTGCAGACAAGGGAAGGACTGATACAGAGAGAGGAAATGAGCATTTATATAGCACCTATTTAGCACAATGCTAGACAGATAGGTGCTTGTTATTTTGCCCATAATAAGGCTGAGGAACCCAAGGCAGAGATTAAATGATTGAGCCAAGGTCACACAGCTGTGAACTGTCCGAGGCCAGTTTTAAAGTTACATCTTCTTGGCTTTAGGCTCTCTACTCCATTCAATCATTTGCCAAGTCCTATTTTTTCTACCTTATAACAGCATATGCCCCCTTCTCTCCTCTTACACTGTTGGTTCTCATTGGTTCATGAATGGACCACTACAAAAGGCTGCCGTCTAATCTCCCTGCCTACTCCGAGTCAGTGATAAAGCCTGACCATAGCAAAATTACCGAAGAGATTGGGAGGGCTGCTGCACTCAGGGCAATGATCCCACCATTCTGGAAAGCAATTTGGAACTTTAGCCTAGTAATGACATCTCTGGATTAAGGGGCTGTAGTATTATCACCAAGGTGAACCCGCTACCTCTTAAATCAACACATTTCACTTTGAGATAGCTCTAAAACCAGGAACAAACTGCTGGGAACAAAGAAATTAAAAGAACCGATATCTACAAAAATATTCTTAGTCTATTTGCTGTACAAAAAAACTGGAAGGAAATTATCAGCTGAACAAATTATGGCATACTGATGTAATGGAATATTTGGTACTTTATATGGTACTTTAAAAAAGATGGCTTCAGAGAAACTTGAGGGATCTTTTAAGACCTAATACAAAGTCAATTTTTTAAGAACTGGGAAAAAGCACAACCTTGTGAGAAAAATAACTACAATTCCCAAGACCAGATTGTCCAGTCACCAAGACACAACGTGTCTTGGCCAATGGCTTCTCCATTCTTTCCATGTTCCTTACTTCATCTTATATATACAGTGTATAATTGACAAGATCTTAGAATTCCTTCCAAATTGAGGTTAAATGTGACCAGCACAGTCCAATTTCTCACATTCTTCAGCCATGTGGGGACAATTCTAATTGAACACGGTGGCCTGTTCAGGCATTCTGCTCAAATTTAATTTTCATTCATAGCATGCCTGTGGGGTAGGGAGTCGGGAATCTTCCTGGCCAGGCCAGAGCCTTTCTTTAGGCATTCTCTGCTGTCCCTCAGGTCTGGCTGTTCTGATTCCCGCTATAACCCTGACTTCTATGGCGAGTCTTCCCCATCCCTTCCCTTCCAACAGAACCCACATAGAGCTTATTTGCACAATTGCTTTGCTGCCAACTCCTTCCAGCATGCAGGCTGCCTGCTGACTGCATAATCAATTACATTTCCTTGATTTCAATAAATTAATAAAATAAAATGTAATAAATAGGATTTCCTTGGAGATGCTAAGAGTCCTGAATTCTTTCAGAGGCAACATATGCCTGGTACCCCCCAAAATTCAGACTTATGAAAGATATGGTCAGTAAGGACACCAGATGACTGATGATGTGCCATTATTTCCCATCTCTTGGCAAGGTAGTGAGTTAGAGGTGCAGTATGAGATTTTCCGAGAATGTGTGGATTTCTTTTTTGTGAGATTACATTTTTTATGAGTAAGGCCTTTTAGTTTTTTGGTGGTGGGGAGACAGTAGGAAAGAGAAATAATGATATTAACACTGAAACAATTATCAACCATATCAAAAATACAAAAAAGAATATAAATTGACCACAAATGTTTATTTGTTCCAGACTTACTGCCCATTTTTTCATTTCACTCCCAAGTTAACTTGAAGGTATCTTCAAGCAGTTTAGATTTCCCCCACTCTGATACCATGCAAAATGATGAAGTCTGACGGTGTCATTCATGAAGTCATAGGATTCTAAGCAAAAAGGCAGGGTTGTCTTGTTTGAAGACCATTTGTTATTTCCTTTGTTGTTTTGTTTATCCTTTTTTGCACACATTGGAGGACCTTCAGACAGTAATTTCTGACCAAAGACTGAGTAGGCTCAGGTAGGCCAGAGCAACAAAAACAGTTGTTCAGTTGGGTCCAGCTTTTTGTAAGCCCATTTATAGTTTTCTTAGCAAATATGCTGGAGGGGTCTGTCATTTGCTTCTTCCGCTCATTTTACAGATGAGGAAATTGAAGTAAATGGGATAAAGTGATTTGTCCAGGATCACACAGCTAATAAGTGTCTGAGGTCAGATTTGAACTCGGGAAAGATAAGTCTCCCTGACTCAAGGCCTGGCACTCTTATCTACTGGGCTACTGAAAGGGTTAGGTATTAAAAAGAAAAAAAAAAATCAAAGTTCCTGAAATCAAGAAGCTTCAACTCCCTGGAAGAGGCAATAAGAGAACTTGAAAGTGAGAGAAATGCAAAAGATACAAGCAAAATGCTACCACCTTTTAGGAAGGAAAGATTCCCTGCTAGGCAAGGGAAGACACCTCACCACTCCTTGAAGAAAGGGACTCTGGCCCACAAAGGGAGGGATCTATCTAAGTCCAGAACAAAGGCAAATACTAGGCTTGGTCTAACATGACTGGAATATAAAGTACACAGAAAGTGGTAGGAAGAGATGGAAAGCAGAGTTAGAGGATTAAGGAGTGCCTGCTCACAAGGATAAAGTATTAAAAAAAAGTATAAAAAAAGAAGTAACAAATTATAAATCTTTATTTATAGGCACTGAAATCATAATATACTCAACACATTTACACATTAATCTTGGAGAAACATGATCACGAAGTAAATTTTCTAAAAAATAACTTGCTAGTCCATGTTTACAATTTCCCTAAGTACAAGTCTTATTACAGTTTGTTGAACTTCAGCAAAAGTCATTACACATGTCAAGTATACTGAAGTTACTATTAAAGGAACAAAGTAAACTCTCCCTGTTAAGCTATTGGTTTCAAAATGGGAAAATTTTACATGTAAAGATCAGAAATATTTCAACCAATACAATGCTCTGGTCATCAAAACTGATAACATTTTCAGCAAGAACTCATAAAACTGAGAGAGTGAGGGAAAAGAGGGAGAAGGTAAGTAACAGAAGCTTTCTTTGGGAAGCTTGCTGGAGAAAAGCCCATGGGCAAACCTTCTGAACAGTTTAGCAGCATTCATAAGAATACAAACATGTCAGCCTCTTTTCTGCTATAAAGCTGTAGTCGCAGTCTTCCATCAATATAAATTTCACATTTGTTCTTGGAAATCACTGGGAAGGCAGACTTTAGTAGTAGCCCAAGCACACTTTGTCCATGGCCTGCTTTATGCTATAAGAGATAAAAATATAAATACAGCATATCAACTTTTTCCCTTTTCAACCCCCACTCTTGAGATGGAAAATGGATTAAAAAAAGAACTAACCAAGAGACCCAAGTCCTAATTTGTCTCTCGTCACTGCCTTACTATGTGCCCAAATGTGTCAATTAAACCCTTCTGTAACTTCATTTTTCTTAGCTACAAAAAATAAATGTGTTGCAATAGTGTTTTATCCACTAATACATATGGTCACCTCTCCACAATTTAACCAATAATCTTCAAGAGTTGCTATGGCACACTCCAATCACTCTGGAGAATGATATGAAACTAAAACTATGAATATCCCTTGTCTCAATATCATCAGGTCCAAACTAAAAGGAAAAAGGCCTACATGTACAAAAATGTCTAACAACTTTTTTGTGGCAGTAGAATTGAAAACTGAGGATGATTGTAATGGAATACTGCTAAGAAATGACAAGCAGGATGTTTTCAGAAAAACCTGGAAAGACTTAAAACAGTTGATGTCCCAAAAATAAGTAAATTCATTCTACTAAGGAACCTTTCTGCACCAGGTTGATTCTGAGAGAACAAGGGCAAGCAGTCACCCTTGTGATCTATAATTACAACCCTAGCAACTTGAAGTACACATAACAAAAAATGGCAGAGCTTAAGCTCTGCTGGCACAACTTTCATAAACTCGAGATCACTTCCCTGCCACAAAACAGCACAGGGATGCAGTGAATGATGTAAATTCTTCTAGCTAACTTTATTAATTCTCAGCCAATTACCCAAAGATTTCTTCCTAGTGAGGAAGCCATTAATTGATATTATTCTTCCAAATAAATATATTTACCTGTCAAGTTGATGACCTCCTTCACAAAGATTGACAAACACATATAAGTGTCGAAGAGCATACTCATACTGAAATAAAGCAGAGTTTTCTTTTTAAAAAGCAAGATTCAGAATTATTTTATATACAGACTAGTTCTTAACTATGTAACGAATCAACATTTCATTGAATAATCATGTTTATCTAAAGTAATATTATGGCACATCTACCTTCTATTGCAAATGACTATCAGACACAAAACTGAATGAGGGTAGTAGTTGGAAAACAATGTCACTATTTCACAGTCCAATCAATATAAAGCTCTTTACAAAGCTTTCTTTTCCCCTCCTGACATGTTCTTTTCCTCAAGTTAAAAAAACAAAATAAAAACATTCCACATTTTTAATAGGCTGAATCTTCCAGATTCCATACTTATTGAATTGACTTGATTTGAACATCTTAAATGGGACTTACCAAGGGGGAATGCCAGTTAAAACAGCGGGTCCTGAAATGAGTCACAGCTGCTTTGTAGCAATCATGGGCTCTGAGTGTCCATCTCTTAGAGAGCATTTTCTCAGTGTGATCATCAGATGCAGTCACTACTGATGCAATTTTTTGCACAGTCTTCTGAATAATGGTTCTAACCTGTGAAGAAATTGTCATTTGTAGGATACAGCCTTACTAAGAGACCCTTAGAATATAAGTTTGTCATTTTTTTTTTTAACAGAGCCCAATATATATATCAAGAGAAACAGGTATTAAATAGATGACTTCAAGAACAGAATTGAAGCAATGTTCAAGGATTCTGACATACTTATAGAATCTTGAGGAAAAACTGTTTTATCTGTCAGCATAATAAAAATGTACAAACTCTAAATAAGCTAAGTACAAACTGGTTTTGCTTTATCCTCCAGAAATGTCTAGAGTCTATCGTAAAGCAGTCCACTCTAAAGTAATGCACTAATAGGATAACTTCTATTTTTTGTTTGTTTTGTTTTGCTGAGGCAATTGGGGTTGTGACTTGCCCAGGATCACACAGCTATGAAGTGTTATGTATCTGAGATCACATTTGAACTCAAGTCCTGACTTCAGGGCTGGTGCTCTATCCACTGTGCCACCCACTGCCCCCTGTAACTAACTTCTTTTTTGGACAGAGAAGGCAACTATCAAATGAAATTGCTCAGGGAAAAGAGACAGACAATGTTTTGAATTGGCAACTTGAGATTCCTTCTTATTTTAGCAAATGAAAATAAAGTCATAAATAAGGAAAAGGCCTTACTAAAGTTAGGGCATGAACAACTCACATAGCTTAATTCTCCTTTCTGATATTCTATTTCCTATGCTGCATCTTTAAATTGTCTGGATTTCAGTTTCAGTGTTGAACAAGAACCCAAACAAACCATAGGAACTGTATTTATATAAAATAAGCTCCTAGCAAGATGGCATTTCTTTAGTTGCAACGAAGATAAATACCAGTGTACCTATGAAAACTGAGGATGAGGAGTTATCCACACTTCAAGAGGGTAAAAATCAAGTCACTCCATTTGGGGAGGAAAAAAGCATTCAAACAAAACATAATGATAAAATCCAATCCTAAAATCACAATTATATTCTTAAAAATTGGGAAGGCATTTCAGGCTTTTTCCCCACTTTAAATGCATTATTTATCATGAAGTTGATGGTGTGTGGGTTAGTATATGTTTTTTAAAAGCATAGCAAACTCCATCATCCAACATTCACAAAAGTCTCTCTCTTGGGACTCTTTTAGCAACAAAGTCAAATTTGAAAAGTTATTTTGTTAATTCTGTTGGTATTGGTGAGCTAGTGAAAACTAATCTAGTGCTCCTAAGCAACTACTCATTTTTAGTTTGAAGGGTAAGGAAAGGCTTGGATGCTTATTGGCAATTCTTGAGAAGATCAGATTTCTTCCAAAGAAATTTAAAATGAAAAACCTAACTATGGTTAAACACTAATCAACCAATAAATGAGAGAAAAGCAAATCAATTAGTGCTATGCAAAAAATGTGAATCAGCTACACAATAAAGTATCCTTGCTGTACTGGACACATTGAAGGATTATGGAAAACTTCTAGCTTCTTTTCTGTACTCCTACCCACTCCTACCAAGTGTTTAAACTCAATCTACTTAGCAAAATTGTAGCCAGCCACTTCTCACTAAGCCATTCAATTAAAAAGTACCAAATATGACACTTCTCAAAATGAGATTGAAGTTGTAGGTATTTACAGATGTTCTGACCAGAGATATCTTAGAAAAGGCACTTGAAAAGCTTACATGTGCTTACCTGTAGATGTGTGTGCAACTTATCAACAATTTCCTTAGATTCAATTGCATCATTAGTGGCCATTAATTTCCTTTTCAGGATTGTAATAGGCACATCAGGACTTGGAGTGAGGTCATAGTGTTTCACAGGTGGCAGAGAGATGGGAGAACTAGATTGGTGGTTCATTCCCTGAAACTGCATCACTTTCATGTGGGAGATCGTCTGCACAAAAAGAAATCGAATCACTTTTCCTTAGAATAGCAGCCATATCCCATTTCTAGCCTGAACCCAGCCTCTTTAGAAGTAACTTTCCAATTCACCCTACATTTGGGAAACCCAGGTCGATCATAGTCCTCAAAAACAAGCAATCATCCTTCAAATGGAGACAGAAACATAAGTTTAATATTTAAGTTAAAATGTGTGAGCAATTTTAAGCTCTAAAAATGGCAAACTACTGTTCCTGGCATGTTTCAAAGAATTAAGGGGAGGAAAGCAATTGCTCTTCATATAAGGGAATGAAAGGGAAACTATTGATCCTACTGTAAAACCCAGCATGAACTCTTGAAATTCTTCCCAAGAGATAGACTTTGCCATTTCTATAATTGTCCTTTAGGTATTCATACCCTTATGATGAGCCCCTGGATGACCATTCATATTTATACCTGCCATCCTGTCCCTCCTTTTTTGCTCACTCCTTCAGAGCCATGCCAGGTCTATACCAATTTTCATTAAATTTCATGGTGGAAAATGGTGAAATAACAGGTTATATATGTATGAGTGTATATGTATCTATTGCACTTAATTTTTTACAAAATGCTTTTCATATAACAACTTCAGGAAGTTGGTAGTACAAGAACAATTATCTCCATTTCAGAAATGAAGAACTAAGTTGCAAAGAAGCTTCCTTAGACACACAACATCCAAAAAGTTCAAATCTACCAAGTAAAAGTCTGGGTACTGGAATTATTACTGACCACTAAAACAATGTGGCTTAGACATGTGCCACTTGAGTCAGTTTCTCCAGTGTGACATGAGCAGATGACTCATAGGGGTACAGTGGGTAAAAAAATATATGAATCACTTCATATATTTCTAGAGCTTACAGTCTAGTTGGGAGTTATGACACAGACATAATCCTAATTCACAATTATATGTAAGCACCAAAGAGAAAACAAAATGTGAGGACAAAGGCTGGGGAGGGGAGAGGAGAGGAGAGGAGAAAATGTGGTGTACATGGACAGGAAAGTGATTGTTGATCAGGAGATTAGCAAAGAACACCTTAAGGAATGGGCAACTATTCCATAGAAGGGGGATATTAAGTGGCACTAGGAGCAGTACTAACAAAGGGTGGAACAAAAAGTTCATGGTGTTCTGGAAAGCAACCTGGAACCACTCTCCTACCGCAGGTTCTTAAATTCTTAAGATTTTAAAAAGAACATCTGTGTGCAAATATTTAAAGAGCCTCCTTTATTTTTTATACTGGAAGGAACTGGAAACTATTGGGTTATAGATAACAAAGAACTAGAAACTATGGTCCATAAGGGACAGGATAAACAAATTATGGTATATGACTGTAAGTGGCTTTATAAAAAAAACGGCAAGTTTCAGAGAAAGCTCAGGTCTTGTACAGAATCAAAGCAAAAATAGTCAGCAAAGCTAACAATTTGCAAAACAACAAAGAGAAAAGCCTGAAGAACTAATACAATGAGTCAGAGTTAGGCATGTTAGGCACTTCCTGATAGAAGCTTTGCTTTTCTTTCTCTTCTTGCTCCTTAACTCCAATTTTTTCTTTGGAAAGGGAAATGATAGAAAGGAAAAGGGATCCAGAGATGGGTTTGCCAAAAAAATTAAATTAAATTAATGATGCCAGTTCTACCTTGTTTCCATACTGCATGACATGACTGGTATTGGTGTTCTTTTTCACTAACTGAAATTGGTAATGCAGAGTCTCTTTTGTCAAATCTTCCTACAACAAGAAGAGAAAATTAATTTCTTAATATCTAAATATAATTCTAAATATTTGGATGAACTACTTGATTCAGGTCAATAACTTACCACATCTGAATCTTCCATCCAGTTGACACTATACCAATCACCCAGGAAAGTTTCTCTCAGGTCATCATAGTAACAGGCATAAGAAGACTCGAAAGGATTGGCAGCAGTAGTTGCGTAAACTACAAAAAATTAAATTTTTTTATGCATGGTTCATCTTTGCCATTGGAAACACTTGGGGAACAAAATATCAAAATTATAATCTCAAGAGATTTCTTGAATAACTACTATTTATGCAGTAAAATATTTTTTGATAAATCATTGAACTACTCTATATTCAAAGATGGAACAGCAATGCTTTCTGAAGAGAATATCCCAAGAGCTCAAAAGTGTGGGGAGTTTCCATATGGACTATGTGACCTTGACCAAATCTTTATCCTTCAAGTCTGCATTTCCTTAATTAACTAGGGAAAAATTTATACCCACACCTTAAAGGGCTTGTGCAGAGTGACAATGTTTTTTTTTTAAATAGAAAAAAATCTATTTCCTTTCCCTCCCATCTCTCTGTTGAAAAGAAAAATAAATGACATGTCAATGTATATAAAGAAAACTATGAAAGCCAATTAAACTTAAATAAAATCTAAAATTAGTTAAAGTTTTCATAATAATTACCATCAATATCATCAGGCAGGTGTTCCATAATTGAGCCAGATTCACATGCTTCGATATAAAATACCATCTACAAAACAAAATAATGAATTCTTACTTAGAGAAATCTCAATTGCTAACTAGATATTTATGTACTTTCATTAAAAGGAAAACTTAAAAAGCAGTCAATTTAGAGCGAATCCATTTAAAACATGTAGCACTACTTCATAGTAAACAGTTGGGGATAAGAGCAGAAAAAATTTTAGGGTTTTTCTTGAAAAATGAAACTACATTAGTAGAAAATTACAACTGTGCCTTAATTCTCAAAGAATGACCAAGGAAGGAAATCAAGTGTTGATTTATCAAAGCATGAACATTTTTAAAAACGGTCACTTTATTGAAATCGAAATAGTAAATTATGCCTAGGTTACCAAAAGATCTCTTAATATTTTGATATAAAAGGAGATATGTTCTAAATAATTAATGATTAGAGAAATGCATATTAAATCTTAAGAGATATTTCACAGACTGGCTTAGATAGAAGGGGAAACTATAAATATATATGTAACATACACATATAAAACTGTATAGCCTCTGATGCAGCAATTGCACTATTAAGTCTATTTCACAGGGTAATCAAGGAAAAAAGGAAAAGAACCTACATGTTCTAAAATATGACAGCTCTTTGTGGTGATAAGAACTAGAAAAAGAAGGGATGCCCTTCAATTGGGGAATAGCTAAATAAGGTGAAATACTAGTATGCTGTAAGAAATGATGATCTGATTGATTTTAGAAAAACATGGACTTAAGATGAACTGATAGAAAATGAAATAAGCAAAACCAGGAGACCATATAAAGTAGGTACAATACTATTCAAGGAGAAACTGAACAATTTCTATAATCCTATCAACTACAAAGGATTTATAAAGAAAGATGCTATGCACCTCCAAAGAACTGATAAATAAAAATAGTATAATAGGTTAAAGGGAGGGAGACAGTTGGGAACTTAACATGAAACAAAAACAAACAAAACAAAACAAATATTTTTTAAAAGATCCAAACTAGCTTAGTATATATTTTTAAAATTTATTTACAACATCTTCATTTCATATTCTTGCCAATTACTCCCTTGCTCACACAGGTCCATGTGTGAAACAAGGTCCACTCTCCAAGAGCAATCATTTTCTCTGGCCCATCTGGAGTTCTAGAACTACAAATTGCACTGACGTGGTCACTGTATCTAGATGAAGTGTGTCAACACACTCCTTATGACCCACAAAAACACCAATCAGGTGACTTTTCTGGACCAAATCACTACCCCTCCCCAATTACCACTAGTCTACAAGTTTTGTTCTCAACCATTATAATGTTACGCTCAAAGGTCGTGGGCTGTCTTTGCCCATGTATTTGCACCCTACCTCTTTCCCCCCCTGGTTTATCACAATATTTGGTATAGTAAAAATGCTGAATAAATGCTTTTTCATTTATCCATTTCAATCCCTCCTCTACCCAGGAAACCACAGGGAAAAAAAGCATTTTCAGCAAAACCAAACTCAAAGATTCAACTTTTTACATGCAAAGCTTTAATCATAGGACACTACTGCTCAAAAAACTTCAGCAGCCTAATTCCCAGCCTGGCATTCAAGGGGCTTTATAAGTGAATGAGTTCCAATGGAGGTATTCCCATTTCCCCATTCTCTTTTTTTCTCTCCTTTTATTGCTTTTTCCCCAGCCATCTCAACATAATGAAATTCTAAGCATCCTTCACAATCCAATTCAAATGTTTCTAATCTCTTCCAGGAAGCCTCTAGAAACCTCTACACACACCTTTGGCTCTGAACTCTCATAATTCCTTTCAATTTTCTATTTTACAACAGAAATCATGAATACGTGAATACTAGATTTAAAAAAAACTACTATGGAACAGGAATTTTGTTAAACTTATTTTTTTCCTTACACAATGTATCTCCCTTTATACATACTATGAGTTTAATTTGGTTTGACCAGTATCAATGTAAACCTGCCTTGGAAATGTAAAATGTCCATCATGTGTTCAACAGGATTTAGCTATATATTTTTCTATCACTTCCAGTACTCCTACTCACTCCCTTATTCTTACAACCCACTCCACAAAAAATTTTCTGTCAACAATGAATTTACCTTTTTGTATTTTTTATTCTGGTGCATATAATGGATAGTCTCACTCAAATCCTTTGCATGAAGCTGAAAGACAAATATTACATAATTCAGTTCAATAGGTTAGAATAACAAACTACTGTTTATATAACATCAATACAACACAATTTGCTAGTAGCAAGTCTAAATTATTTCAGCAAAGAAATATTTTTAAACATCACAGAACCACAGAATGAGTAACACTGATATCATGATTTTAAGATGAGGTTGCAGGCAACCTCATTTGTTTAAGATAGAGAAAAAAACAAAGGGAGCAAAATGTTTATAGAGAGGCTAAGTTTGACTCTCTCTAGGAGAACTGGGTCTAACATGGTCTCTTTCCTGGCTGTGTGTGTCCTTCAACAAGCCCCTTTACTCACTGATGCCCCAAATAACTCTGAAACACTTTCAGTTTGATCTTGGTTTAGATAATGGAAATTTGTTCACCAGCAGTTTCTTAAACCAATAAATCACAGTTCCTACTTCATTTGTTTTTACCATGTAAAGGAGAGAACTTTTTATAAATTTGCCCCCAATTATACTCCTTTCTTGGACATCATTCTATTCTTCTTTCTACTGGAATAAGATATTCCCTAAGATGAATGAGGAAAGAGGGAAAGATCTTTTTATCCATTTAATCTGAATGCCACCCTGAGTGATTCTTTAAAAGACTTTGAAAAACTTACATCATCATCAGGAAAAGCCAAGAGTCCAGGACTTCCATGATCGGTGAAGTAAACAAACACATGATCCTTGGGACCACTGTCAAAAGAAATCAGCCCTTCTTATAAAAGTTGGCTAAAGCACTAAATTATGACGTCCTGAAATATTTTTCCCTTCCCTTTTAAAGTTAACTTCATAAAGAAAACAGTTAAAATATAGCAACAATAAAGCCATAGCCAGCTCAGTTTCTTCCTTCATATAGGTGCTATTCTGAATGATAAGATAGTTTTTCTTCTAATTCAAAAGTTTGGAATAAGAGTCAGGGAATGAAATATATAATGGCAAAGATCATAGCACACATACAGCAGAAGACTCATTCAAGAAACATTTAGTAAGTGCCTTGGTACCAACTGGAATAAGGCTAACCTGAAGAGTGAGGAGGGCAAAGACAGTAAAGTTACGCACCTTATTAGCGAAGCTGACATTTGCCAAGAAAAGGGGTCAATGGCTGGTCAGCCAAAGCCACCAAATTAGGGCAGAAAGAATCTTTTACAATGATTAACAAGATTCCAGGGCAGTGGGTGAAGTTACAAGCCATAAGAACAACTCTGTGACCCAAGTGACCTGAATACACATGTTGAGGGCAAAGGATTTAAGACACCCAGAAAAGAATATTAAATCTATGCTGATTTAACTAATGACACCATCAAAATCATGGCACCAGTGGCTTGTTCTGTCATCAATCAAGTGGATCTCCTATACAGGAGCTAGAGGACGATATGAAGAAAAGATGATCAAGACCAGTATATTTGGGATTCAATCTGCACACCTGGGAGTATTCAGATGTGATGAGATATACTTACTATGTCAAAAGAGCCTACATGTTTTAAAATCTCTGCCTCCATGTACATTTTGTTCAGTTGTGCCCAACTCTATATGACTCCACGTTTCCATGGGGTTGGCAAAGATACTGGTATAGTTTGTCATTTCTTTCCCCAATGTGTGTCCCCATTTTACAGATGAGGCAGGTATAGCTCTCTTAAGACAAGAACTTAGTTTTTAATTAATAAATGCTCGTTGATTTCCATAAAACAATCATTACCTTTTCAAAACCTTCCCTGATCCTTTATCCTTCACCGCTTCAGCATCCCCTTTCAATACTGCAAGGAAGTTTTCTGGAGTGACATTCTGGGTAAAAAGAGATGCAAATATCATTCTGAGTCAAAGGTAAATGTTTTTACTGCCTGTGGCCCTACAAAAGGTGCTGAACTGATCCCCATGGAAAGGCCACATCTGATACTCCCAGAAATGGGGGATGGTGAGAACAGTATCCAATGCGGCCACATTCTCCCACTAGCCAGCTTCCTTATCTTTGCTTTCAAGTCCTGTTCTTGTAAAGTGGTGCACTTGCCACCTTCTTTTTTCTCACTGAAGAATCTGTTTCCTCAGGTTCAGTTATTTCATCTAACAGACGATTCCCTGACCTATAGTATCCTCTCTCCAGACCACCATTATGCATTATCAGTGCCCTAAACATCCTGATTATAACCTCCCCAAAGCATTTCAAACTATACTGGAGAGACTTGATTCTCTCTTCCTCTAAACTTGACCCTCTCTGAATTTCCCTACTATTACCGAGGGTAATACCCTCCTCAAGTTACTCATGGCATCATCCTCTTATGTTTTTCTTTCATCCCACATTTCAAAGAATTGTGGAGACAAATGTTTCTGCCTCCACAAACCTCACCCATCTGTCCATTTCTTTTTGCTCACATACCCTTGTTCAAATCCTCTCATTTGAATCAATATTGTCCTTGTTGCACCCCTTTCCTCAAGTCTCTTCTCCAAAACTATCCTCCAAAAAGCTGCCATTTAGTCCCTGCACTCGAACTGTCACAATTTTCAGAAAAATTAAAGCCATTTCTAGTTACATAAAAAAAAAAAAATGCTCTAAATCACTGTTAGAGAAATGCAAATTGTAACAATTTTATACACTTCTCAGATTGCCCAAGATGACAGGAGAAAATAATGATGAATATTAGAAGGGATGTAGAAAATTGGGGACACTAATACATTGTTGGTGGAGGTGTGAATGATTCAAACATTCTGGAGAGCAATTTGGAACTATGGTCAAAAAGCTATCATATTGTGCATATCCTTTGAACCAGCAGTGTTTCTACTGGGCCTGGATCCCAAGAAATCCAAAAGAGGAAAAGGGACCCACATGTGCAAAAATGTTTGTGGCAGCCCTTTTTGTAGTGGGTAGAAACTGGAAACTGAATGGATGCCCATCAGCTGGAGAATGGTTGAGTAAGTTATGGTAAATGAATGTTATAGAATATTATTGTTCTGTAAGAAATGACCAGCAGGATGATTTCAGAGAGACCTGGAGAGACTTACATGAACTGATGCTGAATGAAATGGGCAGAACAAGGAGACCATTAGACACAGTAACAGGAAAGATTATATACAAAGATCAATTCTGATGGATGCGACTTTCCAACATTGAGATTCAGGCCTGTTCCAATGGTTTTGTGATAGAGCCATCTGCATCCAGAGAAAGGACTGTGGGAACTGAGGGTTCATCTTTTTATTTGCTTGCTTTCCCCCCCCTTTTAATCCAATTTTTCTTGTGCAGCATAATAAATGTGGAAATGTTTATAGAAGAATTGCATTATGTTTAATTTATATTGGATTACTTGCTGTCTAAGGGAATGGGGGGAAGGGAGGGAGAAAAGACTAGAGCCATCTGACTTGTGGCTAAAACCTTTATATTTATATATATATATAATTGTGATTATTTCTGAACATCCAGAATTTAGTCTAATTTTTTTTCACATAGTAAGCAATGAGTAAATGCTTTCATTCATTTATTCCTATGTCAAAAGAGGCCAGTCTACAGGGAAATTACTCCTCATGCCATAAGAATCATCACTGTAATGAGAATGGAGCGCATGCAATTTCTTTATTATTGGATTTCTGTTTAGCTAATTTGGTCTACAAATGCCTTAATTCATTCTAATCTGACTCTGAATCACCAAAGTGGATTGACTGACTTAGATTTAGTCAAAAGATATGTATTGCTTGAATAAACATTAGTTCTACAAATTGGCCACATAGCCAATATGGAGAAAGGTGTGAGAAAGGAAAAAGAACCTGTGCTGGACAAACATAATAGATTTAAATGCCAAACATTCAAATTAATTCAGAAATTACACGGCAATGTTTAGTTGAATAAGGTTACAAAGTTATATGAACAGAATTTTATTCCTAATTTCTAAAAGAAGTACAGTAGTTGTATAACCATCAAGCACAGGCCTTTAAAATGTGAACTAAGAATTTTAAGCTCCCAAGGTCTGTACTATTGATAGTAAGTCCCTATAAGACAGTAAATACTGGCAATAAATTAGTTTGATATTTTGATATATATGAAAAAAAGAAAACTATTAATATACAAGAAATAAGACATCTAGCTGTAACCAATGATTGAATAAATAAACTTACCTCTTGTGTATAATCTTTTGGGACCCCTTCATATACATCAATACCATTGGGTCTGTTGATGATAATACCTTTTGTAGGATTTCTGAAAAAAATTAAGTGAGAAAATAGGTTTAAGAATAGAATCCATAATGTAAATAAAACAATGAACAAAGAATCCAAATATAATTTAAAAGAAATGTCTTAATACCTCTTTATGACAATACCATAGGGGGGTGGGGGGGGTCTGCATTTTAGATAAGACAACCTTTAAACAAAAGACCAAATTTTGACAAGCAGGATACAATATAGTAATATGAAGTACTTAATTTTGCAATAGCAAATATTGTTATAACATATGGTCAGAGATATATTTAACATGATTTCCAGCCATGTGAGTTAGGCTAGCTCTTTTCCAAAAGTTAGTGAAATTATCCATGAAATTTGATGGTTTCAGGGGACTAAGACTACTGAAATGGCTTTCTGGACACCTAAATACCCCAAGGAGCCTCAGTTGTCTCCCAAGGCTTGACCATTCTAAGCAACATAATCAACTGAAGTCTCACACAAATAAGTCAACACCATATCCTTGACTGAATACCCTTCCTTTGTCAAGGATAAGTAAACTTCCTTTTCTTAAATATGGATCATTACTTAACTGATGGACCATTTGATGTACCAGCACAATCTGGTAAGCCCTGGCTTATTAAGTGAAGTTCCTATTATATTTAAATTTTGAAGATTGATGCCTACTGGCAAGTTTAAATTTAAAAAATATAGACTTTACTCAAAATAGGTTCAGTTATTCAAGTTAGAAAAGACTTTAGAGGTCATCTAGCCCAAACCCTAAATTTACAGAAGAGAAAACTGAAAATGAAATGAACATCCATTGTCACAAATACAAATGACTAATAATGGCAACTTTGGTCTTCCACTATTAATTCTTACTCTAGCTTTTCAATTTCAAGTAATTAAAATTATTTACTTTTACCATGTGTGAACTCTTCTATTAAGAATTCTCAGACACTGTCATGAAATATTTCTACTATTTTCCTCTAATTTTAGAGAATGTGGCTATATTATATTATGCCAAGTATCTATTCAGAACTGGATAAATGGTATAAAATGTTAAACTAACCTATTTTTCTGCAAACTTCTTTTCAGTTTCCCTAGCAATTCTTAAATCTAGAGGTTACCCCTTTCCCTAATTGGCTTGTTTTCAGGATTACCAAACGATTTCTAGTTGGTCTATAGTCTAGTCCACTGGTCTATTTTTTTTTAAACCAGCAGCAAATGGCTTTAATTATCATTGCCACATAAAATTTTAGATAAAGCTCTATCCCTTCTTCATTTCCCCTCTTATTATCTCTTGGACTCTTTGTTATTCAAAAACGAAGGGTTTTTTTTTGTTGTTGTTTAGCTTTATTATAAAATAGAAGTTTGATACAGACCAAAATCTGAAAATTTAGCCAAGTTTCATTTGGGGCTGCAGACTAATCATAAACTATGGCTCTCAGATATTTTATATGCCTCTCTTTCCTATGTAACTAGCCCACCTCCTTTTCCTATTATATATTCATGCAATTTTTTAATGCACAAGTAGGTCATATTATTTACAGTCTGCAGTGGAGATTGAGTTATCTGAAATTTTGATTCTTATGCTATTTTTGCCAAAAATAATAAGACTTCCTCTTTTCATGAAGGTTAACCCTGAGTTTCCCAAAGTCTCTAATAATAGAAGTTCTGACAGGCTCTTATCATTCAAGAAAGGTTCCATCAATACAGCAAGACTGTTTTCCAAAGACCAATTCAAATACATACAAACATATCATGAATAGTTTGAACAAAATGATGAAATATTACACATATACATATGTAATATACAATAAACACACATATTATAATGGCCATAGATATGTTAATATATTTGCAAAAAATTTTAGGCATTAAGCTTTCTTTATAGCTATATAGGTAGCGAATAGATCCAAGCAAAATACTCTACTGGGTACAGTTGCAGCATGGTGCACAGTTGTCCATTTATCATCAGAAACAAAACATGCCACGAATAAATTTTTCATAGTACTGAAATTATCCATGAGCACCTAAACATCTTAATATTTTTGATAAAAAATTCTGAAAATGTAGTTTTTATTAATCTTTTCTTGAAGGCTGAGAAATTAAGAACATCAATTCAAACACTATTCAAGATGTTTGACTTCCATGTACTAAATGGTCCCAGCTAAATTGTTCAATTAATGGTCTCATTATTTGAACACTAACTGTGTTTCTAAATGTATGTTTCTCAAGTGGTTTTTTTTTGGTCTCCTTTATTTGGAGGCTATCAGTTATTTTTTAAATTGTGTCTGAATTTAGTAATAGCCACCCTTTCTCTCCTCTTTTCTGTTTCTAATTAGATTTAAATTGAGAAAACATCTAAGAGTATTTTATTCTAAAATAAAAATTGTGTTAACTCTGTTAATCAGTTTGGAAACTCAGGATCTGTTTTTATGATGTTCCTGAATTTTAAGGCTAAAATCTGAATAAGTGAAATGTTATGTATTGTAAATTCTCAACCAAAATGATTTTAAATGCCATTTCTACAATTAGTGTGAAAACATCCCTTCTTTTTTTTTTCCTACCAAGTTCTATGAAGATCCTACTCACTCTGTATTATTTGCAATGTCGTCATACATCATGACAATTATTTGTTCATCAGGAATCCCATTTCGGTGAACAATCTGGTATGCATGGCAGGCATCAGCCTAGAAAAGAATAAATTGTACAGTCTCACAGTACTTCCTACAGCAGCAAATTTAAAAAGTTATTAACTTCTGGGACATTCAACTAAATACAAAATGCATATGAAGAAATTTCAGGAGAACACCAATAAAAGGAAAGGCTTCTTTGGAAAAAGACATGGAAGCAGGGGAATGTTATTTACAAGGTATAAAAAGTAGGTGGCCATCTGTGGTTGCAACATCAACACTATAGTATAAAATCCAGCTCTTATGATATTAAAAAAACACTAGAAGCATCTAGAAAGCTACACCCTAAGCACCAAGGGACCACAGGTAAAGACATATATAAAAAGATCTTGGAATACAATATTACAAAAGGCAAGAGACATGCTTACAACCAATACCTTATACTGTGCAAAGCTAAAACCTTCGGAATGTGTTGTATAAGAATTTAAATTCAGAGCACTTGTATCTATACACACATATGTACATACAGTCATAGTCACACAGAGAAACTGTGTAGTTGCAGAACTGCATTCATCCACTTTTTTTTTTTTTTTTATTATAAAGAATACCTCACTGGATTGGGAAGGGAAAAAGGATAAACTGGGAAATGTAAAGACAAAAGGCATCAATAAAAATTCTGTATCCAAGGGTGTGAAAGGCACCACCTTCCAGTAGTATCTTTGTAAATGAACTCTCCTTGCTCATATTACTCGCACCTGAACAGTGACAGAGGTCTATTGTATGCTTTGAGGATCAGGCATACTGTTGGGCAAATAGTAGGCTAACACTACCTAGGTTCAAACGATTTAAAATTTAGTTTTAGGTGGCTAAGAAATCTTTCAGAACAACCTGTTGATTTTTTCAGGTCAGGAAACCAAATAATCAATTATAAGAATATGGACTTGTGTAGTATCTCCAAGTTTTTATATAAGGTGAGTACAGCCTTAATTCAATGATCTTTCAGGACAGATCCAGCATTGAATGGTTATTAAATCATAGATCTAATATAGATCTTTAGATGAAAAGCAAGTCCAGTCTGAATGATTATGGTCTAATAACTAGCATTTCTATAGAACTTTTAAGATTTGCAAAGCAGTTTACAAATACCTCATTTTATTTTCACAAAAACATAAGGAGATAGGCTTTATCATCTATCCCCTTTTTACTGAAAAGGGAACAAAGGTAAACAGGTCAAATAGCTCAGCTGAGAGAAGTAAGCAAAACCAAGAAAACACAATGACCAAATTAAGGTAAAAGGCGAAAAATATTAATGAACGTCAGAACTCTAATCAATGAGGTAACCAAATGTAATTTCCGGATTGATGGTGAAAGAGTTGGATTTATAGGTGTTGAAGAAAACAGGTTTAGTTCGATGTTGGGAGGGGAGAGAGAGGGACCAGTATATCGATTTCTTTCTCTGTGTGTTTTTAAAGTTTGTGTAATTTGCCAGAAAGGAGATCATCTTGATTTTTTTTTTAAAGCATGAATAAGACATTTTAAATGTTTAAAAGGAGTTGTGCAAAATATCAAATGTGGAGTTGAGTGCTAAAAAAAAAAAAAAAAAAAAAAAAATTCTCTACCATACAAGCAATTAATTTTTATGAAGTCTAACATTTAACCAAGATACTTGTTGCTTGCCTTTGTTCCTATAAGAATTTCATGGAATGAAGTATGTTATGGTCTATGTTACAGTCTAAAGTCTAGTTTGCTGAACTGCACTTTTATCATAATAGTGGGTTGGGGATGGGGGAGATAGCTACTAGGAAACACATGCTAAAAATTTATCTGAACTCATAACATTAGATTTGGAAGAGACCTTAAGAGTTCACCTAAACTTCATTTTATGAAGGAGAAAAAAAGAAGCTTGCTTTAGTCAATGCCAGAGAAGAGTCTAGCCCTAGATTTCCTAATTGAGTCTTATCCTCTTTATGTCAAATCATGCCATCCTCCCTATGATTTCTCCATTTTGGGAGGGTTGAAAGATCAGATAGTTTGTCTAACCAATGTTTTATTCCTGAGAATATTAGATTTTTTTAAATTTAATTTAAATTTAAATAGCTTAATCATTTAATACTCCAATTTTCATGATTATTTTCATTTTCCAAATAAGGGTAATAAACAAGATAAATCTTTTCTTACCTGGTGTCTGTAATTTGTCCACCCAGATGAACCTGCAACAATAACAACCCAGTGCTTGCCTCCATCCTCAGGATCCTCAAGAGGGAAAGTATTAATTCCTAGGACCAGAGCCAACAACACAATTGCCTTCAAAATCATTCTGTCCTTTGGACTCAGACTGCAGAGATAGAAAAAAAAAAAAAAAAAAAGACTAAAGTTAAAAAATTAACAAATGTATTTTTCCAACCTCAATGGAATAGAGAAGTATCTCAAACTCTACATTTGATACAATTACAACCTACTCACTTGGACTGATGCTCAGCAGTCGACTGACTTTACTCAAACTTTACCAAACTAAACTACCAGAAAATAATTTTGCATTTAACAAATAACTTTCAATAGCACTTCTGAAATAATGTCCCATTTACAATTTACAACACTTGAATCATACCTTTAAGTCAGGACCCACAACTTCAAGGGTGTAAGGCAGATTCTAACTCATTGACACTAGGACTTAGATTAAAATTGTAATTGGAGCCATTCTCACCTCTTTTTTTCCCTTCCCTCTCTCCCTTATCTTTCTTTTCCCCATCATTCCTTTCATCCTTTTTCATTCCTCTCTTCTCAGGCCTAAAAAATGCAGTGCTGGAAAGAGCCAAGGAAGCCCGGGAGCCTGCCAAGGTGGACATCTCAGGGCTGTGGCAAGGATATGTTCTTTAAAATTGTCTCCTATCTGACAGCCACCAATAAAGACTAAGGTTCTGGAAAATATGACAAATTGACTAGATTAAAAGTATCTAGAAGTCAAAGATTGCAGTAAGCATAAGAAGAAACTTAAAGGACTTTTAACAGAAATATGCACTTCAGCCTTATTTGAATCACATCACTTTAACTGAAGAGCGGTAGCTGCCCTAGAGCAGGCAGCCTCAAGTTGGATAATATTCAAAGAAACTAGAAGCAAACCACACACTGGAAGGATGAATAAAGAATTCTTTAGCTCAAAGGTTTTAACTACAAGAATGTTTCATAAGTACTAAAATGTGTAGGCTGGAAGTGAATCGTCTATTTTTCAATTCCATAAAAGGGGTGCTTCAGATCCAAGGAGAATCCCAGCCCCATCTTTGATTGGATCACCTAAAATGTATTTCCTATTACTATCCCTGAAACTATCCTAACAGTGTGCTTCATCATGTGCCCTGACCCAAAGTTTAGAAATCAGATCTACCCAGGCTAGAGCAGATACAGGTGAGAAGCTCTGGATTCTTATCTCTCCCCTTTCCCTCCCCCCCCTTAGGGCTCATCTTTGACTCTCTCGTTCTAAATGTCCCGTCTTCCCACCTCCACCCCCAACTATCTCCTTCATAAATTCTTCTTGAACTTAAATAATAAATGCTGATTTATGAGTTTCCAAAAAATTTAAGTGGAAAATGTTTTAACAAAATAAATTAAAATATGTTATTTTGTGATTCTCTAAATCTATGTGCTGGTGGCTGGGAAAAGCTTATTCCCTAGAAATCATTCCTCCTCCTCTTCCTATCACTACCTTTAAGAGATTACTTCTGTTTTGATACTGACACCTTATCAGCACTCCAATAAGTTTGGAACAGAGCAAAAGACTCCTCCCAAAGCCTCTCTTTTAAGATAATAAATTTGAAAAATAAGAGGCGGAGGATGACCAGAGACAACATGATAAGAGTAGATTCTATTTTTTTTTTCTTTCTTTTTTTTTTTTTTT
This sequence comes from Sarcophilus harrisii, assembly GCF_902635505.1. Taxonomy (NCBI): domain Eukaryota; kingdom Metazoa; phylum Chordata; class Mammalia; order Dasyuromorphia; family Dasyuridae; genus Sarcophilus; species Sarcophilus harrisii. The sequence goes on from NC_045427.1 coordinate 281,739,684, forward strand.
TAATTTAATAGCCTTTTATTTACAGGATATATACATGGGTAACTTTACAGCATTAACAATTGCCAAACCTCTTGTTCCAATTTTTCACCTATAAGAGTAGATTCTAAACCCAGTAGTCTCATCTGGTGGGAAATGAAAGGGTTCTGAGCCCAATTTAAAGGAAACCTTTAGGGAGGAGTTAAGTATGATTTACTCTAGACTGAACAAGTTACGGATGTGCTGTTTTTTTAATTCAATGAGAAACCATATCCCAAACCCTCCATTTTTAGGTCAAAAGTAGTTATCCACGGCCAACATCCGCTTTCATCTCTAGCATTTGCACAATTTAATGTCCCTACCAGATCAAACTCAGATCACTTTAACTGCAAGTTAGCAGCTCTAGAGCAGACTCAAGTTGGATGCACAGTAAAAGAAACTAGAAGCAAGTACAAAAAAGAGAAGTGAATAAAGAATTCTTTAGCTCAAAGGCTTTAACTATAAAAATGTTTCATACTAACCAGCTTCTTCAAATTCTTTAACTCAAAGGCTTTAACTATAAAAATGTTTCATACTAACCAGCTTCTTCAAATTCTTTAACTCAAAGGCTTTAACTATAAAAATGTTTTCATACTAACCAGCTTCTTCAAATTCTTTAACTCAAAGGCTTTAACTATAAAAATGTTTCATACTAACCAGCTTCTTCAAATTCTTTAACTCAAAGGCTTTAACTATAAAAATGTTTCATACTAACCAGCTTCTTCAAATTCTTTAACTCAAAGGCTTTAACTATAAAAATGTTTCATACTAACCAGCTTCTTCAAATTCTTTAACTCAAAGGCTTTAACTATAAAAATGTTTCATACTAACCAGCTTCTTCAAATTCTTTAACTCAAAGGCTTTAACTATAAAAATGTTTCATACTAACCAGCTTCTTCAAATTCTTTAACTCAAAGGCTTTAACTATAAAAATGTTTCATACTAACCAGCTTCTTCAAATTCTTTAACTCAAAGGCTTTAACTATAAAAATGTTTCATACTAACCAGCTTCTTCAAATTCTTTAACTCAAAGGCTTTAACTATAAAAATGTTTCATACTAACCAGCTTCTTCAAAACCACTTTTAATTTACTTTTTAAAATTTATAAATCCCCAAGTTAGGAGGAAATGGCATTTAAATTGGCAAAGTCAAGCAAACATTAAATTATCATAACTTGTTTAGATTAATAGTTATCTTTCCTTCATCTTTTCCGAACCAAGATAACTCCTGCATTCTCCTAACCAGCTTGTTATTTCTACAACAGCCTTGGCATCTGAACCCTTCTCCCTACTGGAGTCACTTTTCCAAAAAAGCAAGAGTTTTTCACATTACTTTACCGACACCCAACTCGCAGCTATTTCAAAAACACCAAAGGAAGGCCAGGGTGATATAAGATTTCAGGCCTTGGTAAACTCAGGGGTGGGAGATGAGTCTCAAGTTTAGATAACAGCGAACAGTTCCAGTTTTGCTGAACAACAACAAAAAAAGCCCGTGAAGAGAGTCATAGAAAGTGCACAGGAGCTTATGTTAGAATAACGAGCTTTGTAGCAATGTGGAGGCACTTAAAGAGTTTCTGAAAAGGGGAAGGGAAAAAAGATAGAAGATGGGCAACCAGTGGATGTAGCCCCGAGTCTGGAGTCGGGGAAGCCCGAACTGAAAGATCCGGATTTATGAGCTGTGTGTCTGTGGGCAAGTCCACTGCAGCCGTTTGCCTCAGTTTCCTCATCTGTAAAATGGGAATAAAAAGCACCTATTCCTCAGGTTATGAAAAGTCAATGAGATCATTGTCAAACGCCGAGCACAAAGCCGGTACACAGTAGGCGCCACATAAACGTTAGCTGTTGTTATTTTGACAGGAGCGTGGACAGGGATGGGATAGCAGGAAGGCCAATTCGAAAGCTATAAAAACGTTGCAAAAACAAACTTTGAAAGACTTACCCACAACAATGCGGGGGCTAAAGGAGGTTCATCACCCGCTTGATGCGGGCAGTTAAAAGGGAGAATGAGAAATACTTGTTTTTTGTTTTTAAGGCGGATGAGGCCGGTGCTTGGATAGATTTTTACAGTTTTTAAGGCGCGGACGGGCAAGAAAATGCTTATTTATGGCTGAAACCCAAGCTCTTCTCGCCACCCCAGACTCGGCGAGTCGCTTCTTCTCCCCGCGCCTCAGTTTCCTTATTTGTAAAATAGGATCTCGGGCCCCAAAGCCCCTCCCCTCCCCACCGACTACGATCCTGCGGGCCGGGATTCTCCAGGGGAAGACGAGTCTTAAGTCTCACGCAAAGGGCAACAGATTAAAATCCCCGGGGCCGCCCCAGGAGAGCCGCGCGTGGGGGGAGGGAGGCCGAGCCGAGAGCCTGCAGTCACGCCACGCAAAACCAGATTGGTTACCTGCGGAGGGGGCGTGGCGTCCGTCAGCGGCCCCGCCGGAGAAAAACCAGAGGCCGCCGCGGCGAGAATCCGCAACCGGGTCCCGTAGCGGCGCGCCGGACTTCCTGCCGGCACTGATTGAGCGCTCCTGGGACTCGGACCGCCGTCAAAGCGTGGGGCTTTAAGGAGGCGCCGGGTCCCTCCCCCAACCCCACCGCCAACGCCCCCCCTCGGAGGTGATTGGCGACACCCGATGAAAGGGCGGGGTCTAAGAAAGCCAATGACAGGGAGGCGTGTGGGAGTAGCTGGGCCTAAAGACTATAAATCCCAGGGTGCCGCGGGGTGTTTGGAGAGTTCTGGGTGGGCCGCGTGCCAGCCCGGAGACCGTGGGGAGAGTTGGGTAGAATTGGTACAATTTGATGATGTGCGTTGGAAAAAGAAAAGCCGACTACTCTTAGTGATGGGGAAGTTAAGGATGAAGATGACATCCTCTCTAACGTTCCTTTTTTTTTTTTCTTTTACATTAGCCAATCTGATAGGTGTGAGGTAGTATCTCAAAGTTACTTTAATTTGTATTCCTCTGAACAATAGTGATTTATTTAGAGCATTTTTTCAGGTGACTCCTGATAACTTTGGTTTCTTCTTCTGAACATTTCCATATCGTTTGACCGTTTACCATTTGGGAAGTGACTTGTACACTTATACATTGGATTCAGTCCTCTATATATTTGAAAAATGAGGCTTCTTCAAAGAAATGTCCTGTAATTTTTTTTTCTATATTTATACATTGGATTCAGTCCTCTATATATTGGAAAAGTGAGGCTTCTTCAAAGAAATGTCCTGTAATTTTTTTTTCTACACTTATACATTGGATTCAGTCCTCTGTATATTGGAAAAATGAGGCTTCTTCAAAGAAATGTCCTGTAATTTTTTTTTCTATACTTATACATTGGATTCAGTCCTCTATATATTTGAAAAATGAGGCTTCTTCAAAGAAATGTCCTGTAATTTTTTTTTTCTATACTTATACATTGGATTCAGTCCTCTATATATTTGAAAAATGAGGCTTCTTCAAAGAAATGTCCTGTAATTTTTTTTTCTACACTTATACATTGGATTCAGTCCTCTATATATTGGAAAAGTGAGGCTTCTTCAAAGAAATGTCCTGTAATTTTTTTTTCTATACTTATACATTGGATTCAGTCCTCTATATATTTGAAAAATGAGGCTTCTTCAAAGAAATGTCCTGTAATTTTTTTTTCTATACTTATACATTGGATTCAGTCCTCTATATATTTGAAAAATGAGGCTTCTTCAAAGAAATGTCCTGTAATTTTTTTTTCTATATTTATACATTGGATTCAGTCCTCTATATATTTGAAAAATGAGGCTTCTTCAAAGAAATGTCCTGTAATTTTTTTTTCTATACTTATACATTGATTCAGTCTCTTATATATTTGAAAAATGATCTTCTTCAAAGAAATGTCCTGTAATTTTTTTTTTCTATACTTATACATTGGATTCAGTCCTCTATATATTTGAAAAATGAGGCTTCTTCAAAGAAATGTCCTGTAATTTTTTTTTCTATACTTATACATTGGATTCAGTCCTCTATATATTTGAAAAATGAGGCTTCTTCAAAGAAATGTCCTGTAATTTTTTTTTCTATACTTATACATTGGATTCAGTCCTCTATATATTTGAAAAATGAGGCTTCTTCAAAGAAATGTCCTGTAATTTTTTTCTATACTTATACATTGGATTCAGTTCTCTATATATTTGAAAAATGAGGCTTCTTCAAAGAAATGTCCTGTAATTTTTTTTTCTATACTTATACATTGGATTCAGCCCTCTATATATTTGAAAAATGAGGCTTCTTCAAAGAAATGTCCTGTAATTTTTTTTTCTATATTTATACATTGGATTCAGTCCTCTATATATTGGAAAAGTGAGGCTTCTTCAAAGAAATGTCCTGTAATTTTTTTTTCTACACTTATACATTGGATTCAGTCCTCTGTATATTGGAAAAATGAGGCTTCTTCAAAGAAATGTCCTGTAATTTTTTTTTCTATACTTATACATTGGATTCAGTCCTCTATATATTTGAAAAATGAGGCTTCTTCAAAGAAATGTCCTGTAATTTTTTTTTTCTATACTTATACATTGGATTCAGTCCTCTATATATTTGAAAAATGAGGCTTCTTCAAAGAAATGTCCTGTGATTTTTTTTTCTCTCAGAAGTTAGAAGCTTCTAATCTCAATTATATTATTTATGCAAAACCTCTTTAACCTGAGGTGATGCAAATTATACATTTTACATTCTATAATGCTACCTCTTTGGTCACAAATTTTTTCCTTACCCATAGACCTGACAAATAAACTATTTCATGCACCCCTAATTTGCTTATGATGTCACCTTTTATGTCTAAGCCATCTACCCATTTCATTTTACCTATTTTCCAGTTTTCCCAGCAATTTTTGTCAAATAGTGATTTCTTGTCCCTAAATCTTGAATCTTCAATTTTTCAAACGCTAGATAAGTATGATAATTTATTATTATGTATTGTATACCTAATCTATTCTATTGATATACCACTTTGGGTTGGTTGTTCTTTGTTTTTCTTTTCTGCCTTTTTTCTATTCTATTTTTTCTTATCTTATATTTAGTTCAATATATTACAAAACAAACAAAGTGGTATCCCCTCAAGTGGAGATTTCTTCCCTGGCAACTTGGTCTGATTCAATTATTTTTTTAGATTGAAGATTTGAGTTTTTTGAGCGCTTTTTTCATTATTTCTTCATGTTCCAAAAGTTGGAATCCAAATAATGGTGATTTGATTATTATTGATGATGGATGAGATTTAGAAATGTTGGTACAGAACTGAGAGTCATTTTGTACTTTTCTTTGTTTCATAGGTTGCCATGACTAAATAATTCATTGTCCAGCGTATAACATGTTGATAATAACTATGTTCACCTTGTTAGTCTAAGGACATCAGGAATATTGAATCTCTGATGCTATGCTCAAAGTTCTTCCAGCATGGTAAACAAGAATATTTTGAACAGAAAATAAAGTGATTAAGGGCAGCTGGGTAGAGCACCAGCCCTGAAGTCAAGAGGACCCGAATTCAAATCTGTCCTCAGACACTTTTCCTAATTGTGTGACCCTGGGCATGTCACTTAAGCCTAATTGCCTCAGCAAAAAATAAAGTGATTATATTACCAGTATCACCTGAAAAATTAGAACTATGTTTCATTTGTATAGCATTGTTTTGAGTTTTTATTACCTTTTCTTATATAGACTAACACACATATACACATACACACACTTGAATTCTCAATAGTTACTAAGAAAAATTAGTTAGTTGATTAATTAATTAAATTAATTAGCTAAAAATTAGTTAAGTAGTTAATAGTTACTAAAAAGTTAAACTAAAACTGATAGTGACATAGCTGAACTATGTATGCAACATCTGTCCAGCAATTTCTCTCTCCCAACACAAGAAAGAGGTATATTTTATTATTTCATTATTTATTCTCTCAGATCATTATTCAGAGTCTTAATTGCTTTTAGAGAACTTTTCATTGTGTATTACAGTTTTTGTGAATACCTTTTTTGCCTATTTCTGTTGTAAATTTTCCCACTTCTCTGAATTATTCTTATTTGTTATTTCTTACTGCATAGTATGGATGTATAAAAGGTTCTAATTACAATTTCTGCATAATTAATCATTGCTAGTGAATAATTAATAAAAGGTGTCAGTGCCACTTTCAAATGGCAAACACCCCTCATGGAACCCATTCAGTGTTTATATGCCCTTGGAAAAAGTGGGTGTTCTTGAGAATAGCAGTCAACTCTGATTGGTTAATAATGAGAAAGAGAATATTATATTATGAGATGGGCTTATTCTAAGGAAGGACTAGAGAATATCATTCTGGTCACTCAGTCTTGGAGACTTATCTCTTATCTAGACTACATCCACCTAGGGCAATCTAGATAAATGGGAGTCCACCTCTGCTCATACCTGAATGACAAATACAGTGGGTTGAATTTCACTTTAAATTAAATTCTTTATTATAAAAAAAAAAACTTAGATTTCCTAGTTGGGTGGGGTCCCTCATCCAGAATCCAAAAGTATATGCTTTTTGGGCAATCTTGTCCATTAATAACATTCTTCAGAGATTGAACAACCAACAAGCTTCTGAAAAAAAAAAATTGGTCCTAATTCAATAATTGATTATTAATATGAGAGAGAAATAACCATTTCTCTCATTAATAATGTTCCATCACATTCATATATCATCATCTCTTTAGCAATTACTCAGTCAATGGGCAATCATTTTGTTTCCAGCTCCTTGTTTATACAAAAAAGAGCCCTTTAAATTTTACAAAGCATTTACCTCACCAAAATCTTTTGAGACAACTAGTACAAATCTGATCATTCTGTTTTGCAGAAGGGAAAACTGAGACTAAATGAGGTTAAGTATTATGGGCCAGAACTCTGTATTTGAAACAAGGATTCTTACAAAGTGCTAACTCAGTGGAATTGATTATACAATGGTTATCTAATTTAGCATGGTGATTAATAGTTCTCTAGTTCAGTATGTGTACTTAATACTTAATATAGTTCTACAAGATTGTCACCTATGATATAATTAGAACACACTCAGTCAGGATCAGAGCCAGAGAAGACAAGATGATTGGAGGTGGGAGCTCAAGCTCTCGGAGCCAAGGAGCCAAATTCTTTCCATCTTCATCAGCCTCATGGTGGCTGGCACATCCTTCTGCTCCCCCCACTGAGACCAAGGCCCGTATGAAGGGCCCCAAGAAAGCTAGCCTGAGCTCCAGGCAGTTAACCTATCTGCTCCTTTCCATTCATCACTTTCTGGATCTCTCCACATGACCTGACAATTATCTAAAGATAGTGGAGCTGCTCCCAGGGGACACTTCCCTTCTGTCTGGTTAAAAAGCTTGTATTTTCCCCAATAGTAATCCCTTTCTCCCATCTGATTGCTTTTCAGCATATCAGAATCCTGAACTTCTAAAGACTCTCTGGGTGTAAACTCGGCTGCCATTAGTTAAGACTTTCCTATTGTGAGAACCAGGACTCAAACTGGATCTCTTCTCTTTATACCTGGCATGTTCTCCACAACACCAAATTTTCTTCGGTCCCAGAATGATTAATTTCACGTTGACGGAGTACAACAGAGAAAGTAGATTGTCTAGCTATGAAGAGATTCAAAGAAATTCTTGATTAGGTTGCATGAAATTATATCTATAGGATGACTTTTTAAAATTGAGAAAAAATTTTTTTAGGATGGGTTAAAGGCAGCCTTCAAATTTAGACTCCAAGACCTGTTTATTAGTACTTCTTACCTCTCTTGTTCTCTACCCATATAAATGTGCCTGAATATCATGAAAACTTGTTGGAGATAACCCTTCATCTGGGAGTTTCTTCATCTGGGAGTTTTTTTTACCAGGGAAATCACAGGGCTGGTCCCTCTCCCAATCTATTTTTTGTAAATAGTAAGCACCATAAGTGAGAAAAACTGTGACTTATCTAGACTTTTCATCTCTCCCAGCACCTAACTGTTTTTGCCCACACAGTAAGTGATTCATAAAGGATTGAGGATGTATTGAGGCACTATGATAATGTCATTGGAGATTCTGTAGACCGTATGTAGACTTTCTGTAACTGGTTTCTGTTGCAGGATTCTTTTTCTATTGGCTCTATCTAATACAAAGTTAACTTAAGTCATCTTTATAAGGGAAAATGTTTCAAGTAGTTCTGCTCCTTGTAGGCAATAATTTCCCCAAGAAATGAACCTTAACTCCTAGGTCTTTTCATTTATTCTTTTTCATTTTAGGTGAAAGACTCAAAGAAGTCTCTGCTATCAGATTTCAAAGATCAGGAAATTCAATCTCAGGAATACAGGAGTTGGAATGAATATAAGGTTTTACATTTACATTACATTACATTTACACATATTTACATTTAAAATAACATCAATGTCCTAAAGAGCAAAGATTGGATCTTTTAATTTCAAAGGACATCGTGCCCCATCTGGACATAAACTTGGTGGAACCAGTACAATGCAGAAACTGAACTAAGTTTGAACCTACTCTCTCAGAGACCAAGGTGATATACACAAGATGTGTCCTCTAGAAGTATTAAGGAGAAGTACTTATGGTTTTTTTCTTGCTATATCTTTGAAGTAAATATCTCTTTGAAAAATCTAATTCAAGTTAAATTGGATTTCCTAAATTGAAATTCCTAAATAAATCCCTAAAATGAAACTGGAATGCTAATTATAAGTCCCCTGAAAATGGAGGAAATATAGTTTTTGTTGGCTCAAGCTGATGGCATTTGAGAAAAAAATCATTCTAGCTTCTTAGGAACCCTGTGAAGAAATATAGGAGCCTAGTACTGGTAAGCTTAGAAAGAGGGATCCTAAATATGTAAGATTACAAAGGAAACCAATTATATAAAAATACAGTTACTTAAAGAAAATAAGTTTGCAGGCCCCAGGTTAGAAACTCTTGGTTATTGCCTGGGGCCCTGAGTGAGTGATCTAAAATTTCTTCAATTAAAAAAACAGTCCATGAAGGAAAAATCTCCCACAAATACAGATGTTCTACCATCTAGTTTTAAAGTTGTGTATGTTACTGAAAGAAGAAGTGGTTTGCTAATCTAAGGTTACAAAGTCCATAGGTATCAAAGAAGGAACTTGAATTTGCATCTTTGTGAGAAGCTAACTCTTTTGGGGTTTTTTTGTCTTACACATAACAGGCAATTAATACATGTTGATTTTTTAAAAATTTATTTTCAGAATATTTTAAAATATTTTACTCATTTAATTTTAATAATTTTATCTGTACAGGAGGCCTGGTGGAGGAGGAGGTATATATAATAGGGGAGATATGGGCAGAAGGAATATGTTGGGGGTTGTATAGTAAAAAGTACATTCAATTTTGGTCTAAAGAATCTTAGGTTCTAGTCAGAATTCTTCCAACTAGATGATCATAGTGAGCCTGGGCAAGTCACTGATCCTAATTTAGTCCTCAGTTTCTCTATGTCTCCTATAAAAATCCTAAGTAGGGAAGCTTCCTCTTCAGAAAACTCAGGTCTAATTAGGTCCAAAGGACCAATGATTCAAAAGATTCAAAAAGCTATTTTTGTCTATAGTATACCTTCATTTCTCTATAATTGGCTATGATCTTTATATGTAAATAGGAAGACAGTTCACTGTCTCTGACCTCTAGAATATGCCTGTCAATAAAGGACAAGGCTAGAGATAAAAGAAAATTCACAGAGCATTAGAGAAAAGCAAATTAAGACAATTCTGAGGGACCACTTCATGCCTCTCAGATTGGCTAAGATGACAGAAAAAGATAATGATGAATATTGGAGGGGATGTGGGAAAACTGGGACACTGATATTTTGTTGGAGTTGTGAACTGATCCAACCATTCTGGAGAGCAAATGCTCAAAAGGCTATAAAATACCCTTTGATCCAACAGTGTCTCTACTGGATTTGTATCCCAAAGAGTTCATTAAAAAAAGGGAAAAGGACCCACATATGCAAAAATGTTTATGGCAGCCCTTTTTGTAGTGGCAAGAAACTGGAAACTGAGTGGATGCCCATCAATTGGAGAATGGCTGAATAAGTTATGGTATATGAATGTAATGGAATATTTTTGTTCTATAAAAAAACAATCAGCAGGATGATTTCAGAAAGGCCTGGAGAGACTTACATGAATTGATGTTAAGTGAAGTGAGTAGAACCCAGAGAACATTGAACATAATAACGGAAAGATTATGTGATGATTAACTATGATAGACTTAGATCTACTCTGCAATGTGTTGATCCAAGACAATTCCAATAGACTTGGGAGAGAAAATGCTATCTGTATCCAGAGAACTATGGAGATTGAATGTGAATTGAAGCATAGTATTTTCACCTTTTGTTTGTTTGTTTATTTGTTTGCTTTTTCTTTCTCATGGTTTTTCCCTTTTGGTCTGATGTTTCTTGTATAACATGACAAATATGCAAATGTATTTAAAAGTATTGTTTATGTATAACCTCTATGGAGATTGCTTGCTATCTTGGGGAGAATGAAAGTAAAGAAGGGAGGGAAAAATTTTTTTGTAATACAAAATCTTACAAAAATGAACGTTGAAAACTATCTTTACTTGTATTTGAAAAAAATAAAATATTATTGAGGAAAAAAAGAAGTACTCAAAAGCAATAATTTTTAAAAAGAAAATTCAGAACATAGGAAAATGAGGAAGAGACTTAATAGTTATTCCACCCCCAAGAATGAAAGAGCAATAGGGAGTGATAAAATGACATTGACTGTTCTAATGAGTGCCTAATAAGTGCCTACCTAGAAGTACTAAATATTAGGTACATTTTTTTTGTTTGTTTGTTTGTTGAAGCAATTGGGGTTAAGTGACTTGCCTAGGATCACACAGCTAGGAAGTATTAAGTTAAGTGTTAAGCTGTCTCCTAAGGACAGAATTTTCATAAAGAATGACACACTATGGCACTTGGCTGGAATGGCACACCACAAATTTTTTGTAGGATTCATATCAGGTATGAATAGTATACTATGGTAAATAGAGACTATAATTAAAAGTGGATAAGGAAGAAGGGAATAATTAAGTTAGATGAAGGTCAAGGAGATTGTGAAGCAATGAATATTTCTTAGTTTATTTCAAAAGATTTTCAATCATTCAACATGCATTTAATAAGTGCCTCGTGTGCTCAGAACTATATAAGGCATTTTTGGGAAAAAGAAGATATCCCCAGGGCAGCTAGGTGGGGCAGGGGATAGAGCACCAGCCCCGAAGTCAGGAAGACCTGAGTTCAAATGTGATCTCAGACTTCCTAGCTGTGTGACCCTGGGCAAGTCACTTAACCCCAATTGCTTCAACAACAACAAAAAGGAGATATCCCCATGTTCAAGTGCCTTATGGTTGAGTCAAAGGTTCTTAACTTTGGGTTCGTGAACTTTTAAAAATGTGCATATTTTAAAAACTATTTTTAATATAATTGATTTACATTGTAATCCTATGTTTCATGTTATGCATTTTTAAAAGTTTGAGGAATTCCTAAGCTTCATTAGATTGCCAAAAGAGCCATCTGAAGAGTTAAGAATCCTAGGTCTAAAAAAAGGATTTGATAAAATCCAACACCCATTCCTATTAAAAACACTAGAGAGTATAGGAGTAAATGTACTTTTCCTTAAAATAATCAGTAGTATCTATTTAAAACCATCAGTAAGCATCATATATAATGGTGGCAAACTGAAACCATTCCCAATAAAATTAGGAGTGAAACAAGGTTGCCCACTATCATCATTACTATTCAATATTGTATTAGAAACACAAGCTTCGGCAAAAAGAGATGAAAAAGAAATTAAAGGAATTAGACTAGGTAATGAAGAAACCAAATTACCACTCTTTGTTGATGATATGATGGTATACTTAGAGAACCATAGAGAATCAACTGAAAAACTATTAGAGATAATCCAGAACTTTAGCAAAATTGCAGGATACAAAATGAATCCACATAAATCATCACCATTTTTATACATCATTAACAAAAAAGCAATCTAGTGTTTGACAAACCCAAAGACCCCAGCTTTTGGGATAAGAATTCATTATTTGACAAAAACTGCTGGGAAAATTGGAAATTAGTATGGCATAAACTAGGCATTGACTCACATTTAACACTGAACACCAAGATAAGATCAAAATGGGTTCATGATCTTGGCATAAAGAATGAGATTATAAATAAATTAGAGGAATACAGGATAGTTTACCTCTCACACCTGTGGAGGAGGAAGGAATTGGTGACCAAAGAAATACTAGAGATCATTATTAATCACAAAATAGAAAATTTTGATTATATTAAAAAGCTTTTGTACAAATTAAACTAATGTGGACAGGATTAGAAGTGAAACAATAAACTGGGAAAACATTTTTACAGTGAAAGATTCTGATAAAGGCCTCATCTCCAAAATTTATAGAGAATTGACTCTAATTTATAAGAAATCAAGCCATTCTCCAATTGATAAATGGTCAAAGGATATAAACAGACAATTTTCAGATGAAGAAATTGAAACTATTTCTAGTCATATGAAAAGATGCTCCAAATCATTATTGATCAGAGAAATGCAAATTAAGACAACTCTGAGATACCACTACACATCTGTCAGATTGGCTAAGATGACAGAAAAAGATAATGATGAATGTTGGAGAGGATGTGAGAAAACTGGGACATTGATGCATTGTTGGTGGAATTGTGAACACATCCAGCCATTCTGGAGAGCAATTTGGAACTATGCTCAAAAAGTTATCAAATTGTGCATATCATTTGATCCAGCAGTGTCTCTACTGGGCTTATATCCCAAAGAGATCATAAAGAAGGGAAAGGGGCCTGTATGTGCACGAATGTTTGTGGCAGCCCTGTTTGTAGAAGCCAGAAACTGGAAATTGAGTGGATGCCCATCAATTGGAGAATGGCTGAATAAATTGTGGTATATGAATATTATGGAATATTATTGTCCTATAAGAAACGACCAGCAGGATGAATACAGAGAGGCCTGGAGAGATTTACATGAACTGATGCTAAGTGAAATGAGCAGAACCAGGAGATCATTATACACAGAAACAAGAAGGCTATATGAGGATCAATTCTGATGGAAGCGGCTCTCTTCAACAATGAGAGGGTCCAAATCAGTTCCAATTGTCCTGTAATGAACAGAACCAGCTACACCCAGAGAAAGAATACTGGGAAATGAGTATAGACCACAACATAGCATTTACACTCTGTTATTGTTTGCTTGAATTTTTGTTTTTTCTTCCCAGGTTATTTTTACCTTCTTTCTAAATCCGATCTTTCTTGTGCAGCAAGATAACTCTATAAATATGTATACATATATTGTTTTTAACATATATTTTAATCTATTTAACATGTATGGGACTACCTGCCATCTAGGAGAGGGAGTGGGGAGGAGGGGAAAAACTGAAACAGAAGTTTTTGCAAGGGTCAATGTTGAAAAATTACCCATGCATATGTTTTGTATATAAAAAACTATAAAAAAAAAAAAAAAAAAAAAAAAAGAATCCCAGGTCTAGTGAAGAAAATGAAGTCAAGAGATTTGACTTCAGCTGTGAGCTGCCATTTTTTGGCACATGGGAGTGAACAGACCTACAGTTACACAGCCACAGCTGAGAATTAAAATGTAGGATATAGTTATGGAGAAAGATAACACTCAACATGATACAATAATTCTACTTCTCGAGTACTAAACAAAACATTATATGAGGTTTTATGTGAAGGAAGATTAATTGATGAAGACCAAGGAAAGCCTCATGGAGAATGTAATATTTGGGTTGGGCTTTAAATATGGGTAAGAATTCAACAGAAAAGAAGGGGAGAAAAGGCACTGCACTACAAACATAGGAAATAGCATAGAAAAGATGAGGCAAGAATATATAGGAAGTATTTGGAAGCACAAAGAATAGGGTATAGAAAAGAGTATTTTGAGATAAAACTGCCACGAGTCTGGTGACAGACTGGGGAGAGACATGAATGCCTGCAGAGGAATTGAAATTTCACTCATTAAGCAGTAGGGAGCCATTTAATAATTTGAGGAGAATGAGTGACAGGACCAGATTTATATAGAGTGCCAGACTTCAAATCAGGAAGACTTACTTATGTGTAAGTTCAAATCTGGCCTCAGACACTAGCTGTGTGATTTTTTATTATTATTAATTCACTTAACCACCTTTGCCTCAGTTTCTTCATCTATAAAATAATTTGTAAAAGAAAATGGCAAATAACTGTAGTATCTTTGCCAGAGAACTCCAAATATGGTCAGGAAGAGTCGGACATGACTTAAACAACTGAACAACAAGTAGTGGCCAACCCTTCTGGGGAACTATATCCCTTCCAGGGCTACATGTGCCCTGAGTCCCACTGAGAGACCTGGAACCTCTCCTTTCCAGGGGTCTCATTTCTCACTGTTCCCATGGGCCCCCTTCTCCTACACACATAATGGGATAAAAGGACTATATCAGAAGTAATTGGCAGCTGGTCAGGAAGAACCACATTCCCTCAGTAGACTTTAAAAAGAGAGTCCACTTCTGATGTTGCCCTCTTCCCATGTGTTGAGGATGTTGGTATTCTCTAAGCCTTTCCTTCAGACCATGAGCATGAGGAGGGCAGAGATCACACGACCCTCTCCAGCCCTCTATGATGATTACCTGTTCATGGCAGTGAGAACATGTGTCTTGCCTAGACAACCTGAGCCTGGACATCAAGGCTCTGTTGGCTTGGCCTGCTTTGTGTTTGTTTTCCTGCTCACAGATGACAGAAGAACCCAGAGAGGGGCTTATGGGAAAATCTTGTGCGTGTGAGGGGGAGTTCTAGCTACATACCTGATTGCCCACAAAGAGGTCATCTCTGGAAGAACTCAGAGAAGCCCTTCCAGGAGGATGAGCCCAAAACCATGCCCAGGATTACTGGAACATACAGTGAGAGAGCTGCTTAGAAGTATAGAGACAAGATGAAATGTGTGTTCAGCAGTGTTTTATGTTTTAAAGATAAACCTCCCAGGAGAATATAATAGATCTTAGAAGTTAACTGTATCATGATTTAAGGATTTGTTAATTCATGCTTCAGGGGTGGGGGTGGGGGGGGTTGTGTGTGTTTTAAGCATTTCTTTTGTGGTGGAAGAAATTAACAATTGTCCTATAATTGATCTACTTCATAAGGGAAGGGAAGAGAAGAAAAAGAAATAAGTATTTATTTAGCACCCACTATGTACCAGACACCATACTTTGACTTTTGAGGAAGAGCTTGGATATGAGCCAAGCTTAAGCCTTTTTTTTTTCTTTTTTAAAGATTGTTCCCAGAAGTCTACTCTGAAGTGTAGGTATAGTTAGCCAGAGATAACAAGAAAAAGCCTCACAGTTCTCCTTAGATTTCATGTTTCCCAAGAAGAACATGTGAGACTAGAACTGAAGTACTTGAGAGAGAGGGTACCCAGGCCTATGGAATCAGCAGATCTCTTACATATTCATTAAAAAAATATTACTTTTCCAGCATGTTAAAGATGCTTTGGAGAGGAACGAGAATGAAGGTAAAAAGGAATATCAGATAATCTCTTCCACAAAATTGTATAATCCCTCATAAAAAATATAAATATTTAATGAACAGAAGATTAATAAGGATTTCTAATGAAAAGGTCAGAACTGAGGAGACATTTAGAAATAAAAAGACAGATGTCAAAAGGGATGTAGAAAGCTACACATATTTGTTTGATTGGAAGGAAATGTAAAGATGAATTATTTACATACTAATAAGAGGCTGAATTATGAATGCTTTTTTTTCAGAATTCTAAAAGCTTCAAGCATCATAGAAAAAAATTAAAGTGATAGAATGGAGGTGATTTTGTTGTTTTGGTGGTCTTAGGAGAAGATGAAAATTGCAGGGATGCAGAATAATATTGGGGAAGAAAGGGGAAGACAAGGGAGAGGAATCATTATTATAAAGTAGAGGTGTATAAGATAGAATCCCATAACTTCATTTTCCTCTGAATTGAGTAAAGGAATATTGAGCACACACATTCACATATAGAGATTTCAGTTTGAATATACAAGGAAATATCAAACTCAAAAAAGAAATAGGAAGAGATAGAGACAAGGGTGGGAGAGAGAAAAAGGTGTTTAAGAGAAAGAATAGATAAATATCATTCTGAGGTACAACCATAATTATAAGGGTAAGGAAATAATTTTTAAAAATTGGATGTATAGGTAAAAGGGGATTAAAAGAAAAGTAAGAAAGAGTAAAATTTTGGCATTAGGGATGGGGCAAGAAGAAGAGAAGTTACATTTTCTCTCTTTTAAATCTAAGGGTTGGAGGGAGGGTATACAATTCCAGACAGGTAATAATGAGGGCCTAAGTTGGGGTAACTAGAAGTACTTTTTTATAGAGAAGTTGAGTGATTAGTCAAAACAATATCTCATCTAATTCAATAAGCATCTTGTGGGACATCAGTAAACATTGACTGGACTCAGATAAAAGAGAATGAGTATACCCATAGTATAATTTTTTTTAAACCTGTTGAGGTTTAGGGCCATAGTTATCCTTCCTAAAAATAAAGGAGAAAAAAAAAGTCAGCTATTTAATTAAGAAGGTCCAGGCAAGATAAGTGCTCTTAGGCAAAACAAGACATTCCAGGCAGGCAAATGATTGATAGACTTGGTATTATTTGTTTAAAAAAAAAAAATTCACCAGGAAAGAACTTGGCTCAGCAGAGTTAATGCCAACAATAAAAGAGGAAAATATAGCTAGTCATGTGACAGATCAGTCCCCTCAGTCTGTCATGGGTTAGTTAAAAAAAAAAAAGAAAAGAAAAAATATGTGTGCAAAGTGACTTAAAAAGTGCTTACAGCACTGAAACAGAATTTGCTGAGTAAATACTTCCCCAAAGTTCTATAAAGGATATGACGGTAAATGGCAGTTTTCTGGGACTCTATTCAGCAATCTAGTTTTTCTTTTAAGGTTGAAAACATCCTCTGTCCCTTTATTGTATGAATACTAGGGGCCCCCAAGATTATCAACCTTTCTTTAGATTGTTTAATTTAGAAGTTATAATTTTATATTATATATGTAATAAATATTAAATAATAAATATATATTATAATAACAGCTCATGAGGCTTGGGAGGAATAATGGATAGAGAACCGCTCTTAAAGCAAGGAAGAGAGTGTATGGTAATGGACTAAAGTTCAGGGTTTACAATCAGAAAGACCAGGGTTCAAATATTCTTTCTAACATTACAGAACAAGTTCTGTTAGGGATGGAGTGAGAAGAAGAGAAGTATATTATATCTTTTCTGTCTTTTAAATGT
Source organism: Sarcophilus harrisii (assembly GCF_902635505.1). Classification (NCBI taxonomy): domain Eukaryota; kingdom Metazoa; phylum Chordata; class Mammalia; order Dasyuromorphia; family Dasyuridae; genus Sarcophilus; species Sarcophilus harrisii. The sequence goes on from NC_045427.1 coordinate 281,756,997, forward strand.
AAGGGTTTGGGGGATGGTATACAATTCCAGACAGGTCCCTTCTAGTTCTAAAATCTATAACCCTTCTTTCTCAGTTTTTCTTTTCCTTCCTTCTTGATCTTATTTTTCTTGTGCAGCAAAATAACTGTATAAATATGTATACATACATTGCATTTAACATATATTTTAACATATTTAACATGTATTGGACCACCTGCCATCTAGGGAAGGGAGTGGGGGGAAGGAGGGGATAATTTGGAACAAAAGGTTTTGCAAAGATCAATGTTGAAAAGTTACCCATGCATATGTTTTATAAATAAAAAGCCTTAATTTTTTTAAAAAAAAGGTTAATATACAAGTCAAGCTGACTACAATGGTCCTCCAACTTAATCCCCTTGACTTGATCACTCAAGGGTTTGGTAAGCAGCTCCTAAAAAGAATCTGGTTAAAACTAGGCTGGTTTGGTCATTTGATAGCGAATAAAAAGAACTGAGAGTAGGTAGGTAGAGCAATAGGCCTGGAATCAGGAACTGAGTTCAAAGTTGGCCTCAGATACTTAGTGTATGATTCTGTGCAAGTCACTTCATCTTGTTTGCCTCAGTTTTCTTATCTGTAAATGAGCTGGAGAGGCAATGGAAAACTGCTCCATTGTCTTTGCCCACAAAACTCCAAATGAGGTCACAAAAAATCAGACATGATTGAAATAATTGAACAACAACAAAGCAGAACTGAAGTTATTTTTAAATGACTGAACAGAATTGAATTAAGTAAACAAATAGCAAAGTTACCTGAATTGAAGTAATCTATTCCACTCTAGAATTAAAAGTTTAAGAATTAATTGGTATCCTATAAATTAGTATTATATAAGAAATAAAAACCCTGCAAAAGAGAAGGTTTAAGAAACTAGAGTTTAAAAAAGAATGGATAGAATTTTAAAGGAAGATGGAGTCCATTCGCACTTCACTTATGTGAAGTAAGACTTTGGAACTTTGGAAAGAAAATGGAGAAGGTTTTTTTTATTACATTGACTTGATCAGATTGAGATAAAAAGAATAACAGAAACTTTTTTGGAGAAATTCCTCTTCGCAATTTCATACAGACAATATTCTATCAAAGTATAAAATGTATTAAATGGAAACTATAAAAATAAATTCACAGCATGGGATTATTTGAGTACGACATCCTAAAATTCCATCTGAAAGATAATTTAGAATCATTGGGTGCATCGTAGGATCCAAAACAAGGACGATGGAAAGATGAGATTAGCACCAGGAATTTTTTAAAGTGAGCTAACTGAAAGCATTATGTTCAATAATTTGAGGTACTGGCAGCTAATGGTCCTAGGGAAAACTGAGATTTTTCTGTTATCATTTATTATTATAAATTCAGATTTAATTTGGTTGAGATTTGTGCTGAAAGTAAGTTTTAATTGATCTTTTTTAAAGCAAGATATGTTCTCCAATCAGCATAATAGTGGTAAATCAGAACATAATGCAAAATACATTGCTATTTGGCATAAAGGTGATATGCTTGGAAACTGCATGATTTAGGTATATCTGAGTTCAACTATGGTCTTGAATGCTTACTTGTGTGATCTTGAGCAAGTCACATTAACCTTTGCTTTCCTCAGTTTCTTCATCTGTAAAATGAATTAATAATGGCACTTACCTCCCAAGATTGTTGTGAGAGTCAAATGAGATAAGTTGTAAAGTGCTTTGCACAGTTCCTGGAACATGATAAGTGATACACACACACACACACACACATATATATTAACTATTAATATTTTTATTAAGTATAATTACTCTATACTGGTTTTTTAATGCAGTTGGTATAGAATGCTAAACTGATAGTTGATTAAAGTAATTTTCTTTATTAGATGATTCAGAAATATAGTCAAGTGAATAGAGGTAATTTGACTAGCAAAACATTTTGTAGTATGTGTTAAAAACAATTTTTCTTGTATTGTGATTTTTGAGAAATTGTTGTCTAAGAAATGCTATTAACTTGAAAAATGATATCAAAAAGGAATTGTGTAGTTGTAATATTAAAAGATTAATTTTTCTTTAACTAGATGCTATTAGATTATGAATTGAGTAGGCAAAAAATGTGACCATAAAGTATAAAAATTATTAAATATCTAATTAGGTATATTTTGCTTTAAAATGGATAATAATAATAACAATGTTAGAGAAAATAAAAGTAGCAGAGAATCTTTTAAGCTGTCCTTATTTATGAAGTTCCTTGGACCCTTCTTTTTGGGCAGAATCAAAAGATCTTATTAATTCTGTGAGAGAAATTGCTGTAGCTGGGTTGGGAAGTTGCAAAGAATTTAGAATTTTACTTTTAGTAAAGAGTAAGTTTTATCTTATATTGTTTGGTCATCATTTATAAAAATTATTATAAAATTATTAAAAATTTTGAATCAACTATAATGTTTTCACTGCTTGTAGAAACTCCAGAATGTGATTATCTTTAATTTCTAAATGAATGATTTTTGCACTCGGATGGATTTAAACTAGAAAAAAAAATTAAGATAAAGTCTTAAATATACCTATAGGTGATGATGTTTTTATATATACTTAATGGTTATTGCAACATGAGAAAAACAATAATAACCTAGCATTAAGTTATGATAAGTGAAATTTTGCTATGTGATAAAATTTCTTGGGACTATAATTTAATATTGTTCTGAGTGTTGATTTCAGTTTTGATTGTCTTGAGTTGTCATTAAGTCAATAAGTCACCATTCAAGGGATATACCACATACTGTGTGAAGGGAATGCGAACTGAGAATTGTTACAGGTGGATGTCTATGCCTGAAAAGGTTGAGATAAACTCCTCTTGACTCAGTTTCTCCATTGTGCTCTTTCCTTTTTGAAAAGAAAAATTTCCTACTTGGTTGTGGTATTTCTGAATAAAGTGGAAATGTTCTGGTAACTATGGCATACCTAGAATCAAATAAATCTTAGGGGATTTTTCTTTTGTTGTACCTATATTAGGTTAGTTTTTACTCCTGAAGGGACAGTCTTCATACTATTATTATAACTATGTCCCTCCTTTTTCCTTTAGTATTAAGTTTGTGTAATTATGGCAGATGAAACATAAATGTTTTTGCTATTACAGTACTAAATCCATTCATTAATAGATTAATACTAAAACATCTCAGAGTTGCTATAGTAGGATGCAAAGAACTTAATTTATTCAAATATGTGATTATTTTCATTTTTCTAGTTTTATTTTCTAAATTTAAAATACTTAAATGCACTGAGGGGCCACTTTTAGCACTAACTTGCTCCACATGAAAGAACTGCCCCTTATACACACACACACACACACACACACACACACACACACACACATATCCCTATATAAACACATGGATATATATATACAAATATTTACATGCATAAACACACAAACATATAAAGGAGGAATGTAAAAGTATTTGCTGATTAATTTAGAAGATCTCATTGACTTCTTTGTAGAGTTTGGTGCATAAGCTGAAGTTATTTTTATAGTAGTTTTTGGTAAATATTTCACTAATTTAATTTATCACCTAAAATTATTTAAAATATGTGAAAACTGAAATTCTCTAACCTTTCAGGTGAATTATAGATTCCTAATTTGATATTTTTATAACTCTGTCTTTAATAGTATTAACTCCATAAGGTTTGAGCTGTTTTTCACCACATGAACTACTTATTAGAAAACCAAATTTAGGAGATTGTACTAAATTGTACTGAGTCTAGTTACTGTCAGATTTTAGCAACATTAAATGGGTAATCTCTTCAAATGACTTGGAACCAGTGAAGCAAAATTTACTAGGAAGAGTCCTTTCTAGAGATGTCCTGAGAATAAGCCTATTCCAGAATTTTCAAGGGATAATGTTTCCAAGGTCCAAAAAAACTACATGTGATAGCTAGGATTCCATATGAAATGCTCATTACATGGACATTGGGAATGATTAACAAAAAATAAGGAGACTTTATGGTATTAAATATTGATGTATGTTATTATATTACCTCAGATTTAATGTTTCATGGTGTTTATTTTCCTGCAAGAGGAATATGCCCCAATTCTTTTTATTTATTGTTAATATGGTCATCAGTTGATAATCTTCTCTTTCTATTAACCTCCCTTGACCAAAACTTGATTTAGGGAATAATAATGTTAACTTTTGACATTCCTCAAGTAGAAGGCATAGGGAAATTTGAGCTCCCCAAAATGATTTAGTCAATTATTCCAGCTAACTGGTGATATGTAAATCTCTCAATCAGTCCATTTTTAACCCTTTAACTGTAGTTTAATCTGTAAATTGACTTGGTTTACCTGTAGAGTGTGTCTAATGGGGTTTAATGTAGAATTTGTTTAATGGGATGTATGATTATTACTGTTTGTTCAAATTTTGTGACATTGAAAGAAACATGAGTTAATGATTTCTTTTATATTCATGGCCACAGTGCACTCATTTCCTAGTACAAGATTAAGTTTCTTGACTTACTTCTACTGAGACTTACTCAAGATTGATCCTTCTGCCTGAGAAACACTGACAAAAGTTAGTGTCCAATATGGCTACCACCCATCCTTAAAGGAATTCTATCAAGTTTTAGATGAGATAGATAGTGAGGAGGATGCCATTGATTCTAGTTATTTTAATGAAATCTCTTTAAAACAACATAACCCAGTTTTCTGCTTCTGTAATTATATTTTCACTAGCATAAGATTGTTGGGTTTTAAACCCAAAAAAGGGATTACTTATCATTTATTAATATTGTTTGAATTTAGCTTTATGTGGCTAGAAAATTGTTTATCCCTAAAAGCTTGCTATAGGTCAGACAGCTCCAGAGAAACTAAATGGTTGTAATAAATGCTCAGATCTCACCCAGTGCTTGTTTTGGGTTGTGTTTTGGGGTCTGTTAATTAGATTGACTTACCTGCTTATATACATCTCAAACTGCCCTTCTTTAGGAGACTACTTTCTGTCTACAGGAGGCCAGTCAGGCAAATGTTCAGATATCCTTGTCTGAACTCTATATAGTGTAACCTCACTAAAACTTATAGAAGGCACTATCTCTTCTTTCCAGATTCTTATCTCTATCAAATAACCTAATACATTTTTTTCTAAAACTATTTTATATTTTGGGGGTTGTTTCTGACAAACATAGACTACTCTGAAGAGTTTGTTTATAGCTCTATCCTATTGCTATGGGCTTAGAGCCACAAGCCTACAACAATAGGATAGAGACATACACAAACTATAGTGTTTCCCCCCATTGTTAGAGGCCAGTAATTTATACCTCAGTTCCCTTTAACTACTTAGCATAAATGATCTTATATAAAAGATATTTGCTTCAAAGATATAGAAAGAACAAACATTGGATATTTTCCTCAACATCTCAGGGAAATGATCTCCCCTACAAAAACTCAATCTCTAGGGAGGATTAAGTTCAAAACAGCTCTTATATAACATTGGTCCCACCAAGTACACATCCAAAACTTTGGATGTCCCCCAGCTTCTGTCACATAGGTTCAGAGGGTTATTCTTTGCTAGTCAAGGCACTGATGCTGACTGCAGAGCCAGCCAGGAATGACTCCAGATCCCTCAAGTCTCTAGGATTCCCCTCGCTTCCTTTAGAATGGAAATGAACGAACAAAAAAATTAAGAACAAAGGCCTATTTCTCAGGACCACATGGCCAAAGAGGGAAGAAGGCCCTAAGGCATATGGCATAGTCTGTTACAGATAATGTGAGCAAAAAGCAAGAAAACTTCACAAACTCTTTTCTACATCAAACTACTTCTTCAGTTATACTATTGACTGAATGGTATAAAGAATACAAAATGCACTTGTGTTTATGGTTTTGAAATGGAGATATAAGAATATCAAATTAGGAATCTGTAAGTCACCTGAAAGTTTAGAGAATTTAAGGAGTTTACATTTAGCTAAGGAGAAATTATATTGTACATATATTAGATAGTTGCCAGGAAGGAGAACATTGCTTTAGGCCAGATGCCGATCCTTAATCTTTTCTGTGTCATGAATCTCTTTGGCAGTCTGATGGATTTTATGTTCTCATTATCAAAATAATTAATAATTTAATTATTAAGATTTTAAATAATTCAAATTATAAATTAAATTAATAAAATATATAGAATTATACACAAAAGCAATTACAGTGAAATATCAAAAAAAAATTTTATAAACGGTCACAGATAACTATTTAAGAGCCCCTGACCTAGGTAATCACAGAGATTATAAAGTAAGTCACAGAGAATCATGGTAGATAACAAGATGGTCAGATCTAGGCCCCGGTGGATGATTACATAGACTGAAGTATGACTTGGGAATTTAGGACTGACTCTATAGGACTAAGATGAAGACTGACTTGGTTACCTTGTAATCCTAATAATAATGACTCAGAGTAAGTCCCAAAACAAAGTTGCTTAAATTCCAGAGAAAGAGGGGGGAAGTTCTTTAGATATCCCAATCTAAAGCACACTATACCTTGTGGAGAGAAGTAAATGGTAGCAGAGTATATTAGAAATTATACAATGCTTTCAGTAATGCTGAGCAATTCCCAGATACATCTGTATTTTAATCATGAATATTCTTCTCATGATTCTCCATAAAAGTTTTATTCTGAAACCTTGTTATGTTATGGAAGTGACTTGATATCCTGGGTTTCTTCAATGCTAAAAAGGCTTCAAGATCACTCTTAGAAATAGTCTGCTTTCCAAAACTGGTCTAGCTAAATACAGGAAAGTTTATTTATAGCAACCTGGACACTTGCTGTTAAATTCTTTGGTCTTGGCAGCCCATGAAACAAAGAAAAATACAAAATAGTCCTAAGAGTTGTGCATCTTCTGTCTTCTGCAATGACAACAGCAAGACAGAATGCTAAGAATCACAGTTTTTAGACCATGTATCAAGTTTAAATTGTCTATCAGTATTCTAAATATGAGATCCATGTCAAATGACCAATAGTGGACATATCATTGGGCATATCATCTAACAATCTTTCTATAAATCAAACCCAAAGAATAAGGAACTTGTAACTAAAGGGAAAAATGACTCGCAAGTTCTCTTAGGAGATGTTTTGTCATTTGTCCAGGGTCAACATGAAATTATCTTATGTAGCATTAGTATTTGGATCATAAATATTTACAAAAAGACTTCTATAAAAATAACTGTAGTTTGTAACCCAAATATTTTGCAAATGATGAAGAGATTAGACAAAAATTCTACAGAGAACTTAATAAGATCTTCTAAATCAATCAACAAATACTTTCATATTCCTCCTTTATGTTTGTGTGTTTATATATGTAAATATTTATGTGTTTATGCATGTGTTTACATATATGCTAAAAGTGGTTCCTCAGCTATTTTAAACTTTGAGGGTAAAAGTAAAAAAATGAAAAAAAAATTTTTTTGAAACTGAAGGATGATTAAACAAGGACTATTAAATGTATAAGAAAAATTCTTAACAAATAAGTGAAAGCGGAGTCCCTAGATATCAAGATGGTCTTTTTTAGCCATTGAGGATCTATAGGAGACTGAGACTAAGGCTCACACATGGGCAGAAGAAGATTCAGTAGGGGCTTGAAAAAAAAAAAAAAACTTTGTTGGAGCTATTTGAAGAAATTAGGAGGAGTACTTAGCTAACATAGCTTTTACTTCTAATTGGCTAAATAAAGTTTAAGGTCAATGGAAAATAACATCAGTACCAGCTATTGCCCAACAGCATCATCTAGACTTTAAGAAGGAAGTTTCTCAGAACTCACTTTTTCTCCCCTCTCTGATTTAAAAAGGGAAAACAAAAAGGTTTGGGTGACTTTTTTTGCAGCTTAAGAAGAGATGCTAAGAACTAGATAAAATGTAGTGAATAAAAAGCTACCAGGATTAATTTGCCTTATCCAAAGAGTCCATCTCAGTTGTTCTGTGGGTTTAGTTCTAACTGAATTGATGCAACATCTTAGTGAGTAATTGGTCTGTAGAACTCAAAGGTTTTGTGGAATTTTGAAGGGTTGTGGCTCAAAGGGAATAGTTAGCCAGTTTGATAGTGTAATACTTCTCTAATGGATTTTGAAAGGGATTATAAGTTGAAGGATCTTGTAGATGTTATATGAATTCAAAAATAGAAGAGAAGAAATACTCTCAGCTGAGAAGTGGGGAAGCCCTACAGAGAGAAGCAGCTTTGAGTAAGTTTCTGAACCAAGAACACCCAAGCGTATAGACCACAGTTATGAGTCATCTGAGCACATAAGGTTCCCCATAAAACATGGGTTTTCCTCCTACATATGCTTCCCTGTGATGTTTCTTTATGTACTCACTCTTTCTCATGGATACTTTAATACATCGGGGGAGAGTGTGATCCAAGCTTATTTGTAGATTATAACATATGCTTTAATATGTTATTAAACATATTATTATCCCTTTTGCCTTAATGATAAGTAAATCACTCAATAAATATTTATTAAGTACATGTATTAAGTACCTATTATGAGTCAGCATTGTGCTAAGTGCTGAGGATACAATTAAGAAAATATAGTCCTACTAATGTATTGTTGGTGGAGTTGTGAAATGATCCAACCACTCTGGAGAGCAACCTGGAACGGGCTCAAAGGGCTATCAAACAGTGTGTACCCAGAAGTGCCATTCCTGAGTCTGTATCCCAAGGGAATCATAAAGAAGGGGAAAGGACCCTTTAAAATGTTTATGGCATCCCTTTTTATGGTAGTAAAAAATTGGAAACTGAGTAGATGCTCATTGGGGGGATGGTGAACAAGTTGTGGTACATAAAAGTAGTGGAGTATTATTACTCTATTTAAAAATGATGAAAAGTGATTTTAGAAAGGCCTGGAAAGATATACATGAACTGATGCTGAGCAAAACAAGCAGAATCAGGAAAACATTGTACACAATAACAGCAAGAATGTGCAATGATCAACTATGAAAGGCGTGGTTTTTCTCAGTAATTCAGTGATCTAAAACAATCTCACTAGACTTTGAACAGAAAATGTCATCTGCATCCAAGGAAAAAACTAAGAAGATTGAAGGTAAATCAATACATGTTAATATTCATTCCTTTTTTCTGTTTTTTTAATCTCTCCAATGGTTTTTCCCTTTTGCTCTGATTTTTCTTTCCCAACATGATTCATAAAGTAATGTATATTAAAAATAAATAAAATTACTACAATAAAAAAAAAGAAAGAAAATATAGTCCCTTCCCTCAAGGAGCTTAGAAGATAAGACACAAAAAGAAGCTGAAAGAGAAAGAGAGAGCATGATAGAGTCCATTTGAAGGAGTATGGCTATTTGAGAAATGAAGAGCTGGTTAGTCTGGGAACCTCTGGGAGATTTGGGAGGAACCTCTGGGAAAGCATTGGGAGGAGTCCTTTGCTATGCTTTGCAGCCCTCCCAGGCTATCTTCAGTCATCTTGATTTTTGTCTTGAAACTGGATTTTTGTCACTCTGGAAGAGTGATAACATTGCATAGTATTGCACCACTGAAATCTAATTCATGTGCAAGACAAGAAATCACCCTCATGGTGTCATAGGATGTAGGTTGGAATGACCAAGCCATCCCAGAGAGTGAGTAGCATCCACACACACACACCCATGTGAGAGTGAGATGTGTAAGTTGGAGACTTTTTTGGGCTAGAGTTTTATATAGATACAAATACATACATATATTTATGTGTGTGTGTGTGTGTGTAGAGACATATGAAAGATTTTGTGTCTCCATCCTCACCTGGCTATTCATATAGTCACAAAAACAATTTGAAAGATGTGTTATTCCAAGATATAATTATAAGATACTATTAGTGAAAGAAATAGACTAGTTGATCAGTGGAATAGGTTAGGTCCAAAGGACAAAACAGCCAATAACTTTAAAAATTTAGTGTTTGACATACCCAAAGACCCCAGCTATTTGGGGATAAGAACTCACTATTTGACAAAAATTGCTGGGAAAATTGGAAATTAGTATGGCAGAAACTAGGCATTGACCCACACTTAAGGTCAAAATGGATTCATGACCTAAGCATAAAGAATGAGATTATAAATAAATTAGAGGAACACAGGATAGTTTACCTCTCAGACCTGTGGAAGGGGAAGGAATTTATGACCAAAGAAGAACTAGAGATCATTACTGATCACAAAATAGAAAATTTCGATTATACCAAACTGAAACGTTTTTGTACAAACAAAACTAATGCAGACAAGATTAGAAGGGAAGCAATAAACTGGGAAAATATTTGTACAGTCAAAGGTTCTGATAAAGGCCTCATTTCCAAAATATATAGAGAATTGACTCTAATTTATAAAAAATCAAGCCATTCTCCAATTGATAAATGGTCAAAGGATATGAACAGACAATTCTCAGATGAAGAAATTGAAACTATTTCTAACCATATGAAAAGATGCTCCAAGTCATTATTAATTAGAGAAATGCAAATTAAGACAACTCTGAGATACCACTACACACCTGTCAGATTGGCTAGAATGACAGGGAAAGATAATGCAGAATGTTGGAGGGGATGTGGGAAAACTGGGACCCTGATACATTGTTGGTGGAATTGTGAATACATCCAATCATTCTGGAGAGCAATTTGGAACTATGCCCAAAAAGTTATCAAACTGTGCATACCCTTTGATCTCGCAGTGTTACTACTGGGCTTATACCCCAAAGAGATTTTAAAGAAGGGAAAGGGACCTGTATGTGCAAGAATGTTTGTGGCAGCCCTCTTTGTAGTGGCTGAAACTGAAAATGGAGTGGATGCCCATCAGTTGGAGAATGGTTGAATAAATTGTGGTATATGAATGTTATGGGATATTATTGTTCGGTAAGAAATGACCAGCAGGAAGATTTCAGAAAGTCCTGGAGAGACTTACACGAACTGATGCTGAGTGAAATGAGCAGGACCAGGAGATCATTATACACGGCAACAACAATACTATATGATGATCAATTCTGATGGACGTGGCCATCTCCACCAATGAGATGAACCAAATCAGTTCCAGTAGAGCAGAACTGAATTGAACCAGCTACACCCAGTAAAAGAACTCTGGGAGATGACTATGAACCACTACATAGAATTCCCAATCCCTCTATTTTTGTCCACCTACATTTTTTATTTCCTTCACAGGCTAATTGTACACTATTTCAAAGTTTGATTCTTTTTGTACAGCAAAATAACTGTTTGGACATGTATACTTATATTGTGTTTAATTACACTTTAACATATTTAACATGTATTGGTCAACCTGCCATCTGGGGGAGAGGATGGGGGTAAGGAGGGGAAAAATTGGAACAAAAGGTTTGGCAATTGTCAATGCTGTAAAATTACCCATGCATATATCTTGTAAATAAAACACTATATAAAAAAAGATACTATTAGTGAATAAAAGCTCTTAGAGTAAGAGAGATAGTTTCTCATTGGTGGGAAATGAACTATCCTTAAAAGACAACTCTTCAATTTGGGGCAGTCAAAACTGAGAGTCAGAAATGGAGGAAGAAGTTAACCCCTGAGAAGGAATTTTTTAGGGTGAGGAGAACAGGAAAATTCTCTCTCTTGTTTCCTACCCCTATTTACCATGTGTTTTCAATGCAGAGCTACTAGCTTAATAGAGAAAATAGTATATCCAGGTACAGGGAAGCAATTACTCCATAAAAGAGGACTATGGGCACTGAGTGTAGATTACAGCATAGTACTGTCACCTTTTTTTGTTGTTTGCTGGAATTTTTTTTCTTTCTCATTTTTTCCCCTTTTGATCTAATTTTTCTTGTGCAGCATGATAAATGTGGAAATATGTTTAGAAGAATTGCACATATTTAGCCTATTGTTAAGGGGCAGGTCAATTCTCTGGGAACCTCCACAGCTATGGATCATAACATCTGAAGGAGTTGCAGAGCAGCCTTTGCTGTCACAGGTGTTAAGGACTGGAATGAGATAAATTGGAGGCAGAGGGAAGAGGAGAGAGGTCAGATAACACAACGACCTCTCGGTCAGAGAGGTCAGAGAACAGCAACGGCCTCTCATTCTCCTTGTATCATCCTCTCATAAGAGGAGATCCATTCTGCAAGTCTGGGCTAGATCTCCAGCAGCCAATGTCAGGTGACTCTTGTGTCACAACAATAATATATTGGATTACTCGCTTTCTAATGGGGGGGGGGGGGGGAGGAAAGGGAGAAAAATTTGGAACACAAGGTTTTGTAAGGGTAAATGTTGAAAATTTTAAAAATAAAAAACATTTTGCTAATATTGTTTTGGGTTGTTGTTGTTTTTACCCTGAAAAGAGTAATTTATTAGTAGATAACTGATACCTAATTTTCAACCTCAAATAATAAAACCTGGTAAAAGAACACTACACAGTATGTTTCATATAGCATCTGTCTCCTTACATTGAATAGAACACAGCTCTTAGCATTGGTAAATAGATACTAGTATATCAGAACTTGCTTCTCTAGAGTAGGGAGAACATTAAAGCTGAAAAAAATAGAGTCATCTTGGGTTGGTGGGAGTATTCCTTCAGCCACTGAGATTTTATTGATATGCATACAAGGAAACCGATTTTATTCTCACAGCTGAGAACCAATAAGGCACAAAACTTCATCCTTAAAATCATGTTTCATACTAGGCAGGGTAATTGCCATGAGAAATAATGCCAAATGGCATAATTTTTAAAGTGAGAAAAAAGTTTCAAAGCTTCTGAGAAATATTGATATTAAGAAGTTAAAAAAAATATCCTAAAACAGATTCCTGTTAATCCATATCAACTCTCATCCATCTCCTGGCTGTCTTGGAGGAAGGTCCAATCTTCTTTGCATTGGCTATTTTCTGCACTTACATCTACTGTAAAAAATGGCAGCTTCAGATTTATTGACCAATAATAATCAATCATTTGAATTTATTCAGAAGTAGAATAGCCAGTAGGACAGAGAGATGGGTAGTTGCCACTTAAAAATTGCTTAAGACAGGTTTATCTCTCATCTAGTTGCTGTTTACAAGTCTTTGAGTTGCTTGGCTAAAGGCAGGAACCTGCTAGGAGTTGCTGCAGCAGTTCAGAGAACAGAGGAAGCAAGTTTTGTAAGTTCAAATGAAGTTAGAAAGTGAGCTAAATAAACACACAAATTGGTATAGGCATGCTACCGTGAGGGTTAAATGCAAAACCACTCAACTTTACTCAATGTTTTTAAAAGAAAAGATTGTTAACAAGTAAAGTGTAAGGTATTATAAGCCTTGCATTTCAGCTTCAGAAATTAGAGAGGATATATCCCTAACATAAGGCTAAAGCTGTTTTGCTTCATTTTGATTTTTTAAAAATCCATTGCATTTAAAAAGTAAAGATTTAAACTGTGCATACCCTTTGATCCAGCAGTGTTACTACTGGGCTTATATCTCAAAGAAATCATAAAGAAGGGAAAGGGACCTGTATGTGCAAAAATCTTTGTGGCAGCCCTGTTTGTAGTGGCCAGAAACTGGAAACAGGGGTGGGGTGGGGGGGATGCTCATCAGTTGGAGAATGGATGAATAAATTGTGGTATATGAATATTATGGAATATTATTTTTCAGTAAGAAATGACCAGCAGGATGATTTCAGAAAGGCCTGGAGAGACTTACATGAACTGATCTGAGTGTAATGAGCAGGACCAGGAGATCATTATATACTTCAACAACAATACTATATGATAACCAATTCTGATGGACCTGGCCCTCTTCTACAATGAGATGAACCAAATCAGTTCCAATAGAGCAGTAATGAACTGAACCAGCTACACCCAGCAAAAGAACTCTGGGAAATGACTATGAACCACTACATAGAATTCCCAATCCCTCTCTTTTGGCCCACGATATTTTTGATTTCTTTCACAGCCTAATTGTACACTATTTCAAACTCCAACTCTTTTTGTACAGCAAAATAACTGTATAAACACGTATATATATATAGTATTTAATTTATACTTTAACATATTTAACATGTATTGGTCAACCTGCCATCTGGGGGAAGGGGTGGGGGAAAGGAGGAGAAAAGTTGGAACAAAAGGTTTTTCAATTGTCAATGCTGAAAAATTACCCTTGCATATATCTTGCAAATAAAAAGCTATAATAATAATTAAAAAAATAAAAAGTAAAGATTTTTGTTTTGTTGAAACCTGAACATTAGTGTAACAACCAGGCAATTGTTAATTAGCACCTCCTTTCAAGAAGGCACAGAAAAATGTAGAATTTTATCTTGACAATCTTTTTTTTGGGGAAAAAAAATAACCGAACTAGTCCACTTCTGGGTTACTTATAGGTGCTTTCAGAAACTGAGGGAAGAGAAAAGAAACAACTTTTTTAAACAGTTTGTTTCATAATTATACTTCTTTCTGTTGGGGTTCCAGACTGATGTTGAGAGGTGTCTCAAAAGAATTTACAGACTCAGACCCATCTCCGAGTCAAGGGGCAAAGTTTATTATAATTGTATGCCAATTAAAACGGGCTAAGTTCCAAAAGAATTTAGCAAAGAATCAGGAACAAGTAGATAAGTTTCTAGGGAAAAGAAAGATCAGGTGCTTCATGTCACTGATATGCACCCCATTATTGAATTCTATGACTTGGATTTTTTCAGAAACTTTATTATTATTGACCGACAGATTGTCATATGACAGCCAGCATTATTTGTGGAACTACAATATTTCTAAGGCCTCTTAAGCAATTGGGACCCAGATTCACTTGGGGCAAAGAGACAAAGATCCCATCTTCTGGAGCTGCTTTAGGAGAGATAATATTTTGGGACATAACTGATATGAGAATGTGTTTTCCTTGGTTATGCATTGTTTGTAATAGGTATTTTGTTTTTCTTGTTTTCTGAATTTTAGAGTAGAGGGGAAAAGAAATAGAAGGGGAAAAAAGGTATATCTTCATCCATAAGGAAATAAGGAGAGCTGGCCCTGCCTAGCTGAGGGCAGAATGAGGAGGGTGACTTGAAAATGGTAGCAATCTCTAATTCAAATCTGAGCTCATCTAATGGAGGCAGAAGAGGCCCTCAGGAATGGAGGGCCAGACAGTCCCTGTAAACACAAACATATCTGTCATGACCGTAAGGGATACCCATATCACTGGAATCATGATCCTTTGGAAAACATGAGTGTTTTCTTCTATCCACCTGGGGAATGTATACTTTCTTATCAGTGGTTGTTAATGCAGTTGATGAGGTCCTGAGTAACTAAGTATAGTTGGCTGAGTAGTAGATTAAGACTAGTAGTCTATCGAATTATTCCCTGAGCAAGCAGGGAGGGCACTGATGGGGATCAGTCTGGTCTCATAGCCTCTGTGGAAGCTGTGGGTAGCCCTACATTGCTGTGTCAGAAATCTGACATGTCAAACCCCGAGGTTACATTTCCCCTATAAATCTCTCTGTGGTTCATGCCGTCTTTGCTGAACCCCTTTGGATTATGCCCACCCCCTCACTTTGCCACCTGGTGTCTTTCTCCTCCTCCCTTCCCCATGCTATCATGGTTTCTCTCCTGTATCCCCCACCATACCTCTAGTCCTTCTCCTAAGAGTTAATTAACTTTTTTACGGTGATAGATTTCTCTACATACTTAGCTAAGGGCATACTCCAGTCTCATGGGGCGTTCCTTTTCTCCAGGTTAATGGTGAGTTCCACTAGGGAATTGTCCTTTCCATCTTTAATTGATGAAACCCTGATAATTTTGGAAATATGTATAAAAGAATTGCACATGTTTAACACATATTGGATTACTTGCCACCTAGGGAAGGGGATAGGAAGAAGGGAGGGAAAGAATTTGGAACACAAGGTTTTGGAAATGATGAGGGGACCCCCGAAACTCTCTCTGTCTCTCTGTTTCTCTCTGTCTCTGTCTCTCTCTCTGTCTCTCTCACTCTCTCTGTCTCTCTCACTCTCTCTGTCTCTCTCACTCTCTCTGTCTCTCTCACTCTCTCTGTCTCTCTCACTCTCTCTGTCTCTCTCACTCTCTCTGTCTCTCACTCTCTCTCTCTCCTCTCTCTCTCTGTCTCTCTCTCTCTTCTCTCTCTCTCTCTCTCTCTCTCTCTCTCTGTCTCTCTCTCTCTCTCTCTTCTCTCTCTCTCTCTCTCTCTCTCTCTCTCTCTCTCTCTCTCTCTCTCTCTCTCTCTCTCTCTCCTCTCTGTCTCTCTCTCTCTCTCTCTCTCTCTCTCTCTGTCTCTCTCTCTCTCTGTCTCTCTCTCTCTCTCTGTCTCTCTCTCTCTCTCTGTCTCTCTCTCTCTCTCTGTCTCTCTCTCACTTGGGGGGTGGTGGTGCATGAGGTAGAAACTGCTTGAGACTCCTTGAACCCTTCCCTTTGCAAAAGGCCCACCCCAGGGAATCAGGATAAGTAGCTTCATTCTGTTAGACCATCACACCCCCATTGAAAATGCTCACTACTGATCACACCTCTATTAAGTTGAAGATTAGTCTAGACCTACTCATTCAATTTCCAACGATCTCTGTCTGATTTCAACTCAAACTGCCCCAGCCTCTAGCCAAAGTTTCAATTATAAAGAGGCATTTGGGCTCAACTCCTTGCAGAGGTCAAAGCAGGAATCATGGCAGGCCAAGGGACTTCCCTCGCTACCTTCGAGGACTCTATCCCTGTCACCTATTTCCCTAACAGGACCTTACCCCTCTTTACCTTTCTGTCAGGATTTCTTTATTAGGACCTTCATCTCTTTGTGGGACCTTGTCACTTGGAAGTCAGCCTCCTAGGAAAAGCTGGTTTCCCAATGCCAATAAACTTCTTTTTTGCCAATCTTAACTTTTCGAGTTTGCAAATTCATTTACAAGGGATCTGCGCTGACTAGAAGGCGGTTCCCACAACTCCCTGCCCTGCGCCAAACCTCATCACAAGGATAAATGTTGAAAATTATCCATATGTTTTAAAAATAAAAAGGTTTAATTAAAAAAATAACAAAAAAATTGTTAAAACCTCTTTTCTTGCTAACTATATGCTCTCTGGTCCCTATTTTACCTCTTTGTTTTGTTTGTAACCTCCATTGGAGTTTGAAATATTTTTGTCTGTTTCTTTCTCTTTGGCATTTGCTGATTATTTTGAGAGAGAGATGAGGAACTTGGCTGAGAAAAATAATTATTTCTCTTTTAATAATCATTACTAATATTGAAGACATTCAGGATTTTTTTTTCTTCCTTTTTTTCCTCATTCTCTATTAGGTCAAATTAGCTTTGGAAGAGTAGGGCCAATAATGAGATTAGTTTTAATATTCTCCTCAATTTTGTTCAGAGCTCATCCAATTGGGGAAGCATATTATATTCTCCTCAGGTTTGGGTAAGATGGGGTAGGATGAACAGAAAGTCATTCCTTTGTTTAGATTGCCCAAAGCTAAGGGTGATCTGGTAAAAGGAGGAGCATAATCAAAATCTTATCCCTAGGTCCTCATTAGAATGGACTCATCTATCATTCTAATATTCTTTCTTCTCATTGTTAGCCAATCAGAGTTGATTAATATCTCTCAGGAACATCCACTCTTCCAACATTATTTGTCTTTGGTTCAAGAGAGATGATTAAATGACCATCCTTTTATAATTTGCTAAATAGAATTAATAAAGTGAGTAATTACTCAGAAATTGTCTCTCAAACTTTTCACATGGCTCTTTTGAAACTTCTCATTTTGCTATCTGGACTGAAAATCCCTTTTACATGTCTATTACAATTGTTATTGCTATCTAAGCTATCTAAGAAAGTATAAAAACAACAATACCATCCTAGATAAGGTCCATTCTCCTCAAATTATTGTTTGTTAAGTTCTCTCATTTTTTTCATTTCTCAGGGCACAGTAGAAGTAAATGAATCCAGACTCTACACAGTTCTCTTATTGTACTTATAGCAGATGAACCTTTTGTTGTACACATAAGTCACTTTCTTAGAAGAGATTCCATTTAGCCTGAGATTTTCATCACCCAAAATAAAATTGGGGCACTGACATTTTATTATAGCCAATGACTATTGAATAGACCAAAAAAATAGACATTCTTGAATCTAAGTTTCAGAATTCTGATCCATGAAGTGACAAGTAATAATTTCAAAGGGCTGATGATAAAACTTGCCCTTTGTCACAGAGGTGGTAAACAAGTGTGGAAAGAGACATATTTTATCACATATGGTCAATGTGTTGATTTGTTTAATTCTACTTTATCACAAGGAAGCATTTTGTTGGAAACAGTAATCATTGGGAAATGACAGAAAATAGAAGAGCATTAGCAAAACTATTTCTTAAAAATGAGTTATAGTGATGAGGTTAGTGTCAGGTTCAGCATTTAGGAAACCAAATGAAGAGGTTCAATGCAGGGTCCCCTCAATTCCCCTAGGATTCAGTATAGGGTGGGGAGTTGTGGTAATCCCTTCTGGCAGCTCAGAGGTCCTTCATAAAGGAATTTACAGACCTGAAAAGCTAAACTGGTAAAAGAAATTTATTATTGGCATTGGGAAGTCAGCCTTTGTTAAGCATGAATAGAAAGACTGAATTCCTTGGTGGCAAGATCCTGGCAGAAAAGTAAAGTTTCTAGCAGAGAAATCCAGACAGAAAGGTATAAAGTCTTGTTAGGGAAATAGGTGAGAAAGAGGGGGTAATGCTGAAGAAGAATATCATTTCAGCAGGCAGAGGGTTGCAGCTTATGCCAAGGAGAGAGAGAGAGAGGTTCCATGGCACGGCATGTTAGGTTCTCTGCAAGGATTGAGCCCCAAATTGGCTCATTTTATAATAGAAGCCTTGCCTAGCAGCTCTTGATGGGGGCTGGGTGCAATTTGAGCTGAAATCAGAGAAAATCTTGGAATTGAATGAGTGTCTCTGAGCTCATTTTCACCTCAATAGAGAACTTAATCAGTAATGAGTGTTATCAATGGGGGTGGTACCTGTCTCTCAGGATAACAGAATGAAGCCATTTGTCCTATTTCCTTTGGGCGAGGTCTTTTACAGGGGCCAGGATTCAAGGAGACTTTCTTCTTGAAGGAGTTTCAGAGAGTTTTGAGGTCCCCCTTCAGTTTCAGGCTCCCCTCATCATTCCCCCCTCTGAAGCAGTCACCCCAAATCCATTTGGAATAAAGGGCGAAGGTCTCTTCTTCTATAACTGCTTCAAGCTGGCAAGGGTCATAGAGATGTCCCTAGTTCCTTTGGGCTTCATGCCAGTAGGGGAGGTGTGAGGTCTGAAAATGGCAGCAGGGCATCTAAGGGGTGTTTGTCCCAATCAGTCGTCCCATGTTCTCCAGACTGAAGGGCAGTTGAAAATCTGAAGCTTGAAGCCTACAGAGAACAGATGTCAGGAGCAGAATGAAAGTGGGGTGTCCTCCAAGGTTGGAATGATGACGTTTGAGAATGGGGCCTTTAGCAGGAAATGCATCAGCTCCCATCTGTGGGCTGCCTTATGAATGCTGATAGCCCACCTAACACTGAATGCTCCCATGGCCCCAGAGCTCCCCAGCTGAAGGTAGTTAAGGAGTTAATTGCTGGCAGGGGTATGAAACGCCAATCAAAGAAAAGTAGGAGAGAAAATGCTAGGAGCAAGTTCTCTGTATAGTAAAAATGTTAAGTAGTCTAGAGTCTAGGGTGTCTATTAGGCTTCTTACTAAGTCAATGATGTCCTTTGGCTTTTAAAAATGCTCTGAACCCCGGGATTAATGGCTCCCCAAGATTAATTTTGAGGCCTTTTCAATTAAAAACAGCCACTGCTCTCTATTGTGGGGCAGGGTCTGGGGGATAGGCGAGGCCCTGCAAGCTAGGGCTGCAGATCAAGATAAGAATGCAGTTAAGTTTCTCCAGATCTCTTAACTGTCTGTCTAAAAGTTTGTACTTTAAAAAAAATAATTCCTTTGAAAATCTGAGAAGAGAGAATTGGCTCCTCAATCTCACCATTAAACCACCAAGCTGGCTTAAGCAGAGGAGAGATCTCAAGATCCTGATCCCCACCCCCCATCCCCACTCTATAGGGGAGGGGTGGAGAGACCAGAGTGCCAGAGCAAGAGTGCAGGAGAAGCCCCACCCATTTTACCAGCTGCCAGGTATCCGGCTGGTGGAGCAAGGGGAAACTCAACCAAACCCCAAATTCTTGCCAGAAGGCAGGATGTTGGGGGTGGGGAGGCTAGACCCCTGTACTAAACAGCCACAAGGTAGTGATTGTCATGCTGGAAAGTCCCTCCAGTGCTCCTCCTGCTCAAACTCGGGACAGGGACTGGGGTCTTCTTGGACAGTTTCCATGACACCTACAGCAAGGTTCACAGCCTCAGCCTGGGAGGGATTTGCATTTAAGAGGCACCTCTGTTCCGAGTATCTTTCCCAGGAGGCAGAAATTGCCCTGAGGAGAAGAAAAGAACTGGGAGTCTCAGGTTTTAGTTCAGGTGAGAGTTAAAGAACTGTTTGTAACAGCAGAGTGGGAGAAACATGAGGGCTCAAAATTGGACCCCTGAAAAAGTTGGGCAGGGTCCCCAGAGTAACCAGTTTTCTCCTTAGGCTGATAAGGGTCCAGCTTTGAAAAGGCACTTCCTCTCAAGAGTGTCTCAGCCAGCCTCTTCTGCCCAAGGGCAAAGGTCAAAATCAGTCCCAGGATTTGAGAGAAAAAAGGCACTTCTTAGGAGTGCATTGAGATGCAAAGGCTCCTTCTACTCTAGAGGTGGCTGGAGAGAGTCTGATTCCCTTTCAGCTAATCTAAACAGTGTCTTAAGCTTTCAAGCTTTGAGGTTTTTCTCAAGCCAAATGTCTGATTTTTTAAGAGACAGCCTAAATGTGAATCTTTAGGGATGGAAGAAATAAACTGTCCCATTCTTGCCACAGACCCCAAGCTTTCCCAATTCTATAGCTTTTTCATTCTCTATAGGTGCCCCTAAGAGAGAGAAAGATATGACAAAAACTTTAATTTTTTTCTGTCCCGAGCGTCCTCAAGCAAAAATTCTGCTTGGGCATGGAGCCCCAGACAGTTCAAATTGGCTGCCCTCCAATATAGAAAGGGTCAGAGGGGGAAGGGGCTTATCTCGGTCGGCCAGGCTCTCTCAGGATTCCAGCAGAGGGCTACCAAATGGGAAATCAGCTTTTACTAGAAAGACTGAATTCCTAGCTTTCTGCCTCATTTTTTTCTAGGAAAAAAAAAAAAAAAAGCTTTAGTGTTCTCGATTCAATAGTTCCTTGTCTGACTCTAGACAGTGTCCCCGTGTACAGCTCCTCATCCTTCTCTAGAGAAAGAGAGCAACAAAATGCTCCCTGAGCAAGGGAGAATTATCAGAGAATGCAGGCATTCTTGAATCTGAATGTTGCTTGAGCCTGGGGCTCCTGGTGGCTCAAAGTTTGTATGTCCTAGCTATAGAGTAGACAATAAGTCTAGAGAGAGAGAGAGAGAGACCACAGGAATCCCCATAAAGGAATTATGCTCGATTCTGGGGCTTCTGACAACTCAAAGTTTGAGTGTCTAACTAGAGAACAGGCAACAAGAAAGGCTTTTTTTTTTTTTTTTTTTTTTTTTTTTTACCTTGTCCAGATTTTAGGGTTCCTGGTCAGGGAACCAAATGATGAGGTTAGGGTTCCTGCTGGTCAGGGAGTTAAATGATGAGGATAGTGGCAGGTTCAGGGTTCAGGAACCAAATGGAGAGGTTTGGGTCACCTAGATTCCCCTAGGATTTGGCACATGGCAGGGATTTGTGGGAACCCCTTTCTGGCAGCACAGAGGTCCTTCGTAAAGGAATTTATTAACCTAGAAAGCTACAGGGGTAAAAGAAGTTTATTATAGGCATTGGGAAGTCAGCCTTTGCTATGCATGAATAGAAAGACTGAATTCCTTGGTGGCAAGGTCCTGATAGAGAAGTAAAGTTTCTACTGGAGGAGTCCTGGCAGAGAGAATTTCTAGCAGAGAAATCCAGCAGAGAAGTATAAAATCTTATTAGGGAAATAGGTGAGAAAGAGATAAAAGAGAGGGTAACACTGAAAAAGAATATCATTTCAATGGGCAAAGGTTGCTGCTATGCCAGGGAGAGAGAAGTTCCTTGGTGTGTTAGATCCTCTGCAAGGACTGAGCTCCAAGTTGGCTTATTTTATGGCTAGAAGCTGGGGGCAATTCTTGATGGGGGCTAGGTGCAGCCTGGGCTGGAATCAGAACAGAAATTCTTGGAATTGAATGAGTGTCTCTGGACTAATCTCCAATTCAATGGGTTAGAATCTCCAACTTGGCTAAGTAGGGATGGTACTCAACCGTCCCACCTAGATAACAGAATGCTTGATTCCCTGGGGCAGGTCTTTCCCAGGACAGGGTTCAAGGAGAATTTCTCCTTCAAGGAGCTTCTCAAGTGCTTTATCTCATGGCTCACCCCCAAAGTCAAAGAGAAAGAGTTTCAGGGCTCCTCTCGTCAATAGCAGTTGAAGAGATTGAGGAATTGGGAAACTAAGTTCTTTTGGAGAAATTTCAAGATGAGTATTGAAGTCACCAAGTACAAAAATCAGGGATTGGAGTGGGAGGAAATTTTGACCTAACTTTTAGAAAAGAGAAAGAATTTAACATGTATTGGAATACCTGCCATCTGGGGAGGGAGTGGGGAGGGAGGGAAGATAGAGGGGAAAATTTGGAACAAAAGGTTTTGCAAGTATCAATGTTGAAAAATCACCCATGCATATGTTTTGTAAATAAAGTTATAATTATTCTTAAAAAAAAAAAAAAGAAAAAAAAGAAAGGAGCAAGAATGATTTGTAAACCAACAGGTGATCAGATCATGACAACAAGGATCCTTGGACTGCTTGGATATAGATGGATGGAGTAAACCTCAGAGTAGGAGAGGTTGTTCAGTGTTTTTCTTTACAGAGCAGAAATCAACTCTGGAAAGGTCAAATAAAGAGAACACTGACCCCTTTTCCGTGCATGGTGTGAAGCTAGTATAAGTAAAACAATGGCCAAAACTTCCAAGGAATGTCTCAGAAAAAGCAAAGATTTCTTTGAACTTCAAATGATTCAAAGTGTATGAGAAGATATCTAAGATGAATCTATTTAAGAACTTAAAAAATTATCCTTGTGGATCTTTTAAAATACTATATAAAATCAATTCAAATACATATTAGAAGCTTCTGTTCTCTGACAGACTCTTACTTCAAATAGGATTTGAAGGTAAAATAATAAGCATCTATCTAGCTGTATTGGATGCCATCTGCTGTCATATAAGGAGAATTGCACACAGAAATAGGAACCTGCCAGAACCACATAGGATTTTAGAAAAATCATAGGAAACTGTTATTAAGAAGTTATTTCTTTCTTTATTTTTTTGTATTTTCCTTGTGAAATTTGAAACTTAAACTCCAAAAAAAAGAGCATCTCCATATATTTAAGCAGAACACAAAAAGATGTTTCTATGAAATCATGAATCCCCATTTATGTCATTCACCTTTTTTAAAGGATGCTTTTTCATAAGTATATAAAATATATTTCTTTCTTTTTTTTTTTTTTTTTTTTTTTTTTTTTTTTTTTTTTTTTTTTTTTTTTTTTTTTTTTGCTGAGGCATTTGGGATTAAGTGACTTGCCCAGTCACACAACTAGGAAGTGTTTGAGGGTCCTCCTGACTTTAGGACTAGTGCTTATCCACTGCGCCACCTAGCTGTCCCTCTTTCTTTTTCTTTTTGTAAATAGTATTTTATTTTTTCAAACTACACATATAAATATCAACATTTTATTTTTAATAAGATTTTAAAATATAATCTATAGCAGATTACATTACTTTCAATTCTGTGCTGTTTGTCTGTGCTTCTTTGTGAATTTCCTTCTGTTCTCTTTTGCACATTTAAAATATTATAATAGACTTCTTATTGATATCACTGTTGCTAAATCTTAAATAAAATATTAGCAAAGAGATTACAGAAAGTCATCCTCAGGATAATACTTTATTACCAAGTAGGATTTATACCAGGAATGCAGGGCTGATTCAATATTAGGAAAACTATTAGCATAATTGAGTATATCAATAACCAGACTAATAAAAATCATGATTATCTCAATAGATGCAGAAAAAGCATTTGATGAAATCCAACATCTATTGCTATTAAAAACACTAGCGAATATAGGAATAAATGGACTTTTCCTGAAAATGATTAGTAGCATCTATTTAAAACCATCAGCAAGCATCATTTGTAACGGGGACAAATTAGAACCATTCCCAATAAGATCGGGGTGAAACAAAGTTGCCCACTATAATCATTTTTCATTATTGTATTAGAAATGCTTTGGCAGTAACAGAAGAAAAGAGATTAAAGAAATTAGAGTAGGTCATGAGGAAACTAAATTATCACTCTTTGCAGATGATATAATAGTATACTTAGAGAACCCTAGAGAATCAATTAAAAAACTACTAGAAACAATTCACAACTTCAGTAAAGATGCAGGATACAAAATAAATTCACATATATCATTAGCATTTTTATATATTGACGGCAAAGTCTAGCAGCAAGAGATACAAAATTAAAGAGATATTAAAGAGAAAAATAAAAGAGATATTAAAAATAACTTGACAATATAAAATATTTGAGAATCTCTCTGCCAAGGAAAAGTCAGGAACACAAGTACAAAATAGTGTCCACATAAATAAAGTTGGATTTAATCAGTTGGGAAAATATCAAGTGCTTATGGGTAGGTTGAACAAATATAATAAAAAATGACACCTCCTAAATTAATCTACTTATTTAGTATCATGCCAATTAAACTCCTAAACAAGATGGAGTGAGATCTCTAAAAAGCCAGTTGTGAAAATTGAGTAAGGGTTCACCTACCCCAGAGCTGTAGTAGGCCTGAAGGTAGTCTTTGGGCACTGACCCAAGGACATACCTACTTCCCCTTCCTGCTATTCTTCCATGACATAATTTTCTTTCTATCTCAATCAAATATGGGCAGCTCTATACCCATTGGCCAAAATTCAATTTTCAGGATAGTTCCTGCACTTAGAATGTAAGACCCTCAGCCAACAAGGATGAGGATCTGTGGTGGGAGGGGTATTTGCATTAGGGGATAAATTGCTGACCTATCTCCAAAAGTACCTCCTTCTTTCGATTAGTTGCTGGACTGGAGGGACCCCTGTTTCTTGTAAGAACATATAATAAATCTTCATTTTTCTCCTAGAGATATCTCCAGCTTTTTTTATTATATGGTGGTCACTCACCATTCTGATTCACACACTCCCAAAAAATTATTTTACAGACCTAGAAAAAATAATAACAAAGTTCTTCTGGAAGAATAAAAGGTCAAGAATTTCAAGGGAATTAATGAAAAAAAGTGCTAATGAAGGTGGCCTAGCTGTGCCAGACCTAAAATTATATTTAGTAAAGCAGCTGTCATCAAAACCATTTGGTATTGACTAAGAAAGACAGTAGTTGATCAGTTAGGTTCACAGGGCAAAACAGTCCATGACTATAGTAATCCATTACTTGACAAACCCAAAGACCCCAGCTTTTGGGATAAGAACTCACTATTTGACAAAAACTGCTGGGAAAATTGGAAACTAATATGGCAGAAACTAGGCATTGACCCACACTTAAGACAAGGTCTTATACTAAGACAAGGTCAAAATGGGTTCATGATCTATAAAGAACATAGAGAACGATATTATAAACAAATTAGAAGAACATAGGATAATTTACCTCTCAGATCTGTGGAGGAGGTAGGAATTTGTGACTAAAGAAGAAATAAAGATCATTATTGACCACAAAATAGATAATTTTTATTATATTAAGTTAAAAGATTTTGTACACAAAAAACTAATGCAGACAAGATTAGAATGGAAGTAATAAACTGGAAACATATTTTTACAATTAAGGGTTCTGATAAAGGCCATGTGTGGGATGTAGAAGACCCTTACCCCAAATGACTACTCAGAGATCACTCAATAGAAAGCAGAAAGGTTGTTTATTAAAACCTCCAGAGGATGAGCCATTGTATCACAAGATAAGGGAAAGAGAAAGCTTGTGGTAGGAGGGCTAAAGAAGTAGTAAATACACAGCTTTTATGCAAGAAATTATATCACAAGTAAGAGAGCATTGAGAAGGGGAGGGGGAGGCACCTAATTGGTTGTTGCTATCTGGAGAGATTGGAATGGAAGGTTTCTGTTTCCCTGAAATCACCTGATTTCTGGGAAACAGAAAATCAGGCCTTCAGGCTTTTAGATAATTAAACAGACAGTGGTCAAGCTAATAGACTAAATATCAATAAATGTCAAATACTGATAAATGTCATCAGCTCAGATTAAGTAAATATGTTTATAGCTGGCCAAGACTCAAGTAAATATGGGCCTGCACATATTATACAGGTCATAGGGGAAACACAGAAATAATGAAAATAAAATACAGAAAAAGAATTCATACATTTCTGTACGTTCTTCATCTTATCTCTATTCCACACAGCTACATTTCTAAAATATATATATATATAATATATTCATTCCAATTTATAAGAATTCAAGCCATTCTCCAATTGATAAATGGTCAAAGTGTTGAGGGAATGAGATACCCTAACAGTTTTTTGGGGTCCCCAGCCCAATGTTGTAGGTTTTGCTAAAGAATTCTCAGTCACAGTCTCCAAGTGAGATGTAGCAAAAAGGATTTATTTTCACTGAGCAGTTTTCAGTGGGCTCCTGATTAGAAGGTAGCAAAGATTAGGGAGACAGGGTTTACTTTTATTTAGACTCCTGGGGCCCTAGGTTAGGGAACTATCTTCCAAAGAATTGAGGGAGTAATTTTCAGTTAATAATGGGTGGTTGTAGAGGGTTGGAATTCTAGAGAAGTATGTGTGAAACAAGGTGTTAACTCAGTAGAATTGATGAGATAATGGTTCTCTAGTTCACATATATACTTAGTACTTAACATGGTGATGTGATGGTTCTGTAAGTTTACACATATTCAGTATGCTATAATAATGTAATTGTAATAGGTTATATAAGGTCTGGAAGATAGACATTCTATCTTTGACCATCCTCGTGGTGGCTCTCCTGCCTCCTGCACCTTTGGGGGGACTGATTGAGGCTGTCAGAGTGTCAGACTGCTGGAAGAGACTGGGTCAGACTATGACAGACACAGACTGTTACAAAAGAAAATAAAGACTTTGGACTCTATTCTTGTCCATTCTCATGGTGTCTATCCTGTTGACACCAAGGCCTGTCTGGAGGACCTCCAGAAAGCTACCCTGTACATTACAGGTAGTGATTATTCCTGGGACCAGGATCTCCAAATGAATTGAAGGTAGGGATTATTTTAGGAGTTTCCTGAGACCAAGTAAAAGGGTAGGAAGGGTCAAGAGATTCGGGGTTTGGGGCAGCTAGGTGGCACAGTGGATAAAATACCAGCCCTGAAGTCAGGAGGACCTGACTTCGAATCAGACACTTCATATTTCCTAGCTGTGTGATCCTGGGCAAGTCACTTAACCCTAATTGCCTCAGCAAAAACAGAGTGAGAGAGAGAGCGAGAGAGAGAGAGAGAGAGAGAGAGATGATTCAGGGTTTTCTGACACTGACCTCTCCCCTCCTCCCCCCACAAAGATCAGGGGACCACAAAGTCCTTATTACATCAAAAGGATATGGACAGACAATTTTTTGATAAAGAAATTAAAACCATTTCCAGTCACACAAAAAGGTGCTCTAAATCACTGTTGATCAAAGAAATGCAAATTAAGACAACTTTGAGATACCACTATACATCTGTCAGATTGACTAAGATGACAGGAAAAGACAATAATGACTGTTGGAGGGGATGGGGAAAAACTGGGACACTGATACATTGTTGGTGTAACTGTGAATATATCCAGCCATTCTGGAGAGCAATTTGGAACTATGCTCAAAAAGTTATCAAACTGTGCATCCCCTTTGATCCAGCAGTGTTTCTACTGGGACTTATATCCCAAAGAGATCTTAAAGGAGGGAAAAGGACCCACATGTGCAAAAATGTTTGTGGCAGACCTTTTTTGTAGTGGCAAGAAAATGGAAACTGAGTGGATGGCCCTCAATTGGGGAATGGCTGATAAATTATGGTATATGAATATTATAGAATATTATTGTTCTATAAGAAATGATCAGCAAGATTATCTTAGCGAGGCCTAGAGAGACTTACATGAACTGATACTGAGTGACAATTCCAGTGACTTAGTACCTTGTTTCAAGTTCTGGCCCATAACACTTCCCCATTTGCTGTAGTTTTCATTTAAGGTCATATTCTCAGTCTATGAAAATGAGCCAGTGGAGAGAGTCAATATTGTTTCAGGGAAATTATAAAGTGCCCCTTCTATTAGTGCTCAGAGCCTTCACTTTCACCTCTCCATTTGGTGAAAGTGACTGTCTGCTTCTCATGAGAATCCAATAAACTTTCTCCTTACACCTTGAGAGACCTCTGAGATTTACTGGATGAGTTGCAAACCACACACTTTGAAGACATAAAAGTTCTGGAGGAACACTTGTTTATACTACATAATCCTATAGCTCCCTCCAATTGCTCAAATAAGTTTTGCTCTTTAGATTCTGTACGCTTGTATTTGTATTTCAAAGTTCCCACTCAGTTCTGGTCTTTTCATAAACAAACAAACAAACAAACAACAACAAAAACAACCTGCAAGTCTTCTATTCCTTAAAGGATCATTTATTTCTCCCATAGTATTATACTCAACTTTGTAGAGTTAAGTTATTCTTGGTTGTAATTCTATTTCTTTTGCCTTTAAGAATCTTACATTTCATGATCTGTGAGGTCTTGACTGTGATTTCAGTATTTAAACTGCTCTCTGGATGTTTTTAGTATTTTTTTTTTTTTTTTGGTAGGATGATTATAGTTTTCCCAAGACCTGGGAATTCTTGATTTGAAGGATTTCCCTTTTTTTGTGGAGTTATTTTAGAGGATGATCAGTGAATTATTATATCTTTACCTTGCCCTCTGATTCTGAATAGATCTAGGCAGTTGTTTTTTTTATTATAACTTTTTTATTGACAGAGCCCATGCCAGGGTAATTTTTTTTACAACATTATCCCTTGCACTCACTTTTGTTCCAACTTTTCCCCTCCCATCTTCACTCCCTCCCCCAGATGGCAAGCAGTCCTATATAAGTTAAATATATCACAGTGTATCCTAGATACAATATATGTGTGCAGGACTGAACAGGAAGAATGGGATTCAGAAGGTAAAAATAACCTGGGAAGAAAAACAAAAATGCAACAGTTTATATTCATTTCCCAGTGTTCTTTCTTTGGGTGTAGCTGCTTCTGTTCATCCTTGATCAGTTGAAACTGAGTTAGATCTTCTCTTTGTCGAAGAAATCCCACTTCCATCAGAATACATCCTCATACAGTATCATTGTTGAAGTATATAATGATTTCCTGATTCTGCTCCTTTCACTTAGCATCAGTTCATGTAAGTCTCACCAATCCTCTCTGTATTCATCCTGCTGGTCATTTCTTACAGAACAATAATATTCCATAACATTCATATACCACAATTTACCCAACTATTCTCCAATTGATGGGCATCCATTCATTTTCCAGTTTCTAGTCACTACAAGCAGGGCTGCCACAAACATTTTGGCACATACAGGTCCCTTTCCCTTCTTTAGTATCTCTTTGGGATATAAATCCAGTAGTAGCACTGCTGGATCAAAGGGTATGCACAGTTTGATAACTTTTTGAGCATAGTTCCAAATTGCTCTCCAGAATGGCTGGATGTATTCACAATTCCACCAACAATGTGTCAGTGTCCCTGTTTTCCCACATCCCCTCCAACATTCCGCATTATCTTTCCCTGTCATTCAAGCCAATCTGACAGGTGTGTAGTGGTATCTCAGAGTGGTCTTAATTTGCATTTCTCTAATTAATAATGACTTGGATCATCTTTTCGTATGGCTAGAAATAGTTTCAATTTCTTCGTCTGAGAATTGTCTGTTCATATCCTTTGACCATTTATCAGTTGGAGAATGGCTTGATTTCTTATAAATTTGAGCCAATTCTCTATATATTTTGGAAATGAGGGATCTAGGCAGTTTTGATTTGTAATTTTTTGAAATAAAGTGCTCAAGTGTTTTGTTTTTTTTTAATGTGGTTTTCAAGGAACTTAATAATTCTTAAGTCATTTTTCCTTGACCAGTTTTGCAAGACAGTTCTTTTTGACATCAGATATCTTATATTTTCTTCTACATTTTTTTTTTTAACCTTTAGGTTCTGTGAGGAGAATGAGAAGGTAGATTTCCACAGATATTGTCAAAACAGGATGAAGGGAGAAATGGAGTATCTTGTTACTATATTTCTAAGTGGTTATGCTTATCTTTGTAATATTACTATTGTGTTGCTGTTGTAATTATACTATTCTACATTTATTGTAATCATTAAACTATCTTATTAAGCTAAAAGTGGTGATTTATTGCAGGAGCAAATCTGAACCACATAACTCCTTAATCAGATACTTCCCAACCCTGCTGAGTTTCACAGTTTTTGGGTAACAGTTTTGTTCTAATATTTCTTGCTGTCTTAGCAAATCATTGATTTCTGTTCTATTTTAGGCTTCAATGAGACTGTTGCTTAGATATGGCTTATCACTTTGTGTTCTGAGCTATTTTTCTCCCAAAGAGTTTTTATTTATTTTTTTTTGTCATGTCTTTTCCATATGTTTTGCATAAATATTTTTTCCCTTTAAAATTTGTTTGTAGTTTTTAAGGAAATACAGTCTTGTTTAGGGAGATTATTTGAATCTGCATTAATTTTTGATGCTGATAGGAATTTTCTTTTACTTTCCAGCTTTAGTCCCTGAATTGGGATTTGTGTCATGAAGCACTACCTCCTCCTATGTTTTTGAATGGGGAAAGTTAGCCCTACATAGTCTTGACCTGGAGTTCATAAGTTCTATATAAATTTGAGCTTCAGAGTGATATGGAGCAGGAATTTTAAGGAATCTTTGGGTTCCCATAGTCACACACAA
Organism: Sarcophilus harrisii; assembly: GCF_902635505.1. Lineage (NCBI taxonomy): Eukaryota > Metazoa > Chordata > Mammalia > Dasyuromorphia > Dasyuridae > Sarcophilus > Sarcophilus harrisii. The sequence goes on from NC_045427.1 coordinate 281,787,898, forward strand.
AGGTAGGCTAAAATCCTGAGACCGTCTTGTTAGCATACTCAATTCCTGTGTCATCATGCAGTTAGGATTTCCTAATTCTCTAGATCAGTGGTTCTCAAAGTATGGTCCAGAGCAGCCTGCGAATCTCTGAAATCCTTTCAGAGAGTCTACAAATTCATAATTAATTTTTATTTTTAATGTGATCAATATCTATAACTATACCCACATAAACAAAAACTCTTTGGACAGATCCTCAATCGTTTTTAATAGGATAAAGATATTGAGAACAAAAGTTTGAGGACCACTGCGTCTAAATTCTGCCCTTATCCTTTTCTCTCTGACTTTTAAAAAGCCCTTTCATTCACAGTCCATTGCTAAAATCATGTTGATTTTGTCCTTGAGCCTTTTCACATCAATAAAAGGCCCTTGTGATTAAGATAAAATCTGATGTGTATTCTTCACATTCTGAACCACTTTTCCACAACAGTGCTTCTTCAAGAGCATTGGATCTTAAAGAGGAATTTGGAACTATGCCCAAAGGGTTATCATACTGTGCATATCCTTTGATCCAGCAGTGTTTCTACTGGGCTTGTGTTCAAAGAGATCATAAAGGAGGAAAAAGGTCCCACGTGTGCTAAAATGTTTATGGAAACTGTTTTTGTAGTGACAAGAAACTGGAAACTAAGTGGATGCCCATCAGTTGGAGAATGGCTGAATAAGTTATGGTATATGAATGCTATGGAATACTAATTGTTCTGTAAGAAATGAGCAGCAGGATGATCTCAAAGAGGCCTGGAGAGACTTACATGAGCTGATGCTGAGTGAAATGAACAGAACCAGGAGATAATTATACATGGCAATAGCAAGATTATACAATGATCAATTCTGATGGACATGGCTCTTTTCAACAATGAGATGATTCAGACTAGTTCCAATAGTCTTGTCATGAAGAGAGCCATCTGCATGTGGAGAGGACTGTGGGAACTGAGTGTGGATCACAACATAATGTTTTTACCGTTTTTTGTTGTTGTTTGCTTGCATTTTGTTTTCTTTCTCATTTTTTTCCTTTTTGATTTGATTTTTCTTGTGCAGCAAGATAATTGTATAAATATCTACCCCTATATTGAATTTAACATATTTTTACCATGTTTAACATATATTGTATTACTTGCTATCTAGAGGAAGGAGTGGGGAGGAAGGGGAAAAAATTGGAATACAAGATTTTGCAAGGGTTAATGTTGATATATTGCCCATACATGTCTTTTGAAAATTAAAGCTTTAATTAAAACAAAACAAAACAACAACAACAAAAAAAACTAGATCTTTAAGGCCCTGGTGTCTTAGGACACAGTGGTAGGAACCTTGGAATCCCTAGGTCTGCAATATCCAAATCTGAGTGAGAAGGCACCAAATGGAACTCTTAAAGCAAATACTCAGCTTCCATTCTTGGTATTTTCTGACCACTTTAGAGATTTCTCAGATAAGCCCTCTACTAATGCTGCCTATGTCCACAAAGCCTTGCAGGCTACTTGTCCCTCTCCCCTTTCTAGTTATTCTGGGAAGTATTAGTATTGTCTTTCTATTCCTTTCCTAGTGACTTCTAATGCAGTTGGAGAGCGGAAATTTTATGATCCTTATTATCCTCCAGCAAACTTCAGGGTTTGACTGAGGTATGGTATTTCACCTTGTCTTCAGAGTTATCTGGGATAGAAGTCTGAACTTGGATTTAAAGGGATTTTAGTGCTCATCTAGTTCAGTTCTCTCATTTGATAAAGGAGTGACTGGAAGTCCAGAGAAGGAAAGTGTTTTATCTAAAGTTACAATTAACATATAAAATCAAGAATGAGAGAAACACTGGAGTACCACTACCTTTTTATTTGCATTTTATTTCATTAGTTCAATAATAATTTCAATCATATCCTTTTGGAACAATTCTTTTTACTCCTCTTGCCTAATAAAGATACCACATACCCAGTATTGTTAAATAATTAACAACTGGCTTTCTGGAAAGGAAAAAAGTACACTTGACACTTTTAAAACTTAACCTGAATTTTCAACTTTTCCTCATTACTTTCTTGAGTCTAGACAATCAACAAAACAATTAAGTCCTTATTTGTAGCTGTTTGCCAACTTTTGAAGTATAAATGTTCATGTTGAAAATTTAAAAATTAGGTCACAGACCTGGGCAGAAGCAGGCTCCAGCATATCCCTGGGAAGCAAATCATTTACCTTCTAAGATTCTGCTTAATCTTCTATAAAATAAGAGGATTAGGCTAAGTGGTTTCTAAGGATCTTTTCAGCTCTAGGTTCTATTATTTGTATAATATGTTCAATCAATTAACAAGCATTTATTAAGTGGTTACCATGTGCCAGCCACTGTGCTAAACGTTGGGTCTACAAAAAAAATGCAAAAAATATTCCTGACCTGCAAGGAGCTTTTTACTTTAGTATATACTATATGCTATGGTATATAACGTGTGTGTGTATGTGTATATATATATATATATATATATATATATATATATATACCCTTTAGTAATTATCTCAGGTTTAACCATGTAACAGGATATGAGTATATCCAGTTTAGCTTTCTCTACCACATTGGTAGGGATAGTTTCTCTGACTGGCTGTCTGCAGCTTTAAAAGTTGTGAGATTGATGCTGTTTGAGTAGTCTAGATTCCTGGTGGTCTAGAGGTTAGAGGCTATGAGAGCGTTATTAAGAATCCCCTTTAAATCAGCCGCAGGTTTTAGGAGTGAAAGAATTTACTCATTCCCAAATATTAGTTGCAAAATGAAAGTTTATTATTATTAGATAGAAATCAGTTTACAATCTCCTATACAACACATCAAACTTGCACCGAGAGTGGGCGCGGCCAATCTTTCTCCAAGCCTATATTAATAGAGTATGGTCCAATCGCTAATTAGCCTCAAGGGCTGGAGACCTCAGTGCAAGGACTGAAGAGCTAATTTAGCCCATTATACTTAACCAAAACAAGTTGAAGTAAATAAAAAAATTTGTCTGGGAGTACATAGCTGTTTGTTAGCAAAGTCTAGACTCCCAAGCCTTCTTCCCATTACATGATGTGCTTTGGGCTCACTCAATGTTTATTAAGGAGCTTGAGTTCTTATTCTAGTTCAGCTACTAAATCATGCTACTCTATGATTTTGGGCAACTCAATTCGGGTTTTCTCATCTGTAAAAAGATGAGTTTGGCTTTGATGTTACCCAGATTCCCTAAAACTTTTTAACAGAGAGTAACCGAGGGATGTGAATAAAGAATCTAACGTCATAGAAAATTCTATTCTCCTTCATCTTAGTCATGATTTTTGTCCCTACAACTAACTTTAAGTGCGCGTCTAAATTCTATCCTGTATCCTTTCCCTTTCATTTTTCCTTATAGGCGCGCATTTGGAAAACCCATTACTTTCCACGGGGTCAGTTATCATTTCTATGGAGATGACCTTAGACCCATGTATCTACCCTTGTCTCACTCCTGAACTCTCATCCTCCATCAATGGCCTTTTGAACATTTTCGAACAGGATGTCTCATAGGCTTCTCAAATCGAACATATTCAAAGCCAGAATTTATGTCTTTCTTCTCCTTCTCTTTCGAACTTTCCTGTTGCTGTTAAAGGCATCCTTCCTAAGTTTACAACCATGACGTCATCCTCAACTCCTCATTCTGACTTATCTCGCTGATCCAATTAACTAAATCCCGGCCCTCCTCCTCCATCGCATCTCTTAGATATGCCACCTTTCCCCCATCCACACCGCTGGCCAGGACCCTAGTTCCCGCCCTCCACCTGAGGAGTTCCAGGGAGGAGGCGGGGCAGGAGAATTCTTCTTCAAAGAGTCGATCCCCCGTCACTCATCCGGTAGAACCTTTTGGCCCCGCCCTAAGTGGGTGTGGCCTGACATTGTTGTTACCAGCACCACTACCTGCAACAACCCCGCAAGATGCGGCCTGAAAAGGGGTGGTGGTAGGCTGCGCAAATCACGTGCACGCCTAGTCTTTCCCCTCTATTGGCTGGTCCAGATAGAGAAAGGAGGGTGTGGCCTTAAGTTAGGACCCCGCTGCTCTAGTCGCCTTCGCCGGTTGGTGTTTAGCGCTGTGGCTACGGCAGTGTGGAGGGCACTCTGTTTTGGGGTCCTCACGCGCCCTTCCACGTCTCCCGGAAGAGAGAGCGCAGATAGTGGGGCTGGTTGGTGCCGGGGTGTTGTGCGAGCCCTCCGGGCTCTCTCCTTCCTCTAGCTCCGGAGGAAGGAGGAGGAGGAGGAGGAGGAGGAGGAGGGAAAAAAAATAAGGAGAAAAGGAAAAGGAAGGCAGGCGTCCGTTCCTTCGCTTCGGGGCCCGGGACTGACGCAGTCAGGTGAGGCGGAGGCGCGGCCTGAGGCCTCTGCCTGGGTGGGCAGTTAACGGCTAAGGCTCTTAACTTCGCCAGGAGCAGAAAGTGGGGCCCGTCACCCCCCTCTTCCTTTCCCCCGCCTACTTCCCGCCCCCGCCAGTTTTGCCCCCTTCCTCATCATAGCTCCTCCATTTCTTACCTCCCTCTTTCTCTCCTTCCCCCCCCCCTTTTCGGGGGGGGGGGGAGGGGGTGTGTTAAACCTTTTTGAGAGTCCGTGGTTCTTTGATGATGTCTGTGAACTGTGAAAATGCATATGAAACATATGGAGCTCCAAAAGATGCCGCTTAACTTTGAAATCAAGATGTAAATTTTTCCCCCATCCAAATTCCCTCCCTCCTCCTGAAGTCTACCCACAGACTTCTTGGGGGCTCTTTGTGGACTTCAGATTAGAAATCCCCGCTTTAGGGCCTCCTTCTAATACTCGCTTCTGTAATAAGTGTCTTAGGACTTACACTGAAAGATCGGGCTTTTGGTTGGCTTAGGGTTTTCTTTTTCTGTCTGTGGAAACCCCCCTGCCAAAGGAATGATTTCATTAATATTGGCAGTTTGTAAGAGGCTAGACTGAAAGAAATGGAGCTAGCTTGGAAAACGTGTCATTTTTTTCTTTTTATAGGGTTTTCTTGTATTAATTAGTTCGTAGTGTTTAATTGGGCAGTCATTTTTATGGCAGATGCTTTTAGTCGAGCATAATTGTTAAATTTACAGTGCAAGGCAGGTGATAAGTGCTCGGTGCATTTTGATTATTAGGAGGGAGTGTGCTAGGCTGGTATTAAAGTAGGTTGAGTTTTACTCCTGTTTCCATTATAAATTTATGACTTGGCAACTAACTTCATTCTTGTAATTACTAGAATTAGGCTTTTTAGTCATTGTCATTGTAAAAGCACAAATAGGAACTGCTCTATCTCAAAAGTAACTATGATAATTATGCATTTTAAAATGAAGATAATGATAGCAGGCATTTATATAGCTCTAACGTTTGCAAAGTGCTTTTACAGCAGTTCTATGAGATAGGTAGTATAGGTATTATCCTACTTTTTCATTTGAAGGAATTAAGACTCAAAGAAGTGAAATGTTTTGCTCTGGTCACACAGCTGGTATTAAAAGTGTCCACTTTTAATCCTTGCTCTGTAATTCGTGTCATTTCTACAGCATTACATTGTGTTAATCTTTGTCTGTTTTAGGAGACTTTATGTTTGCTTTACTTCATTATTTGTCAGGTTTCTTAGAACAAACTCTTAAAAAGACAGAATTGCAAGAGGGTAGGTTTCCAGGTTTCCTCTTTGTATCTTTTATGTATCATCTACAATGCTTTGCTTTGTACACAGTGAATACTCAATATTTGCTGAATTGTCAGTACTTTTATTTCCTGAAACTACTGTACCATCTGTGTGACTTAATATCTTTTTGTTGTGTGTATATTCTTGTTTTAATGACGATATTGGTAAAGTGCTGTGTTACATTACTAATTTGGTATTTTCAATTCTATAGGGCTCTACAACTTCCATCATGTCTTGGCTTGCAGATCTTGCTGGAAAAGCTGAAGACCTTCTGAATAGAGTTGACCAAGGGGCTGCAACAGCTCTTAGTAAAAAAGAAAACATCAGTAACATCATATATAACACAGACACGGAGTATCCTGAACTACAGCAAAATACAGACTCAACATATCAGACTGTCTCTAAAGCTAATTACATTTCCTCTGCAGCAGATCATATTAGACATCAGAAGGCTACCATTTTAGCAGGGACTGCAAATGTGAAAGTGGGATCTAGGACATCAGTGGAATCTTCCCACATGGGTGAAAATACATCTCCCAGACCTTCTTCCCATTTTGTTCGAAGAAAAAAATCTGAACCTGATGATGAACAGCTATTTGATTTTCTCAATAGTTCAGAGAAAGAACCTAATGGAAGGGTTGAAACTAAAAAAGAAAGGGGCAAGGCTGCTGTTCAGAATCATTCTCGGACATCAAGCATTAGTTCTGTGTCTACCAGTGCACCCAGCATCAAAACTACTGAAGAAAACTCCACCAGGAGTCAAGGCCATGGTAGCTAATTAGTCCTATATGTCATTTTGAATTACAGTGTTGAAAGGAATAGTGTAAATTGGATATGAAGCCATGGCATAAAGAAGTTCCAGTGGTATTTCTGATCCATCTTCCTCTAGTCTATTCCTAGTCCAAGGGATCCCTGGCCAAAGATAATTGGCCCAGAGTCGAACATCAGCCTGTGCTTAGAGTAACAGCAGTGAACACCGATATTCTTTAGAGTTTTCACAGCAAAGGGCCTTGAAATGTTACATGTAAGGTAATCATTTATTCAGCCCAAAATTTTAGAACTTAACCCAAAATTAAATATTTAGGACACCAAATAAGGGAATTTTATGAGATTTAGGAATGTTGTTGTCTGGAATTTTAAAATTGTATTCTTTGAATTTATGCCTTTTTGTGAATATCTTATTTTCATTTTGTTACACAATAAAAGTAAAGGGAAATATGAAAGCTCTGAGCTAAGTCAGATGAAAGATTTGAAGGTAGTTAAATAAGAGGTTTGATTTCTCAATCTGTGAGACCAGTGCCTCTGTGTTTGCATTGTTTCATTTGCAAAAATGAAGACTAAGGAGTGGCTAGGAAATGGAACAGCTATGTGTATTTTATAATAGTGAAAAGTACAGCTTGAGCTTGTAATGATTCCTCAGAATTGATAGTGCCTATTAGTGCCATTTTAATAAGTTTGTAGAGGTTTGGGATTTTTCCCACTTAAATATTACCACTTTTGCTCTCTTGGTTTGTCATTGAACAGAATCTGTTATCCATACATAACATATTTCAGTGGTCCATAATTTTGTGGGTGTAATTACTCTTCCTACCAGTGGAGATAAAATAACCTTGTGACTTTTTTGACATGAAAGGCTAATTATTATGACCAAAAAAAATTTATCACTTTATAGTCAACTAGTGATGAACATCTCCAAACTTTAACTGGGCTATGATACACATATCATGTATGAATGATAATTTGGATGATATACGTTCTGCCTTCATTCTTATATTCAGAACTTTCCTAGCTTTGATAGGACTTGCCCGAACTTTCATGCCATTGACATTGGCTTTGAGAAGCCAAAGTAATCACCATTGAGACATCCAATTTAGACTTTAATATTTGACCTATATGATGAAATAGTAATTTTTAAAAAGTACTACTCTGAAAATGACTTATCTAGTGATAAGAAAATTTTTTTTTTTAATTTTAAACCTTAAATACATAGGAATATGTAGTGATCATTTGTGTAGATTATTTACTAAATTCTGCTATGTGAGTTTTATTTTGTTCATGGGAGTTGAGAGCAGTGAATTTTTCTTTAAAGAGGAATAAATCAAAAGACCCACCACAAGTAATCTGAAGTGATAAGATTGTTATAGAAGGTAGTTGTGATAAGCCATATGATTCAAGTAAAATATGGACAGGGTGATAGCCACTTTCTATTGAATGGGGATGCTGAGCAGTGTAGGAAATGGTGGAAGAGATTAAAAAATGGATGACATGATCCCTTTCCTCCAGAATTGTAATAAAATATCTAAAATTGCAATTTGAAGCAAGCAAATTTTTCAATATAGAATTTCAAAGATTTCAGATACCAGGAAGTAATTGTGACCAATACACTGGTCCAATTCATCATAAACATTTTTCTAATTGGGGAATTTATTCATGAAAGTTTATTGCAATTTTGTATTTATGTGATAACCTTTATGATTTTCAGTTTTTCTTAAAGGAACAATAGTAATGGAAACTTTTTAGCATGTTACTCTCTTAGGTTTGTATAAATAGGTCCATGTAAATGTTTTTATTGATCTCAATTATGAACATTCTTTTTCCAGGTCATATTATGAACAGTTCTATAAAGTATCACCATTGTTATTCTTAACAAAATTTCTGTTTCATATTGCTCTTTAGATCTCAATTGAGACTTTGATTATTTTTATTTGAATAAGAGTTTGTAATAGAAGTTTTTTGTTTTTCTTTAACAGAATTTTGACCTATGTTTCAATCTTGATATTTGGGAAAGGTTTTATTTGAGTATTAGATTTTGGAAGGATCCCTCCTTTAGAGTTTTTGATCCGTGAAGCATGATATAATTGTGGATAGTGTAGACTTTAGATTCAGATTTCTGATTGAACTACATGCTGTCCAAGTAAAGTGGCCCTGGCAAGGCCCTTAACTTGGAGGTGCCTCAGGCAACTCTTAAGAGTACACATTATAGAACAGTTGCTGATGTGCATTAGAGAGGGTTTCTTATTGGGAGCCCCAAGGACTTCACAGATCAGATTATTAAAAATGTTGAGCATTTTACTGTGATTTTCTGCCAAATAGTGCTGCCTATGACAAGTCATTCATCAAGACTACAAAACTTTACTGGACTGTGTGGGTGATAAACCCTTATGTCCTTACTTGAATCGTTGCATAAAGTAGACATGGAGATAAACTGGAAAATACTGTGTTTTAATGACAAATACTATAACATGGTATGTCAGGTTCTAATGTTAATTAAGACTTTGGCATATGTCTGCATTATGATCTGAAAATTTTTTCAGCTACTTTGATCTTTTAAAGTTTTATATTTAAATGCATTTTTAAAGGCTATAAGGGAAGGGAATAAACATTTATATAGTGATTGCTATGTACTGGGTACTGTGCTAAGCATTTTTACAATTATTATCTGATTTTCCAAATGATCTGATATGGGAGATAAGTGCTACTATAATACGCCTATTTTACAGTTGAGGAAACTGAGGTAGACAAGTGACTACTGCAGGTTCTCATAGTAAGTATCTGGAATTACTTTGAACTCAGTGCTTATTGACTACAGGTCAGCACTGGGTCACCAGCTGCCTATTTAATATAATTCATATGACTGTCACATGTCACATTTAATGACTGACACTGGAAAACTCAATTGCTTTGTGTTTTTGTTTAAGGATATTGATTTAGACTGTTGTCTTATAATATTTTAGTCAGCTTAAAGCCATTAAATATTCCTTTGTCCTCCAAAACATAATTCCTTTTTCATATGCCAAATATGAAATTCTATATTTACATTGAATTTAAATTACAAAAATTAAATGTACTATAATGGAAAGGGCACTGTCCATAGAAGAACTAACTTCTAGACTTGGATTTGCCTCAATTTTCTCAAATATAAAAATGAAATTAGGCTAGATAATGACTCACCCAATCAAATAGCTATTCTATAAGTAACTAACATAGCAATTTAATGCATAACAACACTTTTTTGCAAAGTGCTATTCATATATTCTTATTTAATCTTAACTCTATGTAGTAGGTGGTTTTATCATTTCCATTCTACACTTGAAGAAATTGAAGCTAAAAGGTTAGATGACTTATCCAGGGTTATGTTAGAAAGTATCTGAAGTGGGATTCAAATTTGGGTCTTCCTGTCTCTTAAGGCCAGTACTCCAGATAACCAAGTTGTCTGGATCACTGTTTCTTTCTAAGTAAATTATTTTAGTTTCAAGGAAGTTTTTGTTTCTGAATCAGTTTCACTGATTGCATTTCAAACTTGAACTTTCTGTTAGGCTGTTTTTTGTTCTAAACTAATGGTGTAGGGAGAGGAAGAATTTCCTATTCTTGACTTCATGGCCATTTTTTTAGTCTTAATAATTTCAAGTTCTTGACCTCTTTCTACAATAAAACTGTCCCAGATATTACAGTACTTGAATCTATGATTACAAAGCTCTTTCTGTATCTACTTGATCCTCACCATCCTGTGATTTCAAACTATTTCAATAACTTGTAAGACCATAGATTGAAAGAGACCTTGGCAAGTATCTGATTACCCTGCTTATTTTGTGGTTGAGGGAATTGAGCCCTGGAGACATTAAGTGATTTTTTTTCCAAGAAAAAAGTTGCAGAGAAAGAGCAAAACTGAAGTTCAAATCTAAAGTCAGAAAACAGAAGCACCAAGTGAGTAATATCCCAAAGGTCACATAGCCTACAGTTGGCAGAGCCAGGAAGAAAATTGTAATCTGATTCCAAAGCTAATGAAGTTTTCACTATATTCTGACTTTTTGCATTAGGGATATGCTCTCAGATATCCCTGCTTCTTTGACTTCTAAAATCATGATCTTTTTTTTTCTGTTCCCTCTCACTGTGTTCATTGTATTTAAGGCGCTCTTAGCCCATTTGTGAAGGTAAAAGTATCGTTAGAGAAATTTTTAGAGGAATTTCAAGTTTGCTTTTCTTAATACCTGTAATAGTGTAGGAGTGTGAAAGACATCTCATGACAACATGTTTTTAATGCATATGGCAAAATAATTATCTTTTCCCCCTTTTCACAGAAACCTCTGATAGTTCAGACTCTGGAGTAGGAGCTCAAGTGGATGCTGCAAAGGAAAATACATCTCTGAGTGCCAGATCTAGTGATCGAAGCTTTTCTGCTAATGATGATGGCAGGTCCCAGGAACTGTCAAATCTTCGATTGGAGAATCAGCTACTAAGGAATGAAGTTCAATCTTTAAATCAAGAAATGGCTTCATTAATTCAAAGATCCAAGGAAACACAAGAAGGTATAGAATTGCATGGTTAAAAAAATAAGTTGTATATCTTAAATCACAAAATTACTTTGATTTCCAAGTATATTACCTCAAAAAACGATTCTACAGCTAAAAGTTAAGCATAATTTATAAAATGGAGCATGTTTCTGTGTCAGAATAGATGAAAGTAGTCAGAAAAAATTTTTTTGAATAATTTCTCTCTAGAACTACTGCACTCCAATAAGTGTATTGTAATACAAAAATATGATTAAATAGAAAACCTTAGAAGATTAGTCTTGCCACACCAGAATCTGAAGATTATTATTATTGCTCACCAATGTGGGTACTTCCTCTTTGACTCAAGCTGCAATCCTTCTCTGCTGTCTTGTATGTGATTTTATGTATGTCTTTTCCATAAATTTTCTATACAGAATTTGTTCCATTTATTAGAAACCTTTATTAGAAATCTTTTAAGATTTCTGGGGTACCACTGCATATTCATGCTGCTGATCTGTTATTCCTTGCTTCCAATATGATGTCTGCCACCTTGTATGACTGAAGAGTTATGAGAAAATACAAGGACCTCAGAATCAAACCTAAAATGGCTGTAAGATGGGGGCATGGAAGTGATAGGAATGATAAAAAATGTGACTGGGTTACCTGGGGAGAAAGAGAAAAAGGAGAAGAGGAAATCCAAAAGGTAGGGAAATAGTTCAGGGGAATGCAAATGTAATAGAAAGCCAATAAGAGTAAGACAAAAAGATTGGCTAATGTAACACTAGCATTTTAAAAATTTACCAGCCAAGATTATATTCATACATGGTAACAGTTGTACTTCTTTTCTTTGAGTTTTAAAATTGAGTTTTTTATCAATATTTTCTGTTTTTACATTACCTAGGTTTTCATCTTTATTCCTTCCCCTTCTATTCCCAGAAAGGCATCCCTTATAACGATGAATTTTTATAAAAGAGGTAGAAAGAGAAAAATTCAGTGAAATCTATCAATGTCAAAAAAAAAAAAAAAGAAAAGAAAAAGCCAACATTTTATATTCCACACCCCTGGAGTCCTCACCTCACTCAGCAGAGGAGTAGGGAAGAGTTTTTCCTCTTTGGGCCAAGTTTGTTCTGTGTAACTTTGCACATTCATTTCTGTTTGCACTTTCCAGTTATATTGTAGTCATTGTGAATTAAGCAGAGCTAGGAAAGCTATATATACAATGATTTCTTTTAATCTTAAACATAATCACATTAAGGAAGAAATTGAGTGCCAAGGTGCAGCAACTGTTGTTACAGGGTAATAAGAAGGAATTTCCAGCATGGTTTTATTTAAGGGCTGCCTTTTATGCTTCTCTGGGTAGAAATCTAGTATCATTTCTTGGAAACGTGGTCCAAAGTAGATCCATCCTGTGTGTTCTTTTTTTGATGAGGTATTTTCTGGTTTTTTGGAGGTGGAGTTAGATATTTTTACCTGAGATGTGGCTAGGATTCTTTTCTTCTGACTAGTCGAGAATATACATTTGTAAGTTTTCTGCTTAGCTCTCTGCCATGAACTAAGTTTGACTTCTAGACATTCGATGACAGACTACTGGAAAGGAATGAGGTACTTAAGACAAGGCATAGTTCCATGTCTTTTATTTGTCAACAGTTTTGTTTATGGATGTGAATGGTAGAGCTAAGGAAATTGGTCTGATGAGATAAAAAGATTAGGGTGACTAATTTAAAAATATTGATGTTATATTTAACATGTATTGGTCAACCTGCCATCTCGGGGGGGGATGGGAAGGAGGGGAAAAATTGGAACAAAAGGTTTGGCAATTGTCAATGATGTAAAATTACCTCATGCATATAACTTGTAAATAAAAAGCTATTTTAAAAAATTATTGATATTAGTAATGAGTATATGTTAAGTGACCAGTAGAGAAACTCAGATTCCTTTTTTCTACATATATAATTTAGAAGAAAAAAGCTATATTAGAAAAGAATGTTGGACTTAATACAACAAGATCTAGGCTAGAATCCAGGATAATCTGAGCCTCATTTTCTCTATTTGTAAAATGGGGATAAAATTTTACTGCTTGTCTCTCAATCCTCAAATTACAGTAGGAGATGATAAATTATTCAAATGATAACATGTATGCCCTGTAGGAATGTGATCTATCCTGGTTAAATATTTTCTTTCATAGAATTAAACAAAGCACGAGCAAGGGTGGAGAAGTGGAATGTAGACCATTCTAAGAATGATCAAATAGTTCGAGAACTTCGAGCTCAAGTTGATGATTTGACTGAAGCAATAGGTGCAAAGGATTCCCAGCTGGCTGTACTGAAAGTGAGATTACAGGAAGCTGATCACCTGTTAAATACTCGAACTGAAGCCTTAGAAGCACTACAGAGTGAAAAATCACGGTAACTTTCGAGTTGCTAAAGATGAGAGATCTTTCAAAGGATAATGTAAAAGTGTTCCAGAAGTATTCTAGTTTCGTTAAATACAACTTAAGAATGTTCCAGAGAAGGAAATTTTTTTCCTAAATATTGAAAATGCAAATTTATTATAGTAAGTGGGTTTTGAACTTGGAAATGTTGGTTTAAAAAAAACAAACAATACTTACTAAGAAATAAGAGCAATTAAGTATTCTAAGTATAGCATATCATCCAATATAAGAATGTTGTAGCATAGTTACAAACTTTATTAGTGCTCACATTCTCATTCATTAAAATGTCAGTGCTTACTACCTACAAAAGGAAAATATTTCTGTATAAAATCTAGTCAGAGCATCTTTTTATCATGGGTAGTAATATATGGAGACATTTTAAAACTTGTTCTACTTAATAACTTGTAATTCAGTATTTTGATAGTCATGTAAAGTAATATGCTTTTGCACACAGCTATTGAATAAATGTTTGTTAAATGAATAAATGAATATTTTCTTTTAGGCTACTGCAGGATCATAGTGAAGGGAACAGTATGCAAAATAAAGCTTTGCAAACTCTACAAGAAAGACTACATGATGCTGAATCTGCCTTGAAGCGGGAGCAGGATAATTACAAGCAGATGCAGGTTAGAATGGCAGACGGTATAAAAGGAATTATTTTTTTCAATAACATTTCATCCTGTCTCTAAGGACATCTTTTTAACAGAAGTACATGGTGCAACATTACAAGAAATATCTTATTTATGCAAAAAAAACAAACAAACAAAAAACCACCAGATTTTAGCATTTTTATTATGATATGTGGGACATTTTTAGTTCAATCTTGTTAAAATTATAAAGTAAGTGGCATATAGATATATAATATATGTATAGCATGTACAAATAATGAAAGTTCAGTTTCATAAATATTTGTTGTGAATTTTAAAAATATTTTTATTATAACTTTAGAATTACAAGAATTTAGCTTGATTCTGAAGCTATCAGAATTCATGTTTTGAGACAGTTCATATGGTTTTTTTTTTCCAGATTTGATAAATTATGTATTTTTTGGACTATTATTTTTAAATTTAATATATTTGCTCCATTAATGAAAATTATCTTCCTTCTTTCTACTTCTTGAAAAAGAATAGGAAAAAGATAATCTCTTGTAATAAATATGCAATTCAAGCAAAATAAATGCCCTCAGTGACCATATCCAAAAAAATATGTCTTAATCTGCACTCTTGAGTCCCTCTTCTCACAATAGGTGGGTGGTGAGTCCTTGGGAATTGTGGTTAGTCATTGCTATCAATACAAATTTTAAATCTTTCAAAATTGTTTGTCTTTACAGTGTTATTATCATTGTATAAAGTATTATCTTGATTCTGCTCACTTTATTCTGTATCAATTCATATAAATCTTCCCAAGTTTCTCTGAAACTGTCCCTTTCTTCATTTCATATATTATATAATAATAATATTACAGCACATTCATATGCCATATGAATTTTATTATCCCCTAACTTACTGATAGATATATCTTCAGTTTGTAGCTCTTTATCACCACAAAAAAAGCTACTGTATGAGTCCTTTTATTTTTTGAGAATCGTAGTAATGGTATTGCTGGATTAAAAGATATGTACAGTTTAATAACTTTTTGGGCATAGTTCATAATGACTGGACTAGTTCACATTTTGCAACTCCATCAACAATGTCTTATTTTTCCACAGTATCTTCAGTGTTTAACATCTTCCTTTTTTTCCCTCCCAGTTTTGCCTTTGGATGTCAAACTTAAATAGAAATAGATCTTTGCAATTACCTATTGATTTAGAAGACCACAAATTAACATTGTTTTATGTTGTGTTTTTATTTTTGTTAACTATTTTCCAATTAATTTTTTACCTGGATCTAACATTTGGAGAGTTTTTCTTGCCAGTTTGATGGATTTGAGTTTGCTTTAATTTAATTTGTGATCAAATTTAAAAAAGATTCACTGTGTGGCTACATTACATATTTATATATATATATATATATATATATATATTCATGCTTAGCTGCAGCCTGCTTGGGGAAGATGGAGGGGAAGAAAAAAATTGTCATGTGCACAACAGGACATCAAGGATTCAAAATATGTAACATGTTCCATTTCAAAGTAAAAGAGGATAAAGTAGAGAAGAAAATAAAACCAACAAGGAAGCAAAGAAAAAATTGTCAGTTATGAGGACAGTATATTGTTATTATATGCTCTTTTCTTGAAATGGAACATGTTACATATTTTGAATCCTTGATGTCCTGTTGTGCACATGACAATTTTTTTTTTGTTTTTGTTTTTCTTTTCTATTTTGTATTTAAGTTTTAAATAAATAAACGCATTAAAAATTTTAATTTGTGATTTAAAGAATTTTTTCACATGAATATTGATTACCTAGATTGCTTACTCTGAAAACTCTCTTCATATTCTTTTACAATTTATCAATTAGGAATACTCTTATTCTCATAGATTTGAATTATTTCATTGTATATCTTAGAAGTGCGATCCTTATGAGAGAAACAAAGAGTTTCTTCCATTTTTCAACTTTTCTTCTAATGTTAACTGCATTAGTTTTGTTTGTGCAAAAACTAGAGAGATTAACTCTGATTGCCATCAGAGTTGTCCATTTTGACTTCTCTGAATCTTTCTAAGCCCTAATTTAGTCATGAACGCTTCTCCAATCATAGATATAAAAGGCATTTTTTTCCCTTGCTCTCCTAATTTCTTTATAAATTAACATAATTTATATACTTATAAAACATTCCTTTTCCCTTTAATGAAATGCTTAGCTTTAGTGTCAGGTTTAAAATGTCTTAATTTGCTTCCTCCTTTCTTTGAATTTGATGTTATGCCTTGCTTTCACATACATTGAGAAAGAAATTTTTTTTTCAAGTTTTCTATACCAAAATCCTATTTATTCTAATGTCTGTGGTAGGTTCATAACTACCAGCTTAAAAAAAAAAAAAGTGACTAGGCCCCAAAAGTGTCAGCATCCTGGTAGGCAATTTTAAAGTCTAAATTTTTTTTTTAATTATGCCTTATATATATTTTTAAATTTTTATTTATTATAGCTTTTTATATACAAAACATATGCATGGGTAATTTTTCAACATTGACCCTTTCAAAAATTTCTGTTCCAACTTTTCCCCTCCTTCCCCCCACTCCCTCCCCTATCTGGCAAGTAGTCCCATGCATGTTAAATATGTTAAAGTATATATTACAATATATGTAATACAATATATGTATGCATATTTATATAGTTATATTGTTGCACAGGAAAGACCAGCTTTAGAAAGAAAGTAAAAATAACGAGAATAAAAAAACAAAAATGCATGCCTTACATTTAAAGATTACTTTAAAATATCTTACTAAATAGAATTAAATTTTTAAAAAGTCATCCATCATACCCAAAAAAAAAAACCCACTTTATAAATATTACATTATTCTTATATTAGGCATTCTGGAATTCCATCAACTGCATATTCCTTAGGCTATAATTGGTCTGTTAAGGAGCAACTGTTGACCTATTGTACTAAGTACTAAACTAGTAAATATAGATACTTAAATATGGAGCAACTGTTGACCTATTGTACTAAGTACTAAACTAGTAAATATAGATACTTAAATATGAAGCTGCAAAATCAAAACCAAAATGATACCATAATGATTGTGTGTATATTTCTTTCAGAGTGAGTTTGCTGCTCGCCTCAGTAAAGTAGAAATGGAGCATCAGAATTTGGCAGAAACAGTTACTACAGCAGAAAGAAAATACATAGATGAAAAAAGGAGAGCTGATGAATTGCAGCAGCAAGTCAAAATATCCAAGACCAGTGTCGAATCCCTTAAACAAGAACTGACTGACTACAAACAAAAAGCTTCTCGTATACTTCAAGTGAGCATAGATTTACGCTTTTTGCTGTCAACATATTCCAGAAAACTAACTCTGAGACAATTTGTATAACATTATTTACCATAGTGAATCCCTTATTTTTCTGAGCCTCAATTTCCTCTTCTGTAAAAGAAGGATGTCTGTAATGCTTACTTTATAGGTTGGCTTTTTTTTTTTCTTAATGAGAATCAAGATCATATACACAGAGCAAACATTTTGCCATCTTTAAAGTGGTATCTAAATACTAGTTACTACTACTACTACATTGTATTTAAAAATAATGGGCAATTTTTACAGTTTGTATTTCTGTAGTCTTCTAGAGCTTTGGATTATAGCATGACTCATTGCAAAAATTAATAAAAATCATCTTGGGAGTTTATTACCTGAAGTATCAACAATTAGAACTTTTTTTTTTTTTTTTTTTTTTTTTTTTTTTAGTTATGACTCCCAAGGATGATGCCATGTCAGATTTTCACTGTTTTTATTGCTATAAGTTAGAAATATACAAACTCTACATGATTAAGAATTTTGGAAATGATTCATATGCAAGATAAAAATTTTTATCATTTCAATTTTTTTTTTGCACATTTAATCATTATCTCTATTTTTATTTTTTTAACCTTTTTAGTCTAAGGAAAAATTGATTAGCAGCTTGAAAGAAGGCTCTGGTTTTGAAGGTCTAGATAGTCATACTGCGAATACTATGGAATTAGAAGACCTTCGGCATGAGAAGGAAATGCAAAGAGAAGAAATGCAAAAATTGATGGGCCAGATACAGCAGCTTAGAACTGAGTTACAGGTAAACCTAATAATCGCCTGCTCCCATGATTAAACTAGTAAAAGTTTGTAAAATCATTGATGAATAATGACATACAATAGGCCAAAACAAGAACATCATAAACTAATCTTTCTGAAATTCATGCTAACATGAGTTTCTGTGCAGAAATTAATCCAGTGTTACACATTTTGTCTTCACTAACTGCTTAGAGTAATAAAATAACAACAAAACCTCATGTTTTAAAAATACATGTGTTAACTATCACTTCTTTTTTTTTTTTTTAATTTAATAGCCTTTAATTTACAGGATATATATACATGGGTAACTTTACAGCATTAACAATTGCCAAACCAATTGTTCCAATTTTTCACCTCTTACCCCACCCCCCCCACCCCCTCCCCTAAATGGCAGGATGACCAGTAGATGTTAAATATATTAAAATATAACTTAGATACACAATAAGTATACATGACCACAACATTATTTTGCTGTACAAAAAGAATCAGACTCTGAATTATTGTACAATTAGCTTGTGAAGGAAATCAAAGATGCAGGTGTGCATAAATATAGGGACTGGGAATTCAATGTAGTGGTTTTTAGTCATCTCCCAGAGTTCTTTTTCTGGGTATAGCTAGTTCAGTTCATTACTGCTCCATTAGAAATGATTTGGTTGATCTCGTTGCTGAGGATGGCCTGATCCATCAGGACTGGTCATCATCTAGTATTGTTTTAACTATCACTTCTTTGGAGAAGGGTAGAAGTGCCTACAAAACTGGAAGATTATTATGCCATTTGAGTAGTCTTCAGAATGGTTTTAGGATGTGGAAGTGATTATATTTTTCATTTTCATAGAACAGTATCTCTTATTAAATTCTAATTTTCACTAAACGTCTTTAGATATTGATATCACTTTTGACATGTCAGTCAGAAATTCAAAAAAAAATTGTTTTTTAGAGATTATATTTGAAATTAATACAGTGACTTATGATGCCAAAAATTCAGGCTTACAGTGAATATTAGTTATCCTTTATGTGCTATATTTTTAATTTTAATTTTTTTATTAAAGCTTTTTATTTATAAAACATATGCATGAGTAATTTTTCAACATTGACCCTTGCAAAACTTTCTGTTTTAAATTTTTCCTTCATTCCTCTCACCCCCATCTCCTAGCTGGCAGGTAATACAATACATGTTAAATATGTCAAAATATATGTTAAATCCAATATATGTATACATATTTGTATAGTTATCTTGCTGCACAAGAAAAATCAGATCTAGAAAGAAAAAAAACCTGAGAAGGAAAACAGTGCAAGCAAACATCAACAGAAAGCATGAAAATGCTATGTTGTCATCCATACTTAGTTCCCATGGTCCTCTCTCTGGGTGTAGATGTCTTTCTTGATCACTGAACAATTGGAACTAGTTTGAATCATCTCATTGTTGAAAAGAGCCATGTCCATCAGAATTGATCATCATATAGTCTTGCTGCCGTGTATAATGATCTCCTGGTTCTGCTCATTCACTCAGTTAATATAAGTCTCTCCAGACCTCTCTGAAATCATCCTGCTGGTCATTTCTTACAGAACAGTAATATTACATTACATTCATATACCATAACTTATTCAGCCATTTTCCAGTTGATGGGCATCCATTCAGTTTCACTACAAAAAGGGTTGCCACAAACATTTTTGCACATATGGGTCCTTTTCCTTCCTTTGAGATCTCTTTGGGATATAAGCCCAGTAGAAACACTGCTGGGTCAAAAAGTATATGTGCTACATTTTAAAAAAAAATTTAATATTAGATAATTTATTCATCCTGAGTGTATATTTTCATTAGATTTTTGGAAATGGAGAAGCTTATTTTAAAAAGTCTTCATACATGTAATTAGCTGAGGAGCTAACAATCTATCTTCCGTAGTCATTTTGGTTGAACATATGGTACATGCAAGCTACTATGCAGAAAAACAGGAATAAAAATGTAGTTCATCCCCTCATTGGATTTTATAGTCTAGTAAAGGAGATGAAATCCTGCGAACAATTCTTAAGGTTTAATATGAAATGAAGAATATAAAATTCAGAGATAGAAGTCACTCCTAGGAAAAATAGCAAAAGGCTTCTTGGATGAAGTAACATTTGAATTGCCGCTTAAAAGAGTAGGAGTTTGGACACGGTTAGCTGGAAAAGGAATGATGTTGTAGGTGGAGATACTAGTATGAGAAGATACATCAAAATGAGAAATGCATATTGAGAAGAATTGCTGGAGAATGTGTATGTGAAGAGGATTATTGGTATTGAGGCAAAATGACATTGTACAAACAGGCCTAGATTTGAAATCAGATGACCTTGGTTCTATTATTTATTGTGTAATTTGGGGCAAGTCATTTACCCTTTCTGATTATATTATGTAGTTGAATACTCCAACTCTGTGGTTATGTGAATTAATAATTAAATTAGAGCCAAAGTGTGAGTAGAGGTCCTTGAATGTCAGGTTGGGTTGGCACTAGTAGCTGGAATATCAATCATGGCATCATTTATTTTTATTTTTTTAATAGTATTTTACTTTTCTAAATACATGTAAAAATAGGTTTCAACATTCACTTTTGCAAAACCTTGTGTTCAAAATTTTTCTCCCTCCCCAAGACATGTTAAACATGTGCAATTCTTCTAAATGTATTTCCATATTCATCATATCAAAGAAAATCAGATCAAAGGGGGGGGGGGAAGCAAAAGAAAGAAAACCAAGCAAACAGCAATAATAAGGTGAAAATAGTATGCTTTGATTCACGTTCAATCTCTATAGTTCTCTCTCTGGACTAGGATGGCACTTCCCATCCCAAATTCATTGCAGTTGTAGGGCATCATTTACAAGATGGTCCTTGAGCTGAGCTTTGGAAAAAACTAGATAATGTTTAAAATGTTTATGCATAACCTATATCAGATTGCTTGCTGTTTTGGAGAAAGGGAAGATGAGGGATGGAGAAAAAATTTGGAACTCAAAATCTTACAAAAATGAGTGTTGAAAACTATTTTTGCAGGTAATTGGAAAAATAAAATACTATTGGAAAAAACCAGTTTTTGGAGGTGGAGGTAAAGAGGTCTTTCACCATGGAGCATAGTTTGTGCAGTGTCACAGAGAAGGGACAGTAAAGAGTTATGTGCTTGGGAACAAGATGGAGGCCAGTTTGGCTGGCTTGTGGAATTAGTCATGGCTAATGAGGTAGGAAAGTAGATCAGAGTAGGTTGTGAAGGCTTAAATGCTAAAAAGATGTATTTGTATTTGGGTCTAGAAGTAGTGTACTTCAAGGATTCTTGATTCCATCAGTGTAGGTACTCCCTCTACTGATCCAAATATAACTTTAGTTGATGATTTTTGAGGATTTCTGTCACCATAAAAAATTAAGACCCTAAAGTCAATTTGGTGATGTTTCCACATTCAGTTAGGTGGTCTTCAGATAGTAGATGTATAGTCCTTTGCCAGACTAGTGTTCAAAAGTTCTGCCAGCATTTGTGTTTTTTTGGCAGACCCTCTAAAACCGTCAGGCATAAAGGGAGTTGTATAAAGCAAGACACAAAGGACTTAGTCTGAATAGAAGCCTTCCCCCAAATTTTGTCAAAAAAATATATACTTATTCTGCATCTCTCCCAAGTTTTATAGATAAGCTCCATGACTCCATGACTAATTTGGTAAATATAAATTATTATTAATTTAATTGGTGACTTTTTTTTAAGGACATGGAAAGTCAGCAGGTAAGTGAAGCTGAATCTTCAAGAGAACGGCTGCAAGATCTCCAAGAGCAAATAGCTGAACAGAAAGCAGCCAGACAAGAAGTAGAAGCTGAGTTAGAACGTCAGAAGCAGGTGAGCCTTATCTTGTCAAGAATGTAGAAGGAAATCTGCCGCTTGGTTAGTGGTTATGGGAAACCACCACATACAACACTTTATTTAAAGTCATGTTTATTTCAGTCTCTTGAGACAAAATTGATTTTAAAAGTATTGGTCGTTACTGAATCTGTAGTTACAGAAAACTGTCAAACAAATTGCCCTTCAATGATCTGGTTAGCTGTCCATATTTTCTATAAATATTTAACAGTTATTTGATATGTGAAAAGAGTACTGAATTTGAGGTGAAAGGACCAGAGTTAAAATCCTGACTTTTCGACTGCTTTTTATCTATTTGACTTTGAGATAGTTGATTAGTATCTTGGGCTTCTCATCTGTAAAAGTGAAAGGGGTTGGATCTCCAATATCTTTTTTAGTTTTAATCCATGATCCTATGAAATATAGCTGGAGAGAGACAGGGTTCATATTGTGGCTGATTTTATGGCGATGACCTCTGGAGGCTCTCAATCTTTACTGAATCTGCTTCTGCTTCTGTTTTTCTTTTAGGACTTTAAAATATCTTGTAGAAACCTTTTTTGCAATCAAGAATATTCTAAGTACTTTATTATCATTAAGTGCTTAAGTAAAGTAAACTGATAGATGAGCTTAGGGATCAAAAACCTTCATTAATATGAAAACTTGCTTCAAGTAAAACATTTTAAGTATAAAGCCACTGAGAGCAATACACTGAATTTTGGTTAAATTGTTGGCAGTGTGTCTGTTTTTAATTTATCATATACATTTCCCATAATAAAATATATATTTATAAGTCATCTTAATTTATAGTTATTTACATACCCATTTATATCATGTCTATAACAGCACTAAAGAGTCTATATAACTTTCCTTTGATATGACTGCTATATTTGTAGAACTAGATTCAGATAGAGTGAAATTTAATTGTTGGATCTGATCAAAATCAAAAAATAAATCTTAGCATTTTATTAATGTGGGATATTAAGGATAGTCATTAAGTAGAATCACGAAAGAACAGAAAACTATTCATTTAATAATCTTTTTAGGGCAAATAGACCATGTTTTTAGAATAATTTAATTTTAGCAAAAAGATTTAAATTTTTCCAATTGCTTTAAAATGCTAATCATTTGTTTTAGAAAATCAGATGGTTTTGATAGGTACTTCATTGTGTAATGTTAAAACTCACATGTATAGAGCCATTCGAGTTTTGCAGAATTCTACCTATAAAACAGCCCTAGAAAGTAGTTCCTGTAAGTATTAACCTCATTTTACAGATGAGGAAACTAAAGAGAGTAAGTGACTTGTCCAAAAGTCGACAGGTAGCAAATATCAGAGTCAGGAAATTCAGAATTTTTACATTTCTGTATTAAACCAAATAATATGTAATATTAGTAGCTTTAAAAAAAAAAAAAAGCTTTGTAGTGTCGTTATAGTTTTTGTGCAGTATTGTATTGGTTTTTTGCATGTCTTAGCTTGGACAAAGCCTTTTAAATATTCCTCTAGGAGTTACTATTTTTAAACTGGTTTTTATTATCATACAATATATTTGCCCTTAAAAAGTGAGATAAGTCTCTGTATTGTATAAGTAGTAAATAAGAACCACAAAAAAACAAGCAAACTACAGAATACATCATAAACTCTCTAACAGGCAATTCAGTTTATGGAATTATCTGTCCTTTCAGAAATGTCATTTTAATTAACTTGGTCAGCTAGCATGTAATTAAAAGGTACAGATTCAATTTTGTTGATGATTAGAGATTATCTTTTCTTTTTAACCAGAACAGATGATATTTCCTGTTACTGGTGCCCTTTAATGTAAAGGTAATAATGAGAAAAGTTGAGTTGAATGTACTCTTAATGCATTTATTCATTTGGCACAATTTATGAATCCCTTATTGGAATCAAATAATCTTCTAGGGTTTCTGTATTCCTTTCACTTCAGTAACTATAACCATAACATTGAATATCTTTCTATAGGCCTATTAAAAAATTAGGTGGATTACTAATAAATATTTCACAGACTGTTATCCCTTCTAAATTACTTTTCTAGGTTTCTCTTCTCATTTCTACATTCCTTTGATTCTTTTATAAAATGAAGATGTTAAAGTCTGTGATCCCTTTTAGCTCTGTCTTTTGTTAAATTTTTTTTTTTTATTTTCCCCATTCTCAACCTTTAGCATCATTCCCCTTCTCATGTTGTCTAAATAACTAAAGTACACAACTTTTGAAACATTATCTGGTTATTTCTTCTACATTTGGGAGTGTTTGAGTAAATTTAAGTCTCTTTGGCTACAAGAAATTAGAAATAGTTCCATAGTCAAATGGAGGTACTTGCTGCCACTAGCAGCAGTGGAAAATGCTGAAGCTTTTAAACCTGATTAAATGAATCAAGGTGATTTTGATTTGGGGGTTTGTTTGTTGTTTGCTTTCATCGGTAGAGGTAGGACAAAAAAGGGTACTTGACAAGTAGCCCTAGAGGGAATAATAAAAGAGTCTGGCCTGAAATAAAATAGTTTTTAAATTGGTTTTAATATAATCAGTTATTCCCAGCACTTTTAGCTAGTTTTTTAAAAGAACATGTGAGAATAAAGTATTTTCTTTGTTTGATAACCTCTTTCGTAATACAGTCATTGAGTTCACCCCATTTATTATGTTATCTGTTTTTGGAACAAGGTACTAACTATTCAAGTGTTAATTATTTCTATTTACTGAGCTTCAGTGAATTCATTAGAGTTCTTGGAAAGACTTCATGTTTATTATTTATTTTTAAGGAATTCAGTTATATAGAAGAAGAGCTTTATCGAACCAAAAATACACTACAAAGCAGAATTAAAGATCGAGAAGATGAAATCCAGAAACTCAGGAATCAGGTACTATTGATCATTGAGTATTAAAATGTTTTGGAAAAGATGATTTTGTAGAAAGGGTAACATATTTTAGACTATGCCTCTTTAGAAAATAATAAAACAATCATAGTATTTTATTTTAATTTGAGCTCTTTTTTTTTTAAACTGAGGTAGTTGGGGTTAAGTGACTTGCCCAGGGTCACACAGCTAGGAGGTATTAAGTGTGACCAGATTTGAATTTAGGTCCTCTTGATGTCAGAACTGGGCCGCCTAGTTGCCCAAGCTCTTTTTTTTTTTTTTAAGAGTGGAAAGGTGAACCAAGAGTTATTGCCAACCTTGTGAGGGCCTAACTTAAGATTCATGGAATTAAAAGAGACTTTATAAGTCTGTGTTAATCCTCTTATTTTACTGGTGAGAAAACAAGCCAGGAAGGTTAAGTGTCTTAACTTGAAATTGGATAGAGTCAGAACCCAAGACTGCATTTTCTAGCTTGATTTGGTGTTAGGAATGTTTTGTTGTCATAGGGTTTTCTCTGAAGTAGACGCTCAAAATGTTTGCATTGCATTGAAAGTGAATTTGGTCAGGTATGGTCAGAAGAATACATACACATTGTTCTAGTTTCCAGAACATAGTTTTCATGATAGTAATTGCTGTTAACAGTTAATGTTCTCTAAGCCCATAGCTAAATGAATATATAAACCTCTCTGCTAATGATTCCTGCGTCCTAAGATCAAGAAGGACCAATAGATTTATTTATATCATTGTCTTGCAGCTACATTTAACCTTTAATTTTTAACTGTGACTCTTATTCTTTTCAAAAAAAATTTTAAAGACATATTTAGTAGTTTAAGTTAGGTTACCTTCAACCAATCTAAATTATCTTTACATAATTATAAAGAGCAATTTTAGACTAGGAAAGCTATGAACTTAATTCATGAGTGTATGGTTATACAATCTTGATAAATATATATTATTTGATTTGTTTGATCCTCTTTTTTGCTTTTCATTTTGCTGAAGGTGCAGAAAGAAGAATCAGACGTTAGGAGTAAACCAAAAATAAGGATTAGCCTCTACTTAATTCATTTTTTTTTTTTTTCATTTAAACATATATACTGGCGCAGCTGGTTGGTATAGTAGATAAAGCACCAGCCCTGATCTCAGGAGGACCTGAGTTCAAATCTGTCCTCAGACATTTAACACTTCTTGGCTGTGTGACCCTGGGCAAATCACTTAACCCCAATTGCCTCAGCAAAAAACCCAACAACCCTCTCCCCCCCCCAAAAAAAAAAACCAACCCAAAACATGTACTAAAAGTGCTCTTTGCTTGATACCAGATAATCAAGAGTTAATATAGTAGAATTTCTGGTAAAATCACAAATCTTAAATAGGATAGAGATAATTTTTTCTTGTAGAAGAAATTCCTGCCAAAAATGTAGACTGTCGAAACCATGCAAATAACTACCCACTTAGAGTGGTCAGTGATTTATGTTTTATGAAAAATGTTGCTGATTCCATTTATTTGACTATCTCTCTGCCTCCTGGAAAAGAATATAGAATTGGGGAGGTAAGGAGAGGATAGGCTGATAATTACTTATTATCTGAAATGCTGACTTAAAATAGATTGGTTATGAAATTATTATAAAAAATCTTCAAAACTAACCCTGTTGTAAGCAATTAGATTTTAATTTGTTGCATCAACAGCTATTGATGTGATTCTGTTGTGCTAGGTAACATAAGGGACACAAAGACAATAAAATAAAATAATCACCCTTGAGGGAACCTTCCAGTTAGGGAAGGCAGGATTTATTTGAATAAAACAAAAATTTGCATTTAGTAATTTGTTTAGTGTGCCAAGATTTGTGGTACGGGTGAAAGACAAAAATTTGGAGAAGTAAGAAATAAGTGAGTTGGGAAAGGCTTCCTCAAGATTTAGGAGTTGATCTGAGCCCTGAAGAAGCCCAAGGTAGGATTTAGATAAGTAAAGAAAATAAATGGATAAGGCATTAAAGTGGGAGAGATGGGGAAGAAAGGGAGGGGGCACGGAATATAAACAGCACCATTTAAGAAAAAGATGACCATTTTCACAAAACACTTGAGGTAGGAAGTAGAGGAAAATAGGATTAAGTGTATAAGATCAGTCTAAACTGTGTAAGGCTTTAAGTGCCAGCAAGAGTTTCTTTTTTTTATTATTATTACATAAACAATGAGTAATCATTGTGCATTTTTAAAACTAAGAATGTTAATATCCAGCTAGAGAATTAACTTTTAATTTGATTCAATAACTCTTAATTATATGATTTGTATGGAATATGATTATATGGAATAGTGACTCATTTCATGAACTGGCTGAAATATTCAGACAACTCTTTTGACTTTCAGCTAACAAACAAAACTCTAAGCAATAGCAGTCAATCGGAGCTAGAAAATAGACTCCATCAACTGACTGAGACTCTGATTCAGAAGCAAACCATGCTGGAGAATCTTAGCACCGAAAAGAACTCTCTTGTCTATCAGCTGGAGCGGCTTGAGCAACAGATAAAGTCTGTGCCTGGGCATAGTAATGGACCTTCTATTAATATGTCTGGAATTGATGGTGTTGAAGGTAATTGGAAGAAGACCCTGAGAGGTTGTACAGTGTAGAGGTTTTAGCTTGTGTATTTTGTATCTCACTAACTTTGCACATTAGTAAGCATTTTTAAAGTTTTATCTGACTAAAGTAGTTTTTTAATAATCACAGAATGATGGTTATTAATAATTAGTTTGTATTTTTAAATTATTTAAGCATAAGCAGGAGAATTTTTTTTTTAAATTAACATTTAAAACTTTAATTATGTGTTTGTTTTTTGTGAAGCAATTGGGGTTAAGTAACTTGCCCAAGGTCACATGGCTAGGAAGTATTAAGTGTCTGAGGTCGGATTTGAACTCAGGTCCTCCTGATTTAAGGGCTGGTGCTCTATCCACTGCACTATCTAACTGCTCCTAATACCTAGTTTCCTTGGCTGTTTTGGGCTAAGTTCCATTTATATTTTTATCAGTGATCTGAATAATGAATTAAATTATATTTTCAGGAAGAGAAATTAAAGGAATTATTGCATCTGGGGATATGAAGGCTAAAAGTTGATAGATGTCTTACAATATGGAGAATTTTTCATAGAAGCATTTAAATTAAATTCTTATAGATAAATCTGCTCTCTTAAATTCTGATTAATCAATTGCTAAGTTCAAAAATAAAAGCCAGGATAATTGATATTTGAAATATTAAGCAACACAAATATTTCTTTCAAAGTATATCATTTAAATGCTGCAAATTAGTGATTCAATAATGCTATCAGTTCTTAGTCTTAGACCTTACGAATCTTCATGTAAATGTGTAGTAATAAAGGTACAGATAGTTCTCTTTAGTAAAAAAGGACCACAAATAGAACTCTGGTAATCAGATGTTGTTTTATTTAGGAACACGTGTACGGAATGTTCCTGTTCTTTTCAATGATTCAGAAACCAGCATGGCAGGAATGTATGGTAGAGTACGGAAAGCTGCCAGTACTATTGACCAGTTTAGGTAAGAGTTGATGCCAAAGAGCTAAATACTTGTACTTTTTTGTTTTTTAAATACTTATACTTTTGAGTAAAATTCCACAGACTATTCTGAAAAGATCTTCCAATCTTGGAGAGTCAAGCACATCATTTTGCAAAACAAGGGTTTTAATAGTGACATTTACCTTACTCATTTAATAGAGTAAGTGGGGGCTTTACAATATTCCCAGAAGAGCATAACTGGAACATGATTAGTTCTGGCTTTCCTTTCTGTAAATATATTATTTATCACTTTACTTTTTTAATTGAAAAAAAGACTCTATTTGTCCTGTGTGTTTTACTAGGTTAATGGTCACCAGGTTACCTAGTAAAACAACTAGGTTAATGGAACAAATAAAACTTTTAAATCAGCAAGATATATTTTTAGTACAAATTATAACATTTTTATCACAAAAAGCAAAGATACATTCATATTTAAAAGGAAATGCTTTCATATAATCTTCTTGTAACCTGAAGAGTTGAATATTGGAACTTGTTAACTTGATCTTGCTTGGAAAGAATTGACTTTCTGTCAGTATTTCATAATTTAAATATGAAAGTCCAATGCATTGAAATCCGTGGTCAAGGCTCAGCTCAGACACCTCCCCCCCTCTGTGGGGATGGGGATGGGGGAGGATAAAGCTGTGCACCTCCTCATACATAAAATGATGCAAAGAAGTGGAAAAGGAGGAGAGTTTTTTTGACTTGTACAATTTTTTCTTCAGTTTATGTTCTTTTGTGTCTTCCAGAAGTGAGGGATTCTAATAAAGGTAGAAACAGGTGATGTTAAGAAAATAGTGACTTTGAGGTCAGAAAACTTGAGTTGAAGTTAGGTTCTGCTACTTATTACTACATGACTTTGAATAGTCTGACACTGAGCCAATGGTTCTAGTTTCTTCCTTCATCTATGAAGCTGGGAGAGTGTTGCTTGTGCTTCTTTCTTCCCAAGATTAAGGCTCTTTGTAGCATAAAACTCCATGTTACTGCTGCCGTGACAACTTCTCATGAGGATTTCAGATGGCAGTTCTTGGGTGGGGTTTAGTTGCTGCCAGCTTTATTGTTAGTCTTGATTTTTAGAAGAAAAGTTGAATAGTAGAAGTTTTTATTGGACCACATTAACCTCATGTTGATGTAACTAAAGGGATAAGAATCAGAGAATACAAGCACTGAAGAGACTTTAGAAATTGTCCATTTCAGCCCCCTTAATTTGAAGATGAAGAAATTGAGACCCAGAGGGGTAAAGTGGCCTGCTCAGTGTCACACAATCAATAAGTGGAAGAATTGAGCCTTGAGTCCATGTCCAGCATATGTGCCTTCTACCTATTCTGAGTTTTCTCCAGGTTAGGTCTTGTCTTTGTAGCAAGGGACAGAATTATAAGTGTGATAGCTAAGTCAAAATTTTTCTCCTTATACATGACAGTGATAAGTACTTACATTTGCATACTGCTTTTCAGTTTCCTTACTGAAGAGCTCTATATACAGTTTCTTGTTTGATTTTCTCAGCAGCCCTGTAATGCAGTATAATTTTTCTGATGAGGGAAAAGGCCTCAAAGGTAAAGGGGCTTGGCCAGAGTCATCTACCTAGTAAGTGGCAGACTTTGTGACTCTAAGATCAGTGTTCTTTCTAGCACTTACCTACAACTATTTATTGGAATAATTATTTTAAGTTAAATTGTGTATTCTGAGTTAGAAAAGAAATTATTCTTTGTTGGTGGTACATTTGGTTTGCTATGTTAATAATAAATATGGCTGGGGTAAGACTATTACCTACCAATCAAGGGAAACTTTGTTACGAGTTTTAATTATTTTTTTATATTTGCACAGCATCCGTCTGGGAATCTTTCTCCGAAGATACCCTATTGCAAGAGTATTTGTAATTATATATATGGTAAGTAAGTTCCATTGAGGAGTTGTACTTGATCTCTTGGTCATTTTTTTTTTTTTTTTTTTTAGCTCCAACTATTAACTGATATAGGCTGGTAAGTGCTTATGTAAAGCATCAAATTAGTTTAGGATAGTTATGATTTAAATTTTTAAGAATACACCATGAGAATAATGACAACATTGTAGACATGAAGTTTTTATCTGGGTCTCTAGTAACTTAAATTCCTGTGAAACTTAATGTAACCTTTTTTTTTTTTTTTTTTTTTAAGCTTACTCTGTTAAAAAGTATCACAGTACATTAAAACTTATTTTTCCTTCAAATTTCATTAATGAATTTGTTGTAAAAGTTTGGGATGTTTCATTTTGAGTGTATGTGAATTATATAGACTAGTTAATTATATAAATGAGTATAAAAGTAGTTTTGTTAAATTATATTTATGGTAAGTTAGTTGTCTAAGCTAATAATTTTTCTGCTAAATTTGTGTATACAAAATGAAATTTCTCAGTGATCCACTAGAGGGAAGAACTCTATAAATTTAGAAAAATAGATAGAATGTATTCAAAGAATACGGGGGGAAACATAAAATAGATTTTATATTACTAATAATGGGAAGTGATTGATATCTATCTTCAAGAGAAAGAGGAGATATATGTGTATATACATATGTATGTATATAACTACTTGTGTACATCTGCACATATACACATCCATACATATTGGTGTGCATTGTGGGAGATAAAATTTGATCTGTGCTATTAACTGAATCCATGGTTATCAAAGTGCTTTATAAAATTTTTTTTTACTGAATTTCATTAGGGGAGGGATTAATAAACGTTTGCCTTTTTATAATTTAATATCCAACATTAATCTTGCCTTTAGTCATCAAATACATGATTTGACTAAGATGTTCCAAAATCATAAGAACAATATAAATTTTAAGTTGGAAGGGACCTTGATATCTTCTTTGTCCCCACCTAAAGCATGAATCTCTTTATGATATCCCCAAGTGATCATTTAAAAGGCTCTGCTAAAACACATCTAGTGAGAGGGACATTATATTCCAAAGAACTCATTCTAGTTTTTGGAATACTATAATTATTAAGGAGTTTTTTCTTCTACATCCTCATCACTACCCCCCTCATTTTTGTTTTGTTTTGTTTTCATGACACTGAGAGCTTTGTTTAATTACTTCCGCAATTAATTAGTTTAACACTGCATTCATTTGATCATTTATTGTATAGCTGTATGTGTTAGAACAACATGGATTTTGATACCAAACATGCCTCCACTAGATTTCAAAGTTCCTTAAGCACCACAGTCATATTTGGTAAAGTACTTCATATAATGTTATATAGACAGTAGGTTCTCATTAAATGACTTGCTGACTAATCTATACATCATTTCTTTCTTCAGGCTTTGCTTCACTTCTGGGTCATGATTGTTCTACTTACTTATACACCAGAAATGCACCATGACCATCCAACTGGCAAATGAACTGAGCCAGAGTGTCGAAATGATGAATCTTTTTTTCCCCTGGACTTTGAATCTGCAAAAAGTCTGTTGCCTGAAATGTTGAAGAAGGGCATATATCATTACCTGTTTTAGTACTACTTTCAATTTTTAAATTATTGAAGAAATACTATGCTCTATTATTTCTTCCTCTGATTTAAAAAAAATGGTAACAGTTTATTAGAAAAACACATACGTTCAGCTTAACCTTTGCTTTTCATAAAGTTAATGGCCTAGTGTGATACCACATATATAATGGGTTTTCATAAATACACCAGGCTAGACCAAGTTGGCATAGCAGATACTGTATTTTAGGTCATTACTGATTATGGGCTATAATCAGGGAAACTAATTGTATTTAGATATATAAATAAAAGTTTTAGTTACTCTGTCTGCATTTGCATTTCCATGTTTTTTTACTTTGTAAATATCTCCCCTTCTTCATGGTTAAAGGCCTGATTGACTGGTGCAATATGTTTTCATAAATACAGGAATAAAACCTAATGTATATCTTTTTCTTTCTCTTTTTTTTTTCCCTAAGAATTTCGTGCTGTTCAATCTAATATGCCTTCCCAAATGATATGATAATTAACATAACAAGGGTTGACAGACTGTGGCACTAGTATTGGAGCAATAAGTTATGTTTAAAACATTCTCCAGTTGCTTCTTTTTTTTGTTTTCTCCACCTTCTTTCTCCTCCTGTTTTCTTTTGCTTTGTCCTCTTCCTTTTTACTATCTTATTTTTCCTTCTCCTTTGTCTGTGGTGAATGTGAAAATGGCTTAGCTCCAATAGTGACACTCAAGAATTAAGCCTGTTTTGGTAACTACTTGTGCCTTCACATTTTTATACTCACACAAAGGGGTTATCTAGTTACATTGTTATTTGGAAATTTGATTTTTTTTTTTTTTCCTTTTAGAATTTAGTGTAGTGAGCTTTGCAACTTTCTACTGCATACCCGAGTTGTTGTGGACACTTTATGATGATAATATACTTAGACATCTTACTTTACAGTTGCTCTCTTCCTAAGGTATATCTATTTTAATTAAAATCTTGTTTGGTGGTTAATAGAAACACAAAACAGATAATTTTAACAGTTTCTGCTTCGATATTACCATAGATAAATAGGAATGCTAATTACCACACAAAAATATCTGTGCTTCTCATTTGTCATTAAGAAAGGAACCTTTAAAAGTGACTTTAAAAATGATACATGGACCTAGTTTTGTGTGAAATTGGACAAAAAGATTAATGCTATAAAAAGTGATGTTACTTGTGATATAGGATTTGGAGGTGTGGAAACATCCATAGTTAGCCCCTGAAGTTGTCAGATGCTTCTTTCTCAGGTATGATAGTCCATCACATGCTGAGTTGTGATGCCAAGTTTGATGCATGGGTGGAATAAAGTAATAGTTCAAAAGCATTTAAAAATATTTGGATGTGAATTTTTGTAAAGAGCTTTCTGGTTTTAAAAACAAGTAGAGACATTTCTTAAAAATGATTAGAAGCAGCTTGCATACTTAACATGAAAACTACCATGTGTCTTATCATTGAATATTGCCAAACTCCTTCCTCATGGCCACCTGCCTTTTGTAGGAAGTCTCTAAATCTTTTGCTCAATCTTTATACATTTTTGGCTTTTGCCAAGTGTTTGACAGAAAATTTCCTGGATCATACTTATGTAGTGTCTCCAATTTCTAAGTTCTTGGCTCTTGGTACTAAAATTATTTGTTTGGATTTATATAATTCCTACTCATCCACTTAATCTCTAGTAACCTATGGCTTCCAAAACTTAAAATAGCATCTTGTTAAACCATCAGTTTTATTAAAATGATTTACTTTTCTGAATAGAATCATATTCATTCTGCAATGTGTATACGTGATATTTGTGATTGTCTTACCAGTTCAAAAATGGTCTTTTAAAAATTCCTTAGTCTTTTTCCTTTTACCCAAAATGCACTGCTTCTATTAAAAAAAGACTTCTCATAAAAGCATTGGGTGGGTTTTTTTTTTTATTATTAATAGTATTTGGTGGATCAAATGTAAAGGCAGCTTCTTACCTTATTGTAA
The DNA here is from genome assembly GCF_902635505.1 of Sarcophilus harrisii. Classification (NCBI taxonomy): domain Eukaryota; kingdom Metazoa; phylum Chordata; class Mammalia; order Dasyuromorphia; family Dasyuridae; genus Sarcophilus; species Sarcophilus harrisii. Next base: position 281,821,677 of record NC_045427.1, read on the forward strand.
GGAAATGTAATATTATTGAAGGGCAGAGATTAATTTGTTTTTTGATTTTTGTGTTGCCAACAATAGTGGTGCTTCGCAGATAATAGACATTTAATAAATGCTTGTTAAATTGAATTGAATCTCAAAGTTCTCAGACCCTGACATTTAAGCTGTTCCTTTGTGACTTTACACAGGTCTTTAGCCAGATAACTGAATTGTCTACCTTTTTTTAGTGACTAGGCCTATGGTTTTGGCAGGGGATGGTTTTTAAGTATCTGGTACCAGTTAACCTCTAACAGTGGAATAATAACTCATGTGTTTAACACTGTTGTGTCTCAAAGCTTATACAAAATTTTCCTCGCAATCTTTGTGTGGTTTTGATAAATGATATAATAGGCTCAAAAAACTTATGCTTTTCATGTTTATAAGTGGCAGAGCCAGGAACCCAAATCACCTTACTCAACAATATACCAAGCTTAAAAACAAAAAAACAAAAAAAACAATATACCAAGCTGACAGCAGCTAATTGGCGCAGTAGATAGAGTATCACCCCTAAAATCAGGAGGACCCAAGTTCAAATCCAGCCTTAGACATTTACTATATGTGACCCTGGGCAAGTCATTAACCTTGATTGCCTCTAAAAACAAAATGTATGGAATACGGGAATATGTTTTGCATTCAAGGGAAATGTCTCAGCTATATCTAATATAACAATACAAATAGTCTGGTATTTGGTTAGGCCTTGCAAAGCACTTTATATGTTTATCCCGAGTAATGGTAAAAGGAAATAACTGTACCCAGAAAGAGGCAGAACATGACCCCTAAAAGAAGTAGGTTCATTGTTACCTGGCATTTTTGTTTTTGTCCCTATGATCCCTGATCAGCCTGTTTAGAATGTGTTAAATTTTGGCATTTCATTCTTTCTGTATGTAGTAGATATTGAACATTGTAAGAAGGGACATGAAAATTTCAACTTGACCCATCATGTCAGCGCCTACCTGAAGAAGAGAGATTCTGATACCAATCATGAACTTTCCCAAATTAGTAATTCCTACTTATTCTTTGATCTGTTCCTAATTGGGGTTGCCTTTAAAATTGATTAAGCAAAAGTTAATGAGAAAAAATTGATTAACAACCTGGGTACTAATAGTCTATCTCATTGAATTGAAATTATTCCATTTCCTCCAATTATCTGTTAGGAAAATATTTAAAGTTACTCTTATTAGTAAAATGGAAAAACTTCTTGGGCAATCAGAGGCCTTTAGTGTTGAGATGGGATTAAACATTTAGTATGAAAGTTTTAGTGTTGAAATAGGGTTAGGAGGAATTCAGGTCCCTGAGTTTTTCATAAAAATAATTTGAAAAGGCAGGAAATTAAATGTACTGTGTCTTCCTGACTATTTTCCCTGTCTCTTTATCTATCAAGAACATTAATTGTGAGGATGATACTATTTAATAGTATGCTGTGATTGGTTATCTCCATTTTTGGTGAAGGAAATTTGGGGAGGCTAAGGAGAGAATGAAGACAAGAGATATTTGGATGTGATGCTTATTAATGTCCCTATCAACTTGAACAAAGTTGGCCTGGAGTTGGTACTGATCTAGACTGGGTCTCATACTGAGTAGCAAATAAGCTATACACTGTCATGAGAGACAAGGTGGTTTGGTGGAAAGAGTACCATTGGATTTTGAGTAAAAAGACCTGATTTTAAATCCCTGCTCAAGGGCAGCTAGCTAGGTGGTGCAATGGATAGAGCACCAGCCCTTGAAGTCAGGAGGACCTGAGTTCAAATCTGGTCTCAGACACTTAAAGTCTCAGACACTTAACACTTCCTAGCTGTGTGACCCTGGGCAAGTCACTTAACCCCAATTGTCTCAGCAAAAAAAAGAAATATGCTTAGCTTTTAATAACTATGATTCCTGTCGGCTCACTCCTCAGTTTCCTTCACTAGTTAGTCTTATGTATTAGTCATATTTATGTATTTTCCAAAGCTCTTTGTGTCCCTTTTTATATATTCATTATAATAATCTCATTGATTCTCATGAATTTAGTTAACCTAAATCAATATAACTAGCCATACTTTTATCTTTTGAGTCCTAGTCCTGCATCAATAATTTGCCTATTAGACATTTCAGATTGTTCCATACTCATCTCAAGCTCAACATGTACAAAGCAATTCTCTTTTCTTCCAAACTAACCTTTGGACTCCCTTTTTCACTCAAGGGTACCATTGTCCTTTTAGTATCTGGTTTATAGCCTCAAAGTCATTTTGACTCTGCATACACACATACACTCCCACTATAGTTTGCTGAGTTTTACTAATTCTATCTCACCACCATCTGGCTTCCATTATTCTTTCACAGGCTCTCCTTAGTTTAAATCCTCATCATCTCTGGCTTAGACAATGGCCTCTGCAGTCAAAGTAGTATTTCTAAAGTCTAACCACATCACTGCTTTTTGCTCAGCAACCTCCACCTAAGCTTCTTTTTATTTCTAGGATCAATCTCCCCCAATCTCTCTAGTTTTATTTCCAAGTTTAGTTCAAATAACTACTTACTATGTGAGATTTTTTCTGACACTCATCTCCCCCAGATGCTGGTGCTTCCATTCTCTTCAAATTACCTTATGTTTATTTTGTATGTTCTTAAATGTATGTTTATCATCTCCCCGTGATAGGATGTAGATTTCTTGAGTTTAGGTACTGTTTCATATGTTTTTTTGGTATTCTCCAGTGCCTTGTGTAGGTGCTAGCACATAGGTGTTTAATACAAATACTTGTGATAATACCTCTGGGCTTCATTTTCCCATGTTTAAAAGTCAGGGTTTTAATCGGTGATTTCTAAGGAATCTTCCAGTTCTAATCTATGACAAAATAAGAAATGTTCAGATTCTGTTTCTGAGACAGCCCACTAGTTAGAGGGAAGTGATAGAGCTAATAGAATCCATTAAAATGGTCTATGATTCTGGCAATTATTATGACTTTATATGCTTAGGTTTGCAAATCTGGAAGTCCTTAGTTTTCTCTTAGGTATTTCACCTTCAGGTAAGTAACTTCATTCATGTGGTCTGAATGACAAAATGCATACCTTAATATATTTTGAAGAATGGAACCTTGGGTATTTCTTTAGTATTTTAAAGGTCTAGGATTTCATCACTTGAATACAAATCTCAATCCATTCCATGCCTTTTTAATTAGAATCCAGGAGTTTCTGTGGCCAGCCTTTTCCTGATGAGACCCTTGGAAGTTAGCTAGTCTTGGTCCATGGGTGATACAGTACATTACTAAATCCATATTCTAAGCCTTTCTCATTCACTAGGACCTGATGGAATTTACCTTTTGCCAGCATAAAAAAACTCAGGGCTGCTTTTGTGCCTTAATGAGCCATCAACTTCACAGAGGATCGATTTTCCACTCAGTTACAATTAAAGTTTTGGTCTTTAAAGGGGCAAGTCTTCAACTATCTAGACAATCCAGCTCTCCAGAATGACTCATTCTCCACTTGCCTCAAATAGCTGAAACTATAATTTTTTTAATAATCATGTCTTGAAACAGTATTATCAGGAACTTTATAGGTCCTGGGCTTTTCCCCACTTCCTCTCTTCATAGAAATGGACAGGGAAGCTCCAGGCTGCAGCAATCATCTTTCTCGATTACAACAATGTATTTTGATTTGTTTGCTTTGGAGTAAATTCCAGGTGAGTAAATGTAACAGGGTAGCAGTTCTTCAGTATGGTAACCAACATGAACATGATGATGCACTAAAATAAAGCTTTTCAAGAGCTTAATGTCATATTCTTGGGAAGACTTGACTTTCCAATAGCTATTAATCATTGGAGAAAACTCTACATATTCAAGTATTCATTAGTCACTGGGGAGAGTTGGGGGGATGACTTATGATCTGAGTAAACTAATGCATGTCCACATGGAAAAAGCAGGTTTTTGTTTTTTTTTAACCTATATGCATCTAATGTGTTTTTCTTGAGTGATTTAGATTCAGACTCAGTCACCCAAGCAGGAAGCTGGCTTGATTTAGCAGAAGGTAAAAACAAATTGAGCTTCAATTTCAACCACTAAATGGGATGTTTTAAAAAAAGATGCCTTTGCAAATGACATTAAATAGTTGAATAAAGAGCACGAACATTAAAGTACTGAATAGTTTTTTTAAAATGAGATATGTGATTTTATCTGCATTGTGACCTCCTTCCACCAAGGCAGATCTGCACCTCATTTGAAGTTTATGGTCTTTAAAGAATTGTCTGTGGACTAAAGGTAAATGGCTAATTCCAACCCGCTATGTCCCAGGTGCCTTTCTGCCTCCTTATTTCACTAAAGGTTTCTGACATCTCACCAAAGGATGAAGGTGGTTTCTTGGTCCTTGAAGGTCAGATCAGTGAAACAAGATCATGCAGACCACCAAGCCAGCAAGGCTGTGAATATGGGCTTGTTGATAGGAGCCTGAGGACCAGTTCAATTAATAAAAGGATCACCACCAGAAAAAGTATCATCCAGTAAAGAATCATTTTGGCCACAGAAATTTATAAACATCCTAAAATCAAGGAATAGATAAATGAAAAAGGTGTTGATGAAATTCTTTTGTGTTAAACATTGGAGATACACAGACAAGGAAGGAATAATTAGGGAGAAATTCAGGAGTACAAGAAAGGTGAACATGATCTGGAAAATAAGGGGAAGCTATTTGAAGACCTAGTTCTGGGAAATTCAAGGGAAAGACTTGTGGATTCGATGGGAGAGGGTAAAGAAAGTAGTCAGAGTTGAGATGGTATGATTTAGTAACTGAAAATAAAGACCTAATTCTGACTAAGATACAGCAAAAATTCACCTATCAGAACTCAGGGACAGAGTCCTAATGGCTTAGGTGGACAAGGGGGAGGGATTATGCAGAGGTTACAATCTATGTCAGAAGAAAACAACCCATATGGATAAATGTGCAGATGATCTGAGTTACTAAAGTGAGCATAAGCAGCACTTTGAATGCTAGGCCAGCATATCAGAACTGGAAGAAGTCACGTAGGCTATGTAGCCCATTTTCCAGAAAAGAGGATGTGACAACTCCAAGGTTTCAAAGCTAGTTATATGCTTGCTTGCTTGATGTCCTCCTCAAAGAGAACCAAAATGGCATCACTCTGTTAAGAGTCGAATCGCAGACGAGCTTGGAGTGCTCTGCCACAGGTTGGACACAAATAGCCTCTATGAACATTTGGGGTAGCTTCTCTAATTTTGCACATCATGTGTTTCTTTTGGGCTAATTCAATTCTGTTTTGCTCATAGAATACATCACCACCTTAATGAAGGCATGCCATGCTGGGTGGTCCTGTGCCAGTGTCTCCCATGTCATATGATTGATTCTAAAGTTTTTTTTAATTATGGCAAGTAATCCAATATGTGTTAAACATGGTAGAAACATATGTTAAATCCAATATATGCATACATATACAATTGTGCTGCACAAGAAGAATCAAATCAAAACAGAAAATGAGAAACAAAATGCAAGCAAACAACAAAAAGTGAAAATGCTGTTATGATCCATGCTCAGTTCCCACAGTTCTCTCTCTGGATGCAGATGGCTCTCTTCATCACAAGTCTATTGGACTTAGTTCTGAATCATCTCATTGTTGAAAAGAGCCACGTCCAATAGAACTGATCATCGTATAGTCTTCTTGTTGTCGTATACAATGATCTCCTGGTTCTGCTCAATGCACTCGGCATCAGTTCATGTAAGTCTTTCCAGGCCTCTCTGAAATCATCTTGCTGATTGTTTCATACAGAACAATAATATCCCATAACATTCATATACCATAACTTGTTCAGCCATCCCCCAACTGATGGGCATCCGCTCAGTTTCCAGTTCCTTGCCACTGCAAAAAAGGGCTGCCACAAACATTTTTGCACATGTGGGTTGAATCTAAAGTTCTTAAGAGATGTCTCAAAAGTGTCCTTGTATCACTTTTTCTGGCACCTTGTGAGTGCTTGCCCTGTGTGAGTTCTCCATAAAATAAAACTTTTTGGCAAATGTACATTTGTCATTTGTGTGGCCTGCCCAGTGGAGTTGCACACTCTGCAGTAGTTGGAATGCTTAGCAGGTGAGTTTGAGAAAGGGCCTCAGTGTCTGGTATCTTATTCTGCTATTGGAGATCTTCACAATCTTTCTAAGAATTCAAATGGAAGTGATTCAGTTTCTTGGCATGGCACTGGTGGACTGTCCAAGGTTCACAGGCAGAAAATAATGAGCTCAGCTCTGTAGACCTTCAGTTTGGTGGTCAGTGTAATATCTCTTGTTTCCCACTCTTTCTTTTAGAGTCTCCCAAACACTGAGCCAGCTCTGGTAATGCGTGTGTCAATCTCATTATCAGTGTGGGCATCCCTGGGAAGTACCTGCCAAGGTAAGAGAACTTAATCCACAGCACTCAAAACTCCACCTAAAGTGATGGTTCCACATGTGGATGACTTATGAAGGATCTGTGTTTTCTCAGCCAAAATTAGCACAAACTGCATCAGAGAAAAAACGGAATCCAGGTCTCATTTCTAGCTCCATTTATACCATATATTGGCAACCTTGTTTATCTAAGTGTTTAACAAGCAAAGAGCAAAAAGAGCTCCTGAATATTTATAACTTTTGATCCAAAGTACATAGGCTAAAGCTATTAATAGTACTTCTTCATAAGAGAGCCTCCTAAACACACTCAGAGCCTGTTTTTTAAAAAACAATTTTTATTGATGTGTTTGGCTTTTTTATTACATCTCCAAAATTTCTCCTAGTATCCACTTCCCTCAGTCAGTCACTCCATATAATGAATATTTTTTTCTTTTATAACCTTTGATTCAAAGGAGCAATTGTATAGGACTCTCTCCTCATTGATGAAGGGCAAGCAGAGTTAATGCACTAGAAACAGGAGAAACCCAAGCCCTTAAGAGAGTAAAACTATGCTGTTCCAACTTCTCATTTGAAGGAAGAGAAAGACCCTGGGTAAAACCTGACATGTAGAAGAGCTCATGTTCTCCATCATGGCTCCATTTCCAGCTTGCTATACTAGTCTTCAGTGATTTCCACTTAAGTGAGATTTGAGATTCTCTCATTTGATTGAACTAAATTTCCTTACTACTCAAAAAGAGAGCTCATTCACTCTATATTTTGTCTTATACTGTCTTGTATTGTAATATCAGAGAAACTGAGGCAAGACAGAGATTAATTTTTAATCTTTAATGTGGAGAGTTTAGACTAACAGATCAAATGGAACTTGTCCAATCATTCAGCACTGAGGAACTGAGGCAGGGAACTCATATAGGGTTTTAGCTGACTAGGGTTTGCAAATATATAATCTGAATATACAATCTTATAGGGAAAACAAAGGCAGATAAGAGGGGCAAGAACACTGGGAGGACAGACATAATTCCATAATTCTAGGAAAGGATCCTAACTTAATCCTGACAGGATAGGGGTCAAGATAGGGTTGAGGGCAGGAGATAACGAGGCAAGGGGCAATACTCAAACAGAGGGGGAATTATCCTAGCAAGGATTGAGATAAAGCACCTGGAATTTATGATATAATGGTATGATCAGAGCTTATATTCTGACTCAATTCTCCCAATCCTAATGGCAAGGAAGAGGGGTGGCCATAAATTTTTTATTCAGGGTATAACAATATAATTCCTTAGTTGTCTTTTTGCTGTCCACTTGGGAAAAAAAAGTTTATTTGCAATTAGCTAAGTGCTACTTAAACCTGAAAATTATTTTCCCTTGACTAACAGTATTTAGGGAGGCAGATTTAATTCTAAGCCAGTATCTTTTCTTTCTGAAGAGAGCAGGATGGCTAGCCTTTGACCCCAAGAGGAGGCTGCTTTCCTTCCTGGCAGGAATCAGTCCTCCATGGAGAGGATTTGGGGAAGGAGAAGCTATAAAAATATCTTTTCTTCCTAAGAGCCACATCTATAGACAGACTCATAGGGACACATATAACCTATATGGGCAAAATAAAATGTCACTCCACACATGAAATGCTTAGTTTTTAAAAAGAAAAAAAGAATGAAAAAAAACCCCAGCAAAACTGACAATAGTTTGCGCATATGTGAAATGTACCACACACACCTGTGAAGTGTGAGAGTGGGGATTGTCTTCTCATATTTATTCTTTGGGGTCATGTTTGTTCTTTCTGGCAAGATTTATTCATGATTGTTTTACAATGGTTCTTATTATATCGTTATAGTCCTTGTATATATTGTGTGTACTTCACTGCCAATTTCCAAATTGTAAATTCTTTCCAAATTTCTTTATATTTCTTGTTTCTTATTAAACAATAATATTCTATTCATGTACCATAATTTGTCTGAGCATTTAAGTGGCACAGTGGCAAGAATATCAGGCCTCTAGTTAGGAAAACACTTTTTCCTGAGTTCAAATATGGCCTCAGATCCTTACTAGATGTGACCCTGGGAAAGTCACCCAACCCTATTTGTTTCAGTTTCCTCATCTTTAAAATGAGTTGGAGAAGAAAATGGCAAACCATTCCTGTTATCTCTGCCAAGAACCCCAAATGAGGTCATGGACATTATAAAATGACTGAACAACAAAAACCCCAATTTGTTTAGTAAATGGACAGCTTACTTTGTTTCTAAGTTAATGAGCATTTACTTTGTTTCCAATTCATTGGTATAAATATTTTGGAGTATATAGTACTTTCTTCTTATCAATGACTTCTTTGAGATGTAAATCTAAGAGTGGGATCTCTGGATCAAAGAGTATGGACATTTTTGTCTTGTTAGCAAATGGGAAGTTCTTTCCTAATTATATTTTCTGCTTTATCACTGAGTTATTAAGTTCCATTGTCCCTGATTCTCCCTTGTCTGTTCTATTGATCTACCCTAATTTTACCAATCCCAGGAGTTTTTGATGATTATTACTTTATAATACAAAATGACATCTTGAAGCACCATTTTTCTCCCTTCATCTCTACTTCTTTTCCTAAAAAAAATTTTCCTTGATATTCCAAATATCTTATTTTTCTAAATGAATTTTATTATTTTTTATCATGTTCTGGAAAGTATCTCTTCCTATCCTTCTATTTGTTCTTTTAAAAAAATTTTTTCTGGTTATACATATTATATTAATTTTTAAATACACATTTCTTTATGAATCATATTTAGAGAGAAAAATCAGAATAAAAGGGAAAAACCATGAGAGGAAAAAAATAGAAGAAAAAGGGAAAAAAATGAACATAACATGTGTTGATTTACATTCAGTGTCCACCTATTTGTTGTTAATGAAATTATTGCTCAAGGCAATTCTTGAACTATAGTTACAGAGATGTCACCCTGCAGAGGGGATTTCCTTATTTGGGAGTTCTTCATATCATTAAAAATATTTTAAGTGTGACAAAGTGTTCTATATCCATAATGTCATTTTTTATTATTAAAGCTTTTTATTTTCAAAACACATACACAGATAATTTTTCAACACTGACCCTTGCATAGCCTTGTGTTCCAAATTTCCCCCTCCTTCTCACTCCCTCCCCTAGATGGCAAGTAATCCAATATATGTAAATATATTTGTACAATTCTCTTCCTGCACAAGAAAGATCAGACCAAAAAGGAAAGAAAATGAATTTAAAAAAATGCAAACAGAGTGAGAATGTTATGTTGGGATCCACATTCAGTCCCCATAGTTTTCTCCCTGGGTGTAGATGGCTCTCTTCATCACAAGATCATTGGAACTGGCCTGAATCATATCATTGTTGAAGAGAAGATCAGAATTGATCGTCATATAATATTGTTTTGCCATGTACAATGATCTCCTGGCTCTTCTCACTTCACTTAGGACGTTGTCATTTTAAACTTGATGTCAATCCTGTGAGAGAGGTACTACAGTTATTAACCTTCTTTGTAGATGAGGAAACTGGGGCTCAGAGAATTTAAGTAAATTGTCTAAAGTCACAAAGTTAGCAAATATCAAAGGCAGAATTCAATTCCAAGTCTCCCTGATTCTAAAACTAACCTTCAAGCTCACTGTTATATAATTCTAACTAGAATGATTAGCTTGTATCCTTGCTGATGAAAGCAGATTAAAAAGTGTTTTGGGAGATTATTACATTATAGATAGATAGATAGAAGATCAATGAAAGGCAATGGAAAGGTGTCTAGTGAGTGTAGGCAGATTACAGCATGTGTGTGTGTGTATCTGTGTGTGTGCCAAGCAAATCAAATCTCCCATAGTCTATGCTTCCAAATGTATGTCTCATTCTACATATTAAATACATCACTTCTCTGTCAGGATACATAGCACAAATCATTTTCTATCCTCTGGAATCATGATTGGTCACTGCATTGTTCAGACATTTTAAGACTTTCAAAATTATTTTTATGATATTATATGAATTATTCTCCTGGTTCTGCTTATTTTACTCAGTCTTCCGAGGTTTCTTTTAATCCATCCTTTTTTGTAATTTCTTTAAAAATTTTTTAAAAACTAAATACAAAATAAAAAAAATAGGAAAAAAATACAGAAAAGGAAAGCAAAATAAAATATTGCCATGTGCCCAGCAGAACATCAGGGAGGATTCAAAATATATAACAATATATTTCCATTTCAAGAAATTATAATAATAGAAGAGATCATATTCATGAATGTTCATCTTTCCTTTGTTTCCTTGCAAGTTATTGTTTTGTTCTCTGCTGTGCAATTCTTACTTTATTGTTTTTTCCCCTTTCATCCCCTCCCACCTCCCCTAAGAAGGCTACAGTTAAGCATATATATATATATATATATATATATATATATATATATATATATTCACCCACTCACATACCCACACATATTCATATACATACATGTATATCTACATACACACATGTATACACCTACATATATATCTTCCAACATATACTCAGACACATATATACACATATATTTACCCATGTATAAACATGCATCTAAAATAATATTAATATGACTGACATATAATGTAGATTTTTCTCTTGATTGAATATTTAACTTTGTCTAAAATCAATAATTACTAGCCCTACTTTTTTTCTATTAAATTCTACTCTTGATCCTTGTAGTTTTTGTGTATATCTCATATTTCCTATCCCTGCTAACTCTTCTACTTTGATTCTGCTCCTTAACTTGCCTTGCTATTATTACTTAACCTCACCCTACCCATGGACCCCTTCTTTATCTTCTCTCCCCATTCTTTCCTTCCCTCTTCATCTCATTCCTATTAATCTATATACTTTATCTCACTCCTGTTAATCTAAACACCCTTCTGTTCCCTACCTTATCCTATGCCATCCTTCTCCTCCCTCCCATTTATCCCTTTCCCATTAAACTAGGCATCCTTTTATACCCACCTTATCCTTTATCCCTTGTCCATTAATCTATACACCTTGTCCTACTGCCATAAATCTACACGTCTTTTTTTATACCCTACCTTATCCTATTCCTTCCCCCTTATTTTGGAGGGTGTTATACCCTTCATGGTATATATGTAGTGTTGTTGCCTATTTAGCCCATTTCTGAAGTGAGTAGATTTTCAGAACTATGAGGCCTCTAAAGCCCTCTAATGCCTCTTTGTATATTCTTCTACATCTCCTTGTATAACATAATTACTATTTTTACCTTTTCCTAGCCAGTTTTTCTTTTTTAGAACCAGATCATACTCAACTCTGTCCCAATCTTTCTTTTGAGCTACCCAATTAATGTCAGTCTTAAACCTAGAGTATACCTTTCTACATAAAAAAAAAAATTGTCCATGTTAAGTTTCTTGACATTAATCTTTGATATTGACTCTTATGTTAAATTTTCTATTAAGTCTGGATTTGGTTGAGACAAAGTCCTGGAAATCTGCAAGTTAAGTTTGAATGTCCTTTTTCCCCCCAGTTCAGTATTGTAGATAATTTTGCTGGAGATGATGCTTTTGACTACAAGCTTAGCTATTTTAGTTGTCAATATATATTATTCCAGGACTTTTGGTCTTTTAGTGTGGCTGCTGATAAATCCTGTACAATTCTAATTGAATATGCTGTAGCGTATATAAATTGTGTTAAAGGTTGTTAAGGTTTTAAATCAATTAATTTTAAATTAAGGTTGTTTTTAAATTAAGGCTGTTCTTTTAGACATAATACTATTGCCCTTAATAGATTATAGTATAATGTAAAAACAGCTTCCATGGACACCAGGAAACCAAAAAATTCATGTGACTCACTTTATATTGAGAGAATTCATTTTGTTATGGTGGTCTGGAAACAACCCTGTAATGTCTCTGAAGTATGGCTATATTGAATTCACCCAGGAAGAAAGGAGAAAATCCTGGAAGTTGGTAGATAACCAATTGGTTGGGAGAATGTAGATTGAGAACCCTCACAAGAAGTAAGGTTTGTGAGTGGTGGAGATAAAAGGACAAAAGAGCAAAAAGTATTTCCACTGCCCCCCAGTCTCAACCAGTGATTCCAGGGTATCAATGAAAGTGCAACCAGTGCTGGAAAGGACTGATGATTATGGATTTTGCGGGGAAATTAGTGGTACCAAAAAGGGAGTTTTCAATGATCTTTTCCATTTTTACCCCTGCTGGAAAACTGATTTAGTAGAATAGCTCTTTCCTAGGGATAATAGCATATACTGGCCATTACTGCATTAGCTACTTAGCTATTGGTATGGTAATTATTAAACAAATACCATCTCGAGGTATATGAAGCCCTTTTCTACTTATAAGGAAATTTTATTTTGTCTCTAGGGTAATTTTAGTTTCTATAAATAATTCCTGTAAGTAGGCATGGGTGTTTTGTAGACAAGTACCTATTTTTAAAGCCATTTTCACTTTAACTTTTTTCTTATAGTCACGCAGGCTTCTTTTGGGGTTTATGTAGATTTTTTAAATGACTGTGTCCTAACTCTTACATCCAAAGCCGAGAATGCTGAGGGTCATCACAAACATTTCTCTGCTTGGATTTGTAGAAGAGCCATTGAAACTGAAAGAGGTCAAGCATGGTCTGGGATGGGGCATTTTCTGCCTAGCATATATATATATATAACCTGTGGCTTATCAAAAATGCCACAAAATACCAAACATCACCTTTTTGAAGATAGAGTAATGGGGCTTTGTCTGGGTAGCAGGTGAACTGTGGGTCACACTTCTTCCTACTGCCAACCTTCACCCTGGATACCATGAGTGCCATCCCCTGGAAGCTGCCTGGGAAGTTAATCCCTAACTAGGACAGACTCTCTTCTGCCTCCCCCTCCTCCTGGGCTACTCCCCCGGGGCTGCCTAGCATGCATATACAACTCAGGCAGAGTTTGCAGTTCCTCTTCTCCCCCCACATACTTTAGAGATTGTTCAGCATAATTACACCCCACTGGGACACATTGTCTTCTTCAGCTCTCTTCCCTGTCTCCCCAGGACTACTTGACCTTAATCTGCCCAACACCACTAAACCTTCTTTCTCAGTAGCAACACTGCTTATAACTCTTCCCTAAGCCTTCTTCCTTTCCAACTGAACTTGCCCAGAATTGCTATAGTTCTGTTTCTGGGGTCTTAGTTTTTTCTTGTGTAAAATAAGGATTGAGATGATTTATAAACGCTGTTCCATCTCCAGCATCAGATATTCTATGTTTTAAGGCACATGTCTCTGCCTTAGCATTCTGCACTCTAAAACGCCTTCTGGTTCTAGAAAAACGATGTTACTTAATCTTTGGCACTGCAGAAAGCACATACTGTTCTTAGAACTGCCTCAGTGTTTCATGAAGAACGTCAGCTACATTGAAAGAGTCAGACACAAGTATTGGTAAACAGAGCATCTTGGTTAACGGGATGTGAGCCAAATATCTATCTTCCCCCAGAAGAAAGGAGGTGTCCCCTCACTGCCTTCCAAGGATAGAGATGGAAGACTTACCAATTAAGGGCTGCAAAGCCTCCTAAGTGCATCAGCATGATTTGCCTTCTGGTGAAAAGAATGGAAGAGTTGGATAGGAAAGATTTTAGGTTACAGAGCAGGGAATAGATATTGGGGACTTGTCAGGCTGGAGAGGGGAAGGCTCCTGAGCAGGGCTGTTTGTTCCCTGATAGAGAGGTGCCCTATAAATAGATAAACCTACAATTATACCCCTTCTCCCCCACACTCTTGCAGGATCATAGAATCATAAATCTAGAGGGATCTCAAGGGATATATATATATATATATATATATAGTCCACTACTCACAGTTAAGTGACTTGCCCAAAGTCATATTGGTAAGAATGTTAAGAGGAGGATTTGAATTCACATCCTCTGATTTCAGAACCATTACTCTTTCCACTATAGACATTCAGAACCATTACTTTTTCCACTATACACACTGAGTATAATCATATAAATATCTTTGTATGTACATACATACGCAAATAACATTTAAATAAATTAACAATAAATAACTGTTCAGGAACAAAATTTTCAGATTCTGGTGATATAAAAGATGAAAGATTATTTTAATAATTTGCACATGGTAAGGCCTTAATAAATATTGCTGAATCAAAATTGGTTTAATACGGAGCAATTAAAAAATTTTTTTTTCATTTCATAAGGTTTCCTAAACTGTTCCAAAATGAATGCTGAGCAGCATGTATCTGAAGAAGTGAGAAGGACCTGAGTCCTTTTCCCTAGAAGGTTTTTTAAATTACTTTGTGTTTTTTCCCAATTTGTCAGCTTTCCCATTGGTAGAAAACAGTTGTTATAATTGATGCTAGATGAAATAATAGCTAGAAGGAGGTGCATACATAAATTAAGCATATTTTCCCAGAGAATGCTTGGACTTGTTGCAGATGAGTGTGTAAGCTTTTTTTGAGTAAGATTTGTTGCATTCTTTTTAATTTGTATCCTCATTGCCTGGCACATGGTATGTGCTTAATAAATTCATGTTTACAGGCCTTGAAATTTTGATACAGGCCTTGAAAGAGATATCTTATTTTGAAAATTCTTTAGAATTTACTCTTTTTTTGACTAGGTAAAAGAGGCCATTCTCTGCCTCATTTCTTGTCTAGTCTAAATCTATGATGGGATATTGCCTCAGTCAAGCTGAGGTCTATTAAAGACCTTAGCTCAAAAAGATTATTGCATCCAGGGCCATGTCCAGTCTCCTGATCTATATCTTGCCACTGGACCCAGATGGCTCTGGAAGGGAGAGTAAGGCAGGTGACCTTGAACAGCCCTCCTTCCCTTAAATCCAATTCACTTGCATGTCAGGGCCTCAGCTCTCTGATGTCATGGACCTCTTCCAGAACAAAGGACAAACAACAACAATAAATCTAATTTTATTAGAGGCAACAGATTTCTGTTGCTGACTGAGGATAAATTTGTAACTTGTAGAGTCCTGGTTTGATGAAGATTCTGCTTCAAATTTATTTAAAGAAGTGAATAAAGCTATTGATCATCTTCTCAGTTAATGCTGTATTACTTGGGAAATGATCAAAGTTAGTTACAAGGTGATGGGAAGAAGAATCAATAATTGACAAACATTTATTAAACACCCTAATGTGCCAGGAACTGAACTAAGTGCTAGGGATACAGAGAAAATTAAAGACAGTCTCTACTCTCCAGAAACTCACAATGTAACATTAGAAACACCATGCAACTATTGGATGGGGGTTTTTGGAGTACCCCCAAATTATCTAACAGGAAGGTATCCTGAGTGGGCCTGCTTGGATATAACCAGATCCCTTAAGTGGGGGTACTCTTCATATCCTAAAGACCCTAGCTTATAAAGGCAAAGATCTCCCACTGCATCCAGGGCCATCTCCAGTTGTCCTGATCTATGTCTGGCTCCTATACCCAGATGGCTCTAGAAGGGAAAGTGAGACAGGTGACCTTGGACAACCCTCCCTCACTGAAATCCAACTCATCTGCTTGTCAGGGCATCCCCTCCCTAATGTCACGGTCCTCTTAGAGAACAAAGGGCAAACAACTATCTTTAAAAGACTGAGATGGCTTCTCTATGTCCTTTCCCAGCTTCTTTGGTATCTCCTCCTGACTTCTCCAGGCTTCCTAGCTTCAAAGTCACCATGGCTCAAACTCCTGGGTCCAGTGGAGATCAATCACAACACCAGAAACTGAGAAACAACTCAGAACAGGAACAATCAAAAGCAAACATTCCCAGATTCATTTCTCAGAGCTGGGGTAAAAGAAAGAGGAAAGAAGTCCTCCGACTGGTCCAGTTCATGATAGGACGCGGGGGTAAACCCCAATCTTCATCAGCAAGGAGCTCCAGGCAGAAAGGGAACATCCCAGGCTCACCAGTTTTAAAGAAAAATTCTATTCTGGCTATGCAGTCTATCAAAGGAGGCTATACCTACTCATGGAGAACATTGCTACTACCATCTCTGGAGATCTGAGGCTGGCCAAATTAGCTCCTTGGGGCACTTCCATGTCAGATAATCTGGGCATTTTCCAAAGGTCCCATTACTCTATGTACCAATTATATATATGCAGAATGAATTAGATAATCAGTAGAAGGAAGGCACTAGAATTAAGAGGGCTGGGGGAAAGCTTCCTAGGATTTTAGGTGGAACTACAAGGAAGCTACGATGCTGAGTCAAGTGGGGAGATTTTTCTATGCCTGGGGAACAGCCAATGAAAATGTTTTGAGAGGTTTTAATTTGAGAGGTATTCACAAAAGTAATGGCCATTTAAATTTGTTTCATTGGTTGTTCAAGAAAAAAGAAAAAAGCCTGGCCTTGGAGAGAAATTATAGAATCATCAAAGCAAATCTTCAGGATGAAGGACAGTTTTATAGATGATTTTTTGGTTGTGATTTTAATTTTCTGGGATTCTACAATATTTGGTTTTTACTTGAATCAGTTCTCACTTCATCCTCCCCTTTAAATTTTAAAATAGATTATATATACATATATATGTATGTGTATATACACATGTGCATATATATACATAAGTAAGAGGGTCTAGCACCTTTCACACATACTCAAAACTTGTATACACATATACACATATATAATCTATCTATATCACACAAAATTTCTATATAATGCATGTATATATGTTATATATACATATATGTTTTATATATGTATATATATATGCACATACACACACATATACTGTAACTCTAACATAGTGCTGTCATTTTGGTCCTCTTCAAGTATGAAGAACAACCAACCAACTACACACACATATTTGCAGACAGATACACATATATATGTGTGTGTATATGTATAGAAGTATATATATATATATATATATATATGAATATAAATAAGTATACATATGAGTATGTATATATACAAATAATATATGTGTTCGTATAAATGTCCATATATATATATGTGTGTATAAAATTTCAATCCCAAGCTACCCTCTTACTCTCTGGTTCTTATTCCTACATATGTGTGTGTGTACACACACACACACACAAATAAGTACTTATTTGGGATTGAAATTTTATGTCAAGCATCAATACTGTTGTTTTGTCTTTAAGTCTTTGTCTTTGCTTTCTTTAGGTCATAGACCTAGATCTCAGAGATCATCTAATTTAATCCCCTCATTTTACAAATGAATAAACTGAGGTCTAAAGAGATTAAATTGTCCCCAAGGTCATAATGTTAATAAATGTCAGATTTCCTCAGGTCAAGTGTCAGTCTAAAGGGACACCTCAATTCAATTCAAAACATTTATTAAGCACCTACTATGTGCTAGGCACTGTGCTAAGCATTGGGAAATAAATTCTTTGGTTGTCAAAAAGCAAATACCTGTCCTGTTTTTGAGGTTCGGTCTTTTGACAAAATTATAACATTATATTAAGAAGTAGTGTTCTTTGCAAATAAAGGTAACTTCTGCTTTGTCACTGAGCGGTAGTGCCTTTCTGTCACCTCAAAGCCTGAGATCTCTGAATCTGGGTCTGAAATTTTGGCACACAGATAGCTTTACAGGCAATCAGAACTTGTTTCAGTAAGTTAAAAGAAAAGTACATTTTCAGAACACCTTAAAAATTGGTAGTGACAGAAAATTGTTAATATCAAAAGTAATATTAACTGATATTATTTCTTGATCATCCTGGCAATGTCATGAATTCTAGCAATGTCCTTACATTCCTGCCCTAAAGGGCAGCTAGATGGCTCAGTGGATCAGGAGGACCTGAATTCAAATTTTGCCTCAGACACTTTCTGGCAAGTCACTTAATCCCACTGTATCCCAAATTAGAAAAAAAGAAAACCATTCCCAAAGATAACATAACTATTAGGTTGAATTAAACCATGCCCTAAGTCCCTACTCTAAAATATTGCCCTGTAAAGGAACCCAGCTCAAGCTGAATCTAATACTCTGACATCCTAATCCCTTCAGGTAGGATTCAAGGCAGGAAGGGCAATATAGCCCGAAGAGGTTTTTCTCGCTCAGATTTCTGGGGGTCATTGGCACCTCATGATCAGTTTTTGCTATTTCATACTATCTCCTCTCCTAATAGTATAAGAAATTGTGCATGATGCTTTGGGATTCTTTGGGAAAATCCTTTGGGCTCTGCACTCATGGCACATACCCTTGGAGATAGGGAGGGACAATTTGCCACCCTGTTATCTCAATTAAAGAGTCTTATTCTTATTCCTCAACTCATAAACGAGGAAAATAAGACCTGTTAATCTGGTCTACTGAAGGTCACAGAGCTAGTAAGTGATAGGAGTGAGCTTTATTTCCATTCCAAAGGCATCTTTCACCCCTGATGTAACAGAAGAAGGAAGAGGGCCAGAATTCATGCAGAGTTCAAATCCAGCCTCAGATACTTACTATTGACTTTGGACAAGTAACTTAACCTATTTCAGTTTCCTCATCTGTAAAATGAGGCTAATATAGCACCTACCTCCAAGGTAGTTTTGAGAACCAGATGAAATAATATTTGTGAAGTGTTTAATATAGTGTCTGGCACATAGTAGGTACTATATAAATCTAATCAATCTTGTGCTGCATTAAGAGGCAGATGGTCACAATTCTGCTCACTGTACTTTGCTCCATTTTTCTTTTTTTTTTTTGTCAGCTTTGCCAGTCTGATATGGAAGTAGTAGTAGTGGTTGGGGTGCCAGGAGTGGTAGTAGTAGTAGTAGTCACAATTGTAGTTTGTTTCCTTATCATTGTCTTAATGCTCTTGGTCCCTTCTGGGAGTGAGTTCTTCCCTGAACTAGAAATAGCTCTTGCATCCGAATTTGGATCCTGTCCAACTCCCCTTTGAAGAAATTTTCCCTCAGACTCAGTGATTGCCATGATTAGGGTTCAATGCCAATTCAAACCTTTCCCTCATGTTTGCTGCTCAGAGGCTAACCAAGTTGTTACTTGACCCAAAACCTCCCACCCTCTGCTCCCCTATCTCCAGATTCTAGAGACTTTAGAGCCTCAGCAAAACTTGGGTAGTTCACCCAAAAAGCTGACCTAGTCCGAGAGGAATTTGTAGCCTTGCAGGGGATGCAGGGTTGACTGCCACTGGAAACAGCCACTCATTCTCTGCCAAAAGTGATTCTTCCACCTTTTATGGGGAGGTAACTGATATTGCTGTGTTTTTAGCACAGAGAAAGTTGTTTATGAACCTCTCCACTTCTGGAGATTCCTCACCAATCAGGTTGAAGTGATTTCTGCTGTAATTTTTTTTTTTTTTAAGAGCACAGAACTATGACTATTAGAATTATACAACCCTGAATGTCATCATCATCTGAGATGGGGGAGGCATAAGGGAGACATAGTTAAATAAAAGTAGTTCTGAAAAGAACTGAGAGATGGGGGAGGCATAAATAGTAGTTATTCTAAAAACGATCTGAGGATTTTAATGGACTTCAAGTTTAATATAAGTCTGCAGTGGGATATGACAGCCAAAAAAATCTAATCAATCTTGTGTTACATTAAGAGGCGGGTGGTCACAGTTCCACTCACTGTACTTTGCTCCATTTTTCTTTTTTTTTGTCAGCTTTGCCAATCTGATATGTGAGGTTGAACCTCAGAACCGCTTTACTTTTCATTTCTCTAATTAATGATTTGAAATGTTTTTGTTTTTTTTTCAGATGGCTATAGTTTGGATCTCTTCTTTGAATCATATTCTCTGACCATTAATTAGTGAAAGATTTTTATTCTTTTACGTTTGAATCACACACATATGTATATATGTATATTTTTACATATGTAGATACAGTTATAAACAGATATATAAGTATAGAAAGAGATATATAGCTGTCTTGGAATGAGACTTTTATCAGAGAAATTTGCTGCAAAGATTTTTCTCCACTTAGCTGTTCCCTTTTCAATCTTTGTAGCATTGAATTTGTACAAAAAAATTTATGATGCAATCAGCATTATCCTTTTTTCTCCCTTCTATGATTTTCTCTATCTCTGGTAACGAAAGCTTCCCCTATCCATAGATATGTGGGTTGTGTAACCTTTTGGAGCTTATCTTGAGATAATGGTGTGAGCTATTGGTCTATATGTAATTTCTGCCAGATTGCTATCCAAAGTTCCCAGTAGTTTTTTGTCAAATCGTGAGTTTTTATTCTAGCAGTTAGGATCTTTAAGTTGATCAAACTCTAGGCTATTAAGTTCATTTGCTTCTGTTTGTTGTATAGCTAATCTGTTTTACTGATCAATCTATTACTAATTGGTACCAAATCATTTTGATGATTACTGCTTTGTAGTTTTGTCTAAAATATTGATTTGTTTGATTTCTTCCCCCCTCCCCTTTTTTCATTATTTCTTTTGAAATTCTAATTTTTTTGTCTCTAGATGAATTTTGTTATAATTTTGTTTAGTTCTAGAAAGTAATCCTTTGGTTGATTGATTGGCATGGCATTGACTCAGTAAATGATGTAGTATTATTTTTATTATACTGAATCAGCCTACTAAAGAGCAATTATTATTTCTCCAATTATTTAGGTTTGTTATTATAAAGAATAATGCTTTGTGATTATTATATTATTATGTGATATATTATATTATTATTATTGTGTTATTATATATTTACAATTCCTGTGTGTATCTTAGTAGATAGATTTCAAAACCTTTATGTATTTTGAAATTAATTTATATAGGATTTCTCTATCTCTCTGCCTTCTGGGTTTTCTTAGTAATATCTAGAAATGCTGGATTAATATGGGTTTGTTTTACATTCATATAATTTTTCAAGAACGTAATATATCAGCAGACTAACAAGAAAGCTTATTCAGAACTAGATTACTTGGTATTCTGTGGGGTTTTTATAAATTTTATTTTTTATAATGGCAAGGATAACAATGAGAAATAACATTTATTGTTATATAGTGCTTATATAGTGCTTGCTATGTACTAGGCACTGTGCTAAGCACTTTATAATTTTTATGTCTTTTGAGCCTTACAACAATCCTAGGAGATTGGTTGTTATTATGATTTCCATTTTAAGAAGCTCAAGCAGACAAAGGTTTAAATGACTTGCCCAGAATCACACAGCTAATAAATATCTGAGGTCATATTTGAACTTAGGTCTTCCAGAGTCCAGGTCTGATATTCTATTATGCTACCAAGCTGCCCATATCTTTTATTTTTTACATCACCTTAATTTCTGGATATATATATCTCTCCCTATTCCCCTAGTCAACAAGATATCCTTTGGAACAAAGAAGAACAAAAAAAAAAAAAAAAAAAAAAAAAAGGGAAAAATCAATCAACAAATCAATCCTATGGGATACCATATGCAATATTCCATCCTCATAATCTTCCAAATCTTCAAAGCTTATTTAAGTATGCTTGTTTTTCTGTACTTTCTCTGACATTCATTATTTACGTCTTTGTCATCTTTACCATTTGATGGATTTTATTTCTTGTTATTAATATTTATGACAAATTTCTACTGATATCTTGTTTTAATATCACTTAAGTTTTCCACTATATTCTTTACCTCACTTCCTTCTATAAAGTCATCCCTTACAATAATGTATGGAGAAAAATATTTCTGCAAAACTCAACAAAATATATATTAAAAAAAAACAATCCAGATGTTATATGTAGTATCCCATATTCATGGTCTTCCACTTCTACAATGGAATAGGAGGAGTTCTTCTCATAACTTCCTTAAGACCACTCTTGTTTATGATACTTTTTGCAACATTCCATTTTGATTAATTTGTGATGGTTGTTCTTTCCATTTGCATTGTTATACTTATTGTGTAAATTGTTTTCATGGTTCTATTAGCTTTATTTTGATCAGTTCCTATGTCTTTCATTGTTTCTCTTCATTATGTCTATTGTATCTTATAGCACAGAAATACTTCAATGTATTTATGTACCAAAATTCCTTAGTCAAAGGGCATTTAATTTACTTATAGTTGTTTGCTACCACACACACACACACACAGACACACACACACACAAACAAAACATTACTAAGAGTAATTTGATGAATTTGGGATATTTTTTTTTTTTTGGTTATCTTGGCTTCCTTGAGGTATATTCCCAGCATTGTGATTTCAAAAGGCATGGATATTTTAATAATTTTTAAAAGCATTATTCCAAGTAATTCTTTAGATTGCTAGAACTAATTCACAGCATCACCAATAGTGTTTTATGGTACTTGTCTTTCAGCAATCCTATTAACCATTCTGTTTTGTTTTATTTAGGGAGGGTATTGTCACCTTTTTTTATCTGCTGACTATAAGGTTAAACCTCAGAATTGCTTCAATCTGCATTTTTCTTATTGTTAATGATTTGAAATAGTCTTTCATATGGTTGTTAACAATTTGTGTTTCTTTAGTTTGAAAACTAAATTATACATCAATTAAACATTAGGTAATAGTGTTTGGTCTTGTATATGTATATAAAAGAGAAATAATCATTTTTCTCAGTTCAAGCTTTGCTGAAGACTTTTAGAAGCCACAATCTATCTAGCATTATGTCTAATCTTGTGAAATATCACTCAGGAAAAGGATCTTGTGAGGCAGCCACAGGGTTTATTGCAAATAATGAATTTTCTTTGCCATCTCTTAGTGGAAGTATACTGGCTTTCATTACAGAATCATATTTGCTTCAGGGATATAATATTATTTTGATAGTTAAAGCCTGACTGGGCATCCTGGAGACTGGTCACGGCTATAGAACCTGCCATAGACAATAAACTTTGTAGCTACTAAATCCCAATTAGGCCCATTAAAATGGATCTTCACAAAATGGTTTATTTCTTTTCCCAAAGTGAACCTTCTAATTCCTGCCATGACTAAAGTCTATTTCTAAGGAAAATTTTCTGGTCTCATAGTCTTTCCCCTCAAATAGTCTTTGCTTTGTGGTCACAAATTTATCTCATATTTCTGAACTGCACTATTGAGAGTCCTCTAGGATTTTGATGTAATAATAATATAATAATTAGCATTTGTGTAGAACTTTAAGATTTCCAAACTACTTCACATGGTACCTCGTTGGATCCTGACAACAACTTTAGGTGGTAGATGGTATTGTTATCCCCATTTACAGATGGTGAAACTGAGGCAGGCAGAGGTTAAATGACTTGTCTAATGTCACATAGCTAGTAAATATCTGAAATCGGATTTAACTCAGGCCTTCCTGATTCCAGGTCTACCATGGCACCTACTGGATTTGTTTAGACTGTTTTCATCTTTCCTTGTCATCAACAAATCAATTAGCATTTAGTAAGTCCTTATTATGTGCCAGACACTTTGCCAAACTCTTGAAATAAATAGAAAGAGAGAAGGATTCTGGGAAGATGGTGAAGTAGGTCAGAAAATCCCAAGCTCTTCAAATTTTCCCCAGAAATAAAACAAAATTATACCTCAGGGTGAA
This sequence comes from Sarcophilus harrisii, assembly GCF_902635505.1. Lineage (NCBI taxonomy): Eukaryota > Metazoa > Chordata > Mammalia > Dasyuromorphia > Dasyuridae > Sarcophilus > Sarcophilus harrisii. Next base: position 281,845,435 of record NC_045427.1, read on the forward strand.
AAATAATTAAGACTTGGGACAGAATAGGGGTCCTTTTGGGACAACCAATAGATCCAAAGACAGACCCCAGGACTGAGCATTAACCTGTGTGAAGTGCAAATACCTGTAGGCTAGGTATGTCTGAAACAGGCAGCAGAGAGCCCTGGGGCTACTGGGCTTGGAGGTAGCTTGACTAAACCCCAGGAACTTTGACTTCCAGGACACTGGGGAGAGTCAGGGGTCTGAGTCTGGGAAGACGCAGGGAATGTCAGCAGATTAAGAGCACCAGGCTCACCTGTACTGTCGAGATGTGGCTCTGGGTTAGAAGGAACCAGCACACCTGTGAGTGCAGAAGTAGTGACACAGGGATGCTGCTGGCTGCCAGAACCTGTAGGAGGGGGGAGTTTTTGGTCTGGGGTTCCAGATTAGAGGGGAGAACTGAAGAAAGTTCTGAAGCCAGAGGCACCCTCTATCTCAGGATTTTATAAATTCTCTTTTAAAAGGGAGGGCAGGCAAAGGAGAAAGAACCCAATCATAGAAACTTACCATGGGACTTGTGCTGGAGAGAGCCCTCTGCATCCAGAAAAAGGACTAGGGGACTAAATGAAGATGATAACATAGTATTCTCACCTTTTTGTTATTTGCTTGCTTCCTCCCTCCCTTTTTTTTTCTTTTTGATATGATTTTTCCACCAAGATAAATCTGGAAATATGTTTAGAAGAATTGCCCATGTTTAACCTATATTGGATTACTTGCTGTCTAGAGGAGGGGATGGGGTGTTGAGGTTGGGAAGGCAAAATTTATTGTAATTGTAATGCCAGTTGAAGTGGGCTAAATTCCCAAAGAATTTAGCAAAAAACCTGGAGCAAGAAGACACATTTATCCAGTTCTTCATGTCATTGGCATGCTAATTTTATGGTCAAGAGGTAGAACTGAGAAATGGTCTCAGGAATTTTGGTTTATCATTGATCAGCAGATCTAGAATTATCCTAAAACCAGAAGACTTTAGAATGATTGACAGACAAATTGTTAGAACAATGGCATTCTAAGGTTAGAGAGAATCAAGATTACTAATATATCTTCCCTAAAGTTTAAGGGAAAAAAACATTATATTCCTAGGCCAGAAGACTTTTATAATGATTGACAGATGCCAAATTGCCATTCCAAGGTTGGAGTGGGGGAATCTTGGGATCACAAAGCTTTTGAAGCCAGAAGACTTTAGATTCACTGACAGATTGTTAGAACAGATCAGGGAATAGGGAGGTCCCTATTTTTGTCTCCCCTAGAAATTATACTTTTTCAGGGAGAAGGAAAGAAGAAAAATTTGGAATGCAAGGTTTTGCAAGGGGGAATGTTGAAAACTATGTATTTTGAAAATAAAAAGCTATTAATAAGAAAAAAATAAAAAAGGAAAGAAACTAACTATAAGAATAGGGAAGACTTGTGTTCATCATCAGAGGAGGACATTGAAGTAAAAAAAGCCTCACCTACCCCAAAGAGCAATGTTAAATGGCTACTTGCCCAGAAAGAAAAAACTTTTAAAATCAAATGAGAGAGACTGATGAAAAACTAAAAACAATAACAAAAACTATCTGAAAAAACCCAAAAAGATTATGAAAAGAAAATCAACCAACTAGAAAAAGAGACCCAGAGTCTTAAAGAAGAGAATAATCTTTTGAAAATTAGAAATGGACAAGGGGAAGCAGTGAAGCTATACAAGACCAAGAAATAACAAAACAAAATGTAAAAAATGAAAAAATAAAAGAGAATGTAAAATCTCAGAAAAATAGCAGATCTGGAGAACAGATAAATAAAACATAAAAATAATTGGATTATCCGAAAGCTGTAACTAAAAAAGGAAACTTCACACATTACAAGAAATAATCAAAATTGTCCGGAAGTGATAAAATAGAAGGGAGAGTAGAAGTAGAAAAAAATCCATCTATACCATCTCAAAGATCCTATAAGGAAAACACATAACGTTATTGCTAAATTTTAAACCGCCAAGACCAAAGAAAAAATTTTACAAGAAACAAACAAAAAAACAATTCAAATATGCTGGAGTTACAATTAGAATTATACAGAATTATCAGAAGCTACAATAAAAGGCCACAGCTCCTGGAATAATATATATATATATATATATATATATATATATATATATATATATATATAAAATTTTTTTATTATAGCTTTTTATATGCAAAACATATGTATGGGTAATTTTTCAACATTGATCCTTGCAAAAACTTCTTTCAACTTTTCCCCTCCTTCTCTTCACCCCCTCCCCTAGATGGCAGGTAGTCCCATACATGTTAAATATGTTAAAGTATATGTTAAATACAATATATATATATATACATATTTATACAGTTATCTTGTTTCACAAGAAAGATCAGATTTAGGAAGAAGGTAAAAATAACCTGAGAAGACAAAACAAAAATGCAAGCAAATAATAACAGAAAGAGTGGAAACGTTAGATTGTGGTCCATACTCATTTCCCAGTGTTCTTTCTCTGAGTGTAGCTGGTTATGTTCATTACAGATCAATTGGAACTGATTTGGATACTCTCATTGTTGAAGAGGGCCACATCCATCAGAACTGATCATCATGTAGTATTGTTGTTAAAGTGTATGATGATCCCCTGGTTTTGCTCATTTCACTCAGCATCAGTTCATGTAAGTCTCTCCAAGCCTCTCTGTATTTATCCTGCTGGTCTTATAGAACAATAATATCTGGAAAAATATATTGACAATCAGAAGAACTAGGCCTGAAGTAAAAAATATCATATCCAACAAAACTAAGCATAATAGCAAATGGGGGGGGGGAAATGGACATTCAAAGATTTTGCAGATTTTCATGATTTTTTTCTTAACCAAACCTGAACTCAATAGAAAATTTAACGTATAAGAGCCAATATCAAAGACTAATTTCAAGGGGCTCAACAAGGACAAACTATTTGTTTTATATATGAAAATATAAATCATACATCTAAGACTGACATAAATAATTGACTAGTTCAAAAGAAATATTAGGGCAGAGCTGAGTGTGAGCAATGAAACAAAATTATTTAGGAAAAAGTAAAAATAGTAATTGTTATATGAATGAGGTACAGAGGGAAAAACTGACACAGAGATATTAGATGGGCGAGGATATAATTCTGGTAATTCTGAAAACCTACTTATATTGAGAATGGGTTAAATAATACATTATTGATATTGAATGATACATTATATATTCCATAAATGGTAGAGTGCCTTCCAAAATCTATAAAGAAATAAGAGGAAAGGGAATAGAATAAAGTGGGGTATAGAAGGGTATCTAAATTAATGGGAATGGGACAAAGTGTGCAGGTTAATGGGAAAGGGATAAAGAAGGAGGGAAAGGATGGGGGAAGAAGATAAGGGAGGGATCTATGGGTGGAGGAAGTTAAGTAATAGAACAGCAAGCTGGTGAGCAGAACTAAAGAAGAAGAATTAGTAGGGTTGGGAAATAAGAGATAGATCACAAACTCTACAACAAGGATCAAGAATAGAATTTATTAGATAAAAGAAATAGAATTAGTAATAACTGATTTTAGACCAAGTCAAATTTAAATATTCAATTAAGAGAAATCTATATTATATCCCAGCCCTATTAATAGTGTTTTAGATGTATATCTATGTATGTGTAAATATTCATATATGTATATGTGTGTGCATGTAGGTATATGTACACATGTAAATATGTATGTGTGAATATATACATATATGTAGACATATCTATGTATATGCATATACACAAATATTTCTATAATTGCATTTAACTGTAACTTGCTTGGGAGAGAGGGGTGATGAAAAAAGGAAAAAAGAATAAAGTAAAAAGTCTACAGCAGAGAAAAAAAGAAAACTTATAAGAAAGCAAAGATTGACAGTCATGAATATAATGTCTTCCATTATTATATATGCTTTCTTGAAATAGAAATTTATTGTTACATATTTTGAATCCTCCCTGATGTTCTTCTAGGCACATGACAATGTTTTATTTTGTTTTTATTTTCTTTTTTCTTTTTCTATTTTGTTTTTTTTAATTTTGTATTTAGTTTTAAATAAATAAATGTTAAGAGAGAGAGAGAGAGAGAGAGAGAGAGAGAGAGAGAGAGAGAGAAAGAAACTGTCCTTGTCCTTGAAAAGACTAGATTCTATTGGGAGAAAGCACATAAATAAATAGATACATACAAAGTACAGATAGAGTAGATGGAATGTAACCTTATAAAGGAATATTAATTATCTTTTTACTCTTATGGATAAACATTGGGCATGAATTTGATCCTAGAAGGGTATTTCTGGTGGCATGTTTTTGATGTAATATAGATTAGATCCTTTCTCACACATACATGCAAACAGAGATAGTTAAAGTGGTTGATGTATTTCCACGAATATAGTCCTTACTTCCAAAATAATTTTACCAACCTCTGTGTTTTGATTTTAGCTGACCTAATCAATTCTGGTAATTCAAAGGTTCTGGTGGTTTGTTGGCTTATCCTAGACTCCAGTAAAAGGCTCCAGCTCCCTTTGAATACATCAGATTGCAACAGCCAAGGGCAGCTAAGGTTTTTGTCATCCTGACCTCCTTTGTCTAACTCAAATCCTCCCACCTCCAAATTTATGCAAGTTTTCTAAACTCTTCCAGTTGCCTGAGCTGAAGAAGTTTGTTGGGACACCACAAGTATTCCTCCAACACAACTAAAGCAACTGAATAACCACAACCCTCTTTCTCTCCTTGTTGTTCATGAACTCTGCATTAAACTCACACAAGCATTCCTCTGTACTCTTCAAATATGCTAGTGTTCTGCCCCCTCAAAAACAATTATTTAAAAGAGCAAATAACAGTGCAGTGGATAGAGTCTTTCTAGGGTCAGGAAGACTTAAATTCAAATCCAGCCTCAGGTATGTACTAGCTATGTGATCCTGAGCAAGGAACTTAACTCTGCCTACTTCAGTTTCCTCTTCTATAAAATGATCTGAAAAAGGCAACGGCAAATCACTCTATTATCTTTGCCAAGAAAACTCCACAAGGGATCACAAAAAGTTGGACACAAACTGCATAATAACAAAAATGTTCTTTGAAAGCTCAAACTTTGGATTTGTGATGTTAGGACAACTTGTCATTCTATAGATCATTGTGGAATTTTTTTTTCATATTACATCAGTCAGTCCAGTTATTTACGCAAAATTATATGGATTACTGCTTCCATCATTGATTTTTTTTCCACCCATACTCATCCTTTGCACTATAATCTCCCAAATCAGTGGAGGAGTTGGAGATAGGTCAAAGATATCAGCAATATCCAACATTCAGTCAAAATTGTGTACAAAGAAAGTTCTGGCCATTCTTTCAAGGAAAGCAGGGAAGGGAACAGGCAATTATAATGATTACCATGTGCCCTGCACAGTGCTAAGCATTGTGCAAATATTATCTCATTTGATCCTCACAACAATCCTGTGGTTATTTGTGAAGACCGAGTTAGCACCCTGGATAACTTAGAATCAGCCACAGTCAGGATAAGCAAAAGTCCTTGGTCTTTATTCTTGGTCTTTAGGGGTAGAAGTGAATTGGATGGACACAGGATCTCTGCGACCTTCCTTTTCCACCTCTACCATCAAAGTGACTCTGACTTATCTTATTCTACCCCCTAATCCTTCCCACAATTCTCTGTATACACCAAAAGATTGAACCAGCACAGAATAGTGGGAAGGGCCATTTTCCAAGCATATGCTAATATTGTCAGTTGTCCGACTTCAGTGCATCAACTCAGCGTTTCAGCCCTCTACAGTTATTATCTCCATCTCATAAATGAGAGAACCAAAGCAGACAGGCATTAAGTGACTTGCCCAGAATCACATAGCTAGTCAGTATCTGAGGCTGGATTTAGATTCAGGACTTCCTGATTTCAGGTCCAGCATTTTATTTACTCTGCCACCTAGCTGCCTGTGTTAACCCTTAAAGTCTGTCAATCTTTCTGTAAATTCTGTAACAACAGGGTCTCTCTGGGAATGGAAAATCTCTTGGGTGATATATTCATGGCCTTTCAGTCAGCAAGACCGTTATACTTTAAGGAATTCACTTTTTTTTCTCTTCCCGTCTTTACTATGATGAGTTCCCTTCATACTATTCTTCCTCACTCAATGTATTCTGCTCTGTATTACCTGGAAGGGAGAAGTCAATGTGGCTTACAGAGGCAATGATGTTACCTATAGGATGTGGGGAATTGGTAGGAGCATGGGAGCACATGAAAACTACTCAATGTGCACGCCTCAGGTGGAGGCTACTCATCCCATCCATGAGCTGAAAATATTACAAATGCTGGAATATAATCTCAAAATTATATAATTTCAGAAATGGAAGAAAGCTCAGAAACTTTCAAGTTTAACCAACTCCTGAAAAAGTTTTGCCACTACATCAAAGGTATAAGACACATGGTCCGTGGGCCACATACAGTTCTTACCATTCCCAAGTGTGGTTCAAAACAGGTTAAAATGGAATATAAATGTACTTAACAAAATAAATATTTAACAAAATAAAAAATAAAAATTTATTTAACAAAATAAACAAAATATAATGATATAGATTCTTTTAATATGTGGCTTTCCAAATTAATATGTAGCCTGCGAGTATCCTTGTGTAAGGTTTAGTGGCTCCTGTTTTTTATTTGAATTGGACACTACTCTACTATAGTTACGTAGTGTTACAGTGGAAAGAGCCTGATCTTTAATAGTTCTGGAATAAGAGGACCTGTATTCTAATTGTCTCTATCAATTATTCTTTGTGTGACCCTAACCTCAGTGTTCCCATCTATAAAATTAGGAGGTTGATTAAATGGCCTCTCAGGCCCCTTCCAGTTCTGGATCAATGATGCTCTGATTCTCAGCCATTCTTTGCTTAAAGATCTCCAGTAAGGGCAGCTAGGTGGCTCAGTGGCTAGAGCACCAGTCCTGGACACAAGAAGATCTGAGTTCAAATTTGATTTTAGACACATAGCTGTGTAATTCTAGGAAAATCACTTAACTCTGAATGCCTTAAAAAAAATCCTCAAGTAAGAAGAGATAAGTCAGCCTAGTATGCTTTTGGATATTTGCTACGAAGATTTCCTTAAATTGAGCCTAAATTGACCTCCCTCTTTTTTTTTTTTTTTTTTTTTTTGGCAACTTCTACTCAACTGCTCCTAGTTCTGCTTTATTAGATGAAATAGAATAGTCACAGAGACAGTGTTAGTTAGATTGTGTACTATCCTAAATTAATGCATAGAATTAAAGAACTATGGATAGGACCTAAGAAGCTGTCTGATATAATCCCTTCATTTTGTATGTAAGAAAATTGAAATTAAATTAAAGTTAATTAACTTGATAAGGTCATTCAAATATAACCCTTGTCTCAAAGGGTCATTTGCACAACTTTTAGAAATGGAGATTGATTATTTCATGCTCCTTGCCTGCTTACAGGTAAAGTTGCTGAAAAAAGAGAGATTTTAGACATTTGGTCTCCAGCTTCAAGAGAAAAAACACTGTAGTTCCTGACTCTCCCTAAAGGGAGAAAAAGACTGGGAAGAAGCTGACATGAGAAGCAGCTTGGGCTTTCAGCCTTGGACTTGCAGGGAAGATACTGATGAAATATGATTTTTGTGGTCCCCTGATTTTAGGGGGATTTCTGTTAAATCAGTAATCCTAAATCTTTCAGTTTTAGAGTCTGTCTCAGGAAACTACCATGCCTAATCTGTCTGATTCTGAATAGACTACTCCTCAGTCAGATAGCTTCTGGCCTCAGGATAGTTCCACAGATCAAATTCCTGAGACAATAGTGAATAGACCACTCCTCAGTTCATTGCTGACAGTCAGATGGATAATCTTTTGGTCCATGATAACCAAATTCTGGAGACCACTTCTCTGGGCCATAGAATTAGCATGTCAGTGATAGAAAGCTGGATAAATGTGTTTCTTTGCTTCTGTTTCCTTGCTAATTTCTTTTGGAACTTAGTTCACTTGTAATGACATTATAATTACAATAATCAAACTTTGCCCCTTGACTGGGAAATTGAGACATCTCGCCACACCAGTCTATGCCCCCAAAGTTTGGGGATTCCCTTCCCAACCTCAACATTCCTATGTGTGAGAAAATCAAGAAAAAGACTGTCCATCTGTGCAACTAGATTTTTACCAATTTGAGTGAATTCTCCAAAGCATCTCAGAAATACAAAGCACTTTCCAAAAGTTAATGGAGAAAATGGGTGGGGACATGAAATATCTAGAAATACCTTTCTGACATCACTGTCTTTGGTAAGATCCTAGAGGAACTAATGAGGAGAGCCCTATGTAAATAGCCCTTTGAGTCAAGAGTTACACAGATAATTAATGTCCAAGGTGGAATGTGAATCTAGGTGCTCTGACTCCAGTGTCAATATTCTTTCCACTATAATTGTAGAGTCCCAAAAGGCCCAAGTAATAAGAAGCCAGAAATTAGATTGACAGATCAATCTGGGATTCACTTGAGAATTCATGGTTCACATATTACCCCATTCACATAGGTCTAATTCTTGAAAGAACTTGAAGTGACTATTAAAGACAAATTAGTATGTATTTCTTTTTTTTTTTTAAATAAAGCTTTTTATTTTCAAAACATATGCATGGATAATTTGATGACATTGTCCCTTGCATAGCCTTGTGTTTCAGATTTTCTCTTTCTTCCTCCCATCCCCTCCCCTAGATGGCAAGCAACCCATTGTATGTTAAACATGTTAAAATATATGTTAAATCCAATATGTATAAACATATTTATACAATGCTCTTGATGCACACACAAAAAAATCAGATCAAAAAAAGAAAGTAAATGAGTAAGAAAACAAAATGCAAATGAACAACAACAAAAAGAGTGAAAATGCTATACTGTGATCTACACTCAGTTCCCACAGTCCTCTCTCTGGGTGTAGATGGGTCTCTTCAAAACAAGATCATTGGAACTGGCATCAATCATCTTATTGTTGGAAAGAGTCACGTTCATCAGAATTAATCATTATATAATAGTACATATTTCTTGGCTTCTCTGAGTGCTTTTTCTCACTCTATAGATTGTTGTTTGCTGCTGAGGCATAATTAAATCCAAGAGCAATTTATTGAGATAATTAACAGCAAAGCTTCTTAGGAGTGCTTTTTGTTAATGTCTATGGGAGTGGAAAAACCTTATGATGACCAATTAGTATTTAGCCTGTAATCAGAATGCATATTCTGTTAAAACTAGTGTTTAGTGATAGTGATAGTGAACAATTATCAGAAAATTGTCAAGATGTTGAGAGTAGCAAAAGACTACAAATATCTGGTTGCTCTTTCTACTTTCATCAATAATTGAAGAAGTTCTTGTGGAGCCAAGTATAGGACTGAAATAATAGATTCACAAAATTCTGGATTATAAAGGACCTAAGAGTCATCTTGTTCAATACTCCACCCAATGAAGGAACTCATATTTTCTTTTTAATCATCTCTGAGACTGAGTCCTATTGAACCTTAAAAAAACAAACAAAAAAAAAAAAAAAAAACTCATCCAATGCCTAGCATAGGTACTTAATAAATCTTGAATTCTATCTGTAAAATTCAGATAATTTAAGTTACTGGGAATTTACTCATTCCTGAGACAGTCCAGACCTTGGTATGGTGGTGAGCAAGTCAATTAATCCCAGTCTTATTTTCTTCATTTGTATGTAAAGCATTCAGGAGTCAACTCAAACCAGAGAATACATTGGTAAAATTTCAGTGTGAGCTGTTATAGATAAGAAATTGGTAAAAGCTACAAATTAGGGTTTGATTGTTTTTGTTAGTGTTGAATTCTGGACTTAAATTGTAGAAAAATGATAATAACGTATATTAAACTAGCATACCCCTGCCTACATGTTATTTCTATCTATGTACTAGTTTATATACATTTTGTATCCCTCAACAATTAGAATATAATCTTGAGACTAGGTTTCTCTTTTCCTTCTTTTTCATTGTATCTCTAGAGTTTGTTACAGTGTCTCATATATAGTAAACACTTCATAAAAGCTTGTTAAATTTTTGGACAAAGTCAATGGGTAGAATTTGTTTTGTTTTACTATGCTCCTTGGTTATGAGAGAGAATGAAGGAGGGGAAGGAACAAAAGAGGTACCAATAGAGACACACACAAAAATTTTAAATACCTCAATAAACATTAAAAATGAACAGAACAGAGGGAGGTTCAGAAGGAAGCAAAAAGAAGCAGAGCAGCTTGAGAATTAAAATGCTGAATATATCATATATATCTTTTAAACGGTATACTTATTAAAGATTCATGGTTTTATGGAAAATCCTTTTTTTTTTCCCCTGTTGGTCTTTGTAAATGTAAATGTTCATGCTTCATGGGTGTTGTTAAGTTCAGAATAACAAAAAAAATTTTTTTATCATCTTAATGTATTTCCCATATGCCACCCCCCACCCCTTGACCACCGGGATCACTGGTCAACCTGCTCTCATTGGTAGCCTCAGTCCCCAGAGAGAAGCTAATTACTGTTCTTAGTGTGCTAGGGGTAACTGAGATTTTTCTAGTACTCTTGTTCCCTACCAGTGTGGTCCCTATTGATTATCAGCCATGATTAATTACCTTTTAGAAAGATAATCAAGCAGGAACATAAAGATAGTTACAGAAATATCCCCCCAAATCCAGGATATCCTGTCCTCTCACACATATGAGATCCCTGGGAAGAGTGGGTTCAAACTTCCAGAGCACAAGGGGCCAAAAAGTAAATACACAACTATTAGTTACTGGAAGTTCTTTTTTCTCCCTTTGTATCATTCTCATGAGATTCTGCTTAAGTGTAGCTTTTCCCTAGGCTTATAGAATTCTAAACCTGCCTTTGCAGTTTGTGTCCTTGATATATCTTTCCAGCACCTAGCACAGTATCTGATAAATCTATTTAATTTTGAAGTCTGTTAAATTTCCCTTCTGGATCTCTAGTTCCTTATCTATAAAATGAAGAGACTATACTAGATGTATTCAATATCCCTTCCAGCTCTAAAAAAGCAAATGAAAACAATATGACAACTTAACTTTGCCAGGAAGTGACCTTTATGACTTTGTTCTCTTTTCCAGGATCCTTCTTCCTGGCACAGATAGTTGACAAAAACCTGTCCTACTCCAGAATTTTTTTTATCAAATCCTTTCACATCAGAGTAGAGGTAAGGGGCTGGAGGAAAATCTATTCTGCTTTGGCTGAAGTTTAAAAAAAAAAGCAATAATGATCTCAGAAAAAGCAAAAGCAAAAATAGATCTTATTAAAAGAGATAAGGAAGGAAATTGCATCTGACTAAAAGGTATCACAGACAATGAAGTAATATTAATACTTAAACATAGATGTACCAAATGGTATACCATACAGATTCTTAAGGGAGAAATTAAATGTGAAAATGTGTTTAATATGATTGTACATTTATAACTTAGATTGGTTATCCTCTTAGGGAGAGAAGAGAGAGAAAATTGGAAAAATGGAAATCAAAATCCTATACAAAAGTAAATACTAAAAACTCTACATGTAATTGGAAAAATATAATATAATTAAATGGGGAAAAATAAAGGGGAAGTTAAATGAGTTACAGGAGGAAATAAACAGTAAAAATATACTAGTGGGGATGTCAACTTTCCCCTCACAGAACTAGATAAATCTAACCACAAAATAAACAAGATAGAAGTTAGGGAGGTGAATGCAATTTTAGAAAAGTTAGATATGATAGACCATTAAAGATAATTGAATGGAGATAGAAAGGAATATATACCTTTTTCTTTTTTTAAAAAAAATAGTATTTTATTTTTCTAAACACATGCAAACATAGTTTTCCACTTTCTCCCTCTCTCCTCCCCTCCCCAAGAACAAGCAATCCAGTATAGGTTGAACACATGCAAATCTTCTAAATTCCCAAGGAATATACCTTTTTCTTAGCAGTATATGGCACCTGCACAAAAACTGACCATTTATTAGGACAATTCCTTTCATATCTCCAACTATCTATTGAACATCTCAGAATGGATGTTTTGTAGACATCTTAAATTCAACATGTCTAAAACTTAACACTCCTCTACCCCTCCGAGCCTTCCTCTCTTCCTAATGTTCCTTTTACTGAGGAGGACATTATCTTCCCAGTCACTAAGACTCTTTCTCATGCTTCCCCCCCCCACTCCTACTGTATCCAAGCTGTTGCCAAGTCTTGTCAATTTTACCTCTGTCTTGGCTCTATTCTTCATCATCTCATATCTGAACTACTGCAGGATCCTTCTAGTTGATCTCCCAACCTTCTTCCCATTGAAGTCCATCCTCTATTCAACTGTCAAATCAATTTTCCTAAAAAGCAAGTCTGACCATGTTACCCTTTTATTCAATAAACTGCAGAGACTCTCTCTCATCTCCACAATCAAATATAAAATGCTCTGACCTTCAAAGTCCTTTAAAACCTAACTTCCTTCTGCCTTTCCAATCTTCTTGCACCATTATACCTCACTTGTCCTACGTGACAGTAGTTTCTAGTTATACTAACTTCCTTGCTCTTCTTTGCACAAAACATACTGACTCCTATCTCCCATGTATTTTCATTCCCTGTCTCTGAGATCTGGAAATCTATCCATATTAACCTCTTTCTCTTGGTTTCACAGGCTTCCCTCAAATCTCAGCTAAAACCCCACTTTGTGCAAGAAGTTTTTCATACCTTCCTTAATGTCAGTCTCTTTCCACAATTATCTCCTATTTAGCCTGAAGATAGCTTGTTTGAAAATATGGTTGTTTACAAGTTGTCTCCCCTTTAGACTGTATTCTCTTTGAGAGTAAGGACTATCTTTTACCTTTCTTTGTATCCTTTGTACCTAGTAGAGTGCCTAGTACATAGTAGGCAATTAATAAATTAGTGACTTAACTCAGGTTTCATATTAACAATATGAATTATTTGAATAGTATGAACAATTCATACCAACAATATGAATTACTACTTTTTTCTCCCTGAAAGGCTTAGACTTTGACTCTGGTTCTCTGGAGTTTACTATTCCTGCCTTCTACTAACTTTATCCTTATACAAATGGAAACACAGATATATCTCATATTCCTCACCTTGGAGACTGGTCCACCCAGCACCAGTAAACATCAATGGTTTATTCTCTCCAATATGGGATTTTTCTGTGTATTTCTTGAGTGTATATATATATATAGTCACACAGCTAGGAAGTTAAGTGTCTGAATGTAGATTTGAACTCAGGTCTTCCTTATTCCAGGACTATTGCTCTATCTACTGCACCATCTAGCTGCCCCACTCTTTTCTATTTCTTTATTGCTGTTGTGTCACTTTTGGTCTTGTCCAACTCTTTGTGATCCCATTTGGGCTTTTCTTGAAAAAGATAATGGAGTGGTTTGCTGCTTCTTTCTTCACATTATTTTACAAATGAGAAAACTAAGGCAAACAGGATTAAGTGATTTGCCCATCATCACACAGCTGGTATTTGAGTATCTGAAGTCAGATTTGAATTCAAGTCTTCTTGCCTCCAGACCTGGCACTCTATCCACCACTGCACCACCTACTTGCCCCATGTGTCTCTGTACTGCATCAGAAATATCCTGTGGGGGGAATAGAAATTATTCAGTGTAATGACTGATTGGAGGAACTGGGAAAGTTTAGCCTGGAGAAGGGAAGAGTAGATATAGGGGGAAGGGTATGATAAATGTATTCAGATCTAACATAGAGACAGAAATGCTGAGAGTACAAGATTCCTGCTTCTCCTTGTCCTATATTCAGACATGCTGTCCTGAACAAGGTTTAATGCTAAGGATTTCTTCTCATTATAAAGGATTAAGTTCCCCACTCTCATATTCATTGACTTATTAAACCTCAACTTTAGTATCCCAGGGACAATGTTATTTTTTAGGTAAAGTTTAGGGTTGCCATGAAGGAAAAAGTAAAATACACAAGCAGTGCATGGAGTAAATCAAATATGTAATAGGTCATTTATTTATTGTTGTTGTTCAGTTGTTTCTCTATGTTTTTTCCAACTCTCTTTGACCCCATTTGGAGTTTTCTTGGCAAAGATACTGGAGTGGTTTTCATTCTCTGGCTCATCCTACAAATGAGGAAACTGAGGGAAACATCATAAAGTGATTTACCCTGGATTATACAGCTAGTGAGTGTCTGAGGCTGGATTTAAATTCAGGATGAGGAGTCTTCCTGGTTCCTAGCCCAGTGCTCTATCTGCTGTACCACCTGCATATAAAACAATGTGAAATTTAGAAGAGTCAGTATGCATTAACAGAATTATTCAAATCAGTTTCATATCAGAAATTTAACCTATAATTAGTTACAAATCTGCTAGGAGATTGGTATTGAATCATCATCAAGAGAAAACAGTTTGGAAGATTGCTAAATAGCCATCTCACTTTTCACCTTGACCATGGGCACAGTTTAATAGCTAAAATGAATCTTCTTTCAGGTGGCTTTTCTTTCTAAATGCAGATGCTTCCTCATTTCTTTTCTCCTTTGGTCAACAACTGCCAATCTATGAGCTTTGTGGCCCCTAAAGGGCCTCTGAGGACTTCTGGACATTTCAGAACTCACAAGGTTGCTGCTATTCCTGGAAACACATGAGGCAGGATTCTTGGGAGCCTTCTATCTGAAAAAATAAATGCAAAGAGGTTAACATATTTGTATTCACAACTTGGAGTCTGAGTAGGAGACAAGGTAGCTGCCCCTCCTCCACCTGATCCTATGGACTAGTTTGAAGATTTTTGTCACAGAAAAAAAAGAAAGATTTATAGAGGGGAAAGTCACCCTTTTTGAATATCCATTGAATTCTGACTTGTGGTATTATTGTGGTAATGGAATTTTATTGTGCTGTCCACTGAGAAGAAACTACAAAAAAAAAAAGATTCAGAGAAATTTGGGAAGATTTATATGACCTGATCCAGAATAAAATGAGAAGAATCAGAAGAATAATTCATACAATAATTATAGCACGATAAAGGAAAAGCAATTTTAGAAGCCTTAAGAGTTCTGATCAATAAGATGACCATTCACTACTTTAGAAGATAAATAATAAATCATACTTCCACCTCTTGACAGAGAGGACTAGAAGTGAAAGAGACATCTATTTTCAGACAGCTTTCCTGAATCCCCATTTGCCATGGTGATAGGTAGGAGTGGGGAGTCAAGAAAGGAATCCCAGACTTCTTGTGGACTATATATAGGTAACTAGGAAACTATATCAATAGTTCAAGTCTTTGCATGCTGGACCAAATTAAGTCTGATGTTGGTTCTATTACTTTTAGAGGAAAAACTCTCCCATCCTTCATGGGATAGGTGTTTTCCAGATGGCAGGCATGATAGGATCAGGTTATATTAAAAATGACCTGAGAAGGAAGAGATGAGTTTCAAGTGTATGCCACTGTGTGGCTGTGTCCCTTTCAGCAAGAACTCTTTTTGGATTTCCCTTGTCTGGAAAGTAAAGAGGTTAGACTAGATGGTTTTTCAGCTTTAACAATGGATTGTTGACAATTCTTTCCAACTCTAACATTCCTTGGTCTATGTTTTAAAAGTCTTTCTTCTTGGCTCCATTTTATCTATGGCATTCTATGAATATCACACAGATGGCAGAGAGACCAAGAATCGGAGAGAAGAAATGAGGCTTAAAAACAACATCCTGTGGCTTGAAAACCACAGGCAGCTTTAGTTTTTGATGGATCTGGAAATCACCAATACTCCAGGAGAAGACAATTACTAACCAAACCACAGGACAGATAATATGTCCAAGCACTGAGAGCAAAAAAATAAAACTATTTTTCATCTGAGAGAAAAAAGAAATTATAATTGTAAAAAGCTGTGAAGCATAACAGACTGCACTTGTTAACTTCACCTTGTCTGAGAAGGTCAGTTTTCAGATGGTCTGGATCAGCCCTTGGAGGGAGAAGAATGAGGATTAGCGTGAAAGGGAAGGTAGAATCAGAAAACTGAGTTGCAGTGTTAGACGTGAGAATAATCTCAAGTGTAGTATCTGACATTATTGTTTCTTACCAAAATGAGAAGTAGGAAGGAAAGGACTTCAGACTGAGAAATAAGACAGATTCTATTTCCAATGATTGGTTAGTGATTGGGTAAATCTTGCCTTTTCTGTGGATCTGTTTATTTGTCTATCTGGGGTAATGATCACTACTCTGAGGGCTGTCAAGGATTAAATTAAGTAAAGGATATAAAAGTGAAGGGCTGTTTATTTGCTGGTTTAATGTAGCATTGTAATCTGTGCCAGGTTGTGTAATAAGGTACCTTGTAAATCAACTTTTCTATTATATATGTAACCTTTTCCTCAAAGCAGAAAACAATCATATATATACCAAAAGAAAGAAAAAGATGAGAGAGAGAGAGAGAGAAAGAGAGAAACAGAGAGAGACAGAGACAGAGAGACAAAGGTAATAGATTTCGAGCTGGAAGGGGCTTTTAGATCATCCAGTCCAAACCTTTCATTTTCTAGATTGTACTAAAAGACTGAGGATTTTGGAGGCCAAATCTTTAATTTGATTTATATTTGATTCAGCTGTTTTATTAGTATCTGATTCCTTTGTAACCCCATTTTAGGGCTTTCTTGGCAAAGATTTTGGAATGATTTGCCATTTCCTTCTCCATCTTATTTCACAAATGAAGAAATGGAGGCAAACTGGGATAAATGACTTGTCCAGGGTCATGTAGCTAGTAAATGTCTGAAGGGAGATTGGAATTCAGGAAGATAAGTCTTCCTGACTCCAGACTATAATAGAGCTTGATTGAATTAATAATTAGATTGATGAACAATTTCTGTTCCATTTGATCCTCCTCCAATTCTCAGTGAAAAAGTTATCAGTTTTCTGTTAAAATGGAGAGGGGAGATAATGGGGAATCTCCAAAGCTGCCAACTATCAATAGCCCATCATCTCTCTCACCCTGGATTAGGGAATAAGTAGGTTTGTGTGTGACTTGTGTCCTTCCTTTCAGCTAACCTTCAGCTTTAGAAAAAATTGTGAAATTTCATTTTGCACTATTAGAAACTTCAAAATTGAGTATTAAAACCCAGACCAGAATGTTAGAACTGGAAGGCACCTTAGAACAAAGAATGTTAAGCACTGTGAGTAATTAAATACCAAAGTGAATCAAGAAAGGATTTGGAGTCAGGAAGAACTGAATTTAAATTCTGCCTTAGATGTTTGCACATTCTCTCTCTCTCCCTGAGTTTCTTCATTTGTAAAATGGGGATGATAATAGCATCTCTTTCCTAGGGTCTTTGTGAGAATAAAATGAGATAACACTTGTCAAGTACTATGTAATGCTAGCTATTATTAACTAAAAGGAAGGATGTTAGAATGTAGAACAGAAGAACTAAAAGGAACCTTAGGAAATAGAATTCTCAAATATAAAAGCATCCAAATGTAGAACTGAAAGGAATCATAAAGATCATAGAGATCAATCCCCTTATTGTGCAGAGGAAGAAATTGAAATCCTGAAAAAGAAAGGGAGTTGTTTATGGTAGCCCACCTAATTGTTTAAGGCTAAGACAAAAATCCAAGCTTCCTCATCCTCAGCTCCTGGTCAATTCCAGAGACTAAGCATCCAGTCTCCTCCCTTTCTCCAACTTTGTAGGTACTTAGAGCCCTCATACTGATTCCTTTCTGTCTCCATGACACCTAGACTTATCTTCTATGTCACCATTCTCTACTTGGAGCTACTCCCATTCAAAAAGCTTGCCTCTTCTGAACCCCACTGGCATTACTGGACATCATCAATAATGACAATTAATCTTAGTGGGAATAATCCAAATAATTCCACATTTATTTGGTAGAGTGAACCTCAGAAACTGGTAAAAATTCAGGCCATCTGAATTATGCAATATGAGATCCTTGAGATATTATGTACAAAATGATTCGTAAAACTTAAAATGCTCCATAAATGCCACCTATTATTATTGCCATTATTCTGCGTGCCTTAAAGCAGCAGTGACTGAAAGGATAATCCTGTGGAAACCATGAGCTCACTCTTTGATTAATTTAAACAGGGATCTCAGCATTCATGAGCCACTCTACTCAAAATTTTAAGAAGGTTCTGAAAATGGAAGGATATGTTATATTGAATTTGTGAGGGTATTTTATTTTTAAAATAAATCTTTCCTAATATTAAGGTCTTTTCCACTGAGAGAGGTTAGATGATCCCTAAGGTTCTACCCAACTAAAAAAATTCTTTATTATAAGGTCTTTTCCATCTCTATCATTTTATGTTTTTAGACTTGGTTTTTAGTTCTAGCTATGTTACTAAATCAGTTGAGCAACCACAGGCATGCCACACTGACACATTAGTGCTCAGTTTCCTCCTCCATAAAATGAGGAGGTTGGATTACATGGACTCTTCCAGCTTTAACATTTTATAATTCTTCTCCTCCATATGTATTTTATATGTGACTACTCATTTATATGTTGCCTTCTCCATTAACATGTAAACTCCCTAAGGGGAATGTTCTTGCCTTTCTCTGTATCCCCAACATTTGAACACAGTACTTGGCACACAGTAAGGGCTTACTAAATTCTTGTTGACTGATTGTCAAAGTCTACATCTCATTGGGTGTGGCTGATCCTTTTAGAAAATAGCAATAGTAGGGATGACACAAATAATATGAAATCCTTTTTCTAGATTAATGGATAATCATAATAAAACAATAATTACAATAGAAATAATAATCTCTATGAAAAGTTACTATGGGAAAGATGGAAACCAGCTGCATTATAGTTTCTCTGGCTACAGAACAGATTAACAGAGAGGAGCCCTTATGGAAAACTTTCCAGAAGTGCTTACTAAATAAGGGAATTGGTTTCCCAGAGAAGTTGTCAAATCTCTTTCTCAAAAATGATGAAAGACATATTTGATTTGCATTTGGATTCCTTTTGGGGTTTTTTTTTTTTTGGTTTTTATTTAATAGCCTTTTATTTACAGGATATATGCTTGGGTAACTTTACAGCATTAACAATTGCCAAACCTCTTGTTCCAGTTTTTTACCTCTTACCCCCCCCCACTCCCTCCCCTAGATGGCAGGATGACTAGTAGATGTTAAATATATTAAAATATAAATTAGATACACAATAAGTATACATGACCAAAACGTTATTCTGCTGTAGAAAAAGAATCAGACTCTGAAATATTGTACAATTAGCTTGTGAAGGAAATCAAAAATGCAGGTGTGCATAAATATAGGGATTGGGAATTCAATGTAATGGTTTTTAGTCATCTCCCAGAGTTCTTTTTCTGGGCATAGCTGGTTCAGTTCATTACTGCTCCATTGGAAATGATTTGGTTGATCTCGTTGCTGAGGATGGCCTGGTCCATCAGAACTGGTCATCATATAGTATCATTGTTGAAGTATATAATGATCTCCTGGTCCTGCTCATTTCACTCAGCATCAGTTCGTGTAAGTCTTTCCAGGCCTTTCTGAAATCATCCTGTTGGTCATTTCTTAAAGAATAGTAATATTCCATAATATTCATATACCACAATTTATTCAGCCATTCTCCAACTGATGGACATCCATTCAGTTATTTGGATTCCTTTTGAATGAGAATTCTACCACTGCAATCATTTTTTGCCAAAGCATTTTCTATTCCAAAGACCCTTGGGAAACAAAGCTTTGTTTTATGTCTTCCTAAGTGAGTCAAAAGAAGGTACAGGCTGACCTCTCTGTATATAATAGACATTTTCCTGGAAAGTTGCTTGTGTCTTCTGAGGGAGATCAGTGTCCTTAGAGTTGCTTTCCCCTCTGAAAGAGGGAGCCTATGAGTAAAAATAAAAGCAAATTGAAAAGTAGTAGTTTTGTAGTCAAGAGACTGGGGGTTCTCATCCCAACTTGACTAATAAATAATTTATGGTGTAATCAACACAAACCATCTTTTCTAAGACTCAGTTTTTTTTCCTCTGTAAAAGTAAGTTTGTATCATATGTTCTTTTTCTAAAGTTAATTTTTTTCAATTAGTAAGGATCTTTCTCTCCATCACAACTTCCCCTCACTGGAAAAAGAAAGAAAGAATGAATGAATGAAGCTCTTGCAACAAATGTACACAGTAGAGCAAAACAAATTCCTTCATTAGCCAAGTCCAAAAATGAATTTCATTCTGCATATCTATATAGTCCATTACCTTTCTGTCAGGAAGTGACAGCATTTTAGATCATTGACCTTTGGAATTATGGTTAATCATTGCTTAATCTGAGTTCTTTATTCTTTTAAAAATGCTTGATTTTTTAAAAAAGGATTTCAAGCTTTTCTTTTTTCTTTCTTTCTTTCTTTTTATTTATTATTATAGCTTTTTATTTGCAAGATATATGCATGGGTAATTTTTCAGCACTGACCTTTGCAAAACCTTCTGTTCCAACTTTTCTCCCCCTTCCCCCACCCCCTCCTCTAGATGGCAGGTAGACCAATACATGTTAAATATGTTAAAGTATATGTTAAATGCAACATATGTATATATATATGTGTGTGTATACATATATATACAGTTATCTTGTTGCACAAGAAAAATCGGATTTAGAAATAAGGTAAAAATAACCTGAGAAGGAAAACAAAAATGCAAGTGGACAATAACAGGAGTGGAAATGCTGTGTTGTGGTCCACATTCATTTCCCATAGTTCTTTCACTGGGTATAGCTGGTTCTCTTCATTATTGAACAATTGGAACTGATTTGATTCATCTCTTTGTTGAAGAAAGTCACGTCCATCAGAATTAATCATCATATAGTATTGTTGTTAAAGTGTATAAAGATCTCCTGGTTCTGCTCATTTCACTTAGCATCAATTCATGTAAGTATCTCCAGGCCTTTCTGAAATCATCCTGTTGGTCCTGGTATGGTTCCTTACAGAACAATAATATTCTGTAATATTCACATACTTTAATTTATTCAGCCATTTTCCAATTGATGGGCATCCATTTAATTTCCAGTTTCTAACTACTACAAAAAGGATTGCCACAAACAAAAAATGCTTGTTTTTACTACATTATTGTAGTATAAATTGCTCTGCTGGTACTGATGCTTATTTTACTCTTTATCAGTTCAAAGTGAAGTTCAAGTGATGCTTGTGCTCTTTACTCCTTCATTTTTGGCATAGATTTCTTTTTGTTCACCTTGATTATGTGAGATATGTTCCCCCTTTATCCTCCCCTTTTCTTTTCTAGTGTTTCCTTTGCTCCTCCTCCTTTTTCTCTTTTATTTTAAGATCATTGCATCATATCAATGTACGCCACACCAAAGTCCTCCACCTTATTTGCTTCCCTTTGTGATTCCTATTGCTATTATGGTTCTCCAGGGATGCTTGTGTAACTGCTCTCCCTCTTTCATAAGAATGCAAACACTTCATCCTTTTCAACTGCTCATTTGTGTTTACCTTTTTACTTTGTTTCTCTTTATAACTATGTTTGTTATTTCAAAATTTCTACTAAGTTTTTTCATGCTTGGAAATCCTCTATTAAATTAATAGATTTAATTTCCCACTCCCAATTCCAAACCCTACTTCCCCTTTCCTCATGTGATTATGTTTAGTTTTTTTGGCTAACTTAGCCAAAAAAACTAAACATAATCACATAGGACTTTTGGAATATGATATTCCATGATTTCCACTCTTCTATATTGTAGCTCCTAAATTTTATATGATACTAATAATGGCTCTCCAGTATTTGAATTTTTTATTTCTTGGGGCTTACAGTACTTTTTTCCTTTGACCTTAAGGTTTTAGATGTGGCTGTGAAGTTCCTAGAAGTTTTCATTTGGGAGTTTCAGGAGATAACTAATAGATTCTTTCTACTTACACTTGCCCTATGATTCTAAAGGATATGGACAAATTGATTGTTTTTCTCTGAATTTTTCAGTCTTAGGACTTTCCATTAATAATTGTAGTTATCCCATGGAATCATTAACTCTATATAGTACATTCTGATTTTCAAGGGAGTTTGTTATTTCAAGAGTTTTATATCTTTTGTGCTAAACTTAATTCTCTATCCAAATCTGTCCTCCATAACTCTAATTTTCTTTTCCTTTCCTCCATTCTTCTCCTATAATTAATAATACAATTTCAAACTCATTCCTAACTCATGCACCATTTGATTTGAGCTTAGTTTTCAAATCAATTATCAAATCCAATCACTCTAGGTAACACAGAATTACGAGCATCTCATTCTCAAGATGATGCTGAGATTTCAATCTGAAACCTCTATAAAATAGAATAACTTTATCCAGAATTATTTTTTTAATTTCTTCTTTTAAAAATATTTTTGTTTTCATTTTAAAATTTTTTCCCTCCTTCTATCCCCTTCTACTGAGAAGGCAAGTAATAAAACACCCAATATACATATGAAGCCATGTAAAACTTATTTCTGCATTAGTCATATTCTAGGTTCAGGAAACAAGAAGAAAAATAAAAGGAAAAAATGATTTAATCTTCAATATGAGTCTATCAGTTCTCTGTCTGGAGGTGAATAACATTTTTATCATAAATCCTTTGGAGTTATGGAAGATCATTGTAATGGTCAGAGTTACTAAGTCATTCACAATTGATTATTGTTATTATATTGTTGTTACTATGTTCAATGTTCTCTTGGTTCTGCTAACTGCATTTTGCATCAATTCATGTTTTCCCATTTTTTTTCTGAAACCATTCCCTTTATCAGTTCTTATAGTACAATATCCAGTACAGTTTATATCCTTTGACACATTTATATATTATAACTTGCCACCACTAAAATAAACGTTTTTGTATATGTGGAGGGTTTTCCTTCTTTTCTTCTAGATATAGACCTAGTAGCAGAATTGCTAGATTAAAGAGTATGCATTTTTTAAATAGTATTTTTTTCAATTACATGTAAAGACAATTTTTAACATTCATTTTTTAAAAATTGAGTTTCAAATTTTTCTCCCTTCCTCTCTTCCTTTGATTCTACCTAAAATGATAAGCAATTTGATAAAGGTTATATATGTGCAATCATGTAAAAACACATTTCCTTATTAGTCATTTTTCTGAGAGAAGAAACAGACCAAAAGGCAAAAAAAAAAAAAAAATCTTTGAAAAAAATAAAGTGATAATAGTATGCTTTGGTCTGCATTTAGATTACATCTGTTCTTTCTTTGGATGTGGATAGCATCATGAATTTTTTGGAATTGTCTTGGATCATTGTATTGCTGAGAAGAGCTAAGTTATTCATAGTTGATCATTGCACAATGTTATATGCACAGTTTTATAGCCCTTTTGGGCATAGTTTCAAATTTTTCTTCAAAATGATAGGACCATTTCTCAACTCTACTGGAGTATGAATGTCCCAGTTTTTGTACATCTCCTTAAGCATTTGTCATTTTCCTTTTCAGTCACATTAGCCCATCTTGATAGGTGTTTTAATTTTCATTTCTCTAATTATTAATGATTTTGAGCATTTTTTTCATATGATCATCAATACTTTTGATTTCTCCACCTCAAAACTGCTTATTTATATCTTTTGAATATATATTAGGGAATGATGCTTGTTTTTTTTATTATTATTTAATAAGTCTAGCTCAATTTTCTGAGCCAAATGAATCAAAAATGAGGCTTCTATTACAGAAGTTTGCTATAAAAATGTTTTTTGTTTTTTTTTACAAGTTTACTGTTTTTCTTCTAATTTTGTCTTTGGATTTTTTGTGCAAAAACTTTTAAATTTTCTTTAATCAAAATTACTGTTTTTACCTCCTATGAACTTCTCTGTCTCTAGTTTTATCATGAACTCTTCTCCTATTCATAAATATAAAATAGGCAATTTTCCCCCATACTCTCCTAATCTGCTTATAACACCCTTTCTGTTTAAATCCTGTACTCATTTGAGGTCAACTTGGTATATGGTGTGAGATATTGCTCTATGCCTAGTTTCTGATAGACTCCTTTCCAGTTTTCCCAGCAGTTTTTTTTAATCAAATAATGAGTTCTCGCCCTAATAGCTGGGAATATTTGAGTTTATGAGACATTAAATTACTGCATTCATTTGCTTCCAGAATTGCTTCTAAAGCCTAACTTATTATGACCTTTCAGAACAGTTTGGGCCTTAAATAGCATTTGGCTTTGACTCCCATTACTTTCATCCTAGGTTCAAGGTATTTTCTGTAATATATCCTATAAAGTTGAAGAAAGAGTAGCTTGGTATCCTAGAAAGTACTGGACTTGGAATCAAGAGATTCCAAAGTATTGGACTTGAAATCAGGATGCTGAGTTCCAGTTTCATTTTTCACCATTTATTAATCATTTGACTTAAAGCAAGTTGTTTTAGCTTATGAGTTTTAGTTTCCTCATCTGTAAAATGGCAGTATTTGTATTACCTCATGGGAAAACACTTTTAAAAATCCAGATTCTGTAATTAACTGTCTTTTCTAATAAAATGACTATTGAACTTCAAATCAAAGGAATTAGGTTCAAATTCTTCCTCTGTCATTGTATGATCTTGATCAAATCTTTGGACTTAGTTTACTCATTTGATAAATGAAATTGGACTAGTGGGTCCCTCAGATCTTAAGATCTTCTAATTCTTAAATCATGGAAATAATGACATGACTTGAATCCTGGAGATTATGGGCCTAGAGATACAGATGAATTTAGAAGCAGATGGCCAGAAAATGTGATAATTTTTTTTAAAATGATGCTTTCCACATAGCTGATCCATGCAAATTCACACGAAAACTACTCCCACAAAAATGAATATTAAAATTTGGAAAAGGGGCAGCTAGGTAACACAATGGATAAAGCACCAGCCCTGAAGTCAGGAGGACCTGAGTTCAAATATGACCTCCAGACACTTAACACTGCATAGCTGTGTGACCCTAGGCAAGTCACTTAACTCCAATTGCCTCAGCAAAAAAAAAAAAAAAAAAATTGGAAAAGGAGATCTGTAAGGTCCCCTCCAATTCCGAGATTCTAGTTTCTCTGACAGCTAGTGTATCCAGGGAAGCCTGATCAATGTGTCAATTAACAAGAATTCATTAAGCATCTATTCTGTGCCTGGTATCATAGGAGGCAATATTGCAATATTGATCAGGCTTCCCTGGATACAGATAAAGATAAAGTGGGATACAAATAACTTTTGGATTGGGTTCTACCTCTTATTGAATTCATTATCTCCCTTTTTCCTAAAAGAAGGGGGGAAAAGAGGAGCAGAGGAAATGCAAGAACCCCACAACCTTAATTTTCAAATAAAAAGAGAGGAAATGAGGGTAGGCCATCACAAAATGGGAGGTTGCCCAGTGTTTTTCTTTCTCTGTTAAAGCAAACACCATAAGGCTCCTTTTCTCCCATGGAAAATGTTTTGATTAATATGTCAGGAAACATGACTCAGTCGATGCTTTTCTCAGGGCCCATACAGGAAATTTGGGTGCCAGTGATTCCAACTGCCACTGTTTGTTTCCTCACTCCCCCTTTGATATTCACAGCCTGGCAGGACTGTCTCCACCCTGCTCCCAACTTCCCTCCCCTTATTCCTCCAACCCCCAGTCTTCCTTTTCTATAAGGACTTGAGAAATAATGGGGCAGTTTACTCTAGAGACATAGAACTGAGATCTCCCTCTACCCAAATGGCCCTGAGGGGGACCTGGAACTTGGTGGAAAGGTCCAGTTGCTTAATACCAAATCCTGAGGGTTCTTACAAGAGTCATGACCAGTATATTCAAGCAAGTTGACCCTGAACCCAAGCTTTGAGAAATGCAGGGACAGGTAATTGAGAAGTTGAAGGCACAGACTTGAGGCTCATATAAACACTACCCTATAGCAAAGTAAATAGGATTGATATGATATCAGGGCAGGGTACCGAAGGAGAGGGGTGGCAGGAATGGGTGAGGATTCCTGGTTCTCCAAGGGGTGAGTTCACAGTGAAGGAAATTCGCTAAATTCAAAGGCTGTGGTAAAAAAAAAGGTTTTTTTTTATTAATGTCATGTTTCTGATGACATCATAGTTATTGCTAGTATTCTTTCCCCTTCTCATTCCAGAGAGTCATTCCAATTTAACAAATGGTAATTTTTTTAGAAGGGGAAAAATGCACACAACTAATTGATATACAAAAGCATGAAGTTTAAAACAACTGGTGGACCTCCTACCTCCATAAAAGAAGAATTAGGGATGTCTTGCCATGTCTTTTCATTTGAGTCCTGCTTCATCTTTATAATTTTGTTATATTCACTTTTGATTTTTTTGGTGTGTGGATTGTTCTTTCTATTTACATTGTAATTATTATGCTATTGTTTTCTTGACTCTATTTCACTCTGTATCAGTTCATGCAAATCTTTCCATTCTTCTCGGTATTCATCACATATATAATTTTTTACAACAAAGTAATATTCTTTTTTTAATAGTTTTTTTTAATTTTCAGAACACATTCAAAGATAGTTTTCAGCATTCTTCCTTGTAAAATCTTGTGTTTCAAATTTCTCTCTCCCTTCTCCCTTCCCCTTCCCCTAAACAGCAAGTAATCCAATCTATGTTAAACATATGCAATTCTCTTATACATATTTCCACATTTATCATGCTGCACAAGAAAAATCAAATCAAAAAGGAAAAAAGAAAAAGAAAAAAAAATGCAAGCAAACAACAAAAAAGATTAAAATACTATGTTATGATCCACACTCAGTCCCCACAGTCCTCTATCCATCACAAGACAATTGAAACTGGACTGAATAAAATGTTCTCTTAATTCTACTCCACTTGGCATCAGTTCATGTAAGTTTCTCCAGGCCTCTCTGAAATCATCCCACTGATTGTTTCTTATAGAACAATAATATTCCATAACATTCATATACCATAACTTATTCAACCATTCCCCAATTGATGAGGATCCACTCTGTTTCTAATTCCTTGCCACCACAAAAAGGGCTGCGACAAACATTTTTGCACATGTAGATCCTTTCCCCCCCTTTTTTATGATCTCTTTGGGATACAGGCCCAGCAGAGATGCTGCTGGATCAAAGGGTATACACAGCTTGACAGCCCTTTGGTCATAGTTCCAAATTGCTCTCCAGGATGGTTGGATCAGTTCACAACTGCATCAACAATATATTAGTGTCCCAGTTTTCTCACATCCCCTCCAACATTTATCATTATCTTTTCCTGTCATCTTAGTTAATCTGAGAGGCATATAGTGGCACTTCACAGAGCTGCCTTAATTTGCATTTCCCTAATCAATTGCAATTTAGAGCTTTTTCATATGACTAGAAATAACTTTAATTTCTTCATTTAAAAATTGTCTGTTCATCTCCTTTGACCATTTATCAATTAGAGAATGGCTTGTATTTTTATCAAAATAATATTCCATTATTTTTATGTATCACAGTTTGCTTACCCATTCTTCAAATGTATAGACATCTACTTTGTTTCCAGTTCTTTGCTATCACAAAAAAATCTCTGCTATAAATTTTTTAAAATCTTATTTAATATTTTTCTCAGTTACATGTAAAAACAATTTTTACATTCTTTTTTTTTTCAAATCTTGAGTTCCAAATTCTCTCCCTCCCCACCCTCCTCAATGAGATGGCAAATAATTTTACCTAGGTTATACATGTGTAGTCATACAAAATACATTTTCATGTGCTACAAATATTTTGCAGTATATAGAGATTTTTTTTCTTATCATTAGCATCTTTGGGATATAAGCTTAATAATGGAATCTCTGGTTCAAATGGTATGGACATCTTGGTCACTTTATTTGTATAATTCAAAATTACTTTCCAAAATGGTTATATCATTTAAAAACACAATCTCTCCAATATTGAGTATTGCCATTTTAGTTATCTTTGCAGATTTTCAGGATATGAAATGAAATTCCAGGGTTGTTTTGATGTGCACTTCTCTTATCTGGAACATTTTTTCAGGTGGTTATGAATGCATTTCAATTCTTTTGCATATCCTTTGGGCCACTTATTACTCATTTTTTGGGAATAGTTATTAGTAATCGATATGTTACTATATATAATATGCATACAACATATATAATGAATTACTAATATAATACCATATTATATATACACATATACATATTTGTATATGTGTATATATACACACACATATCTTGAATACGAAACCCTTATCAAGAAATTTGATACAAAGATTATTTTCTCATTCAATTACTTCTCTTCTTCTCCTTCGTGCATTAATTTTGTCTATCCAGAAGTTTTTCAGTTTGATGTAATTCATTTTATATATTTTATTCTTTAAAATTGCTTTTATCTCTTATTTGGTACCTATATTTCCAAGGGGTGAGGGAAAGATAGAGAATTAGAAATTACTCCTCCTCCCCAAAAATTTGCCTGCAGATTTAGACATTTTTGAATGATTTATTTTTATTAAAGAAGCTAAGGAAGACACAAAAACCTGATCTCAGATGGCCTTTCTTTGTCTGACCCTCTGTGGATTTGGGGGGTTAATATAAGGGAATTACCATTGGCAAAAGGGCCTGGAATATTGAATCAATTCCTTCTCTCTGTTTGGCCCCTCTTAAATCTGCATGATTCTAATTTATTCAGTCTTGTGGGTCTTGTGACTAGTTAGTCAGATTAGTCTTCTTCAAATGATAGGAATACTAGATTCTCCTTTTTCACACTTTGGCTCATTAATATACACCTGGGATTGTCCTGGGAATGATTTACTTATAGCTTAAGCCTAAGGTGTTTCCCCAAAAGGAGAAGTAAAAAGGTACACAATATACAATTTATATTAGGTATAAGATTTATTTTTTTTTAAAAAGTGCTAAAGCATAAAAGGAAACTTTTCACCAGACTGAATTAACACTCAGAACAATTCAGTAACTTAACTTATAAGTATAGTTATACTTTCTTAGAATTCACATTTAAATCTCATCAGCCCATTGGATTGCTGATTAGACATTTTACATTTCACTCAGGCTTTACTATGTCCAAAAAAATTCTGAGTTAATCCTATTTGTCACTTTTTTTTCCTTCATTGGTTATTTTTTTTGGTTATATATGTATATTAACTTTAAAAATACACATTTCTTTATGAATCATATTGTAAGAGAAAAATAAGAATAAAAGAGTAAAACCACAAAAAAGAAAAAAACAAAAACAAAAAAGAAGTGAACATATCATGTATTGATTTATATTCAATCTCCATAATTCTTTTTCTGGATACAGATGGTGTTTTCTATCCAAAGTTTATTGGGATTGTCTTGAATCACTGAACCAGTGAGAAGAACCAATCTTTCATAGTTAATCATTGCACATTTTGCTGTTACTATCAGACTATCCTTTTGGGGAGGATGGGACAGAGAATGATAGGTCAAGGCAGCTGCAGCACCACAATGCTATTTCTATCTACATAAGGAAGATAAGGATAATAAGACTGTACACATAAGGTAGGGCCAGAAAATGTTGTGAAAGCCAAGCTTCTTTTATTGCTATTTATCTTAGTTGCTTGAAACTAGCATTTGGTTCATTTTGGAATGGAGGCCATTATTTATTTATCTAGGGGTGGTGGTATAGTAGAAAGAGTAGAAGATACTGAACCAGAGGAACTTAGGGGCCATCTATTACACCCACACACCCCACTCCCACCCACTTAATATTCCAACTGAGATATTAGTAGGGTTATGCTGGAGCTAGCTCCTGAGAACTGGTTGTTAAATTTTCAGTTTAAACATTTACACCTTAGAAATCCTCAAAGCTACAATGCAAGGCTTGATTTATTGTTTTCTTGTTTAAATAAAGTGATGTAGAATTACTAATAATGAAGATTAAATTTTAAAATGCTTCATGTATTTTTGGATCGATTATTAAATATTTACTGGCACACATTATAATAGGGGGTCTAGAGATATTAAATGATCTGCTCAAAGTCAATAGCTAATGGAGTCACAGTAAAAAACTGTGGTCTCCAGAGTCCCAATCAGTGCTCTTTTTTCCTAAACCCACTGCAGAAAGTCTGGGTTTTGGTTCCAGCTCTGCACTTGATAGTAAGCACTTGAGCAAGTAACTTCTCTTCATCTTATCTGTAAAATGAGGATTTTCATGGTTCATGACCTGTCTGACTCAGAATTGTTGAAAGGATCAAATGAGATGACAGATGGGAAAAGCTCTGTAAACTATAGTGCTAATAAAAATATAAGGCAGTTTTGTTATTATTTCCTATCTTTTCTATAATTGGTTCTTGAAGAGCAGGAGAATCAAATGCTCTTTAGCCTGGGTCTTCCTTTGGTCACTGTTTGAACAGCTGTGAATTTCCTGGTAACCTCAAATAGGATCTAGTGGGAGCAGGTCAGTTTTCCTCTATAGGAAAGGGACTAGGATGGGATGGGTTTCCTTTGAGTCTATTGTAAGATTTATACTAAAAACATGGTTGATGGAAGGGAGAGAAGAAAGATCTCTTTCTCCTCTTTCTTCTATGACTTCAGGGGCTGAAGGGAAATTTCTTTTTAGGGGCTAGATCCTTTAATTTTCTAGCTTCTGCCTGAACTAATTACTAGTTTGTTTGTTTTTTTAAATTTTCAATGTACACTGCTTTATTAGAATCATGTTGAGAGAAAAATCAGAGCAAAAGAAAAAAACCATGAGAGATTTAAAAACAACAACAACAAGAGAAAGAAGTGAACAGAGAGTGTGTTGATTTACATTCAAGCTCCTTAGGTCTTTTTCTGTATACGTTTTCTGTCCAAAGTCTATAGGAATTGCTTTGGATCACTGAATCACTTAGAAGGACCAAGTCTTTCATAGTTGATCATCGCACATTCTTGCTGTTACTGTGTACAAGGAATTCTTGGTTCTGCTTGTCACTCAGCATCAGTTCATGTAAATCTTTCCAGACCTTTATATAATAAGGTTGTTCATCATTTTTAATAGAACATCAATATTCCATTACCTTCATATACCACAATTTATTCAGCCATTCCCCAATTGATGGGCATCCACTCCTTTTCCAATTCTTTGTTACCACAAAGAACTCCTACAAATATTTTTACACATGTGTGTCCCTTTAACTCCTTTATGATTTCCTTGGGAAACAGATCCAGATTACTAGGTCTTTAAGGTCCATTAAAGTGTGTGGCTAATATTCAGTTAACCAATGATAACTGCATCTTCCAATTTAATCAAGAAACTTTTCCCATATTTTAAAAAATAAATTAGGGTTAGAAAGGTCTTTATAGTTTAACCCCCTAATCTACCTGTGATTATACTTTGAGCTCATGGGTTGGTCAGGGATTAATTCCTCACTACCCTCCCCCAACTTTATCCATATCTATATCTATATATGTTTCTGTATGTTTCTTTAATCTTCATCTTCCCTTCATGTACTTTTTAATTTTTTAAATTTAAATTATCTTTTTTGGTGATTTCTATTCTTTGGTTAAGAATCTTTCTTCCAGCATCCCTTACCATTTTGGGAAAATTACTTCATTTGGTTCTCTTCCCTTTTTTTTTTCTGATGGGCCTTTTTATATTAAGGTGAGAATTTATTTTGAGTCTTTTGTGTTATATGGTATGAAGATGTTGATCTAAACTTGATTTCTGTCAGTGAATATTTAATAGCTATTTTTGTTTAGAGAACAAAGGTGTAGAGTTAGGAAAACACAAGACATGTATTAGGGGATGGAAAATAGTAATGTGGCTACAACAGAGAATATAAGAGGATTAAGGAAGGAAGGAAAAATATAAGGGCATCTTAGATCTTACTAATATTTATATATTTCTTGCACTTAACATAGCTTCTTAAACATAGTAGAACAGTAGAGTTTGCATAGAAGGGGGAGTCAGAAGATATGGTTCAAATCTCAGCTCTATGAATAACTAGTCAAATGACTTTGAACAAGTCACTTCTTTGGAGAACAATAACTTTATTTGCGAAATGAGGGGATCAGACTAAATGATCTCTGAAGTCCCTCCAAACTTTTAATCCTTTGCCAAAAGGCTTATTCAAAGATCTCTGCTAATCAGAATTAATCTGATACTAGGATTTCTCTCCTTTCTTTCTTGTTAGAAGGTGTACTTTGATCATTGGCTGTGATAAAGCAACTGATCAGAAACAGCCTCTCATGAAGAAGTTGCTTTCTAGAAAGGAAAAGAACCATGGAAGCAAATGAAATGATGGTTAACATTAAATGTACTCCTTGAGGTCCAGGAATAGACAGTAATCTGATTGAATTAGGCACTTAATGAAACTGCTTTTCATTGGAATAAGTGATGGCAAATGAGATATACAGGTTTAATACTAAAAGCTTAGTTGGCTTGAATGACTAATGAATTAGCTTGCCTCCCATAGGATATCTCCTGGACTGTTCTTATCTAGCCTTGTTATCTGTGGCATCCCTTGAGCATAAAAATATACATATACCCATAGTTGTATATATAACCTATGCTTAAATATGTGCATGTATTTACATACATATATACTAAAGGGTTTACATATATGTATATGTATACTTTGCAGTAATCGGAAAGGAATAAACATTGAGTGCATACTTCATACACCAGACACCATGCTAAGCATTTTTACAAATATTATTTCTTTTTTTCTTTTCTTTCTTTCTTTCTTTTTTTTTTTTTTTTTTTTTTTTTTTTTTTTTTTTTTGGCAAAGTAATTGGGGTTAAGTGACTCGCCCAGGATCACACAACCAATAAATACTAAATTCTGAGGTCCAGATTTGAACTCAGTGCTCCTGACTTCAGGGCCAGTGCTCTATCCATGGTGTCATCTAGCTATCACCTTATTACATGGGGATAGAGACTGGACCTGTGATTTCATTGGTATAGGAAACTCCCAGGTGAGAAGATTCTGAGCAATGCAAGTTAAAGCACCTTTGTATTCTCAGAGAATTGCAGAGCGCATGGAGAGATATTGAGACTTGCCCAGGATCACACAGTCAGCACATGTCAGAGGTGGGGCTTGAATCCAGATCTCACATTGAAGCCAGTTCTTTGTCATGCTGGCCCTCCCACTGTAGAAACACAATTTTATATATATATATATATATATATATATATATATATATATATAATATGTATATGAATATGTGTAAGTGTGTATATATATGCATGAATAGATATACTATGTATTATAGTGTATTGTATTATACAAAATATCAAAGAAGTATCACAGCATACTCTGGTGCATATTTTCCTGTATTATGCATGTTCTGCATATATGTTTTTATTTAGCTGTTTAGTAGTGTAAGTAATGCTCAAAACCCATAGTTCCCATCTCTAGGAAGGTGGAAGATCCAGTCGTGTACAACTTTGTATGATCTCATTTGTTCATGAGATTTTCTTGGCAAAGATACTGGAGTGGCTTGCTATCTCCTTCTCCGGTCTGTGTCCATTTTACAGATAAGGAACTGAGCCAAAGGGGTTTAAGTGACTTGCATGAGAATTGTTTGAGGCATATATACTGCATATAGAATATATTAATATAATATATAAATAGTGTCTATAACATGCATAATATTATTTGCACTAAATTATATTTCATGCATATATGAATATATGTAGAATAACATACATATATATGTATATATATATGTATATATATATATGTAGAATAACATACATAAAGCATTGTGGCATTCCTAATAATAGCTAACATTTCTAGTACTTTATCCCCAACATCCCTGTTAGGTAAGTAATGGAAGTATCATATCCATTTTATAAATGTGGAAACTGAGATTAGAAAGGATGAGTTGCCTGCGGTCATACAATAAATGTGGCAGAGCCAAGACTCCAGTTTGGATCTTCTAATTTTAAATCCATTACTCTTTTCACTGTATCACAGCTGCTTCTATATTCTATGCCTCCCCTGTTCAGAACTCTGTATTAAGTACTGATCAGTATGCAAACAACAATAAGATATGGTCCCTACCCAAAGGAGTTTGCAGGTTAGTAGAGAGACAGTTACAGAAAGAAACAAAGTCTCAGGGGTGGAAGTGGTCTTAGGTGCCATTCACTACACCTGAACCTATACAACTTTCCCAACAACTAGTCATCTAGTCTCCATTTGGAGACCTCAGGTGATGAAGGAACTTACTCCTTTCCAAAGCAGCAAATTCCACTTTTTTACATTTGCAATTGTGAGGACATTTTTACATATGCTGAACCTAAACCTAAATAGGTGAAATTTCTATCTTTTACTCCTTCCTCCTCTACATCTCCCTCTCCCTCCCACTTTCTCTCTTCCTCCTCCCCCTTCCACCTCCTCTCTACTTCTCTTCCCATCTTCTACCTTCTCTTCCTCTTCCTCCTCCTCCTCTTCCTCCTCTTTTCTTCTTCTTCTTCTCTTCTTCTTCCTCTTCTTCTTTTCTTCTTCTTCCTCCTCTTCTTCCTTTTCCTTCTTCTTCCTCCTTCTCCTTCTCTTCCTCCTCCTCTTCCTCTTTTTTCTTCTCCTGTTCCTCCTCCTCTTCCTCTTCCTCCTCTCCTCTCCTTTTCTTCTATTTGGGTTAAATTCAAATTCAGTCTCAGTCACTTCCTGGCAGTGTGATTCTGGGAAAGCTATTTGCTTCAGTTTCCTCATCTGTAAAATGAGCAGGGGAAGAAAATGGTGAACCACTTCAGAATTTTTTCCTAAGAAAACCTCAAATGGGGTCATGAAGAATTGGACAAAACTGAAAAATAACTGAATCAAATAAGCAATGAAGAACCAAAATTCATGTAAAGGCACACTGAATTGGAAGTCAGGGAACCTGGGTCTAAATTCTGTCCTCACTATATATTGCTTCTGTGATTTTGGGCAAAATTAAATGTAAAACCCTTGAAAACAGGGCAATTTTTTTTGTTTTATTTCATAAGTGCCTAGCAGCGTGCCTGGCATGTAATAATAAATTAGGTTGCCTTAAATTAAATCTAATATGGAGATGGGAGCTATGAGTGTGGAGCATTACCTATACCATAAGATTGGATTGATGTATTGATTAGTTTTTCTTTTTTCTTTTCTAAGAGATGGATCTCTAGGTGAAGGTGGAGGATGGGATATATTTGGAAATGATAATTATGTTTAAAAAAAATCAATGCCTTTTAAAAAAAATGACTGAGACATAAACTGACTCTCCCTTTCCCCTTCTCTTTCCCTCTTTCTTCCTCTTCTTCTTTCCTTTTTCCTCACTTCCTCTTCCCTCTCTTTTTCTCTCTCCTCCTCTCCTTCCCCTTCTCTCCCTAGTCATTTTATCTCTGGGTCTCAGTTTCCTCTAAAAACAAGAGAGTTACACTCAGTAGTCCACTCCAGTCTAAGTCATAAGATTTTTGAAAGGGAAAATGGCCCGAGTCAGATCTGTGCATTAAAAAGATTGTTTGGATAGCTTTGTGAATCATGGAATAGAGAAGGGAAGAAAGAAGTTGGGAGATCACTTGGAAGGTTATTACAATTTGATAATCCAGGAAAAAGGTGAAGCGGGATTGAAATGCTGAGGTGGCCATGGAAGTGGATGTTTATGTTTAAGAATTCCCTCTGAGGCTTGAATCCCCTTGATCCTGCCTCTCTCAACCCCTGCCTAGCAGCAGAAGGAACACAATCAGGAAAATACAGCCCTAAAGCTTTAGCTCTTAACCCTGGTGATTTTATTGGCATTCTGGCCAGTGTCATAAAGGAAATTGATTTTTAGTTTTTAAGGCAGTGGAGTTTTACTGAAGGATGGTTGCCAGGCAACGTGTGGCCAAGGGCTTTATTGGCTTGGAGGCTTCTGTAAAGAAGGCAGCCCAGCAGCAAGTCTAATGGGAAATATCCCAGGAAGCTTTGCTCAAGGATGCTCTTTTATCACTATAAAGACTCTCTCTCTCTTCCTTTCTCTTTCCCTCCTTCTTCCTCTCTTCTTCTTTCCTTTTTCCTCACTCCCTCTTCCTTCTCCTTTTTTCTCTCTCTCTTCTTCCTCTTCTCTCCCTATTCCCTTCTTCCTCTCCCTTTCTCCTTCTTTATCTTTATCCCTCTTTTCCTCTTCTTCTTTTTCTTTCCCTTTTTCCTCTTTTTTTCTCCTCTTTCTTCTCTCTCTCTTCCTCCCCTTTCTCCTCTCCCTCTTCTTCCCCTCTCCTCCCCAATTACAGATGAGGAAACTGAGGCAGGCAGAGGTGAAGTCACACAGCTGGTTAGTGTCCAAGCTAGATTTGAACTCATGTCTTTCTGACTCCAGATCAATTCTCTATCATTGTGCCACTTAGTTCAGTATTTAGTGATATTTAGATTAATGTAACAAGGTGAAAGACTCATTGTCCTGAAAATTAGTACTAGAGATTGGGAAGTGAGACAATCACCTTAGATGCTACAAGGATGTGGGTACAATGGTAAATGCTTCTTTTATATTTTTCTTTTTAATGATAATTAAACCTTTCTTTTTAAAAAGGTATTGATTTATTTTATTTTCATATCATTTTCATTTCCAAATATATCTTCCACTGCCTTAGAGAGCAATCTTTTAGAAAAGAAAAAAGAAAAACTAATCAATGCATCAATCCAGTCTTATAGTAATGTGGGTAATGTTCCACACCCATAGGCCCCATTTCTAAAAGATGAGAAGATCTGCATTTTCTTTAGGAATTTCTTCAAGGAATTAGGGATTTAGGGATTACCTTGCTCATTATAATTATCCAAAGTTCAGTTATAACAGAAAATTTTTAATAGTACTTTTATAATGCACATATTTTTGTTGACAGAAATTTCTACTCTCTGTAGTCCACTGATAGTTTTGGGAGTAGTTTTTTTTTGGGAAAAGTCAAATAATTGCTAATAGACAGTGACACACATAGAACACACCTTTTACACCTTGTTCAGGTTGCATAAATGTCAGGGTAGTCTGGTCTCATTTTGTCTCTGTTACTGACTAGCAGTGCTCTTATGATCTTATGATTGGATGAAGCTACTTTCCAAGGGTTTGGAGGGTGGGAGATAAGGGAGATGCTGGAGTAGGGGCTGGGAGGGTATAGCAGTGGATGAAGATTGCTTTCTAGAATTGCCACAAGGTGGCATAGTAAATCTCCAACTCCCCAGAAGGAACAAAAATCTAGCCTAGGAGTAGGGGAAACTTCCTAGGAATAGGAGAGAATTGGCAGTATCTTTTTGCTAAAGTGTTTCAGGAATGATAATACTGACAGTAGGTTGATAGTTATCCTGAGAATGCTAAAACTTATACTGCCAATTTAATAAATTACCCAGAGGATTCTAAGGACATAGACATTAGAGGAGAAAAGTAATTAGGAATGAGTTTTGAGAGCTGGAATGTACCCCTTGAGGGTGAGGGGTTGGGTGGGGTGGGAAAAATAAGATAATTACTTTAGACCAGAGATAGGACTAGTTATATGAAAGGTAGGTAGCTGCTGAAGGAATAGGAGCAATGAGAGTCATTCTTATGATTACACAATATTTTTTTAATGCCAGAAAACTTTGCTTAAATGAAAAGTAGGGTGTTTTTTTTTTGTTTTTTTTTTTTTGTTGTTGTTGTTCCAGAATAAGTTAAATTGTTAGGGTAGCCTAGAATAATGGCTTCAAAATCAGGAAGATCTGGATTCAAGTCCTATTTCTGACAATGTGACTGTGGGAAAGTCACTTCTCAGAACCCCCAGGCAATTCTTTAAGGGTAGAAGTAGCTGAGGAGGATATACTTTTATAGTGGGTACTCCTCATCTAGTCTCCTCTTTCCTGATGAAATCATGTCTGCTGCCCCCCCAAAGAGGTGAAGATTCAAAGCCCCTAATAAACTGTCAGAGAAAGAACATAGGAGAAGAAAGGGGAGGGAGGGAAGAAGTGGGAAGTGAAGGCAAAGCAGGGTACCAAACCCAGTAAGAAAGGAGAATTATAGGCATATTCCCTTCAGAGAAACTGGAAGTTTGTATTACATTACTACCTAAAGGCAAAAGTCAAAGCCATCTGTCCTGCTTTCTGGTTCTAATAATAAGAGGATATTATTTTCATCTACAAAGATGATTCTCCTGAACAGTAATATACTTCCCAATAACAATAGTTCAATTCCTATAGTGCTTTGTAATTCACAAAGCCTTCTTTTCAGAACATCCTGGCTCAAGTATTTTTATTCCCATTTTTGCTGTGAGTTTAAGGGTTTTTTGCTAATCCATTTTTGCACATGTGGGTACTTTCCCTTTTTTAAGATCTCTTTGGGATATAGACCCACTAGAGACACTGCTGGATCAAAGGGTATGCAGTTCTATAGCCCTTTAGGCATAGTTCCTTAAGAGCATCCTTATCCTGCTGCTTGCCTCAGCCCAGAAGGTAACTCCTTTGCATTTTCTGAACTGAACAGAACCAAAAGCAGTTGCTAACAAACTCTCACCTCTTTACCTGGATACCTTGCTATGTTTGCACAGAAAGAACAAAATTTTTCTTGCACTTAGAATGTAAACTGCATTTTTTAAAAAATAACTTCCTCACTTTCACAATTCTTAGTACATAGTAGGTACTTAAATTCTTAGTGTTGCTAATATAATTTAGATTAATGGAATGACTAGTCTTTTTTAAATAGCTTTTTATTTACAAAACATATGCATGGGTAATTTTTCAGCATTGACAATTGCAAAACCTTTTGTTCCAATTTTTCCCCTCCTTCCCCCCACTCTCTCCCCCAGATGGCAGGTTGACCAATACATGTTAAATATGTTAAAGTAAAAGTTAAATACAATATATGTATACATGTCCATATAGTTATTTTGCTGTACAAAAAGAATCAGACTTTGAAATAGTGTACAATTAGCCCGTGAAGGAAATCAAAAATGCAGGCGGACAAAAAGAGGGATTGGGAATTCTACGTAGTGGTTTATAGTCATCTCCCTGAGTTCTTTCTCTGGGTATAGCTGGTTCAATTCATCACTGCTCTATTGGAAATGATTTGGTTGATCTCATTGCTGGAGGTGGCCACGTCCATCAGAATTGATCATCAAATAGTCTTGTTATTGAAGTATATAATGATCTCCTGGTCCTGCTCATTTCACTCAGCATCAGTTCGTGTAAGTCTCTCCAGGCCTTTCTGAAATCATCCTGTTGGTCATTTCTTACAGAACAATAATATTCCAAAATATTCATATACCACAATTTATTCAGCCTGAACGAGATGAGGTGAGATCTTTCAAGACAGTTATGAAAATTGAGTAAGGCTTCATCTACTTCAGAGTTTGAGTAGGCCTGAAGGTTTTTGAGCATTGATCCAAGGGCATATTTAAGTCCCCTTCCTGCTATCCTCCCATGACATCATTTCCCCCTTATTTCAGTCAAATGTGGGCAACTATGTACTTATTGGTCAAATTCAATTTCTTGGGTAGTTCCCGAGTTTAAAATGTAAAATCCT
Source organism: Sarcophilus harrisii (assembly GCF_902635505.1). NCBI lineage: Eukaryota > Metazoa > Chordata > Mammalia > Dasyuromorphia > Dasyuridae > Sarcophilus > Sarcophilus harrisii. The sequence continues at coordinate 281,884,741 of NC_045427.1, forward strand.
CAGCCAATGAGGATGAGGGTCAGTGGTGGGAGGGGGTATTTGCTTTAGGAATTAAAAGTGTTAACCCTGCCCCCAGAAGGTTCTTCCTCCCTTCCATAGTCTGCTCCTTGGGGGACGCCTTTCTGGCCAGAATGTATAGTAAACTTTGCTTTGCTTCTAGAGATCTCTCCAGCTTTTTTTTTTTTTTTTAATGGTGACTGCTCACCATTTCTGAACCACACAAGCCATTCCCCAACTGATGGGCATCCCTTCAGTTTCCAGTTTCTGGCCACTACAAACAGGGCTGCCACAAACATTCTTGCACATACAGGTCCCTTTCCCTTCTTTAAAATCTCTTTGGGATTGGAAGGACTAGTCTTGATTCCAAGGAGCATAAGTGGATGGATTGGAAATTATTGATTTGTTGATTAGTTTTGCTAAATTGTTTCTTTTTGTTATAGGATGAAGTCTTTTTTTATAGGGCAAGTTTTATGGGTAGAATATTATTGGGAAATGACAGTGATATTAAAAAAGCATTGATAAAACAGGAAGAAAGGAAGGAAGGAAAAGCAAGAAGGAGGGAGGGAGGGAGGGAAAGAGGAAGGAAGGAAAGGAGAGAAGAAGCAAGAAAGTGAAGGAAGAAGGAAAGAAGAAGGAAGGAAAAGAGAGTAGTGAGAAAGAGAAGGAAGAGAGAAAGGGAAGGAGGAAGGGAAAGAGAGAGGGAGGGAGAAGAAAGATCATCTGATAGTCCTATATCCTCATTTTCAGATGGGAAAATAGAAACCCAGAAATAGGAAGTAGTTCTCAAACTCACATAGATAATAAGCATTGGGATTCATGTCCAACTCTGCTGCTTTTAAATGTACTGCTTCTTGGCAAGAGGTGGGCAGGCCACAAAACCCTCTGAGATTGATAGTTTTTTCAATTTGAAAAGAAATTATCCCAAGAATAGCCCTCTAATCGGGGTGCAGCTTTTCACCCACATTTATAATAGGAGTTTGGAGAATCTCAAAGAAAGAGAATTAGTTAGAGCTGTTAGTTATCCATCACATCTGCCATTCTCTTCTGTCAGACTATGAGAGATGACCTCCTTTTGGACTGACAAACTATAAGGCTTGTTCTAGTTTGACTTGTGTTACTATCTGTGTGCTTTATCATGGGGGACTCACCCCATACTAAAATTGGGGAGAAAAACTAGCCTGCAGAGAACAAAGGGCAGGCCCTCTCCTACCTCCTCTCCCTCCCCCCAGTCTTATTTCTGGTTGTGTTTTCTTACATTTATTCTGTTAAAGAGCACATTTGTCAGATTTAATATTATTTCTCATAAATACTTTGGCCAGCCCTGTCCTTATGTTTGAAGCCTTTGGATACAAAGCAAGTTATTAAGGAGAAAGAGATCTTTCTTGGCACAGGGCTGGTAGTTCTACCCCTGTTGACATCACCATATTAGAATCAAGTTATAGTGCATCTGACTGTGGCTGAAAGACCAACACAAGCTGTGAGTGTTCTACTACAGGTTGGGCACAAATAGTTTACATGGACATTTGGGGCAGATTCTTTAAATTTGCATATCTCATGTTTCTTTTGGGCTAATTCAATTCTGCGTTGCTGATAGAGCACAGGACCTTCTCTGATGAGGGCACGCCATGCTGGGCAGTCCTGTGCCGTGTCTCCCATGTCACACAATCAATTCAAAAGTTCTTCTGAGAGACCTTAGGTGTGTCTTTGTATCACTTCTTCTGACCATCAGGTGGATACTTGCATAAAGTAGTCTTTTAGGTAAGGTTAAGTCTGGGATTCAAACATGACCAGCCCATTGGAGTTGCTCCAGCCCAAGGCCCATTGATAACTCTTTAACTTGGGACATAAAGCAATAGGTGACTGGGCCTTTGCTTCAGGGTGCTGAACTTGAGAAGATGCTGACAGCATTTGTGATTCTTCAGCAATAGAAACCATAAAGTTTAGCACTTAGTTGAAGTGAAGCATTAGTTAAAACAGGAAGCTATCAGATGTTTTCTTTCCTCAGAAATCATTTACCTTTTCTTCATTCCCTTCCTCTTCCCCCCCCCCCTCGACCTTGTGATAGCTTTCTTTCTTTTTTTTTTTTTTAAAGAAAACATTAGCTTTTTATTTTTAAAAATACATCAAAGATAGTTTTCCACATTCACTCTTGAAAAATCTTGTGTTACAAATTTTTCTCCCTCTCTTCCCTCTCCCTCTTCCCTAGACAGCAAGTAATCCAATACAAGTTAAACATGTGCGATTTTTCTTTTTTAAAAATTTTATTAAAGCTTTTTATTTACAAAACATATGTATGGGTAACTTTTCAACATTGACCCTTGCAAAACCTTCTTTTCCAAATTTTCCCCTCCTTCCCCCCACTCCCTCCCCTGGATGGCAGGTAATCCAATATATGTTTGCATGTATGTATGCATATGTATACAGTTAAGTTGCTGCATGTGCAATTTTTCCAACTATAATTCCATATTTGTTATGCTGCACAAGAAAAATCAGCTCAAAGGGGGAAAAAATGAGAAAGGAAAAAACAAGCAAGCAAAGAACGACAAAAAAAGGTGAAAATACTTTGTTGTGATACACATTCAGTCCCCATAGTCCTGTCTCTGCATGCAGACAGATCTCTCCATTACAAGTCTATTGGAATTGCCCTAAATTACCTCATTGTTGAAAAGAGAAAGGCACATTATTTCAAGCTACTTTCCTGATGGCTACACTGCCTCAGACACTAAAATTGTCAGTTACTGATCTGGTTGATGCTTATTAGGAGGAGTCTCTTTTTAAGCTCCTTAGTCTGGGGCTATATCATTTCTGTGTCTGATTAAAATATTCTTCAAGAGAAAGGAGACAGCCTAGACCTAAGGCAAAAAGAGTTAGCTAGTACTTCCTTATCTAGTAGTAATTTAATCAATCATTCCCTATTCTTTTAAAAGAAATGTAGAATTAAACAGTAGAATTGCTAGAGCTTTTCCCTCTAAGGTTAGTTACCTTCCATTTATTCTGCACTTTCAGTGTACCTATTTTTTTCTACATGTTGTTTTCCCCTTTAGAATATAAACTCCTAGAGGGAAGGAATTTTTTTTCCCTTTGTTTATATCCCCAGAACTTAGCACATTGCATGGGACATGGTAAGTATTTAATAAATACTTGTTTGATTGAGTTAGAAGGAAAGATCTCTACAATCTTTCTGATAAATGGCCACTAATTTCTACTCAGACTTCCAGGGATGGAAATCTTACTATCTCTTGCTGCAGCCTGCTCTATTTTGGCATAGCTCTTACTCACAGGAACTTTTTCCTTTTATTTAGGCTCAATCTGCTTCTCCTCAGTCCTCATTCTACTCTCTGTGGCTAAGCAGAACATTTCTTTCATTCAACAGTTCTTCAAAAATATATAACCATCTCTTCAAAACCTCAGTGCAAGTGCATGTGAGCTACCCAGTCTGTGACATCCCAGTTGTCTGGGAAGGCATAGCTCTGCCTCTTTTAAGAATGAAGTAGATATTTGGCAGAAACTGTTACTGCCATCTTGCACCACCAGCAAGAAAACCATTCCAAAGCAAGTATCACAAACTAAGCCAGAATTGAGTGACACATAACTCCATTTTTACTAGAGATATAGAGAAATATAGTTCCATATTGGGAAAACTGATCCAGGGACATCATGGAGGAAGCGTTTATTCAAACATGACATCTGAAAGCTTCCTGTTTAATTAATTATTCTTTCTAACTAGGTATACATCTTAGTTATTTCTAAGTTACTGAAGGGCTACAAGTACTTTCCATGCCTTATAATTCAGCATCTTTAGTCAAAGCCCTATCCATTCCATTATGATCCTGACCAGAAAGAATCTTTTTCTATATTTATTTTTTCATCTTCTTATTTTTATTTTAAAAACATATGCCTGGATAATTTTTGAAATTCATCCTTGCAAAACCTTGTGTTCCAAATTTTTTCCTTCTCTTCCCCCCATCCTCTCCCCTAGTTGGTAAGTAATCCAATATATGTTAAACATGTGCACTATCGTGCTGCACAAGAAATATCAGATCAAAAAGGGGAAAAAATGAGAAAGAAAACAAAATGCAAGTAAACAACAAAAAAATAAAACTACTATGTTGTGATCCACACTCAGTTCCCACAGTCCTTTCTCTGGGTGCAGATGGCTCTCATCATCATAAGATCATTGGAATTGGCATCAATCATCTTATTCTTGAGAAAGAAGAGCCACGTCCATCAGAATTGATCATCATATAATCTTGCTATAGCTGTATACAATGATAATCTGATTCTGCTCACCTCACTTAGCATCAGTTCATGTAAGTCTCTCCAGGCTTCTCTGAAATCACCTTGCTGGTCATTTCTTATAGAACAATAATATTCCATAACATTCATATCCCATAACTTATTCAGCCATTCTCTAACTGAGGGGCATTCATTCAGTTTCCAGTTTCTAACTACTACAAAGAGGGCTGCCACAAACATTTGTGTACATATGGGTCCCTTTCCCTCCTTTATGATCTTTTTGGGATATAATCCCAGTAGAAACACTGCTGGGTCAAAGGATATGCACAGTTTGATTTGAGCATAGTTCCAAATTGTTCTCCACAGTTCCACCAACAATGTATCAGTGTCCCAGTTTTCTTACATCCCCTCCAGTATTCAGCATTATCTTTTCCTGTCATCTTAGCTAATCTGACAGGTATGTAGTGGTATCTCAGAGTTGTCTTAATTTGCATTTCTCTGATCAATAGTGATTTGGAACACCTTTTCATGTGGCTACCAATAGTTTCAATTTATCTGAAAATTGTCTGTTCATATCCTTTGACCATTTATCAACTGGATAATGGCTTGAACTTCTATAAATTTGAGTCAATTCTTTATATATTTTAGAAATGAGGCCTTTATCAGATTCTTTGGATGTAAAAATGTTTTCCCAGTTTATTGTTTCCCTTCTAATCTTGTCTGCATTGGTTTTGTTTGTACAAAAACTTTTTAATTTAATATAGTTAAAATTATCTATTTTGTATTCAATAATGTATTCCAGTTCTTCTTTGGCCACAAATTCTTTCCTTCTCCACAGATTTGAGAGGTAAATCTTTTATTCTTCCCATTTGCTTATAATATCACTCTTTTATTTCTAAATCATGAGCCCATTTTGACCTTATCTTGGTATATGGTATTAGGTTGGGTCAATGCCTAGTTTCTACCATACTAGTTTCCAATTTTCCCAGCAGTTTTTGTCAAATAGTGAGTTCTTACCCCAAAAGCTGGGGTTTTTGAGTTTGTCAAATACTAGATTATTGTAGTCATTGACTATTTTGCCCTGTAAACCTAACCTATTCCACTGATTGACTACTCTATTTCTTAGCCAGTATCAAATGGTTTTGGTAACTGCTGCTTTACAATATAGTTTTAGGACTGTTATAGCTAGGCTACCTTCATTTGTTTTTCTTTTTTCATTAATTCCCTTGTAATTCTTGACCTTTTGTTCTTCCAGATGAACTTTATTATTTTTTCAGAAAGAAACTTAACAGCTGGGATAGCACATTCCACTGAGAAAGTACCTATTTATCTCACTAGCAGATCTGTGGAGCTTCCCTTTCCCCATGTCCTTCCAGCAGTTTCAACAATTGCTTTTAGCCAATCAATTAATAAGTACTACAGAGCACCTACTATGCATCTGCCTATCCCTGAGCTTATTATCATGATTATTATAACCCATCATCTTTGTGCAGCATAATACAGTTTTCAAGGTTTGTGGGTATTGTGTTAACAGCACTGGACTGGTAGTTAGGAGATTCTTATTTCAACTTCACTGTTGTGTAAACTTGACAAATCATTCTTCTTTTGGGACCTCAGTGTGTTCATCTGTGAAATAAGTGCATTAGATGAACAGATCTCTAAGAGCCTTTCTAGCTCTAATATTCTGTTTTTTGCTTCAAAATTCCATGTTTCAAGTTCCTTCCAGCTCTGACATTCTGTTCTTTGCTCTAGCACTCCATATTCTAAGGTCCCTTCTAGCTCTAACATTCTGAGTTTATACTCCTATGACTCCTCCTTTATGACATCTCCCAGAGATGGCTCATGGGCTTGGACCCATAGCCTTCCCCTTAAGGATACCAGCTGTTCCCATGTAACATTATACGCCCCCAGTCCATTTCAGGATGCTCTTAAAACAAGGCACAGGCTGGATTTAATTAGATGTTCGTTCAGTTTAATCATCATGGCTCATTTCTATTCAATGCCTCAAAGATGAGAGCAGATGGACTATTTCATGGTGAATCTCTTTAAGTCAGTTATATTAATGTTGGGAAAGTGTCAAGCCTCATCTCCATAAATCCAAGGAGCCAGAGAGCCTTCCAAAGCCACTTCTGGGGGCCCAGAGCTTGCTTTTCAGAGGCTCTTGGCCCATGAAATAAGAGAACCACATTTGACTCTAATGGCCAGGAGCCCCAGGAAGTAGGCATGATCATTTTTCAATCTGAACACAAGAAAAAACAGTGTACACTAGGAACAGAAGGGAGGAAATTTATAGCTCTTTAGTTTTTACTCATGCTATAATTTATCTGGGTACAGGTTTTCATTGGGATCTATTGGTTCTTAATTCTCTGCATTCTAGGAAACTGTACCCCTTATTCCCAACTCCTTGATCACATAAATACTTTCTGACCCACATCCCATATAACAATTACTCCCCTAACCCCTTCACATACACACACACACACACACACACACACACACTGTGTGTCTCTGCCTCTCTATCTCTGTCTACTTGTCTGCCTTTCTCTATGTAGTTCATTTAACTAGATATGGGACCACCACAACTGATCTTAACTTCCTGCATGAATATATATGGCAAATGGCAGACTTGGGATAGACAAAAAAGACTGTATAACTTAGCTCCTATGAAGCACGACTCCTCATTATGACTACCAAAAACTGTCTATCCCTCATGCCTGAAATGCTCTACTTTCTCCTCACTACCTTCTGCTTTCCTGTTTTCCCTGGTTTCCTTCAAGATCCGGTTAAAATCCTACCTTTTACAAGAAGCCTTTCTTGATCCCTTTTATTGCTAGTTCCTTTCCTCTATGATTAGCTCTAATTCATCATATAAGAAGCTTATTTGTACATAACCATTTGCATGGTAGTAGTCTGTGACCTCCTCGAGAGAAGATACTGTTTTTGCCCCCCCATTTTTTTTTTTCATTTTTCAGCACTTAGCACAATGTCTGGCACATAGTAGGTACTTAAAATATTAATGTACTGTTCAGTCTCATGGTTTCAGTCTTATTACTGTTTATCATCAGAGCAGTTTCCCCAAGTGAGGAAAAATGCTAAGCTTGATATGTCTTGCTTTGTTTGCTCAAAGGAAAGACTTCTCTGTAAGATCCCTTGGTTGGATTCAAATATTCTACTGTTATTATTATCATATGATTAACTTACAATTAGGTGGTTTTTGTACTGAAATCTACTCTCTCATCTCCTGTAACATTTTTGGGGGAAGTGCCCTAGGCCCAGGAGAAAAATAGAGGGAGAGGATGTGTTTAAGGAAAATGGAACCCGCTAAAGGTCATTAATGAAACAAGATGGAGTTAAATTGTCTTGAAAAGGGAAAATAATATTTAAACTCAATAACAATGAAAACAGGGCATCTAGGTGGTGCAGTAGATAGAGTACCAGCACTAACATCAGGAGGACCTGAGTTCAAATCTGACTTCAAACACTTAACACTGCCTAGCTGTGTGACCCTGGGCAAGTCACTTAACCCCAATTACTTCAGCAAAAAAAAAATAATAATAACAATGAAAATAATAGCTTAATTTTGTAGAACTTTATGGTTGAGAAGGTACTTTATAATAGAACTGGAAGAGATCTTAGGGACTGGTCAATTTCACCCCATCATTTTACAGATGTGAGGTGAAGAGAAAAAATATATATTATTATTCCCACTTTATCCATATAGAAATAGAACTCAACTCAAATTTTTTTTTGAGGACTCTTAAGTTCAGTGATTTTTTCCATTACATCTTGCTTCCTCACTTAGTGTCCAATATTGGGCCCTTTCCCTGTGGGGTCTCAAGAAGAAAAAGGCCACAATGAACCTATCTGGTTATGGATGTAGTATAGTATTCTGGAAAAAGCACTGGTCTAGGAGACAAAAGCTGAAGTCAACTTATCTTGTATCATACTTCTACTTACCCACAAAACCATGAGTAGGCAAGTTACTTAATTTCCTTAAGCCTCAGTTTCCTCCTCTGTTAATTAATGGTAATAATATTAGTACTTCTTATTTTACAGCATTATTATGAGGAAAGTGTTTTATAATGTGTTATAGAAAGTGTGATCTCTTATGACTAAGGGAAGAGATCTTAAATGAGACAGGTGATCACAAAAAATTTTGTTTCAATTTCATAAAATTGGGTGGAGGGAATTTGCACTAACAAAAATCAATGCAATTTGGATAAAAAGGAAAGTAGTTAATTGAGAAAGAAAATCTTTTCATCAAATATCTCTAATAAGGGTCATAAATCCAATATATTTAGAAAACTAACAAATATATCAATGGATAGTCAAAAGATATGTACAACAGGTTCTCAAAATAAAAATTGTAAAGTATTAACAACCATATGAAAGATTGCTCCAAATCATTAATAAGAGAAACGTAAATTCAAAATAATGCTGACAATTGCACAACCAGCACAAATTGTCAAGATGACAAAAATTGAAAACAGTTAGTTATGGAAAGACTATGGAAATCAAGTATAGGCACACAAATCCACTTTTGATTGAACCATGAATTGGACCAAACATTCTGAAAACAATTTAGAATGATGCAATCAACAAGCTCTTATTAAACACTGACATTTATTAGATATCAGAGCCAGACACTGACCCGAAGCTTCCATCATTATCCCCTAAGTCAGTCAAAGACAGAAAGTATGTGCTATCATTTCTACCAAAATATTTATAGCAACATCTTTTGTGATAGCAAAAAACTGGAAAGAGAGGAGCAGATTCCCACTCATCTGGGAATAATGAAACAAATTGTTACATGTGAATTTAATGGAATACTGCTATACCATAAGAATTAATGAATACGAACCTGTGAGGAACCTGAAAAGACCCATATGAACCTGTGCAAAGTGAAGCAAGCCAAATCAGGTAAGCAATATGAACAATTATTATATTAATGTAAATAGAAGGAACAATAACCAAAAGGCCCACCTCTGAATGCTGTATAATTATAATGACTAGTCTTGGCTCTAAATAAGTGATGAGAAAATGTATTTCCCTCCATTCTTTGCACAGGTGGAGTTCTGTGGGCACAGAGTATTGCATATAATGTTATACTTAGTTTATTATTAATCAATGGATTGGGAAAAGCAAACTGCTTTCCCCTGCCTTTTTTGTCTTCTGTTATGGAGGGCAGGGGTTGAGAGTAAAAATAATATAAAAACAAAAGATTATAAACAAAAAAGAGAAATATGAGTTATTCACCCTAATATTCTGTCACAGAAATTCCATTTCAGGCGACCTTAGACATCTAGACAGCAACTTGGAACCACAGAATCAAACTAGAAGAGATTATTGTAGCATTTAGTTCTGGAAATAAGTCCATGCCTATATAAACTTCTTTCCCATAACATCTGGACAGGTGTCATTTAACTTTGGATACTGTAGTAAAAAGACTCCTATAGCAGCTTGATAGTATATAATAAAAAGAGATAAATACCATGGACAGCTCTGGTTCAATTTTAAAAAGCATTTATATTCCTGTTATGTGAAAGATATTGTGTCTACATGGACAAAAATGAAAAAGCACCTATTGACCTATTCTCAAATCATTTATATCCTACTGGGGGATGCAATACATAAGAAGATAACTATATATATAAAACCATAATATATATAACTATATATACGATAATCTGGAGGAGGAGGAGGAAGAGGAGGAGGAAGTGGAGAAGAAGCAGGAGGAGGAGGAGTCCATGCAGTGCTTAAACAAAATGAAGATGATTCCCTATAGCTCTTTATTTTGGACTAAACTCCTAGCTCAAAAACTATTATCTTACTCCAACAGGTTTTTCTTCTTCATCATCTTTATCTTTATCCACTTCATTCACTTATTCTCTCTTACTGTTCTGTCACAGCTGAAAATGTATCCCTATTTTTTGATAAAATTAATCTCTTTCCCTGAATCCTTGACCTTTTGCCTTCTGATGAATTCTAAGGTTCTTCTCCAGTAATGATCCTCTCTTCTTTATTGAAAATATTTTCCCACACTGAATCTTTCCATTTATCTATAAGCATGCTTATTTATGTATTCTTAATCCATAAAAAGACTTCCTTTGATACTTCTACTCTATCCATTTTGATACCCGCAAATCTTAGCCTATCATTCCATCATTCTGTTTTTTTTTGGGGGGAGGAGATTATCATTCCTTCTATTTACATTGATATGATTATTATCTATATTGTTTTCTTGATTTTTCTTATTTCACTTTGCACCGATTCATATAAGTCTTTTTTTGTTCCTCTAAATACTTCATATTCATTATTTCTTATGATATAGTAGTATTCTATTGAACTTATAAATTACAATTGGTTTCATCATTCCCAGATGAATGGGCATTTGCTCTCCCAATCAGTAACAAACATCTTTAGGAAAACCATCTATATTGGTTGCTTATTTTCCTTTCCTCACCATTCTCTCCTCAATCTTTGGAAGTCTAACTTCCACTCCACTAACTTATCTCAACTGCTAGAGCACCTAGAATGCAGTTATTAATAAGATGAGGAGGTAGGTAAATGACACAGTAGATAGAGTGCTGCACCTGGAGTCAGGAAGATTCATCTGGAGAGAGTCAAGGTATGAGTATTAATTGCAACTTAATAGTTCTCTAATCATGAAGGCATCTTCCTATGACAATGATTCATTTGGGTTCAGTTGAACCCAAATCTCTGAAGGTCTCTGATTTTCTATTTTCTGTAGAGTATCTACCAGTCCCCAAATCTTTCTACTCTGCTCTGGCAGTGAGATTCATCTAAATAAATGGCCAGAAATTCATCTAAAGATTTTTCCATCTTTTGAGTAGGGAAAGGTCTTTTGCATTACATGCCAATGTATCCTTCCCAAAAGGATCACTGAATGGCAAAGCCAAAGAGACCCTTAAACAGCATCTATTTTAACCATTGCATTTTATAGAAAGGAAGCTGAAAGTGAGAGAATTTAAGTTATTTCCCAAAGTCATGCATCAAATTAGGGACATAACTAATGCTGAAACCCAGAATTTTTGATTTCTTGTCCATTTTTCACTAACACATGCTGCATCCTCACTGCATTGCTACCACTGACCTTTGGGAACTTCACTGGGATTTCATCCAGTGCTTTCGACTCAGCATGGGGTTTCCAAAGCTATGCTTCTATTAATGCAGTTTTCAATTACTACATTAGTAATCCCTAATTATCTGGACAAACAAGGCACTCTGTAATTTGCTCCCAACCTTTCCAGTCTTCCCTTCTACTACTCTAGAGGCATATATACCCTCTGCTCTGGAACTATTTGATATCTCACAAAGCTCCTGGATTTTCTTACCCCTATATTTTTGGTCATATTGTTCCCTTCATTTGGGAAAGACTCCCTAACCCCTAATTCCACTCAACCAGCTCTCTTTATCCAGTCTTTCAAGGACTAGATGAAATGATATGTTTTCCATGAGACCTTCCCTGATGTCCAGAAGCCAGAAATGATTTTTTTCTTTTCCCATTCCCCCAATCATAGTTTTTAGCTCTCTCTTATGGCTTTTAATATGCATTTACTTGTATTACACTTTCTTGTTTCTCCCATTTGACTATAAGATCTGCATATATATGTATGTTTAGATATATCTGTATTGATATATATATATATATATATAGGAATATAAGTTTCTGTAGAAAGAGAAGTATATAAATATGAGTATTTGGGCATTATAGGTATATATGTGTATATACAGGTCTACATGTGCACATAAGTATGTATATACACATACATATATGTATACTTATCTATTCATATGTTGTATTCCCCCAAGAAAATGTAAGCTCCTTGAGGACAGGTTTTTTTAAGTTGTCTTTGTATTCTCAATGTATAGCACTGTATTGCTCTTTATGTATAATTTTGCTATAGAGATAATATTAAGGGGATGGATTCATGACAATAATAATTCATGGATATATTAAAATTGACATCTTTGGGAAAAACTAAATCACAGAAAGTTCTCCAACCCTTTGGGACTTTTGAGTATTCTCAGGACCTAGCATGGTGCAAAAAAGGGCAATTTCATTTTTTGTGGTCAATTCCTGGTGTGAAGTTCCTCCAGTGAGGGACATAGATTGACGAGCCTGTGAGTAAATGATGTAGAGTTTCCCAGAGGCATCAAGGGCATAACTGACACATGCTAGATAGTTGCCTTGCTATGTAGGCTTATAGGATTGGATTGAACAGGATGAAAGCAGTGGTCTGGTCCATTTCTCTCCTCCATGGAGTCTAATGAACAAACGTTGAGATGGAAGCATGTTTGTGTTCTAGTCACCTGCTCAATCTTGCCTTTGCTTATTCATACTGTCATCTCCACGCCTTCACTCACAGCTGTTCTCAATTAAACTGATGAATGAAAAAATGACCTGAAACCATCTCATTACCACTAATGTGGTGAGAAAAACGTTGTCTAACTCCACCAAAGGTAAGCTGAGTACAGCCGAGGTGAAATGAGGATTTCAAACATATGTGTTTTAAAGGCTGATTTCAACAATTTAAAGGGTGGTTTCAACAGATAATAGTAACTCCCACTTACATAAGACTTTTTAGTTTACAAAATACTCTCCTGGTAACAACCCTCACATAGATCATGCAAGCATCATTACCCCCTTTTTACATATGGAGAAACTAAGGTTTCAAGAGGTTATATATATCACACAAATAGGAAGCATCAGAGTGAGATTTGAAACCCAAATTTCTTTTTTTCCTTTTTTAATTGTAGTAAGTTTATTTATTTTTAATACATATTGATTTCTAAATTATGTTGGGGGGCAGCTAGGTGGCTCCATGGATAGAGCACCAGCCCTGAAGTCAGGAGGACCTGAGTTCAAATCTCTTCTCAGACACTTAAAACTTTCTGGCTGTGTAACCCTGGGCAAGTCATTTAACCCAATTGCCTCAGCCCCCCCCCCCCAAAAAAAAAGGTAAATCATGTCGGGAGAGAAAAATCAGAGCAAAAGAGAAAAACCATGAGAGAGAGAAAAAAAAGTGAACAGAGCATGTGTTGATTTACATTCAATTTCCTTAGATCTTTTTCTAGATGCCAATGACATTTTCTATCCAAAGTCTATAGGAATTGCTTCAGATCACTGAACCACTGAGAAGAACCAAGCCTTTCATAGTTGATCATCGCACATTCTTTTGTTAATATGTTCTTGGTTCTGCTTGAAACCCAAGTTTCTTAACACCACCAGTGTAATGATATTTTTAACATCAACTTTTAAATTTTAAGTTCCAATTTATTCCCTCCCCGCTGCCTCTCTCCCACCCATTGAGAAGGCAAGCAATATGATACCCATTATACATGTAAAAATCACATAAAACCTATTTCTAAATTAGCCACATTGCCCCCCCCCAAAGGCAAGAAACAGGAAAAGATGAAAAAATATGCTTTAATTTACTCTCAGAGTTGATCAGGTCTGTCTCTGGGAAGTAGATAGCATTTTTCATCATGACTCATGACATTGTTGTGGATCATTATATGGATCAGAGCAGTTAAATCTTTCACCATTAATCATTCTTAACAATATTGCTGTTACTGACCACTTTGTTCTTCTGGTTCTGCTCACTTCACTTTGCATCAGTTCATGTAAGTCTTCCCAGATCTTTCTGAAATCATCCCCTTATCAGTTCTTATTCTACAATAATATTTCATTATAATCGTATACCACAATTTGTTCCGATAGCAATATCTCCATAATTGGAGGAAGTTTGATTTAACTTAGGGAAAATATTTTTACTAACATCTATTTAAGGTGAATCACTTCCATGAGTGATTTCCCAGATCACACCTGGCTCTGTAGTCAGAGTGGACCATCTGGGCCAAGAGACATGCCTACACAGCCCTTGGCTAGACAAGGGATGAATCTGCTCAGCACAAATGGTTTGTCTCCAGGAATACCTCAGGGGTATTGGGGGTGGCAGGAGAGGGAAGCCCTTCAGACTGGAGAGAAATGCTCCCCACGTTTCTCCTGTTGGCTGCCAAACAATTGCAGCATAATGGAGTCTGTGTGGCGTGGAACTTCTGTGTCTGAGCAGCTGAGGGAAGGATGTGGGCTGCATTTTTAAAAAGGAGACAGAGAGGGAAAGGTTAGGGTAAATGTGTGAGCAGCAGCAGTCTGATCATCCCCAAGACAAGCTTAGATTTGAGCAAAGGATGTGGTGAGAAACCCGAGTTACCTCATTCTCTGATAAATTTTGCAATTACTCTCGCCACTCCCCAATATTTCCCACCCACTCATTCCTTCCAGTTCAATTCAATTCAATTCAGTTTAGTTCAGTGCAATTCAATTCAAGGCCCTTTTCAGCTCCAAATGTAAAATCCCATAAATTCAACCCAACAAACATTTATTGAATTCCTACTCTGGGCCAGACACTGTGTGAGGATGGGATGTAAAGAAAATCCACATGGTAATAATAGCTAACATTTCTATACCACTTTCTGTGTTCCAGGCATTGTGCTAAAAGCTTCACCACTATTATCTCATTTGATCTTCACAATAACCCTGAGAGGTGGGTACTATTATTATCTCCATTCTACAGGTGAGGAAACTGAGGCACATCAAGGACATGACTTGTCCAGGGTCATACAACTAGTAAGTTGTCTAAGGTAAGATTTGAATCTTCTTGCAGCTAGGTCACATGCTTAACCTTCTGTACTACTGTCAAACACATATTTGTTTTGCTTGACTATGAATATTTTTACGAGAATTTTGTTTTTCTTTTCTCTCTGTCTCTCTTTTTAGTGGGGAAAGAAAAAGGAGAAAAGAAAATAAATCTTTGCTAACTGAAAAAATAAAATTTAACACTAAATGTTCCCCACCTTCAAGGAGCTGATATTTCATGAGGGAGGATGATGGTTGACTGGAAATGTATTATAATTAAAAGAAGTCCTTTAATGGCAGGTCTCCTAAAAAGAGCTGTTGTCTTAGCATACTGTTGTCAGTATGTTCCTCAGCAAGTCATGGAATGTCTCTGGTCCTCAGTTGCTTCATTTATAAAATGAGGGTTTAAACTAAATGATCTCCAAAATCCCTAACAGCTCTAACATTCCATGATATGGATTTTCCAGCTCTGACTTTTGATGTTTCAAGGTCCATTCAGGCTATGATATTTTGAATTTCTAACACTTTTGGAGTTCCTTCAACAATAGAATCTCACCACTAAGCAGAGGGTTGAACCAAAACCATTCGGTTAGAAGTTACAGGAAAGCAGGTTTCATGCAAGAACATAAGAAAAACCCCATTTTTCTTGTGCAGCATGATATTTGTGGGAAATATGTATAGAAGAATTGAACATGTTTAACATATATTGGATCACTTGTCGTCTAGGGCAGGGGGTGGGAGGAAGGGAGGGAAAAAATGTAGATGATGAATTTAGAGGGCTTTTTATAAAGGTTGGCTATAAAAGAAAGGAGAGATATGGAATGATAATTTAGGAACAGAGTAAGTCACATGAAGGTTTTTTTGTTTTTTTGTTTTTGTTTTTGTTTTTTTAAGGATGGGAGACTGGCCTTATTTGGAGGCAAAGAGCAAATAAATGGAGACTGGAGATTAAAATAGGTAGGGAAATTAAAGAGGCATATTGTTTCAGGAGATGGGAGTGAAAGGGATCTAAAATTATTTTTTTTTCTTCTTTTTTTCCCTGAGGGAATCCCTGAGGAATTACCCTAAGTGACTTGCCCAGAGTCACACAGCCAGCAAGTATTAAGTGTCTGAGGCTGAATTTAAACTCAGGTCCTCCTGACTTCCAGGTTGGTGCTCCCATCCATTGTCCCATCTAGCTGCTCCAGGTATCTAAATTATCAAAAACATAAGTAGAATGGTTGGCGTTGGTAAGGAGAAGGGCCATGCCATGATTTGACCAGAAATGAATTGACTTGAGGGGCAGCGAGGTGATTCAGTGGATAAAATGCTGGGGAAAACTTACTTATGTTCTAATCCCACCTTAGATATTTATCCTCTGTGTGACCCTAGGCAAGTCATTAACTTGTTTCCTAATCTATAAAATGAAGATAATAGAAACTACCTCCCAAGATTGTTGTGAAGATTAAATGAGATAATATTTGTAAAGCATTTTGTAAACCTTAAAGTGCTATATACATGCTAGATAATATTATTCAAGTTTGGTAGCAAGTTCCCCATCACTAGAGGCACTCAAGTGCACTGGATGACCATCAGTGAGGTAAATTGTAGAAAGGATTTCTGAATAGCATAAAAGGTTTAACAAGATGACCACCAGGATTCTCTCCAATTCTAAAATTCTCTGTCTCTAAAGCCCTATTCTGTGGATAAGAATTAAATTTTGTTGGGACACTGGAGTTAAATGACCTTTAATGTGACTTTGGGAAAATTCCCTAAGTTCTCTGAGTCTCAGTTTACCTATCTGCAAGATAAGAGAATTGTAAGTCCCTTCTAGTTTGAAATCTATCATTTTGTGATGGTCCCAGGATCCACAAGGTCCTTTTCAACTCTGAAAGTCTGTAATTCTAAGATTCTGCCTCAGGCTTTAAAACTCAATGCTTCTAAGATTCCAGGAGCTGCTTCAGGACCTTGTCCTTGCTTCTGTTAACTGTCATGCTTTCAGGGTTTGAGGAGACAGTGACTAAAATGCACTGGGGTCGGGAACATTCTGTGTACTGCTTCCCCAGAATCCTTTGTCCTGATTCTGGGTCTTTGGCACATAATGTATTGTTGTTGTTTTTTCCTCACATTGACTAATTGTGGAGGTGGAAGAAGCCTAGTTCCAAATATGGAAAGGAGGTTATGAGAAAATA
Organism: Sarcophilus harrisii; assembly: GCF_902635505.1. Classification (NCBI taxonomy): domain Eukaryota; kingdom Metazoa; phylum Chordata; class Mammalia; order Dasyuromorphia; family Dasyuridae; genus Sarcophilus; species Sarcophilus harrisii. Next base: position 281,901,811 of record NC_045427.1, read on the forward strand.
ACTCAGCAGCTGTCTCCAGGCACTTCTGTCTCCTGTCATTTGGCAGACTCATTATTTGGTTACCATAAGGATGCTTCTTGTCAGCTTTTTGTTCTTATCTCACAAAGGAATAGAAACAAAAGTTGTATGGAGGCAGCCTGAGATGGAGAAAAGAATCTTTAAGATCTTGATTCTGCTCTTGCCTCTCCCCCAACTAGCTTTTTTCTTTTCATCTTCAAAAAAACATCAGTTGAGGGGCTGCTAGGTGGTGCAGCAATAGAGCACCAACCCTCAGGAGGATCCGAGTTCAAATGTGATTTCAGATACTTATTAGCTGTGTGATACTAACCCCCTATTTGCCTCAAAAAAAAATAACAAATAATAAAATACAAAATAAATTAAAAAGCATCAATTGGACTAGGGAATCACAGAAGTCCCTTCCACTTCTATCAGTCTATTCTCTAGGGTCTTTCCTAGCTCTAATGTTCTTTGATTTTAATATCTAGTGACTGGAAGGAGTTAGTGGCCTTCCATCTGCTTCCTGATTCAGCACATCCCTTGTGTGATTATCAAGAGCAGGGACTAAGTGTTTTTTAGAGAAGGGGAGTTTCTTGGTTCCTTGGAATTTAACACCTAATATATGTTATTATTCACTCGTTGTTGTCCCATCTGATTCTATGTGACCTTGTTTGAGATTTCCTTGGCAAAGATAGTAGAGTAGTTTGCTATTGCCTTCTCCACATCACTTACAGATGGACTGAGTGGGTTAAGCAGCTGCCCAGGTTGCATAGCTCCTAAGTGTCTGAGGCCAGATTTGAACTCCTGACTGCAGACCTGGTGCTTTTTGGACAGCCCTGCGCAACATATAGGAAATGCTTAATAAATGCTTGTTGACCATTAATTCAAAGCTACAGCTTCATTCAATATGACTGATTAAGAAACTGGTTTCTGGCCAAGGCTAAGCTAAACATTCATTTGTAGTCCTAGTCTTGGCAAGTCCCAGAATGTCCTCAGGCTACAGTTGGGAAATCAATGCTTAAAGTGCTGATTCCTCACATCTGTTTAACTTTTCCCAATTTATGAAAATGCTTCTAAGGCAAGAGAGCTATTGTTATGCCCATTTATAGCTGAATAAGCTGAACTCCAAATAACGATGTGACACAACAGATAGAACACTGGGTTTGGATTCAGAAAAATTCATCTTCCTGAGTTCAAATCTGATCTCAGACCCTTACTGGCTGTGTAACCCTGAACGAGTCATTTCACTCTATCTACCTCAGTTTCTCATCTGTGAAATGAGCTGAAGAAAGAAATGGAAAACTAGAATGTCTGCCAAGAAAACCCAAATGGTGTTGGAAAAAGTTGAAATAACTCGACAATAACAAACCAAAGCCCATGAAGACAAGGGATTGGCCCAGTGGTAGAGTCATTCTGGGGTAGGAATGGAAGGAAATAGGTCTTTTGGCTTCTCCTCCATTGCCTCAGGGATACCTGGATAATTATCAAACTTGCTACTGGGGCTGTGTTGTTCCCCCATCCAGAAAAGAGTTGTTCAGTCATCCATCTTGCCAGCATTTCTTCCCTGCCCTCCTCTTCCTGCATAAACTAGCTTATTATTGATGGCTTCTCCTTATGGTAGTAGGACATCACAGAGTTGTGTCTGGGTTGCAACTGCCTCAGTTTTTTTTTTTTTTTACCTTCTTTTGGTGGAAAAGGAAACAGAATGGAGTCTGACAAGAATGTGGGCCAATAGGCAAAGCGTAGCCATGATCTTGGAAACCAAGTAATTTTTCTCTAGTTCAATTTTTCTTTGCCCTGAGACCACCTAGAAATGGAAGGATGGAGGTAAAGGTCTGTGCCCTTCATGAGCTTTCACTTGATTTCTTGACAAGTACTAGATAAATCCTTAAAATCCATCATTAGAATTACATTTCTTTAGCTAAACTTTACCATTCTTCTCAGTCCACACATTAACACCCCACCCTCTCAAGTGAGGTGTAGAGATTTACAATCTTTAGTTGTAAATCAAAGTTCTAAGACCCAATTCAGATCAACAGTAACAGTGTCATTACTTTTAGTAGAGAACAGACGGACATTTTAAGGGTGAGAAAGGGAAGAAAATTATATAGAATTGAGAGGCTGAATTTTCAATGATATCACAACTTTGTCAACATCGCCTTCTTTTTCTTGATTCAGTTTCAGTAGATTGACCAAGACCAAATTTGGGGGGTGTGTGGGGACATTATTCAAAAACAGATATTTAAAACCAATTTAGTACTTATATCATGCTGAGACAGAGCAAAACAATGAGAGGAGTCATAGAAAGAACTTCAGAATATAGATTGTTAGAATAGAATAGAGAATGTTAGAATTGTCAGGGACTTCAGAAAATAGAATGTTGAATTAGAAGGGGTCTGTGAACATGGCATGGGACTGCAAGAAAGGGACATAGAACATAGAATTTTAGAACTGGGAAGAATTTTAAAACCTGGAATGTTATGGTTAGGAGACATTGAAGATCTTCTAATCTAATCACTTTGTTTTACAGGTTAGAATTATCATAGATTTTGTAGTTTTTCATTTGCCAGCATTTATATAGTACTTTAAGATTTTTCAAGTGTTTTAAAAATATTTTTTCATTTGATCTTAACAGCAACTCTAGATATAATGCTAGTAACATCACTATTTTACAGATAAAGAAACTGAGGCAAGTACCTTGCCCAGGGTCATACAGCTAGTAAGGCAAAGATTCCAATTCATATCCTTCTGACTCCAAGCCAATGATTTATCCTCTGCACTGAATAGCTGCCTAGGTGAGCTGAAAGGGTCTTTAGAAAACATCTACTCCAACCCTTTCATTTTACAAATGAGAACATTGAGGCACAGAGATTAATGACTTGTCCAAGGTTGGACAGCTGACAGTTGACTAATTGAGAAGTGACAATTTTTATAGAGTTTTAAGATTTTGAAGCTACTTTGTATATATTATCTCACTTGGTTCTCAAAACAACCCTGTGAGGTAAATGCTATTATTATCAATGAAGCATCAAGAGTATTTTCAAGCCCAAGAAAATCACAAGATCATAGGGTTTTAGCTTTAGAGCAGAAAGGGATTTGGGAGGTTATATAAGCCAATGGTTCTCAAAATGTGGTCCAGAGAATAATACTAGGGATCTCTGAAACCCTTTCAGAAGGCCTACAAATTCAAAATTAGTTTTTATTTCTAATATGGTAAGTATCTATAAATATAACCCACATTAACAAAAAATTCTTTGGACATATCCTCAATAATTTTTAATAGTATAAAGATAGTGAGAATAAAAATTTGAGAACCACTTATTATAATCCAACCCTCCTTATCTCATAAAAAAGGAAACTGAGACCCAGAGAAGTTATGTGCCTGGGTCAGGGTCAAAAAACTGAGAGCAAGATGGCTAACTGGGAAAAGACATGAAATAAAAGAGAGCTCTCTTCACTGCCCAGTCCACAGACCCAAGGTTGCAAATGCCTCCTAGGTTGCTGCGGGCCCTGGAGGCCTCAAATTGCTTTCTAAGGCACTTTGTGGAATTAGTAAGCTAATTTGGCCACAAGCCCATGGGAAATGAGCCAGCTCAGATGAGAAACTTGAAACCGAGTGGAGAACCCAGATCCTGCTCCCAAACAATCCTGGTGTCATATGTCCCAGGGGTGAGAGGAGAGAAACTGCTGAGCATAAGGGCGGAAAAATCTGCCATGGCAGCTCTTGTAAATGTCCAGGCTGGGAGGAAAGTAGAAGGCCCTAGATTCAACTTTGATATGGGATTTTTTTTTATCTTTTTAAACTACTGTGTTTGGCACAATACAGTATGCTTTAGGATGGAGGAATTGGTCCAGGAAAGGAATGATATTTTGAAAACCTACCCATCCCTCATCTGGTCATCATAGGATTTATTTTCTTTTCCCAAATACATGCAAAAATAGTGTTCAGCATTTACACTACAAATTTTTCTCCTTCTCTCCCTACCACCCCCTGCCCAAAACAGCAAGCAAGGATTTATTTTTTTTTAAATTTTTTTAATTAAAGCTTTTTAATTTTCAAAAGATATGCATGGATAATTTTTTAACATTAGCCCTTGCAAAACCTTGTGTTCCAATTTTGCCCCCTTCCCTCACCCCCTTCCCTAGATAGAAAGTCATCCAATATATGTTAAAGATGGTGAAAATATATGTTAAATCCAATATATGCATACATATTTATAAAATTATTTTGCTGCTCAAGAAAAATCAAATCAAAAAGGGAAAAATGAGAAAGAAAATAAAATTCAAGCAAACAACAACAGAGTGAAAATGCTATGTTGTGATCCACACTCAGTTCCCACAGTTCTCTCTCTGGGTGTAGATGGCTCTCTTCATCACAAGACCACTGGAACTAGTCTGAATTAAAGGATTCGTTTTAAAAAAAAAAACATATTTCCATATTTGTACAAGAAAAATCAGATCAAAATGGAAAAAATCATAGAGAAAGAAAAAGCAAGCAAATAAAAAAGTGAAAACACTATGCTTTGATCCACATTTAGTCTCCATAGTTCTCTCTCTGGTTGTGGATGGCATTTTCCACCCCAAGGCTGTTGGAAATGTCTTGGATCACGGTATTACTGAGAAGAGCTAAGTCTATCATAATTGATCATCACATAATCTTGCTGTTATTATATGTACAATGTTCTGGTCCTGCTTGTTTCACTCAGCATCAGTTCGTGTAAGTCTCTCCAGGCCTTTCTGAAATCATCCTGCTGGTCATTTCTTACCGAATAATATTCCATAATATTCATATACCCCAATTTATTCAGACATTCTCCAACTGATGGGCATCCAAAGCTTCCAGTTTCTTGCACTACAAAAAGGGCTGCCACAAACATTTTTGCACATATGGGTCTCTTTCCCCTTTTATGACCTCTTTGGGAAACAGGACCAGTAGTGAGACTGCTGGATCAAAGGGTACATCAAAGAATTTGAGAGCTGTGTGAAGTTTCAGAGGTCATTTTAACCTAATATCCTCATTTTACAGATGAGAAAAATGGAGGCCCATAGTAGTAAAGTAATTTGCCCAAAGTCAAGCAGTTAAGTGCAAGTTGCCTGATTTTTGTTATTATTCAACAAAATTACATGGTCACAAAACCACAGGATGTTAATGATGAAGATCCTAGCCTAGAGATTCTACAGCCTAGTCCCTTCTTTGTATAGATATGGAAACTGAGACTGTCTCTAGATTATACAAATAATCCGTGGCACTTTGGGGAGTAGAATTTAGTCTCTTGCCTCCCAGGACCTAGTCAGTGCAGTGAATAGCATGCTAGACTTTGAGTCTGGAAGGTCTACATTCAAATCCTACCTCAGATACTTACTAGCTGTGTGACCCTGGGCAAGTTACTTAAATCTGTTTGTCTCACTTTCCTCTGCTATAAAATGTATAATGATAGCACCTACTTGCCAGGTACTGTGAGGAACAAGCCAAATAATATTATAATTTTAGTATAACTTATTTCCTGATACATAGTGAGTGTTATAGTAATTGTTATTGTTATCATTTCCTCAGGTTCAGTTTTCCCATCTGTAAAATGCGACTAATTACTAACTTTACAGAGTTGTTGTAAAGTACTTTGGAAATCTTATCACATGATGATATTAACTCTAATTATTATCAAAGGGATGGGAGGGAATTTTAAAAAGCATTAAGCATGTTTTGGAAGTAATTTGGACTCAAGTCTCCTGACCAACATTAGAATTTTTATCAAACATAGAGAGAAGTTGAATGTTAGTAAATCTAAAACCATACACATTGCATTTCACTCAAAAATTTAAAAATGCAGGACTTCAAAGTGTTCAAAGAAATGCTTGGATGTTAAAAAAAAATGCACAGCAGAGAACAAAAGAATAACCTACAAAGAAGCAAAGAAAAGATGAACACTCATAAATATAATTTAATATATTAATATTATAATTAATATAATTAAAATAATACATTAATATGACATCATATATCCTTTCTTGAATTGGAAATTTATTGTTATACATTTTGAATTCTCCCTGATGTTCTGCTGGGCACATGACAATGTTCTGTTTTGTTTTGTTTTCCTTTTCTGCCTTTCTTTTTTCTATTCTGCTTTTTTTTTAATAAACAGATTTTTAAAAAAGAAAAAAAAAGAAACGCACCCAATTTGTTAAATCTAAAACATCTAGGAATTAGTCCCAGATGTTCTACTTCACTATAACTACTGACTACTGAGAAATTCCTTTCTTATTATATCACACAAAGCACATAATCCTTCACCATGGACCTTGGACAAATCACTTTTTTCTTCTCTGAAACTCAGTTCCCTATTTGTAAAAGTGAGAGGTTGAACAGGATGATCACCAAAGTCCCTTCCAGGCCTAACATTTGCAGGATCCGGTCATTTAGCATTAGAAGGAACATTAGGGATGATTTTCATTCCCATTTTACCTTTCACCTAGATGACTGAAACTATCTCATATTTGTTATTTCTGTCTCATCTCTCACTACTCCTGTCTGTATTCATACTATTTCCAAAGTAATTTGCCTTAAGCTCTGACCTGATCATGTAATCCTTCTACTCAACCAATTCCAATAATCTCCTGTTTCCTCCAGGATAAAATAAAACCTCTAGCTTTTAAAGTCCTTCACAACCTGGCTCCAACCTTCCCCCCCCCCCCAAGTTATCTAATATCACTAATATTCTACTCATCAGCCAAACTGGCTTCTCTGTACCTCACAACCAGAACTTCATCTCCAGTCAATGTCCTCATGAAATGCATGTCCCACCGTGGCCCAATGAGATGATCCAAACCAGTTCCAATTGTTCAGTGATGAAGAGAGCCATCTACATCCAGGGAGAGGCCTATGGGAAATGAGTGTGGACCACAACATAGCATTCTCACTCTTTCTGTTATTGTTTGTTTGTATTTTTGTTTTCCTTCTCAGGTTTTTTCCTTCTAGATCCATCTTTTCTTATGCAGCAAGATAATTGTATAAATATGTGTATATATATATATATATATATATATATATATATATATATAAGATTTAACGTATACTTTAACATATTTAACATGCATTGGACTACCTGCCATCTAGGGGAGGAAGTGGGAAGAAGGAAGGGAAAATTTGGAACAGAAGATTTTGCAATGGTTAATGTTGAAAAATTACCCATGCATGTGTTTTGTAAATAAAAAGCTATTAAAAAATGCATGTCCCTCATGCCCAGAATGTGTATACCTCAGAGTGTATTCTCACTTGTAAAACACACCTCAAATAGGATTTTCTTCATCATTCCCCAAATCTCCAATGACCTACTCTCAAGTTACCTTGTATTTAAGTTTGTATGTATCTGTATTTTATTCACTTTATTTTTGTGCTACATATATATTTTACATGTAATGGTTTACTCCCATACCATGATGGCTCCTTATGCCTGAGAATAAATCCTTGGTGATTAGCACTTGTTGAGGTAGAGGTATACACTCATATTCAATTAGAGATGTCTGTGCTGGGAGCAGCAGTTAGAAGCCAATGATTCCACTCATCTTTTTTTATTAATTTTTGGAGATCTCTGGGAAAAAAATCAGATGTAATTTACAAAAACTAGCCCAACTGCCCCAGAGGAAGCCAGGAAGAGGAAGGGGAAAAAGAAAGAAAGATTACCTTTTCAAACCTTAAAGAATCAATGGGAGATTTAGACAGGAGTGAGAGACATATTGCTCAGGCCTTGGAGGCTGGGAAAGGTAAATGACTTTAGACTTATTGTGAGCCAGCTTTGAGGAGAAATTGAGGTCTATGGGGACATTGCAAGAATTATTTCTACATACATCTGAAGAGATTTGTCATTGGATAGCGGGTCTGTGAAAATTTACTGTGAAGCAGAAGGCTTAAACAAGCCAGGGATAGGAAAGAGCAATAACCCTTCGAGCTGATGCTCTAGGGCCAGATGCCCCAGAGAAGGTACCTGAAGAAATGTTAACTAGCTGCTGGATGAGACCTGAGTGCTAGGGAGGCAAGCAAAGCAAAACTAAAGTCAGTGAGGAAAATGACCCATGATGGTTGCCAGGAATGGAGGCTGGGGAATAGCAGAATACAACAGAGAACACTGACTGGAGAAGAATTGCCAGTGAAAAAGCACCTTGGCATAAAGCGCCAACATGGAGGAGAAAGCCCCCATTAGTCCCTTTGTTGGGGTCCCACTCAGCATAACACTGTAAATTCCAGACAGCACAAGCCATTGGGAGATGGGTCGTCAACTGGATAAAGGGTGTGGGTGATATCCCTTGTTCTTCTATAACCCTGAATGCAAGTTTTTTCTCTATCCTTTACAACTTAGTTTCTCACACTGCGGTTGCAACCCTATATGGAATCTTATACCTGAATTTGGGGATTACAAAATTATGATTTATTATCAGTAAATGTTTGATTTGTATACCTATTTTATATACCTCTATACCTGGGGTCACATAAAAATTTCTTGGGCAAAAAGAGGTCATGAGTACATTAAAATTTAAGAAGTCCTGCTTTACAGTACAAATAATTTGTTTTATATTTTGAAGCTTTGTGAGCCCACATGTTTATAAGGGAAACTGATTGCTATTCTCAGGAGAGCACCAGATTCTGAAGTTCTTAGATTCCATTGGGTAGGAACAATTAGCCAGATATATGAGATAGCCGAGTGGCACAATGGATAAGAAAGATCCAAATTCAAATGTGATCTTTGATACTTACTAGCTGTATGATTCTGAACAAGTCACTTAATTTTTATTTATCTCAATTTCACCATCTGTAAAATGGGTATAATAATAGCACCTACCTTCCAGGGTTATTGTTAAGATCAAAAAAGATAATAATTGTAAAGCACTTAGTACAACCCCTAGTTGTACTTAGTAGGTGCTATGTAAGTGTTAGCTGTCATTATGAGAGGTCCCCAAAGTAGAAATGAAACCTTAATCAAGAATAACAGTTAACAGTAACAGTTCTTCATATATATATATTTATATATAACCTTCACAATTTTCAAATCCCACATCTCATTTGATCCTCACAAAAAAAAGACAATCTATGGGGTTGCCAGGGCAGATATTATCCCATTGAATGCCTGAGGGATTTGAGATTCAGAGGGGGAAAATAACTTGCCCATGAAGCATCTGGTTCTTTTATTGGTGAATCCATTTCCTTCTCTATAGCCATTGGCCTTGGAAACCAATAGAGTCAAGTTGAAGACGGAAAAAAAAATGTGTGTATCAGCACTTGAAAGATATGTAAATTACTGAAGAAGTCAGTTTGGGAGACCCTAGCAGAAGGCAATTAATTCATAATAAGGCAGAAATCATTATTAATGTAGCCCAGCATAAAGAATATGAAAGGGCAACTTTCTTTGATTTGGTCACAGAATAATTTCTTGCTTGATGAATATACTTGTAGGTCCCTTTGTCCAAAAGGTCTTTGGCTGTGGTTAAAAAAGTAGGGTCTTCCTGATTAATCCCAGATCAGAAGTCAGTTCAAGTCCTGGGCCCTTTAGAATAAAAGCAATAATTATCACTGGTATAAACTCCTGGGAGCTGGGAGCTGGTGTAGTGGACTGCCATATCTTGGTTTTAATTGTGTACCACTTACTAACTATGTGACCTGGGCTTCCTCCTCTGTGAAATGCACTGAGAGATCTCCCATGTCTGGGTCGGCTATTTTTTGTTCTAGGGGTTTTGTGATTCTAGTACTTCTCAGCTGGTCACTGAAAGGAGGCTGCCTTATCCACAGGGCAGAGGGCCTGCTCCTGTTAGAGAAACTGGGCACCCTCAAAAGTGAACCACACACAGGAACACCTGTACACATGGGGGGGGGGTGAGAGAGAGACAGAGAGAGAGAGAGAGAGAGAGAGAGAGAGACAAACAGAGACAGAGACCGAGAGAGAGAGAGAGACAGAGAGAGAGAGAAACAGAGACAGAGAAACACAGAGAGAGAGAGAGAGAGAGAGAGAGAGAGAGAGAGAGAAAGAGAAGGAAGGAGGGAGGGAGGGAGAACAGACAGACAGAGACAGAGACATCAGAGAAGTGACTGGTTAATCTCCATTCTCTTTCCTCCATCTGCATCTCAGTGGTGATCCTAAAATTATAGAACACAGAGGTGGACAAGACTTTCAGGATAAGATAGGATCACAGAATGGAAAGGTGTAGAGGGCCACAGACAATAGGGAAACTCTGGGTGAGGTATAAGATCCTTCAGCCCAGAGGGAACCTGCTGACAAGGTCTGGTTGGCTCTCCTCTCCTCCTGGAGAGTCTCAGTCTTCCTGAGAAGTCAGGGTGGGGGGGAGCATAACCTGTATTCTACTGGAAACAGAGATACTGCAGTAAAAGAGGCATTTACATATTAATAGCAGCATTCTAGCACATGCTCAGTGTGCTGTGGTGATGTAATCCTACTAAGGTATTTAGGGCTGAGAGAGCTTGAAATAAACAGACTCCTGGGTCTGTTTGACCATCCTCATGGGTCCCTGCCTCCTTCATTCCTCCACTAAGACCAAGGACTTGGCTGGTCCTGAGAACCTCTAGAGAGCTAGTCTAGACACTATATTTTGGCACCCCAGCGTAGGGACTCTAGAAAGCAAACTACAGAAAGGACCTCAAAGATCATTTGGTCCAATCCTTTCATTTCACATATAAATTGGAGCCCAGAAAGTTTTAAGTGGTTTGCCCAAGTTCACACAGCAGTATCAAAGACAGGGTTTGGCTCAGGTCTTCTAGTCTAGCCCGAAATCCTCATCTGTAGACATGGGAATAATAATATTTGTGTAACTTTTGCTGGTTGTAGGTTTGTGATACAGCACCCTTCAGATTAGTCAGGGATAACTACATGAACTCACCCCTCTTCACTACTGGCTTTTATTCTTATATTCTCTGCCTCTTGTCTCTGTCTGTCTCTCTCCCTCTCCTCTCCCTCCCTCCATTCTTCTTGTAATGTCTCAATTTCCCTGTCTCACATTCCCTGAATTATTATGCCCTGAGTGGAATTGTGGCCCCCTCTTTCTTGCCCCATTGGGACTGAGAGAATTGGGGCCTCGAAGCTCTGGCCACTCTCACATATAAGTGACTCATAAAACTCCAGGTTTATCATCTCCTGACTCAGACTCCTGTCTCCTGCTCAACCACCTTCTTGATCCCTGAACCGGTCAGAACTAAGTTATGATCCTTTCCTTAAATTCATAATTTAAGGACTTGTCCACTCACCCAGTCTTCTGCAACTCCCCCCAACCCTTGCTTTGTTTCCCTGAGAGCTGGAGCCCTATAAAAGTCTCTGGAATTAATTGTTCACTGCTGGATGCTTTGAGACAAGCATCCCATTCAGCTAGTTAGTTCCAGCTAGGTTAAATCCTGCACTATTAAAATATTAAAAAACTAATCTGTATTGCCTCAATTTCTCCAGCATTATGCTCTCTCTCCCTTCCTCCCTCCTTTCTCCCTTTTTCTCTTCTTCCTTTCCCCTCCTTCTCTTCCCTCCTCTCCCCTCCTCATTCTCTCTTGTTCTCTTCAGGTCTCTTTTAGTCTCTCTCATGGTCTTTCTCTCATAGTCTCTCTCTCTCGTGGCTCGTGGTCTCTCTTGGTCTTTCTTGGTCTCTGTCTTTCTGTCTCTGACTCTCCCTCCCTGCCACATTTCTCTCTCTCTCTCTCTCTCTCTCTCTCTCTCTCTCTCTCTCTCTTTCTCTCTCTCTCTCTTTCTTCTCCTTCTCCTTCTCCTTCTCCTCCTTCTCCTTCTTCTTCTTCTTCTTCTTCTTTTCCTTTTCCTTTTCCTTCTCTTCTTCCTCCTTCCTCTCCCTTCCCTCCCTCCCTCTGTCTCTGTCTACAGAAATTCTCCTTCAATTCAGCTCTACCCTCACTATAGAATGAAACTGAATAACTCTCTTCTCCTTTAGAATAATTTTCTTTTTCTCAGTCTCAAACCATGAAAATACAGACTTACTCAAAATCACTATTAATGACTGTATAATTTATTATTTGCATTAACTAGCAAAGTAGACAAATATTTAAATAATGAAAGAAGGATGGGTCTTATAGCTAGGACACTTCTTTTTCTTCTCCTCTGTGGCCTCCTGACCAAAGTGCTGCTGAAGAAAAGGATTAAACTTTAAATTCTATATGGAAATGTTAACACTTAACACCCTGGGCAAGTCATTTAACCCTAATGGCCTCAGCAAAAAAAGAAAAAAAAACAAAGAAATCCTTAAAACAAACAAATTCCCTGAATCCTTGAAAATAATCTAACCCAAGGATTCTCTATCCATCCTGGAAAGTCTTCCAAAATTTTTGCAATCTTGGATGCTAGCACTACACATATATTTCTTTATCCTTTAGAGAGCTGTATACTGATGGGCTATTTGCCATAGTATTAATCATAGTTAAGAGAGAGAATACTTAAGGGAGAAAAAAAATGTTTCTTTGCTCTTGCCTGGTCTGACTTCTTTTGCTTTTTTTTTTTTTTTTTTTACTAAGGAAACATATATCTCAGGGCAACTCAGAAGTCATCCAGTTCATCTAACTAAGGCCCATAGAGATTAAATGTGAGGATATACAATGATGGACAGAAGCAGTTACATCCAGAGAAGGAACACTGGGAAATGAGTGTGAACTGTTTTGCATTTTTGTTTTTCTTCCCAGGTTATTTTTTACCTTCTGAATCCAATTCTTCCTGTGCAACAAGAGAACTGTTCCATTCTGCACATATATATTGTCTCTAGGATATACCGTAACATATTTATCATGTGTAGGACTGCTTGCCATCTGGGGGAGGGGGTGGAGGGGGGAAGGGAAAAGTCAGAACAGAAGTGAGTGCAAGGGATAATGTTGTAAAAAATTACCCAGGCATGGGTTCTGTCAATAAAGTTATAATTTTTAAAAATAAAATAAAATGTGAGGATATAGACCTTAGCCATGGTGTCACCTAGGGATATGGATCTCCAGTTGGAAATCAGATTCTTATCAATTTTATTGTGGATTAAAATAGTATTAGAGCATTGCTTCTCCTTTGAGATATTGTTATATTTGTGTGAAGTATCAAAAATAATTATTAATATATGTTCCCCTAAATCAATCTTTTTCCATATATAATACCTTACTCAAGTTCAAACAAGTAGTAAGTGTCAGAGTCAGCATTTGAATTTGATTCCTGAGGTTTCAAATTCTACTGCATCATGATATCTCAAGATTAGTTGGCTCCAGTTTTGGGTCTAGTCCGGCAGGAGTCATTATGCTTCTGATACAAAGAAAAGACAGAAAAGGTAGGAAGAGAAACTTACTGAAAGACAACAACTTTGCAAGGCTATAGAATTCAGATTAATGCAATAAACTGTAAGTGTAGAGGATTGAAGATGTGACCTGTCATTCACCGCTTGATAGAAATGCAGTGAAATTAAAATTGAGAGAAACATAAATTATGACCAGGTAATATAGTAAATACAGCACCATTCTGAGCATCAGGAGACCTGAGGCCAGTCTCAGATACTTACCTATTTACCTCTATTTCTTCTGCTGCAAAATGGAGAGAATAATATTATCTATCCCATAGGGTTATTGTGAAGAGTAAATGAAATTAAAATTTCAGACTATAAATGCATGTAAATATATACACATATATACATATATTTACACATTTTATATACATATATTTAACACACACACACACACACACACATATATATATATATATATATATATATATATATATACACACATATTTAAAGGTCCTGTAATAAAATGGAATGATCTAGTATCAGAACATCTTGGTTCAAATTCTGATTCTGAGTTGGGGGGGGGTCCATTTCTTTTTTTTCCTCAATAATATTTTATTTTTCCAAAGACACATATAGTTTCTAGCAGTCATTTTTGTAAGAATTTATGTTCCAAAAATTTCTTCCTCCCTCCTTTATCTCCCCCTTCCTAAAAGAGTAAGCAATGTGATATAGGCTAAATATGTGAAATCCTTTTAAACATATTTCTATATTTGTCATGTTGTGTAAGAAAAATTAGGCCAAAGGGGAAAAAATCAGAAGAAAGAAAAACTAAACAAGTAAACAAACAAAAAAGGTCAAAAAACTATGTTTTAATCCAATCTCCACAGAGCTCTCTTTGGATATGGATAGTATTTTTCATCCCAAGTCTATTGGAATTGTCTGACGTGTGTTGTGATCCTGGGTAAGTTTTGTTCCTTCTATGAAGCTTAATTTCCACTTTTGTAAATATAGGATAGTATTTGCATTAGTTAGCTCATAGGATTGTTCTGAGGGAAGCTTTTTGAAAAGGGAGGAGGAAATAATTGTTACTGAGATAACCATATCAGGAAATATACTCTCCCTCTTGACGCAATAACAGCCACAAGTCTTGACGCCAGTATGAGTTCCTGAAACTTCAATGTCCCCCTGTGAGAATTAACAACGTTCTGCTGAGCCACTGTATTTCCAGGTAGCTGATAAGGGTATCATTAGGTAATTACATCTTGAGCCTATAATACAGATGCTCTTTATGACTTCCCCGGGAGATAGTAGTAGACTTAGCCTATCTTTTTTAATTAAGTTGTTCTGGGGCTTACAAACAAGGGATATGCACCTGCCAAAGGGACAGATTGCTGTGTTCAGGTTACCAGAGGTGCTTTGTTCTTAGCCCAGGGAAATTAGTGACCCCTGAGTGATTTCTCCAGGGTGATAGAAAGATCACTGGACTAGAAGTCAGGAATTTTGGTTATGGCCTTGATTTTACTACAGATTTGCTGTGGGCCTCAGGCAGGCGAATTAATGTCTTTGAGCCTCAATTTCCTCAATTGCCAAGTGGGGACAGTCACACCTGCTGGTTATCATCATAAAATCTTAAATTTGAAAAAAAAAAACACTTGGTTGCACAAACCAAATCAAAGCAGTTAGAATTAGAAAGGAAACACAACTTGGAATTTTTTTTTTTTTTTTGCTGCAAATTTCTCAAAGTTCTGATATTCAAGATATATAGGGAAATGGCATACTATCAAAAACTATTCCCTGGTAGACAAATGATCCAAGGATAAGAAAAGACAGTTTTTAAAAAGAAAAAAATGAAGGTTGTCAATCATATAAAACAAATACTGCAAATCACTAATAATAAAAGGAATGCACATTAAAACATAATATTATCAGACTGACAAAGATGAAAAAAGATGGCAATTGTTGGTGAGGCTGGGGAGAAGAGGTACACTGATTATTTTTGAATCTGTAACTTTTGCACCATTTTTTTTTTTGCATACTTCATCATCAGTCTTCTCATTCATGATTTCTCATTGCGGTGATCAGAGTTCTGTAGTCTTTTAAAGATATTTTCCTTTACATTTTTTTTGGTCATCATGTAAATTATTCTCCTAGCTCTGCTCACTTCACTTTGCAGTGGGGGGAGGAAAGAGAAAGGAGGAACTCACCTGCTCAGGAAAACTAAAATCTTAGCAGGAACAGAAGCAGGTGGAATGATTAGTTCATCTATAGGAAGGTTTTAGAGTGTTGCCAGGGGAACCTGAGAGGCTCAATAATAGCTTCTTTCCTTTCTTTTTCCTTCCTTTACTTTCTTTTTTTCTTTTCTTTCTTCTTTCCTTCTTTCTTTTCTCTTTCTCCTTCCCCTCTCTTCCTTCCTCCTTTTCTCTTCCTTCTTTCCCTTCTTTTCTCTTCCTTCTTTCCTTTCTTTTCTCTTTCTTCTTTCCCTCCCTTCCTTTCTTTTCTTCCCTCTTTCTTTCTTGCCTTCTTTTCTTCCTACTTTCCTACTTTCCTTCCTTCCTTCCTTCCTTCCTTCCTTCCTTCCTTCCTTCCTTCCTTCCTTCCTTCCTTCCTTCCTTCCTTCCTTCCTTCCTTCCTTCCTTCCTTATTGCAATGTAAGCTTATTCTGAATAGGGATTGTTTCATTGGTTCATTCTTTATTTTATATCTCCAGTGCCTTAGACAATGCTTAATAAATGCATGTTGATTGTTTGTTTATTGTGGTTAATAAAAATGAAAAGTATATATCAGAATCAAGATATGAATTCAACTTTTCCTAAGGCAAAGGTTAACTTTCTATCTACCATGCTAGGCTGCCTCTCTAAATGTAATAATTATTAATAGCTTCAAAAAATTGTACATCATATACTTCACAGAAGTTCTTAGTGTCATATGTGGGCTTCTTTTCTGTTTTTTTAATATTGAATTTTTTGTATTTGTTGATGTACATAAATTTCATAATAAAAAAGAAAATGTATATTAAACAAGGTGGTGGGGATGGGAAAAGGACTTTAGAATCATTTAATCCATCTCACAGTCAATCTAAAAATTTCCTTCTTAGAATCTTAAATGTCAAATGTACGCTTGCCAAAAAGATTGTGTTATGGAGAACTCACACAGGGCAAGTGCTCACAGGCAGTCAGAAAAAAAGTGATACAAGGGCACTCTCAAGGTCTCTTTTAAGAATTGATTGTATGACATGGTAGACACTGGCACAGGTCCTCCCATTATGGCGTGCCCTCCTCAGAGAAGGTGCTGTACTCTATGAGCAAAGCAGAAGTGAATTAGCTCAAAAGAAATGTGAGAGATGCAAAGTTAGAGAGTCCACCTCAGATGTTCCCACCTGTGTCCAACCTGTGGCAGAGCATTCTGAGCTCAGATTGATCTGGTCAGTCAGACACAACTGTAACTGACTCTAACATAGTGATGTCATTTTGGTCCTCCTTCAGAATGAAGGACAATGACCAACCAACTGGAGGGAGGCTTGTAATTTCTTCCTCTTGCTCATTTTCTAAGTAAGGAATTTTAAGACAGAGTTTTTCTGACTCTCGGTATTCTATCTACTGCACCATCTAACTTTTATTTCACAAATGAATAGACTGAGATCTGAGAGGAAATGATTATCTCAAGTTTGTATACATAGGAATTAGTAGAGCCAGAATTCAAGCTGAAGGCCTTTGCAAATCCAATGTTCTTTTTACTATTTTCAAAATGTGTTCCAGAGACCATGGGGATCTCTTTCAGGAGGTCCATAAGATCAAAACTTTTTTTATAACAATACTAAAATGTTTTAATTTCTAATACTGTAAATATAATTAGATATAGCTCATACAAACAAAACCTCTTAGGAATCTTCAATTTTTAAGAGTACAAATGAGTCCTAAGACCAAAATGTTTGAGAGCCATTGCATTTTACTATGGAAAAAAGTCCCATCATGGCACTAAAGAGTAGTAGAAGGAATGCTTACTATCTTTCCTTATAGTGAAGGAAAGAAAGACATTTTTATAGAATAGATAAAACACTGGACTAGTAGTCACAAGACCTGAGTTCAAGTACCAGTGGTCATTTACTAGTTGTATAATTTAAGGCAAGCCACTTAATATCCCACCCCAACCACTGTCTCAGTTTTTTTCCATTTTTTAAAATAGGCTTATTAATATTTACACCAGGAACTGACTTCATGTGATAGGAAGAACACTGACTCTGGAGCTAGAAGACCAAGGTTCAGATTCCACCTGTGACACTGTGTGACTTTAGCAAATTAACTAACCTCTCTGGGTCTCAGTTTCTCAACTGTAAATCAAGAGGATTTGACTGGAGGGCATTCAAAGTACCTTCTAGTTCTAGAGTTTTTGTTTTTCTCCCGTCACAGGGTTATTTTAAATAAAGTACTTCAGTACTAGAAAAGTGTAATCTATTTTAAAATTTTTTTATTCTAAAGTTAAGAAATAAATCATCTTTTCCCTAACCAAAAAGAATAGAAAAACAGAGGATTGCACCTGAAATTGCAGATTCATTATGTACAACTTGCTGATCCTGTTCAATATAC
This sequence comes from Sarcophilus harrisii, assembly GCF_902635505.1. Classification (NCBI taxonomy): domain Eukaryota; kingdom Metazoa; phylum Chordata; class Mammalia; order Dasyuromorphia; family Dasyuridae; genus Sarcophilus; species Sarcophilus harrisii. The sequence continues at coordinate 281,919,630 of NC_045427.1, forward strand.
AATAAAATTATTTTTCCCCCTTCCTTGCCCCACAACTTCAAGAAATCTACCATTTGACTAAAATCTCTGTGTATATGTACATACATATGTTATCTATGTTTATATACGTGTGTGTGTGTGTATATATATATATATATATATATATATATATATATATATACTTTTCCCCTCCTTTTTTGGATTCAAACAATATCTTTCTTCATAGGATCTTTGCAGTTAATTTGGATATTTATAATACAATGTTGGTTGTTCAGAGTTATTCTTAAATTTACATGAATTGATGCTAAGTGAAGTAAGCAGAACCAAGAGAACACTGTACACAGTAGCAACAAGATTATGTTATGATCATCTGTGATGGATTTGACTCTTTAACGATGGAATGATACAAGGCAATTCCATTAGACTTGATGCTATCTGCATCTAGAGAGAAGTATAGAGACTGAATGTGTATCAAAGCATAGTGTTTTCTCTTTTTGTTGTTGCTGTTTGCTTTTTTTTCTTTCTCACGTTTTTCCCCTTTTGATCTGATTTTACTTGTGCAGCATGACAAATATGGAAATATGTTTAGAAGAAATACATATATTTAACCTATATTAAATTACTTGCTAGCTTAGGGAGGAGGGAAGAAAGGGAGAGGAGAAAATTTTGAAAACACAAGATTTTGCAAAGGTGAGCATTGAAAACTATTTTTGCATGTTTTTAGAAAAAAAAAACACTATTTAAAAAACAATGTCCTTGAAACAATACCCTATGGCTAATTATTCAATAGCATTATGTTACTCTCAATACAAAAAATTATTAAAACTATACTGTTGTTAATGTACACAATGTTCTCTTAGTTTTGTTCCATTTCACTATTTATTATTTGGTGGAGGTTTATCCATACTTTTCTAATATCATTGAGCAAATCATTTCTTATATCAGAACAGTAATTCCATAATGAACTATACAATTTGTTTAGCCATGAACCAATTGACAGGCATCCCCTCAATTTTCAGTTCTTTGTCACCACAAAGAGTGCTGATATAAATATTTTAGGACATGTGGACTCCTTTTTCATTTCCCCTAATCATCTTGGGAAATAGCCTTAATGGTGGTATTTCACAGATCCACTGACAATGAATTAAGGTCCCAATTTTTACACATCTCCTCTAAAATTTTTCATTTTCTTTTTCTGTCATTTTAGTTAATCTGAAAGATGTGAAGTGACATCTCAAGGCTGTTTTAATATGCATTTCTCCAATCAAAAATGATTTAGAGCATTTTTATATGATTATAAATTGTCTTGATTTCTTCATCAGAAAACTTCCTGTTCATATCCTTTGACCATTTGATATCTTGGATTGAGTTGGGAAATGACTTGCATTGTTATAGATTTGACAAAATTATTTTTTATTTGTTTGAGAAATGAAACTTTTATCTGAGGTCCTGTCTATAACATTTTCCCAACAGTTTTCTGCTTTTGTTATGACCTTGCCTACATCTGTTTTATTTGTAAAAAAAAAAAAAAAAACCCTTTTTAGTCTAATGTAATCAAAATTATCCATTTTACATCTCACAATGCTCTCTGTCTCTTGTTTGTTCATAAATTGTTCAAAATCTTGTAATATCTTCCTTTTATTCTAGGTCACATATCCAATTTAACCTTATTTTGGTAAATGGTGTAAGATATTAGTCTATGCCCAATTTCTGCCTTTTGTTCTTCAAAATGAATTTTGTTACTATTATTTCTAACTTAGTAAAATTATTTTTTGGTAATTTAGCTGGAATAATCTTGAATATATAAATTAATTTAGGTAAAATTGTCATTTTTATTATATTGGTTCTGCCTGCTCAAAAACAATTAATATTTTTCTATTTATTTAAATTTTATTTTATTTGTGTACAAACTATTTTTTGTGGTTTTGTTCAAAGAGATCCTGGGTTTGTTTTGGTAGGTGTATTCCCAGTTATTTTTAATGGGATATCTCTAGGTATCTTTATCTGCAAGATCCTGTTGATGATATATAGGAATGCTGATGATTTATGTGGATTTACTTTATATCTTGCTATTTTGCTGAAATTATTAATTATTTCAATTAAATTTTTAATTGAGTCGTTAGGATTTTCCAAGTATACTATTATATCATCTGCGAAATGAGATGGTTTTACTGCCTCATTCCTTATTTTGACTCCTTTTATTTTTTTTTTCTTCCATCATTGCTTTTGCTAGGATTTCCAAATACAATAGTGAATAATTTTGGTGGCAGTGAACATCCTTGTTTCACATCTGATCTTATTAGGCAGTTTTCTAGCTTATTCCCCTTACAAATAATGCTTGCTGAAAGTTTTAGGTAGATGCTTTTTATTAACTGAGGAAAGAGTCAATTAATGTCTTTACTTTCAAGTATTTTTAATAAAAATGAGTGTTACACTTTGTCAAGTGCTTTTCTTTCATCTAGTGATATTATCAAATGATTTTTGTTGCTTTTGTTATTGATATAATAAATTATGCTAATAACTTTCCTTATGTTAAACCATCCTTGCATTCCTTGGATATATTCCATTTGGTCATAAATTTTATGTTATATCGTGATAATCTTTTAACTAGTATTTTATTTAGGACTTTTACATTATATTCATTAATGAAATTGTCTATAATTTCCTTTCTCTGTTTTTATTTCTCTTGGTTTAGGTATCATTATCATATTTCATTCTTAAAAGGAATTTGGTAGGACCCTTTCTTTGCCTATTTTCCCAAATAATTTGTTTAATACTGAAATTCATTAAACTTTAAAAGTTTGATAGAATTCACTTGCAAATCCATCTGATCTTGGTGCTTTTTTCATAGGTAGTTAGTTCATTTATAGCCTGTTCAACTTATTTTTCTAAAATGGGTCTATTTAGATATTCTATTTTCTCTTCTACTAATTGAGACAGTTTGTATTTTTGTAAATATTCTTCTCTCTCCTTTAAGTTCTTAAATTTATTGGCATATAATTGAGCAAAATAATTCCTTATAATTACTGTGATTTCATCTTCTTTAGTGATATATTCACCCTTTTCATTTTTGATACTAGTAATTTGTTTTTTCTTTTTAAAAAAATTATATTAACCATTGGTTTATTTTATAGATTTTTTTTCATAATATCAGCTCCTAGTTTTATTTATTAATTCAATGGTTTTCTTACACTCAATTTTATTAATTCACCTTTAATTATTCAGATTTCCAATTTAGTATTTAATTGAGGATTTTTAAAATTTTTTAATCACTTACCCAATTCATTGTTTGGGCCTTTTTTTTTTTAATTGAAATAGGTACTTTGCTCTGACTTCTGCTTTTGCTTCAAAACCCATAGGTTTTGATATGTTGTTTCATTGTTGTCATTTTATTTAATGAAATTACTAATTGTTTCTGTTATTTGTTCTTTATCCCATACGGTCTTTAAGATTAGGTTGTTTGGTCTTCAATTAGTTTTTTTTCCTATCTTTCCATGGTTCCTTATTAAATGTAATTTTTATTACGATGTGGTTTGTAAAGGAAACATTTAATATTTATGCTTTTAACTATACAATTTTTGTGGTCAATATTTCTAAAGGTCAAAAGGTATCATTGAGAAAAAAAGGCATATTACTTTCGATTTCCATTCAGGTCTCTCCAGAAATCTATTATACCTAAATTTCTATTCATTCCTTAACTTCTTTCTTAATTTTTTGGTAAAATTTATCTAGTTCTGAGAAGAAAGATTAAAGTTTCTCACTGTTATAGTTTTACTATTTCTATCTGTAATTTATTTAACTATTCTTTTAAAAATTTAAATGTCATATTACTATTGCATATAAGTTTAGTATTAATATTGTTTCATTATCTATGGTACCTTTTATGATTATGTAGATTCACTGTTTATCTCTTTAATTAAGTCTTTGATTTTGTTTGATGTCATATCATGATTGCTACCCTGCTTCTTTTGCAGCAGCTGAACAATAATACATTTTAGCTCTTTATTTTTGCCTGTGTCTCTCATTTTAAAATTTTCTTGTAAGCAGCAGATTGTCAGATTCTGATTTTTAATCGATTCTGATTTTTAATCCATTCTGCTATTCATTTTTGTTTAAAGAGTGAATTTATCCCATTTACATTCAAAGTTATAATTACTGTTGTATATTTCCTTCCATCTAAATTTCCTCACTATTATCCTTAGGCTCTATTTTTATATTATCCCTTCTCTAGTTTACTTCTAATTGCTACTTTCTTATTCCACACCCATTTGCTTTTCTTTCTTTCTTTCTTTCTTTCTTTCTTTCTTTCTTTCTTTCTTTCTTTCTTTCTTTCTTTCTTTCTTTCTTTCTTTCTTTCTTTCTATTTTTTCTAAGGCAATCGGGGTTAAGTGACTTGCCCAGAGTTACACTGCTAGGAAATGTTAAGTGTCTGAGGCCAGATTTGAACTTATGTTTAGATTAATATGTAGGAGGGTGGGGGGAGAGGAAAAGGGAGGGACTCTTAGAATAGTGCATAAAATAAGGAATAGGAAGATTAAAGGAGAGGATAAGGGAGAGATTCTTTTAAAATCATACTCAGCTCATCCTCAACCTTTCTTATGAATTAGCCAAGTGGCAAGGACAGTTTTAAGAATATGGTTAATATTTTAAAATGTTATATGATGTGAGAATCCCTGTGGCTAAGACTCAGGCTTCTGCAGAGCTAATTGTTGTTGTTCCGGGGGGGGGGGGGGGGGGTAGCCTGGAGGTGTTTGCACTTCACTCAGGCTGAAACTCCATCCCTGGGATCTTTCCCCCAATCTTCTCCAGTGGTCCCTGGAGGACCACTGCTCTGCCCTGTTATTTATTTTTACCTCTCTACATTCACTCTGAGATATTATTTTGTCTTATTTGTGGAGGAAATCTGGAGAGCTTGGAATTTATGAACTACTTCACTGTCCTCCCAGAATCCCTCCAAAAATTTTAATCCATTATAAAATCTCTCAAAGAAGACATATTCATTTGATATACCTCTTTATGAGCTTATTGAGAAACCATCTTTTCTGTAGGTTTGTGAAGACAGGGAAAGGAGGATATGAAGTGTCCAGAAAAACCAAAATTCTGACATGTTCAGAGCAGGTGGAAAGACTTCTGACCTCTAGGAAGGGCTGTTAAGATGAATGATTCCATGGCAAAGGCCCTTAAGGGTTGGTTTTTCACCTCAGGTCACAAAAAAAAGGCACTGACTTTTTTTGTTCTAAGCTTATTTGGTCCTTTTATTTAACACCATTTGACACCTCAGGATCCTAGAGCCCAGTTAGAACAAGAAGGAACCCTGAGTCTTGCTTTTCTCATGTCTAAAATGATGGAATTGGACTTCATGACCTCTAAAATCTTTTCTAGGTCTGAATTTATCATTTAGTTTACATAAGAAATCTTAAATTCTGGCGGGGCAATGCTGAATGGCTGATTTGGAGTCACAGCACCTGAGTGCCTCCAGGTGGCACAATGGCAGAGTTCTGAGGTGGGGTTAGGAAGAACTTAGTTCAAATTTCACTCAAGACATTTCCTTCTAATTGTATGACTTTGGCCGAGCACTTAACCTCTGTTTGCTATATTTTCCTTATCTGTAAAAATGGGAATAATAATAGCACTTGGCTCTCAAAGTTATAAGAGAATGAGAGAATATTTGTAAAGCACTTAGCACAGGATCAGGAGGCAGCTATCTGGTGCAATGAATAGAGTGCCAGGTCTGGAGTCCCGAAGATCTGTGTCAAATCCAGCCTCAGACATTTCCTCTTTGATCCCAGGCAAGCTATTTAAGCCTGTCTACCTCAGTTTCTTCATCTTACACTGAGCTGAAGAAGGAAATGGCAAAGCACTCCAGTATCCTTGCCAAGAAAACCTCAAATGAGGTCACAAAGAATCGGATACAAGTGAACTTCAGTTCACTTCAGGCCCAGCCTCAGGGATATCCTCACCTTGGAGAGAGACAGAGCAATGTAGCAAGCCTAGACTTAACTTAAACCAGTTAAATCTAGACTTAAACCAGTGGGAACAGAAATCAAGGAAGCCAGAGTAAGGATAGGAGGATCAAGATGGTCTTCTTTTTCCCCCCTTTTAAAAAAAATTTCTCAATAGCATTTAATTTTTCCAAATACATGTAAAGATAATTTTCAACATTCATTTTTGTAAGACTTTATGTTTCAATTTTTTCTTCCTTCCTTCTTTATCTCCTCCCTTCCCAAGATAGCAAGCAATCTGATATAGCTTAAATATATACAATCTCAAGGTGGATTTCTTTTTTGAAAGTCTTTTTATTTTAATGTTTTATTTTTCCAAATACATGCAAAGATAGTTTTCAATATTCACCTTTGAAAAATCTTGTGTTCCAAATGTTTCTCTGTCTCTTCTCCCTTCTCCTCTCCCCAAGATAGCAAGCAATCTGATATAGGTTAAGTATGTGCAATTCTTCTAAACATATCTCCATATTTGTCATGCTGCACAAGAAAAATCAGATCAAAGGGAAAAACACGAAAAAGAAAAAAACAAGCAAACAAACAACAAGAAAGGTGAAAATCTTTCACTTTTATGGTACTTTGATAGTCTACAAAGGTCAGGCTGATTCTCAAAGTAACATTTCAAAGGAGACATTGAGTATTAGCACTGGAATTTTCTTATCCCTACTAGGAGGCAATTAGGTAATGCAGTGGATTGGATAGTGGTCCTGGAATCAGGAAAATCTTGAGTTCCATTCTGGCCTCAGATATCCACTAGTCGTGGGACCTTGGGCAAGCACTTCATTTCTGTTTGCCTCAGTTTCCTCAAAATTATAAAATGAAAATGATAATAGCACCTACCTTGAATTATTGTTGTGAGGATAAAAAATGAGATATTTATAAAATATTTAGCACAATGCCTGGCACATAGTAGACACTATTTAAATAGATATTTCTTTCTTTTACCTATTATCCAATGAGATATCCCCCCAAGGTGGAAAGAGGGGGACTGAATTGGTGCAGGAGATTCCCAGTGTGAAAACTCCCTCCATCAATACAGATTTGTAACTTGTCTATAATTTATAAGCCTAGAGGATTGAAAAACATATTCTACCACTTGACATGTGACCTTGGACAAACAATTTCATCTCTGGATCCCCACTGTTTTTGTCCCTATCTTGGGAAGGCTGGACAAAAGCTTGTGGGCTTGAAATTTTATGATTCTTCAAATTTTCAGGTCATATCAATAGCCTTATCTGAATAATAAGCAACTGGATGCTGGTTTTTAAAACAAAAGGCATTAGCATCAAATTCAAATCTCAGTTTCTATGTGATACAGCCTGTTTGTCACCATGTGAACAATCATGCTAGGATGCTGAGCCCAGTAAGTGAGAAATTTCTATCATCACCTCTAAATACAGAGGGAATGATGTGCTTGACTTCTCTGAGGGTCTGACTCTGTTACTTAGTATGAAGGTGACTTTGGGCAATTTACCTTTCTAGACCTCGGTTTCTTCATCTGTAAAATGTGGGGATTGGACAAGTTCATCTCTAGGGTCCATTCTATTTCTGAATCTATGTTCCTCTTGATTTTTGTATATTATAGCCACGAATACTGTTGAGCCAAGCTTCAGTTGGCTCCAAAAACCTGATTATTAAATTTTCAGTGTTTCATATTTCAGAATAATAATGCTTGATTTCTTGTTTTGTTGATTATTTAGACTTAAGAAAAATGGAGAAAATGTTTGTTTATTTCTTATTCTTTTTTATTATACTATTTTATTTTTCCAAATACATGCAAAGATAACATTCACCTTTGCAAAACCTTGTGTTCCAATTTTTTTTCTCTTTTCCCTTCTAAACATATGTCCATATGCACCAGCTACACAAGAAAAATCAGATCAAAAGGAGAAAAAAAACACCAGAAAGAAAAAAAAAACAGTAAGTAAACAGTAAAAAAAAAAAAAAAAGGTGAAAATACTATGCTTTAATCCACATTCAATATCCATAGTTCTCTCTCTGGATGTGGATGATTCTTTCTATCCCAAGTCTATTGGAATTGCCTTAAATCAGCTCATTATTGAAAAGAGCCAAGTCAATCACAATTGATCATCACATAATATTATTATTACTGTGTACAATGGAAAAAATGTTTCAAAATGAAGTCTTACAAACCTTAAAACATTTGTCATGAATACATTTTTGGGGAGGAGAGTTGGTTGTTAAACATTTACCAGCATAATTGCTGATTATAGCTCTTTGTTTGTTGGTCTTCTCCCCTTTTCTCTTGTAAGCTTCATAAGGACAGGAAATATGTTCTCTACAAACTTGTTATCTTTGATCTGAATACAAGAATTATTGAATTGACTTGAACTGAAGGTAGAAAGTCATAAATGCAAAAAGAGAATTTGTAATCATTATGAGGTATTTGGAGAGGGAGAGACCACTTTTAGCTGGGGAAATAAAGGAAGATACTATACAGGTAGTATACAATGAAGAGATGCAAATGGTAGGATTGCAGGGAGCAGGTATCAGAGAAGGGAGAGTTCTAATCCCTGTAAGCCCACTTGTAAGTATGGTTACTCTAGTGTTAGGTTAAACTTTTCCCAGGACTCACAGAGGCTGTGACAGCAGTATGTGTGTGTGTATGTGTGTGTGTGTGTGTGTGTGTCTAGGGGATTAAGTTCAGGTAACCTAAGCTGTCAGCATTAGGCTCCAGGGGCCCAGTTGCAGAGGATAAGGTGAAAGAACAGCCTGTCCTGTTTGGAAAAAAGTAATTCAACCAATTGGTCCAGTCTGTACAGAAGCACAATTTGGCAAAAGTAAAAAGAGTTGTATTCCTTGCTTCCTTTCTGCCAGAGCCATCTTTTCCTCCTTGGCCATTTCTTTAAAATGTTTTTTATTCCAACATTTTATGCTGGAATTGAAACCTCACTTATAAAAAGAAAATCAGTTAAGCAAAAACAATCCTTCCAGGAACTGAGCTAAACAGTACCCTTCTATTGTTCCATCACTGCCAAGAGGAGGGAAATATGTTTCATTATCTGTTCTCTGGGGTCATTTTTGAATACTCATTTATTCAGAGTTTGACTTCTTTTAAGTCAGTGGTTCTTAACTTAGAGTCTGTGAACTTTTTAAGACTATTTTTAATTGGGGAGAGATGAGGAGAAGGACAGAAACACATACACACACATACATACACACACACACACACACATATAGCCCCAAAATGCAGCAGGCACTGTGCTAAGCTCTTTAAAATCCATTTAATCCCACAACCACCAGTGAAGTACGTACTGTTATTATCCCCATTTTACAACTGAGTAAACTGAGGCAAACAGAAGGAAAAGGACTTGTCCAGAGTCATATAGCTATTAAGTGTCTGAGGTTGGATTTGAACTTGGCTCTTTCTGACTATAGGCTCAGCCTTTTATCTACTGCACCAAAATTTCCTCATTTTTGTATTTCAGTATCATTATTTTCCTTTGTAATCCTCTGTATCTTACTTTATGTGTTTAAACAAATTATGCTGAAGAGTCCATAAGAAAGAGGCCCATAACACAAAAGTTGTTTTTCGATGATCTTGTTATTTGTGATTTTATATTCATGTATGTTATTCTTTTTGTCTTATTTATTTCACTCTGCCAGCTTATATAACTCTTGTTATATTTCTGTGAGTTTTCTCACACTTGTCATTTCTTACTACACAATATTCTGTTACATTCATACTCTAGAATTTGCTCATCCAATCCCCAATAACTGGTTTTAACTTAGTCGGGATGTTCCTGATTGTTTTATCAATCACAGAATGCAGAGGTTCCTGCTTTGGGGCTCATCCCAACAGCCCATCTCAAGCATCCTTAGGCTAAGGTACCTAAGGTTCTCCAAACACTCAGCTAGTCAAGGAACCGAGCAAGCAGGAATGGATTGCGAAGCCTCTTGTATGTCAATGGGGCCCTGATCAAGAAACTCCAACCTCTGGACCCAGACACTGGCCTTGTTTACAGTGAACTCTCTGATTCCCAATACAGGTAGAAGGGAGCCGGGGCTCAGACAATCTCATTCAATCCAATTTAACAAACATTTATTAGGAACTATTAGATGGAAAGGCCTGTCCTATTGACGAAGAGACATATATAGATATCTAAGACCTACTTCTTCCCTTTTAAAGAACTGAAAAGGAAGGATTCACATTTTTAAAAAAGCTTTTCCACACACAGACATTGTCTCTTTCCTTGAATCTTGCTTGGTTCTAAATGGCATTTCCTCTCCAGAAGGAGATTTCTTGCCCTAAGACCACGAGCTCTTTGGAACTCAGCCACCCCAGTTAACCAGTGCTCTTGGGCTTAATTTATTCACCCCCCTTCACTTCTATATTAGAACTAGAAATCTAGGTGCCTCCCCACTTAATTTTCATATGAAGATGGCAGGCTCTCACTTCATTTCAGTGAGCTCCATCAGATACTCCACTCTAGATAGCTGTGTGGATCAGATCCCTTGTAGTATTTTGGAAAATCAACATATCTGCTAAATAAATTCCTCTAAGCAAGTCCAAAAACTGAGACCAGAGGAGTAAAGTTATTATCTTTTTTCTACTTCTTATAATCCTAGCCTTTTATATATCACACGTATATTTGTATGTATTCATGTACACATATGTATACATACTTATATATACAAAGAAAGACATACATACAGAGACTGACAGACAGAGATAGATGGAAAATGAAAGACAGAGAGACAAAGAAAGGGAGGAAAGAAATATAAAGCACCAAACTTAGAGTGAAGAAGATTCATCTTACTCAGTTCAAATCTGGTCTTAGACACTTAGTGTCTGTGTCAACCTGGGCAAATCACTTAACCCCATTTGCCTCAGTTTCCTTATCTGTAAAAATAACCTATAAAAGAAAATGGCAAACCAACTCTAGCTGATCCCTAAATGGGGTCACAGAGTCAAACATGACTGAAAATGACTGAACAATTTATATAATGTGTGTATATGTATGGATAAACACACCCATATACACAAATACACATGGGATTAATGCCTTTTCAGGGTTTGAACCTCTTTGATACCACTTGAACCAGAGGATTCTTAACTTTTTTTGTGTGTCTAGGAGCCCTTTGGCAATCTAGTAAAAACTGTGAACTTCTTTTCAGAATCTTGTCTTTTAAATACATAAGTTAAAATACAGAAGAGGAAATCAATTATATTGAAATAGAGTTGTCAAAACATTTAAAAACAAAACAAATTCACAGATCCTGAGTTAAGAACTCCCTGATCCAGACCCACAGCGTTATGCCCCACTAACAAGGAAGATTGACAAGGGCAGAATAATAAAGTGTACTGTTCTAGATAGTGGATTCCACATGAAAATTCTATTCCAATCATTTTATGAAGGATAATTGCTTTGTGCACCTCTGCAATCAATATGGAGGTTGTTGATTAAATATATCTGAATTATTATAGCATGTTGGGAGTTTATAAAGAATTTGTGGGCAAAAGGCAGCTAGGTAGTACAATAGATAGAGATAGTAAATAGGTCTAGCTTTAGACACTCACTGGGCAAGTCACTTGACTTATATTTGACTCAGTTTCCTCATATGTAAAATAGGGATAACATAGCACTTACTCATTCCCCCAGGGTTTGTGTGAGGATCAAATGAAATAATATTTGCATAGTAACCACTATATAAATGCTTATTCCCTCTCCCTTCCCTGTTAGTGAGAAAGCAGACCCTGTAACCCTGCTGTGTCTGACCTAGAAAACATCTCTGAAGTTTTGGCATTAATTGGGACCAATTCCAGACTTTTCAAAGAAATAAAAGAACAGTTCAAGCTTTGGTCTGAGACTCAATAACTCAAAATCCTGACAGTTTGTCTTCTATGCAGAAACTTACAAAATTGACCAGAAGACCATTGAGCAAAAGAGCAATGAACTCTGTAACTCAGAGATAAATCTAGAGAAATTTAACATTAGAGATTCTCCAGGGGCCAAGAAATAAATGATTTGACTAGAGACTTAGCATAAGAGCCAACATGTTTTAAAGGAAGATAGGTCAATGCTTGGTCCAAAAAAAAACTAATCCCAAATGGTGAAATTCTATCTACTGTGAGAGTCTAGTGATTTGGGAAGAGGGTTATTCACTGCCCCTTAAGTTACTCAACAATATGATAAAGTATTAAACACAGGTCTGGGAGACTTGAGTTGGATTTGATACTTCCTAGCTATGTGACCTTGGACAAGCCTTTCTAATGCCATTTTTCTTTCTTTTCTTTTTTGAGCTTTTTATTTTCAAAATACATGCACAGATAGTTTTCAATATTCACCCTTGCAAAACCTTGTGTTCCAAATTTTTTTCTCCCTCCTTTCCCCCAATCCCTCCCTTAGATCACAAGTAATCCAATATGTCAAATACGTGCAATTCTTCTATACATATTTCCACAAGAAAAATCATATCCACAAAACGAAAAATGAGAAAGAAAACAAAAAGCAAGTAAATAGCAACAAAAAATGTGAAAATACTATGTTGTGATCCACACTTAGTCCCCACAGTCTTCTCTCTGGATGTCTAATGCACTTTTTTCAATTGCTCTCATTACTTTTGTATTCTACAAATGCCTTTCAGTACTAATATTCTATCTTCTAAAAATGTGTTCTGAAGCCTATGGAATGCCAATATTTTATATTCTATAGGACCTGTCTAGTTCTGACTTTCTATGGGAAGTAATGAAGCATCTGACAAGATGTGCTTATAGAATCCATGCTCTTACTTAATAGGAAATATTACTGTTGGTAATTAATTAGGCAAAGAACAGAAGGGAAGGGCTTCTGGAAGGACAAGAGGGGAAGAAGAAGGGGGGGAGGGCTCCAAAAACAAGCTTTCCCTCCTTTACAATGTTACCTGAAGCCTGAACTGGCTATGTCACTAGAAACTACCTGTCACAGCACCTGCCACACTGGCCATGAGTCTGGGTACTCTGCTTTGCTTCAGGTGGAGCTTTCACTGGGATAAACATCCATTCTTGGGTGACTGGCGTTCACAGTGCTGGTTTGAATCATCCTGCTGGCTTGTGGCCGTGGCCCACTTTCTCTCATTGTGACTATTTAGAAGCAATCAATACAAGGTGATGCTAGCCCCTATTCTGTCTTTCCACAGGAGCCCCTGTCACTGAGGTAGCCTGTAAATAATTTCATTAGATTAAAACAAACATCTCTGAGAAAGAAAAAGAAACAAAACCTTAATGAGCAGGCCCCAAGGGATGTTTGCCAAAGCAGATTAGCAGAGGCACTAATGAAACACAATAAATCACATTGAGAATCACCCCCATATCTTCCTGGCCCAGGCTCTGTGTTGCTGTGCAACATAGCTGTTTCAGTGTCCTAGATGATAATGGGGGTCAGAGGAACTATATGTTTGAAAAATATTTTCTCAAAAGAATCGTGGGTGTATATGTTGACTCTGCCATTTCCTAACTCAGCCACTAGCATTGATATAGCAGCTGCTGCTTTTCCTCTGGGAGCCGTGGGTAAGGATGCAACAGAGAATTCCCTCTAGAATGGCTCATGATCCAGATGTTAGCCCCCTAAAGCTTGGGGATGGTGAGGATGCCGGCAGAGGATTCTATGGCTGTTCTTGCTTATTCTGTCTGTGACTGACTCTTGGGCATCTTCCAGCCCACTGTTATTTGGTGCCCATTGGAGGCAGTATTTAAGTATGGTGGAATGATATATTTTGATGCAGTTTATTCTCTTCTTTGGGAGATATACTACAGTAGAGTTCTGATTTGGGTGGATAAAACTTAGAAAAGCAAACTTCTCTCAAGCCTCCATTCCCAGCCCCAGGAACTTCATTGGAGGTAAAGGGATCCCACAAACAAGAGATAATTCATTTTGGTGCCATTCTCAATGCCTTCTCTGCAGATAAAACTGAGAATCCATATAATTCATAGAATGTAAAATCAAAAGGCACCTTTGAAATAATCCACTAAAACCCCTCATTTTATGGAACAGGCAACAGAGTTCCAGAGAATGGAAGTGACTGATGCTGATCATATGAGTTGTATGTAAAAGAGTCAATGTTCTAAGCTAGGGAGTTACCCCCATTTCCCCTAGTCCCATATGACTTCTTCAATGACCCAGAAATACTATCAACATCACCTTGAACAATTGTCTAATTAGTAGAAAGAGCTCCAAAGATGGTTAGGAAATTCTGGTTCTAGTCCCAGTTTTTCTAAAGATTATAATCTTGGGTGTGTAATTTCTCCTCTACTGGCCTCAGTTTGCCCTTTTATAAAGTGTCATGAACACTTATTCTTCTTGAGATTAAGGCACTGAGGATTTAATATCTGTTTAAGATGCTTTGAAAGACTTCATTGTCTAGTGATAGAGGTGGTCTCAGGGTGAGGAATAGCTGGATTTCAATAGTCCCTCTACATACACTAGTCGAGTGACCCTGGCAAGCCTCTTAATCTCTTACAGTCTCAAACAACCTTCTAAGACTATTAAATTGTTGAGAAGGTGCTGATCTGCACTGATAGAAGAAGATTTTGGGGGGGAATTCCCTTATATGACAAAAAATCAGCAATCTAGACAAGAAAAAAAATTTTAAAAGATGACTTGATTAAAAGGTCCTATTCTAATACAAAATGCTTTTTTAAAATTTTTATAAATCAGCTTTATGATCTTAATTCATTCTAACAGTCTGGGCCAAGGATATTGCAATAGTCTATTGTTGGGCTAGAAATCTATTAATATAACAAGTTTGCTACAACGTGCAAATGAGGAAGTGTTCCTGAGGATGGTCTCTAAGGTTTCTACTTGCTCTAAGCAAACTGAGTTACACTGAGAGGAAATGACTATCCTAATATCACACAAATTAGGAGCAGTATAAAAAACTAGGTACTTTGACCCTAATTTCATGCTCTCTTCTTTTACTTCTACTATTGTCCCTGCCACAATAAAACAGAATCATAAATTTCCAGTTGTGCAAAATTCAATCAACATTTATTAAATAGCTGTTGTGTATAAGATATTATGTCAGGTGCTGGGGAGATATAAAGATAAATAAGAGACAATCTGTTCCTTCAAGGACCTTGCAGTCTAATTGGAGAGAGAAGATATGACCACATGGAGATAGGAGACAAATTATAATACAATAAATGCCTAAAAGAAAAATTAAGTGTTAGAGGGTGTCCACATATGCACAGCAACAGATTTTTCAAACAATAATCATATCAGCGTCTCATTCAGTCAACAAGCATTTGTTAAGTGCTCACCGTGTACCAGGCTCTGTGCTATCTGGGAACTGGGAATTAGTTGAACACTGTATATTATGGTTACCTAATAATGAATGTGCAAATTTAATCTTTTGTTATTAAGCTTTTTGTACTGGCTTTAAGTGGAATAACCCCATGAGTTTGCCAAGGACAGCTGTGGATTTACAAAGGGCTGTGTAGAGTGGACTCCCTGTACCCCGAGGCAGACTCCCCCATCAGGATACTGAGAGACCAGTTTGATAACTGTAGGTCTTATTTTGCACTGAAAATACATGTAAATTATATTTTCATATGATTTCATGTTATTATTATAACATTTCATAATTGAAAGGGACCTTAGAACACAGAGTGGAGTGTATGCATATGTGTGTGTATGTGTGTGTGCATATATTCTACAGCTAGAAGAGACTTTCAGAGGTCACCTACTCTGATCTATCACTGTATGGGGTTAGGGGGTAATGGATCCACTCCACATCATTCCCAACAGGTGGTCAACTGACCTCCACTTAAGAATGTTGAGTGGTGGAGAACTTTCCCAGATAACCCAATTTCATTGTTTAATTGATTTTATTATTATAAATAATTATTTATTATTATTAATTGAATTGATCATTTAATTCATTGTTTAATAATTCTATTTGAGTAATATATAATTTTCAGCCCAAGTGAGAATGTATCCAGACTGAAAATAGTGTAGATCAAATTTCTCATGATGATAAGTAGTAGGATGAGGTTTATGAATAATCACTGTATTTTTATTCCTGGTTAGATAGGAAGATCTAGTCTTTATTTCTTTTTGAGGCAATTAGAGTTGAGTGACTAGGGTCACAGGACTAGTAAGTGTCTGAGACTGGATTCTAACTCGGATCCTCCTGACTCCAGTGCTAGCGCTCTATCAGCTGTACCAGCTATCTGCCCCCAAATCCAATCTTTAAAAAAACCCAACTTTTCATCAATGTGAACCCCTCATTATCACTTCTACCCTAATTTCCAACCCTCCCAATTTCTATAAATTTAACCTCTGATGAGAAGTCCTAAGGGGATGAAGTAGGGGAGGGGATATAGTAACACTTAGCTTGTTTCTGTTGCTCCAAGAGGGTGTTGGGGACTATTAAGCATTTGTCCTAAGTAGAATGAAAAGATTAATGAAAGAGGATTAACCAGCAAGAGGTAATGTAGCAGAGTAGAGAATGTCCTAAACTTGTATCAGGAAGACCTTGAGTTCAAATCCAGCCTCAGACGCTAGCCATGTGATCTTTGGAAAATCCTTAAATTTCCTCAGGTGTTAGACTTGCTGACCTCCAAATTCCTTTCTGGCTCAAATATATGAACCTATGAGATAAAAGTAGGGAGGAATTCAATATGTGGTAAGAAAAAAGTAAAGAAGAGGAAGTTGCTGGAAGTTGGATTCCCAGTAGAATTCAAGATCAGGGACTCTTAAGATCAGGGATTCTCTTTGTCTTTTTATGCCCAATACCTATCAAAGCACCTTGTACATAGTAGGTGCCTAATAAATGTTGACTTGAATTTAATATTTCCTTCTAAGATAACAGATGAGGGTAAACTATCAGGGATCTAATAACAGCTAGTAATGCAACTGAGTTACAGAAGTTACATTATATGAGGAGAAAAGGTGGGAAATTCCCCAAAAGGTGGGAATGGCTCTTGTAGGTAAAATCTTATTCCCAGAGCCCCCAGCAACAGAAACCTTGGTGTAATGAGCAGGCATAGCAAATGGCATATTTGCCATGGCAATTAGCCACAGGAGCTTGAAGCAAGAATGGCATAGGATGGAGTATCTCAGTTCCACGAGAAGAGAAGAATATTTCAGTGTTGCATGGATAAAGAGCTACTAGTGTGATGCTACTGCTACATGTACACAAAATTTTAATGTTCTCCCGGGTATTTTTTTTTAAAGTTGGGAGGGTGCCACTGGAGAAATGTCTAGATTATTATGTCTGGGCTATCAAAAGAAAGGAAAGATTCTTTGAAAAGATGAAAAGGAGAGAGAGAGAGAGAGAGAGAGAGAGAGAGAGAGAGAGAGAGAGAGAGAGAGAAAGAAAGAATAAGAAGCAGAAGGAAACTCTAACCCTGCTCTAGCAAAGCAGAAGGATGTAAAAAGGAGAAAGGGAAGGAAGAGCGAGGAATTTTTTGAGCTATGTAAGAAGTAGGAACTCCGTATCTTTTTCAGAGAAAATAGCATCCTGTGCTTCAAGGAATAAAGTACTATTGGGTGAGAGGTCATAGAATAATTGATTTAGAACAGAAGGAACCTTTGAAATCATTAAATTCAATTCCCTCAATGGAAACTGAGGTTCAAGGAGTGACTTGTCCTATGGCTAGGTCATATTGTTAGTAAATGACAAGTAGGGTTTGTCCTTGGCTGGCAAAGCCAGGGATTCTTCTCTAGCAATGTCCTGTCTCTAGTAAGGAATGATCAGGACAGGCAAGAAGTGGTAGCTAGAAAGCATTTAGAGATACTGTACATGGAATTTGGGTATAGGAGGTCTTTCACCTTCCCCCTCCTCCCAATTCCTCCAGTTCCAGGTAACTTTGGGTTGGGAACTAGGAGCTGAACATTGGTCTCTTCTAATTTTTTGAAGAAACCCCCCACTGCAGGGGTGGGAGGGGGAAGAAATCAACATACATTTATTAAGCACCTATTTATCCTAAACAGAGGGCTATATGTTGAGGATTTAGGTACAAAGAAGGTAACAGTCTCTGTTCTTAAGAAGCTTACATTCTACCAGGATTTGGAAAAGGCTGAAAGTTCTAAATGGAGAGAAGAGGGAGGGTATTTTAGGTAATCTTACTCCCAGGATGCCAGGACATCTTCCCCACACACTTGTGTTGGGTCTGGAGTCCATATTGTTCCTTCTAGACAGGCAAATGCTGCAGTATAGCTGCTACTAGAGCTTCTCTGGTGCTGGCCCACCATGACCCGATTTCCAGTTTCCCAATCCTGGGATTGGCGGGGAGTGGGGGAGGAAGTTTCTGGGGTTAGAGCTGGGGAAGAATGCCAAATAGTTGCATGTCCCCCCACCCCACCCCATTGATGCAAATTGTGTCCCCCTTGACTTTTGGGGAGTGAACTCTGAAACTCTCCTCTAACAGAGACCCACCCTTCAGGGCAGTTATAACCTTTGTTATATCTCTGATAGGACCTTGCCAATGAGGAGTCTGTCTTTCTAGCAAAGCTGGCTTCTCAGTGCCAGTACACTTCCCTTTTCTTGCCACGCTCAGATTTCAGGTTTGTGAATTCTTTCACATTGGACCTGTGCCAACCAGAGGAGATTCTCACACATCAATTCCCTTAGAACCTTATTGCCATGACTCCCCTTTCAAACCACCACTGGGAGAGAATGCCATTCCTTTTCTTCCACATTTAGTCCCAGTCGTTTTCTATATCCTGTCACAGATGTTTAAGTACTGCTGTGGGGATGAACATCTTAGTGCTTCACATAGCACATATCTGAGGCAAGATCTGAACTCAGATCTTCCTGATCCAGGCCCAGTGCTCTATATGGTGGTCATCTAAGCCATCTCTATAAGATAAAGATGGTCAGCAAAAGGACAAGCTAAATAAAATGAACCTATTGTTTTTATCTAGCCCAACTTCTTGCCTACTAGTCATTATGGAATCTCTTGGTAAAAAGCTGTTATTTATTTTCCTTCAGCACTATTATTCAAGATCATTCTGTCTGAATAATAGGAAACTACAGACTAGTTTTAAGTAACAATCTGAGTGTTCCAGTAAGAAACTGCTGAATGGGTTCAGGAAGCACTTACTTTACCTCTTTCAGCCTAATCTGTATTTTTAAAATAATTTCTCATTTTATTTTTAATAATAGTTTTTTTTAATTTTTAAAATATATGCAAAGATAGTTTTCAACATTCACCCTTACAAATTCTTATGTTCCAAATTTTTCTCCCTCTCCCCACTCTCCTTCCCTAGACTGCAAATAATTCAATATATGTTAAACATGTGCAGTTCTTCTATACATATTTCCACATTTATCATGCTGCACAAGAAAAATCAGATCAAAAAGGGGAAAAAATGAGAGAGGAAAAAAGAAAGCAAACAACCACAAAGAAAGTGAAAATCCTATATTGTGATCTATATTCAGTCCCCACAGACCTCTCTCTGGATGCAGACAGCTTTCTCTATCACAAGTCTATTGGAATTGGCCTGAATCATTGTTGAAAAGAGCCATGTCCAGTACAGTTAATCATCATGTAATCTTGTTGCTGTATACAATGTTTTCTTGATTCTACTCACTTCACTCAGCATCATTTCATGTAAGTCTCTCCAGGCCTCTCTGAAATCATCCTCCTAATTGTTTCTTATAGAATAATAATATCCCTTTACGTTCATATACCATACTTATTCAGCCATTTCCCAATTGATGGGCATCCATTCAGTTTCCAGATTCTTGACACTACAAAAAGGGCTGCCACAAACGTTTTTCCACATATGGGTCCCTTTCCCTCCTTTATGATCTCTTTCTGATAAAGCTCAGGAGAGACACTCCTGGATCAAAGGGTAATGCACAGTTTGAATGCCCTTTGGGCATAGTTCCAATTGTTCTCCAGAATGGTTGGATCAATTCACAACTCCACCAACAACGTATTAGTGTCTCAGTTTTCCTATTATTACCTTTTCCTGTCATCTTAGCCAATCTGAGAGGTATGTACTGGTACCTCCAGTGTTGTCTTAATTTACATTTCTTTAATCAATAATGATTTAGTTCATTTTTTCATATGACTAGAAATGTCTTTAATTTTTTTATCTGAAAATTGTCTATTCATATTCTTTCACTTTTTATCAATTGGAAAATGGCTTGTATTGTTATAAATTTGAGTCAATTTTCTATATATTTTAAAAATGAGGATTTTATCAGTATCCTTGAACTTAAAAAGAATTTTCCCCAGTTTTCTGCTTCCCTTCTTATCTTGGCTGCATTGGTTTTTTTTGTACAAAAACTTTTCAATTTAATATAATCAAAATTATCCATTTTTGCATTCCATAATGTTCTCTAGCTCTTCTTTGCCCATAAACTGCTTTTTTCTCCACAGATCTGAGAGGTAGACTATCCCTTGTGCTTCTAATTTGCCTATAGTATCACCTTTTATGTCTAAATCATGAACCCATTTTGACTTTATCTTCAGCCTAATCTGTACATCTAGATTGAGTAGCAATGAATTATGGAGCTAAAAGAGTCCATTCAGTCCAAAATTCCTTTATCTGCTTCTTCTTCCTGCTTTTTCATCTCCTCTGGATCTCTGTAGAAGTAAAGATTAGGCATAACCTCTCAAGAGTGTTCATGGTAAAGAATACCAAGCATAAACAAGACTTCATCCACCATCATCTAACACAGACCCAGTGAATGAATTCCCTTATCGTTGCATTCAATGGCAATGTATACATATTATTCAGAGATCACTCAGTAGAAGGCAGAAAAGTTGTTTATTGAAAACCTCCGGAGGATGAGCCGTCCCATCGTGAGATAAGAAAGAGAAAACTTGTGGTAGGAGGGCTAGAGAAGTAGTAGAAGGGGAGGGGAAGACATCTAATTGGTTGTTGCTATTTGGAGACATTGGAATGGAAGGTTTCTGTTTCCCCAAAATCTCCTGATTTCTAGGAAACAGAAAATCAGGCCTTCAGGCTTAATCAAGCAGATGGTGGTCCAGCTAATAGACTAAATATCGATAAATGTCAAATACTGATAAATGTCATCAGCTCAGGTTAAATAAACATGTTTAGAGCTGGCCAAGGCTCAAGTAAATATGAGCCCGCATAGGGGAAACACAGAAATAATGAAAATAAAATACAGAAAAAGAATTCATACATTCCTGTAAGTTCTTTACCTTATCTCTCTCTATCCATACAAATGGAATCACTCCTACTTTTGGAAATCAAAATTGGTGTCACCCCAGGGGACTCCAGTAAAGAATTTGAGAACAACCCCATCTTTTATGTACAATATAGTTAGGGCTCTATGAAGGCTTTCTTTTTAAATTGCAATAGAAATTGAGTACAATGCCTTATGGGTTCCTATCTTGAGCAGTATGAAAAGCCAGCATGAAACCTTTAAAACTGAATCTTTGATTTTAACTCAGCCTTTTTTCTAGAATTGTTTTCTGAATTTCTAATTTTGATTCTGATTTTGCCTTTCTAACCCATTTATTTTTCTTTCTAGTCCCAGACATTTTCTTTTGTCATATTCCTGATCCTCATCTTTTTCTTGGACTTTCTGTTATTCTTTTCCCTGCTTTCTAAGCAAGTAAGGGTTTAATAAGAACCACTAACTCCCCTGTCTCAACACTCCTCTTCATGATCAAGCCATTCTGGAGAACACATTTAGAACTATGACCAAAGGGCTATAAAAACTGCATACTCTTTGATCTAGTAATGTCACTACTAACTAGGTCAGTATCCCAAAGAGATTGTAAAAGAAGGAAAAGGACCCATATGTGCAAAAATGTTTGTAGCAGCCCTTTTTGTAGTAGCAAGATCAGTTAGAGAATGGCTAAATAAGTCGTGGTATATGAATGTTATGGAATATTATTGTTCTATAAGAAATAATCAGTAAGATGATTTCAGAAATGTCTGGAGAGACTTCAAGAATTGATCTAAGTGAAGTAGAACCAAGAGAACATTGTACATAGTATCAGCAAGATCATGTGATGATCAACTAAGATAGAGCTCAGCTTTGATGAGAAGATCCAAGACAGTTTCAATAGACTTGGGATAGAAAATGCTATCTGCATTCAGAGAGAGAGAACTAAGGAGACTGAAGGTTGATGGAAGCATACAATTTTCACCCTTTTTTTGTTTGCTTGCTTTTTTTTAAACTTGTGTTTTTTCCCTTTTTTCTGATTTTTCTTTCACAACATGACTAATATGAAAATATGTTTAAAATGATTGTACATGTATAACTAATCAGTAATAACAATCATGTATAAATAATATCAGATTGCTTACTGACTTAGGGAGGGTGAAGGGAGAAAAAAATGGAATTCAAAATCTAAAACTGAATGTTGAAAACTACATGTAATTGAGGAAAAAATGCTGTTGAAATTAAAAAAAAATCTGTTGTTCACTATATTCTAACTTGAGGCCAGTCAAAGATAGGGTCAGATGACCTAGAATTAAGAAAGAAACAGGAAAATGTTGTAATGATGCTATAACTACTACCTGGACAAGAGGAAGACAACGTAGAATGTAGTAATGATAGAAGACTTCAACTGTGAACTAGATGAAATTACAATTAGATTGGTTAGGCATTGGTCGAAAGACCCTTTCTATTCTTCCAATTCCAAGTTTCTGTAAGTGAGCTAGAACAAATCCAGAAAAAGGCAGTCAAATGACTGAGGAAATTTTGAACCATCAGCTAAGGTCAAAGTAAAACAATTCAATTTGTTATTCTGAAGAGTGGGGCAAAGAATCCTATAATCTCAGAAATTAAACAATCCCATAATCTCATCTACACCAATCAGTACCTGCATTGGCAGCCCTTTTCTTTTGTGTAGCTCTAATTTTTTAGAAATCTTTCCTTATATCAAGTCTAAACTTGCATCTTTACAATTTCTATTCATTGTATCTAGGTTTGCATCTTAGACTTGAACAATTCTAGTATCTCTTTTATGGGATACCCCCACATCTTCTTGAAAGTTAATATCATATTCCTCTCATACCCTTTCTCCTTCAGACTAAATCAGAAATTTTTTCAACTAATCATAATCTGACACGATCTCACAGATTTTTGCTATCTCGGTTGCGATCATCTCTCCAACTTTCAAATGTTCTTCCTAAAACAGAACTGAAAAATATATTTAAGATTTTAACTGCTTTGAGTAGTGTTTACAGGACATTTTAAATCTTTTTTCTGGGCACTTTTATTCCCTTACTATTATCTAAAGTTGGCTTTTTTGGCCCTCTATACCACACTACTGATTAATAATAAACATGTACCTCATCTCCTTCCCTCTTATTTTGTTCAGAAAACTTGTTATCTAGTCATATCTCCTCTGTTTTGCCCGTATAAAATTGAATTTTTGCAACCAAATGTAAGACTTTACATTTATCTCTATTAAATATAACATTTAATGTAAGTTGATGTTCTAGCCTGTTAGGACCTCTTTTGTATCCTGATTTTGACATGTAACATGTCAGTTATTCCTCTCAGCTTTGAGTCCTCTGCAAATTTAACTTTAAAAAAAATTTGCTAATTTTTTTTTAAGTTTCAGTACAAGGATATGATGTAGTACATGCAAACGTACAAATCAACACTACATGATTTCAGGGATGAGGTGATTTTTTTCAGCTATTAGTCTGTATCCCTTTGTGGCTCAAGTACAAACAAATAAGCTTCCAGCTTTTAAGATCAGTTGCCTGAATGCCAAGAGGATTAGTCTACCATATTGACCACAGTGCCATAGACCTAAAAAGTATACTTCAGTGTCTTAGTAAAATACACTGAACTACATGTACAATAAGTTGCTTGATTAGTGTACTAAACAGAAAAAATACAAAGCATAATGCAAAGAAAACCAATTTTATCTTATGTATAAAACCAAAATTTTATACCTTTTTCTATAGCAAACTAAATATATAGGCTATTCCCTCTTTGAGCCAAATCTGATAAGATTAAAGTTCAAGCAATGCTCACTCCCCTCCCTTCTTTCCTTCACCTTTAATGATTTAATATCTTTTCATGTGATGATTTTTTGCCTCTCCTTTCCTATTCTTCCAGTATAATCCCTTTTACTCTAATTTCTTTTTTAGGAGGACCTGAGTTCAAATCTGGTCTCAGACATTTAACACTTCCTAGCTGTGTGACCCTAGGCAAGTCACCCCAATTGCCTGGGGGGGGGGGGAATAAAACCATAGGGTTGTTTTTTTTTTTAATTCTGCTTATCTTTTTATACTTCTCTTGAGTTTTGTACTTGGAGAGCTGTTCATCAAAACAGCTTTTCATCAGAAATGATTGAAAATCTTATTTTATTGAATGTCCATTTTTTCCTCTGAAATATAATGCTTAATTTTGCTGGGTAGTTGATTCTTGGTTGTTGTTAAGGGACAGTTCTCTGAAAGCCTCCACAGCTGTGAATCATAACATCTGAAGGAGCTGCAGAGCAGCCTTTGCTGACATAAGTGTTGCAGACTGGGAATGAAATAAATTGGAGGCAGGGAGAAGAGGAGAGAGGTCAGACAACACAACTGCCTCTCAGTCAGAGAGGTCGGAGAACAGCAACTGTCTCTCAGTCTCCTTGTATCATCTCTCACACGAGGAGATCTATTCTGCAGGTCTGGGTCGGATCTCCAGCAGCTACTATCAGGTGGCTCCCGTGTATTCCAATATATAGCTCCTGAACGTGGGGTATAAGAAGCATAAGAATTACAAGATGAACCAGAACTGTTCGTGAGTAGGATCCTCCCAGAGTTCCTTTGTTAACCTGCAGGGAGGAAAGGAAGAAGAGCCCCGGTAAGATTTTTTAGTTGGGGTAATTAAATGGGCCAACACATCAAAGGGCCGAGCCAGAAGACTGATGAGAAACTTAAATGCCTGTTCTGACTACAATCCTCTTCTCCATTTGAAAATTTGTCACTATCAGGTGGCTCCCAACAGCTCCCGTGTATTCCAACAGATTGTAATCCAATTTCCTTTGCCTTCTGGGATATCATATTCCAAGCCTTCTGATCTTTTAATGTAGAAGCTGCTAAGTCTTGGACAATTCTGATTGTGGCTCCTTGATATTTGAATTGTTTCTTTCTGGCCACTTGCAATATTTTCTCCTCAATTTGATGATTCTGGAATTTAGCTACAGTATTTCTTGGAGTTTTCATTTTGGGGCCTCAGGAGATGATCAGTAAATTTACTTTTAATGACCATTTTACCCTCTAGTTCTAGGACATCAAGACAACTTTCCTTGATGATTTCTTGAAAGATGTTGTCCAGGCTTTTTTTTTTTTTTCATTGTGACTTTCAGGTAGTCCAGTAATTCTTAGATTATCTCTCCTGCATCTATTTTCCAATGAGTTTTTTTTTTTTACATTTTCTTTCTATTTTTTCATTTTTAAAAATTTTGTTTGAGTGATTCTTAATATCTCATTGAGTCATTCTCTTTCATTTGTCCAATTCTAATTTTTAGTGAATTATTTTCTTCAGTTAATTTTTTTTTTTGGCCTTCTTTTGCATTTGGCCAATTGTACTTTTGAAGGAGTTGTTTTGTTCAATGGCTTTTTTTTTCATTTCACCAATTCTATTCTTAAGGAATTGTTTTCTTTTTTCATTTAACCAAATTTATTTTTTAAGAAGTTATTTGATATATATATATATATATATATATATATATATATATATATATATTTCCATTTTACCAAATTTACTTTTAAGTAGTTTTTTAAAGTCAATTTCTGTGCTTCCTGTTCTAAGGTATTGGCTTTCCCCAAAAAACTTTCATAACTTTCCTGCAAAGCTCTCATTACTTCCCCCCCCCCCCATTTTTCTCCTATTTCTGTTTTAAGATCATTTTTTTTAACTCTTCCAAGACAGCTTTCTAACTGGAGATCAGCTAATCTCACATTTTGAGGCTTCACCTGAAAGCATTTTGCTTTTGCTATCCTCTTGGGTTTGTGTTCTGATCTTCCTTGCCTATATAGTAGCTCTCTATGGTCAGAATCCTTTTTGCTTTTTTACTTCTTTTTAAGATTGAGGCACAGGAGATATTGCCCCAAATTTCCTCTGCAATGCAACAGGGCCTTCTCACTGACTGCACTGGGGCTGGTGATGCTGCATGCTTCCCTAGGCTGAGTGGGCCTGATCAGATCCTTCCTGTTATTCTGGGGTTAAGGGACTCACAATTTGCCTTCTGTAGTTGCACTGGAGGTCTCACAGCTGATCTACTGATTTACTGACCTTCTGAACCAGGACAGAATAGCCAATCATGCTGTATTTTGGCTAAGAGCCTCCTGCTATATTCCTTGCAACAGGCCTCCTCCGAAAAGGAAGGAAGGAAGGTTTCCTTTGCTTTAGCTACTCTGGGCCACATTCCCACCTGCCCAGTTGAGATTGACCTTTCCTGAAGTCCTTCCAAGATGTCTTAAGCAGGAAAATATTACATTCCAAATTTTTGTGAGTTCTGTCACTCTAAAATCTGTTCAGAGGCTAGATCTAGTGTTGACTCTGAGGGAAGCTGTGGAGACATCAGGCAATATCCTGTCTATTCTTTGCCATCTTGGCTCTGCTTCCCAAAATTTATACTTTTTAAAAAGTCATTTATAATAATATTAAATAGTATAGAGCCAAAGTTGGATCTTGAAACACTCCTTTCATAGTGACCTCAGACTATTGTCAATCTTTTTGGTCTGATCATTCAACTTGCCCTGAATCCTACTAATTGTATTTTTGACTAAGGTATATCTCTTCATCTTCTCTTTGAGAATAACATAAGACTTTATCCAAAACTTTGCTAAGACCTAAGCAACTAGTATCTACAACATTGTCTAGACATACTGATTTAGAAACTTGTAAAAAAAATTGATTTATTTTGGTGTGACATGTTCTTGAGATGCCATGATGTATCTTAGCAATTATGACTTTCTTTTACATTTTTTTAAAAAAAGATATTCACTAACTATCCCTTTAAAATTACATTCTAGAATGTCATTCAAAATCAAAGCCAATCTCATTATCCTATAGTGTGCAAATATTACTCTTTTTTTCTATTTTTGAAAGTCAGAAGTTTTTTTTTCCTTTCTCTAGTTCTGAAGAAATTCTTATGCTTCATAAATTTTCAAAGATTACTGGCCATTTTTCCTTTGGGGCAGCTAGGTGATACAATGAATAAAATATCAGTTCTGGAGTCAGGCCCGAATTCAAACTTATTAGCTGTGTGACCCTGAGCAAGTCACTTCATTGCTATTTGCCTCAATTGCCTTACCTGTAAAATGGGGATCATAACAATAGCACCCTCCCAGGGTTATTATAAGGATTAAATGAATAATAGTTATTAATGCATTTTAGCATTTAATGCTGGGCACATAGTTAAGTGTTATATAAATATTATTTATTAGTATTAATAGGTACAAAGACTAGTTCCACAGTCATATAAATAGTTCCACAATTTCACAAACTACTTGGGATATAGTTCATTTGGGTTTGATAATCTGGAATCACCAAGGGCAGCTAAGTCTTTTTATATTATTTCTTTGTTAATTTGGAGTTGTAACTTCATATTAGCATTTTCTCCCACTGTCCAAACATGAGTTTCCTTGGCAGAGAAAACAGAAAAAATATAGAATTTGAGTTCTCCAATGTCTATTGTCATTTTGTCTATTCAAAGCAATGGTTATTATACTTAAAGCAAGGGGTATGCTGGTAAACATTTAATTGAAAAACATACATATAACACACTTTAATTTTAATGTGTATTTTTGATATTTTCTCTTTCACTTTCTTAAGTTCAGAGAATCAATAAAACAAAAAACAAAGCACAAATTTATAGCATTTGATGATTTCAGAATCATCATTCTCAGAATTCTCAGAATAAAGATTTAACAAGTACAATCTGACTCCAATACACTCCCTGGTTGTTCTATCTATTTGATCCTCCTCTTCTCCAATATTCCTTAGAAACTTGTTTTTAGGTTCCTTTCAACTATTTTAAAGTAGGTATTGGGGGGGGGAAAGAGTTCAGAGTTTACAAAAAGAGGAATCAATATGGGAAACAGACTTGGTGTGCAGTCAGATAACTTGGGTTTGAGTTTTGCCTCTGCAGCTTCTAAGTTATATGACCTCTATGTACATAATCACAACCTCTCTGAGCCCAACTTCCTTTTGGGAGCAGTGATACCTACTTGGACATTGGTTGGAGCTGTGATTTACTGACATAGGGAGATCCCAGTGAGGAATTTCTTTTATCAGTGAAGATAGGTATCTGCTCTACAACTTCGCCTTTGAATGTTGCCAATGGGTGGCAAATTGGGTGACTTTTCCAGTGTCATCCAGTTAGTCTGTATCAGAAATAGCACTTGAATTCAGCCTCTCCTAAATTTGAATTAGGTACTCTACTCCCTACAAAATGCTGTCTTTCACATGTCCAAAAACAAAGAAAAAGCTATATAGGTAGGGAATGCAAAGGATTTATCACTAAATCCAGTAATGTTAGAGTTAAAAATTCAGCACTAGAAAATTAGAAGCAGCATGTTAGGTCAAGTAAAATAAGGCACAAAGAAACCTTGGTTCTCTGGAGCTATTGGGTAATGCTTTAGATTGGTTTCTTCCTAACTTTTCTATGACAGTAGAAGATATCACTATCTTTTCAATCATTCAGGTTCATACCTAACTGTGATTCTTAATTTCTTCCTCTCTCTCAGCCCTTGCCTGTACCCCATATTCAATCAGTGTTCCAGAAATATCTATTCTACCTTCATCTCCTTCAGTTTGCTGGTAAAAGCTTTTATCACTTCAAGCCTGTATTATTATAATAACCTTCTGGTTGGTTTCTTTGCTTTCGGTCTTCCCACTCCATTACATTCTCCCTCCACTTGTCTGTCAAATTGATCTTAAATTTCAGCTCTAATTAAGTCATCCCCCAATTCAACAACCTCAGATGGCTCCCTATTACTTTTAAGATCAAATTTAAAGCCCTTTTTTTTCTTTATAAAGTCCTTTATAATTCAGCTCCCTCCTAGTGTTCTTGTCTTCTTATATCTTTCTCCTGTATATACTCTGAGATCCAGTGACACTGCCCTCCTTGTTTATTATTCCTTGAAGAAGATATTCCATCTCTTGACTCTGAAAAATTTTTTCTGACTATCCCCCTTAACTGAAATTTTCTCCCTTCTCATCTCTTTCTTCTGGCTTCTCTGACTTCCTTTAATTCTCAACTAATCCCCCCACCAAGAACTCTTTCTTGATCCTCCTTAAGGCTATAATCTTTCTTCTATTGATTACCTTCAATTTATCTTGTACATAAATTGTTTATACATAATTGTTTACATGTTGTCTTCCCCATTAGACTGTGATCTCCATGACAGCAGTAACTGCTTAGCCTTTTTTGTCTCTTTAGCACTTAGCTCAGTATCTGGCACAACAGTGAGTGCTTAGTATATGCTTGTTGACTTTCTAATCTCATTTTTGTCATTAACTGCTGTGTGATCTAAGTCAAGTCACCTATCTCAATGTTTTTTACATTGGTTAAATAAAGATGATGACACATGCTCTCTCTATTTTGCAGAAGGCTTAGGAGTTTATCTTTAAATATTAGTGAAACAAATAAAGATAAACTCTCTGAAAGAGAAAAAGTTGTAAAACACAATGTTAAAATATTATAGCTACATGGAATGCTAGAACATAGGATATCATAATGTGAAATATCAGAGCACTGAAATGGAGCCCAGAGATCATATAATCATTTTACAGATGGGGAAACTAAGGTTTAGAGAGTTTAAGTACTGTATCCAAGATCACACAGTGAGTGAATGGAATAGCTAACATGCTCTTTTCAGTATATTTGCACACATGAAATAATTACTTACTCAACTAAATATTTTCAGGAGAGTTTTCAGGTATTTCTACCTACTACATTAACCTTCTACACTAACAATAGTGATCTTCCTTTCCCCTGGGGATTGTCCAAGCAAATTAGCATAACTAGTGACCTGGCCTTTTAGCTATTCAGATCCTGGACTGCATCTGACAGAGTTGAGTCTCAAATCACAGGATTATAGAATTTACAGCTGAGAGGAACCTTTAAATATCTAAATTAGTTCAGTCCCTTAATTTTCCTAATTGCACTACATATGGGAAAATTAAGGTTGAATAACTTTCTTTATAAATGCAAAGAACTGGGATTTGAACCTAGGTTTTATAATTCTTAATATATAAAGTATATAATATATACTTTCCACTATACCACCTCAACTTTCTCAATTGACATCCTGAATATGTGATGCTGCCTCTCACTTGAGAAAATGGCCACAGTGGAGCCCAGATGCAGCAAGATCTGAAGACTGAGGGGAGCCCTGCAAAAATAGCGGGCACTTTCTAGCAGATGCGCAGGGCAAAGGAGGACGGATGGATTGTGGCTGGAGGTGGGGGAAAGAGGGGAGGGACTTTTTGCCTTGACTTCATTTCCGGGGGGCTGGGAGCAGTATATAAGAGGAGGTGTAAGGAAGCTGCTGCTGCAGAGCTCCAGTTGGAGTGCTCAAAGACTGCAGGCTGACGGAAAAAGGCAAAGAATCAAGCTAAGGCGTTGCCATCTCCCCCCACCCCCACCATTCTCTGACAGGCTCTTTGCCCCCTGTCATCTCTTTTCTGAGAGCCTTGCAGTTTCCTCTCTCCCGGTTGTGCAAAGCAGCTCAAAAATAGCAATAAATTAGTCTTCTTTTCCACCTTTCTCCCCCTCCTAAGCCTGCCCAGAGTCTTCTGAATCCCTAGCACCTACTACCTCCAGGTTCCCAGATCAACTCCAGACCGAGTTGGGGATCCAGGACTCACCATGAGCTTTCCCGCCTTCCTCGTCTTGCTGGTCTCGGCTATGCAAGGTAAGCAGTGAGATGGGGCTGGGAAAGGACAGGAATAGGGGTGAGCAGGGAGAGAACAGAGGTTCAGAAGTCCCCAAGCAGTTCCTCTGCTTAAGCTGGGGTAGCTGACGCTATCTTATAGTCTAGGTCTCTTTCAGCACCGTGGACAGCAGCACTAGCACTAAACCCTCTCTCACTCTCCTTTCCCTTCTTTTTTAAAATGAAGGCTGAGCTTCTGGTCCTGGTTCGGAAAAGGGGTCTATTATTGCAAAGGAGCTCTCATTTGAAAGCTGCCTCCTAGGCTCTCTATCAGGGTTTGCCCCCACTGCAACCTGGGCTCAAAGCCTGATGCTGGTCAAGGTCATTGGCAGAGTTGGGGGAAGGGCTCAGAAATTTCAGTTTTTTCTCTTCGCTATCCCTCTCTTCCTCATTTCCCTTCGCTACTATCTCTCTTTCCATCTTCTCTCTTTATATTCCTTTCTCCTTCATCTTAAAATTTCCTTCCGTTTCTTTCCCTCTCTCTCCACAAATTACCCTTCTTCTTTTTCCCATTTCCCCTCACCATCACCCTCCTACTTCAGTCTTCTCTACCTCTCTCCTTTTTCTTGTCTCTCTTTGCTTCTCTTTATCCATCATCCTTTCTAGCTAAATTGCTGGCTTTGTTTCCCTGGTACCCGACTCAAGTTCTCCTAAACCATCTGGGAGCCCTCGTATATGTGCCCAGGAGATCTGCATCAGGGCTGGGAGGGATCCAACAACTAGAATGACTAATAAATACTTTTCAAGAAAATTCAACCTGTCTGGATTGGATAGGATGTTCACAAAAAGCCCCCTCTTCCCAACTTCCTGGAAATATACCTTTTGGAAAAGTGTACAAATCTCAGCCATTAGTTGTGAAATTAAGAGCTGGAGTGAAAACTAACCCCCACCCTAAGGTTTGGGAGCCTCTTCTGGGATCCACATCATGGGAAAAGTGAGCACCTCAGTTGAGAAGTCTCTACCTGATTACCCCTGCTTCCCAGGTAAAAGGAACAAGATAATCTGGCATAAAACTTTCTCAGAGGGAATAAGCCCTTTTCTCTTTTTTTCCAGTCATTGCACTTCCAGTGAGCAGCCCAGAAAATAAAAGTGATACTAAGGTAAGACACAGAAGGGAGCTTAATTTGAAACCTTGGGTGTGAAGCATAAAGTGGGCATCTGGATCTCTGAATAGCAAAGGTTATAGTCCATTGGATTAAAGGAAAGCTGAAGGCCTCCTAAAATAACTTTTCCCACTCAGATTAAATGGTAAAGGAATATTGGAGAGTTCTTTCTCTCCAGCTGGGTTAAGACAAATTATATTGGCCCATCTTGTGTGAATCCTATGACTCTTATTGTTGTGGAGTTAAGCTATATCTGTGCTTGGTTTAGTTTGAACTTATCATGTATACAACTGAAATTGTTAAAGGTACAATGCTTCCAGTGTATTTGAACAAACTATTATACATGTAGTCTTGTACTAATTAGTCCAATCCAAAATTGAACTAGTGCAAATGTATAGTTAAAACTAGTCATTTGTACCATTTCTTTCATGAACTTGTACAATTGAATTCCTTATATATACAGCTGGACTAAGATTGTGTACAATTATGTTAGCATAAGCGACCAATTGACCCAATACAGCACTTACTTTGTTTATTTATACACTTATTGTACATATGCTCTAATTGGTTGTTTCTTTGTAGATATTAAATTCCTTTCAAGATTTCTGTTCTGTAATTTGAGGAGGAGGACTGAGGAGAGGAAGATGATTTTTTCTTGGATAAATACTTTGTAAATTCATAAGGTGATGAATTTAGAGTTAGAAAGGAACTCCTATCTATCTCCTATTTAAACAGATGTTGAAACTGAAACTCAAAGAGGGTAAAAGACTCAAGATTATAGAAGTAGCAAGTGATAGAATCTGAACCCATATCCTCTTATTTCCAAATTCAGTACCCTTCCCGTTGCTCCCTGGAAATGGATATTGTGAAATTAACTACAAACAGTCTCTGTTCCCAACCTATTTCTCACTCTGATATCCAGAATGCTCCACTGGGGGCTAGTTTGATATGGCTCTCTCCTTCACTCTCCCAAATGGGAGGGCAATAGGTACTTAAGTAGTTGGACCATTAATCTTGCTACTTCTATGAATAAAACCCAGTCTGGAACCACAGGACAATTTGTGGATGTTGGTCTCAAAGTCCCATTTAACTGGAAGATACAGTTTCAATGGGGCTAAGATATTATTGAACAGACTCTGATTTCAGGAAGCTACTGAAGTGCACTTCACTAACAATGCTTTAGAGCAGCTTGAAATACATACTTGCCTACATGACTATGAAACAGGATCAAATCAGAATTGGGTTTCCAAACTTCATCTCATTTGTGACCTCAATTTAGACCAATATTAATCCCCATTAGTTGCTTTTTTTCCCATTAAGTTGATTTACAAAATGTTCCATTAGGGAACTATTTGGATAATAATAGCTGACATTTATAATGGCACTTTAGGGGTACAAAATACTTTACACAGTAGTAACTCATTTGATCTTTACAAACACTGTAAAGTAGAGACAGTAAATACTGTTGATCCAATTTTATATATGAAAAAATGAGAGGCACACAGCTAATTAGAATAGAAATTTGAACCCAATTCTTCTGATTGTAGGTCCAGTATCTTTTTTTTCAACATATCACTGCTTGGAAAGAGACAAATGTCCAAAAGATTTCCAAATCCTTGCCCTCTCAAATTGCCTTATAGCTCCTGCTTTCACTTGCTTGCTATACAGCCTACTAATTTTCATTCACTTTTGGTTACTCCTTTTCTCCAAGAGCTCCTTAGAATACAGAATTTTAAATTGGAAGGGAATTTAGAAATCGTCTACATTATGATCCTTAACCTGGAGTCCACAATATATTTTGGGTCTATGAAGTTAATTGGAGAAAAAAAATTATATCTTTTTTTTTTCACTAACTTCTCACTGAAACTTACTTCAGTTTTAAAAAACATTATTCTGAGAAGACCTCCATAGGTTTCACCAAACTGCCAAAGAGATCTGTGATATAAGTGAATTAACAACCCTTACTTGAGAGAAAAACTTTTTATGGATGAGAAGCTGTATTTCAGAAAGACCAAAGGCTCTATCTGACCAAGGGCAGGGAGTTAGTAACAGAGCTAAGACTGGAACCCAGGTGTCCTGACTCACAATGTCATACCTCTTTTATTCCTTCTTCACTGCCTGTCCTATTAGAACAAACTCTATTTTCTTAGAAAATAGCAGCTAATTTTAGTAGTGCCTATGGTGCCAATACTTGCAATGTAAAATAATTTAAAAAAAAATGAAATCCTGCTTTCAGGGAGCTCTATAAAAGAGGACACTCAGGACCCTGTTCCTGGAAAACAGACCACAATCCTCCAACCAGCTGAGCCCATCAGTCAATAA
Organism: Sarcophilus harrisii; assembly: GCF_902635505.1. Taxonomy (NCBI): domain Eukaryota; kingdom Metazoa; phylum Chordata; class Mammalia; order Dasyuromorphia; family Dasyuridae; genus Sarcophilus; species Sarcophilus harrisii. Next base: position 281,953,863 of record NC_045427.1, read on the forward strand.
CAGCTCCCTAGGCATCCACTGTGGGGGGTACATATTCCTAGATACCATTGCAGGCTTTACCAGGCCCTGGCTATGTAACAATACTGTATTGAAGGTTAAAAAACCCTGTATTGAAGTTTGAAAATTGCATTCAACTGGTTTTTGTACATGCTCCTCTAGTCAACGTGACCACTGTCTTCTTTGCCTGACTGCTTTAACATAATATGGATGGAGTTTTGTATCCCTTTAATGTCTCCTCTTTTCCCATCACTGCTGTTTACAGAAGAGAGGTACCTCTTGTACCCCATTTAACAGATCAAGTTCTACTTACTTAAATATCAGACCAAACTCCCTGAAAAAGCTCCTCGGGGAGAGTTCCCGAGTTATGATATGCCTATAGATCCTGAACGGACAGGCTTATAGGAACAGAAAAATGTTGTAGCATTGTATGGATCATAAGTCCTTGAAGGGGCCTCAGAGCTCCAACACTGCATTTCACAGGTGAGGAAAGTGAGGCTGAGAGAAGCTAAGTGATTTCCCCAAGGTCTATGAGAGGCAATAACTATGAGAGGTTGAATTTGAGCCCAGGTCTATGGTTCCAGAATCTGTCACTTAAGGGGAAAGGAATAAGCATTATATGGCACCTATTATGTGCCAAGCACTGTGCTAAGAGTATTGCAAGTATTATCCCATTTCATCCTCACAACAACCCTTCTTATCCCCATTTTTACAGTTGACGAAAGTGAGGCAAACTGAACAAAAGTGACTTGCCCAGGATTGTAGAGCTAGATTTGAACTCAGATTTTCCTGACTCCTAAAGCAAATTCAATGATCTAGCCCCTGTACCAGGCAGCTGCCACTTCTCTTTATACCCAGTCATATATCTCTACAATATTTTGCTTACTGCCTCTGAAACTGGATTCCAATGTCCTGTTGATTAAGTGGTAGTTGGATAATCACTTAGATTTAGAGCTGGAAGACACCTCAAAGATTATCTAGCCAAATCCCTTCATTTTACTGAAAAGGAAACTGAAGCTTAGTGAGTTAGTAAGTTGACCAAAGATGTAGCAATAGAAAATGGCAGAGAAAATGGAGGCCTCTGAGTCTGGAACCAGCCATCATTCCATTGTACTATTCCATCATACCATGATACCTCCTCTTAGGTTCACCTCATTAGGCTGAGAATTGAACTTATTAACATTGGTGATGCCATTTACCTTTGAGAGAATCTGGAATTAGGTATTAGGAATAGAAGACAATTTGGAAACAACTGGAAGGGACTTTATGCATCATCTAGTCCTACCCTCTCTTTTTATGGAGGAACAAACTGAGATTCAGAGAGTTGAAATATACTTTCCCAGAATCTCAGTCAGTAGATGGAAGAACTAAGACTTGAATTTGGGCCTTTTGGCTCCTATTGCACTATTCATACTATTTGATCTTACTGTCACTGATAGTGTCATTGGTGATACACTGGTTCCTCATGGTTTTCTATTATCTGAGCTTTTAGTCTCTTGAAAATCTGGCAGAACTGAATTAATCTGTTACTATTTCCTAAAGAACTGTCATGGATCAGTGGTTTACTAGCTCTTGTAGTCTATCTTAATGAGTAAGTGAGAGGTTTTCAGAGATAATTCTTTGTTTAAAACTTTGTTGGAAGTCCCTGACTCAGCACTGCCTAATATGGAGAACCAGCACACGAATCTAAATCCAAGAATATTATTTGAATAGCACCATCAATGTCTCATGTGGTGCCTGACCTGCAAAATGACTGATAGATAAGAGTGCAAATTAGTTCCCTCTCCCAGTAAGAAGTAGAATCAGAATCACATTCTTTTCAATTTGGAAGGTTTGATGCCAGAGTCCATTCACATCTCCAACATCCTCATCCAGCCTTGGTTTAAGTTCTATGATAATAAGGGATATGCTATTTCATAAAACAGGCAGTTCCATTTTGAGATAGTTCTAATTCTTACAAGGTTTTTCCTTGGGTTAATCAGAAATGGGTTTCTCAGTGACTTTTGCCCATTGTTCCTAGTCTCCTTCTGTGGAAGAATTCCAAGGTTTGAGAAAAGTAAAGAATATTGAGAGTACCCCAAGCCATTTTCCATTTTTATTTGGTCTGTTCACTCAGCATTTCTCTTTTGGAATTGGGCCAGCTTCCACAGCAGAGACTCAGCACTTTGAATTTCATTGTACTGCAAAAAAAAAAAAAAAAAAAAAAAGGCAACAAAACCCAACGTGGTACAGAGCATTTGGATTTGGGAGGACTAGATTTGGATTCTGGCTTTTACTGTGTGAGTTGGGCAAGTCATTTAACCTCCTAGTTTCCTTATCAGTAATATCAATAGCAACAAAAAAGGATAGCTATCATTTATACAGAACATTAAGCTTGCAAAGAATTTTATAAATTTCATCCTATTTGGTCCTTACAAAAATCCTGGAAAGTAGGTGCTGTCATCTCTATTTTACAGATGAGAACATTGAGGCAAATAGGTAAAGTGATTTGCCCTGGACCACACAGCTAGGAAGCATGTGAGGCTGAATTTGAACTCAGATTTGTAATATAATACATTTCTGGCTAAACAGACATAGTTCCTGAAACTGTGAACATATTTTATAAACAGAGGCAAACAAAACTGAGAAGGGCCCTTTCAAAAACTAGGATCACCCTGAGAGTTGGAAAGAAGGAAGTAAATGTTTCTTAGCTATGGGATATAAATCTGTGACTAGGCCAAAATGGAAATTTTCTCTAAGTCTTTGGGTGACTTGGGGACAGATTCACCCACAAAAAAAGTATCATGGTTTCTTCTACTACATGAAGGCCAAGGACAGGGTCTAATCTCTCTGTCTGTTCTCTCTTTCTATGTGTGTATCTCTCTTCTTTCCTTCCTCCCTTCCCAGGTAATGAGATGTATTGTTGAGGTCATCTCTGATACACTTTCTAAACCGAGCCCGCTGCCCATCAGTGAGGACTGCTTTGAGACCCTACGAGGAGGTATCTGTATCTCCCTATTCTTTAATCTGGTTAAGAGGTGGATCAAGGTGGGTGGGAGTAAAGAAAGAGATAATTTTTAGCTTTGTTTTTTGACAAAAACTGTCACTTCTTTGAAGTTGTTGGATCTTTAGAGTTTGTCCAAAGTTAATTATGCAGGGGCAGCTAGGTGGTGTGGTGGATAGAGCACCAGCCCTGAAATCAGGAGGACCTGAGTCCAAATCTGGCCTCAGACACATAACCCTTCCTAGCTGTGTGACTCTGGGCAAGTCACTTAATTCCAATTGCCTCAGCAAAAAACAAACAAACAACAAAACAAAAACAAAGCTAATTATGCATACAAGGTACTAAATACATGTTTTTCTGAATGGATAGATGAATAAATTTTGTGTCAGATAACTTTGGTAAGCCCACAATAATATAGAGCCTGGGACTGTTCTGAATGGAATCTAAAACAACATCTTGCTGGATCCTGAGGTTGAATGCTGTGGGCAGCTAGTCATATGGAGGGAAATCTTACTCAGCTGGTTGTTGGAAGCCACCCATAACAATGATCTTTTCTTACAGATGAAAGGATCATTTCAATTCTTCGCCATCAAAACTTGCTGAAAGAACTCCAAGAACTTGCCATCCAAGGTATTTACAGTTATTTCATTATACAATGGAAGTAAATCTCTTGAGTAAGCAGAAATTGATCCTACACATGCAAAGGATTTTGGTTTGTGCTGTTTCTAAGAAAATCAGGAAGTCAAGGATCCTTATCTGAATTAAAGAAAGCTAGAACTAGAAGGGCCCTTTAGAATATAGAAGAGTAGAATAAAGAACCCTAGAATGCCAGAACATCGAATTTAGAGTGTCAAAAATGGAAGACTGCATAGAATATGAAAAGTTAAAGCTACAAGGAACCTTGAAACACAGACTTAGAACACAAGATTAGAGAATGCTAGAAGTTTTAAAGAACCTTAAAATTCACCTATGCAACCATTCATTTCGCAGAGGAAGAAACTTAGACTTAAATAAAAGAAATGACTCATCCAATGTTAAATATTATTGGCAGAGCCAAGGCAAGAATCCAAGTCACAGAATCACAGATTTGGAGCTAGAAGGGGATAGGGAAGCCAATTAGTGCAATCCCTTCATTTTACAAATGAGATTGTTGTTTGCCTTTCGTTCTCGAAGAAGACCATGATATCAGGGAGGTGATGCCATGACATACAAATGAATTGGATTTTAGTACAGGGAGGCTGTGTGCAAGGTCACCTGCCTCACTCTCCCTTCCAGAGCCAGCTGGGTCCGGGGACCAGATATAGATCAGGATGCCTGGAGATGGCCCTGTATGAAATGGGAGACCGTGACCTTTTTAAACTAAGGTCTTCAACAGGTTCACTTTGAATGAGACCACACCTATTCAGTGATTAAGGCTAGGTAGCAATTGAGGCAAAGAATTCTCTCTTTCACCTAGTCCAAAAAAATCTAAACAAATAAATGAACGAATCTGAAAGGGGGAGACCCTCAAGGTTTCCAGCCAAAGCAGAAATGAGTGTTATTTACATTCAATCTGAGTTGATTGGGAACCAATGACCAAACCTTGGCCTAGGACCTATTGGTGGCCAATGAGAATCAGATTGGTTTTGGTTTAAGGCATGAGACTCAGAGAGGTTAATTGGTTTGCCCAAGGTTACATAGTAAATGTGAGAGCACAGAATCCAAGTCTTCCTGGCTCTCAGTCTTATCTCTATGGTATGCTTCTCTCCAGGATCCCAGTATAATGCTCCATTATATCATCTTTGTCATTCCAGAAGTACTTTATTCTGGGGAACTCAAAGCACAAAGAATCTCCTCTTTATCATCCACAAATTAAACTGCAATCAGGGTTTTAGATCAGAAGAAATCTCTGCTTTCTTCCTTGCCATCCCAAACCTCACTAATAGGAATGCTTGGATGCTCCCTATAAGGAGAGAAGAAGCAAAATTCACAAAGTGACTTACATTAGTACTCTGGGAATAATATCTATCTCTGTCAGTGATTTTGTAGTCACATGAATCATTGATAGTGCTATTTGTGTAATAGTCTTGGATTTAGATTTCAGAATAATCTGTGAACAATGTTGACCTGGGAACTTCCAACAAAATCAGAAACAAACATCTCTGGGAAACTCCCACTTACTCGTTAAGATGCATTATAAGAGCTAGTAAAGCACTTACCCCAGACAAAAACCTGGGAGATAGAAATTGGTTACTAATTCAAAATTGGTTACAAAATCAAAATGGTGGAGGGGTCAAACATACAGCATATGCCATCACAATATTCTCAAATGCTGCCTGAACCACATGTTAAAATATAATTAGAAAATATTTAACCAGGGGCAGCTAAGTAGCACAGTGGATAGAGCAGCAGCCCTGAAGTCAGAGTACCTGAGTTCCTAGCTGTCATTTAACCCCAATTGCCTCAAGGAGGGAATATATATATATATATATTATATATATATATATATATATATATATATATATATATATATATATATTTAACCAAATAAATATGCAGTAGAACAAAAGGCATATTACAATTTACAACTAAATCAACATGTGGCCTACAGGAATCCTTATGTACAGATAGACTAGTAGCCCCAATTTCTACTTGAGTTTGATATCACTCCTGTAGGCAGCTATCTAGGTGTGAGAGCACTAGACTTTAAATTAGGAAGAGGTGAATTTGAATGTTGCCTCAGACACAATGTTGAATTTGATGACCTCGAGCTCTAGGTCTTTGGGGATAACTTTGTTCTGGTGGAGACATGGCAGCCCACAAGCAATCTGTTTCCCTGGTCAGTTTGCCAGGTACCCTATCTCTAAGATAGGGGAAACTCAGGTCAAAGAGGTGAGGTGATTTGTTTTAAGTCACACAGAAAGTGGCACAAATTAGCCTTTAACTGAGGTCCCTGAACTCTATTCTATGTTTTTTCCATTATACTTCTATCCCTGCTCTTTTGTAAAATCCTAAAGTTCCCCTTTCTGACATGCCCAGTTGTGAGCAAAAGCTTGTCTGGGATGCAGAAACCAAATTGTCATTTAGGGAGTCCTACACTTTTGCTCTTGGGCCCTGAATATCCAAGTATCCTGCCCGAGCATGTCCTCAGGTCTGAGTGCAGGTTTTCTCTTTAGGAGTGAAGAAAATCTTGAAGGGAATCCTGCTGGATTGCTGGTCCCTGAGCCAGTCCTGGGACCAATGACTTATAGTATGGGTCCATAACTCACCCTTGATGCCTTCATAATTAGGACAAAGCCAAAACTGCCCTTTCTCCTCACAACTAACTACCAATGGACCATAATGAAAACCAGTTGGGATACTCTGTTTTATACTAAGGATCAACTACAGACATCATAATTAAAACCATTGTAGTTAGTATTGGCCAAGGGGCAGCATGACAAGATGGAAAGAATACTGCAATGGAAGTCAGGAAAGACACATTCAATATTTTATTCTGTGCCTTAAGCTACTGTATGACCCTAGGCAAAAAACATCACTTCTCTAGGTCTCGATGTCATTCATAAAATAATGGGTTTGGATTAGATAACCTCTAAGTTTTAACATACTATGCCTTTTGTGTTAACATCTGGGTTCTAAGACTATCTTCACATTCTATCATTTTACATGCTAACATTCTATGAACAAGGTCCTTTTCCATTTTTAATATTTTTTTAATTCTAAAATTATTTCCAGAGCTAACATTCAATGTTCTAAAGTTTCTTCCAATTCCAATATTCTGTGTCTCCATGAAATGGTTTAGAACAAGGTGCTCTCTGAATCCTGTTCCGTTAATGGAAGTGATTGATGCATCCTGGACTTCGTGCTTTAGAACTGTGTTGTCCCTAGCATAGCCTTGTTCCTCAAAAGCTGGTGCAACAGGAGCTGCTTAAAGCCTTAGTATGGTTGTCTGCTCTTTCCTGGGTAACTTACATGGAAATATGAATTATATATAACTCATCCCAAAAAGGTTCCCCAACCATCCATCCTCATTAGCTCACTCCTTGACTTTAGCATTGCTGTTTCAGCAACAATAGTTTTTCAAGTTTCTTCTTGTTTTCTGGCTCAGGACTTAATATAATATCCATTTCTTCTCTTCAGTTTTTTCTCATGCCCTTCTCTTGATTTCCTCCTTGCCACTGAAACCAGTTGTCTCTTTCCCTACTTAAAAGGATAGTAGGACATAGTAGAAAGTAGGGGAGAGCCCTGAATCAAGTCTAGGGTCTAATCTTTTCATCACAAAATCAGAGCTGTTACTAATTTTGTGACTTGATGTAATCAACAACCATTTATTAAGCTCTACTGTTTGCTAAACACACAGGAAAAAAAGGACAAAAACAAAATAGTCTCTGCCTTCAAAGAATTCAGCCTACTGAAGGATAACAATATGCAAATGAGATGAGGAACTATTAATTAAAAAATAATTTTAGAGGAGGAAGGCACTGGGAGGAGGATCAGGATAGGTTTCCTGTAGAAAGTGGCTCTTGAACTAAGCCTGGAAGGAAGCCAAGAACTATAAGACAAGATGAAGAGGGAGCATATTCCAGGCACTAGGGATGTCTTATGCAAAAATAGGAATGTCCAATATGGGAAACAACAACAAGCAGACCAGGATGGCTAAAATAGTGCATAAAGAGGAGTAACTCACAATAATTCTGGAGCCAGGTTACGAAAATCTGTAAATGCTAAACAGAAAAGTCTTTTATCCTAAAGGCTATAGGGAGCTACTGGAACTTCTTGAGTAGAGGAGGTTTATAGCCAGATCTTCCTTTAAGAACATTAAATCTGCCCACCAATTGGGGAATGGCTGAACAAAGAGTGGGATATGATTATGATGGCATACTTTTGAGTAGACAGATTTCAGAAAAACCTAGGAAGACTTACATGAACTGATGCAAGGTGAAACGAACAGAACAAAGAGAACATTGTGTGCAGTAACAATGATGATCAGTAATGATTAGCTATAAATGACTTAGCTATTCTAAGCAATACAGTGATACAATACAGTTCCTTAGAACTCATGATGAAAAATTCTCTCCACTTCCAAAGATGGAGCTGAGTACAGATTGAAGCATAAATTTTTTACTTTATTTTTCTTGCAACATGGTTAACATGGAAATGTTTTGCATGATTTCACATTTATAACTGATATCACATTTCTTGCCTTCTCAGTGGGTGGGAAGAGAATTTAGAACTCAAATTTTATAAAAATGATATTTTAAAACATTTTGTAAAAAAGAACATTAACTTGATAGTTGTGGGAAGAAAGAGGAAAGAGGGGAGGGGAGACAGGAGGCAGAAAGGCAAAATTATATTGTTAATGAAATAGGATCAAAGATTTTGAACCTTGCAAATCCAAATCCAATGTTTGTAGATAAGGAAACTAAGTCCCAGAGAGGTTGACTTACTTCATATCAAAGGAGTAGTGATAAATTTAGGATTAGAGGCCAGGTCTTCTGACTATAAATCCAGCACTCTTTCCATGTCATCATACCCTTTAACTTACATTCATTACCTCATGCAAAAATCTATAAAGTAGTCAGGGCAAGGAATCATTGAACTCATTTTGCAGATGAGAAAACTGAGATCCATTTTCCCATCTCAATCGTTAGAAGAAAACTAAAATGTTGTTCTTTTAGAGGTTATGATTTTTCTTTTTTAAAATAGTTTCTATTTTCAAAATATATGCGGTTTTCAACATTCACCCTTGAAAAACCTTGTATTACAAAATTTTCTCCCTCCCTTCCATTCACCACCTCTCCTAGACAGCAAGTAATTCAATATATATTAAATGTGTAATTCTTCATACATATCTCCACATTTATGTGATTTTTCTCTTTCTCTTTCCCCAACCCAGGGGCCAATGAGAGAGCCCAGCAGCAAAAGAAAGACAGAGGCTTTGAAGATGAACTTTCTGAAGTCCTTGGGAACCAAAATAACGAAGAGGATATTGTTCAGGGTCAGTACTAGACCAACCACTTCCCCACCCTCAACACACCAGGATAAGGATAAACAGAGAAGTTCCTGTTGACCAAGTTGGAAGCTAAAATGCTTCCCTCTGAGCAGCCTGATTTGCTGAGTCAGCCTTGTAGCAAGGGTGCCAGAGATAACCATGGGGATTTGGCTTTGAGTTAGACCTTGATGAGTCAGCAAGGCCTGAGCTGAGCAGTTTCCAAGTCTCCTCCAGGTGAATAGGGATCATCTTTCCTGATACTGAGTTTTTCAGTGTCACAGGGCTTATTGTGACTTACAGGACTGATCTGAGACACACACAGCCCTCTGTTAGGCTTTTGTCATCGCCTGTGTACTGCCCTTTAAATCTAAACTTACTCCCAGTGCTGTCCTGAAATCCTCACAATCTGCCCCTAAGGGAGATGGAAGATTATCTTGCCCTAGTTTGGGTATTCAGACTATACCTTCCATTTGCCAGATGATGAAATCAAGGCTGGAAGAGACCACAGGTCTTGCCAAATGTCATATTATACAACTATTTAGGAGTGGAATTGGGTCCAAAATCCAGATTTAGCTTTTTCCATAAAATTTCTCTAGCTGATGATAATATATATATATATATATCCCTATTTTAAGCTGAAGACTTAAATCCATTATTCCATCGGTATAGGCAACTACATAATCAAACCTCATGTTACAGATTAATAAATTGAAGCTCAATAAAATTAAGGATCTATATGACCTTGGGCAAGTCACTTAACCCTGTTTGCCTGTTTCCTCATCTATAAAATGAGTCGGAGAAAGAAATGTTAAGCCACTTCAGTATCATTGCCAAGAGTGTAATATGATTGAAAAGGACTGAAATTACATACTTTATCTCGCCAGACAGGGCCTGGGTCAGTATCACCAGCCTGCTTTGTGATCTTAGGCAAGACATCTGTCTCATTTCTCTAGGCCTCAGTTGTTGGAGTAGTCTCTAAGGTCCCTTCCCATTCTTTGATCATTCTAATAATGCCCTATGAGGAAAGGTGGTATAGGCTTTACAAAGGAGCCTTGATTTAATGTCTACATGGCATATCAATGTAAGGAAAAACTTCCTCACAATTGGATTCTCCAAAATATAATGAACTGCCTTGAAAGATTAGGGAGCTCCCTGTCACTGGAGGTCTTTTAAGAGGAGGCTGTACAGAGTCCTGTTGGGGATTTGTTTTAGGGGCTAGTAGGATTAGATTTGCTTCTTAAGTTTCTTCTTTCAATACTAGGTTTCTATGATGCTGTAATTTTAAGGAGGTCCTTTTAATTAAGTGATAACAGAATTACAACAGGAATCTAACAGGATTCAAGACAAAATAGTCAAATCAAAATTCCAATGAATAAAGAATAGGGTCAGAATTATTGTCCTCATTACATAAAGCAGTTAAGTGACTTGGTTCAAGTTGGGTAGCATGTCAGTGGAGGGTCTAGGACTAGGTATCTGGGTAATGAAGTGTATAGCTGGAATCAGGAAGACCTGAATTCAAATCCTGCCTCAGATACTTACTTACTATCTGTATGACCCAGAACAAGTCATTCAACTTGTCTGCCTCAGTTTCTTCATCTGTAAAATGAGAATAACAGTACTTTCCTTCCAGGGTTGTTGTGAGGATGAAATGAGATATTTGTAAAGCATACTGCAAACCTGCTGTATGAATTTTTGCTATTATTATTATTTGAACCCAAGTTTTCCAGTTTCTAGTCTCACCTTCTTTATGCTAGTCATGAAATTTATTATTGTTGATGTTGCCAATTTTCTTGGCAAGGATACAAGAATGTTTTGCCATTTCCTTCTCCAGTGGAATTAGGCAGAAAGATAGTAGGTGTTTGAGGTGGAATTTTAATTGAGGTCTTCCGGATTGTGTACTTAGCATCCTATGGACTGAGCTATTTATTATGGAGTCCATTACAATATCTAAAGGTTTAAATGAAGTGTTTACCAATGATGATTTTTTTTAATCCTTATGCAAATATATGAAAGTTTTGTGATTTTTAACTGTGTTGGAGCCTCTCTCACTATAAAGCAAATTATGTAATCCAAATTTTGTAAACCATCTTATGTAAATTTTAGGAAATTCTTTGAAGCACCTGAGAAGCTAAATGACTTGTCTAGAGCCATAAAGCTAATGTCACAGCAGGTTTTGAACTTTATAGATAGCACTTTATCCTCAAATCATGTATTGTCATCAATGTTGCTGTTCTTGTTGCAATCCAGGAAGCACTATAGTGTATGATTATTCAAGTTACCCTGGAAAGGTTAGAGATCAGAAGTTACAGGCTGCATTACTAGACTAAAGCTCTATGAGAGCAGGGACTCTAGATCTTGTACTTAGTCCATTAGTCCCCACGGTGCATCTTGTACTGAAGTGCTTAATAAAGGATGAATGAATGAGTGAATGACAGGAAGGACTATTGCGATTCCATCATAGAAGAAGAAAACAGGAAGGTGGATTTAACCATCTGAAATTGGCTTTCCAGAAAGAGTCTGCTGGGTAAACATGAGATCTGTGTGCAAGGCCTGTTTATGTATTTATTTTTTCTGTTTCCATCTTATAGGGGAATTGCAAAATGCCTCCCCTGAGAAGCCTGCTGAAGATGCTACTGAGTCCAAAGAGAACAGTCTGGAAGAAAGAGAGACCCAGTCCAAAGAGGCTAACTCGGAGGAAGCCGGGGAGGTCTCTGAGAAAAACGAGATCAGCAAGGTCTCCAGGGATGTGAGTGTAGAGAGTACTCTGGCCAGTGGTCTGACCAAAGAGGAGTTCTTAGCCCCAAGGCCCAGCCAAGGCAGCAAGGACCAGCTGCCCACTGATGTTCAGCAGGGTCTGGATCTCCAAGAGGAGGAACAAAGTTCCAAGAGAGATGAGAATGCCCATGCAGAAAGAGAGGAGGAAGAGGAGCCGGAGGAAGCCCATCTGGCCCAAGAGGAAAATAAACCAGCATTGGATGAAGAAGGTCCCACTGGAGCACTCAGGACCAGTTCAACCCTTGATGAGAATGAGGAGACTCCAAGGGGAGACAGTACGTATGGCAGAGTCCCATAATCTGGGGTGACCATAATTCCCCAGTAAATTCCTGACTGTATTTGCCCGCCACTGGGGACAAACAGATGTAAACAAATTTGCAATTAAGATCTAGACTTGGTTAGAGAGTTAAAATAAGGACAAGACATCTTATTTAGAAAGTACTATCCAGTTCACACTGCCCTTAAACCACAACCACCCCTATAAGTAAGGTCAAGCATTATTCTCTCCATTTAGAGTTGAGTTCAATGAGATCTAGAGACATTAAGATCATCTAGATATTAAATAAAAGTATTTTGAACTCAAGTCTTTTAATTCTCAGCTCAGTGCTTTTTCTATTATGGCATGATGCCTCAAACAAAAAGACATAAGACCAAAGGCTAAGATATTTACACCTTATCCTTCCTTAACACCCTAACAGGGTGTTAGGAAGATCCAATGAAATGTAAAATGCTTTACACTAAGATAAGCATCAGTGGCTTTTATTATTATTTCCAACAGTGTTTGCAGCACAGTGCAGTAGAAAAAACACCGGCTTTGAAGGCAGTCAGGACCTGGGTTAAAATTGTGACTCTAGCACTTTACTGGCTATGTGAGCCTAGACAAGTCAACAGCCCTGGGCCTTGGCCCCTCATTTATAAAATGAAGGAGTTTAAGACCACATGGGAGCAAAGCCCCTTGGAGCTCACAATCTAAATAAGATGTTATAAATGAGTCACAAAAAGCCAGTGTTTAAAAGGCATTTTAATTCTTACCAGGCAATTTCCTTATAATAACTTTGAGGTAGGTAATGGAAGTATTTCCATTTCATGGATGAGGAAATTGAGGTTCATACAAGGAAATTATTTTCCCAATAAAAGTAAAATGTGTTAAAACTGTGATGGGTACACCAGATTTCCTGACTTAAGGTCAGTCCTCTTTCCAGTACATGGTGTAGTCTCAGAAAATGAAATGTGAATGGAAAAAAGATGAAGTATGTACACAAAAAGTCAAAGAAATCAACAAAACGGTATATGCTGAGGGCTTTAAGATTGGTGTAGCTATTATGAGTGAGGAGTTCAGAGGAGCAGATATTGACAGCTATAGCAGTCATTCAGGGAAAATTTCATGGCAAAAATAGGAGAGACTTGAGCCTTGTAGGATAAAATGCAAGATTAAGGTAGACTGAGAAGAGAGGGATGAGCATCCCAGGTTGGGAAAATAACTTGAATAAATACACAAAACTAAGAATATACACAGCAAGAATGGAGTGCAGTAGGAACCAGGTTAACATGAAGGTACTTAGTCAACTGAAACAGAGAAAGTCCTAAATCATCTCTCTATTTCCTATCTGTTGTTATTCACTTGAGTCAGCCCTGTCTGACTCTTCTTGATCCCAACTGGAGTTTTCTTGGCAGAGATACTAGAGCGGTTTGTCATCTCCTTTTACAGGTGAGGAAACTGAGGCACACACCGTAAAGTGATTTGCCTACCTACCAAGTGCCTGAGGTCAGGTTTTCTTGACCTCAGGCCTGACACTCTATGCCCGTGTTACCTAGTGGCCATATTTACTTGGTGGCAAGTATGGCATCCTGGAAAGGGCAGCCTGGTCATGGAAATGAAAAGATTCGAGTTTGAGCCTGCTCTAGCTAGCTACTTGATTCTGGGCAAGTCCCATGTCTGCAGTAAGCCTTGGTTTCCTCACATGTAAAATGAAAAATAAACAGAAGGCATTCCCTCTATCACACAACTATTTGAAGACAGTGCTTATTAATTTTCAAGTCTGTACTCTGCCAAACCCCTTGATCAGTTGCTAAACATGGTTTCCTTAAGGGTTTTTTGATCCTCCAGGTGCCCTAGGATTAGAACCAACTCCAAATGATTCTGAGGCCAAAGAGGGACCAATAGGAAGTTAAAAATTATTCACAAAATATTCTTGAACATTCACAAAAATCTCCCAAATCTGAAAGGACCCTAGAACTTGGAGTGTCAGCACACAGAGCATCAAATGTTAGAGCAAGAAGAGATCTTAGAATATAGAATATTAAAACACAGACTATTAAAACCCACGCCTGGCATATAGCTTAATAAATACATGTTGGCTGACATAAAAGTGTTCGTACTGAAAGGTGCCTTAGAAATAGAATTTGAGTTATACACAATAATAGCAAGAATGTACGATGATCTACTATGAAAGACTTGGTTCTTCCCAGTGGCTCAGTGATCCAAAGAAATCCCAATAGACTTTAGACAAAAAATGCCATCTGCATACAGGAAAAGAATTTTTTTTTTCTCCTTCTCTCTCTCTCTCCCATCGTTTTTCCCTTTTGCTCTGATTTTTCTCTCCCAACATGATTCATAAAGCAATATGTATTAAAAATATACTACAAAAAAAGAGAAAGAAATATAATGTTAGCACAAGAAGTGCTAACTGAAGGGCGGTGAGGTGGTGCACTGGACAAAGCAGTGGTCCTGGAGTCAGGAGGATCGAAGTTGAAATCCAGCCTCAGACACTTCACACTTATTAGTGAACTTGGGCAACTTGCTTAACCCTGATTGTCTTATAAAAAAAGAAAAAAAAATGTGCTAATTGACTAGGGAATAGGAAAACCTGAGTTCAAATCCAGTCTCAGATACTAGCTGGATAATCCTGGACAAGTCACTTCACCTATCTACCTCAGTTTCCTTATCTGTAAAATGTAGATAATAATTACACTTTTCTCCCATAATTGTGATGATTAAATGAGATATTTATAAAGCATTTAGCCCAGTTCCTGGTACACAGAAAGTATTTAATAAATGCTTCTTTTCTTTTTTTTTAAAGGATTTTCCAGGGTTAATCTTCCTTCAAGGAAACAGATTAGGATGATAATCCTTGTGTGTCATTTTCAATCTGCCTCAGAAACAATCCTGCTAGGTTTGATATGTGGTAACAACACAGTTCAATTTTAACCTCATAATCACTCAGTGCCTTCACGAACCTCTCCCACAGATAAACCAGCAGCAGATGAGGAACATAGGAAAGGATTCTCTGCAAAACTCACATACTCAATAATTAAGCAGGCCAGGAATAAGATTTACAGCAGAGACAGTTTCCATTCAGCCCATTTCCTTTGTTCTTTCCCATCAACTATTTCAGGTCAACCAGAGGCATTGGAACTAAATGGAGAAGAAAAGATCATGGAAGAGGAAGTTAGATCCCAAGCAGAAAAGGGGCTAAGTCGACGTTCTGAAGAAGCAGCAGCAGCCACAGAAGACATCTTCAGCCCTAGAGAAAGCAAGAGTCAGGAACTGGAAGAGGAACTCTCCAAAGAATGGGAGGACTCCAAGAGGTGGAACAAGATGGACGAGCTGGCCAGAGAGCTGACAGCTAAAAAGCGGCTGGAGGAGAGTGACAGTGAGGAAGAGCCAGACCGATCCATGAAACTCTCCTTCCGATCCCACAAGTATGACTTTGGAAGTCCAATGGGGCTGCCAAGAAGAAGCTGGAAAGCTCACTCCAGAGAGGACAGCATCGAGGCAGGCTTGCCTCTCTCTATCCGGGGAGACCCAGATGAAAAGAAGGAAGAGGAGGGAAGTGCTAATCGAAGGACTGAGGTGGGTAGATTAAAGGGGATCTTTTGGGGGAAGAAAAAAGGCTTGATTGAAGAAGAGCAGGCAGCATTCAGCAAACAAATGTAGAAACATCTTGATGTAGGTAAAGCCCACTGGATTTAAAATCAGGACCTTGCAGTTTGAGTTCCAGGTCGAGCAGTAGTTGTATGACCCAAGAGTATGAAGCATAAAGAAAGAGTACTGAAGCCAGAGGATTAGGATTTAAATTCCAGCTCTACTTGGAATATTTGTATCATCTGGGGCAAATTCTTTCTCTTCCCTTGGGTGTATGTTCTCTCCTAAAACATGATAGGAATGGATTAAAGGATCACCAAGATCCTTTTCAGCTCTTAGAAGGGTCTTGAACAAGACAGTTCTTGGGGATTCCTCTTGAGTGTTCTGGTTCATTCCCTGTGCAGGAAGATTTTTTCTCCCAACTCCAAACTAATATTTTCAACTTCAAGTACCTGCTCAGTGTAATCCTTGACTCCTCGGACAGATCTAAATTTTGGGCAGCCTCTGTTCTCCAGATACCATAGGGCTGGTAAGAACCTCAGGCCAACTAGCCCAACCCCTTCATTTTACAGACAAGGAAACAAAGGCCCCCAAAGCTATTGATTTGCCTAAAGTCACACAAGTGGCAAGTAGCAAATCTGGGATTCAAATCCATATCCTCTGACTCCAACTCCAATACTACTATAATATATTTTATACATCTACTATGAGCCTGACACCGTGCTAAATACTTTACAATTATCCAATTTAATCCTTACAAAAACCCTGGCAGGTAGGTGCTCTTGTTATCATTTAACTGAAGCAAAATGTAAAGTGACCTTGCCCAAGGTTACAGAGATGATCAGGTGTGTTTCAGGTGGCATTTGAAATTAGTTTTCTAGCTCTATTCCCTGCAATACCCATCACCTCCAACATTCTACTGCATCAATCAATACTGCCTCCCTAGGAAGTATGGTACTCCATACCTCCTCTCCCCAGGAGAGCATAAAGTACGGGGAAGGAAGTCTGGGCTAGAATGACCCTTATTACAGTAAAGTAAGCTCAAGGGGTCAATGCTTTATGGCCCCTGGGAACTGTCCCACTCTAAAAGTGGTAGGGGTTGGGGTAGGAGAAAGAACCCCAAATGAGGCCAGAAATGGGTAGAAGCAAAACCCCACCAGGTTTTAATGTTTCAAGGAAGTCTCTGCTCCATTCCTTATTAGCTGTGTGACTTGGTTCTCTCATATGTTAAAGAAGGTTGTTACACTTGATCTCTAAAAGCTTCCAGAAGAGTAGGAGATTTTCCTCGTTAAATTGGAATATTGCTGTCTCAGCAAATGGGTACCTTAACTCACAACAGTTAAGGATCTTTCCCAGTCTTAGGCCAGGACATTCACACATAACTGTGATAAGTTTAGTCCCCACAGAAAGAGATTACCTCTGGAGAGACAACTGGTGAACAGAAAGCTCTGTTTTAGAGGTACTATGTTAACATTCCAAATTCTAACCTGGGTTTAAGTGCCCCGTTATACATATACTGGATGTGTGGCCCAAGGTAAGTTACTTAGACCCTCAGTGAGCTAGACAATTCTGAGGCAATTATCCACTTTGGTAGAGAGATCTTTGGTAAAAAGCTAGATGGACTAAGTTTCATTCATAACAAAATAGCCACATCAGCTTGCAGAGAAGAGTACTTCCTAAGCCCTACAGTCTAAGCAACCTTCCCTAATTACTTCAGTATCCACTACTCGTGTCCTGTGAACTCCTTCAGCACCTAACAGAGGTGGTAGTGATTGTTACTATCTAGCTTCTTTTCCCCTGCTAGTTTACTGGAGTACCATACCTAGGGACTTGGGGCAGAGAGGATTTTTGTTCAAAGAACAGTCACAAGAAAGATGGCTTGGTCTTGTTCTGCTTGTCCCCAGTGGGTGGCACTAAGACCATGGGGTAGTGATAAAATGAAAAGAATGCCAGCTTTCCAGTTGTAGAGCTTGGATTTTTGACTCTCAGCTTTGCTACTTAATTTCTATGTGAGAAAGCCGGGTTTCTTCACTCAGGTCCTCTTTGTCTGTAAAAGAAAGGGAGTGAATTATATGAACTCTGAGGTTCTTTTCGACTCTAAAATCCTCTGATCTGGAGTTAAAAGGAGGCAGATTTTGACTTAGTGTGAGAAAGATGTTCTAATAGGTATTATCGTTTCTGGTCACAAGTTTCAGCTGCTGAAGGTCTTCCAAGTGGTGGAATAGCCACTTGTCAGAATTGCTGTAAAGGGGACTCAAGGCTTTTCCCCAATGAACTATCTGTGCTTTCAAGGTCATTTCTAGGTCCTAAAGCCCCCATAATTTGTGAAGATTCGTGTTTTTTTTCAACACAATAATAATAATAGCAGCTTGTACTTCTATAATGCCTTTAAGTTTACAAAGTACTTACCTTACAGTAACTCCATAAGGAGTTACAAATCATGTTAGCTGTTTTTTTTTGATTTGCCCAGGGTCACAAATCCAGTTCAATATCAGAGCTGAAATTCAATCCCAGGTCATTCCTGACTTTGGGTTTGGGTCAAAATAGGGGCTCCTAAGCTTGGTCCCATCCATAGCAAATATGACTTATGTGTTCACATTTCCAGTTTCTCTAGAAATGAAGGCACAGCTCCCATCTGACTGGTGAATTAGGTGTAGTTCTATCTGGAGGTTAGATTAGATGACCTCTGGAAATTCCTTTCAGCAGCAGCAGATTACTAAAATTTACGAGGATTGCAGAAGGGAACCAGTGGATGGACCTTAATTCTTTTTCCATTTGTGTGTTCTAGGACCAAGAGCTGGAAAGTCTAGCTGCTATAGAAGCAGAGCTGGAGAAGGTTGCCCACAAACTCCATGAGTTGCGGAGGGGCTAAATGGCTGACTTAGGATCCCACAAAATGCCCAGAAATTTACTCCTCCTCACCTTGCCTCTTCATTTCCCAAGTCAATTATAAATGCGCTGGGGGAGGGAGGCTGGGACAGGGAGAGAGTATTCCCGATGCCACTTGTGATACTTGCCTAATGTGCTTTTTCATTCTTGAGTTTCTGTCCCCTGGTGCACTTCTTCCCCACCTCAAGGCTTCTTCAATGCACTTTGTGTTGGCTTCCAAAGTTATCATTTTCAAGATAACAATGAGATAGCTTTTCTAGATTATTTCCCTATCACTGTTAGATCCAGATCCACTGATAAAACTGCAATAACTTGTTCTCTTTGGATTAAAGTCGAAGACTTCTGACTGTAATATATTCTATATAAAATTTATCTAAAGAAAAATAAAACTCCAATGGGCTCCCTGCTTCTTCTTTGACTCTCTCTTTAGGTTGAAGGCTGGCCACCTATGACATGGGTGAAAGAATGCTACAATTAGAATTAGGTGACTTAGGTTAAAAGTCCTTCTCTTGCTTCTTGGTGTGACACTGGGAAAATAAGAAGGGTGAATTAGATGAGCTCTCCAGTTTTACTCTATGTCCTTGTCTTCTGCAGAACTAAGTGAAGATGGGCACACCTTCGTCTGACTTACATTGACCCAGAAGGATAAAATGGCCTAGCTACCAATAGGTCCTCTCTTTCCAATGAGGTCTTGAGAAATGCAGCACTAGCAACTCTTGCAGAGAAAGGGGTGACATAGGTTCCATTTTGTTCTTGTCTATTAGACCTGAGGATTAGATGATAATCTCCAAGTTCCTTTCTAACTTCTGATGCTATGATGCTCCAAGTTCTTTCTGTCTCTCTTCCTACTCTAGGAAGGGAGAGTAGGCTTGGTCACTGTGCCATTTAACTTTCTACCAAGAAGAGATAGCAGTTTAGGTAATTGTAGTTTAAGATTAGGTGAGTTTAAAGTTCATGAATAATGAGAAAAAAGCTTTTGACAAAATGCAATACCCAATCCTGCTTAAAACACACACACACACACACACACACACAAGCATAGTATTAATGCAGTGAAATGTAAAATAGTAAGTATTAGCTACTTAAAGCATTGAAGATAATGGGATAAAATTGGAGGCCTTCTCAATAAGATCATGGGTAAAGCAAAGATGTCTATTATTACTTTTACTACTTAGTATTATGCTAAAATACTAGTTATAGTAATAAGACCCTACTCCCCCCAAAAAGGAAGAAATTGAAGGAACAAACACAGGCAAAGAAAAAGCAAAATGAACACTTTTCTAAATGAGAGTTGAATGAAACCAGGACAGTCAAATAAAAATCTAACTAAAGCAATCAACAACTCAGGTAAAATAGCACAATATAAAATCATACAAATCATCAATATTTCTATATTTGACATCAAAATTCAGCAGATGGAGAAATTCCACTTATAATATCTACAGACGATGTAAAATACTTCTATTTGCCAAAACATATATATGTATGTATTTGTGTGTGTGTGTGTGTGTACACATTACAGCCAACACAATTTCAAAACACCTCTTACACAAATATAGACAGATCTGATTAACTGACAAAATATGAATTGCTAATAGAAAAATTAAGCCAATATAATAAGACTGGCATTCCCACCTAAATAAATTTACATTTATAATATTCTGTTGTTCAAGCTATCAAAGGATAATTCAAGTATCCATCTGGGACCAAGTTGGTTTCTTTATGAAAGATCTTGATTTCATCAATATGAATACTCCCTCCAAGGTCTGGGAAAGTTCCAGTGGCTTAAAAAAAAAAAAAAGGTGTGATCACTTGATAGCCTTTCTGATGACAAGCTTTTTTGAGTCTGACTCTGCTAGTTGGTTCATAAACAACAGGTATACAATCAAACACTAGAGTCTTACTTAATTGACTTAGCCAAAGTTTGTCCTCTGCTGACATAATCTGAGCAAATCATGACTTCTTCAAGGGGATAGGAAAGAGAGAGAAGGCAGTCATCAGACCAATGATATCAAGATGGTGGCAATGGCAAAAAAAAATATGGTAGAACCAAGTTCAATTAAAAGGAAGTATTATTTTTACTAAATAGTAGCATAAAATGGAAGTCTTCAAGAATAAAGACAAAATCTCCCTGAACCAACTCCTAGGATAGGAGTTGATGCCTAGAAACTCATGTCTACACAGAACCAGAGATCTACCGTTAATTTTTCACAGCTGGTTCCCAGAATAAAGAACTTAGTTTTAAACATGTCATTATTTAACATGTATGGGACTACCTGCCATCTAGAGGAGGGGGAAAAGGGGGAAGGAGGGGAGAATTTAGAACAGAAGGTTTTGCAAGACTCAGTGTTGAAAAATTACCCATTCATATGCTTTGTATATAAAAAGCTATAATAAAAACATAAAATTTAAAAACAAAATAAAACTTCATGTCATATAGAACCACGAATGCTAAAGCTAGAAGGAAGATTACAACCTCTAATCACTTAACTGCACATAGTAGTGAACAGACTCAGGCTAGGGACATGCCCATAGTGATACAAATACATGTGCAGACAAGACCATAATTATGTCGATTATTAAGAACTAGTTCAGAGATAGCTCTCCTGTTCCTTTTGTCCAGACCTTTTAACGTGTATTCTTTAAACCTCATAGGGGCATTGCTGAAGCAGGTGCTATCAGCCTTTGCATACAGATCTTTGGAAAGAAAGATACAGCCAGCCTCAGGGCTCAGACATCACCTTTCCTAAGACTAAATTGGCCAAGATGACAAAGTGGAGAATTACAAACCTTTGTTTCTAGATCTGGAATCCTGCCAGGGTTTTACCTATTACTGGTCCTGCAAAGACAGTCTCAATAGGCAGCAGAGCCCACCCCTTTTCACAGTCATATCCTCTTGTCCTGTTGGATACCATGTGGTTTTCCTCAACGTGTGTCCTATCTCAGCAGCAGCCCTGGGAGTCAAAAAATTGGGGGGCAGGAGAGATTCCAAAGCAAAAACTCCAATTAGCACAGAGTACCAAGGTCCCTGATACCACTATGTAAAGAGATTCCTCAGCTAAGCTTCAGCATCCAAATCAGGGTCTAAGAACCCAACCCAGGCTCCTAGACAAGCCAAAGTGAGGTAAAGAATCACAGGCTAAAATTAAGACGAACCTTAGAACCCAGAGTGTCATGGCTGGAAGGGACTTGAGAAATCACCTAGTTCAATTCCTCACTTTACAGAAGAGAAAGTAACTGGCCTATAGTCACATGACCAGCTGGTGTCAGAAAGTCTTGGATGAGACACTTCAGCATTAACCACACCCATACCCTGGTGTTGTAAGGCATTTATTTCTTGGTGTGTTTCAAATAGGATTTTTTTTTCTCCAAAACAATTACAGAAATAACAATTACAATACTTACTGTATCCGCTAGTGGCTGTTAAAAATCAAAATCCCATCTATCACAGAGGGTTGGCAAATTAAAAAAGAGGACTTATCCGCTCCCTCCCCCCAAAATGATAATGAATAGATGCCATGGTCTTCATCATTATCACATGTATGAAAGCATGCAATAAACTCAAATTTCCAACAAAAATTTTTGGTTTTTATAGTTAACCATGATTATATATATATATATATACATACACACATATATTATATTTCATATATATATATATATATATATATATATATATATCATACACACACACATACACACACACACATGAATTAAGTATAAAACAAGTCTGGACTTTTGATAATGGGAAGCCTGTGAACAGGATTTAAGTAAATTACATTATCACAAAACACTGTTTTTTTTGCTTTTGTTTTTGAAAACACCATAAAGTTGGAATTATATCTTCATCAAATCACTGCTGAAGGATCTTTGTTAGGAAGAGTATGAATCAGAAAGGAGAGAGGGATATGATTTCTTATAGTGCCCTGAATGGAATAGAGCAATGGGGAAAGGAGGAATGCTTAAAATTTGGGGGAAAGTGGTTCCCTCAGATGTCTAATGGAGCAATGCTAGGCTTTGTGGACTGTCGAAGGATGCAAAGGATATAAGAAGGATAAAGATGGTATGGAGGAATTAGGATAAGCAGAATAAGGGAGGGGATAAGGAGAGGGTATATTCATATTTCTATATACCTTTATAGTCTTTTCCCAAGGAGATGTGAGTATGTGGTGGGTTTGAGGCATTTGGCCATCAAAATTAGACAAAACTTGTAAACAACCATGTCTTTCAACAAGAAGAATAAAAGGATTCTAATTCATGTTTGGGTTAGAATGCAAAGGGAAACAAAGGCAAGGATACAAAGAAATGGAAAAAGCTCTACATTTCGCTAACAGACACTTCTATGTCCCTAGACAACAGAGGCCGATAAGAGAGACACTTTCAGTCATTGAACCTTTCCTTCATGGTCCTAAAAGTCCAACACTCAGGAAGCTGCAATAAATGTAGTAATCCTAGCCATCAATGCCAGTGACCAAAGAGGCTCAGCAGTTACTTAAGTTTATTGCACCTCAAGATCCCCTTGGTTTTATGAGCACTGCTTAGCTATGTATCCTACATTCCCTAAGACTTATGGGACAAAAATAGATGACTGCCTGCTCTGAAATAATCTGGGGTAGTAGTTTCCCTATAGAAAATTTTGCAACGAGGATTGAGAATCAATTTCACTTGGGGAATATTGAATTTGCTCAGAAGAGATATTTATTCATAAAAATCAAAATGCCAGAGCTGTAAGGGCTTCTCAAAGAATATATTCCAATCCCCTCAACTGATATTACGTAGAAATTGAAGCTAAGAAAGTGGCCTAAATAATCCTTAAATAAATCCATGTTTAATCCTATCATCTTATAAATAAAAGACAAGTGACTTGTCTAGGACCTCAAGTCTATTATATGATAGTCTTGAGTCTTGAATCCAGGTCTCATTTCCATTTGAATCCAAATGAACTCAATATGCTTTCCATTATGTCAGAGTCTGTGTTTGGAAGGAAATTAGTTCTTACTGGTGATGTGGTTCTGGAAGTAGAGGGCAAAAAAAAATATAAAATGGCAAATCTAAACAAATGAAAATTCTATAAAATCTACCATGAGAAATTGTTGCCTGTTGAATAGAAATTCTAATGTCTTCGGAAACAATTTCACAGATTTCAAGGGGAAAGGGATTGCAATTTCAATACCATTAATGCTTCACTATACTTCAACTAAAAGCAATTTCAAGACAGAACTTCAGAGATGGCTAACTGGCCTCTCACAGCAGATGTGTTAGAATCACCTATCAACTGTTTCTAGTGGACAATCTATTCATTTAAAAAACAGGGAATGTGGTGGTGGTGGAATCTGAGAGTACTTAAGCTAAACCAAAATTTACCAGTCAGTTGAAAAACCAATTCTGCTTCCTATATCTCAACTGTTTAAATCAGATTGAAAAGTCTGGACAGTTTAGGGAGTAAAAAAGAAAGAGTTGGAGATTTATTTGGCTATTAAGTGGCAAAAAACTAATAGGCTGACCTCTTTGAAACAGGTTCCTCTTCACACTCTGGAATTTGAAGTTGTCCGATTTCAATAAATGGCCTGGCTGGTGTTCCAAGAATAGTATGAGTTAGTTTTTATCTGCTCCTTCCTACCAATAGTCATGTTGGAAGTGTCACTGAACACAAATGGAGGTGCCATAGACAGAAATACAATCATCTGGGGGAAGGAATTTCACCTGAAATCCTCTGCAAAACCAGTAATCAGTGGATCATTATAAGAATGAGATAAAGGGTTTCACCTTAGATTCTTGGTAGTTGGACAAAGAGATCTGACATTACCCCTTTCTCCCTGCAAAGCAATTCTTCCTAAGTTAAGTCTTACAACTCAACACCAGGGCACCTACCACTTTTGTAATGTTTCTTTTAAAAACCAATTCTTTAGACTATTACTTCTCTGGCTGACAATTTGTGAGCCTGTTCTTGCCTGGACAAAACACCATCACATATAGATATATGGATAAATCAAAGAATGCAAGCTGACTTTTCCAACTCACAAGGGCTATCCCACCTAACCTGTCCACATTCCTCCTTCCCACTCTCCCCTCAAGACTAAAGGCCAATCTGGTTTATGGACAATTAAGGGAAAGGGATAAACAGGAACCAAGTTAGACTTCTCAATGGTCATCTACTACTTCTGTTTCTAAATGCCAACAGAGCAGGTCTTGAGCCAACAATGTCATTTAAAACCATATCTGGATGGGGCAGCTGGATGGTACAATGGATAGAGCACCAGCCCTGAAGTCAGGAGGACCTGAGTTCAAATCTGGTCTCAGATACTTAACATTTCCTAGCTGTGTGACCCTGAGCAAGTCACTTAACCCCAATTGCTTCAACCAAAAAACAAACAAACAAAAAACCATATCTGGGAGGGAGAGAGGAGGAGAGGGGCAGCTAGATAGTGCAGTGGATAAAGCACCTGCCCTGGAGTCAGATCCTGCCTCAGACATTTAACACTTCCTAGCTGTGTGATCCTGGGCAGGGCACTTAACCCCAATTGCCTCATAAAAAGATATTTTAAAAAAGTATATTACAACCAAGAGCATAAATTATAGAAAAATGTTTATAACTCAGAACCATTTATTATGGGCTCATAACCTCAAGAATTTGGGGATTGTTTTAATAGACTTCACAGGATAGTGAAATCATTTTCTCCAGAGAACAGAAAGAAAACAGAAGCTACAATGGCAAGAATAATGGAAGCTAAGAAAAAAAAAATAATATCTATACAAGCTGAATCTCAGGCCAAAAAGGTCCACTTAAACTGGGTTGAAAAACTAAGCTGAACCTGTCAGATTCCCATAAATTCATTCTTTCTCCTGGATGGAAAAAATCCAACTGAAAGGTTATAAGTCCTTATTATAATTTATTATTATCAAAATCCTAGGAGCGTTAAGACTAGGCAAAGAGTCACAAGCTAAAACCAAAAAGGAATGTAGTCATATCTATCTTATTGATGAGAGGTCTGTTGGTACCTTCTTCTTAGCAACACCAATGTAGCTAATATGATCCATTTCCTCTGTATGTGACCAGAAAGTAGCCAAGTTTGCCAGAGAGAATATTGCAAGTCCACTAGAAAAAGAACTTTCCCCCTTCTCTCTGTTTCATAATGTCTCATAACATTATGGAAAAATAGATTCCCTAATATAAAACAATCCATTTTACCCCTCTTACAATCAGCAGCAATTACTAGGTAGCCACACTTCCCATGTCCTATAAAATGTTATGTCACTGGAAAGCAGTTACATGAGATCTCTGTGCCTTGAAAATTTGGAAGACCCATCTGGAGAAATAAAAAATACAGAATTAAAACTGGGACGACATTGCAGGTTTCCAGGTGTCATATTAATAAAAATCCACCTGTTTTCTTTTGAGAATGTAGGATTGGGATTTTATTTTAAAAAGGTAACGCTATTAAAAACAAAACCAAAAAATATTTTTAAAAGACTTAAGAGAATCACATAACAGATTTTTAGCAACTGTTTGTAAACAAGTATAAAATACAATTACATTTCAGTAGTTTACTTTGGAAAAACAAGGCAGTGCAAAATCGGCTAACCAAACTTTCTAAGGCAAGCCCGATTAATCCACTCTGATTCAAAGGTAGAGCTAAGAAACGGCATACAGACATTAAAACTAGATCTAACGCTCAGTCATGTAAACATGGTTAGCTGGAAAGCTCTCAAGTTCCTAGAAAGCCTGACAGTTTCAATTAGGTCCATTCTTTCAGCCTTCCCCCTTCCCTTAATTTCCAATCCCCATCTTCTTCCCAACTGAAATGATCATTCTCATGTGTATTTCTTCCAAGAGGAGGCAAAAAAGAAATAACCGCAATATTAGCTAGCATTTATCTAGTGCTTTACACATTATCTCATTTGCCTCTTTCTTAACTCAGTATCATACAGAGCTTACAATAGCAGAATCTCACCCCAGAATGGCCTCATTGTACATGAATCAGAAGGTCCAAATATTTCTTCTCTCCTAAAGAGCATTTATATCTTATTATCTGACTCAAAAAAATAGATTTGACAAAGAAAATCATCAAAAAGTCATATGGGGAGAACATTTATATATCACCACAGATCATTACAAATCTTTGAGAATGTTTTAGAAAAATGAGATTTACTCCCTCCCATTTGAGCTTTGGGGTAAGGAAAGTATGGCCAAACAATGATTTAGAATAATGTGCCCAACCTGCTAGCCCAAAATACATGTGTAATGGTCCACAAAACTTTTAACACTCAAGGTTCTTATTTTTTTTTTTAATAACTTATAAGCTAGAAAAAGGATTCTTCTTCTTCCTTGTGTCCCTCATCTTCTACCAACCACTCTAGCCCTTTGCTCTGCCTACTTGGCCTGGACAAAGTTCCAAGGTTGAAGAGATCAGGGGGAATGAGAGCTGATTACAAAAGAGAATTCAAGAATTTTGCTTGTTTTCAGTATAGTTTGAACTGTGAAACAGTGATTTACAGTGTGATCTTAGTTTGGCTGCCTGTCAAAGAGAGAGTATTCTTTTGGGCTGTTCCTAGACCTTGTACAGAGGAGACAGGGGGACACAATCAATTCCTTCTTGACAATCAAATCTCTGACAGTCAACTTAGTATTTGGGAGTTGCAAGAACAAAGTATGGCAGATATTGGATTGAAATGCTGTAGGCTACAAGGTAGAATTCATGGATTCTGCCAAAAAGCTTTCAAGGGGTCAACATTAGCCACACCATGCTCTGGTTTATGATGTGTACCATTAAGATTGATGACCCTGACAATGTTTTCAGCCTTGTTTTCAGGGTCTATGGGAAAAAAATCAAACCTAGAAGTCCTCGAATATGCTCAGCTCAGGAGATCCTTCATCTCCCCCCACTTATTCAAGATCTAAGAATGCTTCGTAGAATCCTAACATTTCATGGCTAGAGTGACTCTTAAAAGAGATCATCCTTGGCCAAAGAGTGCAGAAAAGGAAGATGACTTTGAAAAGATCATACAAAAAGTTAGTGGAAGAGCTGGGCCACTGTTGAGTGATGGGTCTGGCTGGGTGTGCAGAGGGCAGCCAGAGGCTTTCACTTGGCACTAGAATCAACCAGTCTATAAACCATTCCAAAGTAGAGCTTGGAAGATTGCTTATGTCTCCCCGTTCCTGAAATGGTGTACTCAGAGGCATACCTCCTACAGAAACACACACACCATAGAACCTCCGAAGGTCATTCTAGGTCATCTCTCTCTGAGTTAGGGCAGGGCAGAGAGGGCAAATGCCATATGCTCATCTTTCTGGGCAGAGGTGGCTTTGGGGCACACTGTACTAATCATTTTCCTACTGAGATTGTATAATAAGCAAAAGGGGGACTGGCCTCAAAGGAGGAAGTGGGGACTACCACTAAAAGTGCAGGTGGGAAATATAAAGAGAAGATGAAACCATCTCTAATAATTGAAACCTCTCTTTAAATTATGACATTCACATACGATGCCAACCTTGGCCTCTCATTCCAGGAGGTCTGCACTTAAGACATACACTCATATGGGCTGAAAAGACCTTAGAGACTGAGCCTAATACCATTAATTTATAGATGAGGAATCTAAAGCCTAGACAGATGAAGTAACTCGTTAAAGGTCTCACAGGTTGGCCCACGGTGGTCAATTATAGTTTATAAAGAGGGAATAACTGCATATACTTTTACACACACACACACACACACACACACACACACACACACACACACAGAAACAGACACACATACACACAAAATAAATCACCAAAACAAAAACAATCATCCCACACATTAAGGTCTAGTGTTGATAACACAAGTGTGTGTAAACGTGTTAAAAAATTTGCAAATGGAAGTGGGTGAAACATCCCATTTTCTCCCGCTCTGATCACTGTGGGTTCTCCCCCCCCCCCTCCCTTTTAGATCACTGCATCAGGAAATCAGGTTAAAAAAATAATCAATGGAAATTTGTAGTAGTAGGTGGAACTCTTCTAAGCTGCTTGACTCATTATCGTGATTCTAGGTGGGCCCTTTGCTTGTGCCCTGGTCCATGGTGCCACCAGTTATTGGGAGGATGCTTTGGTGGCCAACGTTGCCACACAGTGCTGTTGGAAGCTGGGGGACACAGAAGTGTTGCACCCTAGTCTCTGGTGCTGCAGCTTCACCGAGCTGTTGGTCTCATTCTCCACAATCCAGGAGGAGTCTTTGCCCATCATGCTGCTGCAGCAGCCTGTACTGGTGCCACGTGTCCGCTCGCCTGCTAGACCACCAGACGGGTCAGCCAGGATCTTGTTGTGGGTGAGTGGGGTTGCCTCCAGGTTCTGGCCTTGCAGGACTGTAGCTATGTGGTTCAAGAGATCAGTGAAGAACTCAGTCACACCCTCATAGCCTGAGTGACGAAAAAGAGAAAGAAAAATAAAGAGAGAAATGATTTCTTTTGCTGTAGAACCACACAGTCAGAACATTAAGAAAAAAAGAGATGGAAGGAGAATACCAAATATTAGAATTGGAAGAGACCTACCTTTGAGATGATCTAGTTCAATTCACTGTAGAGGAAGAAGCTGAGACTCAGAAATTAAGTGAGCTGCTCAAAGTCACACAACTAGTGGGGGACTGAGATGGAACTAGATATCAGAGATCTTTCTATTATACCAATGCTATCTTTTCCCTGTAAGCAATGTTAAGTGATATGGATAAGGGCTTTCTGTGGGTGAAAGGAATTGGATTCTTGACCAGGTCATGAAAGACTTCAATAAAGACACTGGGAAGCCTTCCTCTCATAATGATTATCACATCTCATGACATATGCCTTACCCCTCCCCCCACAACACCTCTTACATTTTAATTAGTGCTTTCTTATCAACAATTCTATGAGGGAGGCACAGTTTAAAAAAAAAAAAAAAAAAAAAAAAAAAAAAAAAAGAACATGAGCTCCCTGAGGGTAGGGACTATAATTTCTTATCTTTTTTTTTGCTGAGGCAATTGAGGTTAAGTGACTTGCCCAGGATCACACAGCTAGGAAGTGTTAAGTGTCTGAGAACAGATTTGAACTCAGGTCCTTCTGACTTCAGGGCTGGTATTCTAACCACTGCACTACCTAGCTGCCTCATATAATTTTTTTATCTTAAACAAAAATCCCTGTTGTTCACCACAGTGCCTGGTATATAGTTAAAGTATTTAATAAATGCTCACTAATGGACATACGACAGAAGCATCTTGAGCTCAGAAACTGGTCCACTTTTGTGTTTGCTGTCCCTAGGACAATACCGGACATATAATAGAAGAGAACATATGAGGAGAAAGCTACCTTGTCAAATGCATGAGACAGCAGGAACAAAACCTGCTAACTTAATGATGTTTTTTTAGAAGAAAAATGTTGGGAGAAGAGATGTGTAAGTTAACTACAAAGAAACCTCTCTTTCAAACTCTCCCTCCATCTCTATCTCTCTCCCCACCTATCATGATACTCCCTTAAAGATGTGTGTCCCTTACTTCCTTTTTTGTGCTCAAGATCCCCAGCAAGTGAAGTCACTCAAATACCCAAATTCTGATGTCATAAGAAGGACTCTCCTTTTTAACCACCCCAACAAATTAATTGTTCTTCTCCTGGATCTATATGCTTGTATAGATTCTGCTAAGATAAACTGCTCATCTCATCCTAGGACAAGAATTTCATAACATGGGCTTTGTTAAATGGATTTCCAAGAACAACCAAACAGGCTTAGAATCTTATTATATTTTCTTCTCAGAGCCAAAGTTATGCGGATTACCAAGAAACTAAACTGGACAAGAGATGATATCTGGATCTGTCTGAAGCACTCAGGATGATTTTGGTAGGAGGAATGGCAAGGCAATAAACACTTATATTCCTTAAATGCTGGTTGTCTTTAAGAACTGCTGTGAAGAATTTATAAATAGGCACTTCTCTAGTACAATCTTTACTTTCATGCCTTAGCATTATACATGTCGTCTGTGGACTCTCTGTGCTTATTTCAGGGAAGTATAATTTCCAGCAGGTTCTACCAAACAGCAAAGGCTTAAAATATGAGCCCATGATCAGAATCTTTCCAAGTATAGGACCACAGAAACAGACTTGTCACTAGCTGTGAAGTGACCAATTTTTTAGTCATAGCAATTCTTGGAGACAAGCTAATAAGTCACTGAGGGGCTGCAATCTTTACTACTAGAAGGAGTACCATGCTTCATGAGCTTTCTGTAGTGTTGGAGGGCTTTAAAACATAGAACTATCTTTCACAAAAAGCACCAGCGTATCCATCCAGATAACTTTGATCTATACTTCAAGAAGCTTTCTGAATTAGACTCACAATATCGAGTTATTTGTAGGGGCAGCTAGGTGATGCAGTGGATAGAGCACCAACCCTGAAGTCAGGAGGACCCGAGTTCATATCTGGTCTCAGGCACATAACACTTCCTAGCTGTGTGACCTTGGGCAAGCCGCTTAACCCCAACTGCCTCAGCAAAAAAAAAAAAAAAAGTAGTCTTTCAGTAGAAAATGAACATTGCTGAATGAATACAATTACTATTCATTTACCTGATGAGAATTGATCTTATGTAAGAGATTAATCAAACAAGAAAGTTAAAAAATTGTGAATATAATTATGACATGATATGCTGAGGACCACAGCATCATATTTTAGAAGAAATATTAAATTTAGAATATATGAAAAAGTAATGTATTCTCTCTAAAGATGACTTCTCTAATCACAGAAGAGAAATATTTACATGCCTACAAATAATGGCCAACATTTATATGCTTTAAAATTTACAAAACACTTGACAGATATTATCTTCTTTAACCTTCAAAACACCAAGAGTTAGGTTTTATCTCCATTTTACAGATAAGGGAAACTGAGACAGATGGATGTTAAGTGACATAGCTAGGAAGTGTCTAAGGCCTGAACTCAATCAGTTTTCCTGACTCTGTTCAGTGTTCTATCCACAGTACTACCTATTCTTATTGTATTGGCCTTGGGATATTTTAGGTGGAAGTTTTGATTTGTGCTTCTATAATACTCTTATCGAATATAATTTGTTCAATATTGAAAATCACTGTGAGTTTTTTAAAATTATAAATGGTTCTTTGTCTTTGTCTCTGTTATCATTTTGTTATTTATGCCAGGCAGAGATCTTACTCCTTCATTGATCTTTTTGCTTCCAAACTAGGTTTAAAAACAAATAAATAAACAATTATCAAAATTTAAAAAAAATAAAATTATAAATGATTTATTTCTTCCTTTTTGTCACTCACTGTGATTAAAGACACATTACCCTAGTTGAGAAGGATGAGGAAGATAGTACCATTCCATGATAAGATAAACACACACTGGCTGTCTGACCCTGGCCAAGTCACTGAACCCCTTCAAGTTACCCACCCCCTAGGGAGACTCTCTAAAAACCAAAAGTTACAGAGCAGGTATAAATCCACATGGGTAGAAGCAACTTCTTTGCTGGATCTTCTTTATATCAGAGTGTCAGTGTGTGTGTGTACACATACATATGAAAAAATAAAATCTTGCCCATATAATGGTTATAAATAAATACTACTGAATAAATGCTCTTAACATGTGAGTGTGTTCACATACTTCAAAAATCTATAATTTCATCCAGATAGATCTCTCAACTTAACAGACTGTCTCCATAAGTTTCTGTAACCAAAAAACCAAAATAAAATTCAACATTCAATCATCGCCTTCAAATGGTATCTGAGCAAGGCTGCTCCTCAGATGATGGATAGTCACTGGACCCAAACTCAAAGTCAGGAGTTTGTTAACACTTTAGAGAGCTCATGCTGGATTTTTTTTGGGTTCTCCATGTCATGGTGGAAGAAAACTGAGGATATGTTGCAAATCAAATATTGTCCTTCCTACTTCACTCCTAAATAATAGTCATAGCCTGATAAAACTGGTTTAGCCTAGAAAAAGATTGCTTGTACATATCCTGGATACTAGCATTAAAATGAGTAAGAATAACATCTACTAAGATTCCTACCATAAAAGTTAGGTTAGCTTCTCCCTAAGAGGAAATAAAAACATCCTCAACACTAAGATAGTTCAGAAGATTAAGATTCAAACAGCTGGTATTACTTTTAGGTTTTCTAAATACAAAAGCACAGCTGGGATAACTCAGTGATGACTCATCAGTCCTGAGTCATGGAAAAAGCATGGGCCTTAGGAGTGAGGCCACCAGGACATCTAAAATAACCTTCTTGATCCTCAAATTATTCATGTATAAAGCCAAAGCAATGCCACTCTTAGCTGTACCAGATCTAAAATTATATTATAGAGCAGCAGTTACCAAAACCATTTGGTATTGGCTAAGGAACAGGTTAGTTGATCAGTGGAATAGGTTAGGTTCAAGGGACAAAACAGTAAACTATAGCAACCTAGTGTTTGACAAATCCAAAGACCCCAGCTTTTGGGATAAGAACTTACTGTTTGACAAAAATTGCTGGGAAAATTGGAAACTAATATGGCAGAAACTAGGCATTGATCCACACTTAACACAGTACACAAAGATAAGGTCAAAATGGGTTCATGACCTAGGCATAAAGAATGAGATTATAAATAAATTAGAGGAACACAGAATAGTTTACCTCTCAGACCTGTGGAAGGGGAAGGAATTTATGACCAAAGAAGAACTAGAGATCATTACTGATCACAAAATAGAAAATTTCGATTATACCAAACTGAAACGTTTTTGTACAAACAAAACTAATGCAGACAAGATTAGAAGGGAAGCAATAAAATGGGAAAATATTTTTACAGTCAAAGGTTCTGATAAAGGCCTCATTTCCAAAATATATAGAGAATTGACTCTAATTTATAAAAAATCAAGCTATTCTCCAATTGATAAATGGTCAAAGGATATGAACAGACAATTCTCAGATGAAGAAATTGAAACTATTTCTAACCACATGAAAAGATGCTCCAAGTCATTATTAATTAGAGAAATGCAAATTAAGACAACTCTGAGATACCACTTCACACCTGTCAGATTGGCTAGAATGACAGGGAAAGATAATGCGGAATGTTGAAGGGGATATGGGAAAACAGGGACACCAATACATTGTTGGTGGAACCGTGAATACATCCAACCATTCTGGAGAGCAATTTGGAACTATGCTCAAAAAGTTATCAAACTGTGCATACCCTTTGATCCAGCAGTGTTACTACTGGGCTTATATCCCAAAGAGATACTAAAGAAGGGAAAGGGACCTGTATGTGCACGAATGTTTGTGGCAGCCCTTTTTGTAGTGGCTAGAAACTGGAAACTGAGTGGATGCCCATCAGTTGGAGAATGGCTGAATAAATTGTGGTATATGAATATTATGAAATATTATTGTTCTGTTAGAAATGACCAACAGGATGATTTCAGAAAAGCCTGGAGAGACTTACACAAACTGATGCTGAGTGAAACGAGTAGGACCAGGAGATTATTATATACTTCAACAATAATACTAGATGATGACCAGTTCTGATCAACCTGGCCATCCTCAGCAATGGGATCAACCAAATCATTTCCAATGGCGCAGTAATGAACTGAACCAGCTACGCCCAGAGAAGGAACTCTGGGAGATGACTAAAAACCATTACATTGAATTCCCAATCCCTAGATTTTTGCCCACTTGTATTTTTGATTTCCTTCACAAGCTAATTGTACAATATTTCAGAGTCTGATTCTTTTTGTACAGCAAAATAACGGTTTGGTCATGTATACTTATTGTGTATCTAATTTATATTTTAATATATTTAACATTTACTGGTCATCCTGCCATCTGGGGGAAGGGGTGGTGGATAAGAGGGGAAAAATTGGAACAAGAGGTTTGGCAATTGTCAATGATGTAAAGTTACCCATACATATAACCTGTAAATAAAAGGCTATTAAATTAAAAAAAAAAAAAAAAAAAAAGCAATGCCACTTATCACAGATTCTTGACCACTTGTTCCTAGGATTCAAGATGATTCAGTTTGATGGACCCTGTCAGGCATCATGCCTGAGGACAGGATCCTTTTGGATAGAGTGAGTTAAAGTCAAACTAGACTGCATTAACTCCAAATCTGTTCATAAGATAGAATGGAAGAAGAGAGGTTCTAGCAGGCATATATGTAGAAACCAGGGAAAAAACCCTAAACTTAGCTTTCTAATTTATACAATTGCTGTAATTACCTGTGAATTATGCTGCTCCCCCAGCAACAGCTGAATATGCAAAGCTGAGGTCCTCACTGAGCCAGCACCAACACAGAATTGCCTCCCCTTAATGAAACCTTTACTATTTGTTGGTGACAAATTAATAATCAAATAGTGACCCAGGTATAATCTGAAAATCAATCCTGTAGTCTGTAAAACCTCACAGAGCTTTGATTTAAGATAAAATACTCAGTAAATGTCACAAACTTTGTTGCTCATGCCTCCTGACACCCACTTCATTTCCCCAGACTGGATCTATTTTAAAAGTTAGCAGGGCAGTAAGGTACAGAAAAATAGTTATTGTCTTTGTATCTGACAGCAAAACATACCTCTGGACCATTCCAAAGGCTAAGTGATAACAGTGGGTTTCCTTGGATTTAAGAACTTGGATGGTCCTTCTAGAATAAACTGACCTCTGACCTACATACCATTTATTTATAAAATGCTTTGAGATGCCTAAATGGTATATTAATTGTCAATCATTATCTTATTAGCAGTCATGGAGCCCTGGATGCTTTTTAGTATTAGTGACTTCAAAGGATCTTGTTTCTCAGGTTTTCTAAGCGGCTAGAAATGAATTACATATATTCCCCAGGATGGGAAGAGATGGGAAATCTAAAAGAAAACACAAACTTCAATGTTAGCTCTCATCCTTGGGCTAAGAAATGAACACAAAATCATAACCATAATTGGGAAAGAGATATGAGGGGCCCCTCTGTATATCTCATTTATTTTACAGGTAAGAAAACAAGGTTCAGAGAATTAAGTGTCTAATGCATGATTTGAATTCAAGTTTTCTTGATTCCAAGTCTAGTGTTCTCTATCCATTAGAGCAAGAACATGAAAGACTGAAGCCTAAAGTAGGTGAGGCACTTTATTGAGAAGACCAAGAGAAGAAGGGATACGAGAGGTCTAAGAAGAGGAAAATGTCTGGTTCAATTATTATAGAGAAGTTGATAGTTAGGGGAAAAAAAGATTTTCACAAAGCAGCAAGAGCCCACTTGAGGTAAGATAACATAATGAGGAACAAATGAGCTAATATATCAGGTGCTTTGCAAACCTTTAAAGGGGTACATAAATGTCAGCTATTGTAAAATGAGACATAACACAGATGTGAAAGGTAGTGCTGCACAGTGGAGAAAGAGCTAACCTTAGCCATAAATGTGACTTCCACTACCAAGTACTGGCTTGTGATTCAGTGTTCACACTTAACCTCTCATTAGAGCTCCCCAGACAACTCTCAATGAGCAGATAAAAAATTAGTGAAGTCTCTCACCAACAACAGGCCACTATCATAACAACAAGCAACACACACACTCTCAGTTAATTACCCAAGGAAGAAATGTTTCCTAATTCCTCCAAAGAACTCACTATTTGCTCAAAGTATAACCACATGAGCTTTCATTTATGTGACACTATGAAGTATTTTCTTCACCACTATTCTGTGAGACAAGAAGGTATTATTACTTTCATTTTAATGACAGTTCTCCTCAAATACTCTCTAAACATCATTAAATACTTCTATAAAACAATTACTGGAGTACAGAACTCACAAAATGCCAAAAACAAATTAAAAGGTCAGCAGGAAAGGTCTGTTGCACTTGGGGAGTCACTGAATTAGCAGCCAGAGGTCTCAGCCCACATAGAATAAGAACAAATAGTCAAAAGGAGATTAGAGGGATCTCTTTGCTAGCACTGAGGCAGGACTTTGTTGCTTTGCCCATATTTGGATCCAGATTGCAGTACCAAGGCAAGGAGAAGCACTAGCACACCAGAGCTTGTGACTACAGTATAGTGGGGACTCTACTCAATTCCAGAGTAAAAAAAGAGCTTATGGTCACTCACAATCCAGAATATAGATCAGGAGAATAACAAACACACCTCTTTTTTGATCTCACCACTGGAAGAACTGAAAATTTTTAAGTCCTTAGAAGCATCTTAGAACACAGCTACATAGAACTCCTGAAGTGCACCCTATAGCCTGGAAGCAGAATCCTACTTTAATAAAAAGTTAAAATTCAAGAAATAGATTAGGGAAAATCAGCACACAAGAGAAAAAAATACTGGCCACAGAAAGTTACTGTGGTGACAAGAAGATCAAAATACACACTAATAAGAAGATAATAAAAGTCAGAACTCCTATATCGTAAGCCTCAAAGAAAGACATTAACTGGTCTCAGGTGATGGAGGAACTTAAAAAAAACTTGAAAATTGAGAGAGGTAGAGAAAAAATTGTGAAGAGAAATGAGAATGATGCAAGAAAATCATGAATAAAGAATCAACACCTTGGTAAAAATACCAAAGAAATTAACACCTTAAAAAACAGACCAGACCAAATGGTAAAAGAAGTACAAAAGCCAACAAGAACAAGAATGTCTTAAAAAGTATAATTGGCCAAATAGAAAAAGAGGCACAAAAATTCACTGAATGAAAAAAACTCCTTAAAAAGTAGAATTGACCAAATGGGAAAGGAGTTACAAAAGTTCACTGAAAAGAATAATTTCTTAAAAATTATAATTGGGCAAATGGAAGCTAAGGACTGTATGAAAGATCAAGAAACAATAAAGCAAAATCAAAAGAATGAAAAAAAAAGAAGACAATGTCAAATATCTCATTAGAAAAACAAATGATCTGGGAAATAGGTCCAGTAGAGAGAATTTAAAAATTACTGGATTACCTGAAAACCATAATAAAAAAAAAAAAAAAAAAAAAAAAAAAAAAAAAAAAAAAAAAAAAAAAAAAAAAAAAAAAAAAAAAGGCTCAGACATCATGTTTCAAGAAATCAAGTTAAACTGTCCTGATATTCTAGAACCAGAGGGCAAAATAGAAACTGAAAGAATCTAATCATCACCTCTTGAAAGAGATCCCAAAATGAAAACTTTCAGGAATATTATAGTAAAATTCCAGAACAATCAGATCAAGGAGAAAATATCTGGCTACAAGTAGCCAGAAAGAAACAAATTATCATGCCACAGTCAGGATAATACAAGATTTAGCAGCTTTTACATTAATGGACTGGAGGGCTTGGAATATATTCCAGAGAGCAAAGGAGCTAAGATTACAACCAAGAATCACCTACTCAGCAAAACTGAGTATAATCCTTCAAGGGGGAAAAATGGATATTCAATGAAAGCATTCCTGATGGAAAAGAACAGAGCTGAATAAGGTTAAAACAGGTTAAAACTGTTTACATTCCTACACAGGAAGATGATACATGTAACTCAAAAGAACTTTTTCATTTTTAGGACAGTTAGCAGGAGTTCATGACAGAGGCACAGGTGTGAATTAAATATGAAGGGATGATATCTAAAAAAATAAAATTGAGGGATAAGAAAGGAAAGCACTAGGAGAAAGAGAAAGAGAGAGGTGGAATGGGGTAAATTATCTCATAAAAGAGGTAAAATAAAGCTCTCACAGTGGAG
Source organism: Sarcophilus harrisii (assembly GCF_902635505.1). Lineage (NCBI taxonomy): Eukaryota > Metazoa > Chordata > Mammalia > Dasyuromorphia > Dasyuridae > Sarcophilus > Sarcophilus harrisii. The sequence continues at coordinate 281,991,976 of NC_045427.1, forward strand.
GGGAAGAGAAGGGAATGAACCTTTCTTCAGAACTAGGTCAAACATACACACTCATTGGGTACACAAATCTATTTCGTTCTACAGGAAAGTAGGAGAAGAGGATGCGAGAAGGGGTTAAAGAACGGAGGGGATAATCAGAAGCCAAACACTTTTAAGGAGGGACAGCATGAAAGGAGAGAGAATATAATGAACAGGGGAAGAAATAAGATAGGGGGAAATACAATTAGCAATAGTAAAAAGGAAAAAAATTTTGGACAAATTTTTTTTTGATAAAGACCTTTTTTAAAACATATATAGAACTGAACTAAATTTTTAAAAAATAAGGGCCATTCCCCAACTGCTAATCTATATCCATATGAAAAGATGCTCTAACTCACTATTGATAGGAGAAATGAAAATTAGAACAATTCCGAAGTACTATCTCAAACTTACTATATTGGCTAATAGGGCATTACAAGGAAAATAATAAATGTTGAAGGGAACGTGAGAAAAATGAAACATCAATGCACTATTGGTGAAGTTGTGAACTAATTCAACCATTCTGGAGAGCAATTTGGAACTATGATTAGGGGGCTATAAAGCCATGCATACTCTTTGACCTACCAAAACCACTACTAAGTCTGTATCCCAAAAGAGGTTTAAAAAAAATGGAAAAGTACTTATATGTATAAAAATATTTATAGCAAGCTCTTTCTTAGTGGCAAAGAATGAGAAATTGAAGGGGGAATGGCTGATGGAAGAAATGATAAGCAGAATGCTCTCAGAAAAATCTGGAAAAACTTTCATGAGTTGATACAAAGTGAAATATATTATGTACATGGCAGCAATATTGTAAGATAATAAGCTGTGAATAATTTAGCTATTCTTAGCAATACATGATCTAAGGTAATTCTAAGGGACTTATGAAGAAAAATGCTATTTATCCCCAGGGAAAGAACTTGACAGTGTCTGAATACAGACTGAAGCATGCTTTTTATACTTTTTAAACTTTTTTTTTTGTTGGGGATGGGGGGGGGGGGAAGAGTATATTTTCTTTTACAACATGACTATTATTGAAATGTTTTACATGAATACATGTGTACAACCTTTAACAATTGCTTGATTTCTCAATGGGGAGAGGGAAATGGGAGAAAGGGAGAGAATTTGGAACTCAAAATTCAGAAAACGAATGTTAAAAATTGTTTTTCACATGTTATTGAGCAAAAATAAAATACTAAATACATAAAAAAAAAAAGAACTATTTAGAATACATAATGATGAAGGGACTAGATGTGTCACAGTATGGATTAGAGCTCAGACTTGAGAACAGACCCCTGGCTCTATATTCAGTGAAAATTTCAAGATCCAATCCAATTCAACAAGCATTTGTTAAGGACCAAATATCTAATTTCAAGGCACGGGGATACAAAACCAAACAATAGTCCTTGCACTCAAGAAAAACTTAATTTCCTTAAGAAGCAGATGTTGCCTCTTAAGATAAAGAAAAATGTCTGATGAAGTAGGGCCTTTGCTATAGCTCCCCAAACTGCCACCAGAGACTATATTACAACCATGGCCCCTCCCCTCTGCCCCTGGACTCAGGAGACCTTCTGAGGTCCTCATTACTCAGATATTTCTTCATTCCTCAGGTCCACAAGGGAGGAATATATAAAATACACACACAACCCAGGCACACAAACTATAAGGCACAACTTTCTGCTTGACTTACAGCCTGGTTTTATTTTAGCTATATTTCATCAGCCCTTACCTCTTCTCCCACCTTTGCTGTTACTGAATAGAGAATCTAAGAATGAATATGAAATGTTAGTCCTGAAAAGGGCCTTAAAGAGCCTGTGATCCAAACCACTTGTTTTAGAAAAGAGGAAACAGAGACCGAGTACCAATGACTTGGGCTTGGTCCAGATGATCCCTAATGTCACTTCCTACTCTTGAAATTCTTTGGCATGACTTTTCTGAGACCCCCCAAAGCTACTGAGCAATAATGGTGGCACTAGAATTCAAGTACTCTAGGCTCAATGCTCATTTCACTATAGAATAATTCTCAAATACTGGAAGGGAAAATTCAGACCTCTGCAAAAATGGCTTGTTCTTGGACATGACCAGTCACTCCTGCCTCTAAAGACCTGCATCATACATCTTTCCTACTTGGTACTCTCCTCTGCTAAATTCTAATCACCCTTCAAGGTCCAGCATCATTCCAACCTCTTCCTCATAACTTTCCCTGGAACCAGCCAAGATCACAATGATTTCTCTCTCCTCTAAAGCCAAAGCTTTTATTATCTATCATTCATATGGCATTTATGTTCTAATATCTTGTAATATACCTGAGACAATTCTATGATGTTTCATCCATATTTTTCAATTATGTTGCCAAAACTCATGATTAATTGACATAATTTTTGGAAACCAAATCACAACATGGCACGACAACATGGCTTCAGTAGCAACACATATAAATGTAAACTATCATAATGATTAAATGAGACAAACATATTATCCATTAAAGATCTTTGGACTAAATTTATGCCCCCACAAAACACAAAGTTGGCTAAGTTCAACGGATCATAGCTTTAAGAGCTGTCAAGGTCACCTCAAAATGGAATCTCCTCTTTTTACGATAAAAATGAGCACATAGAGCTTATATGATCAGCCCAGGACAGCACAGCTAGAAGTGGTCAGAGGCAGGATTTAAATCTAAATGTCCCTGACTCTAGGTCTAGCACTCTATCCAAAATGCTGGATATTCCAGCTGAATTCTATTCCAAGACTGTATATGCAATGGTTTTGTCCAGCTTTAGCATTTCTATATTTTAACTTGCCAATGTTAAATATTTTATATTAAATTTCATGTAACTTTTAGATTTGGGCAGAAACAAAAGACCTGAATTATGTTGTCTCTTTGACTCTAGGTCTCAGGCAGCCTCAACTTGCTATTTCTCTTATTTCTGGATTCATTTTTTTCTCTGAAAAATAATAAGGGTAAATTCTAGATAATCTCTAAAGCCCATATGCTTTTCTTCTGCTTTCATTAAGTCACACTCACACATATTCTAATCTCCTTTTAAAAAAAGCCAAAGGAAGATAATGCTGAGGAAAAACATTCTTTCCTGCTTTAGTATTTAAAAAAAATTATTTGGTCTCTTGTTTTTACATCATCTTTATTTCCAAAAATATCCATTTCTCCTTCCCAGCAAGTCATCTATTTTCACAAAAATGAAAACAAAACAAAATCAAAAAACCCTTCTACTTTAGTCTTAACAGCAAAGAGAAAAAGTGAGAACTTCCTAAAAAACCTGGCATATTAGATAAATGTTTTATTGTCACAACTCAAAAATCATCCAGAACATTGTTCACTCCCCCTTTCCTCCTCCCTCCTATGTAAAAGCTATTGGGAATAAGGCACTAAGTTTTCCCCTCAAGGAATTTCAGTGTCAAGTACTTGAATCAAAAACAATTGTTTAAGACATTTACAAAAAATGCTGCATAAACATTCTAAGATAAGCATCCAGGCACACTCTAGAAGGATCAAAGAAACTAGTTCAGGGTCAGTGATGCTGTTCTCAGTGGAGATGGAAAGAGAATGCTGGGGAAGGGCCAGATTCTAGCAACCAGATCATGCTATCCCTAGCTCCTGATCAAGAAAGGACTAGTTATTCTAACATATGTTTAAACAAATGCAACCAAGCACAAGGATCAAAACATATTACTCAACAGTAGGAATGACAATTCCACACATTTTGTGGGCAGTTTTCAGTTTAGAATGCCCAGAAAAAAATTTGTAGTTTTTATAACGTGTTGGCAGCTATCCATCTCATTTGACCCCTGGATTGTATAAGTATTATCTCCCATTTTACAGATTCCTAAGGAAGCTGAAGATCTGATCTATGCACTCTATCACTCACATAGCTATCACCTTACCCTAGGCTCTCATTACCTTTCTACGGCAGCCTTTAAGACACCATCTACAGCTTAAACACCATCCTTGAGAAATGCCCTTCTCCCATGACAATTTAGGGGTTTCTTCTGCCTTTTTACTGTAAACATTTATTATTCATTTTTATCTTAATCAGATTTTTCAAAAGCTTGTTTTTTTCACTATAAAGTGAAAGTAAGCTTGAAACAAGGTAAGTAAAAAAATCTGTGTGTGTGTGTGTCTGTCTGTCTGTCATACACACACACACACCTCTCAGCAGAAAACTGATCTGTATTCTGGCTATTGTGCATGTCCAGCTCACAGTGAAATTAGATACACCTGAAAACTGGCAGAAAATTTGCTGTCATTTTCCTTTTCAGGTTTACAGGTATCACTGTCTGAAGAGCACAGCAGTTTATGGACAGAAAGTATGTACTATCCAGAGGGAATTATACAATACTAAATAGCCACAAAGTGCTGTAGGGATTATTCTTTCACCTGAACCTCATGACAATCTCAAGAAGTTTAGAAAATTGTTACTATCTAAATACAAAAATGAGAATCAGAGAAAATTAATGCTTTCTCAGGATCTGGGGTCTCCTAATAGATCCAAACCAAGAGCTAGTACCATTATATAACACCAACTTCCGAGTAGCTTATATATGAAGGTTGGGGTTAGGAACTAGACCTGGGATTTTACCCTAAGATAAGGCATTGCCTTCTTCTCAAGTCTTTCTTAGAAAGTTACCAGAGTCACAATTTGAAACTAGGTCGTCCTTGCTTCAAGGCCAGCTTCTCTATTCACTATGCCATGAATAACCTTTCTGAGCAATTCTAATGCTGACAATAATATATCACCCTTGATATAAAAATGGGTGTTACTGAGTCACTGAAGTTCATGAGTTGTTTGGTGATAGTGATAGAATCTCGTCTCTTTCTTGCCCTTACGACCACAACATGCTCTGCTGAGTTACACAGATAGTCTTTGGAAGGAATGAATAATGGCTTTGGAATCAGAGGACTTGGGTATTAATAGATGATAAAGTGATATTCAGTCTGAAACTGAACCAACTGTACCTATACTAGATCTGCTTCCTGGTAGTTGTGTGATTCTGGGCAAATCATTTAATCTTTCTAATGCTCAATTAAGGCTAGAGCTACATAAATACCAAGGACCCTTCTGGAGCTAAATCCCCTAAACTTAAGTCACTTCCACTCTTAAGAACTCAGTTTCCCCATCTTTAAAATCAAAGGCCAGAATAAAATGATCAATAAAATTTCTTCTAGATCTAATGATGAAGGCTGGCCAGGTCTAGGGACAAAAAGAATAAAGTTCTGTTAACTATTAGCAATCAGTGAATAAATAGGGCTCAGGAGTTTGGTAAGCTTTTACCTGGGAATGCATTGACATCAATGACTGCATGCTGTCCAGTCTGGTTGTTGATAATGATGTCGATCCCAAACAGTGATACACCAAGTGCTTGCCGAAGAGCCTTGGAAATCTCCCTGATGACCTCATCCGAGGGCTTCTCAAACACACCTTCTATTTTGTCCAGCTACCAAAAAGAAACACAAAAGTTCAACTGCAATGAATTTGGAAACATTTATCAAATCTTAAGAAAGGAGAAGGATCCTGAATTTTCAATTCAATTTATATCTTGATCTGAGCCTTCTCAAAGAGAAGGCCTCAAAGCCTCAAAGAGGCTCCTCCCTGGACAGATGATCTGCTTATTTAAATTCTCTTCCCCCCTTCAAGATTAACACCAAATAGGGAATCTAAAAAATTCTGGGGGAAAAAAAAAAAAAGACCTTTATGGGCACAAATAATATTTTCACCAAATTGCTAAATGAAAACAGAGGATTCAGAGAAAAAAGTCAAAATTGAAAAGTGAAGAATTTGGTAAAAATGGTATTAGAAATTGTGTCATAATATCAAAACCAGGAAAGGATTAAATAAAGAAAGAAAATTGTAGAACAATATTACTAATAAATTCCCTCCCCCCCACTGAAGGCAATTGGAGTTGTGACTTGCCCAGGGTTACACAGCTAGGAAATTTTAGTCTTTGAGATTACATTTGAACTTAGGTTCTCCTAACTTTAGGGCTGGTGTTCTATCCATTGTGCCACCTAGCTGCCCCTACTAATGAATTTTGATGCAAAAGCTGTAATAATAATATCCTATCAAAGAGATAGTGTTTAAGAATGGATTTTATACTTCTGGACCATAAATATCTATTTAGCAAAGGACCACAGAATCACAAAACTGGAAGATGACTTAAGAGATCAAATGGTTCAACAAATAATATTCTCCCCGATAAGAAAAGAGTCCCAGAAAATTAGGTAACTTGTCTAAGTTCACACAGTTCTGGAATGAATTAAATGATTAAATCACAGAAACTGAGTTGGAAGTGACTGAAGAGCTCATTTGTCCTGACTCTATGAGAAACACATTTGATAGAGTGAAAGGGAGGTGTCACATTCATCAGTTTCAAGATTTCCAGTATTAGAAAGCTTATGCAATTAAAAGACAGCACAATATAGCAGAAAGAAAACTGAATTTGGAGTCAAGGAAGCTGGGTTTAAATCATCTACATATAATTTATATGGCATTAGTAGTTACTTAATCTCTCTAGGCATTTGATAACATAACATATTAGGCCTAATGTCAGGAATATTTGAGTTCAAATACAACCTCAACACTTGTAGTTGTATGACTAAGTCATTTAATTTCTATTTGCCTCAGTTTCTTCATCTTTAAAATGAGGATAATAATAGCAATTCCTTCATAGGGTTGTTGTGAAAATCAGTGAGATAATACTTCTAAAAAGCATTTAACACAGAGCCTGGTACACAGTAGGCAATATATATAAACACTTATATATCCCATGCCACCTTGCTCCACTCCACTTAATTTCCAAATTCACTGTCCTATATGAACCTACGTATAGAGAGGTCTAAGTATTAATGAATTCTCTCGTATCCTGAATCTCTCTTCTTATTTCTTCTCTCTGTTGGGCCTAGTTTAACTCTCTTAAGTCATACAGACCTTGTCTCTCCTCTCAGCATGAGAGATTAGACATTAATCTTTTCTATGCATGCTTGTCTTTTTTCCCCAAATAAATTATAAGTTCATGTTGGGTAAGGATCATACCTTACTTTTTTTGTATTTTTAAGAGGCCTCTGGCACAATGTTAGCATTCAATAAACCCATACTGACATCTATGAGTTCCTACATGCCCATGGAATAGGAGGCATGATGAGTTAAAGAGCTAAGATATCTAAAATGAAAGGGGACTTAGAAGCAGCTTTATCTTTTAGAGAAAGGATCTATGAACCCATAGTTGGAAGAGAAATAACTGAGTAGGTATCTGGGCAGCAAAAAGGTATTTTAACACATTTAATTTGGGGTCCCTAAATTACCCACTGATATATTTAGGGGTCAACCCGCCTTGTTCTAAGCCTAGAACTCAGCCACAAGTCAACAAAAACGTATTTCACATATGTACTCTGTGTAATCCATGTGACATCTCTCATTTCAACAGTATTTTGCTAGTCTTGATCTTTGCACCCAAATCATGTTCTAATAAACTCACAGATACTTTTTTTTTTAAAGGTATGAATATCACCATGGCTTTAAGCCACAATTATGTCTTGTGGCAATAATTCATTAAGTTCACCCTCTTGAACTATTCTCATCAAGGGGACAGTCAAATGCTTGGCCTTAATGGGACTAGTTTAGCAAAAAGAATAAGCTATGAGATTAAAAATTAAAATAAAATCTTACATTCTTGCTAAGATACGTACACTAGAGTTTATAAAAACAGGACCAGGTGACACCTGACATTTGGAAAAGTGTCTAGAAAGCAAAAAGTTAGTTAATATTAATAAATTGTCCTGTCTTCTTCCTATTTCTTATATTATTAATATTTATTAACATAAAATAATATTAACATCATATCAGTCTTGTTAATATATTAACTAGGGCAGCGAGGTGGCACAGTGGATAGAGTGCTGATCCTGGAATCAGGAGGATGTGAATTCAAATATGGCCTCACTTACCAGCTGTATGAACCATGGCAAGTCACTTAACCCATTGTGCCTCAATCATCTGTAACATGAACTAGAGAAGGAAATGGCAAACTCCCCTAGTATCTTTGCCAAGAAAATACCAGATGGGGTCATGAAGAGTCAGACATGATTTAAACAACTCAAAAACAACAAAAAGTTTATTAACTATTACTTCACATTTCTATAGTATTTTTATGGTTTACAAAGTACTTTTCTGACAAAAATTCTACAGATACTGCAAATATTATTTTATTGTTATTGGTCAGTCATAATCAACTCTACATGACCTCTCTTTGGGCTTTTCCTGGAAGAAATACTGAGTAGTTTGTCATTTCCTTCTCCAGTTCATTTTATGGATGAGGAAAACAGGTAAACAGGATTAGGTAACTTATGCAAGGTCACATGGGCTAGTAAATATCTGAGGTCAGACTTGAACTCTAAGATGAATCTTCCTAACTCTAGGTCTAGGACTCTATTCACTGTGCCATGTAGCTGCTCCATTAACACTTAAAAAAAATATTATTGCTCCCATTTTATAGATATTGAGAAGATAATATGTTTGCAGTATTAACTTCAAAAAGCTATTGTGGAAAAAAAATTAGTTTAAACCTTAAAGCAATACATAAATAGGGCATATTATTCCTGAACATAAATTTCAGCTCTCTTCAGCCACATCTCAATAAGATAAAGAGATGGGCATTGCACCTACACTGAGAAAAACAAGACTTGCCTATTTTAGACTATGAAGCCAGTTTCCTTCTCTGTAAAATATACTTTTATCACACCTACCTCCAAAAATTGAATTTTATAAACTTTATAGAACTTATATAAGTAAATTCAAGCAATATTAACAATGCTGATGAATGTCCTGTCTCTGACTGAGGATCTACATATTGTTCAATGTATAAACTATATGGTAATACTAAATGATGTGGTGCAACCCTTGGGAATGATGTAGTAGAAACTTCAATAACAGTAGAGACCCTACACTTTCAGGAAACCCCAGGCCATCTGGCCTTGGGAATGATATAGTTACAAGAGGAATGTAGCCATGGGGAATGATATGACACCATCTTGGAGAACATGTGTGAAAGAAAGGGAATTAGGTCTCATATCTTTATTCCACTAAACTATTCTTCAAGGATGTGTGATTTGTCATCCAAAAGTCTAGGCTGCTGCCTTGTACCTAGACTCAAACAATAAACACTACTTAGTTTACCAAACTTCCCATCAATAGGACCCCATGGTTGAGGGATTTTCCCCCATCCTGAGCAGGTGCACTAGAGCATATCTTTGTCCAATAGTAATCTTCATGATGAAGATACTCTCATTACCATGCATTAGCATATCCTTGTTCTTGGCACATCTACTAGGTAATCTCATACCAGCTAATATAGACATAATGTTCTAACTACTATACCACTTGGCTGCCCTCATATCTTTGTGACGTAGTACATACTAGTACTATCCCCATTTTACAGATAAGGAAAATTGCTTCTGAAAGGTTAAGTGGTTGACCCACAGGATCCATAGCTAATAATGTCTGAAGCAGCATATCTGGACTCAGTTCTTCCTGATTTCAAGACTGGCACTCTATGAACTATGTTATCTAGATGCTTTAAATAGTAATACTAATATTTAGAAAGCACTTTAAGATGTTAAAACATATATTAACTCATAGCTAGTAAAGCTGGGGTTCAAATGTAGGTCTTCCTTGCCTTTAGCTATAGCCCTCTTTATACTGTATCATTACTGATTGAGATGTTGATTCTATACTGATCTTTATGATTCATGTTTGGGGAGAGATACAAACAATAAAACAATTGGGGAACAATAAACTGGGGAACAATAAAAGGACACAGTCAAGAATCATACTCATTCTTACCACCTGAACCTGGGGAGGCAGAAAGAGGCATGGAAAGGAAGAGGGAGAAGAAGAGAGGGAGAGATTTTTGTGAACCAAGTGTTCCATAGGGGTACTGTGAGTGATATTTTTAGAGCATCCTCATATGGGCTAAGGTAACTGGTGATTCCCTTTCCCCTGTCTATTTTTAAATGCTGCAAAGCATATGGGATTTCTGAAGAGGAAATCAGCAGCATCAGGGTAGCAGCCCACCTTTCAAATATATGCATCTGTCTTTAGTGTACTACTCATATTCCCAGACAACAACTTAACTTCTGAAGCCCTCTATTGTACAGAAGGTGAACAGAATCAAATAACAGCAGAATCATACATTACTGAAGTTAAGAAAAACCTAAGAAGAGCACAATCTCAAAACATCTTCAAACTAGGGAAAAAACGACTCGCCACCAAAACCCTGCAAACAGAATATTACCATTACAATAAGACAATTTCAAAGGATCTCAGAGATCATAAAGAAGAATCTCTTTCATTTAAGAAGGAAACAGAAAAACTGGGAGAGATTAATTAGATCTGTTTAGGATCATACAGCCATGAATAAGGTCACTATTTATATTCTTTCAATTGCTTTGGATTTTACAACACAGAATGGGAAAAGACCACAATTTGAACTCAGTCCAACTTTATACTTAATAACATATATATATATATATATATATATATATATATATATATATATAATATATGCCATATATTCTATAATATAATGTGTACTTTGGAATTCGGCTAAAAGTGAAATTTTGACCGAAGTCAAAATAAAAATATTAGGGTAGACAGAAGCTATGTGAAAGGATTAAGACAAAATGACTATGCAAATCCTAGTAGCAAGAAACTTAACAGCAACAGGGATGACTTGACAATATTATCAAGCAAGTCCAGTTCTGAGGTGCCAATTCTGGATACAAGAATCTCTTATCATGCAGGGCACTTTAAGGTTTGTAAAATTCTTCATTAAAAAATTGTAAGATAGGGAGTACCAGTATTATAGATGAGGAAACTGAAGCTTGCATAAATAGAAGGTCTTACACCTTTAGAGATAATTTTATGGCACAGTACATAGAGTGAAAGCAGCAAACCCGAGTTCAAATCTAGTTTCAGATAATTACTAAATGTCTGACTCTGAGCTAATCATTTAACCTCTGTCTCAGTCTCCTCATAAAATGGGGATAATAAGAGCACCTACTGTCCAAATTTGTTGTGTTGATATCTGTAAAGTACTTTGCACCTATTAAGTGCTGGTTATTGTTATTAATTATTATGTATATTGTTATTGCTATTACCAATTTAGAGTTGGGATGGAAGCCCAGTCCTTGTGACTCCAATTCAAATATGTAGTCTAATGCTTTTACAACTATATAATGCTAATATCCTTAAGATCTTCTTTCAATTACAACTTGGTAATAGGAATCAGAACCATCATGTAGCACTTGATTTGTAGCTCTTATGCATTTATCATATATTGTTTCCTAACACAGTTTATAGGGTATTAAGATTTAGCAATGACAGAACTTTCAGGAGTGCCTAGACCAATACACTCAATTTTGTGGGTGAGAAAGTGCTCTAGAGAATTTATATAACTTGATCAAAATCAGAGACATATTTACTGGCAGAGTTGACATGGAAATCTGGAAAGAGAGAGAGAGAGAAAGAGAGAGAGAGAGAGAGAGAGAGAGAGAGAGAGAGAGAGAGAGAGAGAGAGAGAGAGAGAGAGAGAGAGAGAGAGAGAGAGAGAGAGAGAGTTCTATCCTACTATTATTTTTTTTTTCCTATGAGGAAAAGTGATCTTATTTATTTTCATATCTTCTAGCCCCAGGGGCACATACTAACTATTTAATGTATATCTGTTGGTGGTCAAGATCTTAGAAAGGAGAGAACTCAGAAAAGTAAAAAACTGGTTAAAAGTTTAGAAATTAAAGAAAGTTAACGAGAACTGTTTTTAATAGAAAAATAAAATCTGAAGATCGCTCTTACTATGGCCTGCAAGTATATATTCAGCGATAAAAATAGATAAACTGAAATGATATGTGAAAGAAAAAGGAGAGGAAAAAAAATCAAAATAACTTTTTTCTTTGAAAATCTTGAGAAGATAACAAAAAGCTCTCATCAAATTACTCTGTGGCTCACAGACAGAAAACTAATTCAAAATCTTCCAGCAAAAATGCCCTAACAATATGTACTCTTTCACAGGGTATCCACTATTGCTCTTTGTAGAAGTCTTCATAATGCTTGGATACTCTAATTATTATTGCTAGGGAGAAATTCCAAACAAATAATAAAGCCTCCTTTAAATTATGACTATCTTGTGAGTAGTCAATTAACCTTAATTTCCCACATGAACATTCAGCCTTCTGGACTCTATATCCTAGAAAATGTACTCCAAATGTTTTAAAAATGGGAGAGCATTCACGTGCACGGCTAACTGCAGTGGTGAAAAGACAGGTACTTACTGCTGTCAGGACGGATGAGGACTCTGGTTTTGACACATTGTGGCTGTTAAAGAATATTGATTCTCTGTCTGAAATTGACAAAAAAAAAGGGAGAGAGAGAGAAAAAAAAAAGAGAGAGAGAGAGAGAATGAGAGAGAGAGAGAGAGAAAGAAACAGGGTTAGTTGATGTTTCTTTGTAGCTATTCCTTGACAATGCTTTCCCCTAAAGGACTAGGCTTGGCTACACACTTAACACCAGGAGGCAGTACTACCTAGGCAATCCTGAAAACCAATCACTTTGACAGAGTCCCTGACCAAAAGCCCCAAAGTCCTTAATCATCTATCCTAAGAAAATGACATCCTCCCCACTCCTTTACCCCACCACTTCCCCTGTGAGAAGGCCACTTTTCTGTATCAAGGACACACTTTAGTGCTTAAGGATATTCTTCCTTAGGTTGGTTGATTTTTTTTTTTTTTTTGATATAAGCTTTGAGACTAGAAGAAACCTTAATGAAAATCTCATTCAACATCCTCATTTTACACATAAGAAAACTGAGGCATTAAGTTAAATAAAGTGTTCATGATCACAAAGTATTAAATAGTAGAACCACAAGTAAAACACAGGTCCTATGGTTCTATTACTTGGGCCAGCCTCTTGCAATCAAAAAGACTTTTTTTCTTTTTTGGGTGAGACAGTTCGGGTTAATAGACTTGCCCAGGGTCACACAGCTAGGAAATGTTAAGTGTCTGAGGACAGATTTGAACTCGGGCCTTCCTGATTTCAGGGCTGGTGCTCTATCCACTGTGTCATCGAGCTGGCCCCAAAAGGACCATTTTAAATGAATCTCTACATCAGTCACTTGTCACATCTGGTGGAATTTTCCCCTTGCCATATTACTTTTCCTTGATCAGGCCTTTCATAGTCCTATGTGTTAGACCATGTTCTGTTTGTAAATACTTTACAAAAACATGAAGTGGCATTACTGCCAGTTAGATATGAATCAGGAAAAAACAAAAACAAAAATACAATACAGGCTTCAAATAGCATGAAATCAAGATCCCCAAATCATGGGTATTTGGATTGGGAAATCTACACATCACACACCTGTAAGCAACACACACAAAAAACATACTCTTCCTCTATATCTGCTCTATATACTTCTTCCCTCCTTTCTTGATTTTGAATTGCTGAGCCAAGACCCAACAAGGTAGATGTAGATGGAAGCCCCCAGGGCACCTTCGATTATCTGTCTGAATAACTGAAACAAGTAAACATCTATGCAGCCATATCTATAGAGATAGGCTTGAGAAGGCACATATGTAATCATATTAGTTTCTCATCCCTCCCTTCCCCAGAAATTAACAATGTCAAAAACATAAAAACTGATCCTGTTTATTATAATGATCCATTATCCAGAAAAAAGACATATGAGGGCTTCTTTTCACCTATTTCCTCTGTAATAAAAGGGTTTGTTGGGCAGACTTTATATTCTCACCTAAGTCAGTTTCTTTTCTTAATGACTTTTTTGTTTCTGGGCTGGTGAAATGATTTGTAGGTAACCGATTTAGGTTCATGCCAAGCTCAGTCTGGGAATGTACCTGGTATATTTCTGGCTAGCTGAGCTTCAAGGCCCGTTGTTGCCTTAGCATTCCTGACCTTCCTCTGGCTTGCTCCAGAGCCATTCCGAACGGAGGGCATGAAAGACGGTCCAGGAGGGCTGCCTGTCGGGCGGCCTGAGAAAAATAAAAACCCTACAGGGCAAGCACAGACACTATGTTCCAGCATCTTCCAGACTTTTGCCTCCTCCAACAGGCCAGAGGTCTAAGAAGATTAGAAAGCACTAGACACAAGAACATAACCATTGTACAAAAGTGCTTTGCTGGGATACTTACATGTTTATTTTTACTGATTCATACCAAAACTCTGTGAGGAAAATAGAGCAAGGATTATCCCCATATTACATATAGGGAGAATGAGGCTGAGCATGGTTGGTTAAAGTCAAAAGGATAAATTATTGGTAGAGAAAGCAACTCTACTGGATCCAAAAGCAGTGCTTTTTCCATAATATGCTATTATCTTCTACCCATTATATGAAGAAAACATCTACTACTACTAACTTTTTTTCTTTAGTTCATTCCATCAGGCCAGGGAATCTTTATTTTCTGCAGTCTAGGGATATAAACATCTAATTATCCATCAAAAAATAGGTCCCAACTACAAAAAAGCCTAGGTTATCTGCTATTCAAGACTCAAAGTCCTAGGGAACAATAAAAATAAATAACAGTTCACAAATTATGTGGGTAGTCTTATATAGGTAGCCAAATAGTATTAACCCCAATTTACAGACAAAGAAACTGAGAGTTAGAAAGGTTAAGTCATTGCCCAAAGTTAACCATATAATGCCTGATTGCCCAGGTCTGAGAAACAAGAGTATGTAAGAACAAAAGGGACCTTTGAGATCAGATGAAGAAACTGAATCCCAGAGAAAGAGGTCACTGACCAAGTAAAGCATGTTCAGAAGGGTAAAGATGATAACGACAGGACTGTAAAGCATGCCAAATGACCATCAGCAAGAGAAATCTGAGGTTTTTAATTTGGAGAAAAGACTTATGACCAGGAGGGGGCAGAGATGGACAGACACATTGACAATTTCTAAGACTGAAGAGCTACCATATGGGAGAAGGATTGGATTTGTTCTATTTAGTCACAAAGGGAAAAAATAAAAGCAATGATTTAGAAGTTATAGAGAGGCTAACTCTGGCTTCATATAAAGGAGAAAATGTGCTAAAAAAAAAAAAAAAAGCAGGAATAAAGAAAGAGACAGCCTCAGTAAGAGTTTACACTCCACTTGTATATAAAAATAAATAAGATAAATAAAAATCATATGAAGACAGAAAAAACTAAAAACTAAGTGGATTAAGAAAGGATTCAAGGTAGCTCTTGGAAGGGAAATAATTATATGAGAAAAGGGCATATAAGGAAGGAGTAGATCTGAAGCAAGGAATATATCTTGTGAAAACATGCTGAGGAGATAGGACATGAAATATCAAGTTTAAGAGTAGTATGATTTGAATGGAGTGAAGGGGAACAATGTGAAATAGAAAAACAGACTGAAATCAATACAATGGGAGGCACTGAAGGTTTCTGAGCAGAGGATTTCTTAGCAAGATTATTTGAGCATTTAGGGGTAGATGGGAGGGAGAAGGGAAAGTCTAGTGGCAAAGAGCCCACTCTGGAGGCTACAATCTGATAAAATGGTTGCTCTATTATTTGCTAGCTTTATTACCCCAGGCAAATTACTCTCCCCCTGGGATTTACCTTTTCTTATCTATAAAAGGAGAAGGTTGAACTAGGTGATCTCCAAAGTCGGCTCCAATGCTAAAATCCTTTGATTTTTAAAGAGAATTCTGCACACATCAGTATGAGTACACTTGCCAAATGTTTCTTAAACTAAACTGGTAATAATATCTATCCTACTGCTAACTCAGAAGTATGAATTCCTTTTAAATGCTTTAAAATATTTCATTTTTAAATGAAATTTAAATGAATGAAATTCAAAATTCTCTTTCTCTTTCCATCTCTGTCATCCATTGAGAAGGCAAGAAATACAATATCCATTTTATATATATATGAAATCATGCAAAACAGATTTCTACATTAACTATATATATATATATATATATATATATATATATATATATATCAAGACAAATACTGTCTTCCCCATTTGAAATTGAACTCCTTGAAGAAAGGGACCTTGTTTTTGTTCTATGTCTGTATCTCCAAAGGTTAGTGTACAGTACCTGACTTGTAGTAAAGGTTAATGAATGCTTTTAATGATGACAATGACAGCCCATATCCGCTAGCGTCAATTTGTCAAGGGTTCCTAGACTGTCCTGGAACCTATAACTAAATAGCACTGAATCTTCTATCTCTTTGCCTCAATCTGTTCTCTTGCTGCCACTTTGTTGGCACAGCTGCCTTGAAGGAAGTCTCTCTGCAAATTCTCTAATCAGGAAAGGGAGAGCAGGAAAGAAATAAATGAGCAAAAAAGGCAAGTCATTATAGTCCCTGTTCTATGTTTTATGGATGTTTTATGTTTTTTGGATGAGAAAACCAATGTCTGAAGAAACAAAGGACTTGACCAAAGTCAGGAAAGAGACAGACAAGGAAAGAAACAAGATACATGACTCTTTGTATAAAGTTCTACTCTCTAAGGCAATGGCTCTCCAGCAAAGAACCCTAAAGGTTCTTAAAGGGCCTAAATTCTAATCAGGTTTATTTAAAATTATAATGTATGCAATCAGTGCCAGCTAGGTATAGATTTTAGCACTCAGTCCCAATTGTTAGAGTTCATGATCATGTGCAAACAAGCTCTCATGAGAGGGTCCTTTGAAACAAAGGGTAGTTTCAGCAGCAATATTTATGTGTGTCTTATCCTATTTACAATACACCTTGCCATGGTTTGGAGTTTTCAGCATAGAAACTACCTTCACCACCAAAAAAATTCCACAATCTAATACTGGTCTAGACTACTTTACCTATTTAGGGCTTAAGGTACTATTGCTGTGAGATAAGACACAAGATGAAGTAGCAGTAATAATTAAGGTAAGGAAATTTTGAGGAGGAAACAGATTTGATTTAATTGGTATTTTATTGGAATTTTAAAGGAGGAAATTCCTTTTATCAATGCAAATCAGTACCTCTCAGAAACTTGAGAGTCAAAGGTGGGACTAGAACTCAGCTTTTCAGGATTCCAGTTCATTACAGCATACTTATTCAAAGGACTTCTCAGCAGAAACAGTTTGAAGGGATAGTTTTGTCTTGTAATTTTCATGGAGCAAAGGTAAATACAGCCCCCCCATACACATACATACATACACACACACACACACACACACACACACACTATGGGGGCATTAAATTAATATTCACATATAATAATGATAATACAGCCTTGTACAAAATAAGGAAGTTATTCAGCTTGTGACTTTAGAATATATAATAATAATAATGTTAGGAATAATGTTCCTAATAATGTTAGGAATGGAAAAGAAGTTAGAAATGATACAGCATATTATTCAATTTTTTTTAAAAAGAAGGATCCTATACCAGAAATCCATATATGTAAATTATATTTATAAAATTATAATCATTAAGAATTTATTAAAGGGTGTTCCAATGATATTTGGAAGTATACAGGCACTTGGGTCATATCAAACTGGCTGATTAGTTTATTTAGAGCTAGCTAATAAGACATCCAGTGACAAAGACGCAGTTTTGTTTTGTTTTTAAAAACTAAAAATTTTTGCCAGTCTACAATTTATAACCAATGTCACAACTTAGTTATCTGAAATATAATCCAATTTTACAAAGAGAAGTGACTGGCAAAAGGTATTCACTGATCTAGATACTCTGTCTTTATCCAAAACCAGAGACAAAGTCATTTCCCTTCCTGAAAGTCTTATTTTCATATGATGTGAGAAAAAGTGAGCGAGGTCATGAACTATTCTTGATAAGTGTATTTCAATAGGTAGTTTCCTTTGTAATCTTACGGATTTTTTACACATCTAAAAATATTATGCTGCGAAAGACCTACAGCTTTCATCAGACTAAAGAAATTCATAACACCAAAAAAGGGTAAGAATGCTCAAGGTAGATGATTCCATGTGCTGGTCTTAGAATGAAATCTCTTGACTTGTATCTAGTACAGGGCTCTTGTCAGATATAAAATGGATAAAATCATGTTCATTTGTCTCTTCCCCCTGCCAACTCATTCCCAATTTTATATAACTTATGTTAACTTGGTCTTGGTTATGGCTAGTACCAAAAATCGTGTCAGACTATAAAGAGCCAGCATAAATAGAACCTTGCCTAATAAACTAAGGCTTAAATCATGCAGGATTACATTCAATTCTGAAGTACCATTTGTTCTGCAAAACTCCTTTGGGAGCTATCACTTCTAATGGACACTTTTGGAGAAAGACTTAATTTCAGTAAATTTTGAGACCTTAACAGAACCAAAACTTTCTTTGAGAAGGGAGAATTGTGAGGATACACAGGGGAAGAAGAATGAAAGAAAAACTGAGAACACTCAATAAGGAACTTGGTACCTTTTCTTCAGCTTATATCCTCAACAGAGGATCTAGAGTCACACAGTCAAAATATGAAAGGCAGGACTTAAACCTAAATCTTCTAGACTCTGAAGTTAGCAATAACAACTATTACTAATATCATTCCTACTGCAATGATGATGATGATAATGATGATGATGATAGTTGAAATTATTTTTCTTTTTATGATTTATATAGTGTTTACTAAACACTAGATTACCAAGTGCCATTTGTAAACTTAGAATAACTTCGTTGTTAATGGCTCTGGGAAATACAAAAAAAAAAGGGAATGAATATGTTTGTGCTGATAAATTAATCATGTTTGGCATATTTGGAAATGTGAAAGTTTAGGAAGGGGAAAACTACTAGAAATAAAATTTTCCCCTTTTTCCTCTTGAATTTCAGTAACCTCCCTTCCCCATCTTCTCATAATTTTTCCATTTTTTTTTTTTTTTAATTCAAATGTCAGGCCCTGGAGAATCAGACTTGCGCTGGCATTGGTAAAAGTACTTTCAAGCAGGTGTGAAGAGAAGGCGATTATCTCACATCAGTGAGATGTCTGGGCCTGTGTATGTGTTTCTACAGGAAAAGATTGCCTAAGAGAGGACAGTGGAGAGGAATAACAAATGGAGTAGAGAACAGCTGCACTTAATTTAAAAGTATCTGAGGGAGGGACCAATCAAGGTACACACAAGGGCAGGAAGTTCCAATGGGATCAAATCAAAGGGCTTAAAAAGATGCATCTGTTAAACCAAAAAGCAAGAAGAATATTATCTAAGTGTAGAAAGATTAGAGATTTCCCCTTAAAAGTGATGAATTAGTTGTCTCTACAGAAAGTACAATATTTTATTTTGTTTTTTATACACATGGCTCAAAGGAATATAGTTCTAGTTCATCAATCAACACTCAGGCCATTAATATCAACAATATGTAGTATTTATATAGCACCTTCAAGGTTTACAAAGTGCTTTACAAATATTATTTAATTCTTACAAAAACTCTGAGAGGGTGGTGCCATTATTATCCTCATTTTATAAATGAGAAAAATGATGCAAACAGAGGTGAAGTGACTTTTTAAGTATGTAGCAATCAGGTCTGACTGCAGGGCCCAATGCTCCTGGTAATAACTGCTCTTTTTAGGGTTAGGTTTGGAGCATAATCAGTATGACCTAACAATGACTGAATTACTACTCTGTGCATGTACACAATTTTTGCTTTTAAGACAATTTACAATCCAGAAGGAAGATAATGATATCTATTCATTCAACTATGAGCTTTTTGCTAAATTTCCAATATTTCACCTGTAAAACAAGGCACTTAACGCTCTGTAAAGTGTCCTTCAGCTCTAGATTTGTGAGGCTTTATTTATACCAAATTATATATTGGGATATTATATATCCCAAATACTTGTGATGTGGACTTTCCCCTACAGTTGCCTGCTGAAGTTTCTAACTTAAATATCACCTAATGTTTAAAGCCTTCTATGGATACCAGCCCCCTAACTGCTCTTGTCAGTCATTATTTTCTTCCTTAGAATTTATATAAAAAATTTTATTTTGCATTCTGAGAATTCATATACAGAACATAAGATGTGTTTGTTTCATAATTACTTGTGATTACACTTTATTTCCCATTTAGATTTTAAGTTCCATGAAAGAAGGGACAGCGAGTACCTTACCTGAACTTTCTATTTTTTCCCAAGGTCCAGTACAAACTTTTCTGCACATAGCAGCCGCTTAATAAATACTTCAGAGAATCAAAGATTCCCATAATTATAATAGCCTCAGAAGCCACCACTTTCTTCAAACCATACTTGAATAAGAAAACTGTACAACAGTCCTCCCAAATGGTGAACAGTCTCTTCTTGCAGACAGCCAATTAAAAAAACAAAAGCAAACAAAAATAGCTAGCCCAATCAACTTCTGAATAATTCTAAATGTTTTAAAGTTTTTCTTCATACCTTCTTCCTCCCCATTCCCTTGAGACACAATAGTGCTGGACTCCTTGTGGTTCCTCGAACAAAACAGTGAATCAATCTCTTGGTCCTAAGCATTTTCTCTGGTAGTCTTCCATCAATATTCATCTCTTCCCTCCTGGATTTCTTCAAATCCCAGCTAAAATACCACATCCTTCCTGATCCCTTTTAGTTCTAATGCCTTTCCCTTACTAATTATTCAAGTGATCCTGCATATAGTTTATGTGGAGTTGATACAAAACTGTTTGCATGTTCTCTCCTCCATTAGTCCATGAACTCTTTGAGAACAGAGATTAATTTTTGCCATTCTTTGTATCTCCAGAGCTTAGCATAGTGTCTGGCACATGACAGTCACTTGGTAATAATTGTTGCTGACTTGTCACTACTTTCCCCAAAATCCCCAAAATATGAACTTATGAGTATATTATGAACCATGGTAGTATTAATGAATCCTGATTCACATGTGCTCAAGAACAGAGCATTATCATATTTGTATCCTCTTTGCTCACCATTTGAATAATAATGGAGGAGAAAGACAGATGCTATACCTTTAGTGGCTTGATTCCTAAAGTATATTCATATATATGTATACACCAAGTCCCTAATAGACAATATAGTAAAAAGTCTTTAGGTAAATTACCTGACATTCCCGCAGAAAAGTTCTTCAAAGAAGGTCTCTGTACCACAGTGTAGGACTCGCCCACCACAAACACCTTGTACAGGACAGCATTGTGATTGATGAAGTTCTGAATCACACAAGGGGGCTTGATGGCACTGAGGCCTTCCTGGTTGAAGATGATGGCCATCTGATGAAATAAGAAAACTAATTCAGCTCCATCCCCCTTTATTTCAACATGTGGTTATTAAACATCAAATATTGGTAATGTACTTGGTACAGTGCCTGACACACAGTAGGTGCATAATAGGTATTAATCACTTAAGTATAAAGAATTAGATAATAAAACTAACTTAATGGTATATTTATTACATATAATATTTGTAAATATGATGTTCTAGGCATTATGGCTACAAAATGGCATAAGAACTGGTTTCAAGGAGTTTATAATTAAGGGAGTTAAGAACTGTACATTATATAAAGCATAGATGAGCACCAGTGACATAGTTGACGGGGGTGTGAAACTGTGTTCCCTTTAATATGTAAAATTATCACTCTAAAATTGTGTCCCCTTTTGACGTGTAAAAGAAGGGAGATTCCTGGTCTCCTAGGCTCCATAGAATCTATGAGACAGCATATTTCTCAGGCTGGGTCTTTTTAAGGCAAATCGAACCCCCCAATGACAGTAGGATCCCCATTCAAATTCAGGCTGAAAAAGCCTTCAAAGTAATTTCATTCAACAATCCACACCTTTAGCAAAGTTGCAGGATACAAAATAAATCCACACAAGTCATCAGCATTCTTATAAATCACTAACAAAACCCAACAGAGTTATAAACAGAAATTCCATTTAAAGTAACTACTGATTGTATAAAATATTTAGGAATCTATCTACCAAGGGAAAATCAGAAACTTTATGAGCAAAACTGCAAAACACTTCCCACACAAATTAAGTATAATCTAACCAACTGGAAAAATATTAAATGCTCTTATATTGGGCGAGCAAATATAATAACGATGACAATACTACCTAAACTAATCTATTTATTTAGTGCTATACCAATCGGACTCCCAAAAAACTATTTTGATGACCTAGAAAAAATAACAACAAAGTTCATATGGAAAAACAAAAGATCAAGAATTTCAAGGGAATTAATGAAAAAAAAAAAATCAAATGAAGGTGGCCTAGCTGTACCAGATCTAAAATTATATTATAAAGCAGTGGTTACTAAAACCATCTGGTATTGGCTAAGAAATAGACTAGTTGATCAATGGAATAGGTTAGGTTCAAAGGACAAACAGCCAATAACTTTAATAATCTAGTGTTTGACAAACCCAAAGACCCCAGCTTTTGGGATAAGAACGCATTATTTGACAAAAATTGCTGGGAAAATTGGAAATTAGTATGGCAGAAACTAGGCATTGACCCACTTAACACTGTACACCAAGATAAGGTCAAAATGGGTTCATGACCTGGGCATAAAGAATGAGATTATAAATAAATTGGAAGAGCATAGATTAGTTTGCCTTTCAGACCTGTGGAAGAGGAAGGAATTTATGACCAAAGAAGAACTAGAGATCACTACTAATTACAAAATAGAAAATTTTGATTATATCAAAGTAATTTCATTCAATTGGGATATTCTGGTCTGATCAGCTCAAACTGCCCCCAGTTCCCTTCTCCCCTCCCCCTGCCAAGATCTACTCATAAAATAGGTTTCTGCTCACTCATTCTTTGCAGAATGTCCAATGCCTCTTTGGCATAACTGCCAGGATTCCTGCCCGCTGTGAAGACATTCTCTTTTTAGTGCCAGCCTCCATTTCCCTAATAGGACTTTGCCACTCGAGTCAGTCTTCCTAAAAAAGCTGACTTCTCATCCAACAAGAAACTTCCCTTTCACCATTCAATATTTTGGGTTTGTGAATTCTTTCACGAAGGACCTATGCCAACCAGAAGGGGATCCCCACACCTCTCTTTGCACTGCCACTAACCTCGCCATAGTGAGTGTAAATGAGGTTAAGAAAACAGAGAATTTGAATCCAAAAAACAGAGAAATAAACAATTTCAATAGTGGCCCAAACTGGATACTCATAATATTTTCCTCATGATACAGAAGAACTGCTTCCTTCACTACCAAATCACTGTCATTGTTAATTCCATAGTTTCTGATCAAACTTTTCTGCATCATCCTCAGGAAATAGTTTCTTCTCTGATGTGTTAACTTGATCAACGTGCCTCAAAGTGCAGAGAGAGGCAAGAGAAAGGAGACTCATAAAAAGATATAGAATGCCTTGATCTTTTCTGGATGTGATGTATGACATGTAGATCATCACTTCCTTCCAGAATCCCTCAATCCTTACTGGAAGGTACATTAATCCCTCATCACCTTAATGATAATCACTTGTCTCATATACTTTCTGTTTCCTTTAGTCTTCTAATATGTAATGGCATAGTTACTATAAGATTCAGGGCATGGTCCAGGCTTCACTGAACATGGTGATGGAATCAAGTTAGTAGGCTGGTCCTTCCTTGGACAAAGAGAAACTCTGTCCAATGATGGACTGACAGTCAAAACTTTTCCAACATTTGTGTATGGGATGTGTCAAAAGTTTTTAATTCTGCCAAGATCTACTAGGTTGTTGGAGGGAATTTGAATGGAATGGTTTTCCTGGTCTTCGGTTTATTGCAGAGTAATAGGTCCACATTGGAAAGGAGAGTCCTTGCTCTATGGATCTCCAGATGTTTAGACTGTACTGCTGTTGGCCTGGACTCCCTGACTTTAATATTTCTTCAAAAACCATGAGTATTTGATTTCCACAGAGTAACGAAGACAACACTTTTTGTTTACCTGATTCTCCTCCAGATGGTAACAAAGCAAAATAAAACCCAGGCTTTCTCTCTGTATGTACCTAAGCACATGTAAATATATGTGCCTGGAGGAAGGGTAGGATGCAGGAGAATAATCTGGGGCTTGGAAATTTAGTGTCATTCAATCCAGCTTTTGACAGATAATTTGGTTTGGTATAAAGAAGGAATCAGACCAAGTGACCTTTGAGGTTTTTTTGAGCTCTAACAAATCCCATTAGCTAATTTTTTCCCTTGAGTTATAACATTCTATATTCTAAGGTCCCATTCAACTCTAAATTTCTATGTTTGGGTTTAAACACCCAGTGATTCTATAAACTTTAAGATTAGAGTAAATGCTACTAGCTTTCTTTATCTAACAGGAAATCTGAGGACTTACTGGTACCAAACAACATATGGTCTCATCTATCACCACAATACTCCCTGAACTGATTTTAAAGTCAGAGAATAGAGTTAGGAAGCCCAGCAAAAAAAAAAAAAAAAAAAAAAGTCAAACACGCTAGAACAATACACTAATAGAAATTGTTATCATACAAAGGAGACAAGCAATAGAACCGAAGAGTCTAATTTCAAGACATCTGGCAACTCTCAAATCAGTTTAAAATCCAAATCCCTTGAGACTTAATCTTGGCAGATCTGTTTCATTAGACAGTAGACTATTTCTATTAATGACTACAGAATGAACAATAATTCTCTTACAATTATGAATTGCAGAGTAACATGAAGAATATAAATTCCTAGGTATCCAGTACAATTTATTGGGTTGCCATTTTATAGGCAAGTAAGTGAAACTCGTAGGTTCTAGAATTTAGAAACTAGAATCACAAAGTGGGGAACAGAACTAGAACAAAAATTCATTGCTCTCAATTGTCCATTATAAACTGAGAGTGAATAGGCACCAGGAGAAAATGTTTAGCTCTGAAAAACTATTCTTTTACACTTGCTCTAAGCAATTAAATACTCAAAAAACAAAAAACAAAACAAAACAAACAAACAAACAAAAAAAAAAAAAACACAGAAGGAAAGAGGGTCAAAACTCCCTTTATTTCCTTTTTCCCTGTCTCTGTCTCTCTCATTCCCTGCTTTTGCTGCTACCCTACCCCATGCCACCTCAGGTCTCCCCCAACATATTATGCATTTAAGTACATATACACTCATGTTTATGCTTTTCTCTCCTGGGTCTCCAGCTCCAAAAAAAAAAGCACTAAGCCTATGTATGGACCTTAGTTTAGATTTAAGCAAAGTCTCTAGACTAATATAATCTCTTTTGAGATATTTTAACTAAACTATAAAACAGGACTGTTTGCAGATGGAAATAATTAGGAAGTGACAGGAAATAGGTAGATGGAAATAGCCTGAAGCTGAAGAGACCAATGCTGCAAGTTAGGAGGCATGAACTCCAGTCCCTGTGTAAATTTAGGCAATGAACCTCCCAGATTTGGGACCCTTATGTTTCTTCTTCTGTGTAAGCAAGGGGTGGCTGGATTAATAATGCCTGTCAGCTTCCACATACTATGATTCTGTTTCAGCAAATAATAAAATCTTAGCACAGGGGTCCTCAAACTACGGCCCGCGGACCAGATGGGGCAGCTGAGGATGATTATCCCCCTCACCCAGGGCTATGAAGTTTCTTTATTTAAAAGCCCACAAAACAAAGTTTTTGTTTTTACTATAGTCGGGCCCTCCAACAGTCTGAGGGACAGTGAACTGGCCCCCTATTTAAAAAGTTTGAGGACCCCTGTTGACATGCTAAAAGGAATAGACTTTCTTTCAAATATGAAAAAGGCAAAACTGTGTAAGGATACTGCTATTTACTGGTATTTATCTTATCAGGCCTGCATCATAGAGTCGGTGGTATGCTGCAGTAGAAAGAACATTGCCCTAAAGATAGGGAAGGAGTACAGTTAAAGACCTAACATACTCACTGTCAATTCACTGAATGTTAAAATGACCACCAAACACAAAGTGTTAAAACTATAAAACAACCAAAATTATTAACCAATATTAATAAACATTTACTGTGATAAATGCTGGAACCCAAAATGCAGGATATGGAGTCAGATATGCCTCAGATATACCCCAACTACATGACAATGGGCTCACTCAAACTCTCAGTGCTTCTGTTTCCAAATATTCACATGAAAATAATATATAATATGTAAATATGTACATGAAAGTAATATGTAATAAGTAAAATGAAAGTAATAATAATATCTGCTTAACTAGGAAGTTGTGTAGATCTAATGAATTAACATATGTAATATACTTTTCACACCTTAAAGCATTCCATAAATGCTAGCTATTATTCTACCAGAGAGCCTTTTATGTAAAATTATTTACAAATTTGCCTCATTAAAGGCTTGGACCTTGTTTTTTGCCCTTTTGTACACTCTACTACTTAGCAAGTGTCAGAGCCATAGTAAGTAAGCACTTAAATGCTCCTTGCCTAACCTCTGGATTTGGAGTCAGGAGACCCAGCTTCAAATTCTGCATTCAACATTTTACTATGTGATCCTGCCTAATAATTTTAACCTCTCAGTCTTGAGATTTAGTTTATCTATAAAATGGGGAATCCTATAAATTGTACTACTTAAAGAGTTATTACAGGAGCTCAAATGAGATAAAGTACATAAAGCACTTGGTAGACTTTGAAATGCTATATAAATGTTCATTATTTTTAACTTAATTATAATTTTAATATTAACAAATAATGATAATAGCTAACATTTATGTAGTATCTACTATTTGCTAATCATTATGTAAAGCATTTTAGAAATATCTTAATAAAAAATTTAAAAAATTAAAAAAAAAAGAAATATTATCTTATTGAATCTAACAACTATTCTGGGAAATGTTGTTATAAAAATTCAAGATCCTTGCTAGGCACTGCATGAATAATCTACAAGTTACAGAAGCACAAGTATATGGCAGTTTATTTATTCAGTCAAGAGTGTGACAGACATCATCAATAGGTGATGGACTTGTGTGTCTCACAATTGAACAGATAGCATATATGCAGTCTGTTCTAAGCTACGTGATCTAGAGCTTGGATAGCGCATATGAAAATAAGAAGGTACCTTTTCAACAAAAGGGAAAAAAAAGGTATTTATGATACAATCTGACCTAAGAGTACTTTTGTTCTAACAACCTGCCCATCAATGATTATAAAAGTCCTCTGGACTAGGAATGTGATAATATTTCTTCCCTTAGATATATTAGTAATCCTGCCCTCTGACCTGAGAGTGTTCTTGTTCTATCAATTATTTCAAGTCTTCTGGCCTTAGAATATTCCTGCAAACATTACTATTGTCAAATAGATAATCTCTTGATCAGTAATGACCGAGTTCCTGAGACAATAGTGAATAGATCACCTCTCAAACCTACTTAATAAGCCATAAAATTAGCAAATAAGTAACATGAAGCTCTGATGCAGTTTTGTGTAATTCTATCTCCATTCCCTTGATTCCTTGCTGATTTCTTTTAGAACTTAGCCCGCTGCAATTGGCATTACAATTACAACAAACTTTGTCCCTTGACTTGGATATGGGTTCAAGTCTGCAAATTCTTTTAAGATAGTTCCAGATATCAGTTTGTGGCCCCAATTCCCCTTTCTCAATCTTAATATTTAAATTATTACAAAAGAAAAAAACAAAACAAAACAACAACAACAACAAAAACTGTGTTCTTCAGCATTCCTTAAGTACACAGTTTAAGAACATATCTAGTTCTAAGAATCTATAGCCTACAGGGTTGCAAGAGTTTTGGTCTTGACCACTCAGCAAGCAAGATCTTCTTGCTAAATATTCTAGTCAATTTAGCATAAAATCAAAATCCCAGGATTGGAAAAAACATCAGAGAACACTCAGTTTAACTATTATTTGAAGCAAGAACTCATTCCTACCATGTCCCAAACAAGCAGCCATCCAATCACTCCTTTTATTAATTTTTTTATATGAACAAAAATCTTATCTTCTTTCCTTCCCACCATTCCCCTCATTAGAAAAAAAAGAAATGGGAATCCTTTTAATATATATACAAACTCAAAACTAATTTACCCAATCACTTCTAAAAAGATCTTTAGTAATGAAGATATTCACTAATTCCTAGTTACTGTTTTCAGTTAATTTTCAATTATATCTTAATCTTTGTGATGTCATTTGGGTTCACAAAGATACTGGAGTGGTTTGCCATTTCCTTCTCCAGTTCATTTTACAGATGAGGAAATGGAGGCAAAGGGGATAAGTGACTTGCCTGGGGTCACATCCCTAGTAAATGTTTGGGACTATATTTGAATTCAGGAAGAGTATTCTTGACTCACAGCCCAATAATCTGTGCAGCACTACGACGGCAAGACAACCCACTGAATTGTGAGTTCAACTTCAACACAGAAAACCTTTTTAGTTCTTATTCTCTCCAACTTCTGGTACTTTCCCTTTGGAATTACTTTCCATCTACTGTCTCTAATTAGTAAGTATATAATTGTTTGCCTCAATGGCAAGGATTGTGTTGCTGCCTTTTTTTGTATATCTAGCATCAAGCACAGCGCCTGACACAAAACAAATGTTTAATATAATGCCTTCTGATTAACTTATTTCTTATGTTGAATTAAAATCTCCCTTCTTCTAACCTCTTTTCCATTGTCCCTAGTACCATCTTACAAATACTGTAATCATTTCATTACCATTAGCTAAAAATATATGTGTACCATCTCTGAATACTGGCTGAGGTTCCCTAAATCTCTCTTATGCTTAAGCTAAGTATTGATGATAGTATTTCAAAATTTAACATTTTTAAAGAACATTCTTTACAACAGTCAATTAAGATACATTATACAAATATTATTAATTCATTTATAGGTGAAAAAACAGAGGAACTGAGAGATATAATCACTTGACCAGATTGGCAAAGTTATTAAGTGTCAAGAGGATACTTGAACAATACTGTTCTCTTGGTGTCAATGGGGGGAAAAACATTGATTGAAAAGTGATTATGTCAATATCTGGGGGACAACATTTACTAGTTGTGGGACGACGTACAAGTTAATTAAGTTCTCTGTGACTTGGTTTCCCCAACTGTGCTATCCAATGCCTTTAGCAATCTACTTCTCAAGGTTATTGTGAGATCGAATGAGATAATGTACAAAAAGCATTTTGAAGGCCTTTAAGTACCATATAAATGCTAGTAATTAATATCATTTTCACCATTATCACTCCCACTGGAACCTGCTGCCTCTGTCACTATGAGCTCAGGAAACATAAAATGATGCTAGTTCTGGATCAGCCCATGTATCTGATAGCATCAAGCTGTTTTTCATAAGGTTCCAGACACTCAAGCCCCAAAGTCTTTGGCACTGTGCCTTGTCCTGTACTCAAGATTTACTCCCAGGAGAAATGAAAAGGCAAAGTGGGAAGCTCTGAATAAAATATATCCATACATAGAAATGACACTGTGGTTTCCATGGAAACTTTAAACCACTGAGTATTAATGAATATCAAGATAGGGTGCTTCCTAAATGACATCCCCTTTGAAAGAGGGGGAGGGAAGAAGGAAGACGAAAAAAATGAAACAGATTTACAAGACAGGTGGCCATGGGAATGGGAGGGTGGGAGAGGAGAATGAGAAGACCATAATAAGTCATACTCAGGTTTTATAAAAAAACAACAACAAAACCTTCCAGGAAAAATTGCTCTCATTTTAACAAACATTTCTCTGGATTCTAGATTTAAAGGAATCATAGACTCAAGGAAAGTTAGAAGGAGCCTTAGACATTACCCAAGTTCAATGTTACTGAATTCTTAATTTTTCAAATTAGGGGTTAAGAGAGACTTGTACAAATCCACAGAGGATATAATAAGCAGAAGAGTTTGGATTTTAATCTAGATCCTGACTCTAAATCAAGCACTCTTTCCATGGAATCACACTGTTGCTCAGAAACCATCTAGTCAAAATAGCACATGATTGAGAATACCCTCTATAACCCTTAGCATTATTTTGAACTTATTATTGCTCAAATTCCAATTCATCACTGTCCTTTCTAAAACATGTCACCCTGAACAAAACACAACCCTACAGATGTAGTCTGAGTAGGTCAGAGCAGAGAAATGCGATCACCTCTCTTGTTCAGAATGCTTTGGTTTCTTAAAGTGACCTAACATCTCCCGAGTTTTACAGGCTACCACACTGACTTGCTGTCTACTAAAAGCTCTAAGTCTTTTTTTTTTTTTAAGAGGAATGTTCTCTAGCCAAGCCTTCCTCATGCTGTGGCTATAAAGGTAATTTTTTGAATCCCAAATATAAGGCTTTACATTTATCCCAGTTACATCTCATCTTATTAGTGCTGTCCAACAATGGAATGGATTACCAAGGAAGGCAATGAGTTCTCCATCACTGGAGATCTTGGAAATGAGGCTAGATAATCACTTCTTAGAATGATGGGAAGGGGGTACTTAGGTGGGACAGCTGGATTAGGTAATTTCTAAGGACTTCTCCAAATAAAAAAGGTTTGATTTTTCTAGCTACAGCAGACCAACTTGATGAGGGACAGCTAGACAGCATCAAGTCTGAAGTTAAGAAGACCTGAGTTCAAATCCAGACTCAAGACACATGACCTGTGTGACCTAGGACACGTCATTTAAACCTTGTCTCAGTTTCCTGAGCTATAAAACAGAAATGATAATAATAATACTAGCAGTGATTTTCTAGTATTGTTGCAAGTATCAAATGAGAAGATATCTGTAAAGTGCTTAATCATACAATGCCCTAACATATATTAGGTTCTATATAAATGTTAGCTTTTATTACCATTAACTTCATTGGAGGGGCTGTTGTCCACATTAATGGAAAGAATTTCCATACCAATCAAACTGAAGACACCTGAAGTACTTATAAGAATAAAGGATATTTTGACAAGACCCAGAAAAAGTACTGGACGTAATCTTGCCAACAAATTCAACCTGCTGTGTGGTTCTGAAACCTCCAAAACCTTGCCTCTTCCTGCACAATGAGTCTGAACCCCTCTCAGGAAAAGAAACAAAGGACCAGAAGGGAAAAGGCAGACAGAGGGCCAAGAGACATGTACCTAGAGTCTACTGTAAACAGCTAATGCCTGACAGATTTTGAGCAACAGACTGTGCCCTTTCTACTAAGTTAGAAGGTGGAGGCCTCCACAATTCTTCAGAATGCTCTCCAGGCAGCTTCTGAACAGGAAGAGAGGCCCATGGCTGCTGAACACTCCTTTAATTCACAATAGAACTTCACATCTAACAACAGCTCTGCAGAGAAGACAGTGAGACAATTAAGCCCCATGCTAGAAAGTTTTCGCTCCCTATCCTTGAGCCAATTTCATCTAATCACCACTTTGGTGACAAGTGCCTGGTATTATTAGGGCTGGAAGATGTTCCCTGAGCCACTGGGGCTTCTTATGAAAGCTACACAAAGTGAATTGGGGGTGGCTGTCCAAATATTAATCTTGCTACTGTGGAGAATCAAAAGACTTTTCTTCCTGCAAACTACGTATATCTAAGTCATGACACTTTCAAGTTTATATTTTCCACATCTCCCAAAAAAACTCCTTCCTCATGCCTTTGCTTATGCTGTCCTATATGGGGCAGTGAGAAGAGTACTGAGTCTACAATCTCAGGATCTGGGTTCGAGTCCAGACTCTGCTAGCCATGTAGCCTTGGGCCCTCTGTTCCTCAGGGTCTCAAGTTTCTTAACCTGGAAGACTGAACCAAGTGATCTCTTAAGATCCTTTCCTGTTAAAATTCAAAAGATTACCAATTTGGAATATTTTCTCATTATCTTCCAAACTCCTCAAATGCTTCTTATCCTCTAAATCTCCACTCAGGGTCTGCCTCCTATAAGAAGCCTTTTTCCTAAATTCATATTCCACTACCTAGTACTTGAGATGCCAATATGTGAGAGTGTATATGGCTGTGTGTGCATGCACACATATGGTTAGTGAATAATATATACTATAGATACTCTATCGACTGTTTGGCAAACATAGAATTAGATAACAGGAAGAGAGGTGAAGTGAGTGAAAGAGTGTGTGTGTGTGTGTGTGTGTGTGTGTGTGTGTGTGTGTGTGTGTTTTGTATCAGATCCATGATTTCACTGAGAAAGGGGACAGCCAAAGAGGATACTCCTTTGGCTAATATAAATCAGCACCTGCTTTTTTAATTCTATACATTTGAGAGTTTCCTGAGGCACCAAGAGTTAGAGTGAGCTCTCCAAAAAGCTAAGAAGTAGGAAGTTGATCCAAGATCTTACCGAGTCCAAGATTTGCCAACCACTGCAAACCAATTGTTCCTCCTCTTTCCTTTGCCCATCCAGATAGAGTCTGTCTTCTGCTGTTCTAAAACTGTCTCTTGTCTGTCAGTCTTGCTTCTTCAATAAGATTCTCAATTTTGTGAGGCAGGGACTTAAACTTAACCTTAAACTTTGAGGATATCCCCCTTAGGGCCCAGCACAGTTTTTGAAACAAAATATTTTCAAAATGAATTTGTAGAATGAATAACAGGGAAAACTAAAAAGAGCAAAGAAAAGGAATTGTCATTTTCCTCTATCTCTCTACTGAACATAACTTCAGGATAAGGCTTTGAGGCTGACATAATAAGTTGCGATTTCTCAAGTTGGTACCCCCTACAGTAGGTGTTGGAAGGCCTACATCCCAGATACCAGTGTACAAATAATTGAACCCAAGACTATAATGACAATAAGCCTCCAATATTGGTATGTATAGTATATATTATATACCTACCATATATGTAAATACACTCTCATTTATCTGTACCTCAAGTAGTAGGTAATGGAGTATAAACTTGGGAGTGTTTGAGGACTTAGGAGAAAGGAGAGCTAAGAGGGAAGAGCTACAGGAGGCAGATTCTTAGTGGAATCTTAGAAGATAAGGAGCACTGGAAGAATTAGGAAGTAAATGAAATTTCAGGTGGGAAAAGGAAAGGGTGAGGGAGAGAAAAAGGGAAAGAGAATGTACACACACACACACATACACACACACACACACACACACACACACACACACACACACACACAGTCTTTCACTCACCTCATGAGAGTTGGTTCCATGGGCCACTCTGGTTTTGCAAACTATCAACAAGGGGAAGAAACAAAAAAGGAATGAATGAAATTATTATAAAAGGTGACTAATCTTATCAGGTGACTAAAATGACCAGATTTCCCAAGAGACATACTGTCTACTGACCAGGAGAATTTATAATGCCAGCTAACATGGCAAATATTTCTAACATCCAATGGGAGAGATACTTAGAAACTTACAATACTGTTTAAGAATTCTATATATAGAATATTAACAATAAAAACTGAGCTCCTCACAAATTACTTAATGCTACTTACTGTAGCATATGAATGCTACACTAAAAGATATCAGATCTCTGCTCCTTTTTAGAATGATCTCAGTGCCACCAATGCCATCATATTATTAATGGTTACTCCCAAGATAGCAATGTTATTCCACCTAACATGGCATCATTAGCCCAGACCAGGAGACTCCTGGCAGCACTTCTGAAAAAAGAATGAGATGCAATATGCATACTTCTGGGACCTTGCAAAGTAGATTTACATACTGAATGGGAAAGCCAGTCCATTCTTCTCCAGAAGCTGCATGGTATCTTCTCCACATAAGCTAGTGAGCTCCATGAAGGGTGGGGAACAGATCCTTTCATCTACAAGACAAAAGAAAACAGAAAAATTTAACAGGCTGATCTGGACATTTTTTTCCCTCTAAGTGGCCTTGCTTCATTTGAAAACAAATGTGATTATACTGGTTTCCTGACTTGTGCTTGGATTAGAAATTTCATTATGTCACTCATTCATTCATTTATTGTCTACTGTGTGCAAAGCACTAATAAGCAAAAGGTATGGACACAAAATTTAAGTGGTTCTTTAAAAATTGTCAAATATAAAGTCCTACCTAATTATAATGTCACCTCTTCTACTATGTCTTATCCAACAGCTAAGACATAACATAGAATTTCATTTTGCTGCTTCAAGCTTGTTATATAACCAAGATTTTGATCTCTAATGGCAGGATTATGGTAAATCCATAGCCTCTGGAAATCTTAAGGGCAAAGAATTCTCAGATCCAAAAGATTCTTGCAATTAGGTGGCACAGGGAATAAAGTATCTAGCCTGGACTCAGAAAGACTCATCTTCCTGAGTTCAAATCTGCCCTCAGACACTTATTAGCTATGTGACCTTGGGCAGGTCATTTAATCCTAATTGCCTCAATTTCCTCATAAAATGAGCTGAAGAAAATGGCAACCACTCAAGTATCTCTGCCAAGGAAATCCCAAAGGGGATCACAAAGAGTTGGGCATAACTTTAAAAGACTGACCAACACTCTCTTTACTATCTGAAGGAAATCTGATTTAAGTTGCCAGCACCTGTTTTCCTTAAAAAGGTATATTAGAAGTTCAATATGACACATCATTGAGAAACCTAGCATCTAGAAAAGACCCCTGATGTTTGCTTATCATTTTTATTTCTGGCTAGCAGTCTCAAAGTGACTTTTAAATTTTG
The DNA here is from genome assembly GCF_902635505.1 of Sarcophilus harrisii. Lineage (NCBI taxonomy): Eukaryota > Metazoa > Chordata > Mammalia > Dasyuromorphia > Dasyuridae > Sarcophilus > Sarcophilus harrisii. Next base: position 282,026,435 of record NC_045427.1, read on the forward strand.
GGATTTTTTGACAAGTGCAACATTGGCTCCAGGGAAGCTCAGAACTTCTGCCTACATTTCTGCTGCCTCTTGGCACCACTTGTAAAACTGAATGCTGAAGTTCTTCAGTTCCTTCACAGTAGATCAGACGTAGAAAGAACCTTAGAGATGATCCAGTACAGGGGTAGAGAGGCCACATTCAATTACTACCTCTTTCTGTAAGGCCAACAAGCTAAGTAAAAATAGTTTTTTATTTTAAAATAATATTTTATTGTATTTAAAAATATAAAAATTTTTGCTTAGTTCCTAGTCCAATTTACCTTAAGAAGTTAAAAGACTCATTCTTTACTTATAATTCAGTAGTATTTAAGGCTACAACTGTGGAGATAAAAAGCATTTGGGGACTTACTGTTTTTGCTGTGATTACATTTACCAAGGATAGATTACGTATCCTTCTCCTGAATTCCCTGTTTTCCTTTAAGTGCCAACTAAAATCCTATCTCCTAAGGAAAACCTTCTCAACCCTTCTTTATTCTAGTGCCTTCCCTCTATTAAAGATTTTCTATTTATCTTGTATGTAGGTTTTTGTATTTGTTTATGTATTAAGTTTCTCCCCTATTAGACTGTGAGGTCTTTTGAGGGCAGGAACTGTCTTTGGCCTCTTTTTGCATCTCCAGAGCTTAGTACAGCTCCTGGCACATAGCAAGTGCTTAATAAATGGTTATGGAAATGAACTGAATTCTCTAATTATAACATTGCCCATGGTCTTCATTGTACTCCCAAGAGTCTCACTCTTTAAGGGACACGTAAATCAAGTTTCTTCCAACCAAGACTGGTGAATTACAAAAAACTGGGAAAAAAAAAAAAACTCATGAAAAAGGAATGGGGCAAAGGAACATTCACACAAATATGAGCTGGATCCATATGCTGAGAGAAATATTTATTAGCATTCTACATTTGATAAATATAGTTGATATTTGTCATCAGAATCTCATCTGGAATAGATAAGGTATGAAAAAAAATCAGCAACAACTGAATTCAGTAATATCCTATATACTGAAGAAATTGTAGGTCAACTGGAAAGCGATTTGTCAAGAAAAAGATTTAAACTAGTATCAAAAACCATAAATAACAATAAGTATCAAATGAATATATGACTAAATGCAAAAGGCTCAGTCATAAAAAAATTTATCAGATTTGAAAAATTATTTTTCACAACTATAGTTAAAAATTCTTAAACAAGGAATAGAAATGATCACAGAAGAGAAAATAATTTCAGATGCATAAAACTAAAAAGCTTTCGTATTTAAAAAAAAGTTGATTTAACTAGAATTAGAAAACGTTCATATCAGAATAGTAGTTGAATTACATATTTTCAGGGACAGCTAGGTGGTGCAGTGGATAGAACACCAGCCCCGAAGCCAAGAGCACCGGAGTTCAAATATGGGCTCAGACACTTAACATATCCTAGCTATGTGACCCTAAGCAAGTCACTTAACACCAACTGCCTCAACAATAATAATAATAAATAATTACATATTTTCAACTCTATTTTCCAAGACATACAGAGAATTAACAAAATATATAAAACCCAGAGCCAAAGATAAATGGTCAAAAGATAGGTGTAGTTTCAAAAATATTTTTAAATTATCAATAGACAAGTAAATAATAATTCCAAATCAATAACAATAAGAAAAATGTAAAGTTTTTAATCTCACATCCAGCCTGCATGCATGTATACACACATATCACACATACATATGCAGGAAATGCTGTAGAGGAGTGTGAGAAGACAGACATAATAATATCATATTGGTGGGAACTGTGCATTAGTATAACCATTCTAGAAAACAATTTGAAATTAGATGGAAAAGACATCTGTTTATAGCCTTTGATTAAAGAATCCTACATTGGGACATAAGCCTCAATGAGTTTAGTCAGAAAAAAAACCTTTCATAAATACCAAAATGTACATAACAGTACTTTTTATGGGAGCAAAGTATAGTATATTAATATAATGGAATATTGTTATGCCTTAAGAAATAATGAATAGGACGAATTCAGAAGAATAAGTCTTGTATAAATTGATGTAGAATGAATTATCAGTACCAGGAAAACAACACATGTAGACTACAATAATGTAAATGGAAAGAACACTAATTTGAAGCCAAATATTTTGTAACTGCATTAAACAATCTTGGCTCCAAAGAACAGAGGAGTAAATGCATTTCTTTCCTTTGCTGGAGAAAAGTGGGAAAGAGAATACTTCATATGCTGTCTGTGAAGTTATTTTCACTCAATTATTTTTCTGTTAAAATGCAAAGTTCAATAGGTAAGTGCATGAGTGAAGGTGAAAAGTATACTTGGAAAGGAAAAAATATAAAAATAAAAAACAGCAACAAAAACCAAGGGGAAACAGTAGAAGAATCTTAGTTGCCAGTCTATATTACCAACATTTTCACATTGTGAAAATCTGAGTCATATATTCTATATGTTACCAATATTATCTTTGAGCAATTAGCAATTCCCTAAAGATGTTCTTGCCAGATGTCAACATTCATTATGTCAATGCATTTTTTTTTTTTTTGCTTTTTCTATAAATCAATATCACGCTGAGCTTAGTCAATGTTGCTGATGCTCACAAAAGAAGAGTCTAGAAATGTAAGGGACAGGCAAAGTCCAATGAAAAAATAGGTGGCAACCAAAAATTACTGGGCCAAAAAGGAGAGCATCTGATGTTGGGAAATTCTAGATAAAAAGTAACTTTCCCCCCCCCTTTTTTTTGACAAGAAAGGATAAGATGTGAAAAGAGGAAAACATTTCTGAGGGAGGAATTAGAAAGTCTCAGGAGAAAAAAATAAAAAGTAAGTAGCAAAACTCCAGAACTACTTTGGGGAAGAAAAGATGGAGAACAGGAAGATTTGGCAGAGAGCTAGTCTGAACAAAACCCCTCAGAAATTCTATTACTAATTGGTAAGTACTATTAAGGAAAACTACCAATATTCTAGAAACAGAGAGGGAAATACTGATTGAAAGAATCCATCTATTACTTTTGGAAAGAGATCCTGCAAGGAAAACCCCAAGGAACATTGTTGCAAAACTCCAGAACTACAATTTCAAGGAAAAAATACTGCAAGCTGCTATTTCCAAGAAAAAGATTATTTGGTCATTTTACTCTAAGGAGAAGTGAGAGATTAGGGAACTTATTCTATTTTATTCTTTTAACTCAACAGAGAATTCTCAAATGATTAGTCCAACACACTATGATAAAAAATGTGTTATGCCTGTCATCAAGGAGAACATAATTATAATAATATCTAATTTTAAAATTATAATAATAATTATAAAGTATCTCAAAAGTTCTAATCCAGTTCAAGCTTAAAACTTCACTAAGACTTTTGGGATATTGTTTGTATAATTCAAAACAGAATGACATTAGTGCTATGAAAGATATTAACAGAGAAGAGTTCTCGTCCACTCAGGAGGATCAAGAGAAATTTTAGGGAAAAGATAGTGGTCAATGGGGGACTCACTGAAGCATGTTGGTTGTGTTGGGTTTTTCTTTTTTCTTCTTTTTTGGGGGAAGAGAGGAAGGAGGGCAGGATGCCAGAAAGAATGCAATATAATCAAAAGCAAGTTCTCTTTAGAAAACTTCAATAGTATGGACAGGAAGAATCAGGAAGGAATGCCAGACGTGGAAAGATGGGAAGATGAATTAAGAATTTATAAAAAAACAATCTTGGTGAGAAACAACAAAGTTCTGAATTAGGATAGTGGCAGGAGGAATTAAGAAGAGGAGATAGCTTTTACACATACACATAGTATTTTTACACATAGTATTACACAAATAAAACAGATGAAAATTAAACGAAGACTGCGCAATAGTACTACTAGAAGTATTACTATTAATTATAACTTACATTCATATAATACATTCCTCACAACATTGTTAAGTAGATATTAAATATTATTATAATTATTATTAAATATTTATATTTTAAGAAACTCAAAAGAGGGTGCCAGGAAGGAAGCAATTAAACAAGTAGATGGTGAGGAAGCTGAGGAAGTAACAAACTTGGAAGTTAAGGCACAAGGAGAAAAGAGGTTTGAACAGAACACCACCAATGGAAAACTTATGAATATTTTATAAGAAGAGCCAAAGGAAGTCAGCCAAAGTGAAGTCATAAGAGGAAGGAAATAAGGGGTTAAAAAAAAGTCCAACTGAAGGTGGGCAAAGGCTGTATGAATGATGAAATAAGGGGCATTTTTCTCTCTCAGAAAGAAGGGAAATAGGGAGGAGAAGAAAATAGTAAAGAATGGGTAAAGGTATACAATAACATTTTGAGAAATTGGGGGGAAGAATTAAAATAGTTCATATTGGTTGGTTTCTTCCTCTATTAAAAAAGAGACAAGGTGAGAATGAGGCAGATAAGAAGATAGAGTTTATTCTTGAGTAGAAAAGGTTGCAAATAGAGTTACTACAGTACCAGTCTTCTTGGACCTCAACTCCTACTCTAAGACTCCCTCCAGATTAAACTGTCTCTCTGAAATTTGGGAAACTTAAGATTGCTTTTGGATGCTACCCTATCACAACATTCAATAACAAGGCGAAATTTCTCACAGAGTTAACAATAGATATTCTGGAAGGGCTCAACATTTGGCACTAAAATGTACTATAGAAGTCACAGCCCTCTTCTGTTTTTAGTTGCTGCTTTATAAAAAAACTAGGATTTAATTCTTCTTTCCTGGGCTTTCAAATAATGCCTAGTTCTCAGGGGTTAGATGGTTTATTTAGGGCAGGAAACATCTCTATTCCATTGGGTAATAGGATACAATGTTTTGCTATTAGACCATGTACAGGAAAAGGTGGGACTGAAACTCCAAAAGATTTTTAACTCTGACTCCATTTTAAAAGAAAAAAAATCAAAATAATCAAGAAGTAAACTTATGACTATGAGTGATACCATTTTAGATTTTTTTTTTTAACCATTTTAAAAAGATATCTGCCAGGCTTTTGTTGGGTAGTACTTAGTGTGTTGTGCCAAATTTCAAGTTGGGATATGGTATACTGGAAAGACTGATGAAGTGTTGTCATAGAGTCATTATGAACCTTGGGCTCAACTAGTGATCTTGGGCAAATTACTTAAACTTTCTGGGTCTCAATGAAAAACTTGGATTTGATAGCCTGGAAAATATTTTCCAGCTCTAAGACTATGATTCTTTTCAGAAAAAAAGTTTGGTCTTTGAGTAGCTACTACCACCAAATGCTGATGATAGATTAAATTTACACAGATCAAATGGTTATATTACTGACAGCATGAATACTCTGAAACATCCAAGTGAACCAAAAATGGTTTTCAAACGTTACATAGAAATTTTAAAACAGCCATATACTTTTATAAAACTGTTTATATGTATGAATGTATAATACGAGTTTTTATATGTTATGTTTGTATGTGTATATCAGGGATACGTATGTGTGTATGAGAGACAAGAGTCTTTATATTAACTCTTTTCTGTCCATAAAATATACTTAGATACTAGCAAGAAGACAATGTCATTTGTAACAACTTTTTTAAATGGCTATACTTAAGCCAGATAGAAGTGTTACAATATTTCAAGATTCCACAATATCTAGGTATAAGTACTTTTTTTTAAAAACAATTTGCAGATGCCAAATCTTCTTTCTCTTGTTATCCATATTGTATCCATCACTACAAATAAACATTTATCTTCTCTAGCTAGATTGTAAACTCTTCAAGAGTAGAGATTTTGTCCACCTCCAAAGAAAGAAGTGATTAAATGTCTGAATGCAGATCAACACATATTTTCTAAACTTTTTTTTTGGGGGGGGGGAGCAGGGTCTGTATTTTCTTCCACAACACAGCTAATAAAAAAAATGTTTTGCATGACTGCACATGATCTATATTAAAATGCTTTGCCTTCTCAACAAGGAGTGTGGGGAAGGAGAGAGAAAATTTGTAACTCAAATTTTATTTTATTTTTATTAAAGCTTTTTATTTACAAAACATATGCATGGGTAATTTTTCAACATTGACCCTTGCAAAGCCTTCTGTTCCAAGTTATCCCCTCCTTTCCCCCACTCCCTTCCCTAGATGGCACGTAGTCCAATACATGTTAAATATGTTAAATCCAATATATGTGTGTATATATATTTATACAGTTATCTTGCTATACAAGAAAAATTGGATCAAGAAGGAAGGGAAAAAATACTGATAAGCAAACAATAGAGCGAGCAAGAATACTATGTTGTGGTCCACACTCAGGAACTCAAAATTTAAAAAAAAATTTTTTTCTTCAAGTTATTTTTATATGTAATTGGAAAAAATTATAAATTAAAAAAGGGGTGACTTTTCACTTTTGTCTTTCTATCTCCAGTGACTTACACAGTACTTGGTCCTAACTTCTGTTTTCTGTTCTGATGGACATGCAACAAATTTTAATGAAGGAGATAACAATACACATAAAAATATGTACCGCATACATAAGAAGCAAATAAATACAAATATATGTGTATATATGTAAACATACATACATATACATACATACACACACACACATATAGTAATTAAGGAGAGAGGGCATTAGCAATTGAGGGAATCAGGAAAGGCTCTGGAAGCTCAGCTAATTGGCATATCCATGAAAAAATGATAAAACCTGAGTTATTTCTTAATGGAAAAGAAGATTTTACATAATTTCAGATATGGGGGGACAACCAATGCAAAAAAAAAAGTAAAAGATGGTGTATCATAAAGAAGGAATAATGCCCCCTTCTTTTATTTGTTTCCCTAGAGCCTATAGAGTAGGTGCTTAATCACCTGGGTGATTGTTTAATAAATGCTTCTTGGTTGAAAGCATTAGTGGATAGCATTTTTGAGTTGTTACATCTCAAAACTAGTTACAGGTAGGCTACCTTGTCAATGAAGGAGTTCTCTGAACTTAGCTAGGTTGGCTCTCATACCAAATATAACTTAGTGTTGGATCCATATTCAAAATACTTCCATCTTGGTAGCAAATCCTACTAAAGCTTGAGTTCCTCTGAAAGAGCTTCCAAGAACTCAGGGACATCCACATACCATGACTTTGGAAGTGGGCTTAAGTGAGAAAGAACATGAAAGTATATTAAAGGGGACAACTTGCTCTAAACTCCCCAAATAATAACATCTATCCAATTGCCTCAGCAAAAAGCAACACCATCAAAGAATTTACTAGGTATCTTAGTGACACAAAATAGAAGAAACATAAATATTTTACTCTGATCAGTTAATTTAGGCATCACTTTTTTTCCCTAATGGGAACCTTATTTTTTTTTTTAATTTTCCAATTTCTTTTTTTAAAAAATAGCTCTTTATTTTTCCAAATACATGCAAAGATAGTTTTCAAAATCACTTGGCAAAATTTTGTGTTCCAAGTTTTTCTCCCTGCTTCCCCCTTTCACTAGATAGCATGTAATCCAACGTAGATTAAACATACAATTCTTCTAAATGTATTTCCACATTTATCACGCTGTGCAAGAAAAATCAGATCAAAAGGGAAAAAATAAGGGGAAAAAAAAAAAAAAAGCAAGCAAACCAACAACCACCACAAAGGTAAAACATGCTACACCTGCCCCACCCTCAGCCCTTATCCCTCTGGGTGAGCGGCTTGCTCCATCACCAAACCACTGGGATATCACTCAACCAATCAATTAGCAAGAGCCATTAATTCTACCTCAGCAAAATCTCATCATTTTTTTAAGACTCATTTTGATCAGAGACAAAGATATTTAACATTTACTACCTTCTTTTTAATGAAACCTTTTGATTTTACATCACTTTCAGTCCAAATATCACTTATCCTATTTCCAAATATCCCCAATGAGCCATATTTTATAATAAAGATTTTAAAGAGAAAGGAAAAGAACAGTTGATCAAAACTAACCAACATATAAACTGTGAAGAACAATATATGCAACATTCCACACAAATGGTGACTTAAAAGGAGGCAGGGTAAAAGTACATTTTCTTTCTTCTCTAACTTTTAGGCCTACTGAGACCATCTTAATAATGATAATAATTAATATTATGACCATCTCTCTGAAATATTTCAAGTCACCTCAAAGGTCTTCTGACTTCACTGTCTCCCCTCCACTGCAAATCATTTTTCAGAGACTACCCAATATACATTTGTCCTCCCTTATGCATATATATTTGGCCTCATTATTTTGCCCAAACCCTTAAAAAGTTCCTGATTGCCTCCCTCGAGTTAAGTTCAAACTCTTTCATCTGGTGGTTTGATCACTAAAGGTAGTTTTTATTTTATTTTTCTATTTCTATCCTCATTGTTGAGCATAGCTAAGGTTCAGCTCTCTTCACTTTGTGTTAATGTACAAAAGTCCTCCCATTCTTTTCTGTAATCATCTTTTCCTATTATCTAGTATACAACTTTTTTTTTTTTCTTTTAAAGCCATTTCACAATGAAGGAACATCTTACAAAGTACATAAAAAATAAATAAATAATAAGTCTTAAAACTTCACCAGCCTGATCTGAGTTGTATGGGAAATGGACAGTCAGATCCTTTGTGAAACAGAAAATAATCAAGCTAACCCAACCTTCCCATTTACACCCTGCCTGCTACTCATCCCTCCCAGCTATTTTGCATTTTTATAATTTGAAACATTTGAGGCAGACTTTGCTTTCTTCTTGTCTAATCCTCAGTTCCCTACCTTACTTTTAGATTGAAACACTAATGAACATTAGTCAATACTACTGCTGTTCAAATAAGGAAAACCATCTATCTGCCAAACCTTTCCCACAAAGTTCCTCACTTCTTAAAAACAATATGGTTTAGACATCTTGCTTGTCCTTCTAGCTTAGTCTTAGGATCACAGTTTGCTAGGATTGATATTTCATTCATTCTCTATTTATACACTCTGGGGATACTAACAATAGGGGGGAGAAATTATTTTGTCCACTGGTCATAAAGCTAATAAATGTCAGGACTGGGATGTGAACCTAGGCATTTCTGATCTCATCCACTATCCCAGGATTGATCCCCAAAATAGTTATAATTCAATCTACAAGACTTTTGAAACAAAACAACAGTATCTGCTGATGGAAAATCATTAATGAAACCAACATGAGGCTCTAATTCTCCTTTTTTTTTTTTTTTTTTTTTTTTTTTGCTATTTCTCCTATTGAAGATACTGAAAGACACTGGATAGGGATGTCTCATTTTTTCAATAGAAAACTGAAATCAAATTTCAATCACAGTAAATCAAAAATCTGTAAACTAAGGTATATCATAAGACTGTTAGAAAAACTCATGTTTCAAGAAGTCATATGAACAGCCAAAGAATGATTATTTAAAGGCTAAAAGAACTTTAGAATTCTGAAGTTATCTAAAGCAAATTAATTTCCTCCTAGTTAAAAAGTCAGTCTGAAGTCCCTACTCTGCAGCTGGATTCAAATTCCAATTCCTCAAATTAATTACCTTTGTGATGTTAGAAAGTCACTAAACTTCTCTGGAGTTAAGTTTACTTATTATAAAAATAAGGAATTGGCATCAGATCATCAGATTGGCAGAAAAAGACAAAAACAGCGATTGTTGAAGGGACTATGGAAGGACAGGAATACTAATATACTGCTAGTGAAGTGATTCAATCACTTCAAGCAATTTGGAATTAGATCTCAAAAAATCATTAAACTATGTTAAATCCTTTGACTTAGAGCTACTAAAAGTACTAGAAATTCAAAAACATCAGAGAGAGAGAGAGAGAGAGAGAGAGAGAGAGAGAGAGAGAGAGAGAGAGAGAGAGAGAGAAAGAGAGACCGACCCATATATCCAAAAATATTTACAGCAGCACTTTTTTATTTTATAAAAGAACTGGAAACAAAATAGGTGCTAATTATGGTGAATGGCTAATTAAATCATGTTTATATGGATGTACTAGAATACTATTTTCCCATAAGAAATTATGAAAAGGACAATTCAGAGGAATTTAAAGAGATTTTTATGAATAGAAGAACTATTTCTAGAATGACCATAGCATTATAAATGAAAACAACTTGGGAAAACTTAACAATTCTAGTTAATATAATAAATAATCATAACTCCAAAAGACTGATGATAAAGCTAGTATCCTTCTAACTCCCTTGACAGAGAAATGATGGACTACACAGGTACATAATGAGATACACATTTTTCAGACACCAACCAACATAACACAAATTTGTTGTGAATTCTTTATTTGTTATTAAAAGAAGAGTTCAAAGTATAAGAAGAGGAAATTGTGAGGAGAATGAGAGATAGAAGGTAGTAAAAATGATACAAAAAAAAAATGACAACAAATACTGAAAAATATGCAGAAGAAAGCAGAAGGAAATTCAGAAGAGGATACGGAAAAACAAGGCAACGTTGATGTTACCATATTAAATTTAACAGATTTTTAAAACCAAGGTGTATATATAATAGATTCCAGGTTTCCTACATACATGTGCACATATATATGCATGCATGCATACATGTGTTGGTTGATGATTTTCTAATTCATAATAAAAATTTAATAAAATGACATTGAACTCAATGGCTGAAAATATCCCTGCCAATTCTAATCATATAATTCCATAATCTTCATATTCTCTTAAATGATATCTTTGGATCATAGCACAGCAGGATTTAGTCTGAAGACTTCTTAGAGATCTAGTTTAATCCCTCACTATACAAACACAGAAACAGAGCCATAAAGATCAGAACTGTGAGCAGGGCTTTGTTGATATCCCAAATCAAAGCAATCAAGCTTCCTGGTCTAGCAACATATAAAATGCAAGGTTTCCTTATCTCACAAAAAGCAAAATGATTAGAGCCAGTTCTGATTTCTGCCTTACAGTGTTTGCCTTACAAATACAGTATGTTCCAGGGAAGGTGGCTAGGGTATCTGATTGGTCATGATTACCTTATTAATCAGTTATGCTATAAGAGGGAATAGTATTTCATCAGCTGAGAAGACTGCAGGTGGCTCTATTCAATCCATGAACAGGTACACTCTAACATTTTGAAATCAGCCATTTTAGAAATCCAAAATGGCCCATAAGATTTTCTCATTGTTTTAAGTTTCTTGTATCCTGCTGATTAAGTTGTGCTGCAGCAGGAAAGGAAAGCTAATTGGCATATTTGTGAAAGAATGTGTTTCCTTTTCCTGCCAAACACAAAATGGTTCATTTCCAAGTTAGATGGGGGAAGAGGGAGAGAGGGGAGGGAAGAATTCTGACTAGAGATTCCACTGGGAGAGAATCAAACATTTAAGTGGATCAATTTTTAATAAAATTGGGATCAAATTTTTTAAAAGGACATGAAATATAATGTAGGAGACCACCAACAATTTTATTAAATTAATATCCTAATGTGGGAAAGATTCCTTTCTTTGTGACTCCCAACACCCCCTTAATGTAATTACCCTTTGACTCACAAATCCTGGTCCCTTTGAATTCCAATAGTAGATGTGGACCTATCCCAGCCCTACCCGGATTTGAGCCAACTTTTGGGGCTACACCCAAAAAGCCCCTCTAGCTAAATCTCCTATTATAAAAGGGCCATGCTGGGAACCCCCTCTTTGCAGAGATCCCAAACATGCTAGCCATATGAGGACCTTCTGTCCACTGGACCCTCTGTCCGGTGCCCTCCTTATCTCTACTTTCATCTATCTCCTTACTTCCAAACCCAATAATAAACTTCTTTTATCAGTCTAGCTTTCGGGCCAATAAATGCCTTTATTGGGGATTTGTGTTGCTACTAGACCTCATTTACGGCCGTATCCTTGTGCTGAATCCAGGGGGGTTGCAGTTGAGTTCCATTTGACTCCCTGTACCACAAACCTGTCAGTAGACCTCAACTAAATCCTAATTTCATTTAGGTACCCCAAATCTAGTCCTCAACAATCCCATGAACAACTGTAGTGAAAAAATACACACAGTTTGAGAGAAGATATTTCTGGCCTGATAAACCTTGCCTGGGAGTCTTCCCCATTCTTCCTGAGGACCACCTCCTCTAGAACACTGCTGTCCCACCTCCTCTGCCCCTCAGGCCAATTCTCTCAAAACAAAATAAAACCCAACTATTTTTTCCTCTTCTTACACACAACACCTTTTCTCTAAAAGATGAGGTTTTTATTTTGGTGTCTATCTCCTGCCCCGGGGCAAGACAGCTAATGAGGTTTTAAGACTTCAAAACATTGCTAGGCTGACCTAAATAAATCTATCACCCTCCTGGATCCTTAGATATCTTCCTTACTTACAGTCCCACTTTGACCTTTTAATCTAGGGATAAATGATAATATTACCATGTTTCTGGAAAGAATGGGTGAATCAATTGTTCTACCACTTTATCATCATGTCTCCTTCTTTCTTGCCCTGGTTACTATTTCCATTATCCTATAAGTGTTATGCTCCATTAGAATGCAACTTTCTTGCAGACAATTGAATACATTCATCATTCATTCATGGCACCTACAAAATACTGACCTTTGTGAAAAGTCAGGAAATCTTTAGACTAGTTCAAAAACTGAGAGAAGCTAGGAGCAAATGAGCATGGAACACCCTCCAAAAAGTGGCAACATGGGGCGAGAGTATCAAACAGACACAAATAAGTAGGAAAGAGAAAAGGATACAGGAATTTCAGATACTAAAGAAAACGTTTTTCCCTTTCTCAGTTTCTTTCTACTCCTATTCTACAAACCACAAATTTGTTGCAAGGAGTTTGTAAACAGCCATTAAGAAAAGTGGTGGGGAAAGGTAAAGCATTCAGAAAAGCTGAAAATAAGCTTATCTTCTGGATTCCTGGGATTGGCCTGTGGCATACATGAATGACTCAGCTAGCTTAAATCATGTAGATTGATCCATGGCCACAGGCAAAAGTCAAGCTAGTTATTAGCCCATGAGAAGTCATACCCCCAATTTGAGCCTCCTGAGACCCAAGTTCTGACTGTGTGTGTGTGTATGTGTGTGTGTGTGTATTTGCTATATTCTAAGCAAGAGCTTCCTGAGTGAAGAGACTTGGGGCTTGTTTTTGCCATTGTCTTTTTGACCTTGGCATTGCTGTTTTAAGTAGGGCAATTTTTATATTTTACAGGATCAGGAGTCAAAGAGCAATCTGGATGAGGTTAAAAAATGATAATTATCATAGGACTCATTTCTCTTAACAGTTTACAAATCAAATTCATTATTTAAATGCTAATAAAATAATCTTCCTAATGCATAAACCAGACTATGTCACTCTCCTGCTCAAAAACCTTCCATAATTCCCTACTGATTACAAAAAGGACTAAGATTTTAATAAGTATCTATGATGTGCCAAGTACTGTGTTGTTAGGAACTTTACAAATTACTCAATTTGATCATCACAACCCTGTGAGAGAAACTGAAATCAACTTAACATTGTTCTCAAGACCCTCTGGTTTTTTGGAAAAATTATCTACATATGGCTCTACTCACAACCCACTTTCTCCTCAACTCCTTGCAATCTGGCTTCTGTTTCCAACTAAATTAAATTAAATTAAATTAAATTTCTATCCTCTAAAATTACCAAAGACTTCCTAATTGCCAAACAGTCTATATTTTATTTCTCATCTTCCTTGAAATCTCTGAAGCCACAGACAGTACTTAAAATCCCTTCTAACTGAATGTCCTTTGTTCCTTTTGTTCAGAGACACCACAAATTAACCTTGTTTTTATCTAATTCAGGTTGCCTTTGCTGGCTTCCCAATACTTTATAATGGGGGCAGAGCGGTGCAGGGAGGGGGGACCACCAAAAAGGGAGAGAAAGAGAAATTTATCTTGCCCTAAAGTCCAGCCTTTGACATCTCCTCTTTCTCCCAGAAATGCCATTCACTACAGTTTAAACAATTAAACAAGTTAAACAAACAAAAAACAGAGAGAACTCACAATTCTAAATCGCTTCCCTAACTCCAGTAATCTACAGGACATCTCTACCTAGATATTTAACTGGTACCTGAGACTCAATGTGTTCTTAAAGACTATATAAGAAATTTTCAAACCTCTTGCTAAAATCAGGATAAATTATATCTCCAGCATAGATTTCCTTATCTACCAACCTAATCTGGCATGACCAACCCTCAGATTACCAAACTGGTTCTAAATGGTATATGTTTCTCTTTTAGATGCACATGTTAATATTCCAAAGACAGAAATCAGAATTAATAACAAGTCAATCAACCCAATTAGCATTTATTAAATACTGAGAAGCTAAAACACAAACAAAAAAAAATTCCTTTTTATAAAGAGGGCAATCTAATAAAAAAGAAAGCACACACATTACTACGTACAAACAAGATACATGAAGAATAAATTAGGAGTGGATTCAGAAAACACTAAAGTTAAGGAAGACTGGAAAGTCATCTTATAGAAAGCTTATAGAAGAAAGAAGAAAACTTGGCACCAATGAGCTATTAATCATAAATATGAGATAGGAAAAAGAAAAGAAATGTATTTCTGCTTGACATGTGTACCACTGTGATGAAGAGGAGGGTTTCTTTGTGGATAGCAAGACTTTCCAGAAATGTCTGCCAATGACATTGTTTTAGTTGCATCAAAAACCATGGAACTCTGGCACATAGTAAGCACTTAATATATCATTACTGATTGATTGATGACATGTATCTATTTGTATAACTTGGGAAATTTGCCCCTCAGTATTGTTGTCAGGGTACATGTTCTCCTTTTCCCACATCCTCCCAATATTTTATCTTTTTCCTTTTTTTGTTATTTTAGCTTTGTTATTTAGATGGATATCAGGAGTTTTTTAAATTTGCATTTCTTTAATCAATAGTGATTTAGAGCATTTTTTTTCATATGTCTATAGAAAAAGCTCATTTTTAAAAAAATTTCAAAACAGATGCATAGGTAATTTTCAACATTCACTCTTGCAAAATCTTGTGTTCCAATTTTTTTTCTCCTTCCTTTCCTCCTGCCCTCTCCCCTAGAGAGCAAGTAATCCAATATATGTTAAACATGTGCAATTCTTCTATACATAGTTCCACAATTATCATGCTGCACAACAAAAATCAGAATAAAAAGGAAAAAAAATAATAAAACAAAATGCAAGCAAACAACAAAAAGAGTGAAAATACTATGTTGTGATCCACACTCAGTCCCCACAGTCCTCTCTCTGGGAGCAGATGGTTCTTTCCATCATAAATTTATTGGAATTGGCCTGAATCATCTCATTGTTGAAAAGAGTCACGGTTCATCAGAACTGATCATCATATAATATTGATGTTGCCATCTATAATGATCTCCTGGTTCTACTCACTTCACTTAGCATCAGTTCATGTAAGTTTCTCCAGGCCTCTCTGAAAGTCATCCTGTTGGTCGTTTTCTTACAGAACAATAATATCCCATAGCAATCATGTAACTTATTCAGCCATTCTCCAACTGATGGGCTTCTACTCAGTTTCCAGTTTCTTGACATTCCTAAAAAGGGCTGCCACAAGCATTTTTGCTCACATGGGTCCCTTTTCCTCCTTTATGATCTTTTTGGGATACAGCCTCTTTGGGATAGATTCAGTGCTGGATCAAACATTATGCACAGTTTGATAGCCCTTTGGGCTTAGTTCCAAGTTGAAAAGCTCATCTTTTTAATACCAACAGTATACCAGTCTGTATATGGCAACAAGATATCAAATGTAACAATTTATCTGACAAATTAATGTTGAATACTATACAGGTGCTATTTAAAGGGCTACTATGAGTATGAACAGAATGCAAGATATAACTAAAGATAAAAGAGAAACAAAAGCACTATCAAGCAAATTTATGATAGGAGGAAAAACCATCAAAAACAAATGTATGACTGAAAAATATGGGCTGATCATGGGCAGAGGATGAGGGATGACAGGTGCAAAGCCATAGCATTCCATTGGCCTTTTCCAATTGTCAGGGTATATTGAAGGAGGAAAAGCAGAAACAAGAATTACAGGATGAAGAGATATAAATGGGCTTCAAAGGACCATCAATGATGGAAACTTTCAACTTGAAATCATAGAGTAATTTAAGTATTATAATATAGTTTTTAATATAATTTTTCTACCAATTTGATGGATAGCAGATAAACTCTCTCTTGCTGATCTACAGTCTTTTCCCATACATTTATTGAAAGTCTATAATTCCTTTATAAACTGTTCCTATTCTTTGACTCACTCTTTCAATTCACTTGGAATAGAAGCAGAAAATTAATCACAACCATACATAAAGGGAATGGCAGGAACTGAAATAAGATAACCTAGTGTCATGTCCCAGTTCTGCCTGTAAATAAGTGTCAATCTCTGAGTGTTTCTTCATCTATAAAACATGAACATAATCATACTTATGATGATCTTAGATGGTTGTTTTAAGGAAATTACTTTTTAAACTATTAAACACTAGAGAAATGTTTATCATTATTGTTACCTGTTAGGCAGCAGATAGTCACTTGGTGATTACAATGGCAGTCAACATTCAAAACAAGTTGGGCCTTCTCTACAATCTAACCTCTGAAACCTGCCCAGGGTAATGAAAGTGTAACTGGCTTGCCCAGGATAATAGTCAGTACCTATCAGAGGCAGAAACTGAACTCAGGTTTTCTTGGCTCAAAGGACTGCTCTCTAGCTGCAAAGTAGTATTAAAATAAATAAGCTCTAGAGTATGCTTCTGCTTTGCTAGGGGAATCATAGGAGTTGCATGTGGCCATAGGAATTATATGGTACAAATCTACAGCGAAACTAGGCCAAAATAGGAAAAGTCCCCACAAATAAAATAATTGAACAGGTAAAATATGCCTACTGCTGCAGTTAGTTCTGGGCTGCAGTATCAATCAAATCCAACAACAGGAGCTGCACCCTTCATTCCTATGATATACATAGCAGCACAATGACTTCGACTTGGCTACTTATATGAAGTAGGGAAAACCTTCTGGTGGGAAGTCAGAAAACAAAAATTAATGTATACATGTCAATCAGTGACTTACATTTTGGCCAATTTCCTAGGTAGAAACTCAGTGAAACACAACAGGCCTGACATCTTAGCAGGAGGTATTATGGCCTGATTAAGCAGTAGTAGCTCCTTTAATACTTCATAGAGATCTTTATTATGGCTATGTAATCCTTTGATACCTCCTAATTGACTCAGTATCCTTCCAGATCCCCCTTCTCACTATGTACCATACCTCTTCTTCCTTTTGTGATTAGACATGCCATTTCCTTTCTGTCTGATTTATTTAATGACACTTTTTAGGTTCCTGGATTCTAGAGAATTATTTTCTTTTTTGTCTGTACAACCTTGGAAATGAGAACAACCATAGACAGAACCTAAAATTTCCAAACAGAAGAACTCAGCAACTATTGCTGCTGGAGATGCTAATTAAGTGATAATTGCAGCTGTTTTTAGATTTTTCAACATCTAAACTCTCTCTTTCTTTCCCAGGACCCATAGAAAAAGCTCATTACCACTCCACAAAATTTAAAAAAAATTTTTTTAACAATGCTGGAAGTTCATTTTTTAAAAATTCATAGAATCAAAGGAACAAGAAGTGGATGGGATCTTAGAGATAATCTATCCAGTCTCAACATTTTACAAATGAGAAAAATGAGACAAAAAAAGAGGAAAACTGATTAGCCCAAGATCTCACAATAGTAAATAACAAAGATAGGATTCGAGCAGATTCCCCCTATGCTCCAAATGCAACATAACTTTCCCTTACAATTAAAATATTAACCAAGAGCTATAGAATAACATTTAAACTAATAATAACTAAGAAAAATAGTAGCTCCTTTAATACTTCATAGGGATCTTTATTATGGCTATGCAATCCTTGGATATCTCCTAATTGATTCACTATCCCTCCAGATCCCCCTTCTCACTGTCCCATAGCTTTTCTTCCTTCTGTGACCAAATACTTCAAAAAAGCTATCTACAATGGATGCTTCCACTTTCTATTTCGGTTCTAATGCTCTACAATCTAGCATATGACTTCTTCAATTAACTGAAATTACCAATAAAGGCTGGTTTTCACTTTGCAACATATATTCTATCCTACGTCACCAATGCTCTCTATGTTGTTAAACTGCCCTTTTCAACATTTATTTTTCTGGACCTCTCTGCATCCTTTGATGCTGTTGATAAACCTTCTCTCTAAATTTTCTTGCCAATATTCTATCCTGGTAGTGTCATCTCACCCCCCAACTTGTCTGTTATTGCTGCTAGGGGGCAGGGTAGGGGAAGAGGCAAGGTAGATGATTGAGGAGAAGTGGATCAAAAAAATTATTTATTTCAATATGGGAAAGTTGCCTTTCTTGGGAAGAGTTGCCTTACAGAAGAGACAGGGCCTAGTTATTTCTCCTTTGGCGCATTAGCAAAATAAATTCTTTCATCCAACAAACTTTTAACTAAGTGCCATTTATACATTATCAAAGAAAAAGTAATCAGGGATAACCCAAAAAGAAGACAGAGCTCAAATCTTCCAGACACAAACCAACTAATGTAATAACAGTGAAAATGATAGTAAAACAGTACCTTACATCTACAGAATATTTTACAATTACACTGTACTTTAATTTCTTTTGTAGTTTTTTTTTTTGGGGGGGGAGGGTGGTGGTAAGGAAATAGAATGGATTTATAGTGCCTCCTGATTCATAATTTACAAATTAAACTAAAATTTAATGCTAATAGCTAGTATTTACATAGCATATACTATGTGCTGGGTACTATACTAAACTCTTATATTCTCATGTGAACAAAAATAACAAAAAATCCTGGAAGGTAGGTTCTCTCTCTTGGATTTCCAAGGTGATAAAGAGGTAGGTTATTATCTCTATTCAATATTTGAGGCAAACAGAAGTTAAGTTTATCACACATCTAGCAAGTATTTGAGGCCATATTTGAATTCAGGTCTGCCTAATCTATCCAGCTCTTTATTCAGTACGCTGCCTAGTGCCTAATTTGGTATTTACAACTCTATAAAGAGTTTGGTGAAGGCTATTACGATAACACATGTGCAGATGAAGAAAAGCAACTGAGTGACAAACCCTAGATCATCTCACTAGCAAATCATTAAAGTGGATCTTAGCCCAGGTCTTCTGGCTCAAAATTCTGTGCTCTTTCAGTTATACCTCATGGACTGTTGTGGACATGTCGACTTTAAAGTGCTATATAAATTTCAATTATTTACACAGAAAGGGCTGGTATATGATAGAGCTGGAAGTAACTTTGTTGAAGATGATTTCAAAAGAAGAATGATACCTGGATCCTATCAACCTCTGCCTATCTATTCATCCATCTTCCATGTAAAAAAGTACTTTTTCAATCTTCAATCTTCTAATGTATGAGCTTTTCCTGAAGTTTAAAGTTTCACAATTCAAGATGAAGTTCAAAATATCAAAGCACTTAGAAAACAATTTATACTAAAGTATAAAAGACACAAGCTATTTGCTACCAACCAACAAATAATTATTGATTTCTTATTAAGGAACTAGGAGAAATTTCAAACTTTCTAGGTAACTCAAAGAATACCGAAAACAGTTTTTTTCTAGGATAGAGTTGAAAGCAAGAAAAATACTAGCTTTCTGAGATAGAGAAGGGAAGATAATAACTACCATTTATATAGAACTTACTATGTGCCAGACATTCTGCTAAGCACTTTACAAATATTATGTAATTTGATTCTTATCTTATGAGATATTATAATGCCCTTTATATAGTTAAGGAAATTGAGGCAAATGGACATTAAGGTAGTTGCCCATAATCACATAGTTAGCATGTGTCTGGGGCCAGATTTTAATTCCAATCTTCCTGACTCCAGACCTTAAACTCCAGGCATAAGACTCTATTCACTTTACCACCTAACTGCTTTAACATGAGCAATAAAGCATTGCTAGAGGTGGTCCACTTGTCAAATTCACAGTTTTGCTTAAAGCTGGCTCGGATTTTCACACTCACTCACTCACTGACTTTCTCTCTCTGTCATAGATAGATAATAGATCTCTCTCTCTTTTCCTTATGTGTGTTCAAAGAAATATGCTTAATTCACTGAGTACATCATTATTTTTTTAAATATTTGGCAAGGACAAAAAAAAAGAGTATATCAGGAAGAGAATGAAAGCTGACTGGCAAGCCACTTCCCCTAGAATCAAATTTACTTCAAATGTGAAGTAAAATGGATTATACTAGACAATGTCTAAGGTCACTTTCAACTCTCTAATACTTTAGGCTTTCTCACTTAATAATCTATTAATAGATTATTTAATACTTCTCTCTTCCTCCCTCACATCTCCATTCATTCATTTATTCATGCATGTATATATTCATATTCATTCATTCATTTATTGGATTTCAATCTATAAACTCATGAGGTTAAGGAATTTCAGAGCAAGGAAATTTCAGAGCAAAGAAACCATCAATACAGACTGCCAACTAATCTGTTACTATGTGTCAGATACAGTATTTGAACCCAGATGTTCCTTGCTCTGAAGCCAACTTTCCCCCACTAAATCTTGTTAGATATATTTGTATATATGCATGTGTACATATTCTTACAAGTATGTAAGATACTAACATTCAAGGGAGAGAGTACAATTACTCGAGGCAAATTTTTTGAAAAATTTTTAAAGCTGGATTTCCAGGGTAATAAAGGGGTTGAGGAAGAAGAGCATTGTAAGGAAAAATAGACCAGACGCAATTAAGAGTTTTCCTTTAGTACAACAGTTTGGCAGGTCAGTCTTGCTACATGAGATGAACCCTGCTGGGAAGTAATAGAAATGAAACTAGAAAAAGAGAAACTGGGAGAGTAGATGGAAAAGCTCACTATAGGTGTCAACAAGGCCATGTCTCCCCTTCCATGATCCCAATGGGTGTGTGTGTGTGGGTGTGACTGAAAGCAATTTTTACTAAGCAGATATCTATGTCTCCTTTGGGATATAGTCCAAACTCGGAAAGTCATTTCAATTTCTTAATCAAGCCTATGAATCAGTCATTTCAGCCACAAAAGTGAAAACTAAAGAGTTTCATACATGACTCCAGGAACTCATTTATGCTATGCCAAAGTTTTTTGTGCCACGAATTACAGTGAGGGGGTTTCAATGCCAAATAGCAAGCAGCCATGAGAGACTGCTATCAGGAAGTAGAGAGGAAAGGCAATGAAAGATATATTTGTTGGAAAACTAGCTTGTTGAATCTCAAAGTGAGAATTTGCTTGCTTTTGGAAAACATTTTATAGGTCTTTAACAATAGGAGGTAAATTTCCCCAACTACCTCAGCAGGAATCAAAATTAATTGAAGCTTTGTACACAAGATAGAAAGATAATCTTTGCACTGTTCCATAAACATGGAATTTTGCTAGCAAGAGAAGTTTAAAGATACATGAAATAGGTTTCTGCCTTTCCAAGTGGAAGCTTTTATTACAATACCCAAAATGACCACCGTGGTGCCTCAGGGCTCATTTGGGAATCTAGAGGAGGGAATAGTACTCATGATAGAACATTTTAAGGTTTGCAAAATTCCCTTTCTCACAACTGTGAGTTAAGTAGCACAATTATTTTTATAATCATTTTACAGAAGGACTAGTTCAGGGAATCTTTTCCTGGGTCAATCAATGAACAAAAGAGCACTAATTAGTCACCTATTATGTGTTATGGAAAATACAAAGATAAAACTGAAAAAGTCCCTGTTTTAAAGGGTTTTTATTAAAGTAGGAAGACAATAAATGACATCTCAATAAACACAGAATAAACTCAGAATAAATAAAAGGCTATCAAATGCAAAGCATTTACAAAGTACTACAAAGATAATACTTAAGCTAAATATTGAAAGAAGAGAGGAATTCTACCAGGTAAAGGTGAAGAGGGAATGCATCAAAGGCAAAGATCATACTGGGTCTCTTAATTGCCACTTCCAACAGTCTTCTCTCAATCTTCATCCTTCTTGACATCTTTGGAGCCTTTAAAGCTATTGAGACCCTATCTTCTAAAGAGACATCTCCATTCTGGGTTTCCATGAACTGTTCAGTTTTTCTACGTCAGTGGGCATACTCCAAAGTACTATCTTGTACTCTCTTCTATCCCTCTTGGTGATCAGTGCCCATGGAATCAAATATCAACTATCTGTACAATCCTGGTCCTCTCCTGACACAAGTTCAACATCACCACTAAACTGATAGAAATTTCCCAATGAATGTTTTATAGACATTTCAAACTCAAAATGTCCAAAACAGAACTCATCATCTTCCCTCCTTCTAATCTAATCTTTTTCCTAACTTCTCAACTTGTCAAGAGCATCATCATCATCTTTCAAGTCATATAGGTTTCCAATCTCATCTCTGACTCATTTCCCCTACATTTTCCAAACTCATTTTTCTTCACCTTTCACACAAACATAGTCAGTAGTCAAATGCAATTTATTTTACTTCTATAATATCCTTTATATAATTCACCCTATATCCAACCACTCACAGTCACCAATTTAATTTTGCCTGTAAAGAATCATCTCTGGACTATCCCAATGACTTGAAATTGGTTTCCCTGTCTCCAGGGAAAACAGGTCCATTCTCCACAAAGATGTCAAGGTGACCAACCTAAAGTGCAAGTCTGACCATGTCACTCTTCTGCTCAAAAAACTCTAAAGGTTAACAAAGCTTCTACAATAAAATACCAACTCCTACACACTGGTCATTTAAAACTCTTTATCATCTAAATCTATGCTATCCTGCCAAGCTCATTACACATTACTCTTCTGCATACATTTGACATTGTCAAATCAATTGGCCTGCTCTTTTCCCTATGCCTACAACTTACTCCCTATTCCCTATCTGCACATTTTCACAACACAAGCTTCTTTCAAATTCCAGCTCAAATGCTCTGCTACCATCCTGGCTTGCTGCTTTGAGTCCTCACCTGTTAACAGCCTCATCCAGACCAAAGGCTATGCTTCTTTTTATGATTAATTAATCCATTCCTCCCACTATGCCCTGAGTTTGGGCCTGATTAGCCAATCTGTCAGTGTAAATCTGTCAAAAGGCCCTTATCCAGTTGAGCCTTGACAATAGTTCACATCCATCCACCTCAGACATGTTGGAATATCTTGCCTTCTACTTTGTCCTCCTTTCCACCCCCCAGTTTCTACCTCTTACTCCAAGAATAGAAATGATATCAATACTCCATTAGTTTATAAACTCCTCTCTTTTTGTATCTTTAGAACTAAGCACAGGGTCTGGAATATTTATTTTTGTTGTTCAATTGGTTGTATTAGTGTCTAATTCTTCATAACACCTTTTGGAGTTTTAATGGCAGACACTGGAGTGGTTTGCCATTTCCTTCTTCACCTCATTATACAGACGACTAGACTAATAGATCTGCCCCTAGTCACACAACTCGTAAATATCTACAGCCATATTTGAACTTCATGACTCGATGCCAGTGCTTTATCCATCAAGTACTTAGCTGATCCATATTTATAACATCTACCATTTGTTAATTGCTAGATGCAATGCCTTTTCTCACTCCATATTCCCCTCTATCTCTCTATAGCCTTTGATAGGGTTGATCACTCTCTCCTCCTTGATAGTCTCTTCTTCTAGGTTTTGGGGACCCTACTCTCTCCTGGTTTTCCTTCTACTTTTCTGACTTTCTCTTGCTCCTTCTCTGTCTCTTTCACTGGATCCTCTTCTAAATCATGCCCTTTAACCTAGATGTCCCTCAGGGCTCTGTGGTGGATCCTTGATGGAATCCTAGTGTCAACTCAACTTGAAACAAGGTGAAAACTCAAGGGAAATGTTAGAATCCTAGTGTTAACTCAATGGAATTATTGGTTCACACCTTAGAGCAAATCCTTACAAGGTGATAAGTTGCTAATACTGATAGACAATAATGCTTGTGTTCACACCTTTAGAGAGCTCTTATAAGCAAGAAGTATTTAAGTACTCATTGGAGTTCACCCTTTTGGGAGATTTCAGGGTTTAGTATGAGATATCTGAATTCACACCTCCCTTGAAGTTCTTAGGGCTAGAGAGCACTCTGGGAGAAACCCATAATCCCACTCTCTCAGAGGAGGAGTTAACCTTTGGGAGATCATATATAGAGAGGAAGCTCTTAGAGCACTCTGGGAGGAAGCCCACAAGCCCTCTCAGAGACAAGAGAGATTCACTGAATCTTCCACCTTGGTGCTGGCTGGAGGCTAAAGAAAGCAGAGGCAGAAGCAAAGGACAAAGCTGCAAGAGCTCTTGGAACCAAGCAGAGAGATAGGCCCAATGTGGGGGACCAAAATATGGTGTTTTTGTTCTTTAAAATAATAATAATGGTTCTTTCTGGGAGCAGGTTTCTCGGAGAGGTTTTCTGGAGGCAGTCTTGGTTTTAGTTGAAAGTAAATAATCACCCAAAATCACAGCCAGCTGATAAAAGTTCAGATCTTTTATTGTGTCCTTCAATATAGCTCGGTTAGCTCAAAGGCCTATCTCTCTACTTGGTTCTAAGAACTCTTGCAGATTTGTCCTTGGCTTCTGCTTCTGCTTTCTTCAGCCTCCAGCCAGCACCAAGTTGGAAGATGCAATGAATCTCTCTTGCCTCGAAAAGAGGGCTTGTGGGCTTCCTCCCAGAGTGCTCCTCTCCAACCCCTAGGAATGTTCCCAAGTAACTCCTGAAGTTCTAAGAGCTTCCTCTATATATATAATCTCCCAAAGGTTAACTCCTCCTCTGAGAAAATGGGATTATGGGTTATCTCTCAGAGTGCTCTCTGGCCCTAAGAACTTCAAGGGAGGTGTGAATTCAGATATCTCATACTAAACCCTGAAATCTCCCAAACTTAACACGTAACTCCAGTGAGTACAGGTGTGAACACAAGCATTGTTTCTTATTTCCACTTAGTACCTTGTTTCAAGTTGAGTTGACACTAGGATTCCAACAGATCCTCTTCTCTTTTCCCTCTGTACCACTTCCTTTGGGGAACTGAGAAGCTCCCATGAATTTGATTACCATCTCTATGCTGAAAATTCTCAAATCTGCCTTTCCTTCCCCAAACTTTCCGCTGACCTCTAATTTCTAAATGTCTTTCAAACACCTTGAGTTGCATGCCCAACAGACATCTTAAAATATGCCTCCTTCTTTCTTCTGACAAGACTGTAGTGCAAATTCTCATCGCCTTATACCTGGACTAATTTAACAGCCTACTAATGGGTCTAGCTGCCTAAACTCTCCCTACTTTTAATCATCCTCTAATCAGCCATTAAAATGATTTTCCTAAAGTACAGGTCTGATCATGTTACCTCCCACCCTAGTTCAACAAACTTCACTGGCTTTCTTTCATCATCAGAATCAAATACAAAATGTCTATTTAGCATTCACAGCCATTTAACCTAAGTTCCTCCTACTTATCTTTCCATACACCTTATTCCCTGATCACGTACTCTTCAATCCAGTGACACTGGTCTCCTTGACCTTTCATGAACAAGGTACTCCATCTCTCAGCTCTTGGAATTTTCTCTAGGTGTCCCACACACCTGAATTCTCTCCCTCCTTATCTCTCCCTACTGTTTTCCCTAGATCCAAACTAAAATCCCATCTTCTAAAGGAAGCCTTTCTAAAGCCTTTCCTCTTTATCCTGTACAGAGCTTATTGGTACTTTGTTTGTTGTCTCTCCCATTAGACTGGGAATCCTTTGAGGGAAGAAACTGTCTTACTTCTTTTTGTACCTTCATAGTTTAGCATAATGCCTGGCACATAAATGCACTTATGTGCCTAATATATGTATTTAATAAATGTAAATTAGTTGACTATCTATATAGTACCAAAGGACAAATACAAGACCAAATAAATAAATGACAAACTTCCTAGAATCCATCAAGTCTATATGACTCTAAAGCCCATGAAATTAAAGACAAGCATCAGCACTGATAAGTCTTACAAACAAATGTATAAAATAATCTATTAAATTTAGAAGGACAGGCAATACATTAGACTGGGGATTATCATGCTAAGAATGTATTTAAAAAAAAAAAAAAGCCCAGGAATAAGATGAGTGTCAATTCATAGAATCTCAAAGATGGAAGAGACCCAAGGGGCCAATTACTCTGATACATATCTGAATAAGAGACCTGACAATTATTCTTCCTTTATTTAAAGACCTACAGTAAGGGGAACACACCAACTTTGAAGTAATCCATCTTTCTGCCCAGGAATTTTTCCTAACATCAAATCTAAAACTAACTACTTATATATACCATTATTCTTATTTCTCCCCTCTGAGTCTGAGGAGAATAAATTTACTCCTACTTCCCCCAAATGGTTATTTAAATATTTTCCCCTTAAGTGCTTTCAGTTGGTCTTCTTGTGCCATAAACTCAAAGCTCTTCAGTTAGCAATAAAGTAGAGAAAAGCTATGTTGGTTGAGATGGGATGTAGGCTTTTTTCATTGTCTCTTTACTTTTCTCCTGGCCTGACTCCAGGTCTCTGATTTTGTCCCTACCCACAATTACCCTAATCATAGACCATTTTTTAAATAGAGAGTTCAAATGTTGCACCTTTCTGGAAGCTTTCTTTGTTCCTTCCGCCTCCTTCAGTCTTCTCATGCTCAGATCTCAGAACTTCCTTCCTGATACAAGGCCTTGCCTAGAATAAATTTTCAATTCATACTGAACAAGGTCAGCCCTATTAAAAAAAAAGGGTTCTCTATTATATCTATAGAACTTGTATTGGTTAGAATGAATTGATAGCTAAGCATGAATAATTCATTCAACCTATTCATTTCTGGCTCTCAAAGCTTAACCAAACACAGCATATTTCCAGACACAGAGATAAATCTCCTCTGATTTTTTCTTCCATTTGGGTGCTCCTTCAAAATGTGATTTAATGTGATGGGTAAACCAAAACTTCACAGATTAACCACAGGAAGGATATTTGGGAGGTAAACAATGGGGAGGTATAGGGATTTCCTAGCACTATTTGTATTATCACTCAGGTGATAATAACACTTTTGAGAGCCTGAACTCTAATTTACAATGACTGATTAAAACTTTTTTTTTTTTTTTAAACCCACCAGGTAAGGAGTTGCTATTCTTACCTATAATGTTCGGGCTAGTTCTCTGGAGGGCCTCAGGATGGTCAAAATCAGGATCAATCAAAGTCATTAGTCTTTAGGAGGAGAAATGAAGGAGGTAGGCAGGCTGCCACATGGCTTGTCAAAGATGGATCCTGGAACTCTGGAGTCTAGAGCCTGAAATCTCTTTCCTGATCATCCTGCAGCAGAGAGACTCTGACCTCTCTCTCCCTCACCCCTCCAGTCCTTGCCTATGATTACCTCACCACCACACATTCAGCAAGCACTAATAGTGAGAAGAGCCATCATATCACCACCTCATCTAAATATATGTATATAGAACCATTATCTTACATGGAGTGGATAATTAGTCTTAAGTACTCTGCTATCAAAGATTCAAGTACACTTTTACAGAGTTTCAGCCTTCTAGACTTACCAAAGAATAATGGCACAAAGAAAGATCATGAGAGTTTATGGCCTGCTGGGAAAATAGATTCTATTAAATTTCACAAACTTCTGTTAAGTACTTCTAAGGTAGCACAATGGATAGGAAGTTGGGCCTGTGTCAGGATGAACTAAATTCAAGTCCCACATCACACTTTTACTAAAAGTATTTGACTGGCAGTCACAAAGGTTTCTTTGCTTCAGTTTCCTCAAGCATAAAATGGGGGTAATAATAACATTTATCTTGTAGAGTTTCTATAAGGATGAAGTGAGATAATATTTGTAAATATTATCAAAATAGGCACAAAATAAGTCTACTTATATGAGGAGGAAGAGGAGAAAGAAGGCAGTGATAGCAAAAGGCACTGGGGAAACAATGACAAAAATGAGAAAGTCTAGCCCTCAAGGAGCTTAAATTCTTTATCACTTCTTTAGACTCATTCCTTCTTTTTTGTACTACAAGAAAATTACAATCTCCAATTATCTTCCAACACTATTCATACATTGTATTCATAAAAAGAAACTTGCAAAAGCCTACTTCTGATTCTATCATTTTATTTCAACTTTTTAATGGCTCCCATTCCCTACCAAATCATCACCTCTTTAAACTGGTAATGAAAATGCTTCCCCCAACTTACTTTCCAGACTTATCTCATATCCCCAATTCTCTCAAGGCTTTGCATTGGAGTCAAACTGAACCACTTGTCACACATTCCTTGAATGTATGCCATGCTTTTCTTTCTATCTGCACCTTTGCTATCACCACCTGGAAATATCTTCCACTCTAATATCAGCTTGTTGACATCACCATCTTTCAAAAAGTTGGTTCAAATTCTGACCTCCTTCCTGATACCTCCAATGGGAAATGAAAACAAACACAAAAAGTCAGAAAGAAGCAGGAAAAACGGAATAGAATAATGTCCTCAGTTGGAGAGGACAGTCTGGAAACCAGGACTATCCAGGTTCAAGCTAGTGTCTGCAACCTAAGAGCGTTGTGACCCTTACTTAGCAAAACACTCTAAGAAGATAGAGATGAAGTAGAATCCAATCCTAGAAATATTGAGGAATTCCTCATAACCCGCAATCATTCCTCCTATCCTTGGTCCTTGCAGAGCAGTCTGAAATTATGCTCAAAGAATTATTAAATTGCCTACATCCTTTTGACACAGCAATACCATTACTAGATCTATTTCCAAAGATGATTAGAGCAAAAGAGAAAGAACTTATATATTCTAAAATATTTATTGTCTCTCTTTGTGATGGCAAAAAACTGGAAACTATAGGGAAAACCATCAATTGGGGAATGGCTGAATAAATTGTGGCAAATTATCATGACACAAACTTACTTTGAAGGAATACTATTGGCAATGTTTTCTCTGTAAGTTAATTTTATCAGAATACTTGGTGCTAGAGACAGGAGATCTCAAATCAATCATTTTAGAAAAACTTGGATAAACTTGCATGAAATAATGAAAAGCAAAATGGACAAGAGAATAACAGCAATATTGTTTTAAGAACAATTTTTGAGTCATTTTGAATATTATAAACACCCACTTTAACTACAAAGGACCTATGAAGGAAAAAACTAGCTGTATCTAAGAAAAAAAAAGATAAACAGAAGTGTATATATAGAATGATTTTACATTATGTATACATAACTGGAGTAGACAGTATCTGTCTTTCTCTCAAACATTACCATCAGTAAAAAAACAAAAAACAACAACAACAAAACACCACCCTAACCCTACTTTACTTACTATTTTAAGTAGTAAGGCTACTTTTTTTTTCCACCTTATTTACAAGATCAAGTAATGGGGAAAGGATATCAGATAATTTTGGACACAATATCTGAACCTTAGGGTTCCATAGGAACAGATAAAATCAAGTTTGTTCCAGGGGGAATGTTTTCCTCTGAAGTTAATCTTATCAGTATACCTAGGTGGAGCTAGTCTCTTGTCAATCATTTTAAAATATTGTAATGGGATAAAATGTCTCTTAATAGAAATGTTCTATTGTTGGATAAAAGAAAGATCAAGGTCTGTCTTTAATTTACAAAACCCTACAGCTTTATTTAACTTCTATAGTAATTATTTTTGTTCTTGGAGATATTTTCCCCAATTCACTGCATATAGGTTTTATTCATTTCCTTTCATATAAGCCTTTAGGCACAAATAACACTGGACTTTAAAAATTAGAATGTCCAGATTTGAATCTTGATTCTGCCATGACTCATTTTGGGAGCCTGGTTAAGTCACACCACATTCTCCTATCCTCAGTTTCCTCATTCCAAAAGAATGTGGTTGATCTTAAAGACAGCACTATTCCAGAGTGTTACCGTGAAGCTTACTTAGGTTAATGTCAAAATAAATGGTAAGATGAAATGAACTATTGTTCTTTCATCCTCAGCTTTTTCTCCAACAGGACATCAAAATTTTTCTTTTAAGTGTTCAGCAAACTTTTGCTCAAGTGGATAAAATAAATGCTTTTTGTAAAAGTTTCAAGATGCCAGCTCACATTTTACAGTATATGAAAAACAAATTTCAGGACAATTTCATTATCATTCAAATATTTCTCCCTGTTCCTGACAGAAGACATATAACTGTGAAATACTGATTCTACAGTAAAAAAGAGAAAAGAAAATAGAATTGGTAAAATTTAGCAGCTCGATTGAATGTGGAGCTCAGTAAGGGAAAAAGAAAAGTCAAGGATGATTCCTAGTTAAGAAACTGGGTGACTAAAAGAATAGGGATATCATCAACAAAAAATAAGAAAGCTTAAGGTTTAGAAACAAAGATAGTAACTTCCATTTTAGAAATGTTGAATTCAAAATACAAAAGATTCAGCAGGTGGGAAATGTTCTATAGGCAATTAGGGATAAGGGACTTAAATTCAAAAAATTTATTAAGACTAGGTATGGTTTTGGCGGATAGATGGTACAGTGGATAAGAGTACTGGCCTGGAGGCAGGAAAACTCATCATCCGGAATTCAAATCTGACCACATCTCGCTATTGAAGAGTCATGTCCATCAGAATTATCAATTTTATTTTCACAACAATTATCATGTCGGGCTCCATTTCCTTCCAGGGACATAGCCTTATGTTCTGACCTTAACCCTTATCACCTCTTGCCTGAAAACATAATTTTAATTTCAGAGATTTAGAACAGGAGGGATCTTATCTAATCTAATGTAACCCTTCATTTTTTAGAGTAATTGAGGACAGGAAATATTAAATAATTTGCTCAAGCTCAACAGCTGGTAAGTGTCTATGGTAGGGCATGAACACATGTTTTAATGACTGATTCCAAATACAGCATTTTATTTATTACACCATAAATAGCCTCCCTACTCCCAGTATGTTCCCTTTCCAAAACATCTATCATACTGCTATACACATATCTACTACAAAGCACTCATCTATCCATGACACTCTTGTGCTCACAAACCTCCCAGAGGTCCCAAGTATCTTTAGCATAAAACGTAAATTATTCAGATAGCATTTAAGGTACTTCAAAATGTCTTCCACTTATCTTTCTAAACTTATTTTATGTAATTTCTCTTAACATGACATGTTGTAATCAAACCGCCCTGGACTACCCGTTGTTCCCAAAGCTTAAAACTTTTTATCTTTCCTCTCACTGAATTTCCAAAAGTCATCTCCCAAACCATCAAAATCTTTCCCTTTTCACCCCTCATTCTGAAAATCCTTATGTTCCTTCAAGACAACTTAAGTGCCACCTAATCTTGGAAACCTTCTGAAATTCTCTCAATGGCTAAAGTGGAAGGGGAAGAGAAGGAAACAAGCATTTATTAAGCCCCAACACATACCAAGCATTGTGCTAAATGCTTTCAATATATTATCTCATTTGATCCTCCATAACTAGTATGTATGTAATTATGATCCTCATCTCACAAGTAAGGAAACTGAGGTAAACAAAAGTGAAGTGACTTGCACAGTCATACAGCAAGTTAAGTGTCTGAGGCTGGATTTGAACTGAATTATTCCTGACTCTAGGCCCAGTCGAACACCCATTAACAACCAAACATTGTCATCTTTAAAGTATCTTATTTTTTTTTTTAAGTATGAACCTGTTGTACCTCCACAGTTGAGCATGGGTTCCTAATTCTGATTCCTTGTTATGCCCAGAAACTGGTACAGTGCTTGGTATGTACAATCTGGCATATATGTCTCAGAGGCTGAACTGAACACACCACTGCTAGCCTTTTACAGCTAAACTGGGCAGATCACGGCCACTCTTCTCCCAGAATACAAGTCCTTTGGGCTTTGTGTGTCTCCTCAGAACACAAAATAAAACACAAATGTTAGATGGGGGCACAGGGAGTATTTTGGTGTTGGGAGGGGAGAGCAATACAAAACAGAGTTTCTCTCTGGCTTGCCCTTTGATGTCTGCCAAATTTAAGAACAAAAGAAAAGCAAAGCTCTGAATTTCAATCTAAGCCCAGCTGCTAGCATAGGGAGGACTTTTGTTACTAGGCTTTGTAATGCTTCTCACACACTAATGCTATAAACCCCACAAAAATCACCCTCATATCCCTTGGCTCCAGTTTTTTTTCCTTTTAACTAATCTCTTAGTGATCAAAGTCTTGCCTTTCCAAACTCCATTACCTTGATTCAAATCAAATATGTCAGGACTCTAGAACAATGGGAGCCACATGCATCTTCTTTCTATCCACAGCCTCTAATAGCTCCCCAATACCCTGCCCCCCACCCAAAAAACCTTCACACTATCTCAATTCTAATAAATGAGCTTATTTTGTAATTTCAACTACCATGTATCACCCACTTGGGACTTCAAAGCTAAACCCAGTTATAGCCCAATGGTATATATTCTGGGATGAGGTCAAACATTATCCCAACCCAGAAAAATTCCTAGATCTCATGTGTATCCTGAAAACATAATTCTCACCTCAGTCAGCTGATGAGAGTTCTGTACAGGAAAAAATAACAATGGTGTTAATCAGCCCTGAGTTTTGCAGGTCACACAACTGTTGAATCATATCCAGGCTTAGAAAGACTGAGTCTAAGGGGTGCAAAGCCCTACTCCCTACCAGAATTCTTTTTTTTTGATTCTCTCATTTAGAATCATGGTTTTCCTCAATAGGGAAAGCACATATCACACCTCCATTAAATTAGTATTGCTGTCAGAAACCTGCTAGCTCAAGTTAAAGTGACCTTCCATATCAAGTGTCTCTGAGGTATCACTTGGGTTACCTTCCAATGAATTCTGTTTGGTGGGAGACGGTTGTCTTGCCAACATGAACAAGGAAAAAAAAGCTACAGAAGAAATTATGCCTCATAGGGATAATCCCACCTGACACTGTTAATTAACACTAAATTAACAAAATGTTATATGTTAATGTGACAGAGAACTGTTAGTTCCAGAGGAAGAATTTTCTAGAGGACCACAGATAAACACAGAATGACAAATTCAGATTTGAAGGGATTTAGTCCAATTCCTTCCTTTTATATAAAAGAAAAAAAGAAATTCAGAGGCTTTTCTTCTGTACTTAAATTTGTAAGGAACTCACCTCAGGTTACAGAGATAGTAACATACCAAACCAGAATTCAGAGGGCCCTAGTGCTCAAGCTGGAAGGGAACTGAGATTATCTATTCTTTAGTTTGACAATTAAGGAAGTAGATGCTCAGAGGAGTCAAAGGACAGTGACAGTGAATGGCCCTAGGTCACACAGTAAGTGGCTGGGCTAGAATTTAAACCTAGATCCTTTAACTCCAAGTCAGAGTTTGGCTTAAGGTTTGGAGTACTTAGGTACAAGACAAGGAACACAGAATCAGAAGAAAGACAGTTTAATTGAGCAAAAACATAATAAAGAAGGGCAATCAGAAACAATGGAAGCTCAGGTCTTTTGGGAAAGGGGCCTGAAAATCAGTCAAGTATGATGGGGCTTTACAGGATTCCTACCTAGCCCAAGGAAAGAACACCTGGAGGATCCTGAGGAGGTACTGGTTAGAAATAACATTTTGTTGGTTTTAAAAGGAATTTTGAAGATAAGGGAGTTCCTTTTTTCCACACCATACTGTAGTAGAGTAAGAATTCCTTTCTTGTATAGTTAGAACTACATGATCACCAAGGTTCTTTGCAACTCTCAGTGTGATTCTATAATTCATCTAGTCAGAAAAATCACAGAATCAGAGATGGAAGGAACTTCAGAAATTTTCTGATTTAACCTGAATGAGAAATCCTTCCACAAAATTTCTGAAAAGTTCTTATCTGGCCTAGACTGAATTAAATAATGGCAGAGATATTCCACACTCTACTATTTACTGGTGAGCTCTAATTTTAGAAAGGTTTTCCTTTCATCAAGCCTAGATCTGAGATTACCAACAGCAAACCAACAATCATATATACAAGAAATATTTATAGCAACTCTTTTCTAAATGCCAAGAACTTGAAGCTAAGGGGGTTTCCACCTTATGGAGAACAGCTAAGCAAACTGGTATATGAATATAATGGGAAATGAGAAATTATAAAATTAATCATTTCAGATGAAACATATATATCTCTATGAACTGATGCAGAGTAAAGTGAGCAGAACTAGCTAAACTATTTAAACTGAACACAGAAGGACTTGACAGACGAATGGCTACAGATGGCAAAGAAGGCTGATAGAAAGATGAAGAATAATTCAAGTAGTAAGCCTGGATGATGTTAACCTCAACAAAAAGAGGAAAGCTAGGAAGAGGAAAGGCTTTGATCAGAAAAAAGAAAAAAGCTATTTTTTGTGGACATGCTTATGTGAGACAGGTGCTAGACCCCCTTTCCCAAATTAACTAATGAGAGACATCTTCAGAATTTATTTAGTCCCTGCAGGGAGAGGCCCAAGCACATCTGTGCATGTCGACTTGACAAGCTGAAAGCAGAACACTCCACCTGGTTGAACAGCAAAAGACCTGAATGGGATTGATTGGATGAAGTATTTCTCAGTAGTAAGTCCCATGATCCCTGTTCCCAGAACTTGGGGAGGAGGGGGAGAGGAGAAGGAGGAGAGTCATATGATCTCTGAAGGAACGAACTTTGAACCCTGGGATACAGGAAATTAGTGAAATTGCAGGAAGTGATGTGACCTGTGGGAGGCAGCCAACATTGGTGATCACTGGCAAAGGATGATTCCATCCATTCTAATTCCCCTTCCCCCATTAACCACGGTACAATCACTTTTTTTTTTTTTTTTAAATAAACAAACTGCAGCTCCTTGCTGGTTGAAACATTAATTGCTTATACTGTTTAAAGGAACAGCTAGCATTTATATGGTGTTAATAACTGAATGTTTTGTTTTATTTTTCAAGTCTACAGCTGCTCTAAGAGGTTTGTTGGAACCCTAAGTTTTCTGAAAGCGATTTATTTCTACTAAGGTAGCCCATCTGTCTTCAGCAAATTATTTAATGCTTATCTAAATGCATAATCATCTCTTTAAGGAATATAATAACAAAAAAAATAGAACAGAATTTTAATCTGATCTGATAATTTGATAGTTATTTCCAAAAGTTTAAGATTTTTTTTAAGAATGAAGAGATTATTAATGTTAAATTTGAAGGGTTATTTTATGTGGAAATAGAATATTCTGTAAGTTTTAATTGATTGTATTGAGTCATCTTAAAATTGTACCATTAAAAGGACTCTGAGAATAATAGTTTTTGCCTTTGCCCCTTTGAGAATGTTTCTGTTACGGACAATATGCAGTTTAGAATTTTTCCATGTATTGGGTATTTTAAAAGCAAAACGATCTGTGTAAGGTTGAACTTGAAACCATCTACTTAGATATAAAGGTAAGCTGTGAACTTTCTAGGATAAATCTTACTGTGATCCTTAAGAACTAGATTCATCTGAAGCTTTGATTAATGATAATTACTGTAGGAGATAAAATTTCTTGGGATTGCAGCTGATTTTTGGCAGTTTAAATTCAGGTATGACTGTTTGATTATCAAACCAGTGATCCACCATCTGAAAGGAAAATGCCATAAGCTTTCAGAAGTTGTTACAGGTGGAAGTTAGTATCTGAGAACAACGATTTTGGCCTCTGCTGAAGGTAGGATCCTTCTGACTCGCTTTCCCAGTGGCATTCCTTTGAATGAGAACCCACCGGAGTATTCCCGAGGCTGGTGGAGTTGTTAAAAATTAGGACAGTTAGTTACCTGAAGTAAAACTACTTTAAGGAAATCATGTCCCTAATTTTTTCTCTTATAGCAAATGTCTGTAATCAGAGCAAGTGGTCAGTGTTAGATATAAAACATAATACAAGTATATAGATATTTTAATTTGCAGCCCAGCCTTGAAGGATTTTCTGGTTGTTAAAACTTAACTCTTGTTTCTGGGGCTAGAGTTCTTTACCTAAAGGCCTACTTCACCCTAGTATTTGGGGCCACTCCCACTTTCCCTTTTATTTACTTAGAGGAAGCATCTTGGGAGTCCCTGATTAGGCTAAGGTTTTTTTTAGGATCCTAAAAGTTAAAACTAATCTGCCTAGAGCCTTTATACTGTATGTTGGTAGAAGGCAAGACTAGATCCTTGGGGTCTCTGGAACCCCAATCCTAGACCCCTCGCTTACTTATCAAAGATCTATATTGACTTCAAATGTGTTTCAAATGTTTTGAATGACCATGGGGGCTATATGGGAAGAAAGGGAATTTTTGACACCCAAACAATTCCTCATTAAATATTCAGAGAAAACAATTACTGTCAGCTATCCATGGACTTAGAGAGGTTTCTGTTGTTTCTTAAATGAAGGGGAATTCACTCCAGGTGAAGGGAAGCAGGCTTACAGATCAGCTGCACAAGTTGCTGATTGTTTGCCCCTGACCATGGCAACTTAATTCCCCCTGACTCCTGCATCCCCTCATATAGCTCCCAGGCAAGTAAATTCCGAAAAGGGCCTGCACATGTACCCTTTGCAATGGCTTCAAACTGCTTTCAGTTTTGTTAACACCTGTAGTAACTGGGTACAAGTCTTCCCTTGCAAGGCTCTAGGGTTTTTGTGGGAGAAATCATACTCACTGAAGGGACATGTTTTACTCATTGCACCTACTCTTTTGAGGAAACAAAAGCAAGAATTTGGGGGAAACATTCTTTGGTATCTATCCTAGGAAAGCTATTTGGACGATAGGCATTTGTGATAGCCTCATCTCCTCCCCAGCTTTCTTCTGGGTGGGTTACCTGGTTACTGTCCCTAGTAATCTCTATTAACTCTACTTTTGTTTATTCTTTCTCTTTTGCTCATATTTAACCCTTGTAATTTTAATATACTTGTGAGGGTTGCTTCTTCCAGACTCTGAGTCATGAAATTCCAACAACTTGGTCAGCCTGAAATCACCTGAGATCCCATTCTGACATTCAGCACTGGATGCTTCTGACCTTGCCTACAGATCACTCATCTCCCGTCTTCAGTCTAGGCTCCATTAGATAGGGCCAGCTATACACCCCTTGTCAGTCTGAATGAAGCAGTTCCAGAAGATGAGACTTTCAGCTCTTTGTTTCAAATGCTTGAGGTGGAAATGATGTAACAATGAATCTGAGGACGCTGGGCCTCCACAGTGCTGGAGTTCTATGGCTGCCAGATGCCAATCTGTTGGTCAGTGATAACAAGGTTTCCAAGACAGGTAGTGGGAAGGGTAGAAACAGGGTCTGATTCCTGCTCATTGTTTTAAGCAGCAACATCCTGTCACCTGCTTGCTTATGCACTTAATCATCAGAGTAGGTCAAGTTTTAGCCAAGTTCAGGAGTAGCTAAAGTGGTTCCTGAAAGCTTCCACTGATGTGTTGGTTCTAAATGGTAGAGGGCGGATTACAGTTAGTACTGAAGAAAGCAACCAGCCTGAAGACTCAAGTCACAAAGATGTATATATTGGGGTGAGAAATCTTCAAACGGATGAAAAAAAGAACCGGAATGGGGCTGATTGGATTTCTCATGATCCCTGTGTTCCCAGGGCTAGGATCTTGGAAGGGGGTGGAGTGGGGGGTGGGGGTGGTCATATGATCTCTGAAAGGATGAACCTTGAACCTGGGATACAGGAAGTTAATGAAGTTGCAGAAAGTGACAGGAAGTGATGTAACCTGTGGGAAGCAGCCAACATTGGTTATCATTGGTCAAGGATGGTTCGTTCCGTCCTTTTAGTCAATCCAATGAGAAGGCTCAGATCTTTTGCTTTTAAGTCCTGGACAAGGCCCAAGCTGGCCAGGTTCCAAGAGCACATGGTGGAGTTGGAATGACTCCCAGGTATGTCTAGGCCTCTCCCTCTTTTTGGATCTGAAGATGTCTCTGATTAGTTAATTTGGGAAAGGGGGGATCTTGCATCAATCCTACAGAGACCCAAGTTTCACTGGATAGACTAAAAAGGAAGTAACATTATTGATCAGTGGTCACCAATGTTATCTGCTTCCCATGGGTCACATCACTTTCTGTAACTTCCTGCAACCTGGGACCCAAGGCCTCATCAAGGCTCTAAAGACCTGTGGGAATAGAGATTACGAGACTTGGGCCTTGTCTCAACAGACTTCATGAGAAAACTTCACCCAGTCAGTCCCATTCATGGTGAACTTACTATACCTACAAGCCACATATTTATAGATACTACAAAGAGAATTGGTGATACAATAAAGGAGTACATGAGACATATTCATTATAGTAATAGGCAGACCCATGAGAAATGATGAGTTCACCAAGATTAGAGAAGGAAAAGAAAAAAGGACCCAGGAAAGAATTCTAGAGGATCATCAGTTTTAAAGGATATGACATGGATAATAATCCAGAAAAGGAGAAGGAAAAGCCACCAAACAAATACAAAGAGGTACCACAAAAGAGAAGGTGAGAAAGGTCAATAAAAGCTGCAAAATGGTTATGAAAAGAAAAAAAAAGACAGAAGGGGTCTTTGAAAGTTTGCAATTAAGAAAACACTGTTAGCAACACTCATAAAATCCATCTGATACTGGTTAAAAAAAAATAAAGGTAATAAAAAGAAATATGAGATTATCAGAAACCATGGAACTCAGTGACCCAGTATTTAATGATGATGAGAATTAGCATTTATATATAGTGCTTTAAGGTTTGAAAAGCACTTTATAAATATCTCATTATTTTCATAGCAACCCTGAGAAGCAGATGCTGCTGTGAAACCCATTTTACAGTCAAGGAAACTGAGGAAGACAAAGAGTTAAAGTGATTTGTCCAAAGTCATACAGCTAGCAAGTGTCTAATTATTTGAAGTCATATCTTCCTGACTTCACATCTAGTTTATCCAGAGCCACCTGGCTGCCTTTAAAAAAAATAATAGCTAGTATTTATATATTTTAAAGTCTACAAGGTACTTTATATTACCTCACAACTCTGTGAGATGAATGAATTGTTACTTCCATTCACATTTCGCAGATGAATAAACTGAAATTGAAGGGAAATGTGGCTTAATGCCACTTATGATGGCAATGCCCATAAGTGTCCAAGGCAGATGTTAAACTACAGTCTTCCTGACTTCAAGTCCAGTACACTGTGGCACCTATCAGCCTACAAACTAAACAACTTTTAGTAACCAGATTTTCAGAGGAAAAGTTAATGACTATTCCAGTTGGGGTAGCCTTTGTGCCCCATAAATAATAATAAGCACAGTTGATCTTTTGATAGTAACTGACACGCACACAGAGTTTTATATGTTACCTCATTTGAGCCTCACAACAGAAAGGGACAGATTGGAGTTTTTATCTTTCATTTCATGGATGTGGAAACTAAGACTTAGACCAGAGAAGTGACTTATCCGTAGCCCTTGGGCTTGTTAAATAGCAAAGGCAGAAGTAAAATCCTTGTCTCCTAACTTCTAGTTTCCTTAACAGTATACCTACACTATTTAACATATATTTTAACTTATTTAACATATATTGGTCTACCTGCCATCTGGGGGAGGGGAGACATAAGGAGGGGAAAAATTGGAACAAAAGGTTTTGTAATTGTTAATGCTGAAAAATTACCTATGCATATATCTTATAAATAAAAAGCTATTAAAAAAAAAAAAAACAGTATACCTACACTACTTTCCAACCTGAAAATTGGGCCCCCAACCCCACTCCAAGATCCTACCACCTTCCTCCTAGGAGGCTACAACAGAACACTCTTCTAAATGGCAACATGACAATAACAAGACATGAGAACATAGGAAAGATAAGTCATATTTCAAAAAAAAAAGCAAGACAAGTCGCTTCTAGTCACTTGAGAACACCATGTTCAGTATCTGGCTCTATTTCAAAGTGGCTAGACAAACTCCCTCTCTATTGTTTCATATGCTTGCTGCTGTCCACAAAAAAATAAAAAATAAAAAAAAACAAGAAATAACCATTCCCCTCATTAGAGGACCATTAAAAACAAAACATGCAGCCAAGCTAAAATACTGTAATTTTTTTCTTATCTCCACACTCCCTTGGTACCCAGCATAAGATCTATCACAGAAAAAGCATTCAATAACCTTTGTATATACCATTATGGTAAATAAGACTGGGAAACAACATGATACAAAACATAGGGTCTGAAGTCAGAAAGATCTGAATTCAAACCAGCAAACACTAGCTGTGTTTCCTGGGTAATGTTTGCTCAGTTTCTTCAACTGCAAAATAAGTATAACAACAGCATCTACTTGGAAGGCTTGTTGTGAGGATGAAATGAGATGATATTTATTAAAGCACTTGGCACAATGCCTAATGTTTAGAAGATACTATTTAAATACTTATTCTATCTTGAAGAATCCCTGAATCACTAGCACTGTTGAATGATTGTCCATCTTTAAATAGGTGGGTTAAAAAATCTCCTTTGGAAGAGAAAAAAGCTCTACACTGAAAAGATTATAGCTTTCCCCTCATATTTGGAAGAGAAAAAAGCTTTACACTGAAGAGATTACAGCTTTTCCCTCATATTACATGCTAGTTGTATTATTTTACTAGTCTATAAGCTCCATGAAGGCAGACACCATGTTTTATATAGTTTATAAAACTCTCTTTGTAGAGAAAAACTTTTCTCTACAAAGTAGTTCTTATTTTATAGGGAAATGGCAAATACAGCTGGGCCTGAAGCCAAAAAATAAACAGGTAGTTTTATCACTAATGACAGACTTGACAATGGATGAAGTGGTGGACTCAGAATCAGTAACAAAAGGTTCAAATCCCATCTCAAACACTCAATATGTGAAATGAACAAATCATAGAACCCATCTCATTCTCGGACTCCCCATCAATAAAAGGAGGATGATACTAGTATTATTACCCTCAAGTGTAAAGGGCTGAAACTCTTGAGTTGATGCACTGAATCAGACAACCGAGCACTTAAGGCTAATTACTGATTGGACAATACTCATTAGCATATGCTTGGAAAATGGCTCTCCCCACTATTCTGTGCTGGCTTGATAATTGGTGTATACAGAGAATTGTAGGAGGGACTTAGGGGGTGGAGTAAGACTAGCCAGGGTCACTTTTTGGGTGGGAGACGAAGAGGAGAAGTCATGGAGATCCTATGTCCATCCAATTCACTTCTATCCCTAAAACTCAAGAATAAAGATCAAGGATTTTTGCTTATCCTGACTCTGGCTGATTCTAAGGTATCCAGGGTGCTAACTCGGTCTTCATACTCAAGGGTTGTTGAAATGAAGGTGTTTCACAACTAACCTATATCAGCACTAAGCAATTATCAATTATTATCTCACTCATAGATCTAAGAACCTAAAGCCCTCATTTCTAAACTGTGCTGATAGTATCAGAAAGGATCATCTGATAATCAGGGCAGGAAAGGGATCTTACAGCTCATCTAAGCCAATTCACTTATTTTTACAGTTGAGAAACATAAAGGTCAAAAAAGGGAAAGAACTCGAGTTTTCCAATCATAAAGTAAGGAGTATTTTTGCTGTATGTCTCACACTCCAAAAACAAATTAATACTGATTTGAAACCTACGTCCCCTGAATATGCCAGTAATAATAGAAAAAAACAGATAGTACTTGTTCTAAAGGAATTTCCTGTGAGTAGCTATTTCACTACAGAAACTAGAGATACTACTATTACTCAAGGGAACATCAGTATTCTAATATGTATAAAATAATTAAGATAATAACTCTACATCTTATGATATTAGGTTACTTCAAGTTTCTGTTTCTTTATGTCCAAAAAGGTTGGATTAAATAATATCAAAACTCTACTCAACATCTCATGAGCCTAAGTAGCTGTTTTAAATCCAGCCTCTGATGCTTAGAGAATTCTCCAATTCAGGAAACTTGGTTTGGCTTAGAGGACCTTCTTGACATAGGAGAGGCTTCATTTTAAAAGAAATCTGCAAGAACAATTCAAAGTACAAGGTAACATGATTTAATAGAAAGAACACAGGATCTGAGCCCAGAAAATCTAGGCCTAAACCACCCAGTTCTCACATTTACTTGTTGAATGACAATGGTAGGAAGAAAGGGGTTTCGGAAAATGAAACCCCTATTTCTCACTCCCGTTTCCTTTAGAACAAGTCACTTTGTGACTGATTGAAACTGATTGCTTCAGTTTCCTCCTCTGACAAATATCCATTGTACTTCCTATCTCACAGGATTATTGAAGAAAACATTTTGCAAACTTTAAAATGTTTAAATTAACTAAATGTTTAATGTCTAAATTAAACATTTAATTAATTAATTTTAATTAAAGAGTGATGAGAGCTATGATTAGGATTTGATATATTTCTACTGGTTACCTTCATGCCTGTTTCTCCTATCCTTTTAAGACTATAAATTATCTCAAATGAGATCTGGTAGTCTCTGTAACAGTAACAGGTAGCTAGCATTTCTAAAATTAGCTGCCCTATCTTTAAATTCTTTTCTGGCTGACTTCTCACCTAAATTCCTGATTAAAAAGTGAAAGAGAACTTAAATGTTTTTATTTCTCCCCATCAACTGAAGAGAAAAAAGGAAAATTTATTGAAAGTTTTTCTGGATACTACACAGGCTGTTTTTGGTATATTATCTAAGGATCTAAGGCTCACTCTCTAACATCTGGCTCTCATCAGAATGCAGTAGCACCCCAAGGACACTAGAGGGTAACCCACTGAGGCACAGGAAACAAAGCAGAGATTCTATTCTATTTAATGATTCACAGATTGAAACAAGCTTCCTAGGCTATTTAGCTTAAGTTTATTCAATCCACAGGATTCAACTTGTTCAGAAGGAAAGGAGAGAGGGAAATAGGGGTTTCATTTTCTGGTTCTCTCTTACTACCACTGTCATTCAGCAAGTGTAAGAACTGGGTGGTGGTTTAGACCTAGATTTTCTGCACTTAGAGCCTGTTCCTGTGTTCTTTCTATTAAATCATGATATCCTGTATTTTGAATTGTTCCTGCAGATTGCTTTTAATGAAGCATCAACTATGTCAAGAAAGTCCTCTAAGCCAAACCAAGTTTCCTAAATTGGAGAATTCTCTACAGGTCAAATGCTGCTTCTTTCTAACTCTCATGAACTCTGAGTCCAATGGTCTTCTTATTAGAATTAAAATCATTATTATGATTTTCACTGAATTTGAAAGAGGAAAAGGGGGGAGGGGAGAAATAGGGAGAAGGGGAAAGGGAAGGGGAAAGAGACAAAGAAAGATTGTCTTCTCAGTTTTTTTCTATTAAATATCAATTTCCGCTTGAAAATAACCTAGAGTAAGATCTCTGGCTAAATCCCAATGAATAAAATCCAGAAAGTTCAGAAAAAGAAGGAAATCAAATAACTCAAGGGAAATAATCTTATTCCAGTAAGTCTGGCCACCCAGGCGTGCGGTTGGGTGAGCATGATTTTGGCAGTGGATTGGTGGTATTTTGTGAGGGGTATAGAAATACATAATTCAGGTCAACCATCAATTTAAAAGAAGTTCACCTTCCTATTAGCTAATCTCTATTAAGATTCAATACACATTTCTTTGTTTCTTAGTCCTAACCAAATAGTTATGTGTATCTTTTGGGGGAACTGTACTAACAAACAATGTAAGAAATACCTAGGTTTATGTATATTCCTTCTCTTTTATTTTTCCTCTTATCTTAAGAAACACAATTTATGAAATGTTAAGAACTGAAAATATTAATTTGCATATATGTTTAGGTATTTAGGAATCCACAAAAAACTTGAAACTGGCAAACTTCTTCCTACTTGCAGCAGATGGCACAGCCTTAAACTTCAAAAGCCCAAGTACCATTTTTTTTTTTGGGGGGGGGGGGGAGAACTAGTAAATGTGTGAATTTGTTTTAATATGCTTATTTGTTTCATGGATTTTATCTTTTGGGGAGGGAGGAGTGAGGGGAAAAGAATGGAAGGAGATGGGGAAAGAATGGAAGGAGATGGCCACAGAACCGTCTAAAAACAAAGAAATAAAAGAAAATAGGGTGATCGATATGTTTTTAAAATGAATAAAAGAACTCAAGGAACTTTGTTTTGTTTTTTAAGAACTAAAGGAAGTTTTGAAGGAAATACAGACAAGCTAAAAGTGATTTCTCAGTGTCTACGCATGTATATTTTTAAACTGAATAAGTTTTTAATTTTTACATTTAACTTTTTTTCTGTTCTTTTTATATGAAAGTATTTCTTTTTGTGTTCCTAACATTCAGAATTTTAAAAAATATTTAAAAGTAGACAAAAGCCTACATGCCTGCATAGTCCCTATGCTATAAATTGTGACCCCTTTAATTTTTTTTTTTGGGGGGGGAGCCTGAAACTGGGTCCCCCTTTTGGGTGGGAATTCCCAAATCTCA
Organism: Sarcophilus harrisii; assembly: GCF_902635505.1. Taxonomy (NCBI): domain Eukaryota; kingdom Metazoa; phylum Chordata; class Mammalia; order Dasyuromorphia; family Dasyuridae; genus Sarcophilus; species Sarcophilus harrisii. The sequence continues at coordinate 282,070,680 of NC_045427.1, forward strand.
AATTTAATCTCATTCAATTAGAAATCTCAGTCTGGGGCAAAGTCAACATCCTTTTTAAAGTCTCAAACTCCCAGTTAAGTAATCTAATTCAGTTTTGAATTGAATTGAAGCCCCAAGGCTCAGAAGGCTAATAAAAGGTGATTCTGAACCCCATTCTTTGCAGAAGTCCTAACAGGATTTTGCCTGCTAAAAAAGCTATCTTCTTAGCATATTCTTAACCCACCTTTGCTAATTCCTAATCAGGAGCTATTTGTCCTGGATTTATTCCAGATGAAGATATTTTCTTCTCAGTGTTAACCCACCTTTGCCAAATTCCTAATCAGCAGTTTTGCCAGTTAAGAAAGCTTTCTTTTTAGTGAAAATAAATCCTCTTTTACCACACAGATTTTGGGTTTGCGAATTCTTTCACAACATTGACCAAATTCCCACTTCATGACCTAGACAGTCTCCCAATTCTTCTCTGACTATATCTAGGAGTGTTCAAGGGACTTCGAGGGCCACTCAGGTCAGCAAAAAAGGGAGGCCATTTTTCATTTAATATTAAACCACCTAATCTCTAGTGGTTATCCGGAGAGTTTGATCTCTGGATAAATGACAGATTCCTAACACTTTAAACTTTTAGCTTTTCTGCCTAATATAAAAGTTCTTAGCTTCAGTTGTGTAGTTTAAAAGGTTTGTAAATACTGAATCAATCTAAGGAAATCTTGGATCGATTTTATCTTCACAATCATTAACTACCCTGTTCTCCTCTTTTTCATGGTTTGAGTAGAACCATGGACTCATGCCTCAATCCTCCTATTATCACTTGATATTTCATGGTCTACAGACTACTGTATAACAAATAAATTGTGACAACTCTATTTCAAATAACACATTTCTAAAGAACTTTTACAAAATTTTACAAAGTGCTTTTCTCACAGTATTCCTTCAAGTAGAATTACTTCCACTTTGCAGATGAGAATCCACTGAAGCTGAGATATAAAGTGACTCCCCCAAGGGAATATACACTGATAAGAATTGTCATAAATAGAGGCTCAAAACTAGGTTTTCTGACTCCAAATCCAGCACTATTTCCTAATTATTCCACAGGCTTCTCACATGTTAATACTGATTCACTGTCAAGGAAAACTAACAATACTTGCCTCACTGTATTTAGTTATTCCTAAATACCATCATAGTGGTTAGAGGCATGTATCCATCCCACCCCATCCCCACATGATCTGAAAAATTCAAATAATTTTTTTTACTTCATACCAGAGAAAAATTCTATATTATGGTGTTAAAAGATAAAATGTGTAATTATTATATAATACTACACATATATTTTATGCATTTCTGAGTTTCTACACTTTTTCTGTATCATCTGCTGGCCATTTTGGGTCATCTGCAGCTACTGCAAAACTCCCAAGTTACTCTCATATAATTTTTTTTTTTAAACACCAATCAACGAGTGAGTGGCTGCTACTGGTGAAAGACAATACGCCAGTAGGCAGCCCTATACAATCTCCCAACCTACCACCTTCCTCAATATTCAAACAGGAAACCTTCAATTCTCTATTTTTACATAGATAACTCCACACACTGCCAATCTCTCCATACTGCCCAAGTAATCTGCATTAAAAGGCCTACCTATAAAAGAGATTTCCTTTGCTTAAAGGATTTACCTTGATCAGGTAAAAAACTGAAACAATTGTGAAGATAGTTACAATTCCAAGGAGCCTTTAAAAGCTCCATCTTCCCAAAGGAAAGTTGTGTCACTCTGGATTGTTTTAATTATACAATGAAGCTTAAAATGTAATTAAAGGAGTCTACCATATGTTGAACACAGCTCCCATGCCTCCAGGAGTAACAGAAAAGGAAGTGACAAATCTGTTTCTCTGAAAGTGAACTCGAATTTGACATACAGAACACAAGCTGTTCATGAACATTTTTAATTCACTTATGATTCAGAGACAGCCCATGCTAATGGCAGATGCAATAGGCAATGACATAATAGGAAAGGACATAGGACTAAGTTCAGAAAACCTGAGTTTTATTCCCAAGGGAGTAACCGTCAACATATGGTTCAAAAATCTCCTTCTACATGAAGCCTCTCTTCTGAAAGTCTCAGCTAAAATTCCACCTTCTACAAGAAGCCTTTTTCATTCTTTCTAAATCTTAGTACTCCACCATCACCACCATCTCTAATATTCATATAGTACCTACTATGGGCCAATCACTGTGTTAATGCTTTACAAATATAATCTCATTTGGTCCTCATAATAACACTGAGTTAGGCACTATTATTAGTAAACTAAGGGAGAGGTTAAGTGATTTGCTTACAGATAAACAACTAGTGTAAGCATTTGAGAAAAGAGTTGCCCTGGGTCTTTTGATTATAGGCCCAGTGCTCTAACCATTACACAACCTAGCTTGACCCCCAAGTATCCCCAATTTATATCTACATATAGATTTATATCTTCTTTGTTCATAGGTGTTTGCATGCTGTCTCCCTAATCTGACTGTTAGCTCCTTGAAAAGTAGAGCTGTTTTCTCTTTCATTGTATCCCCAATGTTTTGAAATTAGCACAGTGTCTGGCACGTTGTCATGGTGGTTGTCCAAATGAATTTTTAAATAAGAAGCAAAAGGCTTCTAATGGAGGCAGAGACAGTGCTGGGCTTAGAAGATCCAACTTCAAATGTGACCTCAAATGCTATTTATATGGGTTAAGCCACCTAACTTCTGTCAGCCTCAGTTTACTCAACTATAAAAATGGAGATGATAATATTATCTGTGAAGCAATTAGCACATACTAGGCACTTAATAAATATTTCCTATTGTCCCTATCATGACCTCTGACCAAAATTAAGTATGGACAAAAGGTGATAGCTGTTTTATAGAAAGAGGAATGGATTTGGAGCCTGAAGATCTGCTTTTGAATTTTAAATGAACTTTGGCAAATCATTTTACCACTTGAGGCTCCAATTTCCTTCTCTACAGAATTTAGACTAGATCTGAAGTTTTCATTGGCCAAGGACTCCATGGACAGATTCAGGAGTTCCATGAACTTGGGTGGGGAAAAAAATTGCATCATAAAATTCTTAAGTGAAATTTAGTGTTTCCTTTAATTACAAATATACATAACAAAGTACAATACCTGTGATTTTTCACATCCTTCACAATCACATTTGCTTATCTATCCTGTTATAGTTATTACAGATATCTCAAAATGTAATTTATATAATTAGCAGTATTTGGTCACCAGATCACATGTATTCAGTCTTGCTGTTTACAGATGGTACCTTAATATCAATATTTCCTTTGCAATCCTATAGATTTTATTTTTTGTGTTTAAAAAACATTATTCTCAGAGGTGGCCTGAGGTTCCAATGGACTATGAAAAGGATAAATTACTCAAATCAGGGATAAGAACTCATGGAAAAGATGTGCTCTAGCATCCCTTCCATCTCTAAGTTCTGAGATTCTACAATTATTTCACTGTTGATTCAGTGATATATAAGACAAAGTTTCTTAAATTATAGATCATAACCCTATATAGAGTCAAGTAACTGAATGTGGGGGCTGGGAAAAATTTGACAACTGTAAAAAGTAACAAATATTGTGCCAAGATTTAATTCTTTATGTAAAAATAAACAACCACATCCATCTCATTAGCATGCAAGTTTGTTTTCAATTTTAATAAATGATAAGATTTTATGTATGTCAAAGAATTATTTTAAAATAAATTAATACATGATTTATTATCAGTAAATGTTTGATTTGTACACCTATATATTGTAATGGGTTGAAGCTCAAGTTGATGCACTGAGGTCCAAAGCACGTGAAGCTAAATATTAATTGGACTATACTCTATTAATATATATGCTTGGAGAAAAAATGGCCCCCGCCCACTCTTTGTGCAAGTCCTGATGTGTTGTATAGGAAATGACGATTTTGGTGGGTGGAGGCAGAAGGACAGGAAGAGAGGAGGGGAGAGACTGCTGGCTGGCTTCTTGTCACAGCTGCACACATTGCTATGGCGACCCCCCTTCACCTCCACTAAGAATAAAGATGGAATATTTTCCTCTAACCTGAATTCCTGACTCCGGCTGATTTTAAATACGCAGTCATCACATCTGGCGCCCAAGCATGGGAACCAAGCACCCGACTTTCACTGAAGAGGTCTCTGGTGAGTAGGAACTTAGGTGAGTATAATAGACAAACAGGGAACTTATTTTCTTAAAGACTAAACTAGTAACCTTTTTTGGCTGAAATGGGACAGATGCTAGCTAAAGATTCCCCATTCCCCGCACCCAGCCTCCCCACCCCCACCCAGGAGTGGCGCTATAGAAAGAATGCTTAACCTGATAGAAGAACAAGGGCTACTTATAACTTGGGAACACATAGCTAGACTTCTGGGTACATTAAAACGCACCTCCCCTTGGTTCTTAGAGGAAGAGCAAATCTCTCCAGATAATTGGACGTTAATTGGGCAACAGCCCTCTGCATAGTACAACAAAAACGGTCCTCATTCAATTTCATGGAGGCATTCTATGTATACAATATAATACAGTTGGCCTTAAAAAATTGAATTAAGTTATAGAAAAAAGAAAAGTTCTAAGAACAGCCATTTGAGGAAGCCTAAGGAAAAGAAGGAAGACAATGAACAGATTAATGACCATATGCCCACAGGGCATGGAGACTTAAGTGAGGCTCAGGGTGTAGTGAATCTGAGGAAGCTTCAGCCCCACCTAAGGAGCAGGTAAGAAGCAGGAGGAGACTCTCCTCCATCAATTCCACCCTCTGGGATGGAGGGAGGAGGGGTAGTGGTAAGGAGGAGCAGTGACAGCACCAGTACCTCCCCCCAGCATCCAACTACTCCTATGAGTAGATTGCAAAAGGGACTAATTAAGGCCAAGGCGGAAAGGAGAGATGTAACTGAACTTCAAGCTCACATTTTTCCTGTGATTCAACAGTTTAACTCTTCAGGTCAAGAAAGTAGAAAATACGCTCCTTTTGATATAGAAATCCTCAAAGACCTCAAAAAGGCTTAAACTCTTTATGGGACTACATCAGCTTATGTTAAGATATTCTTACAGAATTTGGCTTTTAAAATCTTGACCCCTAATGACTGGAAATCCATAGCAAGGGTATGCCTAGAACCTGGACTAAACTATTTGTGGTTTTCTGAATATAGTGAGCTCTGTAGGATACAAGCCCAACAAAATAGTCAAAGTGGAATTCATGCTACAATCACCTGTGACTTACTAACACGTGTAGGTTCCTATGCAGATGCCGCAGTACAGATTAATTATTCCATAGCAGCATATGAGCAAATTGCTGCTAATGCTATCAAAGCGTGGACTTCTCTCTACAATAAAGACGACAAGAGTGAGGCCTTCACAAAAATAACACAAGGGCCAAATGAATCCTTTGCTGATTTTGTGGGATGTTTGCAGACAGCTATTACAAGAACTAATGGTGAAAATGCAGTAACAGAGATTTTGATAAGGCAACTTGCTAAGGAAAATGCTAATAAGGTTTGCAGAAGAATTATACTAGGACTGCACAAGGATGCTCTTTTAGAGGAGCTCATAAGACACTGTGCCACAGTGGGCACAAATGCCTTTTATAGCCAGGCTATGATACAGACTTCCCAAGATCCCAACATGGGAAGACAGGGTCCCTTCTGGCAAGGGACTTCCAGAGAGACTCGTTAATGCTTTCAGTGTGGTAAAGTAGGTCATCAGAAAGCTCAATGTTGGTATAGAGACAGAATGAGAAAACAGGGTGGGAGAACAAGACCCAGTACCCTATGTCCAAAATGCAAGAGGCTTCCATTGGGCCTAAGAATGTAGACAGGTTCAGGGAAATGGGATGAGGGGCCCGGCCCAGGAAAAAAACACTTGGGGCATGATGGCAGCCAATGGTGCACCCAGAGAGTGCCTAGAAGTCCAATACCCAGACATGACCAATCAGCCAGGAAGCCATAATGATGGGAGAAAGGGATTACACAATCAATCAGCCAGGAAGCAACCTGAGGGAGAAAGGGATTACAATTGAGGAAAATAGAATTGTATGCAGCTGGGACAACTGAGATTCCTCCCAATCACTGGCCCAATCACTGGCCAAAGATTAAAGCAGACACCTACATGTCTGGCGTAGGAGGATCAATAGCAGCTGAAGTTAGTGCTGCCCCTATGAGATGGACTTTTGAAGGCAAAACAGGAGTTTTTACTCCTTTCACAGCTGAAAAAATCCCCATCAATCTGTGGGGAAGAGACGTTTTACAGCAATTAGGGTTAAAAAATGAGTACTTCGTTTTTTAAGCAGTGCTGCTGTTGAACAACAGCAACACTTTCACTTGTTCCTCTCCAATGGAAAACTGATACACAAGTGTGTATAGAACAGTGGCCCTTAGGTAGCAATAAAATTCAGGCCTTATTAGATATAGTACAGGAGCAACTTGACCAAGGACACTTACAATCTTCTCTAAGTCCTTGGAATTCCCCAGTGTTTGTTGTAAAAAAGAAATCTGGAAAATGGAGAATGTTGAATGATTTAATAAAGGTGAATGAACAGATGGAAACTATGGGAACTCTTCAGCCTGGACTTCCATCTCCTACTTAATTGCCTAGAGAATGGCTTTGGGTCATAGATATTAAGGATTGTTTCTATTCTATCCCTCTGGATAAGGAGCATATGAAAAGATTTGCCTTATAAAAGATATGAATGGACAGTTTTGCCACAGGGAATGAAAAACAGCCCCACTATGTGTCAAATGTATGTTGCTGCTGCTCTTGCTCCAGTAAGAAAAGCATTTCGAAAAGTTACACTATTACATTATATGGATGATATATTGGGGTGTGCACCTGAGGAACAAATGTTAGAAGCATATCTACAAAAGACCATAGAAACACTAAGGAATTACAAATTATATATAGCACCAGAAAAAATTCAAAGACATGCTCCTTTTCAATATTTAGGATATTAAATATATCCTAAGGTGCTTATAGTACAAAAACTGTCCTTAAGAACAGAGAAGCTTAATACCTTAAATGATTTTCAGAAATTGATAGGAGATATCCAATAGATGCGACCAGTGGTAGGCCTGACTACCTATCAATTGCAACCATTATATGATATTTTAAGGGGAGACAGTGCTTTAAATTCACCACGCCAGCTTACAAAAGAAGCTTAAGAGGTTTTGAGAAAAGTTGAACTGGCTTTATCCAATGTGGTTGAAAGAGTCACTCAAAAACCCTTGGAAATATCAGTTTTTGCCACACAAGAGGCACCCACAGCAGTCCTTCATCAAGGAGACAGTGTGATAGAGTGGGTGAAACTCCCGGCACAACCAGAACAAAGCCTTACTCTTTACCCAGTGATTGTGGCTAGAATTTTATTAAAGGCCATTAAGCAAGCAGTACAATTATCTGGGACAAGACCTGACAAGATATACACCTTTTATACCAATACACAAATTGATGTGTGCTGTGAGACCATCCCAGAGTGGCAAATTTTATTAGCCATGGCTCCAAATTTTACACATGGGTCTCCATTAAAGATAACCAGACTATTACATAATTGGCGATGGATTCTTGAAGAAAAAGTTTCTAAAGTTCCTCTTAAAGGACCAACTATCTTCACGGATGCATCCAAACATAATATTTGTGCTGTATACTCTCATGATCTAACTATAAAGAGAGTAGTCAGAACTCCTTTTCAGTTTACTCAGCAGAATGAATTGTATGCAATCATTCTAGCTCTTACTTATTATCCAGGAGACATAAATATAATACCTGATTCAGCCTATTCAGTAGGTGTGATACAAAGAATTGCCACAGCTCAAATAAAATTTGCAGCCTCAAATATATATCAGCTCTTTAAAAAACTCCAAGAGCAAGTGAGAAAACATCCAGGTAAGATTTATATCTTGCATGTCCACTTTCATAGTGGACTTCCAGGTCCCATTTTTGATAGTAATTCAAAGGCAGATAGCCTTCTAACTATGTTGGTCAATACCCCTTTATTCCAAGAAGCCCAGGCATCTCATTCTAAATATCATCAGGCTGCTCGAGCTTTATGTTTACAATTTGGAATAACAAGAGAGGAAGCTAGGAGCATAGTAAAAGCCTGTATAGTTTGCCTTCCTTTCCACACTCCTACACTGCCTCCAGGGAAGAACCCTCATGGTTTGAGACCCAATGAAATCTGGCAAATGGATGTGACCCATTATAAATCTTTTGGCTGTCTGTCTTTTATCCATGTTGTGGTAGACACCTTTTCGGGATTCACTTTTGCAATACCAGCAGCACAAGAGAAAGCCCGAGTGGTCACACTCGGGGAAAATCTGCTGGAATCATTGGATTCCCTAACACATAAAAAGACTTTTGCAGGACTTCAAAAACTTGGGGGGAATCATTGGATTCCCTGACATGTGAAGCAATGGACAATAGATTGGTTTTGGTCTATCTCTTGGCTGCTGAAGAAGGCGTATGTGTGACTGTTGTTTACATACCCTCCTTCTAGGACTTCTGGCAATCTTTTACACCACCATGTTGATTATATTCTTTGTTATACCGCTACTTGCGTGTACAATTCATGTTTGTTACACCACATTGAGCCTGCACTAACTGAGGGGAGGGTCATCACTAATAGCCTCTGGGTTATTGCAATGTGCTTGTGTAATACCTCCCACGCTGATGGGTTTGTGCATAATAAGACCCTTCAACCCAGAAACTCGCTAGCAACCCCCACTTCCCTTTGGTGCTTTTCATCTCCCTTCCTGAGATGTCAGGGAGGGTGTGATCATCTCCCTTTTAGTGCTTTTACCTCCCTTCCTGAGAAGTCAGGGAGGGTGTGACCACCTGTGTTCTAAAACAAAAGAAAGTGAGAGGTATAATGGGCTGAAGCTCGAGTTGATACACTGAGGTCCCAAGCATGTGAGGCTAAATAGTAATTGGACCATACTCTATTACATATATGCTTGGAAAAAGAATGCCCCCCACCCATTCTTTGTGCAAGTCCTGATGTGCTGTATAGGAAATGATGATTTTGGTGGAGAGAGGCAGAGGGGCAGGAAGAGAGGTGGGGAGAGACTTCTGGCTGGCTTCTTGTCACAGCTGCACACATTGCTATGGCAATCCCCCTTCACCTCCAATCCTTCTTCACCTCCACTAAGAATAAAGATGGAAGATTTTCCCCTAACCTAAATTCCGGACTCCGGCTGATTTTAAATACACGGTCATCACAATATATCATGTTAAAATTTCTTGACTGAAAAGGGGTTGCTATTCAAAAAAGTTTAAGAAATCCTAATATAAGAAAATAGGGCCAGATGCTAGTCTAAAAAAACAGAAGCAAGAAGGCCTTTCAGGGAAGACCTGGTAAAAGAAAAGCAACAAGCTCCTATGTAATATGGACCAATCTATGTCTAGGTGAATAAAGAGAATCTATACTGAATGAAAACTCATCATTGGTTATACTATGACTTATTACTAACCATCAGGTATCTTTTTTGACCACTTACTCCCCATGAAAATGAATGACAGAACCATGGAATAAGGCCATGTACAGTGTAGAATGTTAAAATTTAAATAAAGCAGTTTTTCATATATGTCATTTTTAAATAAGGAAATGATTCTCAAGTCTGCTCTGACAAATATTTAGAGCTATTATATGTAAAACCTGATGTTTAAATGGTTTCCAGAATCAGGATAAGGGTTTCTGAATGAATAGCCAGTTTTAACAACTCAACCCAGCATAAGAAAGCTCCAGGAAATCATGATCTTTGACTTTCCTCCTTAAATAATATAAATCCAGGGATCTAAATGTGAACATGAAAACAAGAATATAAAGCATATTCATCTTGAGTCCTCAGAACATTTCGTCTTGGCATGGAGCCAATTCAGTCCTTATAGTCTAGTTAACAAGTATTTTTTAGCAAATATCCAGGCTGTAGCACAAAATCAAGGGCTTTTAACACCAACAGGAGCTATTCTCACGGGTTGGGGGGTGGGAGGTGGGGTCAAACCAACTATCATTAGTTGAAAATATCTTTATATTTAGGGACAACTAATTACCAAAAGAAAAGAACAATGGGAAGAAGGCATTTTTGCTTTTGATATGCAGCAGGTGACTTTCTGTCCACTATTTCCTGTCGTTTTCCCCACCCCAATATGTATTCAGGGTCAAATTTGTTTTCCAATAAATCTAATAGTTAAGACTCAGGACTGGCATGAAATGAGACTTTTATAGACAACATAACCTGTAACAAAAGGAAATTTAGTCAATAATAGCATGGGAAGGAAATTGAGCAACACTACAAAACAAGTCCTTTACCATACAGCTCCCTCCATCTCCACATCTGCTACAATGGTAGGCCCCACATGGGAAGTGGCGAGTTCATTAAGCCTGAGGAGATCCAGCAATTAGGAAGCTTTGTTAAGAATTTGAGCCTTGATCCAACAAACCAGAGGTGCCTTAGGATGGTTTTATTTTGTTTGTAGAACAAACTAATTGCAGCAAGGACCTTGCCACAGATCCCAACCAAATTAGTAGTAGAAGCTGCTCCTACCACATAGATGCCAGACAAAGCAAAAAGGGGTATAGATAGTGTCTCTGCTCTTACTCCAAGGCTTACAATACCTACTCATAGGGGGCAGCTAAAGCACAGCAGATGTAGCATTGGGCCTGGATTCAGAAGCATGGAAGTTCAAATCCAGCTTCAGACACCCACTAATTGTGAGAATCTTGGGTATGTCACTTAACCTTCTTGCCTCAGTTTTTAAACTGTAAAATTAGGATAATAATAGCACCTCTCAGGGTTATTGTGAAGATCAAAGTTGTTCATATTTCTAAAGCATAGTGCCTAGCATTTACTAACAATTTATTCTCTCCTTACTCCTATCATAAGTAGACAATTTTTAAAAGTTTTAACTGATTTTATGAAAGAGGAAACAGCTCATTCTTATGAAGGCTTTTATACTTTCCTCACAAGCACTCTATAACCATTTCAGAATTGAGGTAACTGAGGCATAGGGCGATTAAAACAGCTATAAAATGACAGGACTAAGATCTGAATCTAAATTATGTCAATCTAAATCTGATGTTCTGATATTTTTAGCAAAATCAAAGAAACTACATGGGTAAACAGGGAGAATGTATTCAAAAAAAGATCCCCTGCCCTGATTTCTACCCAAACAACTGAATCAATAATAACATCAATGATAACTACCGAGATTTACATGGTTGGGAGGATCAAAAGGTTTAGAGCTATAAGAAGCAGAGGTTCATGGAGAGTTTCCAAAATCATAGAGCTAGTGACAGAAGCATTATCTGAACCCAGACTTTCTAACTACAGAGTCAAGGTTAAGTATGCCATAATACTTTACATTCTTTCTTCTAATCCTCAAAGTCAATACTATGAGATATACAGTATAGTGCAGTTTCAGATGAGAAAACTGAGGATCAGAAAGAGTGATACATTGACTGGAAAAGTCAGTATTCAAGCCTAGGTCTTCTGACTCAAAATAAAATTATCAAATACTACCAATGAAGAAGGGAAAGACAGACTCCTTCCTGAATATATGAACTGTTAATAGGGTTATCCCTATTAACCTTCTATTTTCTAATAGAGGAATAGGAGATTTTCTTTCTATCTCTCACAACAGGGTAAGAGACAGTCCTGGCTTTTTTGAAGGCTAGACTCGTTACATCCCTGACCAATTGTTAACACTTCCCTGGGACAAATTAGAATTTCCCATCTATATGTACATTTGCCCTAATATTTACCTTAAACTCCAACCTTAACCTTACTCACACATTAAACCTTACTTAACCCACAGCCTATATCTTTATACTAAAGATAATCCTAACCATAATTGCCTCAGAAGCCAACCTCACCTTTGATTCTAATTCTCTTACTATAGCATATAAGCTAATTGTAACTATAAACTAACTCTAACTTGATCTTAATACTCTATCTCTAGCATAAACCCTAACCTTAACCATAATCCTGAACTTGCCCTACCTAAACTTCCCGTACTATCATCTCTAGGTGATGAATCATTTTAAGAATGACTTACAATATATTAGGGCAATAAGAATATCATGGGTATAATGGAAAACTGAGTTTGCATTCAAATCCAGCCTTAGATACTTACTAAGCCATGTATCCCTGGACAAGTCACTTATTTCCCTCAGTTTTCTCACTTATAAAATGGGAACAATAACAACATCTATCTTTCGTGGTTTTTGTAATTGTCAATTAAGATATTTGAAAATCACTTAGAACTGTGGCTGGCACATACTAGGCATTATATAAATGGGAGGGGTGGGGTAGGGTGGGTGTGGGTATTAGTAGCAACAGTAGAAGAAGTAAATAAGGATAATAATAGCATCTAACTCTCAGAGTTGTTATAAAGAACAAATAAGGTAACATTTATAAAGCACTTAACATAGGGCCTGGCATAAAATAGATGCTTTATAATTAACTGTTAGCAATTATTATGGGGAAATGGTAATGTTCGGAAATCCCTTCATAAGGCACTAGAAACACACTATAACACAATTCAATGTACAGCAAAATTTTGTAAGAAAGACAGTTCCTAGATATCTTTTAAGGGAGTTTAGTTACCCAATAAAAGGCCTTCATTATAAAATAGTCTCTTATAGAAAGTTATGGCATAGCAGAAAAGGCACAAGATCTACCAGCAGAAAATCTGGATGTAGATCCTACTTTTTTTGGTACTTAATAGCTATGTGACATTTATGGGCTTCTGTATGCCCATCTTTCAAAGGAATAAATGATTTCCAGGACACCTCCATATCAGCCCTACCACTCTATGACACTGCTGCTATGTGGTTCATGCTATCTCCCTCTCTGAGGGAAGCACAAAACTATACCACAGAAGCATGGAATCTCAGTGGAATAAGAACCACAGAAACCATCTCATCTAATCACTTCCTTTTATAAATTAAAGAGCAAAATCACCCATCCAAGCAGCTCACTCTGTTCCAACCGAATGGCCAGGCTTAGAACTTGAGTCTCCTGACAACTAGTCTCAGGATTCTTTCAAAGATATCACATGACCTCTCTATCAGAAGAATAGAGAAATTTCAAACAAGAGAGGTCTGGCTCTTGCCAGCACAATGCAGCTAATCATTTAATAAAATAAACATTATCCCAAAGAGAAAAGAAGAGGCACCTTGACCCATTCTCAGCAGGGCACATATTGTAGAGTTGTTATATCAAGATCCAGGACAGGGCTACACTGGACTATCCATATTCTATCATCAGATTCCCCTTGTGATTAAAACAGATTTGAGGATCCGAGTCCAAAATCAAGACAAGAAACAAACTCAATAAGGAATTCCATGTGAGGATACCAACATACCTCTGTTGTGTGCTACAAATGATACAGAAATTACTAAGACTCAAAGAGATGTATTTACTTTATCCTGAACCAGAGCCCTCATTGTGTAACACTCATTCAGTATATAAGAAATGTAATTCAAATATCACCAGAAATATTTCTCAGATATTTATCTGAGAATTGGATTCTCAGATATATATCCCAGAAGAAAATAATTCCAACAAAACTAAAATGGATAAGTCATAAACACTCAATATCAAGATTCTCTGGATGGGTGACCACCAGGGTCTCTCAGGCTCTCCTCACCAGGGAGAGGAAATGTCTACCACTAATGAAGAAAAGCAGCACCCTTTAGAAGGCCTTAGCTTATGTGTCTTGATGTCTTTCCTCAAAAAATGTCTTCCTTGCCTTTTTCTTTCTTTTAACCTTGTTATATAACATGACCAAATGATATGGCTATTACAAATTTTCAATATTTCATTGTCTACCTCTTTCTATGGGTGATCCAATACCATTAAGACCCTCCCAACATTTATGAAATCATCCAAGGCTCCATTTTACTGACACAAAAAGAGAAGCTTATTGCTCTTATTACTGAACCTTGCCTATTTAAGCCCAACAAGACATTTTTCCTGGCCAAACTAAACAGTCACCCAATTAATTTTCAGTCAGCTGTGCCTGAAAGCTCCCAAAAAAATCAGATTTGTCACATGATTGTCTCACCAGGGAGAAGCTTACCTTTCATGTAGGCTTCAATCTTTCGAATAAGTTCATAAGACTTGGATCGATCTAGAAGGGTCCTAATGGCAGGGAGGGGGTCCAAGATAATGGTCTCCGGATGAGCATCAATATATTCCTAAAAGGAAAAATATTTTCATTTGAGAGGAAGCTAGATGGCACAGTAGAAAGAATGCAGGATTCAGAGCCAAGAGGATCAGGCATTTACAAGCTCAATTTCTTCATTTGTAAAAAGTGGGAATAACAGCAACTATTTTATAAGGCTGTTGTGAATAGGAAAAGAGGTCATACCTAAAGCTAGGCTTAACAAACTGTAACCTGTCATATAAATGGTGGTGGTAGTGGTGGTGGTGATTAAGCAGTGGAGAATATTTGTCAGGAAATTGCAGTTCTGTCAAAGGAGTCTTATCTTCTCTCCAATGAGAACAAAAGAGCATCTTGATTCCCACTGCTATGGGAAAAGAAATTCATATCTTTTAAAACACTTGAGTCAGTAAAATGCTTTATGCTCCACCCCTCCACCTCTACACACACACACACACACACACACACACACACACACACACACACACCCTTTCCCATCAGACTTCCCAGATCAAAATGCCATTAGGTGTTGACTCCTCAATTATATTCCTAGAGCCAATAAATGAAAGGCAAGGAATAACATCTAAGACAACCATAGCCAATACCCACCACCAGAACAAAATAAAAACAGCAACAATAACGTGTGTGTGTGTGTGTGTGTGTGTGTGTGTGTGTGTGTAGCTTTTTAAAGTCTTCTAAGCCTTTACAAATACTATTTTGTACTCATCACAACAGTGACAGTTAAGTACTACTAATATAAGTATTATTATGATGTAATTATATCATTTATATACTAATATATATTATACACATATTTAAATATTATATATAATAGGTTAATATTACTGTTCTTCAGTTGTGTCCAATACCCTCTGACCCACTTTGGGGTTTTCTTGGCAAAGACATTGGAGTGGTTTGCCATTTCCTTCTCCAGCTCATTTTACAAATAAGGAAACTGAAGCAAAACATGAAGGGAACTGCCCAGCATCAAATAGCTAAGTGTATTACACTTGAACTCAGATCTTCCTGACTGAAGGCCCAGCACTGTATCTACTTCAACACCTAGAAACCACATATTAATATATAATGTTACAATTCTATAGTAATAATAATTTTTTAAAAGTCTTTTTGTTAGCCTTTTTTTTTTTTTAAACAAAGACCAACCCACTTGGTTTGAGTTTTACCCAATCTGATAGTATTTTCAAAGCCCTTACTATTCTGAACTAGGGATAGACATTTTTAGAAGTGAAATCTAATAAACTTCAACAGTCATGATGTCCCAAAACCTTGCTTTATTTCTAAATCATTTTGCCTGGCTTTTTGCTTTCTATTTATTAACCTTTACTTTGAATCCTACTTATATGTTTATAAATGAAATATCCTATGTTTTGTCATTTCTTTGATAAAGGACTAGGTCATTTTTTCATCTCATATTCCTTTTATATGCTTTCTATGTGTAAAAATGTGTAGCACAGTCTAGTGTTATGATCAAGAACAAAGGGAAAAGTGTGAGATATAGGTGCAGAGCAGACATTTAGAAATTCCATTATTAATAATAGCTAACACATAAATTGCCAGATACTGCTAAATTAAACACTTACCAAAAAAAAAAAAAAAAGTATCTCATTTGATCTTCACAACAACCCTGGAGTTATTATTATTTCTATTTTAAGGAAGAGGAAATCCAGGAAAATAGATTAAGTAATAATAGGTAACATTTACATACTATTTTACTATGTGCCACACACACACACACACACACACACACGGGCCTCCACCTCAGCACTCCACAATTTAAAATCTTATTTCTGACTTCAAATCTAAATGAAATTACTTGCTCCTACTCAGTTTTCTTGGCTAATTTGAACCATATCCTATCCCTTAATGGTGAATGTCCTCCTAGCTTCTAAACTGTGGGCTCTCTTCTCTTTTTATATGCTCTCTATTTCGATTCCTAGGATCTAGTCTCTTATCCAATCCATCAAAATAATCTTCCTCAAGTACTAGTCTGATCAGGTCCATACACTCCAAGCATATCCTACTGTGTTCTATTGTGTACAGTCTGCAGTTTCAAATATAAACTTCTTCCTAATCTGGTTCTAGTCCCTATTTCCAATCTTCTTTAATATTGTTCCCTTTTCATACTATTGTCTACATTTCAGTTAACCCTGCTGAGCTAAAACTAGCTAATCCCGTGTGGACTATGGAGTCTCACACGGAGTAGACAATGTTTGTTACAAAGAATTGAACTACATATGATTTGACCGACTTTAGCCAATACAAGGCAATTTTCTCAAGGGAAAGGACTGTCATCTTCCTTTTTCTCAAGTTTTGTTGACTTGCTGCTATGTATTAAACTCCAAATTAGTCAAAAGCAACACACAGGCATTAAAGTAAGAGCCTTTTAAATATTTTTCCCCCATGGGGTGGAGAAGTGTTAATTTAAATGCTTTAATATAGACAGACACCTTTTAGATGCTACATTAAAGAACCCAAACATTACAGTGATTTTTTTCAGTGAAATTTGCTATGTTTCACCAAAGAATTTCAGTGGGATACCAGAGAAACTGAGCAAGACAGAGATTAGAGACCAACTTAATAGTTTATTAAATGGAGAGATATACTGGGACCAAATGGATCTTGGTCTCGGGCTGGACGAGACTATCATATCAAAGAATCCAGCACTGAGCATTAGACAGCAAGACTCTTTTATAGGATAACAAGAACAATGACATAATGGGGGAGGTACCTGGATGAAAATAACCTAATGGGGGAGGCACCTAGGATGACATAATGAAGGGAGGTACTGGAGAGGTTACTGATATTTTAATAATGTCTAAAATGGATAGACCTTTATCCTGTCAAACATTAAGAAGGAATGATTATAACCTCAAGATATAAAATCTTTATCTTACCAACCATTTAAGAGGGAATGATTATAGCCTGGGGTTTTAGGGCAGAGCAACTGAGGTAGACCTTTATCTCATCAAACATTAAGAGAGAAAGGTTACAACCTGAGGCAGAGTAACTAAATAGGACAATTAGGGAAATTAGGTCAGGATATCAAAAGGGAACTGTGGCACAACATCAGTATGATTGAAGTTAACAAAAACACATGATATGCATTATATAAAGAACAGTACTGATATTATCTTTGCATATATTTAATAAAATAAATTCTTAATAAAGAAAAAAATACTGATTCTTAATAACTAAATAGCAATAAATTCTGGTGATTTTACAGGTGGAATTTCATATTTATAAACCACTCACATATAAAATTGGAAAATACAAAGTTCTTCTCTTACTAAATATACTTCAAAAATGGGGAGAAAGTCTGAAGCAACAATAATGAAGACCCAGGCCTGACAAATTTCTGGACCAAAAAATAGTTTCGTAAGAGACATTTTATTAATGAGGATGGAGAGAGACACAGAGACAGAAATCAGATTAATGAAGTTAGTTCACTCCAATCTGTAAATGAAAAAAAAAAAAAAAAAAAAAGGAAAACAAGAAGAGAGGAAAGGGAAAATATAAGCAAACACTAAAATAAGCTTTTGACACAGAATGCATGCCAATGATCTTAGTGGAAGAACTATTCTTAAACACATTCATTAGAGGGAATAAGGGATTAAGGAAGAAAGGAGGCTTTCACAAGAGGAAGAAAGAGTTTTTCCAATGGGTCTATCATCCACAAATGGATTTCCTTTTCTAAGTCTCTCAACCTATCTATTGTGTCACAAGCTTCATAAAATTTTAATACTTCTTTTAGAATTACCAAAGAAATGCTTAAAAGGGATATGTACTATTCTACTATTATAGAAAAAGGAAGGATCTAGGCTGTTTCCATAACAAATGGTAAACACAGTCTCATTTGAAGCAATTGCTAAGCTGCTTCTCCAAAATACCATTCACTGGACTTAAAACTAAAGCCTGGCTTTAACCAGTCAATGGAAAAGAAGTTAGAGAAAGGCAGATTCAAATAGCTCTGGGATTAAAGGAGGATTTCAGCAGAATCCACATTCGTAATAGCTCATAATTATATAACACATTATAGTTAACAAATCACTTTTCTCAAAACAAACCTGCAGTGTAATCAGCACCATCAGCATTCTCTTCTTCCCACCATTTTCCAAAACACTAAAAATACAAGTAAACTGATCCACCGTTACATTACTAGAATGTGTCAACTCAAAGATCTGTACCCAAGTCCCCAAGTCCTTTTTAGAACTTTAGTAACTTTTATTACTACCTACTCACCCAGGGACCTGTAGTAAGTCAGATATACCATCTTGTATTAGAAGAATGTCTCAAACTGGAGGTACCAGTTCTCTTTTATTATCCTGTTTCCCTAATTATCTGACTCGGTTTCCCTTAATTGTCCTGCCTCGGTTTCCCTTAATTGTTCTGCCTCGGTTTCCCTTAATTGTTCTGCCTCAATTGTTCTGCTCAATCCTGCAAAACCTTCCCTTTTAATGATCAGAATATTTAATAAGGATAAAAGATCTTATATTTCAGAATATCAGAATGCCTCTTCCCATCCCAATCTATCAGAATATCAGATACCTTTTTATCAAGATGCCTCCCCCCACCCTGTCAGAGTCCTTGCTCTTAACACCCTGACTCCACCCCTGCCTCAGTCTGCCCCTTGTAGCTATAGGTCATTGAGAACTCACATTGTTTTTTGGATTCTTGGAGACTATAGTCTCATTCAGCCCTGGGACCAAACCATGGATCCAATTGGTCCCAGTAAATCTCTCCCTTTCAAATAAAATAATAAATACTCTCTAATCTCTATTTTGCCTCAGTTTCTTCTGCATTACATTTTGGAGGCTTCCCACCAAGGTATCAGAAAATGAGAGCAGGATTAAAGAATAGAGGCCTTTGAGTCTCTGCCTTGGGCCTCAGGGCAGCTGGAGATCTGGGTTCTTGGCCTGGAGAGGTTGGTCCTCTGGATTTGTTTCCAGAGTCACCAGGAAAGAGAGCAGTTTTCAGCCACAACCATGCTTGAAGCCCAATGGTGGACACTCCATTTAGGCCATGGAAGAGTAAGTCTGGATGTTTTAGGACACAATATCTGATCTGTTTATCTGTCTGTCTGTGCTAGCATCTGGATTCTCAGAATAATAAAATGTTGATGGGCATTAAATTCTGAGATGGGTATCATTCCAGGATGCTAGATGATACCCTCTAGGTTGGGTGTCTTCTAAGACACATCTGGTCTGATCTGATTTTGAGCGCCTTTTTGGGCACTCTGGTTATATGTGTGAAATGTTTTGTTTAATATTTAATTGTGCAGTCTGTATGATTTGTGTTCTGTGTGATTTGTCTGTTAAAGAGCTCTGCTAAAGGTTTAAGAACAATGATTAAGAAATTTGGGGATTGGTTATTTCAATGTTGCAACTGTATTTAGTATAAAATTTGCTTGTGATTTTTAACTTTTAACTTGTTGCACTAATTTGTAAGTATTTTAAACTGGCTGATGGTTTTTTGCTTTGGAACAGGTTTCCAAAGCCTGCTAGAGTAAAGGGCAATAAAACCTTATCTGATTGAAACCCAAGCAAGAGAAAACATTTGATTAGGAATTTTAGGATGATTCTGAAATTGTGGGAAATAATTTTACTATTGCTTATGCATGCTAGATTTGTTTATTCCAAGTATAAGATGTTGGTTGAATACTGAAACCTTTATTACTAAAGAGGAAAGAGAGAGAGAGAGAGAGAGAGAGAGAGAGTGTGTGTGTGTGTGTCTAACTTTTCTGAAGGCTCCAACTCTGGCGAAAGAAACTATGCTGTTTAGTGAAATTCATTATTTGAAATATGATAGCAAAAGCAGTTTTATATTATTAAGAATTTAAAGCTGTACTTGATTGGATTTTAAGTTAAAATATAGATTATTAAAACAAAATGCCAGTAACTTACCTTAGGGGGGAGGTCGTGTTTGTATCACCCTATTTAGATGGTATGTTGCTTTCTAGAAGTATTGGGTAATTTGTAAACTATGAGTAATGCCTTAAAAATTTGTCAGCTTTGCTGGATATATGTCCAAGTTTTTATATTTGGTTCAAAGTTATTTGTGAATCTTGAAGTTTAAAGTTTAAAAAGTGATTTAAAGACAAAGGACAAGAAAGATTGATTGAATTGCAAAAGCAATTAATAGTTTAAATGGAGCATCTAGTATTGGTTTGGGAGTGTTTAAAGCATGTCAGAGAAAGTTTGAACAAGTAGGCTTTGGGAGGAGAGAGACAGAGATGGGACAAGAAGAGATTGTGTGACAGAAGGAGGAAGAGAGAGGAAAATGGCTTTCCAGAAATAGGGAACAAAACGGCACAAACTCCTAGTGAATTTGCCATTTGCCTTGGGAAATGATATATCCCAAGAGGTTGGGGCCTGTCTTTAGCTGGCAGACTGGATCCTGAGGAAACTGGCACCCTAAAAAGCTATGAGAAGTTGGGGTAGGGAATGCATGGTGGAATGGGGGAAGGGCAACCACGTAGAAAAGGGCCTTGTCAGGTGATCTAATCCCCCCCCTCCCATTAAGTATGGTGGCTTTTTAACAAACTGCAGCTCCTTGCTGGTTCAAACATTAATTGCTTCTACTGTTTAAAGGAAAAGCTTATATGGTGTTAATAACTGAATGTTTTATTTTTATTTTTCAAGTCTATAGCTGCTCTAAGAAGTTTGCTTAAATTAAGTTTTCTGAAAGTACTTTATTTCTACAAAGATATCCTATCTGTCTTCAGCAAATTATTTAATGTTTATTTAAATGCATAATGGTTTCCTTGGTTAAGAAACATGATAATAAATGTGACCTATAATTTGGTAAGGCTATTTCTAAAAGTTTGATATTTTTAAGAATTTTTCAGATTCTTTTATGTGGAATTGAGTATTCTGTAAAAGTTTAATTGATTGTATTGATTATATCCTGAGATTATGCCCATCATGTAAAGGGCTTCTGAAAATAATAGCTTTTTTTCCTATGAAAGATAACTTGTAAATTTACTGAGACAAATTTCTTACTGTTATCAATATAAGATTATGGTATTTCTAAAAGTTTAATATTTTTAAGAACCTCTTGGATCCTTTTATGTGGTATTAGGATATCTAAGTTTTAATTATTTGTATTAGGTCATCCTGAGGTCATTTAAAGAGCCTCTGAAAATAACAGGTTTCTTTTCTTTTTTGTCCTTTTGAAAATGTTTTCTGTTATGGACAATATGAAATATGGAATATTTGTCTATATATTGGGTATTTTAAAGCAAAATGATTTGTATGTATAATGTTCACTTATGAAACTGTCTACTTAGATATGAAAGAAGTGAACTTACTGAGACATTCTTACTGTTAGAAATATAAGGTTATGGTAAATATCTGTTTAGATTTTATCTGAAACTACAGTTAATGGGATTTATTATTGGAAAATTTCTTGGGCTTATAATTCATGTTATTTGGGAGTTTTAAAACTCCACCCTCTGACAGTTAGTAGGACAATTAACTGGAGTAAAAATGAATTAAAGCTATTTTATCCTGTATGTGCTGAAAGTAGAGTTTTAACTGCTTATGTTGTGTTATAGTAGTGTCCCTGCATTTTTTCCTCTTGTGACTGATTTCTATTATCAGGGCAATGGTCAATAGAAACTGTTAATGCAATTCAATTGCTGTCATACCTTGCTATTTCCAATCTGATTATATGTAATCATTACATCCTAAATATTTGGGTTAGGGTTAGTATTTTAGCCTGATCTTCTATCTGTTACTGAATATTGTGTCTATGATATTCAAGTGTTCTTAAAAAAAAAAAAAAAGTCTCTAAATAATGAGAGGGATAATTAGCACAGTGAGACCTGATTGCTATTTATTTGGGACTATAGCTGACAGCCTTTTGCCTGTGAGACAAGCATCTCTTCACATAGAAAACTGCTGGCCAATCTATTTTGGCCTCTCCATATCTTGTAGCAGTCACTGTGGACCAGTCTTTCTATCTCAGACAATTCTAATCTTTATTTGTTAGATTTGTGGGTTTTTTGTTTTATATTTTGGTCAAATTATAGATTATTGACTTGCTTTTGGGACCTAGATCAGCTTAGATTGCCAACATATCATATCACACGTATCCCCTGCATGGATTGAGAGTCTCCATCAGTACCCAGCCTGAAGCACTTTTTGAGACTATCATCCCTGCACCTACTGTATTTTGAACTGATATGGGGAA
The DNA here is from genome assembly GCF_902635505.1 of Sarcophilus harrisii. Classification (NCBI taxonomy): domain Eukaryota; kingdom Metazoa; phylum Chordata; class Mammalia; order Dasyuromorphia; family Dasyuridae; genus Sarcophilus; species Sarcophilus harrisii. The sequence continues at coordinate 282,093,072 of NC_045427.1, forward strand.
TTTGGGAACCCTGACTGGGTCATCTATTACTGTGTGTTTAAGATTTGGGATGGAAATTGTTAAAACTGTGTAACTATTGCTGTAGGTTTGAGGGATTTTAGAAAACTTACTGTACTAGTCTGTTATGTATAATAATTTTGATTTACTCTTGGGATTTATATGTGGAATGGTTATTTGATGATTCTTTTCCGTGAGAAAAAAAAGGGAGGAAGAGATAGGAAGTTTTGGGACTGGAAGTCTCTCTGATCTGTTTCTCCACTCCAGTTACTCCAGTTCCTTAATTAGTATTTCAGCATTTTGGTATCAGGCCTCCAAAATTTCGGGGATTGTCTGCCTTGGTCTAACTGCATAATATGCTCAGAAATCTGTTTCTTAGTAGCAGTTTCTGAAGTATCAGAGGGAACAGGTGGAGTTACTCCAGGCCCCACTTTTTCCCTTTTTTGGAGTCCCTGACAGACTTGAGGTGCCCCTCTTAGGATGGGCAGCAGGACTGTCCTGAGTACTGCTACTCCCTATATAAGGAGAGGCTGAGTTAAATGTACAAATGACCACAGATCTAACTCGCAGTGAACTGTCCATCTCAAACTAGATTCTCTGGCTGAGATGTCACAACTGCAGAGGATCTGATATGCTAGCAACAGGAAGCCTTTGTATTGCTGATTAACTCTGGGATTATCAGGGAGAGGCTTGTCATAGCCATAAGTCCTTGCATTTTTCTAGTTTTATTTTGGTTTATTTACTTTAGATAGGGTTGGTCAAAATCATGGTGCTAAGACTTATCTAGAAGAAGGTAATTCAATGATTTAAATATTCAGAAGAGAGTGTGGAATGTTGTGCCACAGTTCTCTTGTATCATCTTGACTCAGTTTCCCTAATTATCCTAACTCAGTTTCCCTAAATTATCCTGCCTCTTTTCCCCTCAATTGTTCTGCTCAATACTGCAAAACCATCTCTCCCTCTTAATGATCAGAATATTTGATAAGATTAAAGATCTTACATTTTAGAATATCAGAATGTCTCTCCCATCCCAATCTATCAGAATATCAGATATTGTCTTATCAAGATGCCTCTCCCCATCTCCTGTGCCTTTCTCCCATTATGTCAGAGTCCCGTTCCCACTCTCAGTGCTCTGACTCCACCCCTGCCTCAGTCTACCCCCTGAGTCTGAGCCACATGTATATATGTCATTGAGAACTCACATTGTTTGCTGGATTCTCGGAGATGATAGTCTTATTCAGCCCTGGGACCAAACCATTTGGTCCCAGTAAATCTCTTCCTTTCAAATAAAATATTAAATACTCTAATCTCTATCTTGCCTTAGTTTCTCTGCCATTACACCATTCCACATGAAGAGAAAAGATTATAGCAAAAATCCAAGAATTTTCATTGAAAATGAAACCTTTTATACATGCTGTCTCCTCCATTAGAATGTAATCTCCTTGGGAACAGGAACTACCCAGCTTTTCTATTTGTATCCCTAGGGCTTAGCAGAGTGCTCTGCATAGAACAAGAACTTAATAAATATTCATTAATTCAGATAATGCACATCTGTAGGATCTGTGATTTCGAGAGAGCCTTGTCCAAGATGAGATAAAATTGATAATTTAAAAGCTAGCAACATTCAGTTTTAAGATAAAAAGATTTAAGAGTAAAATATATCCATCTTGGAGCCACATGGGATAGCAAGATGCTTCAGTGGATAGAGTACAAGACCTGGAATCAGAATGATCAGAATTCAAATCAAGCCTCAAATACTTATTAGCACTTACTAATGACCCTGGGTATGTCATCTAACATGTGTTTGCCTTAATCCATTACAGAAGGAAATGGCAAAATGGAATTTCTACCAAGAAAACCACATCAACATTATTGGCATGATTCACATAATCATGAGGAAAGGACTGGACAACAACAATCCACAGGGGAGAGGGAAAGAGCTATTTGCCTTAGCTCCACAAGATAGAATGAAGAATGGATAAAAGTCCTAGAGGAGGGAATATTAGACTCAATTTAAGGAAAAACTTGTTAAAGGCAAAATTGATAATCTTAGTTATATAAACTGTGTCTCCCCCCCCCCCCCCCTTCCAATCTTTGGGGAGGGAAGGGTTGGAAAGGAATCTTTTGGGAAAGGGTGGTCCTTGGTCTCAAACCTTCCCAGCTTCTGGGAGGGACCCTACCTTCCTAGGGGAAACTCCCAGATAAGTAATCTCTTTCACTTGGAAATCTCGGCCTGGGGCATGGTCAACTCCTCTATTAAGTTGAAAATTAGTCCATCATTCATCTATTTGGAGATTGGCCCTGGCTCAAAGCCTAGAGACTATGTGCCCAGACTTTTACAAAAATCCTAACAGGATTTTGCCCACTAAGAAAAAGCTGTTTTCTTAGGGTAATAAATCCATTCTTGCCACAAACCTCAAACCTGTATTACCAGCCAAAGGGGATTTCTCACACCTCAACATTAATAGGTTAGCTCTCACTGGAGATCAAGTGGAGGTTAGATGACCACTTGAAGATATCAAAGAGGGAATTTTGTATTCAGGTACAAATTGGATTTTGTATATGCTAAAGTTCAAGTCTATGACTGCTTTCTCTTCATTCTACCCCATTCCTAATTTTTTTTTTTTCCCACTTGAGAATATACTTTAAATATTCTCTAATAAACGAATGCAATGCTATTCAGTCTTCCCTCATTTTATGTATGCTTTTCCTTCTGAATAAGGTATGGCATTTGAAGACATTCTATCTTAGCAAATCTCAGTGATACTTTTATGAATTCAAATTTGTTGCTATGGGTTAAAATTGCTAGTTCATCTCATTTGTCATATATGTATCTCGCTAAAATCCAACCTGCAGAAAGCTTTTTTTTGACCCCCTTAATCCTAGAGATGTTCCATTGGGATTATGCCCAATCTACTCTTTTTTTTTTGTACGGTTGTTTCTTTCATTAAAATGTGAAATCCTTAAAGACTCCGTTTTTCTCTTTTTGTATCCCTATCTCTAAATGTAATGCCAATGTTAAGTAATGACACAGTAATGAGCAAAAGTTAAGCTTTTAATAATGCTTGTTGACTGATGAGACATCTCCAGCCCCATGGTTTTA